>NC_053398.1:67858838-69184192 GCF_905171765.1 Bufo bufo | reverse complement strand
TGGCTTCACGTCAGCAGAGAATCAGTCTTCATGCCATAGCAGAGAATCTGGCTTCACGTCACCCACCACTGTAACAGTCCATTGTCATATATTTAGGCCCCGGCACCCAGGCAGAGGAGAGAGGTCCCGTAACAGAGAATCTGGCTTCATGTCAGCAGAGAATCAGTCTGCATGTCATAGCAGAGAATCAGGCTTTACGTCACCCAACACTGAAACAGTCCATTGTCAGATATTTAGGCCCAGGCACCCAGGCAGAGGAGAGAGGTCCCGTAACAGAGAATCTGGCTTCATGTCAGCACAGAATCAGTCTTCATGTCATAGCAGAGAATCAGGCTTCACGTCACCCACCACTGAAACAGGCCACTGTCACATATTTAGGCCCAGGCACCCAGGCAGAGGAGAGAGGTCCCATAACAGAGATTCAGGCTTCATGTCAGCAGAGAATCAGTCTTCATGTCATAGCAGAGAATTAGGCTTCACGTCACCCACCACTGGAACAGGCCACTGTCACATATTTAGGCCCAGGCACCCAGACAGAGGAGAGAGGTCCCGTAACAGAGAATCTGGCTTCATGTCAGCACAGAATCAGTCTTCATTTCATAGCAGAGAATCAGGCTTCACGTCACCCACCACTGGAACAGGCCACTGTCACACATTTAGGCCCTGGCACCCAGACAGAGGAGAGAGGTCCCGTAACAGAGAATCTGGCTTCATGTCAGCACAGAATCAGTCTTCATGTCATAGCAGAGAATCAGGCTTCACGTCACCCACCACTGGGACAGGCCACTGTCACATATTTAGGCCCAGGCACCCAGGCAGAGGAAAGAGGTCCCATAACAAAGATTCAGGCTTCATGTCAGCACACAATCAGTCTTCATGTCATAGCAGAGAATCAGGCTTCATGTCACCCACCACTGGAACAGGCCACTGTCACATATTTAGGCCCAGGCACCCAGGCAGAGGAGAGAGGTCCCATAACAGAGATTCGGGCTTCATGTCAGCAGAGAACCAGTCTTCATGTCATAGCAGAGAATCAGGCTTCACGTCACCCACCACTGGAACAGGCCACTGTCACACATTTAGGCCCTGGCACCCATACAGAGGAGAGAGGTCCCGTAACAGAGAATCTAGCTTCATGTCAGCACAGAATCAGTCTTCATGTCATAGCAGAGAAGCAGGCTTCACGTCACCCACCACTGGAACAGGCCACTGTCACATATTTAGGCCCCGGCACCCAGACAGAGGAGAGAGGTCCCGTAACAGAGAATCTGGCTTCATGTCAGCACAGAATCAGTCTTCATGTCATAGCAGAGAATCAGGCTTAACGTCACCCATTACTGGAACAGGCCACTGTCACATATTTAGGCCCCGACACCCAGACAGAGGAGAGAGGTCCCGTAACAGAGAATCTGGCTTCATGTCAGCACAGAATCAGTCTTCATGTCATAGCAGAGAATCAGGCTTCACGTCACCCACCACTGGAACAGGCCACTGTCACATATTTAGGCCCAGGCACCCAGGCAGAGGAGAGAGGTCGCGTAACAGAGAATCTGGCTTCATGTCAGCACAGAATCAGTCTTCATGTCATAGCAGAGAATCAGGCTTCAGAGGTTCATTCAACTTTGGGTTGCCCCGCAATATAATGGTAAAATGAAAATAAAAATAGGATTAAATGAGGAAGTGCCATGGAGTACAATAATATATTGTTAAGGGGAGGTAGTTAATGTCTAATCTGCACAAGGGATGGACAGGTCCTGTGGGATCCATGCCTGGTTCATTTTTATGAACGTCAGCTTGTCCACATTGGCTGTAGACAGGCGGCTGCGTTTGTCTGTAATGACGCCCCCTGCCGTGCTGAATACACGTTCAGACAAAACGCTGGCGGCCGGGCAGGCCAGCACCGCCAAGGCATAAAAGGCTAGCTCTGGCCACGTGGACAATTTGGAGACCCAGTAGTTGAATGGGGCCGAACCATCAGTCAGTACGTAGAGGGGTGTGCCAGGTACTGTTTGAACATGTTAGTGAAATGTTGCCTCCTGCTAACACGTTCCGTATCAGGTGGTGGTGCAGTTAGCTGTGGCGTGGTAACAAAACTTTTTTACATCTCTGCCATGCTAACCCTGCCCTCAGAGGAGCTGACCGTGACACAGCTGCGATGGCGACCTCTTGCTCCTCCTCTGCCTTCGCCTTGGGCTTCCACTGGTTCCCCTGTGACATTTTGGAATGCTCTCAGTAGCGCGTCTACCAAAGTGCGCTTGTACTCGCGCATCTTCCTATCACGCTCCAGTGTAGGAAGTAAGGTGGGCACATTGTCTTTGTACCGGGGATCCAGCAGGATGGCAACCCAGTAGTCCGCACACGTTAAAATGTGGGCAACTCTGCTGTCGTTGCGCAGGCACTGCAGCATGTAGTCGCTCATGTGTGCCAGGCTGCCCAGAGGTAAGGACAAGCTGTCCTCTGTGGGAGGCGTATCGTCATCGTCCTGTGTTTCCCCCCAGCCACGCACCAGTGATGGGCCCGAGCTGCTTTGGGTGCCACCCCACTGTGAACATGCTTCATCCGCATCCTCCTCCACCTCCTCCTCATCCTCGTCCTCCTCGTCCTCCAGTAGTGGGCCCTGTCTGGCCACATTTGTACCTGGCCTCTGGTGTTGTAAAAAACCTCCCTCTGAATCACTTCGAAGAGACTGGCCTGAAAGTGCTAAAAATGACCCCTCTTCCTCCTCTTCCTCCTGGGCCACCTCCTCTTCCATCATCGCCCTAAGTGTTTTCTCAAGGAGACATAGAAGTGGTATTGTAACGCTGATAACGGCGGCACACAGGTCTCGCATGGGCACACAGGTCTCGCATGGAGGCCCAGTCATTGGTAGTGAAGTGGTGCTGTTCCGCAGTGCGACTGACCCGTGCGTGCTGCAGCTGAAACTCCACTATGGCCTGCTGCTGCTCGCACAGTCTGTCCAGCATGTGCAAGGTGGAGTTCCACCTGGTGGGCACATCGCATATGAGGCGGTGAGCGGGAAGGCCGAAGTTACGCTGTAGCGCAGACAGGCGTGTAGCAGCAGGGTGTGAACGCCGGAAGCGCGAACAGACGGCCTGCACTTTATGCAGCAGCTCTGACATGTCGGGGTAGTTGCGAATGAACTTCTGCACCACCAAATTCAGCACATGCGCCAGGCAAGGGATGTGCGTCAAACCGGCTAGTCCCAGAGCTGCAACGAGATTTCGCCCATTATCGCACACCACCAGGCCGGGCTTGAGGCTCACCGGCAGCAACCACTCGTCGGTCTTTTGTTCTATATCCCCCCACAACTCCTGTGCGATGTGGGGCCTGTCCCCCAAACATATGAGTTTCAGAACGGCCTGCTGACGTTTACCCCGGGCTGTGCTGAAGTTGGTGGTGAAGGTGTGTGGCTGACTGGATGAGCAGGTGGAAGAAGAGGAGGAGGAAGCTGAGTAGGAGGAGGAGGAGACAGGAGGCAAAGAATGTTGCCCTGCGATCCTTGGCGGCGGAAGGACGTGCGCCAAACAGCTCTCCGCCTGGGGCGCAGCCGCCACTACATTTACCCAGTGTGCCGTTAGGGAGATATAGCGTCCCTGGCCGTGCTTACTGGTCCACGTATCTGTGGTTAGGTGGACCTTGCCACAGATGGCGTTGCGCAGTGCACACTTGATTTTATTGGACACTTGGTTGTGCATGGAAGGCACGGCTCTCTTGGAGAAGTAGTGCTGGCTGGGAACAACATACTGTGGGACAGCAAGTGACATGAGCTGTTTGAAGCTGTCTGTGTCCACCAGCCTAAATGACAGCATTTCATAGGCCAGTAGTTTAGAAATGCTGGCATTCAGGGCCAGGGATCGACGGTGGCTAGGTGGGAATTTACGCTTTCTCTCAAATGTTTGTGAGATGGAGAGCTGAACGCTGCCGTGTGACATGGTTGAGATGCTTGGTGACGCAGGTGGTGGTGTTGGTGGTACATCCCATGTTTGCTGGGCGGCAGGTGCCAACGTTCCTCCAGAAGCGGAGGAAGAGGCCGAGGCTGCAGCAGCAGAAGAGGCCGGGGCGGCAGCAGCAGAAGAGGTAGCATCGGGAGCCTGAGTGACTTCCTTGTTTTTAAGGTGTTTACTCCACTGCAGTTCATGCTTTGCATGCAGGTGCCTGGTCATGCAGGTTGTGCTAAGGTTCAGAACGTTAATGCCTCGCTTCAGGCTCTGATGGCACAGCGTGCAAACCACTCGGGTCTTGTCGTCAGCACATTGTTTGAAGAAGTGCCATGCCAGGGAACTCCTTGAAGCTGCCTTTGGAGTGCTCAGTCCCAGATGGCGGCGGTCAGTAGCAGGCGGAGTCTCTTGGCGGCGGGTGTTCTGATTTTGCCCACTGCTCCCTCCTTTGCTACGCTGTTGGCTCGGTCTCACCACTGCCTCTTCCTCCGAACTCTGAAAGTCAGTGGCACGACCTTCATTCCATGTGGGGTCTAGGACCTCATCGTCCCCTGCATCGTCTTCCACCCAGTCTTGATCCCTGACCTCCTGTTCAGTCTGCACACTGCAGAAAGACGCAGCAGTTGGCACCTGTGTTTCGTCATCATCAGAGACGTGCTGAGGTGGTATTCCCATGTCATCATCATCAGGAAACATAAGTGGTTGTGCGTTAGTGCATTCTATCTCTTCCACCCCTGGGGAAGGGCTAGGTGGATGCCCTTGGGAAACCCTGGCAGCAGAGTCTTCAAACAGCATAAGAGACTGCTGCATAACTTGAGGCTCAGACAGTTTCCCTGATATGCAAGGGGGTGATGTGACAGACTGATGGGCTTGGTTTTCATGTGCCATCTGTGCGCTTTCTACAGAAGACTGGGTGGGAGATAATGTGAACGTGCTGGATGCACTGTCGGCCACCCAATTGACTAATGCCTGTACCTGCTCAGGCCTTACCATCCTTAGAACGGCATTGGGCCCCACCAAATATGGCTGTAAATTATGGCGGCTACTGGGACCTGAGGTAGTTGGTACACTAGGACGTGTGGCTGTGGCAGAACGGCCACGTCCTCTCCCAGCACCAGAGGGTCCACTAACACCACCACGACCATGTCCACGTCCGCGTCCGCGTCCCTTATTAGATGTTTTCCTCATTGTTCCCGTTCACCACAATTTAGAAAATGGCAAATTTGGGAATACTTTTTCAACCCAGAACAAAAACTGTGCTTTTACGGTCACTACAAATAACTTGACCAGCTAAAACAGTACTGATTTGGAGGAATATAAATGTCAGGGCTATTTTTTATGCGCTGGGTGACAGGCTCAACTTGCCCCTGATGTAGTATATGGCCAAAAAATAACCACACTATTGATGGTTAAATGCACTTGGGTGACACAGGCTCAGCCTGCACCTGATGTAGTATATGGCCAAAAAATAGCCACACTGTTGATGGTTAAATGCACTTGGGTGACATAGGCTCAGCCTGCACCTGATGTAGTATATGGCCAAAAAATAACCACACTGTTGATGGTTAAATGCACTTGGGTGACAAAGGCTCAGCCTGCACCTGATGTAGTATATGGCCAAAAAATAACCACACTGTTGATGGTTAAATGCACTTGGGTGACAAAGGCTCAGCCTGCAGCTGATGTAGGATATAGCAAAAAATAACCACACTATTGATGGTTAAATGCACTTGATGGTAGCTTGTGCTGGCGCACCACAAGCCACAAAATGGCCGCCGATCACCCCAGAAAGAAGTGATATAAAAACGCTCTGGGCAGCCTAAAAAAAGTGAGCAATTCAATATCAGCACTTCAATGATCCACAGCTGGAGATCGATCACTGAATTAAGTCTTTTGGAGGAGTTAATCTGACTAATCTCGCCCTAACGTCGCAGCTGCAACCTCTCCCTATGCTTGAATCAGCAGAGTGACGTGCAGCGCTACGTGACCCAAGCTTATATAGAGGCTGGGTCACATGCTGCACTGGCCAATCACAGCCATGCCAATAGTAGGCAAGGCTGTGATGGCCTCTTGGGGCAAGTAGTATGACGCTTGTTGATTCGCTGCTTTGCAGCCTTTCAAGAAGCGCCAAGAAAGCGCCGAACACCGAACCCGAACTTTTACGAAAATGTTCGGGTTCGGGTCCGTGTCACGGACACCCCAAAATTCGGTATGAACCAGAACTATACAGTTCGGGTTCGCTCATCCCTACCAATGACCGTGTAATCTAAATCCAGCAACATACTTACATATTCTTTACTGTACGATGAATGCATAATTTTTGAGGCCTGTAGTCCACTGGCCAAATGTAAAATTGATGTTCAATTACTGTGTAATCTACCTCCAGCCACATACATACTTGTTATTTTATGTACACTGAATGCATAATATTTGGGGCCTATAGTCCACTGACCTACTGTAAAATTGGCTTCCAATGACCGTGTAATGTACCTCCAGCCACATACTTATTTGTTCTTTTCTGTACGTGAATGCATCATTTCTGGGGCCTGTAGTCGACTGGACTGCTGAAAAATTGATATCCAATGACCATGTAATCTACCTCCAGCAACATACTTACTTGTTCTTTTATGTACGCTGGATGTATAATTTTTGGGGCCTGTAGTCCACTGGCCTGCTCTAAAATTGATATTAAATGACTGTGTAATCTAGCCCTATCAAAATTCTTACTTACTCCTTTCTGTACGCTGAAAGCATAATTTTTAGGGCCTGTAGTGCAGTGGACTGCTATAAAATTGATATAGAATGACTGTGTAATCTACCTCCAGCCACATACTTACTTGTTCTTCTCTGTATGCTAAATGTATAATTTTTGGGGCCTATAGTACTCTGGCCTGCTAAAAAATAGATTTTCAATGATCGTATAATCTACCTCCAGCCGCATACTTACATGTTCTTTTCTATACGCTAAATGCATAATATTTGGGACCTGTAGTCCACTAGCCTGCTCTAAAATTGATATCTAATGACCGTGTAATCTACCTCCAGCCACATACATACTTGTTATTTTATGTACGCTTAATGCATAATTTTCTGATACCTGTAGTATACTGACCTGCTGTAAAACTAATATCCAATGAAAGTGTAATCTATTTCTAGCCACATACTTATTTGTTATTTCTGTACGTGAATGCATAATTTTTGGGGCCTGTAGTACACTGGCCTGCTTTAAAATTGATATCCAATGACCGTGTAATCTACCTCCAGCCACATACATACTTGTTATTTTATGTACGTGAATGCATATTTTTTGGGGCCTGTAGTACACTAACCTGCTATAAAATTGATATCCACTGACCTTGTACTCTTCCTCCAGCCACATACTTATTCTTTTCTGTACGCTGAATTCATAATTTTTGGGGCCTATAGTCCACTGACCTTCTTTAAAATTGATTTCAAATGACCATGTAATCTACCTCCAGCCACATACTTATTTGTTCTTTTCTGTACGATGAATGCATACATTTTGGGGCCTGTAGTCCACTGGTCTAATGTAAAATTGATATTCAATTACCCTGTAATCTACCTCCAGCCACATACATACTTGTTATTTTATGTACGCTGAATTCATAATTTTTGGGGCCTATAGTCCACTGACCTATTTTAAAATTAGCTTCTAATGACTTTGTAATCTACCTGCAGCCACATACTTATATTTTCTTTTCTGTACGTAAATGCATAATTTTTTGGGCCTGTAGTCGACTGGACTGCTGACAAATTTATATCCAATAACCATGTAATCTACCTCCAGCAAAATACTTACTTGTTTTTTTTATGTACGCTGAATGTATAATTTTTGGGGCCTGTAGTCCACTGGCCTGCTCTAAAATTTATATCAAATGACGGATTAATCTAGCTCTATCAACATCCTTACTTATTTTTTTCTGTACACTGAAAGCATTATTTATAGGGCCTGTTGTGCACTGGACTGCTATAAAATTGATATTTAATGACTGTGTAATCTACCTCCAGCCACATACTTACTTGTTCTTCTCTGTATGCTAAATGCATAATTTTTGGGTTTTATAGTACTCTGGCCTGCTATAAAATTGATTTCCAATGACCGTATAATCTACCTCCAGATGCTTACTTATTTGTTCTTTTATGTACGCTGAATGCATAATTTTTGGGGCCTATAGTCCACTCGCCTGCTCTAAAATTGATATCCAATGACCGTGTAAACTACCTCCAGCCACAAACTTTTTTGTTGTTTTCTGTACGCTGAATGCATAATTTTTGGGGCCTGTAGTCCACTGGACCGCTATAAAATTGATATCCAATGAACGTGTAATCTACCCCTAGCGACATACTTATTTGTTCTTTTATGTACGCTGAATGCATAATTTTTGGGGCCTGTAGTCAAATGGCCCGCTATAAAATTGATATCCAATGAACGTGTAATCTACCTCTAGCGACATACTTATTTGTTCTTTTATGTACGCTGAATGCATAATTTTTGGGGCCTGTAGTTCACTGGCCTGCTATGAAATTGATATCTAATAACCATGTAATTTACCTCTAGCCACATATTTACTTCTTTTTTTCTGTACTCTGAATGCATAATTTTTGGGGCCTGTAGTACACTGGCCTACTATACAATTTATTTCCATTGACCATGTAATTTACATCCAGCCATATACTTACTTGTTCTTTTATGTACGCTGAATGAATAATTTTTGGGGCCTATAGTCCATTGGCATGCTTTAAAAATGATATCTAATAACCGTTTAATCTAATTCTAGCTACATACTTACTTGTTCTTTTATGTATGCTAAATGCATATTTTTTGGGATCTATAGTCCACTGGCCTGCTGTAAAAATTACATTCAATAACAATGTAATCTACCTACAGCTACATACTTGCTTGTTCTTTTCTGTAAGCTGAATGCATAATTATTTGGGCATGTAGTACACTGGCCTGCTGTAAAATTGATATCCAATGATCTTGTAATCTACCTCCAGCCACATACTTACTAGTTCTTTTCTGTACGCTGAATGTATAATGTTTGGGGCCTGTAGTACAGTGGCCTGTTATAAAATTGATATCCAATGACCGTGTAATCTACCTCCAGCCACATACTTACTTGTTTTTTTCTACATGCTTAATACATAATGTTTGGGGCATGTAATGCAGTAACCTGCTTTAAAATTGATATCCAATAAGCGTTTAATCTACCTCCAGCCACATACTTACTTGTTCTTTTTTTTGTACTCTGAATGCTTAATTTTTTGGGCCTATAGTCCACTGGCCTGCTTTAAAATTGATATTTAATGTCCGTGTGATCTACCTCCAGCCACATACATACTTGTTATTATATGTACGCTGAATGCAGAATTTTTGGAGCCTATAGTAAACTGGCCTGCTGTAAAATTTATATCCAATGAACGTATAATCTACCTAAAGCCACTTACTTACTTGTTCTTTTATGTACGCTGAATGCATAATTTTTGGGGCCTGTTGTTCACTGGCCTGCTATAAGGTGATATCCAATCACCGTGTAATTTACCTCCAGTCACATAAGTATTTGGCTAGAGGTATATTACACGGTTATTGGATATCAACTTTTCTGTAGGCAACTTGTTCTTTTCTACAAGCTGAATGCAGAATTTTTCGGGCCTATAGTCCACTGGCCTACTGTAAAATTGATATCAAATGACCGTGTAATCTACCTCCAGCCACAAACTAAATTGTTCTTTTATATACGGTGAATGCATAATTTTTGTGGCCTGTAGTACAGTGGCCTGCTATAAAATTGATATCCAACGACCTTGTAATCTACCTCCAGCCACATACTTACTTGTTCTATTCTGTACGCTGAATACATAATTTTTGGGGCCTCTATTCCACTGGCCTGCTGTAAAATTGATATCCAATGATAGCATAATCTACCTCCACCCACATACTGACTTGTTCTTTTCTGTATGGTGAATGCATACTTTTTGGGGCCTATAGTCCATTGGCCTGCTATAAAATTGATTTCCAATGACCGTGTAATCTACCTCCAGCCATATACAAACGTTTTATTTTCTGTATGCTGAATGCATAATTTTTGGTGCCTGTAATACACTGGCCTGCTATAAAATTAATATCCAATGACCGTGTAATCTACCTCCAGCAACATACTTACTTGTACTTTTATGTACGCTGAATGCATAATTTTTGGGGCCTGTAGTACACTGGCCTGCTGTAAAATTGATATCCAATGAATGTGAAATCTACCTCCAGCAAAATACTTATTTGTTCTTTTATGTACGCTGAATGCATAATTTTTTGGGCCTGTAGTCCACTGACCTGCTGAAAAATTAATATCCAATGACCGTGGAATCTACCTCCAGCCACATACTTACTTGTTCTTTTATGTTCTCTAAATGCATAATTTTTGTGTCCTGTAGTACACTGGCCTACTGTAAAATTGATATCCAATGACCGTGAAATCTTCCTCCAGCCACATACTTACTTGTTTTTTTATGTACACTAAATGCATAAATTTTGGGGCCTCTAGTACACTTGCCTGCTGTAAAATTGTTTTTTCTAATGACCGTGTAATTTACCTCCAGCCACATACTTACTTGTTCTTATATGTACACTTAATGCATATTTTTTTAAGCCTGTAGTACACTGTCCTGCTATAAAATTGATATCCAATGACCGTGTAATCTACCTCCAGCTACATACTTACTTGTTTATTTCTGTACGCTGAATGCATTATTTTTGTGGCCTGTAGTACACTTGCCTGCTATAAAATTGATATCCAATGACTGTGTAATCAACCTCCAGCCACATACTTACTTGTTTTTTTATGTACGCTGAATGGATAATTTTCGGGGCCTATAGTCCACTGGACTGCTGTAAAATTGTTTTCCAATTACCGTGTAATCTACTTCCAGCTACATACTTACCTGTACTTTTATGTACGCTAAATGCATAATTTTTGAAGCCTGTAGTACACTGGCCTGCTGTAAAATAGATTTCCAATGTCCGTTTAATCTAACTCCAGCCACATACTTCCTTGTTCTTTTCTCTATGCTGAATACATAATTGTTGGGGCCTATCGTATGTACCCTGCTATAAAATTGATTCCAATGACCGTGTAATCTACCTCCAGCCACATACATACTTGTTATTTTATGTACGCTGAATGCATAATTTTTGTGGCCTGTAGTACACTGGCCTGCTATAAAATTGATATCCAATGACTGTGTAATCTACCTACAGCTACATACTTAGTTGTTCTTTTAGGTACGCTGAATGCATAATTTTTGGGGCCTGTAGTCCATTGGCCTGCTGTAAAATTGATATCTATTGACCATGTAATCTACCTCCAGCCAAATACTTACTTGTTCTTTTCTATTCGCTGAATGCATAATTTTAAGGGCCTGTACTACACTGGCCCGCTATAAAATTGATATCCAATGAAAGTGTAATCTACCTCCAGTAACATACTTACTTGTTCTTTTATGTACGGTGAAAGCATAATTTTTGGGGCCTGTAGTACACTGGCCTGCTATAAAATTGATATCCAATGACCGTGTAATCAACCTCCAGCCACATACTTACTTGTTCTTTTAGGTACGCTGAATGCATAATTTTTGGGGCCTGTAGTCCACTGGCCTGCTGTAAAATTGATATCCATTGACCATGTAATCTACCTCCAGCCAAATACTTACTTGTTCTTTTCTGTTCGCTGAATGCATAATTTTAAGGGCCTGTACTACACTGGCGCGCTATAAAATTGATATCCAATGAAAGTGTAATCTACCTCCAGTAACATACTTACTTGTTCTTTTATGTACACTGAATGCATAATTTTTGGGGCCTGTATTCCACTGGCCTGCTACAAAATTTATAACCAATGACACTGTAATCTACCTCCAGACACATACTAACTTGTTCTTTTCTGTACGCTGAATGCATCATTTTTGGGGCCTGTAGTCCACTGGCCTGCTGTAAAATTGATATCCAATGATCGTGTAATCAACCTCCAGCCAAATACTTGTTCTTTTCTGTACGTTGAATGCATAATAATTTTTGGGGCCTGTAGTCCACTGGCCTGCTATAAAATTGATATCCAGTGAACGTGTAATCTTTTTTTTTTATTACTTTTCTTTTCAAATATTTTAAATCATACACAGTTTCCATGACAAGCCAATATTCCAAACATAAGGTAAATTATAACATTCCATCATATAACATAAACAAGTGTGTGACGGACTCAACCGTCACTGGGGCTGCTGGAGAAGCCTGAGGGCCAGCCTCCTTCCTACAGACTTTGGACCGAGAACTATGGAAACCCCCTAAGACCTTTTGGGGTTACAAGGAACTATGAACCCTGATTTATGTGTGTAATTTATATGCCACATATTTCCTATTGCCCATTAAAAAAGCATGGTGTGGATTCAGCAAAACAAAAAGGGTTAACTTTGCACTGAGACTCCCACTGATTGTGTTAGTGATGGGATTAAGATAGTTGATTATAATAGCAGCCAACTCCTAGAGGAGTAGATCACCATATGATACACTCAGGAGATAATCCCATCACATGTGTCTCCACTGTCCCTATTCATTCATTATGGAGGAGGTGAAGATGTCTGTTTGCATGTTGTGTTTGTTAATTGCGTCACAGACAATGCCATTGTGTTTGTTAATAGAGATGTCCCGAATAGTTCGCCGGCGAATAGTTCCCGTCGAACATAGCTTGTTCGCGTTCTCCGCGGCGGGCGAAAATATGCGATGTTCGGTCCGCCCCCTATTCGTCATCATTGATTAAACTTTGACCCTGTACCTCACAGTCAGCAGACACATTCCATCCAATCAGCAGCAGACCCTCCCTCCCAGACCCTCCTACCTCCTGGACAGCATCCATTTTAGATTCATTCGGAAGCTGCATTCTTAGTGAGAGGAGGGACAGTGTATCTGCTGATGATTTAATAGGGAAATCGATAGCTAGGCTAGTGCATTCAGTGTCCACTACAGTCCTGAAGGACTCATCTGATCTCTTCTGTAAGGACAGCACCCCAAAAAGCCCTTTTTAGGGCTAGAACATCAGTCTGCTTTTTTTTCCCTGTGTAATCTAATTGCAGTTGCCTGCCTGCCAGCGTGTGTGTCAGTCTCACAGCGTATACTGTGCCCACTTGCCCAGTGCCACCACTCATATCTGGTGTCACAATAGTTTGCATTTAAGGGCTAGAACATCAGTCTGCTTTTTTTTTTTTTTTACAGTGTAATCTAATTGCAGTTGCCTGCCTGCCAGCGTGTGTTCCAGGCTCACAGCAGTGCAACTCATATCTGGTGTAACAGTGGTGTACATTTGAAAAAACAAACACTTTTTTGACTGTGAAATAATATCAGTCAGTTTCCTTCACACGTGTGTGTTTCAGGGCCTGCCAGGGCACAGTGTCACACCAGTGCAATTCATATCTGGTGTAACAGTGGTGCACATTTAAAAAAAAAAAAACTTTTTGGACTGTGAATTGTGAAAGAATATCAGTCAGTTTCCTTCACACGTGTGCGTTTCTGGGCCTGCCAGGGCACGGTGTCACACCAGTGCAACTCATATCTGGTGTAACAGTGGTGCACATAAAAAAAAAAATACAATTTTGACTGTAATAGATTGAATAGCAGTTAGTTGTCTGCAAGCATGTGTGTCAGGCCTACAGCGTCTACTCTGCCAACATCTGCCAGTGCACAGTGCCACTCATATCTGGTGTCACAGTAGCTTGCACGCATAGTACCACTAATCGAAAAGAAAATGACGGGCAGAGGCAGGCCACCCCGCAGGGGCCATCGTGGTCGTGGTGCTGTGATTCCCTTTGGCCCTAGAATAATGCCCAGTGTTCAGAGGCCACGTACATAGTTGACTGGCTAACACAGGACACCCAATCTTCTACAGCTTCCGCTCGGAACCTTGACGCACCATCCTCCTCCAGCTTAGCTTCGGGCACCTATCAAGTACCACTCGCCCGCCTGCCGCCACCACCAACACTAGCACCACAGCCGCTTCACTTGATCTGTCAGAGGAGTTATTTACACATCAGTTGGAAGAAATGAGTGATGCGCAACCATTATTGCCAGAGGATGTAGATAACAGGGATATGTCTCAGTCAGGCAGCATTACACACATGGACGTACGGTGTGATGATGATGATGTTGTACCCGCTGCTGCTTCCTTTGCTGAGTTGTCAGATACAAGTGAAGCGGTTGATGATGACGATGTGTCTGTGGATGTCACGTGGGTGCCCGCTAGAAGAGAAGAAGAACAGGGGGAAAGTTCAGATGGAGAGACAGAGAGGAGGAGAAGATGAGTTGGAAGCAGGGGGAGGTCGTTGCAAGGAGCTAGTGGCACAGTCAGACAGCATGCATCAGCACCTGGGGTCAGCCAGACAGCACGCCAATCAACGCATGCTGTTGCCACCACCAGAATGTTGTCATTGCAGAGCTAAGCAGTGTGGCATTTTTTTTGTGTGTCTGCCTCTAAAATCACCGATGCCATTTGCAACCTGTGCCAAAAGAAACTGAGTCTTGGGAAGTCCAACACCCACCTAGGTACAACTGCTTTGCAAAGGCACATGATCGCACATCACAAACGCCTATGGGATCAACACATGAGTACAAGCAGCACACAAACTCAAAGCCACCATCCTCCTCCTGGTCCAGCATCTTCAGCCACGTCAACCACTGCTGTCCTCCTTGCCCCCTCTCAACCATCCGCCACTCCGCCTCTCGCCTTGAGCAGTTCCTGCTCATCTGCCCACAGTCAGGTGTCTGTCAAGGACATGTTTGAGCGTAAGAAGCCAATGTTACAAAGTCACTCCCTTGCCCGGCGTCTGACAGCTGGCTTGTCAGAACTCTTAGCCCGCCAGCTTTTACCATACAAGCTGGTGGAATCTGAGGCCTTCCAAAAATTTGTAGCTATTGGGACACCGCAGTGGAAGGTACCCGACCCAGATTTCTCTGCACAAAAGGCAATCCCCAACCTGTACTCGATTGTGCAAAAGGAAGTAATGGCATGTCTGGCACACAGTGTTGGGGCAAGGGTCCATCTGACCACTGATACCTGGTCTGCAAAGCTGGGTCAGGGCAGGTATATCACCTACACTGCGCATTGGGTAAACCTGCTGACGGCTGCCAAGCATGGAATGCGTGGCTCTGCAGAGGAGTTGGTGACACCGCCACGACTTGCAGGCAGGCCTGCTGCCACCTCCTCTACTCCTCCTACTCCATCCTCTTCCATAACCTCCTCGGCTGAGTCCTCTTCTGCTGCTGCATCTTGCTCCACATCAACGGCACCCCCCCAGCTCCCCAGGGGCTATTCCACATCCCGGATACGGCAGTGTCACCGTCTTGGGGTTGACTTGCCTGAAAGCAGAGAGTCACACCAGACCAGCACTCCTGTCCGCCCTGAACGCACAGGTGGATCAGTGGCTGACTCCGCACCAACTGGAGATCGGCAAAGTGGTGTGTGACAACGGAAGCAATTTGTTGGCCGCATTGAATTTGGGCAAATTGACACATGTGCCGTGCATGGCACATGTGTGTAATCTGATCGTACAACGCTTTGTGCATAAGTACCCAGGCTTACAGGACGTCCTCAAGCTGGCCAGGAAGGTGTGTAGCCATTTCAGGCGTTCCTACATGGCCATGGCGCACTTTTCAGATATCCAGCGGCGAAACAACATGCCAGTGAGGCGCTTGATTTGCAACAGCCCGACACGTTGGAATTCAACACTCCTAATGTTCGACCGCCTGCTCCAACAAGAAAAAGCCGTTAACAAGTATTTGTATGACCGGGGTTCTAGGACAGCCTCTGCGGAGCTGGGAATTTTTTTGCCACGTTACTGGACGCTCATGCGCAATGCCTGTAGGCTCATGCGTCCTTTTGAGGAGGTGACAAACCTAGTCAGTCGCACCGAAGGCACCATCAGCGACATCATACCATTTGTTTTCTTCCTGGAGCATGCTCTGCGAAGAGTGCTGGATCAGGCCGTAAATGAGCGTGAAGAGGAAGAGTTGTGGTCACCATCACCACCAGAAACAGCCTTTCAGCATCGCTTGCTGGACCTGCGGCAACGCTGGAAGAGGATTGTGAGGAAGAGGAGTCAGAGGAGGAATGTGGCTTTGAGGAGGAGGAGGAAGACCAACCACAATAGGCATCCCAGGGTGCTCGTTGTCACCTATCTGGTACCCGTGGTGTTGTATGTGGCTGGGGGATAGAACATACCTTCAGTGAGATCACTGAGGACGAGGAACGGGACATGAGTAGCTCGGCATCCAACCTTGTGCAAATGGGGTCTTTCATGCTGTCGTGCCTGTTGAGGGACCCTCGTATAAAAAGGCTGAAGGAGAACGACCTGTACTGGGTGGCCACGCTACTAGACCCCTGGTAAAAGCAGAAAGTGCCTGAAATGTTACCGAATTACCGCAAGTCGGAAAGGGTGCAGCAGTTCCAAAATAAATGAAAAATTATGCTTTACACAGCATATAAGGGTGATGTCACAGCACAACGGGAATCTAACAGGGGAAGAGGTGAAAGTAATCCTCCTCCTCCCACGACCATGCCGGCAAGGACAGGACGCTTTACAGACGAGTTGTTGATGGAGGACATGCAGAGCTTTTTAAGTCCTACGCATCGCCCCAGCCCTTCGGGGTCCACCCTCAGAGAACGACTCGACCGACAGGTAGCAGACTACCTCGCCTTAACTGCAGATATCGACACTCTGAGGAGCGATGAACCCCTTGACTACTGGGTGTGCAGGCTAGACCTGTGGCCTGAGCTATCCCAATTTGCGATAGAACTTCTGGCCTGCCCCGCTTCAAGTGTCCTGTCAGAAAGGACCTTCAGTGCAGCAGGAGGTATTGTCACTGAGAAGAGAAGTCGCCTAGGTCAAAAAAGTCTAGATTACCTCACCTTTATTAAGATGAATGAGGGATGGATCCCGAAGGGACTGACAGTGGGCGATACATTCGATTAAAAAAGGCCTGATGAGATGAGCTGCCTTGGGCTAAAAATGGTCCACACACTGCTGTATTTCATCTCTGAATGCCGGATGACTTGCGTGACTTATCCGTTATCAACTAGGGTTCAAGCCGCAATGATTTAGGGCACTTTCTGCCTGGGAAACAAACATAAATTTTTCTGGCCGCTGCTACAGCAGCGGCTGCAACAATACCTATTTTTTCAGGCATGTGTACATGCATAATTTTTCTGGCCTCTGGTGCTGCACTGTGGCTTCAAAAACCAAACAATAAAAAGGCACATACATGTGTCAATTCCCTTTCGTGATCGTTACCTTGTGGTGGTGAAGGGGCTTGCGTATCACAATGAAGCGACCACCTCTATGAGTGTGTTGGCAATGGCAATGTTGGCACACCCCAGATGATAAGGTCGTTGCTTCATTGTGAACAGACCAAAAGCGATCGGCTGGATAATTTTGCATAGAAAAAACTAACATTTTCTTTGTGATCATCTAAGGTGATCATTAAAGCCCACTAGGCCAACAATGGGCCCACACTGCAGAATCATTGTTTTCTAGGTCACTTAACTGTCACTGAACTACCTCAGCACGGCCATAGGCTTTGTAAAACCCCCATCGCCTGCAATCTCCCAAACGTGCGCACGAGCACAGTCATAACTACACCAAGATTGACGCATAGAGGTATAAAATTTATGTCATGAGTGTGTCAACTATTGACAACTCTTTGCGGTTGTCTAAAATCTATTTAATACACGTCCCCTTATCAGGGATTAAACTGATAAGAATAGAACTACTTAACACACCACTCCTATCTGGTGGCACATTAGATTACACGCGCAGTGCCCCAAATTTGAAGTAGGAGGACCGACCAAGCATCTTTTTCCATCTCCCCGTTCATAAAATCAATGCCATATACACGTCCCCTGATAGAAGACGTAACAGGGATTAAACTGATAAGAATAGAACAACATAACATACCACAACTATCTGGTGGCACATTAGATTGCACGCGCATTGCCCCAAATTTGAAGTAGGAGGACCGACCAAGCATCTTTTTCCATCTCCCCGTTCCTAAAATCAATGCCATATACATGTCCCCTGAAAGAAAACGTAACAGGGGTTAAACTGATAAGAATAGAACAACATAACACACCACAACTATCTGGTGGCACATTAGATTGCACGCACAGTGCCCCAAATTTGAAGTAGGAGGACCGACCAAGCATCTTTTTCCATCTCCCCGTTCCTAAAATCAATGCCATATACATGTCCCCTGATAGGGGACGTAACAGGGGTTAAACTGATAAGAATAGAACAACATAACACACCACAACTATCTGGTGGCACATTAGATTGCACGCGCAGTGCCCCAAATTTGAAGTAGGAGGACCGACCAAGCATCTTTTTCTATCTCCCCGTTCCTAAAATCCATGCCATATACACGTCCCCTGATAGGGGACGTAACAGGGATTAAACTGATAAGAATAGAACAACATAACACACCACTCCTATCTGGTGGCACATTAGATTGCACACGCAGTGCCCCAAATTTGAAGTAGGAGGACCAACCAAGCATCTTTTTCCATCTCCCTGTTCCTAAAATCGATGCCATATACACGTCCCCTGATAGGGGACGTAACAGGGATTAAACTGATAAGAATAGAACAACATAACACACCACAACTATCTGGTGGCACATTAGATTGAACGCGCAGTGCCCCAAATTTGAAGTAGGAGGACCGACCAAGCATCTTTTTCCATCTCCCTGTTCCTAAAATCGATGCCATATACACGTCCCCTGATAGGGGACGTAACAGGGATTAAACTGATAAGAATAGAACAACATAACACACCACAACTATCTGGTGGCACATTAGATTGAACGTGCAGTGCCCCAAATTTGAAGTAGGAGGACCGACCAAGCATCTTTTTCCATCTCCCTGTTCCTAAAATCAATGCCATTGTGAGACAGTGACAGGTCTCACGCAGGTTAGAGGCAAGGAAGGGGTGGATAGCTCGGTCCACACCCCTATTCCACCACAGGCGAGACCAGCTGGAAGTAATCCGGCTGGCACAAAGCACCTCCCAGGGTGTCAGCAAGGGGGGAGTGTGTTGCCTGTAGACAGAGGCCTGGAGGCTCTGTCTGTGTGGTCCAAGCCAGAGGGCTGAGAGACCACTATTCCCCATGTCTGCTGAGACACTGGACTGGAGGCAGTGGGCGTACTGTGCTCTGTACAGCCAGGAGACTGTGGGACATTGGCTGAGAAAGCCGCATGTGTTCACAGGGTGTGAACAGGGACTTAGGTGAGTCAGGAAACTCTGTGTTAGTTAGAGCCTAGCCGGGCAAGTGTTTATTATTTTATGTGGATGTCACATGTGTTAGGTGAAGCTGCGACTTCATGATAACCTGTATTGGTTGGAGTGTGCGCAATAAATGCACTGTTTGGACCTGAAACCTGGTGTCCTAAAGTCGTATCTGTAAGAATGACCTTTAAATAAGAGGCGATCCCTTACATCATATACACGTCCCCTGATAGGGGACGTAACAGGGATTAAACTGATAAGAATAGAACAACATAACACACCACAACTATCTGGTGGCATATTAGATTGCACGCGCAGTGCCCCAAATTTGAAGTAGGAGGACCGACCAAGCATCTTTTTCCATCTCCCTGTTCCTAAAATCGATGCCATATACACGTCCCCTGATAGGGGACGTAACAGGGATTAAACTGATAGGAATAGTACTACTTAACACACCTTATAATAACGCGGAGAGAGGCAATGCAGAGAGTGGAGTCTGAAGAAGAGGAGTCAGAGGAGGAAGGTGGCTTTGAGGAGGTGGAAGACCAACCACAGCAGGCGTCCCAGGGGGCTTTTTGTCACTATTCGGGGACCCTTGGTGTTGTACGTGGCTGGGTGGAGGAAGAGATCTTCAATGACATCAGTGAGGACAAGGAATAGGACATGGCTAGCTTGGTATCCAACCTTGTGCAAATGAGGAGTTTGTGGTTGTGCAAATGGACTGTTTGCGGTTGTTTGCGGTGCGTTAAACGGGGAGTTTGGTCTGTCACTGTGAAGCGGGCCTAACCCTTACACTACCTGATCGATACAACATCATACCTGATGTTTTAAAGCACGTTATTCCAAACAATTTAGGAATGTTAGGTGATTTATGCCCTTTATGGATTAAAACCAGACTCTGCGTCAACTATGTAATTTTCCATGAGAGTTTTGCCATGGATCCCCCTCCGGCATGCCACAGTCCAGGTGTTAGTCCCCTTGAAACAACTTTTCCATTACTATTGTGGCCAGAAAGAGTCCCTGTGGGTTTTAAAATTTGCCTGCCTATTGAAGTCTATGGCGGTTCGCCCGGTTGCCCGTTCGCGAACATTTTCAAAAATTCGCGTTCGCCGTCCACAAACGGAAAATTTTATGTTCACGACATCTCTATTTGTTAATTGTGTCACAAACAATGCCATTGTGTTTGTTGAATAGGGTTAGTTTTTGTGTTTAAACTGTAAAGGATTGGCTGCTATGTCATGTCCTCAGTTCCCAACCAGGTCCACGGGGGTGGTACCCTTGTTGTAAAATGTGTATATAAGTCAATGCTTGTGTGTTCAATAAAGAGTGCCTGTTTTACATTTAACATAGAGCCTTGTCTCATGTGTATGGGGATTGCTATATGCTGTATACTCCCCTGGCTATAACTCCTAGCTCTTGTAAGAGCTGTTCCTGCTCTCTCTATTTAGGAGAGGTCCACCCACTGGAGCCTGGAGCCTTGTCGTAGGTCCAGGGTGGGTAGGAGACGGTGAGACCTCAACCAAGCTTCGGCGGTTCGTGGGGTCTGCAGTGCTTACGGTGTCAAGTTGAGTGCTTGGAGTCCTCGGAAAGCACTAGGAGCATCCATCAACGGAGGTACCCGGTTGGGGTGCCAGGAGATCCGTAACATTGGTGGCAAGCAGTGGGATGGCGTCCTAGTGCGTGGAGGAGCAGCTCGGAGACACCGTTGGTGGAGTATATTGAGGGCAACGCTAGTATCCGTACAGTGCCCCTGTCTACAGCAGGATGGAATCGGCTAGTCTTCGAACAGCGTTCCACTACGAGGAGGAGGATGACCCGGACTGGAGGGATGCAGTCCGGAAATGCGTCTGGTACGAGGCTCTGGAAGATGTACAGCGGCGGCAGGGCGAGATTCTGCCCATTGAGGAGCAGCGGTTGCAGATGCGAGTGGCCCTGCGAATGCCTCTTCTGAGAGAGCAGCCCCTGGATGAGAGGGTGACAGAACTCGAGAGCCTGGTATGGAAGGAGCTTTGGCTAGACAAAGCCTACCAGGCACTCTGGTGGTATGTGATTCGGCACTCCCCCTAGATGGCTGAGCACGACATACCCGAGGGTGAGGATTATGATGGCCCTGGCCTGTTGTTTGAGGCCTTCGCAGAACCAGAGTTTGGAGGTGCTGGAGAGTCCCGGTTCTGGGATATCTATGACTACAGGGAGGCTATGCATGATTGGGCTACAGCAAGAGAGGTGAGACAAGACCTGGCATTTCTAGTGACAAAGGAGTGGGAGCTGGAGCAGGATTACCAATACTTCTTTAGCTCAATTGGCCCCAATATACACTGCCAGAGAGCTGGGTGGCAGTCCCAGACCTACAACCCTACAGCTGGGAAGACTCGACTGAAGTATCCCCTGCTTCAGTACCAGCTACAGAGGTAGGGGACCTCATAGACTGGTCCTGGGGGGAACCCCATATGGCAGGTGGAGATGGGACCGAGATCTCTCCACCGGCCCTACAGGGATGCTGGGCAGTCGGCCCAGATCCCCAGCGGCAGCCGGAGTTTCAGGGAGTAGGGACAGTCGGTCCTGCTCCCCAGCGGCAGTAGGTTTTGCAGGGAGAGGAGAGCATCGTCTTCATTCCTCAGCGGCAGTGTACCTTGAAGGGAGAGGAGGCAATTGGTCTCTCTCCCCAACCACAGGGGGACAGCACCCCTAACTCTTATGGTGCAAATGGGACCGCAGTTTCTGCACCAGGCCTACCGGGATGCTGGACGGCCGGGACGGATCCCCTACCAACCCCGCAGGAATGCCAGGAGGAGGTAAACAATCCCTCCGCTCCACAGCTGATCCGCAACAAGGTCCTGGGGGCAGGATTCCCTGACCCCATCCCAGTGGAAGAGCTGGCATCTGGGCAGAGCACAGTTGACCTCTGCCCTCCCCTATCCTCTTCTCCAGAGCCTGACTCCCCACAGGCTACCCCAGCGGAAGATCTGGCATCTGGGCAGAGCGCAGTCGGCCTCTGCCCACCAAGTACCTACAGCTCCAAGCTAGAGAACGACAATGAAGCAATGAGTAGCAGATGCCCACTCAACAGCTGGGGACATACAGAACAGAGCCAGGCCCCAGAGTTCAACAGGACCAGTGTTTGTTTATGGGTGGGCTACTCGACTAACTCAGGCACCGACTGACAGGAGGTCAGGTACCTGGTTAGTCTATTGTTGGGAGGGGAGAAATGTGACGGACTGAACCGTCACTGGGGCTGCTGGAGAAGCCTGACTGCCAGCCTCCTTCTTACAGACTATGGACCGAGAACTATGGAGACCCCATAAGACCTTTTGGGGTTACAAGGAACTATGAACCCTGATTTATGTGTCTAATTTATATGCCACATATTTCCTATTGCCCATTAAAAAGGCTTAATAGGGTTAACTCTGCACTGAGACTCCCACTGATTGTGTTAGTGATGGGATTAAGATAGTTGATTATAATAGCAGCCGACTCCTAGAGGAGTAGTTCACAATATGATACACTCAGGTGATAATCCCATCACATGTGTCTCCACTGTCCCTATTCATTCATTATGGAGGGGGTGAAGATGTCTGTTTGCATGTTGTGTTTGTTAATTGCGTCACAGACAATGCCATTGTGTTTGTTAATTGCGTCACAGATAATGCCATTGTGTTTGTTGAATAGGGTTAGTTTTTGTTTTTAAACTGTAAAGGATTGGCTGCTATGTCATGTCCTTAGTTCCCAACCAGGTCCACGGGGGTGGTACCCTTGTTGGAAAATGTTATATAAGTCAATACTTGTGTGTTCAATAAAGAGTTCCTGTTTTACATTCAACATAGAGCCTCGTCTCATGTGTATGGGGATTGCTATATGCTGTATACTCCCCTGGCTATAACTCCTAGCTCTTGTAAGAGCTGTTCCTGCTCTCTGGATTTAGGAGAGGTTCACCCACTGGAGCCTGGAGCCTTGTCGTAGGTCCAGGGTGGGTAGGAGACGGTGAGACCTCAACCAAGCTTAGGCGGTTCGTGGGGTCTGCAATGCTTACGGTGTCAAGTTGAGTGCTTGGATTCCTTGGGTAGCACTAGGAGCAGCCATCGACGGAGGTACCCGGTCGGGGTGCCAGGAGATCCGTTACAAAGTGTCTGCCAGAGACACTCAATACTCAGTACTGTGTAATACTATACCGCCTATCCCAACCTCCCAAATAGGAAAACCTCCCTAGCCTCCTCTACCCAACCCTCCCCCCTTCCTCCTCCCTTCCCTTTCCGCCCCTTGCGATCCCTCGCCTCCCATCCGTCCCCACCTCTCCTAGGTTGCACCCCCACGTAGCAATCTTTATATTAAGTCCTCATATTCTAGAGACTCCTGAAACTGTGTCCACCTCTCCCATGTGCTTAAGTAGGCCTCCTGTTTTTTCTGACAGTATGCTGTTAAGCTTTACCATATACATAAATTCATTAACCTTTTGTATCCATTGCTTACTTGTAGGTGCATTCTTTTGTTTCCATAACTGTGGTATACATGCCCGTGCCGCTATTATCAAAAAGCGCAGTAAGGAATGTTTGTACCCCTTTACTGGAATATCGCTATGTTGCAATAAAAATAATGCTGGATTGGGCTGTATGTCTTAGTGCGTTAACTTACATATCACATTACTCACTGTCTCCCAATAAGTGGTCAAACCCGGACAAGCCCAAAAAATATGTAGCATCCTGCCCTCCGCCTCATTGCACCTTCAACAGGCCGATCTTATCTTTAGAATTATTTCTTGACATCGTTTTGGTACTTTGTACCAGCGTGAAAGAATTTTATATCCTGCTTTTCGCGTCCGCCAGCTTATACAGGACTGGTGCACAACTTAAAAATTCTTAACCACTGTTTATCAGATATCACCATTTGAAGGTCCCTCTCTCATTTGCATGCGAACGAAGGGATATCTGATTTCACTAAGTTGATCAACTGCTCGTATGTTACTGAGAGTTTATGTTTCACAGGTTCTTCTTGGATCAATAGTCTAAAAATTTGTCGGGTGTTCTACAAAACTTTCTTTAGTCGGCAAAGATCTTAAATAATGGCCAAATTGCAAGCTACTCTATGCCCTTAGATGCCTCTCTGACTCTCCCATAATGGGTACTTCCTGTATGCACCCCTGCTCTGACCGAAAATGAAGCACCCTGAACCTCCCTGATTTTACCTCTGCTCGAAAAAACAGGTCTTCTTCCCCTGGGGGAAATGCTGGGTTGCCGAGGATGAAAAGAAGAAAGCTGAGTTATAAGGTAAAATATATTCTCTCACCCTCTTAACATAGCTCTAGGGAGGGGCCTACAGTTATATCTTTTTTAAGTTCTCTAATATCTTCTGATCTACACCAAGGGGCACATTGAAGAGGGATGTTGCTACTGGCTTGTCCAATTATTACCCACAGTTTGCAACGAGCTTGCTGACACCAATCCAAAATTCTTGTTAAGTGGGCTGCAATATAGTAGCTTTTAATGTCTGGTATTCCTAGCCCTCTCTTAGTTTTTGGTAAACATAGAGTTTCTCTCTTAAGCCGACCTGGTTTTCCCCCCCAGATAAAGTGATATTGAAGGGCGTCCAAAGTCCCAAAGAATTCTTGGGGGATCTTTATAGGAATGCACTGAAACAGGTACAGTAATCTGGGGAGAATTGCCATTTTAAAGATAGTACATCTTGCAAACCAGGAGAATGGGGTTTGCAACCAACTGGTGCATAATTTCTCTACCGAAGCTATCAAGGGTATAAAGTTTAACTTATATAGTTTGTTTAGATTAGCCGAGATTATTATCCCCAAGTGTTTTAAAGCATCTCTACACCACTTAAATCTTCAGCAGCTCCACCACTTCCTTAGTGAGTGAGATATTCAAAGCCTCTGACTTTTGGCGATTAATCTTAAAATTAGACAGGCATGTAAAGGATTCCAATTCCTTCACTGAGGCTGGAAGCGATATCTGTGGCTCTGTAATGTAGAACACCAAGTCATCCGCATAGGCTGTGACTTTGTGTTCCCACTCTGCAGTTTTAACTCCTCTCAAGTCCATTACATAGAAATGGTTCTAGCACTAGGACAAAAATCAGCGGGGAGAGCGGGCAGCCCTGCCTTGTGCTGTTTTCTATCTGGAACTCATCTGAGAGAACAACATTCACCCACACCCTAGCCGAATGTTCCCTATATAGAGCCAATATCCAGCTCAAAAAGTTGCTCCGGAGGCCAAAACTGTTCAGGGTTTCCTTCATGTAGATCCAATTTACCCGGTCAAAGGCCTTTTCTGCATCAGTAACCAAAAGCATCATCTGTAGGTTACTCGACCGGGCAAAGTGGACCACATTAATGGTTCTTATCGCGTTATCCCTCGCTTCTCTGCCTCTCAAAAAACCGACCTGGTCCGGGTGAATGGCATTTCCCATAGCATCTGATAGTCTTTTGGCCAACATCTTTGAAAACAATTTTAAATCACTGTTTAAGGCCCCCTGCACACGGCCGTTTTTTTTTCCCGTTTACTGGCCGTTTTTTGCGTTCCGTATACGGTCCGTATACGGTCCGTATACGGAACCATTCATTTCAATGGTTCCGCAAAAAAAAACGGAATGTACTCCATATGCATTCCATATCCGTATTTTCGTTTTTCCGTTCCGTTCTAACATAGAACATGTCCTATTATTGCCCGCAAATCACGTTCCGTGGCTCCATTCAAGTCAATGGGTCCGCAAAAAAACTGAACACATACGGAAATGCATCCATCTATTGAAAATGTTATGCCCAGCCCAATTTTATCTATTATAATTACTGTATACTGTATATGCCATACGGAAAAACGGAACGGAAAAACAGAACAGAAATGGAAACACAACGGAAACAAAAAACGGAACAACGGATCTGTGAAAAATGGACCGCAAAACACTGAAAAAGCCATACGGTCGTGTGCAATAGGCCTAACAGTGATATGGGGCGATAGTTGCTACATTGTGAAGCGTCTTTACCTTCTTTGGGGATTACAGCAATATAAGCACGCGTAGAGTCCCTAGGGAGAGAGTTGCCCTTGGTTATTGAGTTGAAAACTGCCAACAGATATGGAGACAGGGTCTCTCCAAAGATCTTATAATATCTGAGTGTCAGCCCATCCGGGCCTGGGGCTTTCCCCTCTTTTGATTGACTGATGTCATCTTTCAATTCTTCTATAGTCAGAGGGAGTTCCAAACAATTCAGCTCCTCTTCACCCAGACTGGAAAAGCCTGACTCCCTAATATATTGCTCAATTCTATCTATAAACCATGGCCTTGACGCTGACGGATTTTGTGTGTATATATTATACAGCTCTGCAAAAAAAAAATTAACGCTTTTGCTATTTCACTCGGCAGTGCACTAATTTTTGCTCTTTCGTCTGAATACAAGAAATATATGTTTTTTCCTGGTGTGCTTTTAATGCCCGCGCTAGTGTTTTCCCCCCATTGTCACCATATTCATAGTTGTGTCTTTTACATTTAGCCAAATCTTTATTTGCCTTCTCAACCAGCATAAGACGTAACTCTTTCTGTTTTTTAGTTAATTTCTTTCTCTCTTCCTCTAATAAAGATCACTTATGCTCTAGTTCCAAATTCGGAATTTCTGCTAACAGCTCTCTTAGTTTACGTTCTTTTCCATTTTTTATATGGGAGCCGTGTTTCACCAAGATTCCTCGCACTACACACTTATGTGCTTCCCATATAGTGCCCTGTGAAATATCATCTGATTAACTGAAAAGTATTTCTCCAGCGTAGTCTTAACGTCCTCCAAGACTATCATATCTTCTAACAGTAATGGGTTCAATGTCCCCATTGCCACTGTCGTGGACATGGATCGCAGAGAGTAATATTTAACTTAATAAGTGCGTGGTCTGAAAAAGGATATACTGTATATTGTTACTGATTGTAACACCTCTAGGTCGTGATGTTTCAAAAAAAAAAAAATATCTAGCCTTGAATATGCATCACGTGCCGGTGAATAAAAGGAGAAATCCCTGTCTGTAGTGTAACATATTCACCAGGTGTCCAATAGCTGATGAGCATGAAGTGTGGACTGACACTTGCGGAGGGCACTATCACTTAATTGAGATATCCTTCTTGATGTATCCCTAGAAGGGTCAAGTGCAAAATTTAAATCTCCGACTATTAGTACTTTCTCTGTTATCTCGTCTAGTTTCTTTAAGATTTTGCCCAGTGCTTCTTCCTGTTTAATATTTGGGATATACACCGAAGCCAAAGTATACTTTTGTGTTGCAATTTCCCCCTTCACAAAGATGTATCTCCCTTCCTCATCTTTATATGCTTATTTATGCTGCCTAGGTATACTATGTGTAATCAATATACTTGTACCCTTTGATCTTGAGTTGGTAGTGTAGCTATGATAAGCTATAGGGAAGTTCCTATCATTCAAGTTAAACTGATGCTGTACAGTATAATGAGTCTCTTGGATAAAGGCTATATGTAGCCCCTCTCTTTTTAAGTATCCCATTAATATCGATCTTTTCCCTGGGTCATGCAGACCCTTCACATTAAGGGATCCAATACAGCATAAATCTAGTCTAAAATAGAAATAAAAGTCATGTGATTCATGTGAGGAGGAAGTAGAGGAGGAATAAAGGGAAGAGGAGAGCAATGAAAGCAAAGACAAGAAGCAAGGAAGGGAGCAGAGAACCAAAATCTTATAAAAAAAAAAAAAGAAAAGAAAATATTGTCCCAAAAATCTCTAAACAGTCCCGGGTACAGGACCACTTCTCCATTCTTGTTGTGCCGACAACCAGTCTGGGACCTCCATGAGATTAACTTGTAAAAATGTACATACGTTTTTCACTTCCTCATGAACGTGTAATCTACCTCCAGCCACATACTTCCTTGTTCTTTTCTGTACGCTGGATGCATAATTTTTGGGGCCTGTAGTACACTGGCCTGTTATAAAATTGATATCCATTTACCGTGTAATCTACCCCCAGCCACATACTTACTTATTCTTTTATGTACGCTGAATGCATAGTTTTTGGGGCCTGTAGTCCACTGGCCTGCTGTAAAATTGATTTCCAATGACCGTGTAATCTATCTCCAGCCACATACTTACTTGTAGAGTTGAGCGGGCACCTGGATGTTCGGGTTCGACGGGTTCGGCCGAACTTCCCAAAAATGTTCGGGATCCGAACTTGACCCCGAACCCGAACCCCTTTGAAGTCAATGGGGGCCCGAACTTTTGAGCACTAAAATGGCTGTAAAAAAGTAATGGAATGGACTAGGGGGCTGCAAAAGGCAGCAAAATGTGGCTAAGAGCATGGTATGTGCTCTGCAAACAAATGTGGATAGGGAAATGACTTAAAAATAACATAAAATACGTAAAAATAAAAAATAATAATTTTGATCTTGGAGGACGAGGTCCATATGGAGTAGGAGGTTGAGGAGGCGGTGGATCTGTCGGTGTAGGTGGAAGCGTTGGTGGAGGAGGTAGCCTACACTGCTTTTGGTTTTACTTATTTTTTTTGTTTAAATTAGGGTACACCCCAAAACATTGGGAAATATAACCTGTTATAACCCCCTCCAGCCATGCTAAACACACGTTCAGACAATACACTGGCTGCAGGGCAGGCCAGCACCTCCAAGGCATAAAGGGCAAGCTTAGGCCATATGCCCAATTTGTAGACCCAGAAGTTGAAGGGGGCAGACCCATCAGTCAGTACGTGGAGGCATGTGCACACATACTGCTCCACCAGGTTGCATGTCCCCGTGATGTCCACGATCCAATTGGATATCTGCTCTATCAACTTTCGATGTTCTTTTCTGCGCCTACCATGTTGATCACATGGTTAGCGGCGAATCAGGGTTCCACACCGGAGGGGGAGCGTGAGAAAGGGAGACCACATCCAAGGGAAGTCAATGGCTGCAATGTGATCGGGCGGAAATGTGCAACAAGTTATTAAACCGGAAGGATCGAATGAAAGGGCCAATTAAAGATGAATTTTAGCAATTTTAGAAGCATTATACTTACCTTCGCTGTCTGTGACCGGCCGGGCGCTCCTCCTACTGGTAAGTGAAAGGTCTGTGCGGCGAATTGCTTATAGCACAGACCTTTCACTTACCAGTAGGAGGAGTGCCAGGCCGGTCACAGACATCGTAGGTAAGTATAATGCTTCTAAAAAAAATTGCTAAGTAACCATGGCAACCAGGACTTCAGTAGCGTCCTGGTTGCCATGGTTACCGATCGGAGCCCCAGCGATTAAACTGGGACTCCGATCGGACCTCTCCGCTGTCACCAATGATAGGGGGGGATTTTAATTAGGAGGGGGAGGGAGGGGGGGCCCACTGGCCACCAATGAATGTACAGTAATATAGGGGAGGGAGGGGGGCCCACTGGCCACCAATGAATGTACAGTAATACAGGGGAGGGAGGGGGGCCCACTGGCCACCAATGAATGTACAGTAATACAGGGGAGGGAGGGGGGTATGCACTGGCCACTAATGAATGTACAGTAATACAGGGGAGGGAAGGGGGGCCGCACTGGCCACCAATGAATGTAATACAGGGGAGGGAGGAAGTGGGGGCACACTGGCCACCAATGAATTTAAAACTGGGGAGGGAGGGGGGTGTGCCCCCTCCTGCCTGGCAGCACCTGATCTCTTACAGGGGGCTATGATACACACAATTAACCCCTCAGGTGCGGCACCTGAGGGGTTAATTGTGCGGATCACAGCCCCCTGTAAGAGATCGGGTGCTGCCAGGCAGCAGGGGGCAGTCATGTACACAGTTCGTAGTATATTCTAACTTGAAGCATCCCCATCACTATGGGAACGCCTCTGTATTAGAATATACTGTCGGATATGAGTTTTCACTAAGAGAAAACTCAGCTCTGAAAAAGCTTTTATGCATACGGATCTGCGGATCCGTCTGTGTGAAAGTAGCCTACGGCCACGGATCACGGACGTGGATGCCAATCTTGTGTGCATCCGTGTTTTTTCACGGACCCATTGACTTGAATGGGTCTGTGAACCGCTGTCCGTCCAAAAAATCGGACAGGTCATATTTTTTTGACGGACAGGAAACACGGATCACGGCCGCGGATGAACAACGGTGCATTTTCCGAGTTTTCAACGGACCCATTGAAACTCAATGGGTCCGCAGAAAATCACGGAAAACGGAACAACGGCCACGAATGCACACAACGGTCGTGTGCATGAGGCCTTAGTCAGTGTACAATTTAAGGTACAAATACACCCATCATTTTCTGGGGTTTTAAAAACACAATTTTTTCAAAAAACTGTATTTTCCAAATCTGCAAGTGTTAAATTCAAGTTTAATATATACAGCTTTCATATTCTGTTACCAAAAAAAGACTTTTTGGGCAATCTACAACATCTGTATTAGTCAGTGTGCAATATAAGCTAGAAATACACCCATCATTTTCTGTGGTTTGAAAACCACACTATTTTTTTTTTTAAAAACTGTATTTTACAGATCTGCAAGTGTTAAAATCAAGTTTAATATATACAGCTTTCATATTCTGTTACCAAAAAAACACTTTTTTGGCAATCTACAACATCTTGATTAGTCAGTGTGCAATTTAAGCTAGAAATACACCCATCATTTTCTGGGGTTTGAAAAACACACTTTTTTGACAAAAAACACAATTTTCAGGCTTTGCAGCATCAGCACGTGTGAAATTACAGGCTTATATACTGCTGTCAAATTCAGTGTTTACTCGTTTGGGCACAAAAAATTTAGTTGGCAGCCTTTGATGCAGATGTCATTGTGAGATACACCCTTAATACATTTGGGTTACATTCAGAGATTTTAAATACCGCCATTTGGTGCACCAATATTGAATTCAGGCCTACACTGGTTCAGGCCCTGTGAGATACACCCTCTACATACAGGGGTTTGATTCAGGCATTTGAAATACAGCCATTTTGTGAAAAAATATATTTACTTCAGGCCTACACTGGTTCAGGCCCTGTGATATACTCCCTCTACATACAGGGGTTTGATTCAGGGATTTGAAATACAGCCATTTTGGGCAAAAAAATCTTTTATCAAGGCCTAGTCTGGTTCAGGCCGTGTGAGATACACCCTTTACATACTGTCATTCTATTCTACTATTAATTAAACACCCATTTAGGGCAAGATCCTAAATTAGAAAAATATGAGGAGAGCGTCAAATAAGGGACGTGGCCCAGGTCGTGGTGCTGCTGGTGGAGCTCCTGTTGCAGGGAGAGGATGTGGTCGATCTGTGCCAGCTACACGCACAAGTGAAACCCCTTCCTCAGGTGCGAGTAGGCGACAAAACCTGCAGCGGTATTTAGGTCGGGCCTAATGCTGCTCTACGAATGGTGAGGCCTGAACAAGTACAGGCGATAGTAGATTGCGTTGCTGACAGTGGATCCAGTGATATCGCCATCTGGTCCCACTTTGGCTTTAGGGGCTGTGCCATATTCCTTGGCTCCTCTGTCACAATCAGTGCAGGACATGAGGGTGGAGCCCAGAGGGAGGAGTCTGCACTTCCTTGGCTCGCATTGCAAAGTTCTTGGTGGGCAGGCTTTAGATTTCCCGCTTCTAGGGGAGGGTAGTCATCATTTTCGCGCTCTTGAAAGCCATGAAGACACTGCGCCATGAGGGAAAAATGGCTGATTAACCCTTGCAGTGCTGACGTGCACAATGCAGCATTTTCTGGTCCCGCAATGAAAGTAATAAAGTCCATTTTCAGGGTTTTGGCACAATCTGTAGATCTTGCAGTACTGTAAAACATGCAATTGGATCCAGTTGAGCACACAATTGGATCCGGTTCTGTTGTAGCACACAATTGGATCCGGTTCTGTTGGCACACAGCTTGATCCTGTTGGCACACAGCTCGATCCTGTTCCAGTGATGCCAAAAATGCAATGAGCAGGACCGTGGTACAGTTACGCGGACGTTAAAATATGCAGTGGGTCCGGATATGGGTATAGAAGTCTATAGTTTTTGTTTGTGTGCCAATATATGCAGTAAGCCGGATTGGGATTATGCACACTGGCGCAATAATATGCACTGACTGGGTCAGGTGTAAATGATAGTTAAGAGTTTTTGTTTGTGATGCCAATTGCAGAGTGAGCAGGGTACAGTCTCAGGGCCCACTAAGGTGTTGCAACTCACGTACCAGGTGAGGAATGCCAGAGTGGGGGAATATCTCTGTGTAGCAGTAGTAATATTGTCAACGGTGTCTCCTACCTTGCTACGGCTGGACTCCTGGATCCTGGCTCACTTGCAATAAATGAGTGTGTTGCAAGTAGAAGTAATTGAGGAACTTTGTAGCAATGAATGAGATCCAGACTTGGGATATAATTTAACTTGTCTTTACTGGTTGCAGCTTTAATCCATACGAGATACAGCAATAGTCTTGGGTCCCAGCAGGTATTGGCAATGTATGTGGCAGGGATCAATATCTCTTCTGCTTCTATCATGTGCGTTGAGAATATGGCAGGAATCTATATCTTCTGCTCTGTCTATCTTCTGCTGTGTATGGGACTGACTAGCTGAGGAGGAATTTGGCTTCTCCTGGTCTCTGGATAGTTACTCACAGTTGGCTCACAGGGAATGGTTCTTCCTAGAGTTCTGGAGGTGCTGCTTGCTTGTCAACCAGCTGAGGCTGAAGGCTCAGACTGGGCATGAAGATCTTTGGTCTCAGCCGAGACGAGATCCTGGACTGGGATCCCTAGAACTGGGAGCTCCTACCAGCACAGCCTTCCCCTAGCTGGTGGCTGGCACACTAACTGTAACTTCCTTTCCTCCCCATGAGGCAGGACATGGAACAGCCCACTTCTGCTCATAGAGGGGGAGCTAAACTGGAATGTACTATTCCAGTTTAGATTTGCTAAACTGAACTAAGGCCCTGCTATTAGAGATGTCCCGAATAGTTCGCCGGCGAATAGTTCCCGGCGAACATAGCTTGTTCGCGTTCGCCGCGGAGGGCGAACATATGCGATGTTCGGTCCGCCCCCTATTCATCATCATTGAGTAAACTTTGACCCTGTACCTCACAGTCAGCAGACACATTCCAGCCAATCAGCAGCAGACCCTCCCTCCCAGACCCTCCCACCTCCTGGACAGCATCCATTTTAGATTCATTCGGAAGCTGCATTCTTAGTGAGAGGAGGGACAGTGTAGCTGCTGCTGATTTAATAGGGAAATCGATAGCTAGGCTAGTGCATTCAGTGTCCACTACAGTCCTGAAGGACTTATCTGATCTCTGCTGTAAGGACAGCACCCCAAAAAGCCATTTTTAGGGCTAGAACATCAGTCATTTAAAAAAATCAACACTTTTTTGACTGTGAAATAATATTAGTCAGTTTCCTTCACACGTGTGCGTTTCAGGGCCTGCCAGGGCACAGTGTCATACCAGTGCAACTCATATATGGTGTAACAGTGGTGTACATTTAAAAAAAAACAACACTTTTTTGACTGTGAAATAATATCAGTCAGTTTCCTGTACACGTGTGCATTTCAGGGCCTGCCATGTGTACATGCCTAATTTTTCTGGCCTCTGGTGCTGCACTGTGGCTTCAAAAACCAAACCAAACAACAAAAAAAGGCACATACATGTGTCAATTCCCCTTCTTGATCGTTACCTTGTCGTTGTGAAGGGGCTTGCATATCACAATGAAGCGACCACCTCTATGAGTGTGTTGGCAATGGCAATGTTGGCACACCCCAGATGATAAGGTTGTTGCTTCATTGTGAACAGACCAAAAGCGATCGGCTGGATAATTTTGCATAGAAAAATTATTAATTTTCTTTGTGATCATCTAAGGTGATCATTAAAGCCTACTAGGCCAACAATGGGCCCACACTGCAGAATCATTGTTTTCTGGGTCACTTAACTGTCACTGAACTACCTCAGCACGGCCATAGGCTTTGTAAAACCCCCATCGCCTGCAATCTTCCAAACGTGCGCACGAGCACAGTCATCACTACACCAAGATTGACGCATAGAGGTATAAAATTTATGTCATGAGTGTGTCAACTATTGACAACTCTTTGCGGTTGTCTAAAATCTATTCCATACACGTCCCCTGATAGGGGACTTAACAGGGATTAAACTGATAAGAATAGAACTACAGAACACACCACTCCTATCTGGTGGCACATTAGATTGCACGCGCAGTGCCCCAAATTTGAAGTAGGAGGACCGACCAAGCATCTTTTTCTATCTCCCGGTTCCAAAAATCAATGCCATATACACGTCTTTTGATAGGGAACGTACCAGGGATTAAACTGATAAGAATAGAACAACATAACACACCACTCCTATCTGGTGGCACATTAGATTACACACGCAGTGCCCCAAATTTAAAGTAGGAGGACCGACCAAGCATCTTTTTCGATCTCCCGGTTCCAAAAATCGATGCCATATACACGTCCGCTGATAGGGGACGTAACAGGGATTAAACTGATAAGAATAGAGCAACATAACACACCACTCCTATCTGGTGGCACATTAGATTACATTGATATGTAGAGAGAATCTAAATCGCACATCCTCATTCCTATGCTTCTGATATGACAACTGTTTTCAATTTTCAGCATTTCTTTTGTTAAACATGGCTATACAGCACTATTATCAATCATTTGCTGTGCACTATAAAGAGGCATTAGTATACAGTTTGATCAAAGAGCATAGGCCCACTTACCGTGACAAGGTTGCCTCTTGTTTAAGTGGGAACCTACTCTAACCATGGCGCGGCGCCGTGCGGCGACCACCACGCCTCCACACCGCTCCAGCAGGCGATGGGATCCAGCAGCCGCACAGCGGCCCCACTGTACAGTGAGGCCACCTGGGCCCCGGGTCCCATCACTCCACCAGCACGGCACAGAAGCAGCTGTGCGGCTGCTGGATCCCATTGCCTGCTGGAGCGGTGTTGAGGCGCGGTGGTCGTTGTTGTTATATCAGAAGCATAGGTATGAGGATGTGCGATTTAGATTTTTTTTCCATATTAACACAATTTATACGTTGTACCTTCTTTTTCCCCCCTCTGAATCAGCACTCCTCCCCATTTGGCTCAGGTGCTTTTAATCAGCAGAAGTCTGCAAAGGGTCTATAAATTGTTACCACATCTCAGTTGGAGTTCCTGAGAGGCTGTGAACAGGTGAGCTCTATGCACCAGTTCACATGCGGCGCTGGACGGTGGCCGTCGCTGCTTCTGTGCCGTGCTGGTGGAGTGATGGGACCCGGGGCCCAGGTGGCCTCACTGCACAGTGGGGCCGCTGTGCGGCTGCTGGATCCTATTGCCTGCTGGAGCGGTGTGGAGGCGTGGTGGTCGCCGCTCAGCGCCGCGCCATGGTTAGAGTAGGTTCCCACTTAAACAAGAGGCAACCTTGTCGCGGTAAGTGGGCCTATGCTTTTTGATAAACTGTATACTAATGCCTCTTTATAGTGCACAGCAAATGATTGATAATAGTGCTGTATAGCCATGTTTAACAAAAGAAATGCTGAATATTGAAAACAGTTGTTATATCAGAAGCATAGGTATGAGGATGTGCGATTTAGATTTTCTCTCCATATTAACGCACATTAGATTACACGCGCAGTGCCCCAAATTTGAAGTAGGAGGACCGACCAAGCATCTTTTTCCATCTCCCGGTTCCAAAAATCGATGCCATATACACGTCCCCTGATAGGGGACGTAACAGGGGTTAAACTGATAAGAATAGAACAACATAACACACCACTCCTATCTGGTGGCACATTAGATTTCACGCGCAGTGCCCCAAATTTGAAGTAGGAGGACCGACCAAGCATCTTTTTCCATCTCCCAGTTCCTAAAATCTATGCCATATACACGTCCCCTGATAGGGGACGTAACAGGGATTAAACTGATAAGAATAGAACTACTTAACACAGGGCTCGACAAATCACAAATTTAGTCCTGGCGCTTGGGTATTTGTCAGCCCGTTTTCAAAGGTGCCCGGCCGATGGGTGCGGAGCTGCCGTTCTGTCCGGAGGCAACACCGTTTGAAACAGCTCCAGTCCTCAGTCAGTGAGTCACAGCACACAGAGAGCGAGACGCTGGCAGCAGGGAGGGGAGGGGCTCGGGAGGAGTGTAATCTGATCCTAGAGTGGAAGCTGCTTCTGCCAGCCCCTCCCCTCCCCGCCCACCAACCAATCAGAGCTGAGGCAATGCAAGGCAAGCACTAGCAGCTCTGAGTCCGAGTCACTGACACAAGTACAGGAGGGAGTCCTAAGTAAGAATCGAATGATCTAAAGATCCGACTTAGTTAGTGACTCATTCGATTCTTTGAGTTAAAAGAACAGTCAGTCAGACTCTAGAACAGGTTACACTGAGGCTGTCTGCTGATGCTTTTGCAGCAGTGATAAGATTAAGGGACAGGAGCAGAGATGAGAGAAGTGACAGGACACAGTTTAGATTACAGTTTGAATTAACCCTTTAGGATCAAATTGGCTTCTCAAGGAGATCTATGTTAAAGGCATCCCTTCTTCTGTCTCATTCAGTAGCTATAGAACTAAGGCTACTTTCACACTTGCGGCAGGATGGATCTGGCAGGCTGTTCACCCTGTCGGATCCGTCCTTCCACTGTTTCGCCGGACCACCGCTCCGTCCCCATTGACTATAATGGGGGCAGAGCTCTGGCGCAGTGCATGGTAAAAGTACTGCATGTCCAACTTTTTAGTCTGGCGGCCTCTCACCGCGAACTGCCATGCTGCGCCGGAGCTCCACCCCCGTCCCCATTATAGTCAATAGGGTCTGGGGACGGAGCGGCGGTATATGTAACATGGTATACAGCATTATTGGGGGGGGGGGGCTCTATGGAGAAGTGGGGGGGGGGGGCCTACTAGGGGCTTTATGACGCGGCTCCGCCTGGCTCCTAACTTTTTTAGCTGGCTCCTAGATTCCAAGGAAATTTGTCAAGCCCTGACTTAACACACCACTCCTATCTGGTGGCACATTAGATTACACGCGCAGTGCCCCAAATTTGAAGTAGGAGGACCGACCAAGCATCTTTTTCCATCTCCCGGTTCCAAAAATCGATGCCATATACACGTCCCCTGATAGGGGACGTAACAGGGATTAAACTCCTAAGAATTAAACAACATAACACACCACTCCTATCTGGTGGCACATTAGATTACACGCGCAGTGCCCCAAATTTGAAGTAGGAGGGCCGACCAAGCATCTTTTTCCATCTCCCGGTTCCTAAAATTAATGCCATATACACGTCCCCTGATAGGGGACGTAACAGGGATTAAACTGATAGGAATAGTACTACTTAACACACCTTATAATAACGCAGAGAGAGGAGTCTGAAGAAGAGGAGTCAGAGGAGGAAGGCGGCTTTGAGGAGGTGGAAGACCAACCACAGCAGGCGTCCCAGGGGGCTTGTTGTCACCTTTCGGGGACCCTTGGTGTTGTATGTGACTGGGTGGAGGAAGAGACCTTCAATGACATCAGTGAGGACAAGGAACGGGACATGGCTAGCTTGGTATCCAACCTTGTGCAAATGGGGAATTTGCGGTTGTGCAAATGGACTGTTTGCGGTTGTTTGCGGTGCGTTAAACGGGGAGTTTGGTCTGTCACTGTGAAGCGGGCGTAACCCTTACACTACCTGATCGATACAACATCATACCTGATGTTTTAAAGCACGTTATTCCAAACAATTTAGGAATGTTAGGTGATTTAGGCCCTTTATGGATTAAAACCAGACTCCCTCCGGCATGCCACAGTCCAGTTGTTAGTCCCCTTGAAACAACTTTTCCATCACTATTGTGGCCAGAAAGAGTCCCTGTGGGTTTTAAAATTCGCCTGCCTATTGAAGTCTATGGCGGTTCGCCCGGTTCGCCCGTTCGCGAACATTTGCGAAAATTTGCGGTCACCGATCGCGAACGGAAAATTTTATGTTCGACATCTCTACCTGCTAACACATTGCTGCCACCTGCTGGTGTACATGGAAATTACAGCAAATACATGTAACAGGCTTAGAAAATGCACATTTGGGATAAATATCAAATAAAATCACATTAGATGACAAGGCACATGTTACCAACAAATAGTAACGGGGAAAAAGAGTTTAGTAACATACAGTTGCAATAAAAAGTATGTGAACCCTTTGGAATAATATGGATTTCTGCACAAATTGGTCATAAAATGTGATCTGATCTTCATCTAAGTCACAACAATAGACAATCACAGTCTGCTTAAACTAATAACACACAAAGAATTAAATGTTACCATGTTTTTATTGAACACACCATGTAAACATTCACAGTGCAGGTGGAAAAAGTATGTGAACCCCTAGACTAATGACATCTCCAAGAGCTAATTGGAGTGATGTGTCAGCCAACCGGAGTCCAATCAATGAGATGAGAATGGAGGTGTTGGTTACAGCTGCCCTGCCCTATAAAAAACACACACTAGTTCTGGATTTGCTTTTCACAAGAAGCATTGCCTGATGTGAATGATGCCTCGCACAAAAGAGCTCTCAGAAGACCTACGATTAGAGTTGAGCAAACACCTGGATGTTCAGGTTCGAGAAGTTCGGCCGAACTTCCTGGAAATGTTCGGGATCCGAACTCGACCAGAACTTCGCCCCGAACCCCATTGAAGTCAATGGGGACCCGAACTTTTCGGCACTAAAAAGGCTGTAAAATAGCCCAGGAAAGGGCTAGAGGGCTGCAAAAGGCAGCAAAATGTAGGTAAATCCCCTGCAAACAAATGTGGATAGGGAAATGAATAAAAATAAAAATAAAACAAATTAAAATTAACTAATATCAATTGGAGAGAGGTCTCATGGCAGAGAATCGGGCTTCATGTCATAGCAGAGAATCAGGCTTCACGTCACCCACCACTGGAACAGGCCACTGTCAGATATTTAGGCCCCGGCACCCAGACAGAGGAGAGAGGTCCCATAGCAGAGAATCAGGCTTCATGTCATAGCAGAGAATCAGGCTTCATGTCACCCACCACTCGAACAGGCCATTGTCAGATATTTAGGCCCCGGCACCCAGACAGAGGAGAGAGGTCCCATAGCAGAGAATCAGTGTCACGAGGGTGTCAAGACCCACGTCTGACTCCGTTATACCCGGGGTCAGGAAGTCACAGCGGTTGGCTGCGCGCTCTATGTAAGATAGGGCTGTTTCCTTATGGTAGCTTTCTGGGTTTGCTTTGCAACCCTTTTTGGCTCACTCAGGGATCCGTAGCTCCTTCTCCTCAGCTGTTCCTTGTCCAGCAATCCCAACCTCCAATTATTCCCCTCTCACACTTCTCTGGTTGCCAGATATAGAGCTTCCTGCCTGGACTTCTATACTGACCCTCTGGAGCTGTGTTGCTGCGTTCTCTGGTTGTTGGTCCAGAACGTTACCCTCCGGATCCCTGTTGGACCTTTGTGGTCTGTTGTGGTCGCCCACCTGGGTGTATGTGTTTGTCTGTATTGTCTGTCCTCTCCCTGGTGTTTCCCTCTTAGTGTCAGTGGTGCGGACTAGCGATCCCACCGGCCGATTCACTATCTAGGGCTCATTCTAGGGAAAGCCAGGGTTTAGGCACGTGATCGCCGCACTGGTGAGGAACCCGTCTAGGGACGTCAGGGCAGTCAGGTGCCAGCCGCAATGTGAGTCAGGGGTCACCACCTTTCCCTCTCCCTTTGGCAGGGCTTTCCCTTTTCCCTCCCTGTGCGTGACGCCGGTTATTACAATCAGGCTTCATGTCATAGCAGAGAATCAGGCTTCACGTCACCCACCACTGGAACAGGCCACTGTCAGATATTTTTAGGCCCCGGCACCCAGACAGAGGAGAGAGGTCCCATAGCAGAGAATCAGGCTTCATGTCATAGCAGAGAATCAGGCTTCATGTCATAGCAGAGAATCAGGCTTCACGTCACCCACCACTGGAACAGGCCATTGTCAGATATTTAGGCCCCGACACCAAGACAGAGGAGAGAGGTCCCATAGCAGAGAATCAGGCTTCATGTCACCCACCACTGGAACAGGCCATTGTCAGATATTTTTAGGCCCCGGCACCCAGACAGAGGAGAGAGGTCCCATAGCAGAGAATCAGGCTTCATGTCATAGCAGAGAATCAGGCTTCATGTCATAGCAGAGAATCAGGCTTCACGTCACCCACCAGTGGAACAGGCCATTGTCAGATATTTAGGCCCCATCACCCAGACAGAGGAGAGAGGTCCCATAGCAGAGAATCAGGCTTCATGGCATAGCAGAGAATCAGGCTTCATGTCACCCACCACTGGAACAGGCCATTGTCAGATATTTAGGCCCCGGCACCCAGACAGAGGAGAGTGGTCCCATAGCAGAGAATCAGGCTTCATGTCATAGCAGAGAATCAGGCTTCATGTCACCCAACACTGGAACAGGCCATTGTCAGATATTTTTAGGCCCCCGCACCCAGACAGAGGAGAGAGGTCCCATAGCAGAGAATCAGGCTTCATGTCATAGCAGAGAATCATGCTTCATGTCACCCAACACTGGAACAGGCCACTGTCAGATATTTTTAGGCCCCGGCACCCAGACAGAGGAGAGGTCTCATAGCAGAGATTCAGGCTTCATGTCATAGCAGAGAATCAGGCTTCATGTCACCCAACACTGGAACAGGCCACTGTCAGATATTTTTAGGCCCCGGCACCCAGACAGAGGAGAGGTTCATTCAACTTTGGGTTGCCCCGCAATATAATGGTAAAATGAAAATAAAAAAAGGATTGAATGAGGAAGTGCCCTGGAGTACAATAATATATGGTTAAGGGGAGGTAGTTATAAATGTCTAATCTGCACAAGGGATGGACAGGTCCTGTGGGATCCATGCCTGGTTCATTTTTATGAATGTCAGCTTGTCCACATTGGCTGTAGACAGGCGGCTGCGTTTGTCTGTAATGACGCCCCCTACTGTGCTGAATACACGTTCAGACAAAACGCTGGCCGCCGGGCAGGCCAGCACCGCCAAGGCATAAAAGGCTAGCTCTGGCCACGTGGACAATTTGGAGACCCAGAAGTTGAATGGGGCCGAACCATCAGTCAGTACGTGGAGGGGTGTGCACAGGTACTGTTCCACCATGTTAGTGAAATGTTGCCTCCTGCTAACACGTTCCGTATCAGGTGGTGGTGCAGTTAGCTGTGGCGTGGTGACAAAACTTTTCCACATCTCTGCCATGCTAACCCTGCCATCAGAGGAGCTGGCCGTGACACAGCTGCGTTGGCGACCTTTTGCTCCTCCTCTACCTTCGACTTGGGCTTCCACTTGTTCCTCTGTGACATTTGGGAATGCTCTCAGTAGCGCGTCTACCAACGTTCGCTTGTACTCGCGCATCTTCCTATCACGCTCCAGTGCAGGAAGTAAGGTGGGCACATTGTCTTTGTACCGGGGATCCAGCAGGGTGGCAACCCAGTAGTCTGCACACGTTAAAATGTGGGCAACTCTGCTGTCGTTGCGCAGGCACTGCAGCATGTAGTCGCTCATGTGTGCCAGGCTGCCCAGAGGTAAGGACAAGATGTCCTCTGTGGGAGGCGTATCGTCATCGTCCTGTGTTTCCCCCCAGCCACGCACCAGTGATGGGCCTGAGCTGCGTTGGGTGCCAGCCCGCTGTGAACCTGCTTCATCCTCATCCTCCTCCACCTCCTCCTCATCCTCGTCCTCCAGTAGTGGGCCCTGTCTGGCCACATTTGTACCTGGCCTCTGCTGTTGCAAAAAACCTCCCTCTGAGTCACTTCTAATAGACTGGCCTGAAAGTGCTAAAAATGACCCATCTTCCTCCTCCTCCTGGGCCACCTCCTTTTCCATCATCGCCCTAAGTGTTTTCTCAAGGAGACATCGAAGTGGTATTGTAACGCTGATAACGGCGTCATCGCCACTGGCCATGTTGGTGGAGTACTTGAAACAGCGCAACAGGGCACACAGGTCTCGCATGGAGGCCCAGTCATTGGTGGTGAAGTGGTGCTGTTCCTCAGTGCGACTGACCCGTGCGTGCTGCAGCTGAAACTCCACTATGGCCTGCTGCTGCTCGCACAGTCTGTCCAGCATGTGCAAGGTTGAGTTCCACCTGGTGGACACGTCGCATATGAGGCGGTGAGCGGGAAGGCCGAAGTTACGCTGTAGCGCAGACAGGCGAGCAGCGGCAGGATGTGAACGCCGGAAGCGCGCACAGATGGTCCGCACTTTATGCAGCAGCTCTGACATGTCGGGGTAGTTGTGAATGAACTTCTGCACCACCAAATTCAGCACATGCGCCAGGCAAGATATGTGCGTCAAACCGGCTAGTCCCAGAGCTGCAACGAGATTTCGCCCATTATCGCACACCACCAGGCCAGGCTTAAGGCTCACCAGCAGCAACCACTCGTCGGTCTGTTGTTCTATACCCCGCCACAACTCCTGTGCGGTGTGGGGCCTGTCCCCCAAACATATGAGTTTCAGAACGGCCTGCTGACGTTTACCCCGGGCTGTGCTGAAGTTGGTGGTGAAGGTGTGTGGCTGACTGGATGAGCAGGTGGAAGAAGAGGAGGAGGAAGCCGAGTAGGAGGAGGAGGCAACAGGAGGCAAAAAATGTTGCCCTGCGATCCTTGGCGGCGGAAGGACGTGCGCCAAACAGCTCTCCGCCTGGGGCCCAGCCGCCACTACATTTACCCAGTGTGCAGTTAGGGAGATATAGCGTCCCTGGCCGTGCTTACTGGTCCACGTATCTGTGGTTAGGTGGACCTTGCCACAGATGGCGTTCCGCAGTGCACACTTGATTTTATCGGATACTTGGTTGTGCAGGGAAGGCACGGCTCTCTTGGAGAAGTAGTGGCGGCTGGGAACAACATACTGTGGGACAGCAAGCGACAAGAGCTGTTTGAAGCTGTCTGTGTCCACCAGCCTGAATGACAGCATTTCATAGGCCAGTAGTTTAGAAATGCTGGCATTCAGGGCCAGGGATCGAGGGTGGCTAGGTGGGAATTTACGCTTTCTCTCAAATGCTTGTGAGATGGAGAGCTGAACGCTGCCGTGTGACATGGTTGAGATGCTGTCACGGATGGTGTACAGGAAACAAGACAATGCAATATATTCAATGACTCACTGGATCCACAACTAAGGAACAAAAGGGAGACCCCTGCATGAGACCTGCCACTCTCCCTGACTGCTTAGCCTATGCGAACACCCCAAAGGTGGATGGGCGCATATCCACGTACCTCGGCTATCTAATACCTGAAGACCCTACAATAGTGAGGGGACACGACCACCGGCTCCCTACACTAGACACGGAGGGAGTCAGGGTCTCCTGAAATCCAGCAGACAGAAAATCACAAAAAAAGGAACAGCACTTATCTTGCAGAGGACTGGGAAATAGGAACAGCATGCACACACACTCCAGGAAGTTGTATAAGCCGCACACTACTGCATTATGGGGAGGAACTTAAAGGGAAGCAATCAGTCAAACTGCATGACAGCTGAGATAGGCTAACGAGATGAGGAACTGAAACCAAAACAAAGAAACTCAAGGAGGAGGATCTGGAAGGCTCCTGTCAGAGCTTCTCAGCTGTCTGGTTGTGACAGTACCCCTCCCTCTACGAGTGGACTCCGGACACTCAGAGCCCACCTTCTCAGGATGGGACCTATGGAAAGCCCTGATGAGACGAGTGGCCTTAATGTCCGTCACTGGGACCCACATCCTCTCCTCAGGACCATAACCCTCCCAATGAACGAGGTACTGGAGGGAACCGCGGACAAGACGAGAATCCACAATCCTAGAGACCTGAAATTCAAGATTTCCATCAACCATAATCGGAGGAGGAAGCAAAGGCGATGGTACAATAGGTTGAACATAAGGTTTCAATAAGGACTTATGAAAAACATTATGGATCTTCCAAGTCTGAGGAAGATCAAGACGGTAGGCAACAGGATTGATGACAGACAGGATCTTGTAAGGCCCAATAAACCTAGGACCCAACTTCCAGGAGGGAACCTTCAATTTGATATTTTTGGTAGACAACCACACCAGATCACCAACATTCAGGTCCGGACCAGGCACACGTCTCTTATCTGCCACACGCTTATATCTCTCACTCATGCTCTTTAGATTATCCTGAATCTTTTGCCAAATAGATGACAAAGACGAGGAGAATCTGTCCTCATCAGGTAAACCAGAAGATCCCTCTCCCGAGAAAGTCCCAAACTGCGGATGGAAGCCATATGCACTAAAAAATGGTGACTTATCAGAGGACTCCTGACGACGGTTATTTAAAGCAAACTCAGCAAGGGACAAAAAAGAACACCAATCCTCCTGATTCTCCGCCACAAAACAGCGCAGATATGTCTCCAGATTCTGATTGACGCGCTCTGTCTGGCCATTCGACTGCGGGTGGAAAGCAGAAGAGAACGACAACCGAACCCCCAAGCGAGAACAGAAAGCCTTCCAGAATCTGGAAACAAACTGCGTGCCCCTATCAGAGACTATGTCTGAAGGAATACCATGCAATTTGACAATGTGGTCAATAAATGCCTGCGCCAGCGTCTTAGCATTGGGCAAACCAGGAAAAGGGATGAAATGCACCATTTTGCTAAAACGGTCCACCACCACCAGAATCACAGTCTTCCCCGAGGAACGAGGCAAGTCCGTTATGAAGTCCATGGACAGATGTGTCCAAGGATGGGAAGGAATGGGTAAGGGAAGGAGAGGACCTGATGGCCGTGAATGAGGGACTTTGGCACGAGCGCAAGTCTCGCAAGCTGTTACAAAACCCTCAACCGACTTACGAAACGCAGGCCACCAGAATCTCCGAGCGATGAGATCCAGTGTGGCTCTTGCCCCCGGGTGCCCAGCAAGGACCGTATCGTGGTGTTCCTTAAAAATCTTGTGTCTCAAAGCGAGAGGCACAAACAACCTCCCAGGAGGACAAAGTTAAGGAGCCTCTGACTGGGCTGCCTGCACCATTGCCTCCAATTCAGGAAAAAGAGCAGAGACCACCACACCTTCAGCCAAAATGGGACCCGGGTCTTCAAAATTCCCACCTCCCGGAAAACAACGTGACAGGGCATCTGCCTTCACATTCTTAACCCCAGGGCAGAACGTGACAACAAAATTAAACCTTGAAAAGAACAAAGACCTTCTGGCCTGTCTCGGGTTCAGACGCTTGGCTGACTCCAAGTAGGCCAGATTTTTATGGTCAGTAAACACGGTAATAGGGTGTCTGGCTCCCTCTAGCCAATGGCGCCATTCCTCAAAAGCCAACTTGATGGCCAACAATTCCCTATCTCCCACATCATAATTTCTCTCTGCGGAGGAGAGTTTCTTCGAGAAAAGGTACACGGTTGCCATTTGGCAGGAGAGGAACCCTGAGACAAGAACGCACCCACCCCTAGCTCAGAAGCATCAACCTCAACTATGAAGGGTAACGAAATATCAGGTTGTACCAGGATGGGAGCGGAAGCAAAACTCTCCTTGATATTAGAAAAGGCCTTACGTGCCTCTACCGACCAGGAAGAAAAATCAGTGAGTGGTTTAACAACAGAGGAATAATTCAAATTAAATTTCCTGTAATAATTGGCAAAGCCCAAAAAACGCATCAGCGCCTTCTGATTCTCAGGAAGCTCCCACTCAAGCACAGCGTGGACCTTCTCGGGGTCCATGCGAAAACCGGAAGCGGAGAGAAGAAGCCCCAGAAATTGAATTTCTGGAAACGCAAACACACATTTTTCCAGTTTCGCGTATAATTTATTCTCCCGCAGGATGAGCAAGACCTGACGTAAGTGTTCCTTATGAGTCTTGAAATCAGGCGAAAAAATCTAAATGTCATCCAAATACACTAATACAAATTTTCCCATTAAATGATAAAAAATGCTGTTCACGAAATGCTGAAAAACGGCTGGGGCATTCATCAAACCAAAAGGCATAAGCAAATTCTCAAAATGGCCCTCAGGGGTATTGAAAGCCGTCTTCCATTCATCTCCTTCTCTGAACCTGACCAGGTTGTATGCCCCTCTTAGGTCTAATTTGGAAAAGACTTTAGCCCCAACAACCTGGTTAAACAGGTCCGGGATCAGAGGAAGCAGATAAGGGTCACGAATAGGGATGAGCGAACTCAAACTGAATTTTGGGGTGTCCGTGACACGGACCCGAACCCGAACATTTTCGTAAAAGTCTGTGTTCGGGTTCCGTGTTCGGCGCTTTCTTGGCGCTTTTTGAAAGGCTGCAAAGCAGCCAATCAACAAGCGTCATACTACTTGCCCCAAGAGGCCATCACAGCCTTGCCTACTATTGGCATGGCTGTGATTGGCCAGTGCAGCATGTGACCCAGCCTCTATATAAGCTTGGGTCACGTTGCGCTGCACGTCACTCTGCTGATTGAAGCATAGGGAGAGGTTGCAGCTGCGACGTTAGGGCGAGATTAGGCAGTGATTAACTCCTCCAAAAGACTTCATTTTGTGATCGATCTGCAGCTGTGGATCATTGTAATTGCTAGTATTGACTTGCTCACTTTTTTGAGGCTGCCCAGAGCGTTCTTAGATCACTTTTTTTCTGGGGTGATCGGCGGCCATTTTGTGACTTGTGGTGCGCCAGCACAAGCTATCACCAAGTGTATTTAACCATCAATAGTGTGGTTATTTTGTGCTATATCCTACATCAGCTGCAGGCTGAGCCTATGTCACCGAAGTGCATTTAACCATCAACAGTCTGGTTATTTTTTGGCCATATACTACATCAGCTGCAGGCTGAGCCTGTGTCACCGAAGTGCATTTAACCATCAACAGTCTGATTATTTTTTGGCCATATACTACATCTGGTGCAGGCTGAGCCTGTGTCACCCAAGTGCATTTAACCATCAACAGTGTGGTTATTTTTTGGCCATATACTACATCAGGGGCAAGTTGAGCCTGTCACCCAGCGCCTAAAAAATAGACCTGACATTTCTATTCAACCAAATCTGTACTGTTTTAGCTGGTCAAGTTATTTGTAGTGAACGTAAAAGCACACTTTTTGTTCTGGGTTGAAAAACTATTCCCAAATTTGCCATTCTCAAAATAACTAGTTTCTGGTATTTGAGGCCTACTTGAAATCTATCCCAAAAAGGATATCTTACATTGAAGGTACTCATAGTGTCATTCAGAAAAACCTAAGACACACGCTACCGTGCAGATAGAAGTCTGATTCTGAGATTGAACCTTAACCTGTCACACAGTGCAAAAAAAAACAGGTCTCACATTTCTATTCAAGCAAATCTGTACTGTTTTAGCTGGTCAAGTTATTTGTAGTGACCGTAAAAGCACACTTTTTTTTCTGGGTTGAAAAACTACTCCTAAATTTGCCATTCTCAAAATTGTGGTGAACGGGAACAATGAGGAAAACATCTAATAAGGGACGCACGCGTGGACATGGTCGTGGTGGTGTTAGTGGACCCTCTGGTGCTGGGAGAGGACGTGGCCGTTCTGCCACAGCCACACGTCCTAGTGAACCAACTACCTCAGGTCCCAGTAGCCGCCAGAATTTACAGGGATATTTGGTGGGGACCAATGCCGTTCTAAGGATGGTAAGGCCTGAGCAGGTACAGGCATCAGTCAATTGGGTGGCCGACAGTGCATCCAGCACGTTCACATTATCTCCCACCCAGTCTTCTGCAGAAAGCGCACAGATGGCGCATGAAAACCAAGCCCATCAGTCTGTCACATCACCCCCATGCATATCAGGGAAACTGTCTGAGCCTCAAGTTATGCAGCAGTCTCTTATGCTGTTTGAAGACTCTGCTGCCAGGGTTTCCCAAGGGCATCCACCTAGCTCTTCACCAGGGGTGGAAGAGATAGAATGCACTAACGCACAACCACTTATGTTTCCTGATGATGAGGACATGGGAATACCACCTCAGCACGTCTCTGATGATGACGAAACACAGGTGCCAACTGCTGCGTCTTTCTGCAGTGTGCAGACTGAACAGGAGGTCAGGGGTCAAGACTGGGTGGAAGACGATGCAGGGGACGATGAGGTCCTAGACCCCACATGGAATGAAGGTCGTGCCACTGACTTTCAGAGTTCGGAGGAAGAGGCAGTGGTGAGACCGAGCCAACAACGTAGCAAAAGAGGGAGCAGTGGGCAAAATCAGAACACCCGCCGCCAAGAGACTCCGCCTGCTACTGACCGCCGCCATCTGGGACCGAGCACCCCAAAGGCAGCTTCAAGGAGTTCCCTGGCATGGCACTTCTTCAAACAATGTGCTGACGACAAGACCCGAGTGGTTTGCACGCTGTGCCATCAGAGCCTGAAGTGAGGCATTAACGTTCTGAACCTTAGCACAACCTGCATGACCAGGCACCTGCATGCAAAGCATGAACTGCAGTGGAGTAAACACCTTAAAAACAAGGAAGTCACTCAGGCTCCCCCTGCTGCCTCTTCTGCTGCTGCCGCCTCGGCCTCTTCTGCTGCTGCCGCCGCCTCGGCCTCTTCTGCTGCTGCCGCCGCCTCGGCCTCTTCTGCTGCTGCCGCCGCCTCGGCCTCTTCTGCTGCTGCTGCCGCCGCCTCGGCCTCTGCCTCTGGAGGAACGTTGGCACCTGCCGCCCAGCAAACATGGGATGTACCACCAACACCACCACCTGCGTCACCAAGCATCTCAACCATGTCACACGGCAGCGTTCAGCTCTCCATCTCACAAACATTTGAGAGAAAGCGTAAATTCCCACCTAGCCACCCTCGATCCCTGGCCCTGAATGCCAGCATTTCTAAACTACTGGTCTATGAAATGCTGTCATTTAGGCTGGTGGACACACACAGCTTCAAACAGCTCATGTCACTTGCTGTCCCACAGTATGTTGTTCCCGGCCGCCACTACTTCTCCAAGAGAGCCGTGCCTTCCCTGCACAAACAAGTGTCCGATAAAATCAAGTGTGCACTGCGCAACGCCATCTGTGGCAAGGTCCACCTAACCACAGATACGTGGACCAGTAAGCACGGCCAGGGACGCTATATCTCCCTAACTGCACACTGGGTAAATGTAGTGGCGGCTGGGCCCCAGGCGGAGAGCTGTTTGGCGCACATCCTTCCGCCGCCAAGGATCGCAGGGCAACATTCTTTGCCTCCTGTCTCCTCCTCCTCCTACTCAGCTTCCTCCTCCTCTTCTTCCACTTGTTCATCCAGTCAGCCACACACCTTCACCACCAAATTCAGCACAGCACGGGGTAAACGTCAGCAGGCCATTCTGAAACTCATATGTTTGGGGGACAGGCCCCACACCGCACAGGAGTTGTGGCGGGGTATAGAACAACAGACCGACGAGTGGTTGCTGCCGGTGAGCCTCAAGCCCGGCCTGGTGGTGTGCGATAATGGGCAAAATCTCGTTGCAGCTCTGGGACTAGCCGGTTTGATGCAAATCCCTTGCTTGGCGCATGTGCTGAATTTGGTGGTGCAGAACTTCATTCGCAACTACCCCGACATGTCAGAGCTGCTGCATAAAGTGCGGGCCGTCTGTTCGCGCTTCCGGCGTTCACACCCTGCCGCTGCTCGCCTGTCTGCGCTACAGCATAACTTCCGCCTTCCCGCTCACCGCCTTATATGCGACGTACCCACCAGGTGGAACTCCACCTTGCACATGCTGGACAGACTGTGCGAGCAGCAGCAGGCCATAGTGGAGTTTCAGCTGCAGCACGCACGGGTCAGTCGCACTGTGGATCAGACACACTTCACCACCAATGACTGGGCCTCCATGCGAGACCTGTGTGCCCTGTTGCGCTGTTTAGAGTACTCCACCAACATGGCCAGTGGCGATGACGCCGTTATCAGCGTTACAATACCACTTCTATGTCTCCTTGAGAAAACACTTAGGGCGATGATGGAAGAAGAGGTGGCCCAGGAGGAAGAGGAGGAAGAGGGGTCATTTTTAGCACTTTCAGGCCAGTCTCTTCGAAGTGACTCAGAGGGAGGTTTTTTGCAACACCAGAGGCCAGGTACAAATGTGGCCAGACAGGGCCCACTACTGGAGGACGAGGAGGATGAGGATGAAACATGTTCACAGCGGGGTGGCACCCAAAGCAGCTCGGGTCCATCACTGGTGCGTGGCTGGGGAGAAACACAGGACGATGACGATACGCCTCCCACAGAGGACAGCTTGTCCTTAACTCTGGGCAGCCTGGCACACATGAGCGACTACATGCTGCAGTGCCTGTGCAATGACAGCAGAGTTGCCCACATTTTAACGTGTGCGGACTACTGGGTTGCCACCCTGCTGGTTCCCCAGTACAAAGACAATGTGCCCACCTTACTTCCTACACTGGAGTGTGATAGGAAGATGCGCGAGTACAAGCGCACGTTGGTAGACGCGCTACTGAGAGCATTCCCAAATGTCACAGGGGAACCAGTGGATGCCCAAGGCGAAGGCAGAGGAGGAGCAAGAGGTCGCCAAAGCAGCTGTGTCACGCCCAGCTCCTCTGAGGGCAGGGTTAGCATGGCAAAGATGTGGAAAAGTTTTGTCAACACGCCACAGCTAAGTGCACCACCACCTGATACGGAACGTGTTAGCAGGAGGCAACATTTCACTAACATGGTGGAACAGTACCTGTGCACACCCCTCCACGTACTGACTGATGGTTCGGCCCCATTCAACTTCTGGGTCTCCAAATTGTAAACGTGGCCAGAGCTAGCCTTTTATGCCTTGGAGGTGCTGGCCTGCCCGGCCGCCAGCGTTTTGTCTGAACGTGTATTCAGCACGGCAGGGGGCGTCATTACAGACAAACGCAGCCGCCTGTCTACAGCCAATGTGGACAAGCTGACGTTCATAAAAATGAACCAGGCATGGATCCCACAGGACCTGTCCATCCCTTGTGCAGATTAGATATTAACTACCTCCCCTTAACAATATATTATTCTACTCCAGGGCACTTCCTCATTCAATACTATTTTAATTTCATTTTACCATTATATTGCGGGGCAACCCAAAGTTGAATGAACTTCTCCTCTGTCTGGGTGCCGGGGCCTAAATGTGTGACAGTGGCCTGTTCCAGTGGTGGGTGACGTGAAGCCTGATTCTCTGCTATGACATGAATACTTATTCTGTGCTGACATAAGGCCAGCTTCTCTGTTACGGGACCTCTCTCCTCTGCCTGGGTGCCTGGGCCTAAATGTGTGACAGTGGCCTGTTCCAGTGGTGGGTGACGTGAAGCCTGATTCTCTGCTATGACATGAAGACTGATTCTGCGCTGACATAAGGCCAGATTCTCTGTTACGGGACCTCTCTCTTCTGCCTGGGTGCCTGGGCCTAAATGTGTGACAGTGGCCTGTTCCAGTGGTGGGTGACGTGAAGCCTGATTCTCTGCTATGACATGAAGACTCATTCTGCGCTGACATAAGGCCAGATTCTCTGTTACGGGACCTCTCTCCTCTGCCTGGGTGCCTGGGCCTAAATGTGTGACAGTGGCCTGTTCCAGTGGTGGGTGACGTGATGCCTAATTCTCTGCTATGACATGAAGACAGATTCTGTGCTGACATAATGCCAGATTCTCTGTTACGGGACCTCTCTCCTCTGCCTGGGTGCCTGGGCCTAAATGTGTGACAGTGGCCTGTTCCAGTGGTGGGTGACGTGAAGCCTGATTCTCTGCTATGACATGAAGACTGATTCTGCGCTGACATAAGGCCAGATTCTCTGTTACAGGACCTCTCTCCTCTGCCTGGGGGCCTGGGCCTAAATGTGTGACAGTGGCCTGTTCCAGTGGTGGGTGACGTGATGCCTGATTCTCTGCTATGACATGAAGACAGATTCTGTGCTGACATAAGGACAGATTCTCTGTTACGGGACCTATCTCCTCTGCCTGGGTGCCTGGGCCTAAATGTGTGACAGTGGCCTGTTCCAGTGGTGAGTGACTTGAAGCCTGATTCTCTGCTATGACATGAAGACTAATTCTGCGCTGACATAAGGCCAGATTCTCTGTTACGGGACCGCTCTCCTCTGTCTGGGTGCCGGGGCCTAAATGTGTGACAGTGGCCTGTTCCAGTGGTGGGTGACGTGAAGCCTGATTCTCTGCTATGACATGAAGACTGATTCTGCGCTGACATAAGGCCAGATTCTCTGTTACGGGACCTCTCTCCTCTGCCTGGGTGCCGGGGCCTAAATGTGTGACAGTGGCCTGTTCCAGTGGTGGGTGACGTGATGCCTGATTCTCTGCTATGACATGAAGACAGATTCTGTGCTGACATAAGGCCAGATTCTCTGTTACGGGACCTCTCTCCTCTGCCTGGATGCCTGGGCCTAAATGTGTGACAGTGGCCTGTTCCAGTGGTGGGTGACGTGATGCCTGATTCTCTGCTATGACATGAAGACAGATTCTGTGCTGACATAAGGCCAGATTCTCTGTTACAGGACCTCTCTCCTCTGTCTGGGTGCCGGGGCCTAAATGTGTGACAGTGGCCTGTTCCAGTGGTGGGTGACGTGATGCCTGATTCTCTGCTATGACATGAAGACAGATTCTGTGCGGACATAAGGCCAGATTCTCTGTTACAGGACCTCTCTCCTCTGTCTGGGTGCCGGGGCCTAAACGTGTGACAGTGGCCTGTTCCAGTGGTGGGTGACGTGAAGCCTGATTCTCTGCTATGACATGAAGACAGATTCTGTGCGGACATAAGGCCAGATTCTCTGTTACAGGACCTCTCTCCTCTGTCTGGGTGCCGGGGCCTAAATGTGTGACAGTGGCCTGTTCCAGTGGTGGGTGACGTGATGCCTGATTCTCTGCTATGACATGAAGACAGATTCTGTGCGGACATAAGGCCAGATTCTCTGTTACAGGACCTCTCTCCTCTGTCTGGGTGCCGGGGCCTAAACGTGTGACAGTGGCCTGTTCCAGTGGTGGGTGACGTGAAGCCTTATTCTCTGCTATGACATGAAGACAGATTCTGCGCTGACATGAAGCCAGATTCTCTACTATGGCATGAAGAGACTGATTCTGTGCTGACATGAAGCCAGATTCTTTGCTATGGCATGAAGAGACTGATTCTCTGCTGACGTGAAGCCAGATTCTCTGCTATGGGACCTCTGTCCAATTGATATTGGGTCATTTTTATTTTTTTAATTTTTATTTTAATTGATTTCCCTATCCACATTTGTTTGCAGGGGATTTACCTACATGTTGCTGCCTTTTGCAGCCCTCTAGCTCTTTCCTGGGCTGTTTTACAGCCTTTTTAGTGCCCAAAAGTTCAGGTCCCCATTGACTTCAATGGGGTTCGGATTCGGGTTCGGGACGAAGTTCGGGTCGGGTTCGGATTCCGAACCCAAACATTTCCGTGAAGTTCGGCCGAACTTCTCGAACCCGAACATCCAGGTGTTCGCTCAACTCTAGTCACGAATAGTGATACTGTTCAGCTCCCTGAAATCCAGACAAGGTCTTAAAGAACCATCTTTTTTCTTAACAAATAAAAAATTAGCGGCAACAGGTGATTTCGAGGGTCGTATGTGTCCTTTTCTCATACTCTCAGAGATATAAGCACGCATAGCGACCCTCTCAGGTTGGGAAAGATTGTATAAACAAGTTTTAGGCAGCTTGGCGCCTGGGATGAGATTAATAGGGCAATCGTACTCCCTGTGCGGAGGCAAATCCTGAACTCCACTCTCAGAGAAGACATCTGAAAATTCAGAGAGGAAAGGTGGTACAGTCTTAGTAGAAACCTCAGAAACAGATGTCATGAGGCAATTCTCTCTGCAAAAGTCACTCCAACCATTTATTTGCCTTGCTTGCCAATCAATGGTGGGGTTATGTTTAGTGAGCCAGGGTAGCCCCAACACTAGAGGAGTAGGCAAACCGCTAAGGACGAAACATGACACATCCTCAACATGAGCATCACTCACAATTAAACGGATATTGTGAACTATGCCCTTTAATGATTTCTGAGAAAGTGGAGCGGAATCAATAGCATAAACAGGAATATCCTTTCCCTAAGTGCATACCTGGAAACCATGAGTTATTGCAAATTGATTATCAATGAGATTGACAGCTGCTCCACTATCCACAAAAATCTCACAAAAAATGCTCTTGCTCTCTAGCGCCACCCTAGCAGGCAGGACAAAACGGGAACTACAAGCAAACGGAAAACCTTCAATTTCCGCCTCAACCCTGCCAATAGTAACAGACGGAACATTTTTAAAAGATTTTTTCCTTTTTGTTTCTTTATTACTCCCAGAAGACTGCCTGAATCTCCTAGAGGGACAAACATTTGCCAAATGATTTATACCTCCACAACAAAAACAAACCCTCCCATGCGGGCTGAATCTTCTATTGTCAGAGGCAATCAACCCCAGCTGCATGAGCTCCTGCTCAGAAGGGGCCTACAGCGACTGAGACCCCCGCGCACAGAATGAGACCGCTGCACTGTCCCGGGACTGAGTATGACAGGAAGGAGAGATCTCTTCTCTCTCTCTAAGACGCCTGTCAATACGAACGGCCTGAGACATAGCAGAATCCAAGGAGGTAGGTCTCTCATGAAAGGCAAATGCATCTTTCAATCCCTCTGAAAGACCATGGCAAAATTGACTTCGGAGTGCAGCATCATTCCAACCAGTATCAGCTGCCCATCTCCGAAATTCTGAGCAGTATATCTCTGCGGATTGTTTACCCTGGCATAACAGACGTAGTCTAGACTCAGCCAGAGCAATACGATCCGGATCATCATATATCTGACCCAGGGCTAAAAAGAATTCATCCACTGAACGGAGGGGCCGTGCCCCCTCCGGCAGCGAGAAGGCCCAGGACTGAGCGTTACCCCTGAGCAGCGATATAATGATCCCCACCCTCCGTTCTTCATCACCAGAGGAATGGGGAAGAAGGCGAAAATGGAGTTTGCAAGCCTCTCTAAAACGCACAAAATACTCACTACCCCCGGAGAACGTATCCGTGAGCGAGATCTTAGGCTCAGAACAAACTCCATGAACGAAAGCTGAACCGGTCACTTGAAACTGAGAAAAAGTCTTACGGAGATCAGCTACCTCCAATGAAAGACCCTGGAAGTGTTCAGCCAAAAGTGAAACCGGATCCATGCTTGAGACGGTTTTGGCGGCTTATAATGTCACGGATGGTGTACAGGAAACAAGACAATGGAATATATTCAATGACTCACTGGATCCACAACTAAGGAATAAAGACCTGCCACTCTCCCTGACTGCTCAGCCTATGCGAACACCCCAAAGGTGGATGGGCGCATATCCACGTACCTCGGCTATCTAATACCTGAATACCCTACAATAGTGAGGGGACACGACCACCGGCTCCCTACACTAGACACGGAGGGAGTCAGGGTCTCCTGAAATCCAGCAGACAGAAAATCACAAATAAAGGAACAGCACTTATCTTGCAGAGGACTGGGAAATAGGAACAGCATGCACACACACTCCAGGAAGTTGTATAAGCCGCACACTACTGCATTATGGGGAGGAACTTAAAGGGAAGCAATCAGTCCAACTGCATGACAGCTGAGATAGACTAACAAGATGAGGAACTGAACAACCAAAACAAAGAAACTCAAGGAGGAGGATCTGGAAGGCTCCTGTCAGAGCTTCTCAGCTGTCTGGTTGTGACAGATGCTTGGTGACGGAGGTGGTGGTGTTGGTGGTACATCCTCTGTTTGCTGGGCGGCAGGTGCCAATGTTCCTCCAGAGGCGGAGGAAGAGGCCGAGGCGGCGGCAGCAGCAGAAGAGGTAGCAGGGGGAGCCTGTGTGAGTTCCTTGTTTTTAAGGTGTTTACTCCACTGCAGTTCATGCTTTGCATTCAGGTGCCTGGTCATGCAGGTTGTGCTAAGGTTCAGAACGTTAATGACTCGCTTCAGGCTCTGATGGCACAGCGTGCAAACCACTCTGGTCTTGTCATCAGCACAGTGTTTGAAGAACTGCCACGCCAGGGAACTCCTTGAAGCTGCCTTTGGGGTGCTCGATCCCAGATGGCGGTGGCCAGTAGCAGACGGATTATCTTGGCGGCGGTGTTCTGCTTTTGCCCACTGCTCCCTCTTTTGCTACGCTGTTGGCTCGGTCTCACCACTGCCTCTTCCTCCGAATTCGGAAAGTCAGTGGCACGACCTTCAATCCATGTGGGGTCTAGGACCTCATCGTCACCTGCATCGTCTTCCACCCAGTCTTCCTCCCTGACCTCCTGTTCAGTCTGCACACTGCAGAAAGACGCAGCAGTTGGCACCTGTGTTTTGTCATCATCAGAGACGTGCTGAGGTGGTATTTTCATGTCCTCATCAGGAAACATAAGTGGTTGTGCGTTAGTGCATTCTATCTCTTCCACCCCTGGGGAAGGGCTAGGTGTATGCCCTTGGGAAACCCTGCCAGCAGAGTCTTCAAACAGCATAAGAGACTTCTGCATAACTTGAGGCTCAGACAGTTTCCCTGATATGCATGGGGGTGATGTGACAGACTGATGGGCTTGGTTTTCATGTGCCATCTGTGCACTTTCTGCAGAAGACTGGGTGGGAGATAATGTGAACGTGCTGGATCCACTGTCGGCCACCCAATTGACTAATGCCTGTACCTGCTCAGGCCTTACCATCCTTAGAACGGCATTGGGCCCCACCAAATATCGCTGTAAATTCTGGTGGCTACTGGGACTTGAGGTAGTTGGTTCACTAGGACGTGTGGCTGTGGCAGAACGGCCACGTCCTCTCCCAGCACCAGAGGGTCCACTAACACCACCACGACCATGTCCGCGTCCGCGTCCCTTACTAGATGTTTTCCTCATTGTTACCGTTCACCACAATAAGAAATAAATTATTTGGCCCAATGTATTGAATTCAAATTCAGGCCTTTTTTTTTACAGGCACCTAACACTATCTGGCTATCTATTTAGGTACCGTATTACACTAATACAGGCACAGCAGTAACGACTGATTTAGCTGAATAAAAATTGTAGGCCAAGTATTTAGGCGCGGGATGACAGATATCCCTTTTACGGACAGAATTAGACTTGGAAATGCACGGTAGCGTGTGAAGTTATTGAGGATGACCCTATCCGCACCTTCAATCTAATATACCCTTTTATGGATAGATTTAACCTTGGCCTGATAGAGCAGAAACCACAAATTTAGGGAATTGCTAAGTTGGGAATTGTATTTCAACCCAGAACAAAAACTGTGCTTTGGCAGACACTAAATAGATTGACCAGCCACAGCAGTAATAACAGATTTAGCTGAATATAAATTGTAGGCCTAGTATTTAGGTGCTGGATGACAGGTATCCCTTTTACGGACAGAATTAGACTTGGAAATGCACGGTAGCGTGTGAAGTTTTTTAAGGATGACCCTATCTGCACCTTCAATCTAATATACCCTTTTATGGATAGATTTAACCTTGGCCTGAAACCATGGCAGAAACCACTAATTTAGGGAATTGCTAAGTTGGGTATTGTATTCAACCCAGAACAAAAACTGTGCTTCGGCAGACAGCAGACAGTATTACAATTGGCTAGCCACAGCTGAAACACCTGATTTAGGGTACTGCTATTTTGGCAATTGTATTTTACCCCTCAATAAAATAGCAAGCACAGCCAAGCCCCTGATGTAGGATATAGCAAAAAAAAAAAAAAACACACTATTGATGGTTAAAAATGGACTTGGTGGCAGCTTGTGCTGGCGCACCACAAGACACAAAATGGCCGCCAATCACCCCAGAAAAAAGTGACTGAAAAACGCTCTGGGCAGCCTTAAAACAGTGAGCAATTGAATAGCAGAGGTTGTATGATACACAGCTGTATATCGATTATTTCAGTAAATAAATCCCTGCCTAATCTCGCCCTAACAGCAGCAGATGCATCCTCTCCCTACACTGATCAGAGCAGAGTGACGTGCGGCGCTACGTGACTCCAGCTTAAATAGAGGCTGGGTCACATGCTGCACTGGCCAATCACAGCCATGCCAATAGTAGGCATGGCTGTGATGGCCTCTTGAGGCAAGTAGTATGACGCTTGTTGATTGGCTGCTTTGCAGCCTTTCAAAAAGTGCCAAGAAAGCGCCGAACACCGAACCCGGACTTTTACGAAAATGTTCGGGTCCGTGTCACGGACACCCCAAAATTCGGTACGAACCCGAACTATACAGTTTGGGTTCGCTCATCCCTACCTACGATTAAGAATTGTTCACTTGCATAAAGCTGGAAAGGGTTATAAAAGTATCTCCAAAAGCCTTGCTGTTCATCAGTCCACGGTAAGACAAATTGTCTATAAATAGAGAAAGTTCAGCACTGCTGCTACTCTCCCTAGGAGTGGCGTCCTGTAAAGTTGACTGCAAGAGCACAGCGCAGACTGCTTATTGAGGTAAAGAAGAATCCTAGAGTGTCAGCTAAAGACTTACAAAAGTCTCTGGCATATGCTAACATCCCTGTTAGCGAATCTATGATACGTAAAACACTAAACAAGAATGGATTTCATGGGAGGATACCACAGAGGAAGCCACTGCTGTCCAAAAAAAAACATTGCTGCACGTTTAGAGTTTGCACAAGAGCACCTGGATGTTCCAAAGTAGTACTGGCAAAATATTCTGTGGACAGATGAAACCAAAGTTGAGTTGTTTGGAAAAAACACACAACACTATGTGTGGAGAAAAAGAGGCACAGCACACCAACATCAAAACCTCATCCCAACTGTGATGTATGGTGATGGGGGCATCATGGTTTAGGGCTGCTTTGCTGCGTCAGGGCCTGGACGGATTGCTATCATCGAAGGAAAAATTAATTCCCAAGTTTATCAAGACATTTTGCAGCAGAACTTAAGGCCATCTGTCCACCAGCTGAAGCTCAACAAGATACTGTAAGTGTTGCAACAGGACAACGACCCAAAGCATAAAAGTAAACCAACAACAGAATGGCTTAAACAGAAGAAAATACGCCTTCTGGAGTGGCCCAGTCAGAGTCCTGACCTCAAACCGATTGAGATGCTGTGGCATGACCTCAAGAAAGCAATTCACACCAGACATCCCAAGAATATTGCTGAACTGAAACAGTTCTGTAAAGAGGAAAGGTCAAGAATTACTCCTGACCGTTGTGCACGTCTGATCTTCAACTACAGGAAACGTTTGGTTGAAGTTATTGCTGCCAAAGGAGGTTCAACCAGTTATTAAATCCAAGGGTTCACATACTTTTTCCACCTGCACTGTGAATGTTTACATGGTGTGTTCAATAAAAACATGATAACATTTAATTCTTTGTGTGTTATTAGTTTAAGCAGACTGTGATTGTCTATTGTTGTGACTTAGATGAAGATCAGATCACATTTTATGACCAATTTGTGCAGAAATCCATATCATTCCAAAGGGTTCACATACTTTTTCTTGCAACTGTAACTCTGGGATGTTACACCAGCACCTCAGAAGGCAGGGTTAGCATGGCCGAAATGTGGAAAACCTTTGTCAGCACGTCACAACAACCAGCACCACCAGCTAATATGGAATGTCTTAGCAGGAGGCAGCATTTTACCAACATGGTGGAGCAGTATGTGTGCACACGCCTACACATACTAAATGACGGGTCTGCCCCCTTCAACTTCTGGGTCTCCAAATTTGGGCACATGGCCTGAGCTTGCCCTTTACGCCTTGGAGGTGCTGGCCTGCCCTGCAGCCAGTGTATTATCTGAATGTGTGTTTAGCACGACAGGGGGCGTCATCACAGACAAGCGCAGCCGCCTGTCCACAGCCAATGTGGACAAGCTCACGTTCATTAAAATGAACCAGGCATGGATCCCTCAGGACTTGTCTGTACCTTGTGCAGAATAGACATATATACCGGCACAAAGCAGCCATTGTTATACTGCAGCGCAATTGCTCATGTTTGTATTTTGGATATTTCACACTCTTTTGGAGTGTACCTTAATTTTACTAAATTAAATTAAAACCAAAAACCCGTGTTGGCTATCTCATCCTCCTCCACCGCCACTTCCACCTACTCCGCTATGTCCACCGACTCCTCAAACTCCTACTCCATATGGAACTCCACCTAATAAATCCATTTTTTTTTGTACGTGTTTTATTTTATATCATTTCACTAGAGTTGAGCGAACACCTGGATGTTCGGGTTCGAGAAGTTCGGCCGAACTTCCCGGAAATGTTCGGGTTCGGGATCCGAACCCGAACCGAACTTCGCCCTGAACCCGAACCCCATTGAAGTCAATGGGGACCCGAACTTTTGGGCACTAAAAAGGCTGTAAAACAGCCCAGGAAAGAGCTAGAGGGCTGCAAAAGGCAGCAACATGTAGGTAAATCCCCTGCAAACAAATGTGGATAGGGAAATTAATTAAAATTAAAATTAAAAAAATAAAAATGACCCAATATCAATTGGAAAGAGGTCCCATAGCAGAGAATCTGGCTTCACGTCAGCAGAGAATCAGTCTCTTCATGCCATAGCAGAGAATCTGGCTTCATGTCACCCACCACTAAAACAGGCCACTGTCACATATTTAGGCCCCGGCACCCAGACAGAGGAGAGAGGTCCCGTAACAGAGAATCTGGCCTTATGTCAGCACAGAATCTGTCTTCATGTCATAGCAGAGAATCAGGCTTCACGTCACCCACCACTGGAACAGGCCACTGTCACACATTTTGTGCCCAGGCACCCAGGCAGAGGAGAGAGGTCCCGTAACAGAGAATCTGGCCTTATGTCAGCGCAGAATCAGTCTTCATGTCATAGCAGAGAATCAGGCTTCACGTCACCCACCACTGGAACAGGCCACTGTCCCACATTTAGGCCCAGGCACCCAGGCAGAGGAGAGAGGTCCCGTAACAGAGAATCTGGCCTTATGTCAGCGCAGAATCTGTCTTCATGTCATAGCAGAGAATCAGGCTTCACGTCACCCACCACTGGAACAGGCCACTGTCACACATTTAGGCCCCGGCACCCAGGCAGAGGAGAGAGGTCCCGTAACAGAGAATCTGGCCTTATGTCAGCGCAGAATCAGTCTTCATGTCATAGCAGAGAATCAGGCTTCACGTCACCCACCACTGGAACAAGCCAGTATCACACATTTAGGCCCAGGCACCCAGGCAGAGGAGAGAGGTCCCGTAACAGAGAATCTGGCCTTATGTCAGCACAAAATCTGTCTTCATGTCATAGCAGAGAATCAGGCTTCACGTCACCCACCACTGGAACAGGCCACTGTCACACATTTAGGCCCAGGCACCCAGGCAGAGGAGAGAGGTCCCGTAACAGAGAATCTGGCCTTATGTCAGCACAGAATCTGTCTTCATGTCATAGCAGAGAATCTGGCTTCTCGTCACCCACCACTGGAACAGGCCACTGTCACACATTTAGGCCCAGGCACCCAGGCAGAGGAGAGAGGTCCCGTAACAGAGAATCTGGCCTTATGTCAGCACAGAATCTGTCTTCATGTCATAGCAGAGAATCAGGCTTCACGTCACCCACCACTGGAACAGGCCACTGTCACACATTTAGGCCCTGGCACCCAGACAGAGGAGAGGTTCATTTAACTTTGGGTTGCCCCGCAATATAATGGTAAAATGAAATTAAAAATAGTATTGAATGAGGAAGTACCCTGGAGTAGAATAATATATTGTTAAGGGGAGGTAGTTAATATCTAATCTGCACTAGGGATGGACAGGTCCTGTGGGATCCATGCCTGGTTCATTTTTATGAACGTCAGCTTGTCCACATTGGCTGTAGACAGGCGGCTGCGTTTGTCTGTAATGACGCCCCCTGCCGTGCTGAATACACGTTCAGACAAAACGCTGGCGGCCGGGCAGGCCAGCACCTCCAAGGCATAAAAGGCTAGCTCTGGCCACGTGGACAATTTGGAGACCCAGAAGTTGAATGGGGCCGAACCATCAGTCAGTACGTGGAGGGGTGTGGAGGGGTGTGCACAGGTACTGTTCCACCATGTTAGTGAAATGTTGCCTCCTGCTAACACGTTCCGTATCAGGTGTTGGTGCAGTTAGCTGTGCCGTGTTGACAAAACTTTTCCACATCTCTGCCATGCTAACCCTGCCCTCAGAGGAGCTAGCCGTGACACAGCTGCATTGGCGACCTCTTGCTCCTCCTCTGCCTTCGCCTTGGGCTTCCACTGGTTCCCCTGTGACATTTGGGAATGCTCTCAGTAGCGCGTCTACCAACGTGCGCTTGTACTCGCGCATCTTCCTATCACGCTCCAGTGTAGGAAGTAAGGTGGGCACATTGTCTTTGTACCGGGGATCCAGCAGGGTGGCAACACACGTTAAAATGTGGGCAACTCTGCTGTCGTTGCGCAGGCACTGCAGCATGTAGTCGCTCATGTGTGCCAGGCTGCCCAGGGGTAAGGACAAGCTGTCCTCTGTGGGAGGCGTATCGTCATCGTCCTGTGTTTCCCCCCAGCCACGCACCAGTGATGGGCCCGAGCTGCTTTGGGTGCCACCCCGCTGTAAACATGCTTCATCCTCATCCTCCTCCACCTCCTCCTCATCCTCGTCCTCCTCGTCCTCCAGTAGTGGGCCCTGTCTGGCCACATTTGTACCTGGCCTCTGGTGTTGCAAAAAACCTCCCTCTGAGTCACTTCGAAGAGACTGGCCTGAAAGTGCTAAAAATGAACCCTCTTCCTCCTGGGCCACCTCCTCTTCCATCATCGCCCTAAGTGTTTTCTCAAGGAGACATAGAAGTGGTATTGTAACGCTGATAATGGCGTCATCGCCACTGGCCATGTTGGTGGAGTATTCGAAACAACGCAACAGGGCACACAGGTCTCGCATGGAGGCCCAGTCATTGGTGGTGAAGTGTGTCTGATCCGCAGTGCGACTGACCCGTGCGTGCTGCAGCTGAAACTCCACTATGGCCTGCTGCTGCTCGCACAGTCTGTCCAGCATATGGAAGGTGGAGTTCCACCTGGTGGGTACGTCACATATGAGGCGGTGAGCGGGAAGGCCGAAGTTACGCTGTAGCGCAGACAGGCGAGCAGCGGCAGGGTGTGAACGCCGGAAGCGCGAACAGACGGCCCACACTTTATGCAGCAGCTCTGACATGTCGGGGTAGTTGCGAATGAACTTCTGCACCACCAAATTCAGCACATGCGCCAGGCAAGGGATGTGCGTCAAACTGGCTAGTCCCAGAGCTGCAACGAGATTTCGCCCATTATCGCACACCACCAGGCCGGGCTTGAGGCTCACCGGCAGCAACCACTCGTCGGTCTGTTGTTCTATACCCCGCCACAACTCCTGTGCGGTGTGGGGCCTGTCCCCCAAACATATGAGTTTTAGAATGGCCTGCTGACGTTTACCCCGGGCTGTGCTGAAGTTGGTGGTGAAGGTGTGTGGCTGACTGGATGAGCAGGTGGAAGAAGAGGAGGAGGAAGCTGAGTAGGAGGAGGAGGAGACAGGAGGCAAAGAATGTTGCCCTGCGATCCTTGGCGGCGGAAGGACGTGCGCCAAACAGCTCTCCGCCTGGGGCCCAGCTGCCACTACATTTACCCAGTGTGCAGTTAGGGTGATATAGCGTCCCTGGCCGTGCTTACTGGTCCACGTATCTGTGGTTAGATGGACCTTGCCACAGATGGCGTTGCGCAGTGCACACTTGATTTTATCGGACAATTTTTTTTTCTCTTGGAGAAGTAGTGGCAGCTGGGAACAACATACTGTGGGACAGCAAGTGACATGAGCTGTTTGAAGCTGTGTGTGTCCACCAGCCTAAATGACAGCATTTTTATAGGCCAGTAGTTTAGAAATGCTGGCATTCAGGGCCAGGGATCGAGGGTGGCTAGGTGGGAATTTACGCTTTCTCTCAAATGTTTGTGAGATGAAGAGCTGAACGCTGCCGTGTGACATGGTTGAGATGCTTGGTGACGCAGGTGGTGGTGTTGGTGGTACATCCCATGTTTGCTGGGCGGCAGGTGCCAACGTTCCTCCAGAGGCAGAGGAAGAGGCCGAGGCGGTGGCAGCAGCAGCAGAAGAGGCCGAGGCGGCGGCAGCAGCAGAAGAGGCCGAGGCGGCAGCAGCAGAAGAGGTAGCAGGGGGAGCCTGAGTGACTTCCTTGTTTTTAAGGTGTTTACTCCACTGCAGTTCATGCTTTGCATGCAGCTGCCTGGTCATGCAGGTTGTGCTAAGGTTCAGAACGTTAATGCCTCGCTTCAGGCTCTGATGGCACAGCGTGCAAACCACTCGGGTCTTGTCGTCAGCACATTGTTTGAAGAAGTGCCATGCCAGGGAACTCCTTGAAGCTGCCTTTGGGGTGCTCGGTCCCAGATGGCGGTGGTCAGTAGCAGGCAGAGTCTCTTGGCGGCGGGTGTTCTGATTTTGCCCACTGCTCCCTCTTTTGCTACGCTGTTGGCTCGGTCTCACCACTGCCTCTTCCTCGGAACTTTGAAAGTCAGTGGCACGACCTTCATTCCATGTGGGGTCTAGGACCTCATCGTCCCCTGCATCGTCTTCCACCCAGTCTTGACCCCTGACCTCCTGTTCAGTCTGCACACTGCAGAAAGACGCAGCAGTTGGCACCTGTGTTTCGTCATCATCAGAGACGTGCTGAGGTGGTATTCCCATGTCCTCATCATCAGGAAAAATAAGTGGTTGTGCGTTAGTGCATTCTATCTCTTCCACCCCTGGGGAAGGGCTAGGTGGATGCCCTTGGGAAACCCTGGCAGCAGAGTCTTCAAACAGCATAAGAGACTGCTGCATAACTTGAGGCTCAGACAGTTTCCCTGATATGCATGGGGGTGATGTGACAGACCAATGGCCTTGGTTTTCATGCGCCATCTGTGCGCTTTCTGCAGAAGACTGGGTGGGAGATAATGTGAACGTGCTGGATCCACTGTCGGCCACCCAATTGACTAATGCCTGTACCTGCTCAGGCCTTACCATCCTTAGAACGGCATTGGGCCCCACCAAATATCGCTGTAAATTCTGCTGGCTACTGGGACCTGAGGTAGTTGGTTCACTAGGACGTGTGGCTGTGGCAGAACGGCCATGTCCTCTCCCAGCACCAGAGGGTCAACTAACACCACCACGACCATGTCCACGTCCGCGTCCGCGTCCCTTATTAGATGTTTTCATCATTGTTCCCGTTCACCCCAATTTTGAGAATGGCAAATTTGGGAATAGTTTTTTAACCCAGAACAAAAAGTGTGCTTTTACGGTCACTACAAATAACTTGACCAGCTAAAACAGTACAGATTTGGTTGAATAGAAATGTGAGGCCTGTTTTTTTTTGCGCTGTGTGACAGGTATAGGTTTAATCACAGAATCAGACTTCTATCTGCACGGTAGCGTGTGTCTTAGGTTTTTCTGAATGACACTATCAGCACCTTGAATGTAAGATATCCTTTTTGGGATAGATTTCAAGTAGGCCTCATATAGCAGAAACTAGTTATTTTGAGAATGGCAAATTTGGGAATAGTTTTTCAACCCAGAACAAAAAGTGTGCTTTTACGGTCACTACAAATAACTTGACCAGCTAAAACAGTACAGATTTGGTTGAATAGAAATGTCAGGCCTGTTTTTTTTTGCGCTGTGTGACAGGTATAGGTTTAATCACAGAATCAGACTTCTATCTGCACGGTAGCGTGTCTCTTAGGTTTTTCTGAATGACACTATCAGCACCTTCAATGTAAGATATCCTTTTTGGGATAGATTTCAAGTAGGCCTCATATAGCAGAAACTAGTTATTTTGAGAATGGCAAATTTGGGAATAGTTTTTCAACCCAGAACAAAAAGTGTGCTTTTACGGTCACTACAAATAACTTGACCAGCTAAAACAGTACAGATTTGGTTGAATAGAAATGTCAGGCCTGTTTTTTTTTTGCGCTGTGTGACAGGTATAGGTTTAATCACAGAATTAGACTTCTATCTGCACGGTAGCGTGTGTCTTAGGTTTTTCTGAATGACACTATCAGCACCTTCAATGTAAGATATCCTTTTTGGGATAGATTTCAAGTAGGCCTCATATAGCAGAAACTAGTTATTTTGAGAATGGCAAATTTGGGAATAGTTTTTCAACCCAGAACAAAAAGTGTGCTTTTACGGTCACTACAAATAACTTTACCAGCTAAAACAGTACAGATTTGGTTGAATAGAAATGTCAGGCCTGTTTTTTTTTTGCGCTGTGTGACAGGTATAGGTTTAATCACAGAATTAGACTTCTATCTGCACGGTAGCGTGTGTCTTAGGTTTTTCTGAATGACACTATCAGCACCTTCAATGTAAGATATCCTTTTTGGGATAGATTTCAAGTAGGCCTCATATAGCAGAAACTAGTTATTTTGAGAATGGCAAATTTGGGAATAGTTTTTCAACCCAGAACAAAAAATTTGCTTTTACGGTCACTACAAATAACTTGACCAGCTAAAACATTTCAGATTTGGTTGAATAGAAATGTCAGGTCTATTTTTTAGGCGCTGGGTGACAGGCTCAACTTGCCCCTGATGTAGTATATGGCCAAAAAATAACCACACTATTGATGGTTAAATGCACTTGGGTGACACAGGGTCAGCCTGCACCAGATGTAGTATATGGCCAAAAAATAACCTGACTGTTGATGGTTAAATGCACTTCGGTGACACAGGCTCAGCCTGCAGCTGATGTAGTATATGGCCAAAAAATAACCAGACTGTTGATGGTTAAATGCACTTCGGTGACACAGGCTCAGCCTGCAGCTGATGTAGGATATAGCACAAAATAACCACACTATTGATGGCTAAATACACTTGGTGATAGCTTGTGCTGGCGCACCACAAGTCACAAAATGGCCGCCGATCACCCCAGAAAAAAGTGATCTAAAAACGTTCTTGGCAGCCTCAAAAAAGTCAATATTAGCACTTCAATGATCCACAGCTGTAGATCGATCACAGAATGAAGTCTTTTGGAGGAGTTAATCTGCCTAATCTCGCCCTAACGTCGCAGCTGCAACCTCTCCCTATGCTTCAATCAGCAGAGTGACGTGCAGCGCTACGTGACCCAAGCTTATATAGTGGCTGGGTCACATGCTGCACTGGCCAATCACAGCCATGCCAATAGTAGGCAAGGCTGTGATGGCCTCTTATGACGCTTGTTGATTGGCTGCTTTGCAGCCTTTCAAAAAGCGCCAAGAAAGCGCCGAACACCGAACCCGGACTTTTACGAAAATGTTCGGGTTCGGGTCCGTGTCACGGACACCCCAAAATTCGGTACGAACCCGAACTATACAGTTCGGGTTCGCTCATCCCTACATTTCACTACTTTGTCATTTACATTTTAGGGTGAAATTCACCAATTTTGGTGTGTATAGTACCACTGCTATACCTAGTAGGCCAGTTAAAAAATAAATAAATTGTCATTTACATTTTAGGGTGAACCTAGTGGACCGGCAAAAAAACAAAAAAAAATTGTAAGTTACATTTTCTGGTGAAATAAACACATTTTTGGGTGTATAGTACCACTGCTTTACCTAGTAGACAGGTTAAATAAAAAAAAATTGTCATGTACTTTTTCGGGTGAAATTAACCAATTTTTGGGTGTATAGTACCACTGCTATACCTAGTAGGCCAGTTAAAAAATAATTAAATTGTCATTTACATTTTAGGGTGAAATTCACAAATTTTGGTGTGTATAGTACCACTGCTATACCTAGTCGACCGGTAAAAAGAAATTAAAAAAATTGTTACATTTTCTGGTGAAATAAACACATTTTTGGAGATTCTTTGTGGAGATTTCTTTTTCTGACCTAGCTGGTGGTGTTGCTGGCAGATCCTCTGTTTGCAGGGTGGCAGGTGCCACTGTCACTCCAGAGGTGGATGAAGAGGCAGAGGCTGCAGCAGAAGAAGAAGCAGGAGGAGCCAGAGACCTTTCTTTGTTTTTGAGATGTCTACTCCACTGCACTTAGATGCCTGGTCATGCAGGTTGTGCTCAGGTTGAGAACGTTTATGCCTCGCTTCAGACTCTGATTGCACAGCGTGCAAACCACTCATGTCTTCTCATCAGCACATTGTCTGAAGAACTGCCATGCCAGGGAACTCCTTGGAGCTGGCTTTGGTGTGCTTGGTCCCTTGCTGCGTTGGGCAGTAGCAGGCATACTGTCTAGTGGACGGCCGCTCCGCTTTTGCACCCTGCTCCCTCTTCTGCTGTGCTGGTGGCTCTGTGCGACCACCACCTCTTCCTCTGAACTACACAGGTCACTCGCATGACCTTGATTCCATGTGGGGTCGAGGACCTCATCTTCCCCTACATCATCTTCCACCCAGTCTTCACCCCTGCCCTCCTTGTCGGTCTGCACACTGCAGAAAGCCACAGCAGTTGGCACCTATTTTTCATCATCATCCGAGACGTGCTGTGGTTGTCCTCCATGTACTCATCTTGAAACATAAGTGGTTGGGAATCGGTGCACTCAATCTCTTCCACTTCTAGGGCAGGGCTATGTGGATGGCCCTGGAAAACCCTGTTAGCAGAGTCATCAAAAAGCAGAAGAGACTGCTGCATGACTTGGGGCTCAGACTGCTTGCTTGATTTGCAAAGGGGTGGGGTGAAAGACTGATGGACATTGGCTGCAGGTGCTAACTCTGATCTTTCAGCAGGAGACTAGGTGGGAGACAATGTGAAGGAACTGGAGGCACTGTCAGCAATCTAATCTACTATCGCCTGTACTTGTTCTGGCCTCACCATTAGTAAAGCCGCATTAGGCCCGACCAAATAACGCTGAAGGTTCTGTCGCCTACTTGTACCTGAGGAAGGTCTTTCACTTGTGCATTTAGCTGGCACAGATCGACCACATCCTCTCCCTGCAACATGAGCTCCACCAGCAGCACCACGACTGGGGCCACGTCCCTTATTCGATGCTCTCCTCATTCTCCGAAAATTTAGGATCTTGCCCAAAATGGGTGTTTTTTTAATAACAGTATATTACACCAGTATCTAACGCGTATATTTCACACAGCAAAGGCTGCAAATTTAGTATTTTGCCCAAAATGGGTGTTTATTTTAATAACAGAATATAACAGCAGTATCTAATGTGTGTATTTCACACTGACAGATGCAGCAAAGGCTGCAAATTTAGTATTTTGCCCAAAATGGGTGTTTTTTTTATAACGGAATATAACAGCAGTATCTAACGCGTGTATTTCACATTGACAGATGCAGCAAAGGCTGCAAATTTAGTATTTTGCCCAAAATGGGTGTTTTTTTTAATAACAGAATATAACAGCAGTATCTAACGCGTGTATTTCACATTGACACATGCAGCAAAGGCTGCAAATTTACAAACCGGATCCCAAAAAAGTTGGGACACTATACAAATCGTGAATAAAAACTGAATACAATGATGTGGAGGTGCCAACTTGTAATATTTTATTCAGAATAGAACATATATCATGGAACAAAAGTTTAAACTGAGAAAATGTACCATTTTAAGAGAAAAATATGTTGAATCAGAATTTCATGGCGTCAACAAATCCCCAAAAAGTTGGGACAAGGCCATTTTCACCACTGTGTGGCATCTCCCCTTCTTCTTACAACACTCAACAGACGTCTGGGGACCGAGGAGACCAGTTTCTCAAGTTTAGAAATAGGAATGCTCTCCCATTCTTGTCTAATACAGGCCTCTAACTGTTCAATCGTCTTGGGCCTTCTTTGTTGCACCTTCCTCTTTATGATGCGCCAAATGTTCTCTATAGGTGAAAGATCTGGACTGCAGACTGGCCATTTCAGTACCCGGATCCTTCTCCTACGCAGCCATGATGTTTTGATTGATGCAGAATGTGGTCTGGCATTATCTTGTTGAAAAATGCAGGGTCTTCCCTGAAAGAGATGACGTCTGGATGGGAGCATATGTTGTTCTAGAACCTGAATATATTTTTCTGCATTGATGGTGCCTTTCCAGACATGCAAGCTGCCCATGCCACACGCACTCATGCAACCCCATACCATCAGAGATGCAGGCTTCTGAACTGAGCGTTGATAACAACTTGGGTTGTCCTTGTCCTCTTTGGTCCGGATCACATGGCGTCCCAGATTTCCAAAAAGAACTTCGAATCGTGACTCGTCTGATCACAGAACAGTCTTCCATTTTGCCACACTCCATTTTAAATGATCCCTGGCCCAGTGAAAACGCCTGAGCTTGTGGATCTTGCTTAGAAATGGCTTCTTCTTTGCACTTTAGAGTTTCAGCTGGCAACGGCGGATGGCACGGTGGATTGTGTTCACTGACAATGGTTTCTGGAAGTATTCCTGAGCCCATTCTGTGATTTCCTTTACAGTAGCATTCCTGTTTGTGGTGCAGTGTCGTTTAAGGGCCCGGAGATCACGGGCATCCAGTATGGTTTTACGGCCTTGACCCTTACGCACAGAGATTGTTCCAGATTCTCTGAATCTTCGGATGATGTTATGCACAGTTGATGATGATAGATGCAAAGTCTTTGCAATTTTTCGCTGGGTAACACCTTTCTGATATTGCTCCACTATCTTTCTGCGCAACATTGTGGGAATTGGTGATCCTCTACCCATCTTGGCTTCTGAGAGACACTGCCACTCTGAGAAGCTCTTTTTATACCCAATCATGTTGCCAATTGACCTAATTAGTGTTAATTGGTCTTCCAGCTCTTCGTTATGCTCAAATTTACTTTTTCCAGCCTCTTATTGCTACTTGTCCCAACTTTTTGGGGATTTGTTGACACCGTGAAATTTTGAATCAATGTATTTTTCCTTTAAAATGATACATTTACTCGGATTAAACGTTTGATCTGTCATCTACGTTCTATTACAAATAAAATATTGACATTTGCCATCTCCACATCATTGCATTCAGTTTTTATTCACAATTTGTTTAGTGTCCCAACTTTTTTGGAATCCGGTTTGTAGTATTTTGCCCAAAATGGGTGTTTTTTTAATAACGGATTATAACGGCAGTATCTAACGCGTGTATTTCACACTGACAGATGCAGCAAAGGCTGCAAATTTAGTATTTTGCCCAAAATGGGTGTTTTTTTTATAACAGAAGATAACAGCAGTATCTAACGCGTGTATTTCACACGGACAGATGCAGCAAAGGCTTCAAATTTAGTATTTTGCCCAAAAGAAAGAAAATTATTGCAGTATTTTAAACCTAAATTTCACACTGATAAATGCTGCATACGCCCCAGATGTAGGGTATTGCCAAAAATGGGTGTTTTTTTTAAACCCAGAAAATTATTGCTGTATTTCAAGCTTGTATTTCACAGTGACAGATACAGCAAACGCTGCAAAATTAGGATTTTGCCAAAAATTGGTGTTTTTTAATAACAGAATATGACAGTAGTATCTAATGCTTGTATTTCACACTGACAGATGCAGCAAAGGGTGAAAATTTTGTATTTTGCCCAAAAAGGGTGTTTTTAAAAAAACAGAAAATTATTGCTGTATTTCAAGCTTATATTTAACAATGACAGATACAGCAAACACTGCAAAATTAGGATTTTGCCCAAAAAATTGTGTTTTTTAATAACAGAATATGGCAGTAGTATCTAAAGCTTGTATTTCACGCTGACAGATGCAGCAAGGGCTGTAAAATGTTGTATTTTGCCCAAAAAGGGTGTTTTTTAAAACCCAGAAAATTATTGCAGTATTTCAAGCTTAAATTTCACACTGACATTTGCTGCATAGGCCCCAGATAGAGGGTATTGCCACAAATGGGTGCTTTTTTAAACCTAGAAAATTATTGCAGTATTTCAAGCTTGTATTTAACAATGACAGATGCAGCAAAAGCCGCAAAATTAGGATTCTACCCAAAATGGGTGTTTTTTTAACAACAGAAGATGACAACAGTATCTAAAGCTTGAATTTCACACTGACAGATGCAGCAAGGGCTGTAAAATTTAGTATTTTGCCCAAAAAGGGTGTTTTTTTAAAACCCAGAAAATTATTGCAGTATTTCAAGCTTGTATTTAACAATGACAAATGCTGCAAAGGCCACAGATGTAAGTTCTTGCCACAAATGGGTGATTTTTTTAAACCCAGAATATAATTGGAGGTATTTCAAGCTTCTATTTGACTGTCACAAATGCACATATGCTGTGCTGGTGCACAAAACTTGCATAAAATGTCCGCCTCCGCCCAACTAACTAACAGACGGATAAAAGTTATTTTTCTGTGTCACTGGGCTCAGGGCAGGGTAAACAGATTGTGCACTGCACCCACAAAACAAAATCTATGTAGATCGCTGAGTTAACAAGCACTTCAGATTAAAGATTCTTTCCTATTCTCTCCCTCACAGCAGCAGCATTCTATCCCTACACTAATCAGAGCAGAGTGACGTGCAGCGCTACGTGACTCCAGCTAATATAGAGGCTGGGTCAAATGCTTCACTGGCCAATCACAGCCATGCCATTAGTAGGCATGGCTGTGATGGCTTCTAAGGGCACACAAGTTAAACGCTTGTTGATTGGCTGCTCTGCAGCCTTTCAAAAAGCGCCATTAAATCGCCGAACACCGAACCCGAACTTTTACTGAAATGTTTGGGTTCGGTTCCGGGGTCCAAAAATCCTAAAGTTCGGTACGAACCCGAACTTTAAAGTTCGGGTTCACTCAACCCTACTTACTTGATCTTTTCTGTACGCTGAATGCATAATTTTAGGGGCCTTTAGTCCACTGGCCTGCTGTAAAGTTGATATATAATGAACGTGTAATCTACCTCCAGCCACATACTTACTTGTTCTTTTATGTACGCTGAATGCATAATTTTTGAGGCCTGTAGTACACTGGCCTGCTGTAAAAATGATATCCAATGACCTTGTAATCTACCTCCAGCTTACATACATACTTGTTCTATTCTGTACATTGAATGAATAATTTTTGGGGCCTTTACTCCACTAGCCTGAAGTAAAATTGTTATCCAATTATCATCTAATATACCTCCAGCCACATAATCACTTGATGTTTTCTGTTCGGTGAATGCCTAATGTTTGGGGCCTGTATTCCTGTGGCCTAAAATAAAAAAAATTTTGGCTTCAGCAGGCCACATTTTTGACAGTTTCCCTTTAAGACGCATACAAATGGCCCCTGATTAAAATACATATTTTTTGTGGGAATTTTTGCCATTGATCCCCCTTTGATATGTCATTGTCCATGTTTTGGGACAATTTGTGCACTTCTTGTAAGTATTTGGTGGCTGCAATAATGACCTGAATGTTTTTCAGGTTCGCCTGCCAATAAAGTGAATGGAGCCCGCCGCGAACTTGCGGTTCACGAACATTTGATCGCGCTCGAGTGATCGCGTTCGCGAACCGTCCTGGCCGATATTCGTCTATCACTAACATCAGTTTTGAAAAATTTCAGGAGTGCAGTTTCTAAAATGGGGTTATTTATTGGTGGCCCCTCAAAATCACTTTATAACTGAATTGGTGCTCAAAAAAATGGTTTTTGAAATTTTGTTGAATATTTGAAAAATTGCTTTTAAACTTCTATGTCTTCCAACGTCCTGAAAAATTTTAATGACATATACTAAATGATGCCAACATAAAGTAGACATATGGGGAATGTTAAGTAATAAATATTTTATGAGGTATCACTTTCTGTTTTAAAAGCAGAGAAATAGAAATTTTTAAAATTGCAAATTTTTCATACTTTTTGGTAAATTTGGGATTTGGGAAGTGTATCGGTATTGAAAGGGTTAAATGAAATAGATGAAATATATCTGTGCGAAGCCGGGTCCTTCTGCTAGCATATATATATTGTTGTAGAAATATTAATAGTTGTAATCCGCTCGCATCAAACTTTGTGTAAGGAAAGGTAAAAAATATCAACCGCAGTCAGACAAAGGTGTTTTCATGTTACGTTCTGCTGAGCAACTTCCCTTCCCCCTGCCCAGTCTGTTTCTTTTATTTACTTACAAAAGATGTAAAATGGGCTGGCCCATAACAAGGATGCAGGAAGTGATGACATACAGGAAGTGATGACATGGGAAGACAAGACACCATCATTTAGAATAACCTAGCCAGCTAACAAACACATGTATACTATAACCTACCATTACCACTGGAGCTAATTTTATCCAGCCTTGCTCAGTGATCAATGCCAGATAAAATTATCCAAGTGGATGCATTTGTTAAGAGAACAATATAATGAAATGAACGTGCGTTTGTTGTCTCTAGTGCGCCTGATCAGCCGCTGGAGATAATGACGTTGTCCTGTAAATAAACATGCATGAGGATCATAGTAATTTTATCTGGCATTGATCACTGAGCAAGGCTGGATAAAATTAGCTCCAGTGGTAATAAATCCGCGTCTTGCGCGGTGGCCCTAGCCGGCGTCCATACATCAGTCAACAAAACACTTCTCTGCTGATCACATCAGTCTCCCCTGGCCCACAGCCCAGTGCTTAGCACATGGACCATTCGCTGACGGGGACCTCTGCGCCCAGCAGCTGTGACAGGACATACACGGGAAGATATCTACTCCAATGGTTTACCCTGACACTGAGAGACATGATGACAATACACAATATATTAGAAACACATCCTAATAAAATTTCCACAACAATATATATATACAGGTGAAACTTAAAAAATTTGAATATCGTGCAAAAGTCCATTTATTTCAGTAATGCAAATTAAAAGGAATTGCATTAATGCAGCTTAAAATTAGAATTTTGTGAAAAGGGTCAATATTCTAGGCTCAAAGTGTCACACTCTAGTCAGCTAATTGATCCATATCCCCTGAGCAAAGGGTACCTCAAAATTGTAACATTGGGGTTTCATAAGCTATAAGCGATAATCATCCAAATGATAACAAATAAAGGCTTGAAATATCTCGCTTTGCATGTAATGAGTCTATCTCACATATTAGTTTCACCTTTTAAGTTGCATTACTGAAATAAATGAACTTTGCACAATATTCGAATTTTTCGAGTTTCACCTGTGTGTGTATATATATATATATATAACTTGAAAAAGATAGGACTGCACTCCAGATAAAGTGAAAAATCAGTGGAGCTTTATTCACCCATAACTTTGGCAACTTTGCGACGTTTCGGCTCACAAGAGCCTTCTTCCAAGCTGGAAGAAGGCTCTTGTGAGCCGAAACGTCGCAAAGTTGCCAAAGTTATGGGTGAATAAAGCTCCACTGATTTTTCACTTTATCTGGAGTGCAGTCCTATCTTTTTCAAGTCGTATTGTTGGGGTATTGCCGCTGCCCTTGGGGATTTTGCACCCGACTCTTGGTGGTGCTCCCGCTGGATTTTCTTCAATATATATATATATATATATATATATATATATATATATATATATATATAAAAAATCTTATTTATATAAAAATGAGTTTCTGTCAGTCTGTCTGTTCTTTATGCTCGACCAAACGACTGAACAGATCTGCTCCAAATTTGGCACATAGGTACATCGGGTGTCTGGGAGGTTTTTAGACTGGGTCTTAGTTCTGTAGGACGTACCGTTCCGGAGATATTCCCAAAAAATGCACATATGGCACCATCACATGACATGCATTAGGAAATTGAAGCCTGCAGGTCATTCACTCATATCTCAACTGCCATACACACAGTCACATAACCCTTATCAGCCAATAGAGGCTCGCAGGTCCATCTCCACACATTTACACACCAGGTTTCCATAACAACTCAGTCATTTTTCTTCACTGCTGTAGGTCACCTTTAAAGGAGCTGTGTATGATATACTGTTAAGTGTACGGTTCGCTATGGAGGTCAGTGTTAAGGGGCAGGGTGCTGTAGAGATCACTGTTAAGGGGGCAGAGTGTTATGGAGGTTGCATTTTAAGTGAACGGAGCACTGTGAAGGTCACTGTTAAGGGTGCGGATTATTGTAGAAATCATTGTTAAAGAGCTGTGGAGGTGGAGGTCACTAATAAAGTGGCGACTTCTGTGGAGGTCACTTTTAAAGGGGCGGGCGCTGTGGAAGTCACTGTTAAGGCAGCTGGGTACTGTGGAAGTCACTGTTAAAAGGGTGGGTGCTATGGAGGTTGCTATTAATGGGGAATTTCACTGTGGAAGTCACTGTTAAAGGGACAGGCACTGTGGAGGTTACTGTTAAGGGGGCGGGCTGCTGTGGACGTCATTGTGGAAGTCACTGTTAAAGGGGCAGGTGCTGTAGAGGTTACTGTTAAGGGGGTGGGCTGCTGTGGAGGTCACTGTTAATGCATGGGAGTTGTGTGGAAGTCACTGTTAAAGGGGCAGGCGCTGTGAAGGTTACTGTTAAGGGGGCAGAGCACTGTGGATGTCACTGTTAAGGGGGAAGTCCCCTGTGGAGGTCACTGTTAAGTAAGCGGGGTACTGTGCAAATCACTGTTAAAGGGGCAGGCGCTGTGGAGGTTACTGTTAAGGGGTTGGGTCACAGTGGAGGTCACTTTTAAGGGGGCAGGGCACTGTGGAGTTCACTGTTAAGGGGCCAGGGTGCTGTGGAGTTCACCATTAAAGAGGCGGGGCAGTGCGAGGGGTCACTGTTAAGGGGTAGGCCACTGTTGAGGTCACAGTTAAGAGGGCGGGTGTCACGGATGGTGTACAGGAAACAAGACAATACCATATAAACAATGTCTCTCTGGATCCACAACTAAGGAATAAAGGGAGACCCCTGCAATAGACCTGCCACTCTCCCTCACTGCTCAGCCTATGCGAACACCCCAAAGGTAGATGGGCGCATATCCACGTTCCTCGGCTATCTATTACCTGAAGACCCTACAATAGTGAGGGGACACGACCACCGGCTCCCTACACTGACACGGAGGGAGTCAGGGTCACCTGGATCCAGAAAAGAGAAAATCATAAATACATAAACAGCACTTATCTTGCAGACGACTGACGACTGAGGACTGGGAACAGGGAACTGGGAACAGCATGCACACACACTCCAGGAAGTTGTATCAGCCGCACACTACTGCATTATGGGGAGGAACTTAAAGGGCAGAAATCAGTCCAACTGCATGACAGCTGAGATAGACTAACGAGATGAGAAACTAAACCAAAACAAAGAAATTCAAGGAGGAGGATCTGAAAAGCTCCTGTGAGCGCTTCTCAGCTGTCTGGCTGTGATAGTACCCCTCCCTCTACGAGTGGACTCTGGACACTCAGAGCCCACCTTCTCAGGATGGGACCTATGGAAAGCCCTGATGAGACGAGAGGCCTTAATGTCCGTCACTGGGACCCACATCCTCTCCTCAGGACCATAACCCTCCCAATAAACGAGGTACTGGAGGGAACCGCGTACAAGACGAGAATCCACAATCCTAGAGACCTGAAATTCAAGATTTCCATCAACCATAATCGGAGGAGGAGGCAAAGGCGAGGGTACAATAGGTTGAACATAAGGTTTCAATAAGGACTTATGAAAAACATTATGGATCTTCCAAGTCTGAGGAAGATCAAGACGGTAGGCAACAGGATTGATGACAGACAGGATCTTGTAAGGCCCAATAAACCTAGGACCCAACTTCCAGGAGGGAACCTTCAATTTGATATTCTTGGTAGACAACCACACCAGATCACCAACATTCAGGTCCGGACCAGGCACACGTCTCTTATCCGCCACACGCTTATATCTCTCACTCATGCTCTTTAGATTATCCTGAATCTTTTGCCAAATAGATGACAAAGACGAGGAGAATCTGTCCTCATCAGGCAAACCAGAAGAGCCCTCTCCCGAGAAAGTCCCAAACTGCGGATGAAACCCATATGCACCAAAAAATGGTGACTTATCAGAGGACTCCTGACGACGGTTATTTAAAGCAAACTCAGCAAGGGACAAAAAAAGAACACCAATCCTCCTGATTCTCCGCCACAAAACAGCGCAGATATGTCTCCAGATTCTGATTGACGCGCTCTGTCTGGCCATTCGACTGCGGATGGAAAGCAGAAGAGAATGACAACCGAACCCCCAAGCGAGAACAGAAAGCCTTCCAGAATCTGGAAACAAACTGCGTGCCCCTATCAGAGACTATGTCTGAAGGAATCCCATGCAATTTGACAATGTGGTCAATAAATGCCTGCGCCAGCGTCTTAGCATTGGGCAGACCAGGAAAAGGGATAAAATGCACCATTTTGCTAAAACGGTCCACCACCACCAGAATCACAGACTTCCCCGAGGAACGAGGCAAGTCCGTTATGAAGTCCATGGACAGATGTGTCCAAGGACGGGAAGGAATGGGCAAAGGAAGGAGAGGACCTGATGGCCGTGAATGAGGGACCTTGGCACGAGCGCAAGTCTCGCAAGCTGCCACAAAACCCTCAACCGACTTACGAAGCGCAGGCCACCAGAATCTCTGAGCGATGAGATCCAGTGTGGCTCTTGCCCCCGGGTGCCCAGCAAGGACCGTATCGTGGTGTTCTTTAAAAATCTTGTGTCTCAAAGCGAGAGGCACAAACAACCTCCCAGGAGGACAAAGATCAGGAGCTTCTGACTGGGCTGCCTGCACCTCTGCCTCCAATTCAGGAAAAAGAGCAGAGACCACCACACCTTCAGCCAAAATGGGACCCGGGTCTTCAAAATTTCCACCTCCCAGAAAACAACGTGACAGGGCATCTGCCTTCACATTCTTAACCCCAGGGGGGAACGTGACAACAAAATTAAACCTTGAAAAGAACAAAGACCATCTGGCCTGTCTCGGGTTCAGACGCTTGGCTGACTCCAAGTAGGCCAGATTTTTATGGTCAGTAAACACGGTAATAGGGTGTCTGGCTCCCTCTAGCCAATGGCGCCATTCCTCAAAAGCCAACTTGATGGCCAACAATTCCCTATCTCCCACATCATAATTTCTCTCTGCGGAGGAGAGTTTCTTTGAGAAAAAGGCACACGGTTGCCATTTGGCAGGAGAGGAACCCTGAGACAAGACCGCACCCACCCCTACCTCAGAAACATCAACCTCAACTATGAAGGGTAACGAAATATCAGGTTGTACTAGGATGGGAGCGGAAGCAAAACTCTCCTTGATATTAGAAAAGGCCTTACGCGCCTCTACCGACCAGGAAGAAAAATCTACCCCCTTTCTGGTCATATCAGTGAGTGGTTTAACAACAGAGGAATAATTCAAAATAAATTTCCTATAATAATTGGCAAAGCCCAAAAAACGCATCAGCGCCTTCTGATTCTCAGGAAGCTCCCACTCAAGCACAGCGCGGACCTTCTCGGGGTCCATGCGAAAACCAGAAGCGGAGACAAGAAACCCCAGAAATTGAATTTCTGGAACCGCAAACACACATTTTTCCAGTTTCGCGTATAATTTATTCTCCCGCAGGATGAGCAAGACCTGACGTAAGTGTTCCTTATGAGTCTTGAAATCAGGAGAAAAAATCAAAATGTCATCCAAATACACTAATACAAATTTTCCCATTAAATGATAAAAAATGCTGTTGACGAAATGCTGAAAAACGGCTGGGGCATTCATCAAACCAAAAGGCATAACCAAATTCTCAAAATGGCCCTCAGGGGTATTGAAAGCCGTCTTCCATTCGTCTCCTTCTCTGACCCTGACCAGGTTGTATGCCCCTCTTAGGTCTAATTTGGAAAAGACTTTAGCCCCAACAACCTGGTTAAACAGGTCCGGGATCAGAGGAAGCGGATAAGGATCACGAATAGTGATACTGTTCAGCTCCCTGAAATCCAGACAAGGTCTTAAAGAACCATCTTTTTTCTTAACAACGAAAAAACCAGCGGCAACAGGTGACTTCGAGGGTCGTATGTGTCCTTTTCTCAGACTCTCAGAGATATAAGCACGCATAGCGACCCTCTCAGGTTGGGAGAGATTGTATAAACGAGATTTAGGCAGCTTGGCGCCTGGGATGAGATTAATAGGGCAATCATACTCCCTGTGCGGAGGTAAACCCTGAACTCCACTCTCAGAGAAGACATCCAAAAATTCAGAGAGGAAAGGTGGTACAGTCTTAGTAGAAACCTCAGAAACAGATGTTATGAGGCAATTCTCTCTGCAAAAGTTACTCCAACCATTTATTTGCCTCGCTTGCCAATCAATGGTGGGGTTATGTCTAGTGAGCCAGGGTAGCCCCAACACTATAGGAGTAGGCAAACCGCTAAGGACGAAACATGACACATCCTCAACATGAGCATCACTCACAATTAAACGGATATTGTGAACTATGCCCTTTAATGATCTCTGAGAAAGTGGAGCTGAATCAATAGCAAAAACAGGAATATCCTTTCCCAAAGTGCATACCTGGAAACCATGAGTTATTGCAAATTGATTATCAATGAGGTTGACAGCTGCTCCACTATCCACAAAAATCTCACAAAAAATGCTCTTGCTCTCTAGCGCCACCCTAGCAGGCAGGACAAAACGGGAACTACAAGCAATTGGAAAACCTTCAATTTCCGCCCCAACCCTGCCAATAGTAACAGATGGAACATTTTTAAAAGATTTTTTCCTTTTTGTCTCTTTATTACTCCCAGAAAACTGCCTGAATCTCCTAGAGAGACAAACATTTGCCAGATGATTTATACCTCCACAACAAAATCAAACCCTCCCCTGCGGGCTGAATCTTCTATTGTCAGAGGCAATCAACCCCAGCTGCATGGACTCCTGCTCAGAAGGGGCTGACAGCGACTGAGACTCCTGTGCACAGAATGAGACCGCTGCACTGTCCCGGTACTTAGTATGACAGGAAGGAGAGATCTCTCCTCTCTCTCTAAGACGCCTGTCAATACGAACAGCCTGAGACATAGCAGAATCCAAGGAGGTAGGTCTCTCATGAAAGGCTAATGCATCTTTCAATCCCTCTGAAAGACCATAGCAAAATTGACTTCGGAGTGCAGCATCATTCCAACCCGTATCTGCTGCCCATCTCCGAAATTCTGAGCAGTATATCTCTGCGGATTGTTTACCCTGGCATAACAGACGTAGTCTAGACTCAGCCAGAGCAATACGATCCGGATCATCATATATCTGACCCAGGGCTAAAAAGAATTCATCCACTGAACGGAGGGGCCGTGCCCCCTCCGGCAGCGAAAAGGCCCAGGACTGAGGGTTACCCCTGAGCAGCGATATAATGATCCCCACCCTCCGTTCTTCATCACCAGAAGAATGGGGAAGAAGGCGAAAATGGAGTTTGCAAGCCTCTCTAAAACGCACAAAATTCTCACTACCCCCAGAGAACGTATCCGGGAGCGAGATCTTAGGCTCAGCACAAACTCCATGAACGCAAGCTGAACCGGTCACTTGAAACTGAGAAAAAGTCTTACGGAGATCAGCTACCTCCAAAGAAAGACCCTGAAAGCGTTCAGCCAAAAGTGAAACCGGATCCATGCTTGAGACGGTTTTGGCGGCTGATAATGTCACGGATGGTGTACAGGAAACAAGACAATACCATATAAACAATGTCTCTCTGGATCCACAACTAAGGAATAAAGGGAGACCCCTGCAATAGACCTGCCACTCTCCCTCACTGCTCAGCCTATGCGAACACCCCAAAGGTGGATGGGCGCATATCCACGTTCCTCGGCTATCTATTACCTGAAGACCCTACAATAGTGAGGGGACACGACCACCGGCTCCCTATACTGACACGGAGGGAGTCAGGGTCACCTGGATCCAGAAAAGAGAAAATCATAAATACATAAACAGCACTTATCTTGCAGACGACTGACGACTGAGGACTGGGAACAGGGAACTGGGAACAGCATGCACACACACTCCAGGAAGTTGTATCAGCCGCACACTACTGCATTATGGGGAGGAACTTAAAGGGCAGCAATCAGTCCAACTGCATGACAGCTGAGATAGACTAACGAGATGAGAAACTAAACCAAAACAAAGAAATTCGAGGAGGAGGATATGAAAAGCTCCTGTGAGCGCTTCTCAGCTGTCTGGCTGTGACAGCGGGATGCTGTGGAGGTCACTGTTAAGGGGTAGATCGCTGTGGAGGGTCACTGTGAAAGGAGGTGGGCTGCTGTGGGGGTCACATTTTAAGGAGGCGGGGCACTGTGGGGAGGTCAGTGTTAAGGGGTGAGGGGCTGTGGAGTTCACTATTAAGGGGGCAGGGTGCTGTAGAGGTCACTGTTATGGGGGATATTGTCAGTATCTTTTAACAACACACACAAACATTAAATGAAATAGATTAAATATACCTGTGCAAAGCCGGGTCCTTCTGCTAGGTCCTTCTGCTAGTATATATATATATATATATATATATATATATATAAAGAAAAAAATGACAGCACTCTCAAACACTTTACTCACCGTTGTGGTCGCAATGTTTTCAACTCATTTACAGAGACTTTTTTCAAGCTATGAGCTGAAACGTTGCGACTAGTGTTGAGCGAACTTGTGTTTCAAGTTCGGCGTACAAGGTTCAGGTTATCTAAGAATTTGGTTATGGTCCGTGGTAGCGGAATCCATAACCAAATTCTTAGATAACCCGAACCTTGTATGCCGAACTTGAAACCACAAGTTCGCTCATCCCTAGTTGCGACCACAGGTGTGAATAAAGTGTTTTTCTTTGTACTCATTTTTTTTTAGATACTCCTGCAGTATATAAATCGTTTTGTGAGGCAAGGTAACCAAAAAATGGCTGTTCTGGAACAGTTTTTCTTTTTTCTTTTTTACAGTGTTCACCTGTTTTAAATAATTAAATAATTTTATTTAAAAAAATTGTTTTTTGTGTTTCCATTTTCTGAAGGTCATAGACATAGATTGTCTTAAGTAGGGTCCCTTTTTGTGGGATGAGATGATGGCTTGAATTGTACCATTTTTGGGACACATGACTTTTTGATCGCTCGGTACCTTTTGTAAGGTGATTAAAAATGGCACATTTTTTATTTTATTTTCTTAAAATGTTCACCAGACGGGTTGGATCACATGATATTTTTATAGAGCAGCTTGTTACAGACACGTTGATACCTAATATGTGAATTTTTTTATTTTATTATAAACATTTAAAGCATTTTTGAAAAAAAAAATTTTTTGAGTCTCAATTTTCTGAAAGCCATATTTTTTTACTTTTTGGCTTAGGTAAGGTCTCATTTTTTGCGGGATGAGATGATGGTTTGATTGATAACATTTTAGGGCACATATGACTTTTTGATCACTTTTGGTACATTTTTTATTTTGTTTTTACGGTGTTCACCAGACATGTTAGATCATATGATATTTTTATAGAGCAGGTAGTTATGGACATGTCAATACCTAATATGTTCATTTTTTTTTTATTTTTTTTTGCAATAAAAGCATTTTTGAAAAAAAATCATGTTTTTGTGTCTCCATTTTCTGAAAGCCATATTTTTTGGGCGATTGTCTTAGTTAGGGTCTCATTTTTTGTAGGATGAGATTACAGTTTGATTGGTACCATTTTTGGGGCACATAATCATAATCCGTCTGACAAATGCCATCAGTTTGCATACGTTTTGACGGATCCGGCAGGCAGTTCCGGCGACGTAACTGCCTGCCGGAATCCTCTGCCACAAGTGTGAAAGTATAAATCACAGAAAAAATGCACCAAACGGATATGCCACTGACTATACTGGCTAGTCATAAATGCAGATATTAAAAGCTGAGACTTTCGCCAATATATTCCTGTCAGGAAAATATCGGAGCCCTTCATGCACCACGTCACGGTCACTCAGCATGGCAAAGGGTCCTACCACTACGCTAACTATGGTGTGAACAAGGTCTGAAGGTGATGTAATCCAGCTCACAGCCAGGCTTCCACACAAACGCCTAGCAGGACAACTAGTGCAATGTGAACAAAGCCAAGACTGCAAGCCACACCCATATCAGACCCTGTGATGGAGGTCACCAGGTGCAAAAGAGTGTTTGAATGCCAAGTAAAGGCACATACACTACATATAAAACAAGACAAAAACACAGAAATATAGTGGCAATACTGGAGGAGCGGCTCAACCCCTAACACTGTAGCGTGTTTTTCATTGGGGGAGCAGCCCCACCGCATGTGGACCGCAGCAAACGACTATCCCCAGCAAAAAATGCATACGGTGGAGGATGTCGGCGCGGTCCACATGCACCACAAGGGCATCCTACACAAAACGGAGCATTGTGCGGATGTAAATACAATCATATAAATCACAGAAAAAATGCACCAAACGGATATGCCACTGACTATACTGGCTAGTCATAAATGCAGATATTAAAAGCTGAGACTTTCGCCAATATATTCCTGTCAGGAAAATATCGGAGCCCTTCATGCACCACGTCACGGTCACTCAGCATGGCAAAGGGTCCTACCACTACGCTAACTATGGTGTGAACAAGGTCTGAAGGTGATGTAATCCAGCTCACAGCCAGGCTTCCACACAAACGCCTAGCAGGACAACTAGTGCAATGTGAACAAAGCCAAGACTGCAAGCCACACCCATATCAGACCCTGTGATGGAGGTCACCAGGTGCAAAAGAGTGTTTGAATGCCAAGTAAAGGCACATACACTACATATAAAACAAGACAAAAACACAGAAATATAGTGGCAATACTGGAGGAGCGGCTCAACCCCTAACACTGTAGCGTGTTTTTCATTGGGGGAGCAGCCCCACCGCATGTGGACCGCAGCAAACGACTATCCCCAGCAAAAAATGCATACGGTGTGAAAGTACCCTAAGCTTTCTAACGTCCTAAAAAATAAAAAAAAATGACATTTACAAAATGATGCCAACATAAAGTAGACATATGGGGAATGTTAACCGCTTTACGTCCGCCCATAGGATATAAACGTCCTATGGGTGGACGTCTATTTCTCATGTGACCGCCGGGACCGGAGCGTGCAGGAGCTGTGTGAGGTCTCTGAGACCTCGATCAGCCCTGCTGTGAGGCTGTACAGCGCTGGATTGCTGCTGTACAGCCTCTCTAGGGGTGTATTTGTCCTGTAACTGGGGCTACTATGTCAGCTCCAGTTACAGAAGAAATCAACAGTGAAAAAAAAAAAGTGAAGCAAATGTCCCCCAGAGGTCTTGTATGACCTTATGGGGGACGAAAAGTGTAAAATAAAAAAAATAAAAATAAAAGGTTGAAAATAAAAAAATAGTCCCCAAGTAAGGAATGAATTTTTTTTTTTAAAAATAGAAAAAATAAAAAAAAGTATACATATTAGGTATTGCCGCGTCCGTAAAAACCAGCTCTATAAAAATATCACATGACCTAACCCCTCGGGTGAACACCGTAAAAAAAAAAAAAACTGTGTCAAAACAAGCAATTTTTGTCACCTTGCATCACAAAAGGTGCAACACCAAGTGATCAAAAACGCGTATGTCCCACAAAATAGTACCAATAAAACTGTCACCTCATCCCGCAAAAAATGAGCCCCTACATAAGAAAATCTCTCAAAAAATAAAAAAACTATAGCTCTTAGAACATGGAGACACTAAAACATCATTTTTTGGTTTCAAAAATGCTATTATTGTGTTAAAGTGAAACAAATAAAAAAAAGTATACATATTAGGTATTTCCGTGACCGTAAAAACCAGCTCTATAAAAATATCACATGACCTAACCCCTCGGGTGAACACCGTAAAAAAAAAAAAAAAAAAACTGTGTCAAAACAAGCAATTTTTGTCACCTTGCATCACAAAAGGTGCAACACCAAGTGATCAAAAACGCGTATGTCCCACAAAATAGTACCAATAAAACCGTCACCTCATCCCGCAAAAAATGAGCCCCTACATAAGAAAATCTCTCAAAAAATAAAAAAACTATAGCTCTCAGAACATGGACACATTAAAACATTTTTTTTTTGTTTCAAAAATGCTATTATTGTGTAAAACTTTAATAAATGAGAAAAAGTATACATATTAGGTATCGCCACGTCCGTAACAATCTGCTCTATAAAAATGTCACTTGACTGAACCCCTCAGGTGAACTCTGTAAATATTAATAAATAGAAACTGTGCTAAAACAACCAATTTTTTGGTCACCTTGCCCCATAAAGTGTTATAATGAATGATCAAAAAATCATATGTACCCAAAAATAGTACTAATAAAACTGGCACCTTAGCCCCTAGTTTCCAAAATGGGGTCACTTCTTGGGAGTTTCTACTGTAAGGGTGCATCAGGGGGCTTCAAATGGGACATGGCATCTAAAAACCATGTGGAGTTCCTTTTCTTCTGCGCCCTGCCGTGTGCCCATACAGCAGTTTATGACCACATGTGGGGTGTTTCTGTAAACCGCAGAATCTGGGTAATAAATATTGAGTTTTGTTTGGCTGTTAACCATCGATGTGTTAAAGAAAAAAATTGATTAAAATGGAAAATCTGCCAAAAAAGTGAAATTTAAAAATTTGATCTCCATTTTCCTTTAATTCTTGTGGAACGCCTAAAGGGTTAACAAAGTTTGTAAAATCGGTTTTAAATACCTTGAGGGGTGTAGTTTCTACAATGGGGTCATTTATGGGGGTATCCACTATGTAGGCCCCACAAAGTGACTTCAGACCTGAACTGGTCCTTAAAAAGTGGGTTTTGGCAATTTTCTTAAAAAATTGAAGAATTGCTTCTAAACTTCTAAGCCTTCTAACGTCCTAAAAAAATAAAATGACATTTCCAAAATGATGCCAACATAAAGTAGACATATGGGGAATGTTAAATAATAAATATTTTATGAGGTATCACTTTCTGTTTTAAAAGCAGAGAAATTGAAATTTAGAAAATTGCGAATTTTTCTAATTTTTGGGTAAATTTGGGATTTTTTCATAAATAAAGGTGAAATATTTTGACTCAAATTTATGACTATCATGAAGTACAATGTGTCACGAGAAAACAATCTCTGAATGACTTGGATAAATAAAGGCGTTCCAAAGTTATTACCACATAAAGTGAGATATGTCAGTTTTGCAAAATTTGGCCTGGTCAGGAAGGGGGCAAATGGCCCAGATGGAAGGTGGTTAAGTAATAAATATTTTATGAGGTATCACTTTCTGTTTTAAAAGCAGAGAGACCTCCACAGGGGACTTCCCCCTTTTTTTCATAAAGGTGAAATATATTGACTCAAATTTATGACTGTCATGAAGTACAATGTGTCACGAGAAAACAATCTCAGAATGGCTTGGCTAAGTAAAAGCGTTCCAAAATTATTACCAAATAAAGTGACATGTCAGATTTGCAAAAATCGGCCTGGGATTTAAGGCGAAAAGTGGCTCTGTACTGAAAGGGTTAAAACCAGGCATAAGCAAAATAAACAAAATAAATGAATGATTCTGTACTGGAAATCACTGCATGGGCTTAGGAAAACTTCCAGAAATCATTGTCCCTCTGCCAATCCCTTCACTGGCTCCCCATTGCCCAACAAATTCAGTTTAAAATACTACATATAAGGTCTTCCACAACCTGCCCCCTCCTTACATCTCTGACCTGCTTTCCAAATACATCTCCACATGTAATCTCCAATCCTTACAGGACATCCTCTCTGTTCTTCTCTAATCTGCTCTTCACATAATCAACTACAAGATTTCTCAAGTAACTCTCCTATACCTTGGAACTCGCTACCCTATCAGTTTCCCCCCAAACATCCTAACTTTCAAAAGTACCCTGAAAACCCACCTATTCAGGAAAGCCGACCACCTGCAATAAGCATGCTGCCACCACACAACAACATGAGTAGCCTATACTCTTACCTACTGTGTTCTACCCTTCCTTTGTAGATAGTAAGCTCTTGCGGGCAGGGTCCTCTCCCCCTCTATACCAGTCTGTTAACAGTTTCTTGTTTACTGTATTTTTACATTATGTACATGTAACCCCCTCTTAATGTACAGTGCTATGGAATTAATGGTGCTTTCAAGTACATAATATAATAAATGAAATGGTTATATGTCTCTTTCAATATCTGATGTAATCTATTATGAATAAAATATGGGTCTATGAGATTTGCAAAACATTGCATTCAGTTTTTATTACATTTTTCACAGAGTCCCACCTTTTTCGGGGTTGTATATAACATAAAAATATAAATAATATATTTAATACTATATGTAGATTTCAAATATGGAACTTTGTAACAGCCTGCAGGGTGCTGAGCTGAAGTGGATTTCCTTCAGTTCATAATGTTTAAAAAGAACCAGTGGAAAGGCTGACATTAGCACAATAGTGTAATATAGATGCTGCAGAACATAAACAGAATGGTGTTACACTAGAAAGCTCCTGTCAGAGCCACAATTAATGATAATGGAGAAGCACGCAATTGCATCAGGATGTTCTGTGTTAAACTAATTAGGCCTAGGGGGTGTAAGGACCTTTCTAAAGTACAGTGACGTGTTTACAGTCCTATTTGTACTGTATAAATACAGGTGCACATCTAAACAAGGGCAAGGTCCCTAGACCATTACATCCACAGCTACAAACTGAATACCACCGATTTTCTTACATAAAAGGATCTGAGTTACAAAATACATAATTGGATCTTCATGAAAGGACAAAGCTACCTTAGATAATAACTAGAACAATGGTGAGAATACTTCAAGAAAATTAGGACATCGTCATTGATGATAACGATTATTTTCGCAATTATTTTCATATTCAAATTTCTTTTTAGAGCACACAAAAGGCAATTGCCTGGATATCGGCCATGTTCCTGATAGCCCTCATAGCCGACTGTAGTGGAGGGACAAAGGTAAGAGGGTTCATGCATGGGCTTTTAACGTGGCTGTGTGGAAAAGTTCATCATATTGTATGCTCATATCTATTTTGCTGTGCCTAGATTTTAACTAGAAATTGGGGTCCCCAATCTACACTGTACCTCAAAGGAAAACGTGAGTTACCATTTTATTGTAAAATCTGATAAAGTGATAATACAATTAAAAGATATTCAACATTCATGTTAATGTGTCATATGCCTACAAATGCAATAAAGACAAAAAAAAGTCAATCAAAAGCTGTCATGAACTTGACCCTATAAATTCATATGCAGTAATATGCCCTCTCAGAGCTCAGGCAGGCCGATATGGGAGAAATGAAGAAAAGTACTGTAATATCATGAACTGTATTCAGTGGTGTCTATGGCCAATCTAGCCTAGCATGTAACTTGTAAACCCACTTATTCACACTATTTTATGATTGTATTATTATGTTTTATATTATATAATATATCATCTTTATTTATATAGCTCCAACATATTCTGCAGCACTTTACAATCACAGGGTTCATGTACAGACAAAATCATACATTACATAGCAACAAACAAGTCAACAAGTCAAGTAAAACAAGAGGAATGAGCTTACAGAAGAAAAAGTGCTTATTTTGTACAATGGTCTTGTCAGGCGTGTTATAAAGAAGGAGGAGCTGAACAGATTGATATATAGTTTTATAGAAACAGATCCAATAAAACTTGTATTTCATTCATTTAAATTCCTGCTCATTCTGGGCTTTAAAGTCCAGGAGGCGGTCCTATCAGTGATTGACAGCTATCTCTGTATACACCGTTATAGAGGGAAGGCTGTCATTCACCAATAGCGCTCTTCCAGTGGAACACACTGCCGGTGCCTGGAGCCCATATGCGGTGTGAGGAACGCTCACAGAGGTGCTCAAGCCTGGGGGCGGTATCCGAGCGGGAATCCACCTATTTCAAGGGAAAGAGCGGCGTCCGGCTCATACTGTCTGCAATCTGCAGCATCATTTTGCAAGTAAGAAGGGATTAATTGTCATATTGCCTCCTCACTAGCCCTGCCCACTGGCTTGGTTGCTTTTATGAGAGTGGTACAATATGCCCTTTGGTATTGCTTCAACTATTAGCCTTGCCCACTGGCTTTAGGCTGAATATTTGATATTAGCCTTGCCCATTGTCTTTAGGCTGAACATTTCACCCTCGCCATTGATCTCTTTTTTTCTGGGAAGGTTATATTTCAGTGGCCTCTCTTCATAGAACTGTTTGAGAGTTCCACTGTCCCTGTGTATTTACTTATCTATTCAGTCATTATAGCTCCAAGATAGACACTCTTTCTCTTTCCCCTGATGCTTCTCTACCTATGAGATAAAACATTGCGTGTTTGGAATGATCTTATAAGGGACATGTTAGGGATTTGGCCATACTAGGGTCAGGTTCCTGATGGGGTCGGCCCTATCGGGGAGAGTGTTCTATATTTGGTAGGCAGGTTGTATCTAGACTTTTCCCCCTGTTCCCTGTAGGTACAATAGGAATATTTACACCATTTGCCATAAACTCTTTCAGCTCCAACCACACTTTTATTACGAATTGATCACCACTGAATCCAGCACTGTGGGCATGGATTATATCTACAGACCAATACTATAGGATCGGTAAGATGTATGTGATCTTTTCTACATTGACGGCATTCATTTTAGCTATTGGCATCCACTTTAACCACTTAGTGGAGTGCTTTGTAGTGTTGCAACAGTTATTTTATAGCAATTTCTTCATTTTATTCTTCAAAAATTATATTTTAATTATATAATACCCCACCTGAATTACTGTTTGCTCATTCATTGATAGGGCCACTTCCTTGACTTCAAAGGCCAGAATGAACAGGAATTTAAATGAATAAATCACAAGTTTTACTGATTCTTTTCTAACAAAACGATATATCAATCTGCTCAGCTCCTCCCTCTCTATAACTTGCTGCTTTCATCTCAGACACCATGTTTAATGTGACAGGTTCCCTATAAGAAAAATAGAGAAGTATATATAAAGCTTCATAAGCCAGTCAACAGCCGACAGTGCTTTTGAGTGCATGGGGTTGTGGTGTATACAGTTGATGGATCAGGTTCAGAAGAAAAAATTAGTTTCCTTTAAAAAAAACATAGGATTAACATGGTTATTAAAATGTTTGTGTTGTATAACATAGTAGCAAAGCTCACTATTGTCTGTTCCTTCAATTGTATTGTCTGTATGTACAAGCTGGCTTCCTCAGAACTCAATGGAACTAGACTTCATTCAGCAGCTCACAAGGATAAAAAAGTCATTCTGTCAGCTTCTGATCCCTTGTACAAATAGTAGGTGTGTTACACAATTTACTGTACAGTTGATGTGCTGACGCTTCGTATTTCCAAACAAGGTCATTACTTGTTCTAACTGAACAGGTATAGAGCTATTACCATGTGATATCTGCCTTTTATGCCATAAATATATTGTTATTCTTCATTGATCATGACAATTAGATTATGATATTACATGCTACAGTTAACCTCTATTGCATACATAATCTGTAAAAATAAATTTTCTCGGTAGATGGCAGAAGAGATATGCTAGAAATGGAAGAGGAATTACCTGTATTAGGACCTCTCACCTGGAGAAATGAAATGCAGAAAGGATTTTTAGGTAAATTGGGGGGGACTAATAGCCATTATATATGTGTTGAGATTTTCAGCAGTTTTGTAATGTTTTTGTTTTTATAAGTCACCATTTTCAAGATCTCTATTTATGTCAGTTGATGAACATATTTAACCAGTGTCTGAAAGCCTTCTCATTGGTGACAAGTGAATACAAATGTATCTTGTTTGGGTACAGGCTGTTTATCTTGGAGAGCATTTACTAGACTAGATACAATTAAATCAGCTTCAACAGGACTAGCTATGTATAGGTGTTTCAGGCCTGTCAATACATAATTAGAGTTGAGCGAACACCTGGATGTTCGGGTTCGAGAAGTTCGGCCGAACTTCCCGGAAATGTTCGCGTTCGGGATCCGAACTCGACCCGAACTTCGCCCCGAACCCCATTGAAGGCACTAAAAAGGCTGTAAAATAGCCCAGGAAAGGGCTAGAGGGCTGCAAAAGGCAGCAAAATGTAGGTAAATCCCCTGCAAACAAATGTGGATAGGGAAATGAATAAAAATTAAAATAAAATAAATTAAAATTAACCAATATCAATTGGAGAGAGGTCTCATGGCAGAGAATCAGGCTTCATGTCATAGCAGAGAATCGGGCTTCACGTCACCCACCACTGGAACAGGCCATTGTCAGATATTTAGGCCCCGGCACCCAGACAGAATAGAGTGGTCCCATAGCAGAGAATCAGGCTTCAAGTCATAGCAGAGAATCAGGCTTCATGTCATAGCAGAGAATCAGGCTTCACGTCACCCACCACTGGAACAGGCCATTGTCAGATATTTAGGCCCCGGCACCCAGACAGAGGAGAGAGGTCCCATAGCAGAGAATCAGGCTTCACATCACCCACCACTGGAACAGGCCATTTTCAGATATTTAGGCCCCGGCACCCAGACAGAGGAGAGAGGTCTCATAGCAGAGAATCAGGCTTCATGTCATAGCAGAGAATCATGCTTCATGTCACCCAACACTGGAACAGGCCACTGTCAGATATTTTTAGGCCCCGGCACCCAGACAGAGGAGAGAGGTCCCATAGCAGAGATTCAGGCTTCATGTCATAGCAGAGAATCAGGCTTCATGTCATAGCAGAGAATCAGGCTTCATGTCACCCAACACTGGAACAGGCCACTGTCAGATATTTTTAAGCCCCGGCACCCAGACAGAGGAGAGGTTCATTCAACTTTGGGTTGCCCCGCAATATAATGGTAAAATGAAAATAAAAAAAGGATTGAATAAGGAAGTGCCCTGGAGTACAATAATATATGGTTAAGGGGAGGTAGTTATAAATGTCTAATCTGCACAAGGGATGGACAGGTCCTGTGGGATCCATGCTTGGTTCATTTTTATGAACGTCAGCTTGTCCACATTGGCTGTAGACAGGCGGCTGCGTTTGTCTGTAATGACGCCCCCTGCCGTGCTGAATACACGTTCAGACAAAACGCACCTCCAAGGCATAAAAGGCTAGCTCTGGCCACGTGGACAATTTGGATACCCAGAAGTTGAATGGGGCCGAACCATCAGTCAGTACGTGGAGGGGTGTGCACACGTACTGTTCCAACATGTTAGTGAAATGTTGCCTCCTGCTAACACGTTCCGTATCAGGTGGTGGTGCAGTTAGCTGTGGCGTGGTGACAAAACTTTTCCACATCTCTGCCATGCTAACCCTGCCCTCAGAGGAGCTGGCCGTGACACAGCTGCGTTGGCGACCTCTTGCTCCTCCTCTGCCTTCGACTTGGGCTTCCACTTGTTCCCCTGTGACATTTGGGAATGCTCTCAGTAGCGCGTCTACCAACGTGCGCTTGTACTCACGCATCTTCCTATCACGCTCCAGTGCAGGAAGTAAGGTGGGCACATTGTCTTTGTACCGGGGATCCAGCAGGGTGGCAACCCAGTAGTCCGCACACATTAAAATGTGGGCAACTCTGCTGTCATTGCGCAGGCACTGAAGCATGTAGTCGCTCATGTGTGCCAGGCTGCCCAGAGGTAAGGACAAGCTGTCCTCTGTGGGAGGCGTATCGTCATCGTCCTGCGTTTCCCCACAGCCACGCACCAGTGATGGGCCCGAGCTGCGTTGGGTGCCACCCCGCTGTGAACATGCTTCATCCTCATCCTCCTCCACCTCCTCCTCATCCTCGTCCTCCTCGTCCTCCAGTAGTGGGCCCTGTCTGGCCACATTTGTACCTGGCCTCTGCTGTTGCAAAAAACCTCCCTCTGAGTCACTTCGAAGAGATTGGCCTGAAAGTGCTAAAAATGACCCCTCTTCCTCCTCCTCCTCCTCCTCCTCCTGGAGCGCTCCAGTTATTACAATGAGTTGTTCACAGATTCTTTTCTCATCTGTGTATATGGAGAAGGCCTTGATTACGATGGGAGTATATCAGCTGGTATACTCCCATTGTAATCAAGGCCTTCTCCATATACACAGATGAGAAAAGAATCTGTGAACAACTCATTGTAATAACTGGAGCGCTCCAGTGAAAAACTCCATTCAGGATCTGCCGAGCATAGCTCTTGCTATTTTGACTGCCGTACATCAGGTCTCGCGATACTTTGTCAGAATCCATGACCGGAGACGTCACGGATCACGTGGGACGCAGCATACTCTGCGATACAGACGGTCAAGCCAGCAGCACGCCATAGACCGCACTGCTCCGGCGTCTACTTTCAAGTGCGGGATAATTCGCACCACACACGTGAGTGACTTTGTTTTCTACTCCAGCCGGCTTAAGGTAAGATCCGACATAACTCTCTTACCTTGGAGTACTATATTACAGTGACTGCAACCTATTGCTATTTAGGAGACAACTTATCTGTGCTGAATTTTTTGCACAAGCTGCATAATTATCAGACTTTACGCTTGCATGCGTTCTTTTGCACCTTATATAATTCTGTGATTGAAAGGACAACTACTCTACCCAATTAAGTTTAGTCTTTTACAAAATATGAACGTTATATCATGAATTAACAAAGGAACTATTATATGCCATCAATTTTTAGCGTTCATATATGCTTTTATTCTATTGTGCATTTTATTGTATTTTGTTTATGAATTAAATTGTGATCACCTTTTATTACATTATTTATTGTATTTATTCCATATTAACACACATACAGAGTGCCAGTCCAATTCATTTATTTATTTTTTAACCCTAAGGTATTCGCTGATGGGCATAGTGAGTTCATAGAACTTTTTATTTTTTGTCACAAGTTAGCAGAAAATGATGATTTTTATTTTTTTTTTTCTTACAAAGTCTCATATTTCACTAAATTGTGACAAAAAATAAAAACTTCCATGAACTCACTATGCCAATCACAAAATACCCTGGGGTGTCTTCTTTCCAAAATGGGGTCACTTGTGGGGTAGTTATACTGCCCTGGCATTTTAGGGGCCCAAATGCGTGCGAAGTAGTTTGAAATCAAAATGTGTAAAAAATGGCCGATGAAATCTGAAAGGTGCTCTTTGGAATGTGGGCCCCTTTGCCCGCCTAGGCTGCAAAAAAGTGTCACACATGTGGTATTGCCGTACTCAGGAGAAGTTGGGCAATGTTTATTGGGGTGTCATTTTACATATACCCATGCTGGGTGAGAGAAATATCTTGGCAAAAGACAACTTTTCCAATTTTTTTATACAAAGTTGGCATTTGACCAAGATATTTATCTCACCCAGCATGGGTATATGTAAAATGACACCCCAAAACACATTGCCCAACTTCTCCTGAGTACGGCGATACCACATGTGCGACACTTTTTTGCAGCCTAGGTGGGCAAAGGGGCCCACATTCCAAAGAGCACCTTTCGGATTTCACCGGCCATTTTTTACAGATTTTGATTGCAAACCACTTCTCACGCATTCGGGCCCCTAAAATGCCAGGGCAGTATAACTACCCCACAAGGGACCCCATTTTGGAAAGAAGACACCCCAAGGTATTTCGTGATGGGCATAGTGAGTTCATGGAAGTTTTTATTTTTTGTCACTAGTTAGTGAAATATTAGACTTTGTAAGAAAAAATAAATAAATAAAAAAATCATCATTTTCCGCTAACTTGTGACAAAAAATTAAAAATTCTAGGAACTCGCCATGCCCCTCACGGAATACCTTGGGGTGTCTTCTTTCCAAAATGGGGTCACTTGTGGGGTAGTTATACTGCCCTGGCATTCTAGGGGCCCTAATGTGTGGTAAGTAGTTTGAAATCAAATTGTGTAAAAAATGACCTGTGGAATCCTAAAGGTGCTCTTTGGAATGTGGGCCCCTTTGCCCACCTAGGCTGCAAAAAGTGTCACACATGTGGTATCACCGTACTCAGGAGATGTTGGGCAATGTGTTTTGGGGTGTCTTTTTACATATACTCATCCTGGGTGAGAGAAATATCTCGACAAAAGACAACTTTTCCCATTTTTTATACAAAGTTGGCATTTTACCAAGATATTTATCTCACCCAGCATGGGTATATGTAAAATGACACCCCAAAACACATTTCCCAACTTCTCCTGAGTACGGCAATACCAGATGTGTGACACTTTTTTGCAGCCTAGATGCGCAAAGGGGCCCACATTCCTTTTATGAGGGCATTTTTAGACATTTGGATCAAAGACTTCTTCTCACGCTTTAGGGCCCCTGAAATGCCAGGGCAGTATAAATACCCCACATGTGACCCCATTTTGGAAAGAAGACATCCCAAGGTATTCAATGAGGGGCATGGCGAATTCATATACATTTTTTTTTTTTGGCACAAGTTAGCGGAAATTGATTTTTTTTTAGTTTTTTTCTTACAAAGTCTCACTTTCCGCTAACTTGGAACAAAAATTTCAATCTTTCATGGACTCAATATGCCCCTCAGCAAATACCTTGGGGTGTCTTCTTTCCGAAATGGGGTCACATGTGGGGTATTTATACTGCCCTGGCATTTTAGGGGCCCTAAAGCGTGAGAAGAAGTCTGGAATATAAATGTCTAAAAAATTTACGCATTTGGATTCCGTGAGGGGTATGGTGAGTTCATGTAAGATTTTATTTTTTGACACAAGTTAGTGGAATATGAGACTTTGCAAGAAAAAAAAAAATAATTTCCGCTAACTTGGGCCAAAAAAATGTCTGAATGGAGCCTTACAGGGGGGTGATCAATGACAGGGGGGTGATCAGGGAGTCTATATGGGGTGATCACCCCCCTGTCATTGTTCACCCCCCTGTAAGGCTCCATTCAGACATCCGTATGTGTTTTGCGGATCCGATCCATGTATCCGTGGATCCGTAAAAGACATCCGGACGTCTGAATGGAGCCTTACAAGGGGGTGATCAATGACAGGGGGTTGATCAATGACAGGGGGGTGATCAGGGAGTCTATATGGGGTGATCAGGGGTGATCAGGGGTTAATAAGGGGTTAATAAGTGACATGGGGTGGTGTAGTGTAGTGGTGTTTGGTGCTACTTATTACTGAGCTGCCTGTGTCCTCTGGTGGTCGATCCAAACAAAAGGGACCACCAGAGGACCAGGTAGCGGGTATATTAGATGCTGTTATCAAAACAGCGTCTAATATACCTGTTAGGGGTTAAAAAGAACGATCGCCACTGGCAGGCTGGAGATCCACTCGCTTACCTTCCGATCCTGTGAACGCACGCGCCAGTGTGCGCGCGTTCACAGGAAATCTTGCGTCTCGCGAGATGACGCATATATGCGTAACTGTGCGCAGAGCTGCCGCCTCCGGAACGCGATCCTGCGTTAGGCGGTCCGGAGGCGGTTAAACAGTGTACCGGGGACAGAACATCCACGTTTCCTAATAACCGGCCTGCCCTGTGTTCCACTGAGAACTTGAAATTTTGAAAAGACAGAAACAACCGAGTGACTTGGGAATTTCTGTCCTTGGCCTGGCTCATCCATTTGAAAGGGGAGTGGTTGGTCACCAGACAAAACTTTCTCCCCAACAAAAAATAGCGGAGAGACTCGAGTGCCCACTTGATAGCCAGGCACTCTCTCTCCACTATATTATACCTGGTCTCGGCTAGGGTAAGCTTCCAGCTGAGGAAGACAACAGGATGCTCCTCCCCGTTGACTTCCTGAGACAGTACAGCCCTGAGACCTACCTCGGAGTCATTAATCTGCACTATAAACTCCCTTTGAAAGTCGTGCGTCACCAAAACCGGGGACCCACACACGGCCGACTTTAAAGCGGAGAAAGCCTTTTCTACCTGCTCATTCTAGTGGACCGTCACTGACTTGCGTCCCTTTAAAAGGCCTGTCATTGGTGCGGCAACTGTAGCAAAGGGGAGGACAAACCTTATATAGTATCCCACCATTCCCAGGAACGACTTTACTTGCCGAGTAGTGACAGGTTGGGGCCAATTCCGAATTGCCTCAATTTTGACACCGCCAACAGGCCATTGGAGCTGGGTCTGTAGGGAGTATATACCGAGCAGGATTTGCTGGCACTAGCCGCTTGGTCGAAGGGTTGAGATTTCCAGGGTTTAACTGTATCCCTCCCAAAAGACCCCCCCTGTAGACTTCTAGTGGCCTCATAGCGCTCCACCAGGTCTACCATCTCTAGGGCATTACCAGGAGACACCTGGCCGATCCAGTGCTGGAGAGGGTATGGCAAAGCTCTGCACTACAAGTTATGATTGGTGTAGTAACCCCTGCACTGCCAGTATAATTGGGGATGCTGTACCTGCGGCCCTCCAGCTGTTGCAATACTGCAACTCCCAGCATGCCATAATAGCTGTAGGTTGTCCAGTCATGACGGGGGAGGGCCGCAGGTGGAGCATCCCTGACGTATACAAACCCCAGTACCTCTGCACTGCACTGCATTTAACATTACCTTTGCTACGGCTTCTGTCATAGTCAACGGTATCCTTAATTTTATTTCTCCCAATTATCTTGTAGAAAAACAACAACTGTAGTATATTAATTTCATGTAATATATATATATATATCCATGGAAAAGGTCTGGCAGCACTCCCTTGGAACTTTAAAGGTGTAGGGTGCCCGCGGTAATCCCTCGATTCAGGACGGTAAACAGACAATGAAAGTCCGCAGCACTCCTTAAAAGATAAAATGTGCTCTTTATTCACACATATCAAGTGACAACGTTTCGGTACTCTCACAGAACCTTTCTCAAGTCAGGTGAAACATAAAGTGCAATAGTGCCAGTATAAATACATAGTAAGGTTGTTACCAATTAATTAATTAACCAATACAAAAGCGTGCACTCCCCTTTATAGGGATGTTAAAATGTATTAATTTACACCACATATTAATGTGAATAGGGACTACAAGACGTCCAAACATATATGCTATAACATTATAGCAGTGATATTGATTACAAACTTTCCATAGTCATAGTGCATGTAATAAAGTGCATAGTGCGTTAAAACCAAACATACAACTGTACCTTGCTGGGAGATTGTGGAGTGAACCAGAAGGATGGCGTCGTAGCTCACGGAGAAACACGCTGGTTCTGCGTATCTGTGCCTCGCCACTGTGCATGTGTCACCCCTTACCCCTCCTATTGGGCGGTACATAACTGCTGTACGTCACCAAAGGCGGAGACCAAACGCTGCGCCGTCTGGTGTCAATGCAGCGTCGACACGCTCAGCGTGCATCACGTGCCCGCGAACCTGTCGTCACTGCTACCAGCACTGCTTCATTTGCCTTTTCCACCATTTTGCATAAGGGCATTCTTTTGGGCAATGTATATATCTGTCATCCTCCTGGTTTCCCCCACTTTATATACAACCAATCTCCAAACCAGCAGGAGAACCGGGCATTTATAGACAACTGGGGAAGGATCCCAAGTTCGATATTGCCAGAAAAATTGAGGAACAATTAAATACAGCAGAGAAAAAGGGTATTATAAGCAAACAACTTAAAGCGTTTTTGGTAGTGAAGTCTCCTGTTACCCCAACTATATATACATTACCCAAGATACACAAAAGGCTGATAGACCCCCCGGGACGGCCTATAATATCAGGCAGGAACTCTATTTTCTCAAATATTAATATCTTTCTTGATAAAATATTGAGAGAATATGCCATAGGTGCAAAATCATATATCAGGGACACTGGAGACTTCATTAGCAAAATTAGAGGGATACAGGTCCCGAAAGGGGCGATTCTGGCATCTTTTGATATTGTATCACTATACACTTCGATCAACCATGAAAAGGGCTTACTGGCGGGAGCGGAGATGTTACAGGGTTCGGATTATCCTGATCCAACCCGCCAGTTCATTTTGACACTATTAGAGCTGTCACTTAGGAACAATTACTTTGTGTTCCAGGGACAATTCTATTTGCAGATGGTGAGCGCGGTGATGGGGTCCAACGCCGCGCCCACCTATGCAAATATATTTGTACGGTCATTTGAGGAGCGTCTTGTCTATGTATCTCCCAACTTCAACCAGGTTTTGACGTGGTGGAGATACATAGATGACATTTTCCTCATCTGGACAGGCACCATGGAGGCACTGATGGACTTTCATGTATTTTTGAACTCCATTGACAAGGAGATCGAATTTACATTAACGGCATCAGAAGAGAGGGTGCAGTATTTAGATACCCAGGTATACACAGAGGATGAACAAATACATATGGATTTGAATATCAAGCCAACTGATAAAAACACATTATTTCCTTTTTGCAAGTGGACATCCAAGGAGGATGGTAAATTCTTTACCATTCAGTCAAATGCTTAGAGTGAGGAGGATAGTGGATAAGGAGGATAATATGAATCAGGCACTAGAAAATATGGAGCAGTCATTTGTGAATAGAGGCTATCCTAGAAATTTGGTCAAAAGACATGCTGACAAAGTAAGAAAAATGTCTAGAGATGAACTATTAGTTACAAAGCAGAAGCAGGCAAGTGATAGGTTACCTTTTGTGTCATCTTACAATGAGTTGAGTCCAAGCATAGAACGTATAGTGAGGCGGCATTGGGGGCTACTGAGTAGTGGCCATCCTAGAATAGCGGCCTTTAGAGACCCTCCTATGATGGCATATAAAAGAGCAGGGAATGTTAGAGATAAAGTGGTGCATTCAAGATTGCCTGAAAAAGGCCAGTTGAGGCAAACATTTTTTAAAACGAGGCATACAGGGTGTTTCCCATGTTTGGGATGCGTGAATTGTAAACTGATGCACAAGGGATCAGTATTCCGGACACAGGAGAAACTTTTAATATCAAATATTACCTTACATGTGATTCAGCATGGGTAATATATGTACTTTGGTGTCCATGCAATATGCTTTACGTAGGCGAAACCACATGTGACCTGAAAACCAGGTTAGACAATCACAGACAATCCATCAGAAATAAAATAAAAGACTTGCCGGTGTCAAAACACTGTGAAAAAAATCATAAAGAAAAGAAAATGAGTTGAGATTCATGATTTTAGATCATGTAAAACCATTAGAAAGAGGGGGTGATAGGTTAACTATATTAAAGAAAAATGAGCTCAGATGGATTTTTCATTTAGATACATTGAAACCCAAAGGTTTAAATGTTGAGTTTAGGGTAACTGGGGGGATGGTGGGCTAGTTCCCCTTCCTTTATTGCTCATGTCTCTGTGTGTCCATAATGCTGTATTAGGTGGATCCAGTGGAAGTTACACGGATTAATTATGCCACAATGTGATTTTATGTGTTGTAGGATTTAAGTGAATAATCAGGAATTTGACCTGCTGGCCGACGCTGCATTGACACCAGACGGCGCAGTGTTTGGTCTCCTCCTTTGGTGACGTACAGCAGTTATGTACCACCCAATAGGAGGGGTGAGGGTTGACACATGCGCAGTGGGGAGGCACAGACGTGCAGAACCAGCGTGTATCTGCCCGAGCTAAGACGCCATCCTCCTGGTTCACTCCACAATCTCCCAGCAAGGTTTGGTTTTAACGCACTATGCACTTCATTACATGCACTATGACTATGGAAAGTTTGTAATCAATATCACTGCTATAATGTTATAGCATATATGTTTGGACGTCTTGTAGTCCCTATTCACATTGATATGTGGTGTAAATGAATGAATTGTAACATCCCTATAAAGGGGAGTGCACGCTTTTGTATTGGCTAATTAATTAATTGGTAACAACCTTACTATGTATTCATACCTGCACTATTGCACTTTATGTTTCACCTGACTTGAGAAAGGTTCTGTGAGAGTACCGAAACGTTGTCACTTGATATGTGTGAATAAAGAGCACATTTCATCGTTTAAGGAGTGCTGCGGACTTTCATTGTCTATATATACACTCACCTAAAGGATTATTAGGAACACCATACTAATACGGTGTTGGACCCCCTTTTGCCTTCAGAACTGCCTTAATTCTACGTGGCATTTATTCAACAAGGTGCTGATAGCATTCTTTAGAAATGTTGGCCCATATTGATAGGATAGCATCTTGCAGTTGATGGAGATTTGAGGGATGCACATCCAGGGCACGAAGCTCCCGTTCCACCACATCCCAAAGATGCTCTATTGGGTTGAGATCTGGTGACTGTGGGGGCCATTTTAGTACAGTGAACTCATTGTCATGTTCAAGAAACCAATTTGAAATGATTCGAGCTTTGTGACATGGTGCATTATCCTGCTGGAAGTAGCCATCAGAGGATGGATACATGTTCTCATTCTGTTTACGCCAAATTCGGACTCTACCATTTAAATGTCTCAACAGAAATCGAGACTCATCAGACCAGGCAACATTTTTCCAGTCTTCAACAGTCCAATTTTGGTGAGCTTGTGCAAATCGTAGCCTCTTTTTCCTATTTGTAGTGGAGATGAGTGGTACCCGGTGGGGTCTTCTGCTGTTGTAGCTCATCCGCCTCAAGGTTGTGCGTGTTGTGGCTTCACAAATGCTTTGCTGCATACCTCGGTTGTAACGAGTGGTTATTTCAGTCAACGTTGCTCTTCTATCAACTTGAATCAGTCGGCCCATTCTCCTCTGACCTCTAGCATCCACAAGGCATTTTTGCCCACAGGACTGCCGCATACTGGATGTTTTTCCCTTTTCACACCATTCTTTGTAAACCCTAGAAATGGATGTGCGTGAAAATCCCAGTAACTGAGCAGATTGTAAAATGCTCAGACCGGCCCGCCTGGCACCAACAACCATGCCACGCTCAAAATTGCTTAAATCACCTTTCTTTCCCATTCTGACATTCAGTTTGGAGTTCAGGAGATTGTCTTGACCAGGACCACACCCCTAAATGCATTGAAGCAACTGCCATGTGATTGGTTAACTAGATAATTGCATTAATGAGAAATAGCACAGGTGTTCCTAATAATTCTTTAGGTGAGTGTATATATATATATATATATATATATATTTTTTTTTTATAGTTAACATGCCCTCCTGTGTGGTCAATGGTTGTTATTCTGGTGGTAAACAGCATGACTCTAACATCATTTTACACATGTTCCCCCAAAACAAGATCTTGACTCGTGTATGGCTAAATCATACACAACAAAATTTTGAACATAATTTTAAAGTTACTTCAAAGCCGCTCCGTGAGTGCACTATGTTGTGGCAGCGGTATCGCAGCAGAACCGCAAAGTCTGCCGCATAAAGGGAGGCACTGTAATGAATAATATGATACTGCACTCTGGGACTGTGGACGTATTTAGATTAGTACAAGAGTATTGTGTGTTAGTTACATCCAGCACATGAGTATACACCAATACACAAGTATCTTATCTGGCTTAGCCAGTGTACCTGTAATGTAGACTCCTGCTTGTGCTCTGATGCTCCTGCTTGCGCTCCGATGCTTGGTGCGGTGGTTCGCCTTCCTGAGATCAGGGATTGTCGATTAAATGGATGTTATTCGCCGAATCATCGATGCTGGAGTCCGGGATGTGGATCAGTCCAGGTATCGTATAGTTTGGCGTGCTGTTTCGCGCCCTGGTCGGTGGCACGATGCTGAAGCAGGTAGAGGTTGGACACAGTTTAGCGATCACTAGGAGCAGCGAGTGACGTCACTACCGCAGTCGTCAAAGACCACAGGTGCCAGGTATCTCTTCTCCAACGCGTTTCGAACAGACGTTGTTCTTCATCAGGAAGTGTTACATGGCTACTAACCCTCTCTCTATTTATGCGCTCATTTCCAACTCAAAATATTAACCCCTTCCGTGCCATTCCCATACGGATCCATTACCGGCCATCACTCAAAAGCAAACAGCTCTATTTCTGCATTTAAACCATTAGGCATTAGGGTGTCCATGTTGAATATCCATTTTGCTTCTATTTTGGACATTTCTTTAATATAGTCACCCCCCCCCCTTTTATTTCTCTGTATTGTTTCTACCCCGCAGAAATTGGAAGCCACAAAACTGCCTCCATGTTTTGCATTATAATGACGGGATAGTGGGTGGCCTTCATATTTTCTGTTTATGTTATATATATGTTCCCCTATCCTTTTCTTTAGGTGTCTTTTGGTGCGGCCCACATATATCTTTTTACAGGGGCATGTTGTTGTATATATAACTCCCTTGCTGTTACACGTTATGAAGTCTTTTATGGTTTGTTTGTATGTTTCCTCCATGTTACTTATTTGCATTTTTATTTTCTTGTCTTGGGATATTTTACATCCTCTGCACATTTTGCATGGATAGAAGCTGCCCCTTTCTTCCCATTTTTTCTTTTGATTTCTCTTATTTGCATTTATTCCTGTACATTTGCTTGTGGAGGCAATCATGTTGCCTACGTTTGTGCCTTCCGGAACACAAATTTGGGATCTTTAGGGATCATTTCACCTATGATTTTATCCTCTTTAAGGGTATCCCAGTGTTTTTTTTTATAATTTTTAAAAAAACTGGTACTTGGTTACTATATGGTGTAATGATAGGCGGGATTGTTATTTCAATTTCATTCTCCATTGTTTTTACTTTATTTTTTCTTTCTATTAATAGGGTCTGTCTGTTTATTTGGTTTATTTCTGATTTTTGTTGTATTAGTTTTGTTTTGTCATAACCCTTATGTTCAAATTTTTTCTGTAAAATCTCCGCCTCCCTTTCGGATTCTTTTGTTTTTGTACAATTTCTTCTGAGTCTCATAAATTGGCTCCGTGGAATATTTTCCAACCATCTAGGGAGATGGCAACTTTTCATGGCAATGAAACTATTTCTATTAGTCGGTTTGCTGTAGGTTTTAGTGAGTAGCTTGTCCCCTCCGCATAGATAACTAAATCTAAAAAGTGTATTTCTTTTTGCTGTATGTTGACACAAATTCTAAATAAAAATAATTTTTATTAATTTCCTTTAAAAACTCCTGCAATTTTGTTTCCCCTTCATCCCAAATAAAAATAATATCATCAATAAAACGCCACCAGAGGACGAGACCCGCACGGGGGGCGCCATCTTGCTTAGAAATGGCTTCTTCTTTGCACTGTAGAGTTTCAGCTGGCAACGGCGGATGGCACGGTGGATTGTGTTCGCTGACAATGGTTTCTGGAAGTATTCCTGAGCCCATTCTGTGATTTCCTTTACAGTAGCATTCCTGTTTGTGGTGAAGTGTCGTTTAAGGGCCCGGAGATCACGGGCATCCAGTATGGTTTTTACGGCCTTGACCCTTACGCACAGAGATTGTTCCAGATTCTCTGAATCTTCGGATGATGTTATGCACAGTTGATGATGATAGATGCAAAGTCTTTGCAATTTTTTGCTGGGTAACACCTTTCTGAGATTGCTCCACTATCTTTCTGCGCAACATTGTGGGAATTGATGATCCTCTACCCATCTTGGCTTCTGAGAGACACTGCCACTCTGAGAAGCTCTTTTTATACCCAATCATGTTGCCAATTGACCTAATTAGTGTTAATTAGTCTTCCAGCTCTTCGTTATGCTCAAATTTACTTTTTCCAGCCTCTTATTGCTACTTGTCCCAACTTTTCTGGGATTTGTTGACACCGTGAAAATTGGAATCAACGTATTTTTCCTTTAAAATGATACATTTACTCGGATTAAACGTTTGATCTGTCATCTACGTTCTATTACAAATAAAATATTGACATTTGCCATCTCCACATCATTGCATTCAGTTTTTATTCACAATTTGTTTAGTGTCCCAACTTTTTTGGAATCCGGTTTGTATGTGGTTGGAGCGACGCGTAAAATATTACGGACAGATGCCTTGCCCACTTTTTTCGAGTCCCATACTACGGATGTAAATGAAACACACGGTCAACTGTCTAGAAAAAGGAAAAGAGTCTCTGAGAGTAGTCCAAGTAACATAGCTTCATGTAATTGCCTTTTGCTATGTCCCCAGTGTGGAACAAATTTAAGGCGTAATGATTCAACTGTCATTGAACAAAACATGTCAATTTCTGTCATCTTATCTTCTTTTTTGGGATTAGAAGTAGGCAAAACCATCATTAATCGATATCGACGAAATAAGCGAACTCAGTGCAGTACACTTAGACCCAAAAAAAAGAGACCCCCTCAAAAAAAAGGTTTCAAAAAACAAAAAGTCATCTGCCAGCGAGACTGTAGTGATGGAGAAGAATATGCCTAAATACAACCAACCATCAACTTGATGTGATAAATGCTCAAACTATTATAGATGGTAAGGTAATGTCAATGAACATGTCTACTCCACAAAAAAAATTACTCTATGTTTGAATCAAACACACCAAAGCAAAGGCTACCTAATTTCTATGTTTCTCCCATTACTCCGTTCTACAATCAGAGGTTCACTGATTTAGGGACCTCTGATAGTTATCAGACCACATCTGCATACGATAAGGATACCTCTTTTCATTTATCGCAAGTGTAATCCCTAACATCGGACAATGGAGAAGAAGAGGATCTCATATTAAAAAAAGGTTAGGAAGATATGGAAATATGTTCAGTCTTTCAAGATGTTATCCGAATGTTGTCCATGAATTAAAATACATAATTTTTGAAAGTGGTCTGGATAACCTGATTTGTAAACTAACTTGCACTGCACGTTCAGGGTGTGGAATGATATTAAAAAAAAATGTAAAACACTTTTTAGGAAGCTTTCTTTCTGTATTTGTAGTTTGTCTGAAGGGTCATTGCTACAAACTTTGGGAGAGCCAACCACGAACCGGTCAAATCGCTATTGGAAATATCATACTAGCAGGTGGAATATTGACTATTATACCTCTACAAAGATACCTATACAAAGTTAAAACAGTTTTTGATGCTGACTGGCATCCATGGAATTTCGGAACCAACCTCTTACAGACACCAAAGAAACTACTTTTTTTCTTCCATCAATACTATATGGAAGACAGAGAAGAGCAACACACGTTCCAACATTGGATCACAAACTGTATGTGTGGCTGGTGATGGACAATGTGAGTCACCGGCCCACAGTGCAAAATATTGTATTTATAGTCTGATGGATATTCACTCCAAGAAAATGATTTCTTTTGATGTGCAACAGGTTGTTCCAGGAGTGTCTTATGTTAACTTGGAAAAAAAATCCTGTAAAATGCCTTGGACAGTTTACTTGAATAACATGTAAACATAAAACTGATCTGTACTGACAGATGTGTCAATCCGGAAGATGGTCTGCGAGGAATATAACACATGAGTTTGATATCTGGCATATTGCAAAAAGTATTGGCAAGAAAATGTTAGTGGCAAGTAAGAAAAAAAATTGCAAAGAGCTGTCTGAGTGGATAGCACCTATAAAAAAAATCACATTTAGATTAGTACAAGAGTATTGTGTGTTAGTTACATCCAGCACATGAGTATACACCAATACACAAGTATCTTATCTGGCTTAGCCAGTGTACCTGTAATGTAGACTCCTGCTTGTGCTCTGATGCTCCTGCTTGCGCTCCGATGCTTGGTGCGGTGGTTCGCCTTCCTGAGATCAGGGATTGTCGATTAAATGGATGTTATTCGCCGAATCATCGATGCTGGAGTCCGGGATGTGGATCAGTCCAGGTATCGTATAGTTTGGCGTGCTGTTTCGCGCCCTGGTCGGTGGCACGATGCTGAAGCAGGTAGAGGTTGGACACAGTTTAGCGATCACTAGGAGCAGCGAGTGACGTCACTACCGCAGTCGTCAAAGACCACAGGTGCCAGGTATCTCTTCTCCAACGCGTTTCGAACAGACGCTGTTCTTCATCAGGAAGTGTTACATGGCTACTAACCCTCTCTCTATTTATGCGCTCATTTCCAACTCAAAATATTAACCCCTTCCGTGCCATTCCCATACGGATCCATTACCGGCCATCACTCAAAAGCAAACAGCTCTATTTCTGCATTTAAACCATTAGGCATTAGGGTGTCCATGTTGAATATCCATTTTGCTTCTATTTTGGACATTTCTTTAATATAGTCACCCCCCCCCCCTTTTATTTCTCTGTATTGTTTCTACCCCGCAGAAATTGGAAGCCACAAAACTGCCTCCATGTTTTGCATTATAATGACGGGATAGTGGGTGGCCTTCATATTTTCTGTTTATGTTATATATATGTTCCCCTATCCTTTTCTTTAGGGGTCTTTTGGTGCGGCCCACATATATCTTTTTACAGGGGCATGTTGTTGTATATATAACTCCCTTGCTGTTACACGTTATGAAGTCTTTTATGGTTTGTTTGTATGTTTCCTCCATGTTACTTATTTGCATTTTTATTTTCTTGTCTTGGGATATTTTACATCCTCTGCACATTTTGCATGGATAGAAGCTGCCCCTTTCTTCCCATTTTTTCTTTTGATTTCTCTTATTTGCATTTATTCCTGTACATTTGCTTGTGGAGGCAATCATGTTGCCTACGTTTGTGCCTTCCGGAACACAAATTTGGGATCTTTAGGGATCATTTCACCTATGATTTTATCCTCTTTAAGGGTATCCCAGTGTTTTTTTTTATAATTTTTAAAAAAACTGGTACTTGGTTACTATATGGTGTAATGATAGGCGGGATTGTTATTTCAATTTCATTCTCCATTGTTTTTACTTTATTTTTTCTTTCTATTAATAGGGTCTGTCTGTTTATTTGGTTTATTTCTGATTTTTGTTGTATTAGTTTTGTTTTGTCATAACCCTTATGTTCAAATTTTTTCTGTAAAATCTCCGCCTCCCTTTCGGATTCTTTTGTTTTTGTACAATTTCTTCTGAGTCTCATAAATTGGCTCCGTGGAATATTTTCCAACCATCTAGGGAGATGGCAACTTTTCATGGCAATGAAACTATTTCTATTAGTCGGTTTGCTGTAGGTTTTAGTGAGTAGCTTGTCCCCTCCGCATAGATAACTAAATCTAAAAAGTGTATTTCTTTTTGCTGTATGTTGACACAAATTCTAAATAAAAATAATTTTTATTAATTTCCTTTAAAAACTCCTGCAATTTTGTTTCCCCTTCATCCCATATAAAAATAATATCATCAATAAAACGCCACCAGAGGACGAGACCCGCACGGGGGGCGCCATCTTGCTTAGAAATGGCTTCTTCTTTGCACTGTAGAGTTTCAGCTGGCAACGGCGGATGGCACGGTGGATTGTGTTCGCTGACAATGGTTTCTGGAAGTATTCCTGAGCCCATTCTGTGATTTCCTTTACAGTAGCATTCCTGTTTGTGGTGAAGTGTCGTTTAAGGGCCCGGAGATCACGGGCATCCAGTATGGTTTTTACGGCCTTGACCCTTACGCACAGAGATTGTTCCAGATTCTCTGAATCTTCGGATGATGTTATGCACAGTTGATGATGATAGATGCAAAGTCTTTGCAATTTTTTGCTGGGTAACACCTTTCTGAGATTGCTCCACTATCTTTCTGCGCAACATTGTGGGAATTGATGATCCTCTACCCATCTTGGCTTCTGAGAGACACTGCAACTCTGAGAAGCTCTTTTTATACCCAATCATGTTGCCAATTGACCTAATTAGTGTTAATTAGTCTTCCAGCTCTTCGTTATGCTCAAATTTACTTTTTCCAGCCTCTTATTGCTACTTGTCCCAACTTTTCTGGGATTTGTTGACACCGTGAAAATTGGAATCAACGTATTTTTCCTTTAAAATGATACATTTACTCGGATTAAACGTTTGATCTGTCATCTACGTTCTATTACAAATAAAATATTGACATTTGCCATCTCCACATCATTGCATTCAGTTTTTATTCACAATTTGTTTAGTGTCCCAACTTTTTTGGAATCCGGTTTGTATGTGGTTGGAGCGACGCGTAAAATATTACGGACAGATGCCTTGCCCACTTTTTTCGAGTCCCATACTACGGATGTAAATGAAACACACGGTCAACTGTCTAGAAAAAGGAAAAGAGTCTCTGAGAGTAGTCCAAGTAACATAGCTTCATGTAATTGCCTTTTGCTATGTCCCCAGTGTGGAACAAATTTAAGGCGTAATGATTCAACTGTCATTGAACAAAACATGTCAATTTCTGTCATCTTATCTTCTTTTTTGGGATTAGAAGTAGGCAAAACCATCATTAATCGATATCGACGAAATAAGCGAACTCAGTGCAGTACACTTAGACCCAAAAAAAAGAGACCCCCTCAAAAAAAAGGTTTCAAAAAACAAAAAGTCATCTGCCAGCGAGACTGTAGTGATGGAGAAGAATATGCCTAAATACAACCAACCATCAACTTGATGTGATAAATGCTCAAACTATTATAGATGGTAAGGTAATGTCAATGAACATGTCTACTCCACAAAAAAAATTACTCTATGTTTGAATCAAACACACCAAAGCAAAGGCTACCTAATTTCTATGTTTCTCCCATTACTCCGTTCTACAATCAGAGGTTCACTGATTTAGGGACCTCTGATAGTTATCAGACCACATCTGCATACGATAAGGATACCTCTTTTCATTTATCGCAAGTGTAATCCCTAACATCGGACAATGGAGAAGAAGAGGATCTCATATTAAAAAAAGGTTAGGAAGATATGGAAATATGTTCAGTCTTTCAAGATGTTATCCGAATGTTGTCCATGAATTAAAATACATAATTTTTGAAAGTGGTCTGGATAACCTGATTTGTAAACTAACTTGCACTGCACGTTCAGGGTGTGGAATGATATTAAAAAAAAATGTAAAACACTTTTTAGGAAGCTTTCTTTCTGTATTTGTAGTTTGTCTGAAGGGTCATTGCTACAAACTTTGGGAGAGCCAACCACGAACCGGTCAAATCGCTATTGGAAATATCATACTAGCAGGTGGAATATTGACTATTATACCTCTACAAAGATACCTATACAAAGTTAAAACAGTTTTTGATGCTGACTGGCATCCATGGAATTTCGGAACCAACCTCTTACAGACACCAAAGAAACTACTTTTTTTCTTCCATCAATACTATATGGAAGACAGAGAAGAGCAACACACGTTCCAACATTGGATCACAAACTGTATGTGTGGCTGGTGATGGACAATGTGAGTCACCGGCCCACAGTGCAAAATATTGTATTTATAGTCTGATGGATATTCACTCCAAGAAAATGATTTCTTTTGATGTGCAACAGGTTGTTCCAGGAGTGTCTTATGTTAACTTGGAAAAAAAATCCTGTAAAATGCCTTGGACAGTTTACTTGAATAACATGTAAACATAAAACTGATCTGTACTGACAGATGTGTCAATCCGGAAGATGGTCTGCGAGGAATATAACACATGAGTTTGATATCTGGCATATTGCAAAAAGTATTGGCAAGAAAATGTTAGTGGCAAGTAAGAAAAAAAATTGCAAAGAGCTGTCTGAGTGGATAGCACCTATAAAAAAAATCACATTTAGATTAGTACAAGAGTATTGTGTGTTAGTTACATCCAGCACATGAGTATACACCAATACACAAGTATCTTATCTGGCTTAGCCAGTGTACCTGTAATGTAGACTCCTGCTTGTGCTCTGATGCTCCTGCTTGCGCTCCGATGCTTGGTGCGGTGGTTCGCCTTCCTGAGATCAGGGATTGTCGATTAAATGGATGTTATTCGCCGAATCATCGATGCTGGAGTCCGGGATGTGGATCAGTCCAGGTATCGTATAGTTTGGCGTGCTGTTTCGCGCCCTGGTCGGTGGCACGATGCTGAAGCAGGTAGAGGTTGGACACAGTTTAGCGATCACTAGGAGCAGCGAGTGACGTCACTACCGCAGTCGTCAAAGACCACAGGTGCCAGGTATCTCTTCTCCAACGCGTTTCGAACAGACGTTGTTCTTCATCAGGAAGTGTTACATGGCTACTAACCCTCTCTCTATTTATGCGCTCATTTCCAACTCAAAATATTAACCCCTTCCGTGCCATTCCCATACGGATCCATTACCGGCCATCACTCAAAAGCAAACAGCTCTATTTCTGCATTTAAACCATTAGGCATTAGGGTGTCCATGTTGAATATCCATTTTGCTTCTATTTTGGACATTTCTTTAATATAGTCACCCCCCCCCCCTTTTATTTCTCTGTATTGTTTCTACCCCGCAGAAATTGGAAGCCACAAAACTGCCTCCATGTTTTGCATTATAATGACGGGATAGTGGGTGGCCTTCATATTTTCTGTTTATGTTATATATATGTTCCCCTATCCTTTTCTTTAGGTGTCTTTTGGTGCGGCCCACATATATCTTTTTACAGGGGCATGTTGTTGTATATATAACTCCCTTGCTGTTACACGTTATGAAGTCTTTTATGGTTTGTTTGTATGTTTCCTCCATGTTACTTATTTGCATTTTTATTTTCTTGTCTTGGGATATTTTACATCCTCTGCACATTTTGCATGGATAGAAGCTGCCCCTTTCTTCCCATTTTTTCTTTTGATTTCTCTTATTTGCATTTATTCCTGTACATTTGCTTGTGGAGGCAATCATGTTGCCTACGTTTGTGCCTTCCGGAACACAAATTTGGGATCTTTAGGGATCATTTCACCTATGATTTTATCCTCTTTAAGGGTATCCCAGTGTTTTTTTTTATAATTTTTAAAAAAACTGGTACTTGGTTACTATATGGTGTAATGATAGGCGGGATTGTTATTTCAATTTCATTCTCCATTGTTTTTACTTTATTTTTTCTTTCTATTAATAGGGTCTGTCTGTTTATTTGGTTTATTTCTGATTTTTGTTGTATTAGTTTTGTTTTGTCATAACCCTTATGTTCAAATTTTTTCTGTAAAATCTCCGCCTCCCTTTCGGATTCTTTTGTTTTTGTACAATTTCTTCTGAGTCTCATAAATTGGCTCCGTGGAATATTTTCCAACCATCTAGGGAGATGGCAACTTTTCATGGCAATGAAACTATTTCTATTAGTCGGTTTGCTGTAGGTTTTAGTGAGTAGCTTGTCCCCTCCGCATAGATAACTAAATCTAAAAAGTGTATTTCTTTTTGCTGTATGTTGACACAAATTCTAAATAAAAATAATTTTTATTAATTTCCTTTAAAAACTCCTGCAATTTTGTTTCCCCTTCATCCCAAATAAAAATAATATCATCAATAAAACGCCACCAGAGGACGAGACCCGCACGGGGGGCGCCATCTTGCTTAGAAATGGCTTCTTCTTTGCACTGTAGAGTTTCAGCTGGCAACGGCGGATGGCACGGTGGATTGTGTTCGCTGACAATGGTTTCTGGAAGTATTCCTGAGCCCATTCTGTGATTTCCTTTACAGTAGCATTCCTGTTTGTGGTGAAGTGTCGTTTAAGGGCCCGGAGATCACGGGCATCCAGTATGGTTTTTACGGCCTTGACCCTTACGCACAGAGATTGTTCCAGATTCTCTGAATCTTCGGATGATGTTATGCACAGTTGATGATGATAGATGCAAAGTCTTTGCAATTTTTTGCTGGGTAACACCTTTCTGAGATTGCTCCACTATCTTTCTGCGCAACATTGTGGGAATTGATGATCCTCTACCCATCTTGGCTTCTGAGAGACACTGCCACTCTGAGAAGCTCTTTTTATACCCAATCATGTTGCCAATTGACCTAATTAGTGTTAATTAGTCTTCCAGCTCTTCGTTATGCTCAAATTTACTTTTTCCAGCCTCTTATTGCTACTTGTCCCAACTTTTCTGGGATTTGTTGACACCGTGAAAATTGGAATCAACGTATTTTTCCTTTAAAATGATACATTTACTCGGATTAAACGTTTGATCTGTCATCTACGTTCTATTACAAATAAAATATTGACATTTGCCATCTCCACATCATTGCATTCAGTTTTTATTCACAATTTGTTTAGTGTCCCAACTTTTTTGGAATCCGGTTTGTATGTGGTTGGAGCGACGCGTAAAATATTACGGACAGATGCCTTGCCCACTTTTTTCGAGTCCCATACTACGGATGTAAATGAAACACACGGTCAACTGTCTAGAAAAAGGAAAAGAGTCTCTGAGAGTAGTCCAAGTAACATAGCTTCATGTAATTGCCTTTTGCTATGTCCCCAGTGTGGAACAAATTTAAGGCGTAATGATTCAACTGTCATTGAACAAAACATGTCAATTTCTGTCATCTTATCTTCTTTTTTGGGATTAGAAGTAGGCAAAACCATCATTAATCGATATCGACGAAATAAGCGAACTCAGTGCAGTACACTTAGACCCAAAAAAAAGAGACCCCCTCAAAAAAAAGGTTTCAAAAAACAAAAAGTCATCTGCCAGCGAGACTGTAGTGATGGAGAAGAATATGCCTAAATACAACCAACCATCAACTTGATGTGATAAATGCTCAAACTATTATAGATGGTAAGGTAATGTCAATGAACATGTCTACTCCACAAAAAAAATTACTCTATGTTTGAATCAAACACACCAAAGCAAAGGCTACCTAATTTCTATGTTTCTCCCATTACTCCGTTCTACAATCAGAGGTTCACTGATTTAGGGACCTCTGATAGTTATCAGACCACATCTGCATACGATAAGGATACCTCTTTTCATTTATCGCAAGTGTAATCCCTAACATCGGACAATGGAGAAGAAGAGGATCTCATATTAAAAAAAGGTTAGGAAGATATGGAAATATGTTCAGTCTTTCAAGATGTTATCCGAATGTTGTCCATGAATTAAAATACATAATTTTTGAAAGTGGTCTGGATAACCTGATTTGTAAACTAACTTGCACTGCACGTTCAGGGTGTGGAATGATATTAAAAAAAAATGTAAAACACTTTTTAGGAAGCTTTCTTTCTGTATTTGTAGTTTGTCTGAAGGGTCATTGCTACAAACTTTGGGAGAGCCAACCACGAACCGGTCAAATCGCTATTGGAAATATCATACTAGCAGGTGGAATATTGACTATTATACCTCTACAAAGATACCTATACAAAGTTAAAACAGTTTTTGATGCTGACTGGCATCCATGGAATTTCGGAACCAACCTCTTACAGACACCAAAGAAACTACTTTTTTTCTTCCATCAATACTATATGGAAGACAGAGAAGAGCAACACACGTTCCAACATTGGATCACAAACTGTATGTGTGGCTGGTGATGGACAATGTGAGTCACCGGCCCACAGTGCAAAATATTGTATTTATAGTCTGATGGATATTCACTCCAAGAAAATGATTTCTTTTGATGTGCAACAGGTTGTTCCAGGAGTGTCTTATGTTAACTTGGAAAAAAAATCCTGTAAAATGCCTTGGACAGTTTACTTGAATAACATGTAAACATAAAACTGATCTGTACTGACAGATGTGTCAATCCGGAAGATGGTCTGCGAGGAATATAACACATGAGTTTGATATCTGGCATATTGCAAAAAGTATTGGCAAGAAAATGTTAGTGGCAAGTAAGAAAAAAAATTGCAAAGAGCTGTCTGAGTGGATAGCACCTATAAAAAAAATCACATTTAGATTAGTACAAGAGTATTGTGTGTTAGTTACATCCAGCACATGAGTATACACCAATACACAAGTATCTTATCTGGCTTAGCCAGTGTACCTGTAATGTAGACTCCTGCTTGTGCTCTGATGCTCCTGCTTGCGCTCCGATGCTTGGTGCGGTGGTTCGCCTTCCTGAGATCAGGGATTGTCGATTAAATGGATGTTATTCGCCGAATCATCGATGCTGGAGTCCGGGATGTGGATCAGTCCAGGTATCGTATAGTTTGGCGTGCTGTTTCGCGCCCTGGTCGGTGGCACGATGCTGAAGCAGGTAGAGGTTGGACACAGTTTAGCGATCACTAGGAGCAGCGAGTGACGTCACTACCGCAGTCGTCAAAGACCACAGGTGCCAGGTATCTCTTCTCCAACGCGTTTCGAACAGACGCTGTTCTTCATCAGGAAGTGTTACATGGCTACTAACCCTCTCTCTATTTATGCGCTCATTTCCAACTCAAAATATTAACCCCTTCCGTGCCATTCCCATACGGATCCATTACCGGCCATCACTCAAAAGCAAACAGCTCTATTTCTGCATTTAAACCATTAGGCATTAGGGTGTCCATGTTGAATATCCATTTTGCTTCTATTTTGGACATTTCTTTAATATAGTCACCCCCCCCCCCCTTTATTTCTCTGTATTGTTTCTACCCCGCAGAAATTGGAAGCCACAAAACTGCCTCCATGTTTTGCATTATAATGACGGGATAGTGGGTGGCCTTCATATTTTCTGTTTATGTTATATATATGTTCCCCTATCCTTTTCTTTAGGGGTCTTTTGGTGCGGCCCACATATATCTTTTTACAGGGGCATGTTGTTGTATATATAACTCCCTTGCTGTTACACGTTATGAAGTCTTTTATGGTTTGTTTGTATGTTTCCTCCATGTTACTTATTTGCATTTTTATTTTCTTGTCTTGGGATATTTTACATCCTCTGCACATTTTGCATGGATAGAAGCTGCCCCTTTCTTCCCATTTTTTCTTTTGATTTCTCTTATTTGCATTTATTCCTGTACATTTGCTTGTGGAGGCAATCATGTTGCCTACGTTTGTGCCTTCCGGAACACAAATTTGGGATCTTTAGGGATCATTTCACCTATGATTTTATCCTCTTTAAGGGTATCCCAGTGTTTTTTTTTATAATTTTTAAAAAAACTGGTACTTGGTTACTATATGGTGTAATGATAGGCGGGATTGTTATTTCAATTTCATTCTCCATTGTTTTTACTTTATTTTTTCTTTCTATTAATAGGGTCTGTCTGTTTATTTGGTTTATTTCTGATTTTTGTTGTATTAGTTTTGTTTTGTCATAACCCTTATGTTCAAATTTTTTCTGTAAAATCTCCGCCTCCCTTTCGGATTCTTTTGTTTTTGTACAATTTCTTCTGAGTCTCATAAATTGGCTCCGTGGAATATTTTCCAACCATCTAGGGAGATGGCAACTTTTCATGGCAATGAAACTATTTCTATTAGTCGGTTTGCTGTAGGTTTTAGTGAGTAGCTTGTCCCCTCCGCATAGATAACTAAATCTAAAAAGTGTATTTCTTTTTGCTGTATGTTGACACAAATTCTAAATAAAAATAATTTTTATTAATTTCCTTTAAAAACTCCTGCAATTTTGTTTCCCCTTCATCCCATATAAAAATAATATCATCAATAAAACGCCACCAGAGGACGAGACCCGCACGGGGGGCGCCATCTTGCTTAGAAATGGCTTCTTCTTTGCACTGTAGAGTTTCAGCTGGCAACGGCGGATGGCACGGTGGATTGTGTTCGCTGACAATGGTTTCTGGAAGTATTCCTGAGCCCATTCTGTGATTTCCTTTACAGTAGCATTCCTGTTTGTGGTGAAGTGTCGTTTAAGGGCCCGGAGATCACGGGCATCCAGTATGGTTTTTACGGCCTTGACCCTTACGCACAGAGATTGTTCCAGATTCTCTGAATCTTCGGATGATGTTATGCACAGTTGATGATGATAGATGCAAAGTCTTTGCAATTTTTTGCTGGGTAACACCTTTCTGAGATTGCTCCACTATCTTTCTGCGCAACATTGTGGGAATTGATGATCCTCTACCCATCTTGGCTTCTGAGAGACACTGCCACTCTGAGAAGCTCTTTTTATACCCAATCATGTTGCCAATTGACCTAATTAGTGTTAATTAGTCTTCCAGCTCTTCGTTATGCTCAAATTTACTTTTTCCAGCCTCTTATTGCTACTTGTCCCAACTTTTCTGGGATTTGTTGACACCGTGAAAATTGGAATCAACGTATTTTTCCTTTAAAATGATACATTTACTCGGATTAAACGTTTGATCTGTCATCTACGTTCTATTACAAATAAAATATTGACATTTGCCATCTCCACATCATTGCATTCAGTTTTTATTCACAATTTGTTTAGTGTCCCAACTTTTTTGGAATCCGGTTTGTATGTGGTTGGAGCGACGCGTAAAATATTACGGACAGATGCCTTGCCCACTTTTTTCGAGTCCCATACTACGGATGTAAATGAAACACACGGTCAACTGTCTAGAAAAAGGAAAAGAGTCTCTGAGAGTAGTCCAAGTAACATAGCTTCATGTAATTGCCTTTTGCTATGTCCCCAGTGTGGAACAAATTTAAGGCGTAATGATTCAACTGTCATTGAACAAAACATGTCAATTTCTGTCATCTTATCTTCTTTTTTGGGATTAGAAGTAGGCAAAACCATCATTAATCGATATCGACGAAATAAGCGAACTCAGTGCAGTACACTTAGACCCAAAAAAAAGAGACCCCCTCAAAAAAAAGGTTTCAAAAAACAAAAAGTCATCTGCCAGCGAGACTGTAGTGATGGAGAAGAATATGCCTAAATACAACCAACCATCAACTTGATGTGATAAATGCTCAAACTATTATAGATGGTAAGGTAATGTCAATGAACATGTCTACTCCACAAAAAAAATTACTCTATGTTTGAATCAAACACACCAAAGCAAAGGCTACCTAATTTCTATGTTTCTCCCATTACTCCGTTCTACAATCAGAGGTTCACTGATTTAGGGACCTCTGATAGTTATCAGACCACATCTGCATACGATAAGGATACCTCTTTTCATTTATCGCAAGTGTAATCCCTAACATCGGACAATGGAGAAGAAGAGGATCTCATATTAAAAAAAGGTTAGGAAGATATGGAAATATGTTCAGTCTTTCAAGATGTTATCCGAATGTTGTCCATGAATTAAAATACATAATTTTTGAAAGTGGTCTGGATAACCTGATTTGTAAACTAACTTGCACTGCACGTTCAGGGTGTGGAATGATATTAAAAAAAAATGTAAAACACTTTTTAGGAAGCTTTCTTTCTGTATTTGTAGTTTGTCTGAAGGGTCATTGCTACAAACTTTGGGAGAGCCAACCACGAACCGGTCAAATCGCTATTGGAAATATCATACTAGCAGGTGGAATATTGACTATTATACCTCTACAAAGATACCTATACAAAGTTAAAACAGTTTTTGATGCTGACTGGCATCCATGGAATTTCGGAACCAACCTCTTACAGACACCAAAGAAACTACTTTTTTTCTTCCATCAATACTATATGGAAGACAGAGAAGAGCAACACACGTTCCAACATTGGATCACAAACTGTATGTGTGGCTGGTGATGGACAATGTGAGTCACCGGCCCACAGTGCAAAATATTGTATTTATAGTCTGATGGATATTCACTCCAAGAAAATGATTTCTTTTGATGTGCAACAGGTTGTTCCAGGAGTGTCTTATGTTAACTTGGAAAAAAAATCCTGTAAAATGCCTTGGACAGTTTACTTGAATAACATGTAAACATAAAACTGATCTGTACTGACAGATGTGTCAATCCGGAAGATGGTCTGCGAGGAATATAACACATGAGTTTGATATCTGGCATATTGCAAAAAGTATTGGCAAGAAAATGTTAGTGGCAAGTAAGAAAAAAAATTGCAAAGAGCTGTCTGAGTGGATAGCACCTATAAAAAAAATCACATTTAGATTAGTACAAGAGTATTGTGTGTTAGTTACATCCAGCACATGAGTATACACCAATACACAAGTATCTTATCTGGCTTAGCCAGTGTACCTGTAATGTAGACTCCTGCTTGTGCTCTGATGCTCCTGCTTGCGCTCCGATGCTTGGTGCGGTGGTTCGCCTTCCTGAGATCAGGGATTGTCGATTAAATGGATGTTATTCGCCGAATCATCGATGCTGGAGTCCGGGATGTGGATCAGTCCAGGTATCGTATAGTTTGGCGTGCTGTTTCGCGCCCTGGTCGGTGGCACGATGCTGAAGCAGGTAGAGGTTGGACACAGTTTAGCGATCACTAGGAGCAGCGAGTGACGTCACTACCGCAGTCGTCAAAGACCACAGGTGCCAGGTATCTCTTCTCCAACGCGTTTCGAACAGACGTTGTTCTTCATCAGGAAGTGTTACATGGCTACTAACCCTCTCTCTATTTATGCGCTCATTTCCAACTCAAAATATTAACCCCTTCCGTGCCATTCCCATACGGATCCATTACCGGCCATCACTCAAAAGCAAACAGCTCTATTTCTGCATTTAAACCATTAGGCATTAGGGTGTCCATGTTGAATATCCATTTTGCTTCTATTTTGGACATTTCTTTAATATAGTCACCCCCCCCCCCCTTTTATTTCTCTGTATTGTTTCTACCTTGCAGAAATTGGAAGCCACAAAACTGCCTCCATGTTTTGCATTATAATGACGGGATAGTGGGTGGCCTTCATATTTTCTGTTTATGTTATATATATGTTCCCCTATCCTTTTCTTTAGGTGTCTTTTGGTGCGGCCCACATATATCTTTTTACAGGGGCATGTTGTTGTATATATAACTCCCTTGCTGTTACACGTTATGAAGTCTTTTATGGTTTGTTTGTATGTTTCCTCCATGTTACTTATTTGCATTTTTATTTTCTTGTCTTGGGATATTTTACATCCTCTGCACATTTTGCATGGATAGAAGCTGCCCCTTTCTTCCCATTTTTTCTTTTGATTTCTCTTATTTGCATTTATTCCTGTACATTTGCTTGTGGAGGCAATCATGTTGCCTACGTTTGTGCCTTCCGGAACACAAATTTGGGATCTTTAGGGATCATTTCACCTATGATTTTATCCTCTTTAAGGGTATCCCAGTGTTTTTTTTTATAATTTTTAAAAAAACTGGTACTTGGTTACTATATGGTGTAATGATAGGCGGGATTGTTATTTCAATTTCATTCTCCATTGTTTTTACTTTATTTTTTCTTTCTATTAATAGGGTCTGTCTGTTTATTTGGTTTATTTCTGATTTTTGTTGTATTAGTTTTGTTTTGTCATAACCCTTATGTTCAAATTTTTTCTGTAAAATCTCCGCCTCCCTTTCGGATTCTTTTGTTTTTGTACAATTTCTTCTGAGTCTCATAAATTGGCTCCGTGGAATATTTTCCAACCATCTAGGGAGATGGCAACTTTTCATGGCAATGAAACTATTTCTATTAGTCGGTTTGCTGTAGGTTTTAGTGAGTAGCTTGTCCCCTCCGCATAGATAACTAAATCTAAAAAGTGTATTTCTTTTTGCTGTATGTTGACACAAATTCTAAATAAAAATAATTTTTATTAATTTCCTTTAAAAACTCCTGCAATTTTGTTTCCCCTTCATCCCATATAAAAATAATATCATCAATAAAACGCCACCAGAGGACGAGACCCGCACGGGGGGCGCCATCAGGGTGGATGTATGGCACCCCCCGTGCGAGTCTCGTCCTCTGGCAGTGTTTTATTGATGATCTTATTTTTATATGGGATGGGGTGGAAACAAAATTGCAGGAGTTTTTAAAGAAAATTAATAAAAATGATTTTTATTTAGAATTTGTGTCAACATACAGCAAAAAAGAAATACACTTTTTAGATTTAGTTATCTATGCGGAGGGGGACAAGTACTCACTAAAACCTACAGCAAACCCACTGATGCAAATAGTTTCATTGCCATGGAAAGTTGCCATCTCCCTAGATGGTTGGAAAATATTCCACGGAGCAAATTTAGAGACTCAGAAGAAATTGTAAAAAAACAAAAGAATCCGGAAGGGAGGCGGAGATTTTACAGAAAAAAATTTAACATAAGGGTTATGACAAAACAAAACTAATACAACAAAAATCTGAAATAAACCAAATAAACAGACAGACCCTATTAATAGAAAAAAAAAAAAAGTAAAAACAATGAAGAATGAAATTGAAATAACAATCCCGCCTATCATTACACCATATAGTAACCAAGTACCAGTTTTTAAAAAAAATCATAAAAAAAACACTGGGATACCCTTAAAGAGGATAAAATCATAGGTGGAATGATCCCTAAAGATCCCAAATTTGTATTCCGGAAGGCACAAAACGTAGGCAACATGATTGCCTCCACAAGCAAATGTACAGGAATAAATGCAAATAAGAGAAATCAAAAGAAAAAATGGGAAGAAAGGGGCGGCTTCTATCCATGCAAAATGTGCAGAGGATGTAAAATATCCCAAGACAAGAAAATAAAAAAGCTAATAAGTAACATGGAGGAAACATACAAACAAACCATAAAAAACTTCATAACATGTAACAGCAAGGGAGTTATATATACAATAACATGCCCCTGTAAAAAGATATATGTGGGCCGCACCAAAAGACCCCTAAAGAAAAGGATAGGGGAACATATATATAACATAAACAGAAAATATGAAGGCCACCCACTATCCCGTCATTATAATGCAAAACATGGAGGCAGTTTTGTGGGTTCCAATTTCTGCGGGGTAGAAACAATGCAGAGAAATAAAAGGGGGGGGTGACTATATTAAAGAAATGTCCAAAATAGAAGCAAAATGGATATTCAACATGGACACCCTAATGCCTAATGGTTTAAATGCAGAAATAGAGCTGTTTGCTTTTGAGTGATGGCCGGTAATGGATCTGTATAGGAATGGCACGGAAGGGGTTAATATTTTGAGTTGGAAATGAGCGCATAAATAGAGAGAGCGTTAGTAGCCATGTAACACTCCCTGATGAAGAACAGCGTCTGTTCGAAACGCGTTGGAGAAGAGATACCTGGCACCTGTGGTCTTTGACGACCGCGGTAGTGACGTCACTCGCTGCTCCTAGTGAGCGCTAAACTTTGTCCAACCTCTACCTGCTTCAGCATCGCGCCACCGGCCGGGGCGCGAAATAGCACGCCAAACTATACGATACCTGGACTGATCCACATCCCAGACTCCAGCATCGATGATTCGGCGAATAACATCCATTTAATCGACAATCCCTGATCTCAGAAAGGCGAACCACCGTACCAAGCATCGGAGCGCAAGCAGGAGCATCAGAGCACAAGCAGGAGTCTACATTACAGGTACACTGGCTAAGCCAGATAAGATACTTGTGTATTGGTGTATACAGTATCATATTATTCATTACAAAATTTTGAACATCTCGAGGAGTTTGTAGAAAAAATCTACAATGGAAAAAAAAACATGATTCTTATCACATGTGTTCAAAACACTTCAGCAGTGATAGCTATGTACAAACCGGATTCCAAAAAAGTTGGGACACTATACAAATCGTGAATAAAAACTCAATGCAATGATGTGGAGGTGCCAACTTCTAATATTTTATTCAGAATAGAACATAAATCACGGAACAAAAGTTTAAACTGAGAAAATTTACCATTTTAAGGGAAAAATATGTTGAATCAGAATTTCATGGTGTCAACAAATCCCCAAAAAGTTGGGACAAGGCCATTTTCACCACTGTGTGGCATCTCCCCTTCTTCTTACAACACTCAACAGACGTCTGGGGACCGAGAAGACCAGTTTCTCAAGTTTAGAAATAGGAATGCTCTCCCATTCTTGTCTAATACAGGCCTCTAACTGTTCAATCGTCTTGGGCCTTCTTTGTTGCACCTTCCTCTTTATGATGCGCCAAATGTTCTCTATAGGTGAAAGATCTGGACTGCAGACTGGCCATTTCAGTACCAGGATCCTTCTCCTACGCAGCCATGATGTTGTGATTGATGCAGAATGTGATCTGGCATTATCTTGTTGAAAAATGCAGGGTCTTCCCTGAAAGAGATGACGTCTGGGTGGGAGCATATGTTGTTCTAGAACCTGAATATATTTTTCTGCATTGATGGTGCCTTTCCAGACATGCAAGCTGCCCATGCCACACGCACTCATGCAACCCCATACCATCAGAGATGCAGGCTTCTGAACTGAGCGTTGATAACAACTTGGGTTGTCCTTGTCCTCTTTGGTCCGGATGACATGGCGTCCCAGATTTCCAAAAGGAACTTAGAATCGTGACTCGTCTGACTACAGAACAGTCTTCCATTTTGCCACACTCCATTTTAAATGATCCCTGGCCCAGTGAAAACGCCTGAGCTTGTGGATCTTGCTTAGAAATGGCTTCTTCTTCTTTGCACTGTAGAGTTTCAGCTGGCAACGGCGGATGGCACGGTGGATTGTGTTCGCTGACAATGGTTTCTGGAAGTATTCCTGAGCCCATTCTGTGATTTCCTTTACAGTAGCATTCCTGTTTGTGGTGAAGTGTCGTTTAAGGGCCCGGAGATCACGGGCATCCAGTATGGTTTTTACGGCCTTGACCCTTACGCACAGAGATTGTTCCAGATTCTCTGAATCTTCGGATGATGTTATGCACAGTTGATGATGATAGATGCAAAGTCTTTGCAATTTTTTGCTGGGTAACACCTTTCTGAGATTGCTCCACTATCTTTCTGCGCAACATTGTGGGAATTGATGATCCTCTACCCATCTTGGCTTCTGAGAGACACTGCCACTCTGAGAAGCTCTTTTTATACCCAATCATGTTGCCAATTGACCTAATTAGTGTTAATTAGTCTTCCAGCTCTTCGTTATGCTCAAATTTACTTTTTCCAGCCTCTTATTGCTACTTGTCCCAACTTTTCTGGGATTTGTTGACACGGTGAAAATTGGAATCAACGTATTTTTCCTTTAAAATGATACATTTACTCGGATTAAACGTTTGATCTGTCATCTACGTTCTATTACAAATAAAATATTGACATTTGCCATCTCCACATCATTGCATTCAGTTTTTATTCACAATTTGTTTAGTGTCCCAACTTTTTTGGAATCCGGTTTGTATGTGGTTGGAGCGACGCGTAAAATATTACGGACAGATGCCTTGCCCACTTTTTTCGAGTCCCATACTACGGATGTAAATGAAACACACGGTCAACTGTCTAGAAAAAGGAAAAGAGTCTCTGAGAGTAGTCCAAGTAACATAGCTTCATGTAATTGCCTTTTGCTATGTCCCCAGTGTGGAACAAATTTAAGGCGTAATGATTCAACTGTCATTGAACAAAACATGTCAATTTCTGTCATCTTATCTTCTTTTTTGGGATTAGAAGTAGGCAAAACCATCATTAATCGATATCGACGAAATAAGCGAACTCAGTGCAGTACACTTAGACCCAAAAAAAAGAGACCCCCTCAAAAAAAAGGTTTCAAAAAACAAAAAGTCATCTGCCAGCGAGACTGTAGTGATGGAGAAGAATATGCCTAAATACAACCAACCATCAACTTGATGCGATAAATGCTCAAACTATTATAGATGGTAAGGTAATGTCAATGAACATGTCTACTCCACAAAAAAAATTACTCTATGTTTGAATCAAACACACCAAAGCAAAGGCTACCTAATTTCTATGTTTCTCCCATTACTCCGTTCTACAATCAGAGGTTCACTGATTTAGGGACCTCTGATAGTTATCAGACCACATCTGCATACGATAAGGATACCTCTTTTCATTTATCGCAAGTGTAATCCCTAACATCGGACAATGGAGAAGAAGAGGATCTCATATTAAAAACAGGTTAGGAAGATATGGAAATATGTTCAGTCTTTCAAGATGTTATCCGAATGTTGTCCATGAATTAAAATACATAATTTTTGAAAGTGGTCTGGATAACCTGATTTGTAAACTAACTTGCACTGCACGTTCAGGGTGTGGAATGATATTAAAAAAAAATGTAAAACACTTTTTAGGAAGCTTTCTTTCTGTATTTGTAGTTTGTCTGAAGGGTCATTGCTACAAACTTTGGGAGAGCCAACCACGAACCGGTCAAATCGCTATTGGAAATATCATACTAGCAGGTGGAATATTGACTATTATACCTCTACAAAGATACCTATACAAAGTTAAAACAGTTTTTGATGCTGACTGGCATCCATGGAATTTCGGAACCAACCTCTTACAGACACCAAAGAAACTACTTTTTTTCTTCCATCAATACTATATGGAAGACAGAGAAGAGCAACACACGTTCCAACATTGGATCACAAACTGTATGTGTGGCTGGTGATGGACAATGTGAGTCACCGGCCCACAGTGCAAAATATTGTATTTATAGTCTGATGGATATTCACTCCAAGAAAATGATTTCTTTTGATATGCAACAGGTTGTTCCAGGAGTGTCTTATGTTAACTTGGAAAAAAAATCCTGTAAAATGCCTTGGACAGTTTACTTGAATAACATGTAAACATAAAACTGATCTGTACTGACAGATGTGTCAATCCGGAAGATGGTCTGCGAGGAATATAACACATGAGTTTGATATCTGGCATATTGCAAAAAGTATTGGCAAGAAAATGTTAGTGGCAAGTAAGAAAAAAAATTGCAAAGAGCTGTCTGAGTGGATAGCACCTATAAAAAAAATCACTTATGGTACTGTAGTGCTCACTGTGGAAATCAGTTCTGTATCATATTGTAAATATTCACAAATGGAATGATGTTGCTGCTAGTACAGTTTTGTGCGAACATGATAACTTAGATGAAAGTACTGTTTTACGGTGAAAATAGTTGCGACCAAAAACTGTCGCTTATGACACTTTTCCAAAATTAGTGCTTGATCCCCGACTACTGAAAGATATGAAACATATGTATCTTATATTTTTGCCATACCGGCAGTCTGGAAGTATTTCACAGTGCGGTTCTGAAATACCGCAGCAAGAGGCACCACTTTTTTTATTGATGGTATGGTCGCTCGCATGCAACTTGCGGCTTTGGATCACAAACGATACTGCAACAAAATTCAATAAATAATTAAAAAGTCATCCGATTCAATCAAAATAGTGGTGAAAAGATATTCAGCCTCCAATACTCCAAACTAAGGAAAGAATGGTTAATCAAGGCTATCTACGAACCTTCAAATCAGGTTTTCCTGACAGAAGTTATTGAGTTGGTGGTTGATTTTGCACGGGGGAATCAATCTACCATTGGACATCCAAGAAAGGATTGTTTGCCACCAGCATACAGTAGCTCCGATCCAGATGCCTGACAAGGAAGAGATGAGGCAAAAACATAGCAGTTGCTTTACACATTAACCTTATCAATTGTCCATAAATGACTCCGCTGTTTTTGAGTAGTTGAATATGACATAATGTGGATAGTTAAGTCTCTGAATGGACTGGCCACCTGTCCACACTAGACTAGCGTCGATGTCCTAGGGCAATGTGGCTATCGATGTTATCTTTGAAAATAGGAATTCAATATATGAATGTAAGAAAGAATCACGGAACTCAACAAATCTTTATAGAATTTTTATATTTTTTATATTTCAATACAATTGGTTGCAGTATCAAGTATAAATCTTCTGTGGGCTTAAAGTGAACCTGTCATCTATTTTATGCTGCCCATACTAACGACAGAAGATAGTAGAGACCAGTGAGTTGTTTTCAGCGTACTATCATTTAGAAGTAATAAATAAGTGGTTGATGAAAACCAACAACATTACCTTTGAAGACTAGGTATGGAAAACAGTCACAGACACATGAGAAGAGCCATGGTTATTAATGAATGCTTTCTCTCCCTGTCCATCTGCTGATGATTAGGAGAGAAATTCCAATCATCAGCAGATGGGTGAAAGTGAGAGATTATGAATAACCATGACTCTTCTCATGTGGTTCAAGGCCATGTACTGCAATGATTATGATGCTGGTTCTCAGGAACCACTAACTTTTAGCTCATTAGTGACACACCGCTGAGATCACCATTTCTGTCACTATTTTATGCTGCACTCAGTGCGGTTAGCAGAAAGTTGATGACAGGTTACCTTTAAGGCTTTTTGCGTGTGCAGCGCTCGTTCATGCACGACGATGCACAGCTTGTGCAAAACGTCAAAAGCTAAAAGCTTGTTTTAGACCAGGACCCACGACTGCTTTTGTTAAATAGAAAAAAAAAATCCAGAAAGAGTTGGTGACTGCCACTATTTTATCCTAGATTAGACAAGAAATCGCTGTCTTTTTTTATACTGTTTTTAAAGACAGAAATGTTACATTCACTGTAAGTTATCTCTTAATTTCAAGTGATTTAAAAAAAAAATTTAATAAATCAACGCAAATCAGTTATCAAATATTGGATTTATTTATCCTTTTTTTTTATTCCAAAAAAAACCTGTTATTAACATTATCTACATAAAGATTTTAAGATAATATTTCCTACAATAATAATTTGTGAGCGTAACGTTCCAGTGTGCCCTCTTCTTGGAAAAGATTCTCAGAACTATTTGACTTCTACCATGTCTGGCTAGTTTTCCACGGTCTTCGACAGTGATCAGCCTGCCAGATCCGTATAAGGCCTCCTGCACACGGACGTTTTTTTTTCCCGTTTACTGGCCGTTTTTTGCGTTCCGTATACGGTCCGTATACGGAACCATTCATTTCAATGGTTCCGCAAAAAAAGCGGAATGTACTCCGTATGCATTCCGTTTCCGTATTTCCGTTTTTCCGTTCCGTTTCAACATAGAACATGTCCTATTATTGCCCGCAAATCACAGTCCGTGGCTCCATTCAAGTCAATGGGTCCGCAAAAAAACGGAACACATACAGAAATGCATCCGTATGTCTTCCGTTTCCGTTCCGTTTTTTGCTGAACCATCTATTGAAAATGTTATGCCCAGCCCAATTTTATCTATGTAATTACTGTATACTGTATATGCCATACGGAAAAACGGAACGGAAAAACGGAACAGAAACGGAAACACAACGGAAACAAAAAACGGAACAACGGATCCGTGAAAAACGGATCGCAAAACACTGAAAAAGCCATACGGTCGTGTGCAATAGGCCTAACAGTATACACCCATGTGCTGCTAGGAGTACACCCATCCCCCTTTCACTATAATGGGTAGAGTCCTATATCGGGCTGAGAGGCAATTGGACAAATACCGCTGCATGCATTGTTTTTTTTCAGGCAACCACTCTGCATATATGCCGTACTTTGCCCAGATTCATAGCGATAGTTATTATAGTGAATGGTTTAATTCAGACTTCCGTCAGCACTTGGTTGTAGACTGTAGTACGTATCCTGCTGCCGACCTACGTTCCAGAACAGGCAGCCAGAAATAGTCAAAGATAGTGTAAAACTGGCTATATGTGTTTCAATTCAACTACTAATGAGGTAGTACTACACGGTTGTAAAAACTGTAAAGACAATTATTTTGAAGTGTACAGGCTTTTTAAGACAAGGTGATGCCATGCGGATAATCCGCTGCGTGAAAGAGAGCAGATTCCCGTTCTGGACAGCAGAGACACAGTGCATTAACATGATTGATAATGCTCCATGCCTCACTGTGACCTTTTTACTATAAAATCACAGTGAGATAAAGTTGTCACTGTGATTTTGTACCAAAAAGGTCACAGAGAAGTACTGAGCATTTTCAATCATGTTAATGCTCCATGTTTCTGCAGTCCAGAACGGGCCTTGGCTCTCTTTCACGCAGCAGATTACCCGCATGGCATACGCTTGTCTGAATGAGCACTGACGGGGTCACATAGCGTTATAGTGATTTATCATGCTATGTAACCCCTACAGTTCTGGAATGTATTGCATAAGAACAACAGCATTAAGTCAGTGTCATCTATTACATTCCAGAACTGTAAGGGTTACATAACATCATAAATTATTATAATGCTATGGGACCCCCATCATTGCTGGTAGGTCAGGCCATGGAGCTGGGCTTTGGACTCGCATCGTACCACACGGATTTCTTCCTGGTGCTTTAGGATTCTAAGTGTGAAGGCGTGTCTTTCAGTGATCCAATCTGATTGGCTGGCAGCAAGCTGCTGGCTACAGCAAGTGTGTATGTGAACTAGTAGCAGGTAATTGCATGGAGGCCAATGACATTTTGTTTCTAAAATACACGCCTCCTTACTGTAAAGCCTGATGCAGCCATGCAATGCCCCTCTGTCTTCTGTTTAAACTGAACGTAAGACAGAAAAGTCCTACTCATGGTATTTTAGTGGACTGATCTAAATTTACAGGGGATATTAAAGTGTAACTGTCATATTTTAACACTAAAAATAAAATATCTGGAGCGTGGCCAGCAGCTGACATGGCTGGATGTGTGTGAGCTGAGCTCCGCAGCTGGCGCAGAGCTACAGGGCAAATCCTGACTACTACCAGGCAGCACCAGCATAACAGAATTCTTGTAGGAACCTTGACATCATCAGGAAGCCGGCACATATCCGACTTACCCTGAAGTGTGAGCTGAAGTGAGCAGCACGACCAACGGCACGAGCACCAGGAGAGGAGCTGAGGAGTGGAGGTTTACAACGCAGCTGTGGCTGTGAAGAGGTGAGAGATACAGAGAGAGGGGCCGGAGGGAGACGGAGCAGGCTAAGAGGACCAAAAAAAAAAAAGGGGGGAAAGATTGGAAGTAGTAGGTGCTGCGAGTCGCTGCTGACTTTCCCGCCAGTCGGACATTTTTTACCAGCTCCCCGGGAGCACTAGGAGAGAGGAGGGACCTTTGTGCAGCGCAGCAGACAGGTGCCACAGAGTATCCGGTCTACACATAAAATAGACAGTACAACCTCCCCAAAAGAACCTTCTAACCCCCTGCTGAGAATATATCCTTAATACAGGGGTGCAGGACAACCTCAGCACAGCCTCTGCACGCTCCTACGGCGGGCCCCATAGCCACAAATAAGCCAATTGAGCTTTATAAGTGCTCACAATAGATTTGCATCAGATATACTTGCTCTCAAATCAATATAATAATGGGGCCACAAAAGGCACAAAGTACAGCAGACAAACTGAAAGAGTTTGCAAGACAACCAGAGGAGGCATCGCGTCTCCCCCACCGCAGCGAAATGTGCACACAAGGGCTAGCACTGCCTCAGACACTGTAGTCCCTGCAACAGCTCCTGAAGATGCTCAGGATAAACCCACCCTTAAAGGGGTTCTGCACTTTGTTTAAACTGATGATCTATCCACTGGGTAGATCATCAGCCTCTGATCGGCGGGGGTCCGACACCCGGCCTTCTCACTGTTTACCGCTGGCCCAGTGACGTCACGACTAGTATCCCTGGCCTGGGCGGGGATAAGCTCTGTTCACTTGAATGGAGCTTAGCCCCGCCCAGGCCAGTTGATACTAGTCGTGATGTCACGGGGCCAGTGGTAAACAGTGAGAAGGCTGCTGGAGCGCCACTGCCTTCTCAAACAGCTGATCGGCAGGGGTCCTGGGTGTCGGACCCCCGCCGATCAGAAGCTGATGATCTATCCAGAGGATAGATCATCAGTTTAAACAAAGTGCAGAGCCCCTTTAAGCAAGTAACAGCACAAGTCCTAGAGGCTTTTACGGCCTGCAAGACGTCTGTTAAAGGGAAACTAGATGAAGTTAACATTGATCTAGGCCTCCTGCGTCAAGACATGCATAATTTGCGAGACAGAGTCCAACATGCTGAAGAACGTACAGTCAGGTCCATAAATATTTGGACATCAACACAATTGTAACATTTTTGGCTCTATACACCACCACAATGGATTTAAAATGAAACGAACAAGATGTGCTTTAACTGCAGACTGTCAGCTTTAATTTGAGGGTATTTACATCCAATCAGGTGAACAGTGTAGGAATTACAACAGTTTGCATATGTGCCTCCCACTTGTTAAGGAACCAAAAGTAATGGGACAATTGGCTTCTCAGCTGTTCCATGACCAGGTCTGTGTTATTCCCTCATTATCCCAATTACAATGAGCAAATAAAAGGTCCAGAGTTCATTTCAAGTGTGCTATTTGCATTTGGAATCTGTTGCTGTCAACTCTCAAGATAAGATCCAAAGAGCTGTCACTATCAGTGAAGCAAGCCATCATTAGGCTGAAAAAACAAAACAAACCCATCAGAGAGATAGCAAAAACATTAGGGTGGGCCAAAACAACTGTTTGGAACATTCTTAAAAGCTCAGCAACACCAAAAGACCCGGAAAACCACGGAAAACAACTGTGGTGGATGACCGAAGAATTCTTTCCTTGTGAAGAAAACACCCTTAACAACAGTTGGCCAGATCAAGAACACTCTCCAGGAGCTAGGTGTATGTGTGTCAAAGTCAACAATCAAGAGAAGACTTCACCAGAGTGAATACAGAGTGTTCACCACAAGATGTAAACCATTGGTGAGCCTCAAAAACAGGAAGGCTGGATTAGAGTTTGCCAAACAACATCTAAAAAAGCCTTTACAGTTCTGGAACAACATCCTATGAGACAGATGAGACCAAGATCAACTTGTACCAGAGTGAAGGGAAGAGAAGAGTATGGAGAAGGAAAGGAACTGCTCATGATCCTAAGCATACCACCTCATCAGTGAAGCATGTTGGTGGTAGTGTCATGGTGTGGGCATGTATGGCTGCCAATGGAACTGGTTCTCTTGTATTTATTGATGATGTGACTGCTGACAAAAGCAGCAGGATGAATTCTGAAGTGTTTCGGGCAATATTATCTGCTCATATTCAGCCAAATGCTTCAGAACTCATTGGACGGCGCTTCACAGTGCAGATGGACAATAACTCAAATCATACTGCAAAAATAACCAAAGAGTTTTTTAAGGGAAAGAAGTGGAAGCTTATGCAATGGCCAAGTCAATCACCTGACCTGAAAATGATTGAGCATGCATTAAACTTGCTGAAGACAAAACTGAAGGGAAAATGCCCCAAGAACAAGCAGGAACTAAAGACAGTTGCAGTAGAGGCCTGGCAGAGCATCACCAGGGATGAAACCCAGTGTCTGGTGATGTCTATGTGTTACAGACTTCAGGCTGTAATTGACTGCAAAGGATTTACAACCAAGTATTAAAAAGTGAAAGTTTGATTTATGATTATTATTCTGTCCCATTACTTTTGGTTCCTTAACAAGTTGGAGGCACATATGCAAACTGTTGTAATTCCTACACCGTTCACCTGATTCGGATGTAAATACCCTCAAATTAAAGCTGGCAGTCTGCAGTTAAAGCACATCTTGTTAGTTTAATTTTAAATCCATTGTGGTAGTGTATAGAGCCAAAAATTTTAGAATTGTGTTGATGTCCCAATATTTATGGACCTGACTGTATATCACGCATTGAAGATGTGAAATCAACTGTTCCCAGATCCATATCTGAGCTTAAAGGGCTTCTGTCACCCCACTAAAGTGTTTTTTTTTTTTTGGGCTAGTTAAATTAGTTATATTGCGATATATGAAAATATAATGGTGTTACTTACTTTGATCCAGCAGTTTCTTCCAAAAACGAAGTTTTATAATATGTAAATTAGGTCTCTACCAGCAAGTAGGGCGGCTACTTGCTGGTAGCTGCTGCAGAAAACCGCCCCCTCGTCGTGTTGATTGACAGGGCCAGCCGGGATCTCCTCCTCCGGCCAGCCCTGTCGGCATTTCAAAAATCCTGCGCCTGTGTTCATTCGGCGCAGGCGCTCTGAGATGAGGAGGCTCGTCTCCTCAGCACTCCCTCAGTGCGCCTGCGCCGATGACGTCTTCTATTTCGGTGATGTCATCGGCGCAGGCGCACTGAGGGAGTTCTAAGGAGGCGAGCCTCCTCATCTCAGAGCGCCTGCGCCGAATGAACACAGGCGCGCGATTTTTGAAATGCCGACAGGGCTGGCCGGAGGAGGAGATCCCGGCTGTCCCTGTCAATCAACACGACGAGGGGGCGGTTTTCTGCAGCAGCTACCAGCAAGTAGCCGCCCTACTTGCTGGTAGAGACCTAATTTACATATTATAAAACTTCGTTTTTGGAAGAAACTGCTGGATCAAAGTAAGTAACACCATTATATTTTCATATATCGCAATATAACTAATTTAACTAGCCCAAAAAAAAAAAATCACTTTAGTGGGTGACAGAAGCCCTTTAACACCAAAGTTGAACTCTGGAAACAGAAAGCGGATGACTTGGAAAATAGACTCCGGAGAAATAATATAAGAATTTTCGGCTTGCCTGAAATTGTTGAGTTTATAGAGAAGTGGATTAAAGAACTTTTCCCGGATGCAAACTTCTCTTTGGCATTTGCAGTTGAAAGGGCTCACAAGGTGCCGGCCAGACCTCCGCCACCTGGAGCACCACACCGACCCATGCTCGCAAGGTTTCTTAATTGCAAAGATAAAGATAGAATATTGGTTTTAGCCAGAAGACGACAAGAAATCAAATATGATAACTCCAGAGTTTCCATCTTCCCAGACTTTTCCATGGAGCTGGAAAAAAAACTGCAACATGTCGGGGCTCCCTATAGAGGATGTACGCGTGAACGTACTAGTGATAAGGTACCGAGGATAGTAGTACTCATCGTTTAGTTGTCCCTTGGGGCCGGCAGTGCAGTGGATGGGAAGACAGCACAAAATCCTCCGGGGCACTCTCGGTTACAGGGAACACCAGCCAGATGTTGGTTGAGGTGTCCTTGATGGTAATTGGTATAAGGTGCTTTTGCGGCTGGGTAAATCAATCTTTCTCTCTATTATTTCTCCAGGTTGGAGTGATGAACTATCTCTGTTGTACTGTATAATGCTGTACTTCTGTATCCTCTTCTGGGAATGCTATACTCAGACAAATGGCCCTTTTGTCTTTAATTATGGTGGGTAGTTTGTAGCTTTGAATCTCTCCACCTAATGCAAAGGAGTCTGGAGTCTGATAAATGACAGTTACCTTCCTTTGTCAATATCCTCATTCCCTCTCTGGGTTGCCTGGAGATACTGTAATATTTTCCCTTTTATGGGCTGGTGCATGGAACTAACTATGGAGCTTTTATATCTTTGCAAAATGGCTGCTGAGGTTCAGCTTGTCCTCAGACATCATCACACACTGACCTTCTTCTTCCTGCACTGTTGTCATGGTCTTACCTGCTTGCTGCTCTCCTTCGTTTGACATGTGCTGGCGGCCATCTTGGTTTCTGGGTTTCTTGTAGCCTTCCACCCTGCGGCTCCTCCTTCCCCTGGGAGGAGCTGGATGCCTAGCTCATATATATAGGAGGTCTGTGGCTTCAGTTCCTTGCTTGGTCCTCTTGTGTTCACATGCTTCTAAGACTGCTGCTGCTTCTGGTTCCTGATCCTGGCTTCGTCTGACTACCCTGCTGGTTCCTGATCCTGGCTTCGTCTGACTACCCTGCTGGTTCCTGATCCTGGCTTCGTCTGACTACCCTGCTGGTTCCTGATCCTGGCTTCGTCTGACTACCCTTCTGGTTCCTGACCTCTGGCTTCGCAAAGACTCTGCTCGGTTTCACCATCCGTTTGGACTTTTGCTTTACAGCTTTATTTTCAATAAAGCCTTCTTATTTTCACTTATCTCTTGTTGTACGTCTGGTTCATGGTTCCGTGACATTAGGACCAAGCCATGAATTCTGACGGTACAGGGCCATCCTCGCTACCCACGCTGGTTGCCAGACTTGATCAGCAGGATCACCTATTGGGTCGGTTAGCTGTGGCGTTGCAAACCCTGCTTGAACGCACGGCTCATTTCGCTCCCGTTGCCGATGGGTCGGTTGTCGCTCCTGGGCTCGCTCCTACTGCCGCTCCGGTTGTTGCGCCAGAGTCTACCCCGACACCTGTTGTTGTGCCTGCGGTGTTTCGGGGTATGACCGGTTCTGCCCCTCTTCCACAGCGCTTTGGGGGAGAGCCAACTCAGTGCCGAGGTTTCCTTAACCAGGTGGGCATTTATTTCGAGTTGCTGCCACATGCCTTTCCTACTGAGAGATCAAAGGTGGGCTTCTTGATCTCGCTGCTCTCGGACAAGGCCTTGGCCTGGGCCAGCCCTTTATGGGAGAACAACAATCCGGTGGTTGCCGAGTTTTCCGGTTTTGTTGCTTCTCTTCGGAAGGTATTCGATGTGCCGGCTCGTGCTGCCTCTGCTGCGAAGCTCCTTATGTCCATCAGACAGGGTTCACGATCCGTAGCTGAATACGCCATTGAGTTTCGTACCCTGGCAGCAGAGGTGGGCTGGAATAATGAGGCTCTGGTCGCTGCTTTCTCTCATGGTCTCTCGGATGCCTTGGAGGATGAGGTTGCAGCTAAGGACCTACCAGTTGAGCTCGAGTCTCTTATTTCTTTCCTGATTTTGATTGACACCAGACTCAGGGAGAGACCTTCCTTTAAGGAGAACCTGCGGAGGTCTTCTAACAGATTGGTGCCTACGTTTGCTGTCCCACCCGTGCCTCCCTCTCCTCCCACGCCTCCTGGGGATGACTTGTCTGGGGGTGAACCCATGCAGCTGGGGTTTGCTCGCCTGTCCGAGGGGGAGAGGGCACTCCGGAGACGCGAGGGCCGATGCATGTACTGTGGTCTCGGTGGGCATTTTCGGTTGGCATGTCCGAACCGTCCGGGAAACGCTCGTACCCTGAGATCCTGTCGGGGGCAGATCTTGGGTGGAGTCTCCTCGTCCCCGGTTTCCCGTGTTGACAAACCACTGATCACTGTTGTCCTCTCCTGGGTCGGGAGCTCGGTGACGACCCAGGCGTTGGTGGACTCTGGTGCTGGTGGTTTGTTCATTGATAGTGTGTTCGCTGCCGCCAATTCCATTCCTCTGCAGGCTCGAGGTTCCCCACTGGCTCTTGAGGCGATAGACGGCAGACCCCTTCTGCCGCCACACGTGACTCATGAGACCCTTCTAGTGGGGATAGCCATTGGTGCCGTTCACAGAGAGTCGGTCTGCCTCCAGGTTATTTCGTCTCCACACTACTCGGTGGTCTTGGGGTACCCCTGGCTCCAGAAGCATAATCCGACTTTCGATTGGAGATCGGTCGAGATCCTCTCGTGGTCACCGCAGTGTGGGGCTAGTTGCATCCATGGGTCTGTCAAGTTGCTGTGTACTTCCTCGGACTCTCTGTTGCCTCCTGAATACGAGGAGTACCGGGATGTATTCGATAAGGTGCGCGCGGTTGCCCTACCTCCGCACCGCCCATACGATTGTGCCATAGAGTTACAATCTGGTGCCGTTCCTCCTCGTGGCAAAGTCTATCCACTGTCGGTAGCAGAGAATGAGGCCATGGAGGAGTACGTGAGGGAGGCGCTTTCACGCGGGCACATTCGCAAATCTCCGTCCCCGGCAGGGGCTGGATTTTTCTTTGTGAAAAAGAAGGGCGGTGAGTTGAGGCCTTGCATCGATTACAGGGGTCTCAATCGCATCACGATCAAGAACGCTTACCCGATACCCTTGATTTCCGAGCTGTTCGATCGCCTTAAAGGGGCCACGGTCTTTACCAAGCTCGACCTGAGGGCGGCATATAACCTGGTAAGGATCAAGGCGGGCGATGAGTGGAAGACCGCGTTTAACACCAGGACCGGTCATTACGAATCCTTGGTTATGCCCTTTGGGTTGTGCAATGCGCCCGCAGTCTTTCAGGAATTCATCAACGATGTTTTCCGTGACCTGTTGCAGCAGTGTGTGGTAGTCTATTTGGATGACATCTTGGTATATTCTGAATCCATGGAGGCCCACATTCTGGATGTCAGACGAGTGTTGCAATGGTTACGAGAGAACAAGCTGTTCGGTAAGCTTGAGAAATGCGAATTTCACCGATCCCAGGTAACCTTCTTAGGTTACATCATTTCCGCTGAGGGGTTCTCCATGGATCCTGAGAAGGTTTCGGCTGTCTTACAGTGGCCCCAGCCCAGTGGTCTTCGTTCCCTGCAGCGCTTTTTGGGCTTCGCCAATTATTATCGGAAGTTCATCAGGGACTTTTCCATGCTGGCCAAGCCTCTCACGGATCTGACCAGGAAGGGCAGTAATTCCCAGGTCTGGCCGCTCGAGGCCATCCGAGCTTTTGAGGCCCTAAAGTCCGCCTTTGTGTCGGCTCCGCTTCTGTCGCATCCCAACCCTGGGTTGCCCTTTGTCCTCGAGGTGGACGCGTCTGAGACGGGAGTAGGCGCCCTTCTGTCTCAGCGTAGAACACCAGAGGGTCCTCTGCTTCCTTGTGGGTTTTACTCCCGGAAACTGTCTTCCGCGGAGTGCAACTATCAGATTGGTGACAGGGAGTTATTGGCCATCGTGCAGGCCCTTAAAGAATGGAGGCACTTGCTCGAGGGTTCGGTGGTTCCGGTTCTCATCCTGACGGACCACAAGAATCTGACCTACCTTTCTGAGGCCAAGAGATTGACACCACGTCAGGCCAGATGGGCTCTGTTCTTGTCACGTTTTAATTACGTGGTCTCCTACCTACCCGGTTCCAAGAACATCAGGGCGGATGCCTTATCACGGCAGTACTCTGAGCTGTCCAGGGAGGAGTCGATTCCGACTTCGGTCATACCTCCGAATCAGATCCTGGCCGCCATTCGCACCAGCCTGACCTCTCCCCTGGGTGAGCAGATTTTGGCGGCTCAATCTGGTGCTCCCTCTGGGAGACCCAACGGCAGATGTTTTGTGCCTGAGGAGTTGCGCACTCGGTTGTTGCGAACCTACCATAACTCCAAGACCGCGGGGCATCCTGGAAAGAATCAGCTGTCCTGGGCTGTTTCACGTCTGTTCTGGTGGCCTTCCCTACGTTCCGACATCGCCGCATATGTAGCGGCATGCTCCGTTTGTGCCCAGAGTAAGTCCCCTCGGCACCTTCCGTTGGGCCTTCTGCAACCCATAGCCACCGGGGAGCGCCCATGGTCACACCTGGGGATGGATTTCATTGTGGACCTCCCTGCATCCCGAGGCCATACGGTCATTCTCATGATTGTGGATCGGTTTTCCAAAATGTGCCACTGTGTTCCTCTCAAGAAGTTACCCTCTGCACAAGTGTTGGCCACGATTTTTGCCAGGGAGGTCTTCCGGTTGCACGGTTTGCCTAAGGAGATTGTGTCGGATCGGGGGAGTCAGTTTGTGTCCAGGTTCTGGCGCGCCTTTTGCTCCCAGTTGGGGATTCATCTCTCCTTCTCCTCGGCCTACCACCCTCAGTCCAATGGGGCCGCAGAACGATCCAATCAGGCCTTGGAGCAATTCCTTCGTTGCTATGTCTCCGATCACCAAGACAATTGGGTTGACCTCCTGCCTTGGGCTGAGTTTGCCAGGAACACGGCGGTGAACTCTTCCTCTGGGACGTCTCCCTTCATGGCCAATTATGGGTTCCAACCTGCCGTGTTACCGGAGGTATTCTCTCCCCAGGATATTCCGGCTGTGGAGGATCACCTTTCCGTCCTACGTGCTTCTTGGGTACAGATCCAGAAGTCCCTTGAGGTCTCTGCGCAGCGCCAGAGACTCCAGGCTGATCGCAGACGAGCGCCTGCTCCTTCCTACCAGGTCGGAGACCGTGTATGGTTGTCCACCCGCAACCTCAACCTTCGAGTGCCCACTCCCAAGCTGGCGCCTCGCTTTGTTGGTCCCTTCCGAGTGCTTCGCAGGGTAAACCCGGTAGCCTATGCCCTTGCGCTTCCTCCTGGCATGCGGATCTCCAACGTGTTTCATGTCTCCCTGTTGAAGCCACTGGTGTGTAATCGTTTCACTTCCTCGGTTCCTCGGCCTCGTCCGGTCCAAGTGGGCAATCGTGAGGAATATGAGGTGAGCAATATCCTGGACTCACGCCTGGTCCGCGGTCGGTTGCAGTTTTTGGTCCATTGGCGTGGTTATGGTCCAGAGGAGCGTTCCTGGGTTCCCTCCGCAGATGTCCATGCTCCTGCCTTGCTCCGAGCCTTCCACGCACGCTTCCCTCAGAAACCGTTTTGTGCTCCGCGGAGGAGGGGCCCTTGAGGGGGAGGTACTGTCATGGTCTTACCTGATTGCTGCTCTCCTTCGTTTGACATGTGCTGGCGGCCATCTTGGTTTCTGGGTTTCTTGTAGCCTTCCACCCTGCGGCTCCTCCTTCCCCTGGGAGGAGCTGGATGCCTAGCTCATATATATAGGAGGTATGTGGCTTCAGTTCCTTGCTTGGTCCTCTTGTGTTCACATGCTTCTAAGACTGCTGCTGCTTCTGGTTCCTGATCCTGGCTTCGTCTGACTACCCTGCTGGTTCCTGATCCTGGCTTCGTCTGACTACCCTGCTGGTTCCTGATCCTGGCTTCGTCTGACTACCCTGCTGGTTCCTGATCCTGGCTTCGTCTGACTACCCTTCTGGTTCCTGACCTCTGGCTTCGCAAAGACTCTGCTCGGTTTCACCATCCGTTTGGACTTTTGCTTTACAGCTTTATTTTCAATAAAGCCTTCTTATTTTCACTTATCTCTTGTTGTACGTCTGGTTCATGGTTCCGTGACAACTGTGCACACACTGAGTGTAGGGCGGAGTTAACCCTGGAAAGCTTGTTAGAACCTCCCCCTCCCTATGCAACTTCATGAGAACAGACTTACAAGCACAGTTTACATGAAACACAATCACAACATTAAGCAGTGTGTTTTAGGACACTGCATCCCCCCTTCTTTAATCAGGAGCATCACAATATAAAATGAGTGACAAGGGCGGTAGTTTCTCTTGTAACTGGGGAACTGGGGGTGCTGACCTGGCACAGCAAAACAGTAAAGACCAGGATAGTCCATAATGTAAAACAAAAAGGGAAACTTCTCAAGAGGCTCAGAGGGCATGAGTCCATTCCCTGGGCATGAAGCATAATGGTTGTAGAACATCACAGAGGGCTCTAGGTGTCAAAGTCCATCTCCGGGCACATGACTTGAATGTAGCAAAATAAGGGCAAAGGAGTCTTTAGAGAGTCCTTAGGGCAAGGAAAATAATCAAAGCAATGAGTCTCTTACTCTAGCTCTGTAGCTCCAAATTATGTAAGAATGTAATCACAGTGGAACTGGAAGGACTGAAAGTCTCCTCCTTGGCTGCTATTGTAGGAACGCTCTATAACGGGCAGGCAGCTGACCTTTAGCAATCCGGTCAGATCTCCGAAGTGGCTGTGGCTCTATAGGCCTTGGTTCAAGGTCACTTGGTACACCTTGAGCTTCTGTGGATCCTTCATGAGGTACTTCTTCTGGCTGAGGTGGGGCTGTATTAGTCTTGGTGGGAACAAGAAAGTTAAGTCCCGGCATAAGAAACCACTGTAGAGGATCTGATTCCAATAATAGTTTAGCAATAGACTGTTGGTTCCTCTGGATCAGGTGATTTTTCAGACACTTGCTCTGTGGATGGAGTTTCTTCTTGGATTGGAGCTTCTTCCTTCAAACACAGCTTGAGACGGTTGCGATGCACTCTTTGTGGTGCTCTGTTCTCTTTGGTGATTTCGTAGATATCAGTCTCATGATTGGGAATATCTGTGATGGCGTAGGGTTCTCTTTCCCATTTTCTATCCAGTTTACTGGTGCGATGATTATTTTTCAGCCATACATGGTTACCAAGTTTTAGGGGTTTGAGATGCGGTATATTAGTGTTAGGGACCCGTCTGTGGAAGCCACCTTGACGCCTGGTAGATGGGCCCGACACAAGTTTGATCAAAATGTGCGCTAAGAGCTTCCATTGATCCATTTATAGTAGGTATAATACCACTTGAATTTAGAATGATCCCTATTTCTCAGCTTTATTGTTCATACGTGTATGCAGCCATTATTTTTTTTATCAACCATGTTTGCTTTATGGATATGCACCTATGACTATGAATAAGAATGTACTAGTCAAAATATTTTTTTGTAGTATTTATTGAGGGTAGCGTCTCTTTTAGTAGTGATGAGCGGCAGGTGCCATATTCGATTTAGACGAAATTCGCGAATATTCGATAGAATATTCATTTTATATTCGTCGAAATCGAATATTCGTCATTTTTCTTGTTATCGCCATTAATATGCGATTTAAATAATCGCGTATTGCGATTTTAACTTAAAGGCTAATCTCCTATTGAAATAGCAATGCGATTATTTCAAGTTATAATAATCAAATTTCAATTTTAACTTAGCACTGCTATATTCCATATTAGGCTATGGAATATAGCAGTGCTAAGTTAAAATCGAAATTCGATTATTATAACTTGAATTAATCGAATTGCGATTTCAACTTGGACCTGGTTTACTATGGTTGGCTTGGTAGAATTAGCGAATATGACGAATATATTCGTTATATTCCACAAAACGAAGATAACGAAGTATTCTGCATCTTCGTTTTAGCTACCTATTTGTCAACTTCGCTAATTCTAGCAATCATATAGGAAAGTTTACTACAGAGACAGCTAAGTTTAATTCGCTATGCGATTATATGACTGCTTTTTTTTATAAAAATAAATAGAATAATTATAATACCTGATAATTATTATAATTATTCTATTTATAAAAAAAAAGCAAAGTAATATAATCGCATAGCGAATTAAACTTAGCTGTCTCTATAGTAAACTTTCCTATATGATTGCTAGAATTAGCGAAGTTGATGAATAGGTAGCTAAAACTAAGATGCAGAATACTTCGTTATCTTCGTTTTGTGGAATATGACGAATACATTCGGTATATTCGTTTTGTGGAATATGACGAATACATTCGTCATATTCGCTAATTCTACCAAGCCAACCATAGTAAACCAGGTCCAAGTTGAAATCGCAATTCGATTAATTCAAGTTATAATAATCGAATTTCGATTTTAACTTAGCACTGCTATATTCCATAGCCTAATATGGAATATAGCAGTGCTAAGTTAAAATCGAAATTTGATTATTATAACTTGAAATAATCGAATTGCGATTTTAACGTAATTCTCAAATCCGACAGTACATTCTAGTATATGGAGACGTTCCCATGGTGATGGGGACGCTCCATGAGCACGGAAGTCGGCAGAAGCGGCAACGGGCACTGACTGGAGCAGCCAGGAAGCCAGGAATCCAAAGGACAGGTAAGAACAACTTTAGGGAAGTGGGAAAGAAAAAAATATAACAATAAAAAATAAAAAATAAAAAAATAAATTCGATATTTCGAATATTCATCACTATATTCGAAATATTTGCGAATTAGCGAAGTGCCGATATTCGCGAAAAAAATTTGATATTCGAATATTCGCGCTCAACACTATCTTTTAGACTGAACTAACGCCCACCTGCCTGGGGCTTCTGAGCAAAGTACGAAGGTAGCTGGTTCCTACACTGCCCCGAAAATGTAGAATTAGGCAAGTTGAAATGAGGCGGTATATTAGTGTTAGGGACCCGTCTGCGGAAGCCACTTTGACACCTGGTAGATGGGCCCGACACAAGTTTGATCAAAATGTGCGCTAAGAGCTTCCATTGATCCATTTATAGTAGGTATAATACCACTTGAATTTACAATGATCCCCATTTTTCAGCTTTATTGTTTATATGTGTGTGCAGCCATTATTTTTTTTATCAACCATTGCAAAGTCCAAAAGGCATATGATTAAATTCAAATAGACCCATAAAGGTATTAAATGCTGTTTTTTCACGATCTTCAGGAGCCATGGGTACCTGCAAGTACCCGCTGGTTAAATCGAGAGTAGAAAAGTAAGCTGAGTACCCTAATGCTATCAAGAACTCCTCGATTCTTGGTAAAGGATAGGCATCCTTGTGGGTAATTTGATTAATCTTTCTGTAGTCCACACAGAACCAAATGTTACCATCTTTCTTTCGGACACGGACTAGAGGTGCAACCCATGGACTATGGCTGTCTTTGATGATTTTTGAATCCTTCATCTCCTGGGTCATCTTTTTCACAGATTGGTACATCGTTGGTAGTATAGGCTGGTACCTTTCTTTAATTGAAGGGTGTGAACCGGTAGGGATGGTGTGCTTGATTACACTGACCTTTCCATAATCTGAAGGATGTTTACTGAAGGCTTGATGATGTTCCTTTATGACTTTTAAGACTCCTTCAATTTGTTCCTCAGGTGAAGAAGTATCTACCACATGGAGTTCTGTCCACCTCCTGTCCAGAAGTGGTTCTCCGAATCAATAGGGTTCCCTTTGTTGCCTTATCGGATACCGGGTCTCAAGTCACAACTATCCAACAGAATGCCTTTGAGGAATACTAGGACCAAAACCAGCTGACACAGCCACCAGAATCCTGGCTGAGCATTATAGCCAGCAATGGCAAACCTGTGCCAGTGCATGAATACTAGGAGCCTCCTAGTATTCATGCACTGGCACAGGTTTGCCATTGCTGGCTATAATGCTCAGCCAGGATTCTGGTGGCTGTGTCAGCTGGTTTTGGTCCTAGTATTCCTCAAAGGCATTCTGTTGGATAGTTGTGACTTGAGACCCGGTATCTGATAAGGCAACAAAGGGAACCCTATTGATTCGGAGAACCACTTCTGGACAGGAGCCTACATATCTGGGCATGCAGCTGAGATCTTCTGGAACTACTGCTCTACCTCCCGAGGGCCGGTCCTTGGCCTTGGGGGTCGACCTTTTAACTGCCAGCACATCATTTCTGTATAACTTGGCTTGTGACAGTATCTACAAATGGGTCGCTTGGGCTCGTTAAAGCAGTCAGTGGGACTTCTTCCAGAGTTTCTGGGATAAGTCTCTTTATAATCAGGAGGGAAATGTTTCCTTGGTGATGGTGTCTCATCCTCCAGCTATAAGGGTTTCTCCCACTGTTCTAGTTTTTGGCATACTTTCTACAGACTTTTGGTTAGGAAGTTAACTTGCCCTGTCAAGGCAGCCACTGCATCAGTAACCGGAGCTTGGGGCTTGGGCTTCCTGACTGACTATAGAGTGAAATTTTGGAGATGTAGTTGGCCTATACACAGACATTTCAGCAGGCCTAGCAGGTTCTGGTTGTGGTTCTTTCCCCAAAATACTGATGGCTAGCTCTTTGAAGTCTAGGAAGGTAGAACTTGGGTGCTGTGCAGCTATCATTTTTAACTGGCTCTTTAAGGTTTCATTCCTAACACCTTCAATGAATTGTTCTTTAGGTGTTTTATCTTGATCCTCTGCTTCATGAGGGTCTACCTGTATAACAGCTCGCATGGCTTCCTGTAAGGATAATGCAAAGTCTCTAAGTGACTCACCTGGCTGCTGTCTCTTGCTGAAGAATCTCATCTTGACCTCTGACAAAGTCCTGGGTCCGAAGGTGCTGTAGAGTCGTTCAAATATCTGCTTCAGTGTTTTTCTCTCTGAGCTTGGCCAGGATTTCACTTCTCTGAGGGCAGCTCCTTCCAATTGTGCAATGAGGATTTTCATTTGCTGTTCTGCTGACACAGAGTATAATCTGAATATAGCCAACCAGGGTGCTCCAAAGAAATGAGGCATTGTTAAAGGCATCATGCTTGGTGCTGCAGCGGCTGGTGATGCACTAGGACCAGCTGTGGCTACTGCAGGGGACCTGTTAAGGTCAGGCTGCTCACTATCTCCTTGTTCAGACATGGCAGTGACAGGCCTTCAATATAATGCAGGTTAAATATAGTTTTACACACTTTTTGCGTTGCATTGCTATAAGCAACCGCTACTTTGTAGGTGTCTGGCCCTTTAAGAGTCATTGTGACAACTTAATATAGAGCAGTATGGTGCTCTGTAAGGCAGATTATGCTGCCAAACAGTCCCGCTTAACCGCCTCTGGACCGCCTAACGCAGGATCGCGTTCCAGAGGCGGCGGCTCCAGGCACAGTCACGCATATATGCGTCATCTCGCGAGACGCGAGATTTCCTGTGAACGCGCGCACACAGGTGCGCGCGTTCACAGGATCGGAAGGTAAGCGAGTGGATCTCCAGCCTGCCAGCGGCGATAGTTCGCTGGCAGGCTGGAGATGCGATTTTTTTAACCCCTAACAGGTATACTAGACGCTGTTTTGATAACAGCATCTAATATACCTGCTACCTGGTCTTCTGGTGGTCCCTTTTGCTTGGATCGACCACCAGAGGACACAGGCAGCTCAGTAATAAGTAGCACCAAACACCACTACACTACACCCCCCCTGTCACTTATTAACCCCTTATTAACCCCTGATCACCCCTGATCACCCCATATAGACTCCCTGATCACCCCCCTGTCATTGATCACCCCCTTGTAAGGCTCCATTCAGACGTCCGTATGTTTTTTAAGGATCCACGGATACATGGATCGGATCCGCAAAACACATACGGATGTCTGAATGGAGCCTTACAGGGGGGTGATCAATGACAGGGGGGTAATCACCCCATATAGACTCCCTGATCACCCCCCTGTCATTGATCACCTCCCTGTCATTGATCAGCCCCCTGTAAGGCTCCATTCAGACGTCCGTATGTTTTTTACGGATCCACGGATACATGAATCGGATCCGCAAAACACATACAGACGTCTGAATGGAGCCTAACAGTGGGGTGATCACCCCATATAGACTCCCTGATCACCCCCCTGTCATTGATCACCCCCCTGTAAGGCTCCATTCAGACGTCCGTATGTTTTTTACGGATCCACGGATACATGGATCGGATCCGTAAAACACATACGAACGTCTGAATGGAGCCTTACAGGGGGGTGATCAATGACAGGGGGTTGATCACCCCATATAGACTCCCTGATCACCCCCTGTCATTGATCACCCCCCTGTCATTGATCACCCCCCTGTAAGGCTCCATTCAGACGTCCATATGTTTTTTACGGATCCACGGATGCATGGATCGGATCTGCAAAACACATACGGACGTCTGAATGGAGCCTTACAGGGGGGTGATCAATGACAGGGGGGTGATCACCCCATATAGACTCCCTGATCACCCCCTTGTCATTGATCACCCCCCTGTCATTGATTACCCCCCTGTAAGGCTTCATTCAGACGTCCGTATGTTTTTAACGGATCCACGGATACATGGATCGGATCCGCAAAACACATACGGACGTCTGAATGGAGCCTTACAGGGGGGTGATCAATGACAGGGGGGTGATCACCCCATATAGACTCCCTGATCACCCCCCTGTCATTGATCACCCCCCTGTCATTGATCACCCCCCTGTAAGGCTCCATTCAGATGTTCGTATGTTTTTTACAGCTCCACGGATACATGGATCGGATCCGCAAAACATATACGGACGTCTGAATGGAGCCTTACAGGGGGGTGATCAATGACAGGGGGGTGATCACCCCATATAGACTCCCTGATCACCCCCCTGTCATTGATCACCCCCCTGTAAGGCTCCATTCAGACGTCCGTATGTTTTTTATGGATCCACGGATACATGGATCGGATCCGCAAAACACATACGGACGTCTGAATGGAGCCTTACAGGGGGGTGATCAATGACAGGGGGGTGATAACCCCATATACACTCCCTGATCACCCCCCTGTCATTGATCACCCCCCTGTAAGGCTCCATTCAGACATTTTTTTGGCCCAAGTTAGCGGAAATTTTTTATTTATTTTTTTCTCTTACAAAGTCTTATATTCCACTAACTTGTGCCAAAAAATAAAATCTCACATGAACTCGCCATACCCCTCACGGAATCCAAATGCGTAAAATTTTTTAGACATTTATATTCCAGACTTCTTCTCACGCTTTAGGGCCGCTAAAATGCCAGGGCAGTATAAATACCCCACATGTGACCCTATTTCAGAAAGAAGACACCCCAAGGTATTCCGTGAGGGGCATATTGAGTCCATGAAAGATTGAAATTTTGGTCCCAAGTTAGCGGAAAGGGAGACTTTGTGAGAAAAAAAAATCAAAAATCAATTTCCGCTAACTTGTGCCAAAAAAAAAAGATTTGATGAACTCGCCATGCCCCTCATTGAATACCTTGGGGTGTCTTCTTTCCAAAATGGGGTCACATGTGGGGTATTTATACTGCCCTGGCATTTTAGGGGCCCTAAAGCGTGAGAAGAAGTCTGGGATCCAAATATCTAACAATGCCCTCCTAAAAGGAATTTGGGCCCCTTTGCGTATCTAGGCTGCAAAAAAGTGTCACACATCTGGTATCGCCGTACTCAGGAGAAGTGGGGCAATGTGTTTTGGGGTGTCATTTTACATATACCCATGCTGGGTGAACGAAATATCTCGGTCAAATGCCAACTTTGTATTAAAAAATGGGAAAAGTTGTCTTTTGCCGAGATATTTCTCTCACCCAGCATGGGTTTATGTAAAATGACACCCCAAAACACATTGCCCAACTTCTCCTGAGTACGGCGATTCCAGATGTGTGACACTTTTTTTGCAGCCTAGGTGAGCAAAGGGGCCCACATTCCAAAGAGCACCTTTCGGATTTCACAGGTCATTTTTTACACATTTTGATTTCAAACTACTTACCACACATTAGGGCCCCTAGAATGCCAGGGCAGTATAACTACCCCACAAGTGACCCCATTTTGGAAAGAAGACACCCCAAGCTATTTCGTGATGGGCATAGTGAGTTCATGGAAGTTTTTATTGTTTGTCACAAGTTAGTGGAATATGAGAGTTTGTAAGGAAAAAAAATATAAAAATCATCATTTTCCGCTAACTTGTGACAAAAAATAAAAAAGTTCTATGAACTCACTATGCCCATCAGCGAATACCTTAGGGTGTCTACTTTCCGAAATGGGGTTATTTGTGGGGTTTTTCTACTGTCTGGCCATTGTAGAACCTCAGGAAACTTGACAGGTGCTCAGAAAGTCAGAGCTACTTCAAAAAGCGGAAATTCACATTTTTGTACCATAGTTTGTAAACGCTATAACTTTTACCCAAACCATTTTTTTTTACCCAAATATAATTTTTTTATGAAAGACATGTAGAACAATAAATTTAGAGAAAAATTTATATATGGATGTCGTTTTTTTTTTAACATTTTACAACTGAAAGTGAAAAATGTAATTTTTTTGCAAAAATGTAGTTAAATTTCGATTAATAACAAAAAAAGTGAAAATGTCAGCAGCAATGAAATACCACCAAATGAAAGCTCTATTAGTAGAAGAAAAAGAGGTAAAATTCATTTGGGTGGTAAGTTGTATGACCGAGCAATAAACGGTGAAAGTAGTGTAGTGCAGAAGTGTAAAAAGTGGCCTGGTCATTAAGGGTGTTTAAGCTAGGGGGGCTGAGGTGGTTAAGGTTACTTCTTCCTAGTGGCACTCACTCTAACATTCTTGGAAGGTTATCAGGTTTCAGGGGAATCGGAACACAATTATATTCGTTCTGTGGAGAAGGGCTGTTGATCTCCCTATTTTTTTTCCCGTTCACCCTCACGTAGTCTCGCGTCTCTTAAGCGTGCTTGAACATGTCACGCTCCTTTCTCATGTGCGGCCCTCCCCCTAGGTCCGTTTGCAAGGCAGGAGGGGCGGTGCTGATTTGCAAGTATTAGCAGCAGCGTTAGTATTGGTACAATTGTAATAAGTTATTTTGCATAAGAGGATTGGCTTCTCTTTTCCCGCTTTATAGGGGCGTGGCCTCACAGCAATAGTGCAGTACAACTAATAAAGAGACTTCAGGCGGCCATTTTAGATGCATAGAAAAGACCATTCACTGACAGCAAGCAATGACAATGACACAGAAATATGCGATTTTTCCAGTTTTGACACTGCAGTTTAATAACAGGTGACTAGTAATGCATAGCCAGGCAACTCTCAATATATATTTGGACAGTTCTGCAGCTCAATAAAAGTGTTTAAAGTTTTCACTGTACTAAAGCACATTGACAGTCTCTCAGGCAAACAAGTGGGGCTTATTCTCATAATGCAATGGCACACAGTCATATTGCACGAATTCTTGCAACATGCCAGGGCGCCCTATGGAGGATGCGCGCATGAGCATACCAGTGATAAGGTGCCGAGGATAGTAGTACTCACGGTTTAGTTGTCCCTTGGGGTCGGCAGTGCAGTGGATGGGAAGACAGCACAAAATCCTCTGGGGCACTCTCGGTTGCAGGGAACACCAGCCAGATGTTGGTTGAGGGCACCTTGATGGTAATGGGTGTAAGGTGCTTTTGCGGCTAAGCCCCTGGTTCGTGACGCCAGCACCAGTAGGTGCAAATGTTGGTGGTAGAAGTTGAAATGATGATATAGAATAAGGGAGACTAGAGCTTTTAAAACTTCTAGTACTTTACTGAAGCTGTTCCACAGATCATCAAGGTATGCAACAGCCATTTACATAAAGGCAGCTTTCACAGCGATTCACATTATTTCACAGAAGTTGCATAAGGAATCGTCCTCTATAACAATCAGTCTTTCTCTCTATTATTTCTCTAGGTTGGAGGGATGAACTATCTCTGTTGTACTGTATAATGCTGTACTTCTGTATCCTCTTCTGGGAATGCTATACTCAGACAAATGGCCCTTTTGTCTTTAATTATGGTGGATAGCTTGTAGCTTTGAATCTCTCCACCTAATGCAAAGGAGTCTGGAGTCTGATAAATGACAGTTACCTTCCTTTGTCAATATCCTCATTCCCTCTCTGGGTTGCCTGGAGATACTGTAATCTTTTCCCTTTTATGGGCTGGTGCATGGAACTAACTATGGAGCTTTTAAATCTCTTCAAAATGGCTGCTGAGGTTCAGCTTGTCCTCAGACATCATCACACACTGACCTTCTTCCTGCACTGTGCACACACTGAGTGTAGGACGGAGTTAGCCCCGGGAGGCTTGTTAGAACCTCCCCCTCCCTATGCAACTTCATGAGAACAGATTTACAAGCACAGTTTATATGAAACACAATCACAACATTAAGCAGTGTGTTTTAGGACACTGCACAACGCGCCACCTTTATGGATGTAAACTGGCGGCTGAGAGAAGCCAACATACCCTTCTCCATGGGATATCCTGCGAAATTAAGAGTGGTAGACAGAGATAGAGCAGTTTCCTTCACCTCCCCTGGAGAAGTTGCTGAATGTCTAGCCTTAAGGCGAAGATCACCAAGACGAAGGAATCCTTGCACCAGATGGCGCCATCAGACAGGCTAGGCCAAGTAATGTCAATATGATCAAATACAGCGTCCTGTTCATTCCCTTACATATTTTAGCTACTGACTATGGGCCGCCTCAACCATATCTTTATGCTTAACTAGAGGTATTAAAGTAGTTACTGCAGCCAGCTTGCATCTGTCAAACCATCACCAATGATAGAGGCATCCCGGTTTAGCTGGACTAGAGTCTGGTATTGAAAGGAGCCACACCAGACTCAACATTTACTCAGCGAATACTTTACAGTCAAGGAGTACAGTTGGTATTTCTAGTTTTCTAAGGTTTCTATGTTCAAGGTTGCTCAAAGAATTTTGCTATACCTTATCACAACCATTACAATTTGTTTAGCTCCTGATATTGTTAAGATTCACAGTTTATGGATCTAGTTTTTAATGTTAGTATGTTTATGGTTAATCAAACACACATGCTCAGTATCAACACAGCCATCGCGATGTCTAGCTCCTGACAATATATTTACGCCCAGGATTCCAAGGCTGAGTTGAAAATTATTTCATGGAATGTTAGGGGATTAGGGATGCGGTATGCCAGACCTAACTGGGGAATTATATGTGAGGTGACAGTGTGAGCAATAGGTTGGCCGAGGTAAATACAGTTTTGGTTACTCACGGTGATGTCGTCCCTGGGCAGGCTCGCATAAGTGAAGAGGAGAACGGCACAAAGATTCTCTGGGGCACACTCTGGTGCAAGGGACACAGGCCAGATGGTGGTTCGAGGTGCCCTTGATGGTTTGTGTTAATGTTCTATGGCAAGGTCCCTTGTAGTAGTGACACCAGTACCTTTTGTATGGAGGTACAACCATTTACTGTAGTGGTAATTGAGGAACTTGAAACTGAGACAGGAAGGATGAAATCCAGGATGGAAATTTACTGAAGAGAACTCCTGATAAAGGCACATCCAAAGTATTAAACAGTCTCTTGGTACAGAGGTAACACTGCTGCAGGTCCTTTGCTGACAGGTGTAATGTCTTTCTCTAGCTATTAAATGCAATGAATTTGTAGCCTTACTGGTAGAGGACTTCTAGGCTGATCCTGGTGATCCCAGTGCAGGCTTGTGAAGTTGGCGGAGGCTGGTGACTTCTTCACTGGGGAATCCAAAGTTCCTACGGCACTAGTAGAAAATGATAAGAGACCTATATGTAGCCCAAAATCAAAGTCCAGGACCCACACCTGACTATGTCATAAAAACCAACAAAAGATAATGGGTCACTTGAAGTACAAAAGCGCATGTAAAACCAAAGTAATCACAAAATAACATAATTTTTATTGAAAATCACATAGAGACATGATTGACACAAATCACAATAAACAATTAACGCAAGCCACAATACATTAAAAATATTAAAAACCAAGAGGACCGATGGTGGGCTGTCGGTGTATATAAAAAAAATGTAAAAAAAAATGCAAGTGCAATAATCGTGGTTGGTCGCTAGTAGAGAGGTTAATTAAACCAGACCACTATGGCTCAATAATACATAACAAAATTCATCTACAAGTACAGTACAGTAAGTTTTTATAATAGCAATTTGCATATACTCCAGAATGTTATGAAGAGTGATCAAATGAATTGCATAGTCCTTCTTTGCCATGAAAATTAACTTAATCCCAAAAAAAAACCTTTCCACTGCATTTCATTGCTGTCATTAAAGGACCTGCTGAGATCATTTCAGTAATCGTCTTGTTAACTCAGGTGAGAATGTTGACGAGCACAAGGCTGGAGATCATTATGTCAGGCTGATTGGGTTAAAATGGCATACTTGACATGTTAAAAGGAGGGTGATGCTTGAAATCATTGTTTTTCCATTGCTAACCATGGTGACCTGCAAAGAAACGCGTGCAGCCATCATTGTGTTGCATAAGAATGGCTTCACAGGCAAGGATATTGTGGCTACTAAGATTGCACATCAATCAACAATTTATAGGATCATCAAGAACTTCAAGGAAAGAGGTTCAATTCTTGTTAAGAAGACTTCAGGGCGTCCAAGAAAGTCCAGCAAGCACCAGAATCGTCTCCTAAAGAGGATTCAGCTGCGGGATCGGAGTGCCACCAGTGCAGAGCTTGCTCAGGAATGGCAGCAGGCAGGTGTGAGCGCATCTGCATGCACAGTGAGGCGAAGACTTTTGGAAGATGGCCTGGTGTCAAGAAGGGCAGCAAAGAAGCCAATTCTCTCAAAAAAAAAACATCAGGGACAGATTGATCTTCTGCAGAAAGTATGGTGAATGGACTGCCGAGGACTGGGGCAAAGTCATATTCTCCGATGAAGCCTCTTTCCGATTGTTTGGGGCATCTGGAAAAAGGCTTATCCAGAGAAGAAAAGACGAGCGCTACCATCAGTCCTGTGTCATGCCAACAGTAAAACATCCTGAGACCATTCATGTGTGGGGTTGCTTCTCATCCAAGGGAGTGGGCTCACTCACAATTTTGCCCAAAAACACAGCCATGAATAAAGAATGGTACCAAAACACCCTCCAACAGCGACTTCTTCCAACAATCCAACAACAGTTTGGTGAAGAACAATGCATTTTCCAGCACGATGGAGCACCGTGCCATAAGGCAAAAGTGATAACTAAGTGGCTCGGGGACCAAAACGTTTACATTTTGGGTCCATGGCCTGATAACTCCCCAGATCTTAATCCCATTGAGAACTTGTGGTCAATCCTCAAGAGGTGGGTGGACAAACAAAAACCCACTAATTCTGACAAACTCCAAGAAGTGATTATGAAAGAATGGGTTGCTATCAGTCAGGAATTGGCCCAGAAGTTGATTGAGAGCATGCCCAGTCGAATTGCAGAGGTGCTGAAAAAGAAGGGCCAACACTGCAAATACTGACTCTGCATAAATGTCATGTAATTGTCGATAAAAGCCTTTGAAAAGTATGAAGTGTGTGTAATTATATTTCACTACATCACAGAAACAACTGAAACAAAGATCTAAAAGCAGTTTAGCAGCAAACTTTGTGAAAACTAATATTTGTGTCATTCTCAAAACTTTTGGCCACGACTGTATATACAACAAACACTTGACCATGTGGGTGATGGTACACACCACAAAAATTGACTAGAGCAGGGAAGCTACAAAATATAATAGACACATAGCAAATACTGACCAACCAAACTTGTACACCGCACACGACCACTACCAGTTCACTCCCCAAAGCACGTTTCGTGTTAGCTTTTTCAAGGGGGTACTGTGATTTTCAATAAAAATTATGTTATTTTGTGATTATTTGGTTTTATATGCGCTTTTGTACTTGGAGTGACCCATTATCTTCTGCTTGCTTTTATTACTAATAGAAAATGGCCATAACTCTTTGGGAGTCTCTTTCTTTAGTATTTTCTGAGTAAAATGGAGCACTTCAGCTCTGGGCTGAAAACTGGCTGAGAGCTCAAGATTGCAGACTGCACACACCACACACTGCTAGACTGCACTCAACTGGCTTGGAACTCTCTAGACTGAGCTGGACTATATATATGGGAGGTATTATCTCCCCCTAGTGGTAGGCTCAGTGTAATGCAATCTAAATACACCTGTAAGCAGGGATTATGCATAAGGATGCACTGCAGCACAAAAACAGGCTATATAAAGCATAAAAAGCATAATACAACAACTTTGCAGTACCCACGAGGGTAGTGGGACAATGCATACCCCCATTGTTTAACCCGTTTCGCCCTCAACATAAAGATGATGGTCTCCTGAAAAATACAAAGAGAGAGCAATCCTGCAGGCATGAACAACAGTACCATAACCCATATCAATACTTTTTCTTGAGATCTGAAAAGCAATTGGTTGGGCACAATTGTAAATATCAGGCAAACATCAAAAATGGTGGTAAACAAGTGAAAAGGGGCGTCGTTTCTTCCCACTGGAGACTGATGAACAGTCTCCAGGATAGTCCATAATGGGGAAATAATGAACATGGGTGAAAATCAGGAGGCTCACAGGGTCCATTCCTTGAGCATAGGGGAATTAAAGATGATGAACAATACAGAGGCTCAGGTACGTTTGAGTCTATCTCCGGGCACAGGTTTGAACGTTGCGACAACAAAACAAAGAAGACTGTTTCTCCACTGATTCTGAAGTAAATACTCCCTTTGTAAGGGAGTCCCTTTGCAATCCGACTGGATCTGCAAAGTGGCGGTCCTTCCTCTGACCTTGGTGCAAGGGGACTTGGTACTTCTGGAGTTTCTTGCACTACTGAAACTTCTCTTGAGGTGGTTCCTCTGGCTGATGTGACACTGTACTGACTGGGGCAGGCACAGCAATGTATAACTATGGTGCAAAGAACCATTTTAGAGGATCTGCTTCTGTCATTAGCTTTATAACAGTTTGCATAGGCTCTACAGACTTAACTGGTAGTTCAGGCACTTGAATTGGAGGCTGATCTTCCTCTGTAACAGTCTCATCTTGAAGGATTCCTCCTGGAGTATCTTTCTCCTTGTTACACAGTTTCAAGCGATTGCGATGAACTATTTGAGGTGATTTGTTTTCTCTGGTGATCTCATAGGTGTCAGTTGCTGTATTAGGGATAGCTGAAACGATGGAGGGAACTCTTTCCCACTTACTGTCTAACTTGCTGGTGCGATAATTGTTCTTTAGCTACACATAATCACCAATTTCAAGAGGCTCTGCTTTGGCAGATTGGTCATAATCTTTTTGCTGCTTTTTGTGAGCATGTTCCATGCGGTGGTGAACAATTTCTTGTGCATCAGCTAGACGTATTTGTTGCTCGCTCACCCAATCAGTTTTTGGCAATGGATTAATGGCATCAGGCACTTGTACGTCCAAAGTATGATCAGCAGGTAGTTTACCTTGTCAACCAAACATGAGATAGTAAGGTGTATACCCCGTAGAACAGTAAATGGTATTATTATAGGTATACATCAGCTGAGGTAGAAGAGTAGGCCAATCATTCCTAATAGCAGGTGGCACAGCTTTAAGCATTTCTATTAGGGTGTGGTTCATTTTTTCACAAAGTCCATTACCTTGAGGATGGTAAGTAGGGATGAGCGAACCCGAATTTTGGGGTGTCCGTGACACGGACCCGAACCCGAACATTTTCGTAAAAGTCCGGGTTCGGTGTTCAGCGCTTTCTTGGCGCTTTTGAAAGGCTGCAAAGCAGCCAATCAACAAGCATCATACTACTTGCCCCAAGAGGCCATCTCAGCCATGCCTACTATTGGCATGGCTGTGATTGGCCAGTGCAGCATGTGACCCAGCCTCTATATAAGCTTGGGTCACGTAGCGCTGCACGTCACTCTGCTGATACAAGCGTAGGGAGACGTTGCAGCTGCGACGTTAGGGCGAGATTAGGCAGATTAACTCCTCCAAAAGACTTCATTCAGTGATCGATCTACAGCTGTGGATCATTGAACTGCTGATATTCAATTGCTCACTGTTTTTAGGCTGCCCAGAGCGTTTTTCAGTCACTTTTTTTGGGGGTGATCGGCGGCCATTTTGTGGCCTGTGGTGCGCCAGCACAAGCTACCACAAAGTACATTTAACCATCAATAGTGTGGATATTTTTTGCTATATCCTACATCAGGGTCAAGCTTTCATCAAGTACATTTAACCATCAATAGTGTGGTTATTTTTTGCTATATCCTACATCAGGGTCAAGCTTTCATCAAGTGCATTTAACCATCAATAGTGTGGTTATCTTTTGCTATATCCTACATCAGGGTCAAGCTTTCATCAAGTGCATTTAACCATCAATAGTGTGGTTATTTTTTGGCCATATACTACATCAGGGGCAAGCTGAGCCTGTGTCACCCAAGTGCATTTAACCATCAATAGTGTGGTTATTTTTTGGCCATATACTACATCAGGGTCAAGCTTTCATGAAGTGCATTTAACCATCAATAGTGTGGTTATTTTTTGGCCATATACTACATCAGGGTCAAGCTGAGCCTGTGTCACCCAAGTGCATTTAACCATCAATAGTGTGGTTATTTTTTGCTATATCCTACATCAGGGTCAAGCTTTCATCAAGTGCATTTAACCATCAATAGTGTGGTTATTTTTTGGACATATGCTACATCAGGGGCAAGTTGAGCCTGTCACCCAGCGCCTAAAAAATAGGCCTCACATTTATATTCATCCAAATCTGTACTGTTTTAGCTGGTCAAGTTATTTTTAGTGACCGTCAAACCACAGTTGTTGTTCTGGGTTGAAAAACAATTCCCAAATTTGCAATTCTCAAAATTAGTGGTTTCTGCTGTATCAGGCCTACTTTAAATCTATCCCTAAAAGGGTATATTAGATTCAAGGTGCTGATAGGGTCATTCTGAAAAACTTAACACACACGCTACAGTGCAGATCCAAGTCTAAATCTGTGATTAAACGTATACCTGTCACCCAGCGCCTAAAAAATAGGCCTCACATTTATATTCAGCTAAATCTGTCATTACTGGTGTGCCTGTATTAGTGTAATACGGTACCTAAATAGATAGCCAGATAGTGTTAGGTGTCTGTAAAAAAAGGCCTGAATTTTAATTCAATACATTGGCCCGAATAATATTTTTCTTATTGTGGTGAACTGTAACAATGAGGAAAACATCTAGTAAGGGACGCGGACGCGGACGTGGACATGGTCGTGGTGGTGTTAGTGGACCCTCTGGTGCTGGGAGAGGACGTGGCCGTTCTGCCACAGCCACACGTCCTAGTGTACCAACTACCTCAGGTCCCAGTAGCCGCCAGAATTTACAGGGATATTTGGTGGGGCCCAATGCCGTTCTAAGGATGGTAAGGCCTGAGCAGGTACAGGCATTAGTCAATTGGGTGGCCGACAGTGCATCCAGCTCGTTCACATTATCTCCCACCCAGTCTTCTGCAGAAAGCGCACAGATGGCACATGAAAACCAAGCCCATCAGTCTGTCACATCACCCCCATGCATATCAAGGAAACTGTCTTAAGCCTCAAGTTATGCAGCAGTCTCTTATGCTGTTTGAAGACTCTGCTGGCAGGATTTCCCAAGGTCATCCACCTAGCCCTTCCCCAGGGGTGGAAGAGATAGAATGCACTAACGCACAACCACTTATGTTTCCTGATGATGAGGACATGGGAATACCACCTCAGCACGTCTCTGATGATGACGAAACACAGGTGCCAACTGCTGCGTCTTTCTGCAGTGTGCAGACTGAACAGGAGGTCAGGGATCAAGACTGGGTGGAAGACGATGCAGGGGACGATGAGGTCCTAGACCCCACATGGAATGAAGGTCGTGCCACTGACTTTCACAGTTCAGAGGAAGAGGCAGTGGTGAGACCGAGCCAACAGCGTAGCAAAAGAGGGAGCAGTGGGCAAAATCAGAACACCCGCCGCCAAGAGACTCCGCCTGCTACTGACCGCCGCCATCTGGGACCGAGCACCCCAAAGGCAGCTTCAAGGAGTTCCCTGGCATGGCACTTCTTCAAACAATGTGCTGACGACAAGACCCGAGTGGTTTGCACGCTGTGCCATCAGAGACTGAAGCGAGGCATTAACGTTCTGAACCTTAGCACAACCTGCATGAGCAGGCACCTGCATGCAAAGCATGAACTGCAGTGGAGTAAACACCTTAAAAACAAGGAAGTCACTCAGGCTCCCCCTGCTACCTCTTCTGCTGCTGCCGCCTCGGCCTCTTCTGCTGTTGCCGCCGCCTCGGCCTCTTCCTCCGCCTCTGGAGGAACATTGGCACTTGTCGCCCAGCAAACATGGGATGTACCACCAACACCACCACCTGCGTCACCAAGCATCTCAACCATGTCACACGGCAGCGTTCAGCTCTCCATCTCACAAACATTTGAGAGAAAGCGTAAATTCCCACCTAGCCACCCTCGATCCCTGGCCCTGAATGCCAGCATTTCTAAACTACTGGCCTATGAAATGCTGTCATTTAGGCTGGTGGACACAGACAGCTTCAAACAGCTCATGTCGCTTGCTGTCCCACAGTATGTTGTTCCCAGCCGGCACTACTTCTCCAAGAGAGCCGTTCTTCCCTGCACAACCAAGTATCCGATAAAATCAAGTGTGCACTGCGCAACGCCATCTGTGGCAAGGTCCACCTAACCACAGATACGTGGACCAGTAAGCACGGCCAGGGACGCTATATCTCCCTGACTGCACACTGGGTAAATGTAGTGGCGGCTGGGCCCCAGGCGGAGAGCTGTTTGGCGCACGTCCTTCCGCCGCCAAGGATCGCATGGCAACATTCTTTGCCTCCTGTCTCCTCCTCCTCCTACTCAGCTTCCTCCTCCTCTTCTTCCACCTGCTCATCCAGTCAGCCACACACCTTCACCACCAACTTCAGCACAGCCCGGGGTAAATGTCAGCAGGCCGTTCTGAAACTCATATGTTTGGGGGACAGGCCCCACACCGCACAGGAGTTGTGGGGGGGTATAGAACAACAGACCGACAAGTGGTTGCTGCCGGTGAGCCTCAAGCCTGGCCTGGTGGTGTGTGATAATGGGCGAAATCTCGTTGCAGCTCTGGGACTAGCCGGTTTGACGCACATCCCTTGCCTGGCGCATGTGCTGAATTTGGTGGTGCAGAAGTTCATTCACAACTACCCCGACATGTCAGAGCTGCTGCATAAAGTGCGGGCCGTCTGTTCGCGATTCCGGCGTTCACACCCTGCTGCTGCTCGCCTGTCTGCGCTACAGCGTAACTTCGGCCTTCCCGCTCACCGCCTCATATGCGACGTGCCCACCAGGTGGAACTCCACCTTGCACATGCTGGACAGACTGTGCGAGCAGCAGCAGGCCATAGTGGAGTTTCAGCTGCAGCACGCACGGGTCAGTCGCACTGCGGATCAGCCCCACTTTACCACCAATGACTGGGCCTCCATGCGAGACCTGTGTGTCCTGTTGCGCTGTTTCGAGTACTCCACCAACATGGCCAGTGGCGATGACGCCGTTATCAGCGTTACAATACCACTTCTATGTCTCCTTGAGAAAACATTTAGGGCGATGATGGAAGAGGAGGTGGCCCAGGAGGAAGAGGAGGAAGAGGGGTCATTTTTAGCACTTTCAGGCCAGTCTCTTCGAAGTGACTCAGAGGGAGGTTTTTTGCAACAGCAGAGGCCAGGTACAAATGTGGCCAGACAGGGCCCACTACTGGAGGACGAGGATGAGGAGGAGGTGGAGGAGGATGAAGCAGGTTCACAGCGGGCTGGCACCCAACACAGCTCGGGCCCATCACTGGTGCGTGGCTGGGGGGAAACACAGGACGATGACGATACGCCTCCCACAGAGGACAGCTTGTCCTTACCTCTGGGCAGCCTGGCACACATGAGCGACTACATGCTGCAGTGCCTGCGCAACGACAGCAGAGTTGCCCACATTTTAACGTGTGCGGACTACTGGGTTGCCACCCTGCTGGATCCCCGGTACAAAGACAATGTGCCCACGTTACTTCCTACACTGGAGCGTGATAGGAAGATGCGCGAGTACAAGCGCACATTGGTAGACGCGCTACTGAGAGCATTCCCAAATGTCACAGGGGTACCAGTGGAAGCCCAAGGCAAAGGCAGAGGAGGAGCAAGAGGTCGCCAACGCAGCTGTGTCACGGCCAGCTCCTCTGAGGGCAGGGTTAGCATGGCAGAGATGTGGAAAAGTTTTGTCACCACGCCACAGCTAACTGCACCACCACCTGATACGGAACGTGTTAGCAGGAGGCAACATATTAATAACATGGTGGAACAGTACCTGTGCACACCCCTCCACGTACTGACTGATGGTTCGGCCCCATTCAACTTCTGGGTATCCAAATCGTCCACGTGGCCAGAGCTAGCCTTTTATGCCTTGGAGGTGCTGGCCTGCCCGGCAGCCAGCGTTTTGTCTGAACGTGTATTCAGCATTGCAGGGGGCGTCATTACAGACAAACGCAGCCGCCTGTCTACAGCCAATGTGGACAAGCTGACGTTCATAAAAATGAACCAGGCATGGATCCCACAGGACCTGTCCATCCCTTGTGCAGATTAGACATTAACTACCTCCCCTTAACAATATATTATTGTACTCCAGGGCACTTCCTCATTCAATCCTATTTTTATTTTCATTTTACCATTATATTGTGGGGCAACCCAAAGTTGAATGAACCTCTCCTCTGTCTGGGTGCCGGGGCCTAAATATGTGACAGTGGCCTGTTCCAGTGGTGAGTGACGTGAAGCCTGATTCTCTGCTATAACATGAAGACTGATTCTCTGCTGACATGAAGCCAGATTCTCTGTTACGGGACCTCCCTCCTCTGCCTGGGTGCCTGGGCCTAAATATGTGACAGTGGCCTGTTCCAGTGGTGGGTGACGTGAAGCCTGATTCTCTGCTATGACATGAAGACTGATTCTCTGTTACGGGACCTCTCTCCTCTGCCTGGGTGCCGGGGCCTAAATATGTGACAGTGGCCTGTTCCAGTGGTGGGTGATGTGAAGCCTGATTCTCTGCTATAACATGAAGACTGATTCTCTGCTGACATGAAGCCAGATTCTCTGTTACGGGACCACCCTCCTCTGTCTGGGTGCCGGGGCCTAAATATGTGACAGTGGCCTGTTCCAGTGGTGGGTGATGTGAAGCCTGATTCTCTGCTATAACATGAAGACTGATTCTCTGCTGACATGAAGCCAGATTCTCTGTTGCGGGACCTCTCTCCTCTGCCTGGGTGCCTGGGCCTAAATATGTGACAATGGCCTGTTCCAGTGGTGGGTGACGTGAAGCCTGATTCTCTGCTATGACATTAAGACTGATTCTCTGCTGACATGAAGCCAGATTCTCTGTTACGGGACCTCTCTCCTCTGCCTGGGTGCCTGGGCCTAAATATGTGACAGTGGCCTGTTCCAGTGGTGGGTGACGTGAAGCCTGATTCTCTGCTATGACATGAAGACTGATTCTCTGCTGACATGAAGCCAGATTCTATGTTACGGGACCTCTCTCCTCTGCCTGGGTGCCTGGGCCTAAATATGTGACAGTGGCCTGTTCCAGTGGTGGGTGACGTGAAGCCTGATTCTCTGCTATGACATGAAGACTGATTCTCTGCTGACATGAAGCCAGATTCTCTGTTACGGGACCTCTCTCCTCTGTCTGGGTGCCGGGGCCTAAATATGTGACAGTGGCCTGTTCCAGTGGTGGGTGACGTGATGCCTGATTCTCTGTTATGACATGAAGACTGATTCTCTGCTGACATGAAGCCAGATTCTCTGTTACGGGACCTCTCTCCTCTGCCTGGGTGCCTGGGCCTAAATATCTGACAATGGACTGTTCCAGTGTTGGGTGACGTGAAGCATGATTCTCTGATATGACATGCAGACTTATTCTCTGCTGACATGAAGCCAGATTCTCTGTTACGGGACCTCTCTCCTCTGCCTGGGTGCCTGGGCCTAAATATCTGACAATGGACTGTTCCAGTGTTGGGTGACGTAAAGCATGATTCTCTGCTATGACATGCAGACTGATTCTCTGCTGACATGAAGCCAGATTCTCTGTTACGGGACCTCTCTCCTCTGCCTGGGCCTAAATATGTGACAGTGGCCTGTTCCAGTGGTGGGTGACGTGAAGCCTGATTCTCTGCTATAACATGAAGACTGATTCTCTGCTGACATGAAGCAAGATTCTCTGTTACGGGACCTCTCTCCTCTGACTGGGTGCCTGGGCCTAAATATCTGACAGTGGCCTGTTCCAGTGGTGGGTGTCGTGAAGCCTGATTCTCTGCTATGACATGAAGACTGATTCTCTGCTGACATGAAGCCAGATTCTCTGTTACGGGACCTCCCTCCTCTGTCTAGGTGCCGGGGCCTAAATATGTGACAGTGGCCTGTTCCAGTGGTGGGTGATGTGAAGCCTGATTCTCTGCTATAACATGAAGACTGATTCTCTGCTGACATGAAGCCAGAATCTCTATTACGGGACCTCTCTCCTCTGCCTGGGTGCCTGGGCCTAAATATGTGACAATGGCCTGTTCCAGTGGTGGGTGACGTGAAGCCTGATTCTCTGCTATGACATGAAGACTGATTCTCTGCTGACATGAAGCCAGATTCTCTGTTACGGGACCTCTCTCCTCTGCCTGGGTGCCTGGGCCTAAATATGTGACAGTGGCCTGTTCCAGTGGTGGGTCACGTGAAGCCTGATTCTCTGCTATGACAAGAAGACTGATTCTCTGCTGACATGAAGCCAGATTCTCTGTTACGGGACCTCTCTCCTCTGTCTGGGTGCCGGGGCCTAAATATGTGACAGTGGCCTGTTCCTGTGGTGGGTGACGTGAAGCCTGATTCTCTGCTATGACATGAAGACTGATTCTCTGCTGACATAAGGCCAGATTCTCTGTTACGGGACCTCTCTCCTCTGCCTGGGTGCCTGGGCCTAAATATGTGACAGTGGCCTGTTCCAGTGGTGGGTGACGTGAAGCCTGATTCTCTGCTATGACATGAAGACTGATTCTCTGCTGACATGAAGCCAGATTCTCTGTTACGGGACCTCTCTCCTCTGCCTGGGCCTAAATATGTGACAGTGGCCTGTTCCAGTGGTGGGTGACGTGAAGCCTGATTCTCTGCTATGACATGAAAACTGATTCTCTGCTGACATGAAGCCAGATTCTCTGTTACGGGACCTCTCTCCTCTGCCTGGGTGCCTGGGCCTAAATATGTGACAGTGGCTTGTTCCAGTGGTGGGTGACGTGAAGCCTGATTCTCTGCTATGACATGAAGACTGATTCTCTGCTGACATGAAGCCAGATTCTCTGTTACGGAACCTCTCTCCTCTGCCTGGGCCTAAATATGTGACAGTGGCCTGTTCCAGTGGTGGGTGACGTGAAGCCTGATTCTCTGCTATAACATGAAGACTGATTCTCTGCTGACATGAAGCAAGATTCTCTGTTACGGGACCTCTCTCCTCTGCCTGGGTGCCTGGGCCTAAATATCTGACAATGGACTGTTCCAGTGTTGGGTGACGTAAAGCATGATTCTCTGCTAAGACATGCAGACTGATTCTCTGCTGACATGAAGCCAGATTCTCTGTTACGGGACCTCTCTCCTCTGCCTGGGTGCCGGGGCCTAAATTTATGACAATGGACTGTTACAGTGGTGGGTGACGTGAAGCCAGATTCTCAGCTATGGCATGAAGAGACTGATTCTCTGCTGACGTGAATACAGATTCTGCTATGGGACCTCTGTCCAATTGATATTGGTTAATTTTTATTTTTTATTTTAATTCATTTCCCTATCCACATTTGTTTGCAGGGGATTTACCTACATGTTGCTGCCTTTTGCAGCCCTCTAGCTCTTTCCTGGGCTGTTTTACAGCCTTTTTAGTGCCGAAAAGTTCGGGTCCCCATTGATTTCAATGGCGTTCGGGTTCGGGACGAAGTTCGGGTCGGGTTCGGATCCCGAACCCGAACATTTCCGGGAAGTTCGGCCGAACTTCTCGAACCCGAACATCCAGGTGTTCGCTCAACTCTAATGGTAAGCTGTCATTCTAATTTTCTGGCAATGGTGAAGTGAACACAGTTCTTTGAAGAGTTGCGCCTCAAAGGCAGATCCTTGATTTGTAAGGATATTCTCTGGACACCCGTATGGTAACAGGAAATGTTTCCAGAAGGCATCTGCAGTTGTTTTAGCGGTCAATTCCTTAACAGGTATGGCTACAACGAATTTGGTGTAGTGGTCAATGATGGTCATAGCGTATGTGTAGCCTGAGCGACTTGGTTCCAGCTTCACATGGTCAATTGCAATGATCTCCAACGGTTTTCGGCTTACAATAGAATGTAAAGGTGCTTTTTGGTCATGCTTTTCACCTTGTCCAATAGCACAGGCGGAACACTCTTGACACCACTTCTCAATGTCTTCTCGCATTCCAATCCAATAGAATAGTCTACGGACGTTAGCATCTGTCTTCTGCACACCAAAGTGTCCTGATTTGTCATGGTACATCTCAAGAATGATGCTTGCATCCCGGCGGGGTATTAGGATTTGGTATACTCTGTCATAGGTAACTGGATCCAGGCTTCTTCTCAATAGTAGGCCCTTCTGCAGAAAGAGTTGTTTTCGGTGTCTCCACAGCTTCAACAGTTCTGGGTCTGCATTTCTTCTGCGGATTCTCTCGGGTGTTCTTCCACTAGTGAGGAAGTCATGTAGTTCTCCAATTACTCTACTTTTGCAGCACGCCAGACCGGCAGGGTATAGCGAAGTGAGGTCACGGTTATGGGCAATCGAGGGTTGCTCACTGTATTGGAGAACCCTGGGCAGGCATGCGGCAGTGAAGGAGAGGTAGACACAGTTCCTCTGGGGCACACTTGGTATGTAGGGACCAGGCCTGATGGTGGATGAGGTGCCCTGGATGTTACAGGTATTTTGAGTGCCTGGGGCAAGGTCCCTTTTGGATTCGTGACGCCAGTGCCTGTAACGATGGCACACCGATTTATAGTTGGAATAAGTGAGGTACACAGGTGGTATAGTGAACCAAACGTTGCTTTACTTAAACAGTCCAACTTTTTACATTGAGATAGTAATGCAGTCCTTTATATCACAAGCTTCACAAGCAGGCTTATTTCACAAGATGGCAGGTATTGATCATGCAAGATACTCAGAGGGTAAATCCACAACACACTCAGAATCAGGTTGTACCTTTCCTCAGAAATAGTGTACACTGTTCTTTTAGAACTCCTGTCTGGTTTCTTATCCCAAGGCCCGGATGCCTAAATGGTGGCTTAAATGCTTGGTAAATATATATCTTCCTCCCGTATTAATCCTTGCTTTGCTTTATAGTTCCTCTGCCTATTAGTTTACTTATCTTGGCTGGAAATATCCTTACTTGGCTTGAGGATGACTGCAGGTTTCTCCCAGGAGGTTCTGTCCTGCTACTGGGGCGACTCAACTGAGCTAATCCTAGCTTCAGGAGCTTCAGGTAGACGAAGTAACTCCTCTAGTCCCCTGGAATGAACTACCTTCCCCTGTCTGGGCCTACCTATATATAACCAGGGCTCTCTGGCTCCCTCTAACACCCGGGAGGCTAAACTGCACCCTGACAGGCCTGACACCCAGTTAACACAGGGAAAATGCATACACATGACATTAAATGCAATTAAGACACATTAACCCCTTTTGTGTAGTGCCCACCTTTACCTAGTGGGACACTACACTTTCTGACTGAAGTTTGATCCATCTCTCCTTTTCAATTTGAGATTCTGGATTGTTCTGTAGATGGGGATTTAGGACTCTTTTGTTTTTGATGGAGAGGATGCTTTGTTGGGCAAAGTTTTTGTAGAAATTAGGCATCTCCACTTCTTCCCAGACATCTACGGGTGCAGTAGGATCTTCCTTGGTAGGCAGTTGAGATAAGGCATCTGCATTCTTGTTGGACTTGCCCGTTCTATATTTTACAGCGAAGTTGTAGTTAGCAAGGCATGAGGCCCATCTTTGTTCTCAGGCACCTAGCTTGGCTGTATTGAGATGAGCCAGTGGGTTGTTATCGGTGAAAGCTATCAAGGGAGTTGCTGCAAGGTAGTCCTTAACTTTTTCAGTGACAGCCCACACAAGTGCGAGGAACTCTAACTTGAAAGAGCTGTAGTTCCAGTCATTCCATTCAGCTCCTTTCAGGGATCTGCTATCATAAGCAATTACTCTCTCTTTACCTTCTTGCACTTGAGACAGGACAGCTCCAAGGCCTTTCTGGCTGGCATCAGTGTAGAGATGGAAGGGCTGTTGGTAATCTGGATATCCCAAAGCAGGTGGTTTAGTCAGCTTCTTCTTCAAGAGCTGGAAGGCAATTTCCCTGTCTTCATTCCACTCCACAGGTATCTGCATCTTCTGATACTTCATTGGGTGTCCTCTTAGAAGGTCCTGAATTGGCTCAGCAATCTGGGCGAAGTGAGGGATGAAGCGTCTGTAGTATCCTTCAAAACTAAGGAAACTTCTCACCTCCCTTACTGTGGTAGTAGTAGGCCAATTCTGGACTGCAGCTAACTTTTCTGGATCTGGTTTAACACCTTCTGTACTGACAACATAGTAACATAGTGCATAAGGCAGAAAAAAGACATTTGTCCATCTAGTTTGGCCTGTCATCCTGCAAGTTGATCCAGAGGAAGGCAAAAAAAAAAAACAACCTGTGAGGTAGAAGCCAATTTTCCTCACTTTAGGGGAATAAAAAATTCCTTCCCGACTCCAACCAGGCAATCAGAATAACTCCCTGGATCAACGACCCCTCTCTAGTAGCTATAGCCTGTAATATTATTACACTCCAGAAATACATCCAGGCCCCTCTTGAATTCCTTTATTGTACTCACCATCACCACCTCCTCAGGCAGAGAGTTCCATAGTCTCACTGCTCTTACCGTAAAGAATCCTCTTCAACGTTTGTGTACAAACCTTCCTTTCTCCAGACGCATGAGGATGTCCCCTCATCACAGTTACAGTCCTGGGGATAAATAGATGATGGGATAGATCTCTGTACTGACCCCTGATATATTTATACATAGTAATTAGATCTCCCCTCTGTCATCTTTTTTCTAAAGTTAATAACCCTAATTTTGATAATCTTTCAGGGTACTGTAGTTGCCCCATTCCAGTTATTACTTTAGTTGCCCTCCTCTGGACCCTCTCCAGCTCTGCTATGTCTGCCTTGTTCACAGGAGCCCAGAACTGTACACAGTACTCCATGTGTGGTCTGACTAATGATTTGTAAAGTGGTAGGACTATGTTCTCATCACGATCATCTATGCCCCTTTTGATGCAACCCATTATCTTATTGGCCTTGGCAGCAGTTGCCTGACACTGGTTTTTGCAGCTTAGGCTACTTTCACACTTGCGTTCGGAGCGGATTCGTCTGGTGTCTGCACAGACAGATCTGCTCCTATAATGCAAACGATAGTATCCGTTCAGAACGTATCCGTCTGCATAACTGTTTTTTTCAGATCTGATTTTTCACTTTGTGAAAACTCAGATCCGACAGTATATTCTAACACAGAGGTGTTCCCATGGCGATGGGGACGCTTCAAGTTAGAATATACTAAAAGAACTGTGTACATGACTGCCCCCTGCTGCCTGGCAGCACCCAATCTCTTACAGGGGGCAGTGATCCACACAATTAACCCCTCAGGCGGCCTCCCTCCCTCCCCTGTATTTAACTCATTGGTGGCCAGTGCGGCCCCCCTCCCTCCCCTGTATTTAACTCATTGGTGGCCAGTGCGGCCCCCCTTCCTCCCTCCCCTGTATTTAACTCATTGGTGGCCAGTGCGGCCCCCCCTCCCTCCCCTGTATTTAACTCATTGGTGGCCAGTGCGGCCCTCCCTCCCCTGTATTTAACTCATTGGTGGCCAGTACGGCCTCCCCCCCCTTAATTAAAATCTATAAGCAATGCGCCGCAAAGACCTTTCACTTAACAGTAGGAGGAGCGCCCGGCCGGTCACAGACATCGCAGGTAAGTATAATGCTTCTAAAATTGCTAAGTAACCATCGCAGCCAGGACTGCAGTAGCGTCTTGGCTGCCATGGTAACCGATCGGAGCTCCAGCGATTAAACTGAGACTCCGATCTGAACTCTCCGCTGCCACCAATGATGGGAGGTGGGGGGGATTTTAATTAGGGGGGGAGGGAGGCCGCACTGGCCACCAATGAGTTAAATACAGGGGAGGGAGGGGGGCCGCACTGGCCACCAATGAGTTAAATACAGAGGAGGGAGAGGGGGCCGCACTGGCCACCAATGAGTTAAATACAGGGGAGGGAGGGGGGGCCGCACTGGCCACCAATGAGTTAAATACAGGGGAGAGGGAGGGGGGCCGCACTGGCCACTAATGAGTTAAATACAGGGGAGGGAGGGGGGCCGCACTGGCCACTAATGAGTTAAATACAGGGGAGGGAGGGAGGGGTGGCCGCACTGGCCACCAATGAGTTAAATACAGGGGAGGGAGGGAGGGGGGCCGCACTGGCCACCAATGAGTTAAGGGAGAGTGGCCGCACTGGCCACCAATGAGTTAAATACAGGGGAGGCAGGGAGGGGGGCCGCATTGGCCACCAATGAGTTAAATACGGGGGAGGGAGAGAGGGGGGGGCCGCACTGGCCACTCAATGAATTAAATACAGGGGAGGGAGGGAGGGGGGTCTGCGGCACCTGAGGGGTTAATTGTGCGGATCACAGCCACCTGTAAGAGATCGGGTGCTGCCAGGCAGCAGGGGGCAGTCATGTACACAGTTCTTTTAGTATATTCTAACTTGAAGCGTCCCCATCACCATGGGAATGCCTCTGTGTTAGAATATACTGTCGGATCTGAGTTTCACGATCTAACTCAAATCCGATGGTATATTCTAACATAGAGGCGTTCCCATGGTGATGGGGACGCTTCAAGTTAAAATATACCATCGGATTGGAGAAAACTCCGATCCGATGGTATATTAATAGGGACTCCTGACTTTACATTGAAAGTCAATGGGGGACGGATCCATTTGCAATTGCACCATATTGTGTTAACGTCAAACGGATCCGTCCCCATTGACTTGCATTGTAAGTCTGGACGGATCCGTTTGGCTCCGCACGGCCAGGTGGACACCAAAACGCTGCAAGCTGCGTACGGGTGTCTGCCTGCTGAGCGGAACGGAGGCCAAACGGTGCCAAACTGAGGCATTCTGAGCGGATCCGCATCCACTCAGAATGCATTGGGGCTGTACGGATCCGTTCGGGGCCGCTTGTGAGAGCCTTCAAGCGGAACTCACAAGCGGAACCCCAAACGCAAGTGTGAAAGTAGCCTTAGTTTTCTGTTTATTAAAATTCCTAGGTCCTTTTCCATGTCAGTGTTACTGAATGCTTAGTATGTACGGGTGACTTGCATTATTCCTTCCCAAGTGCATAACTTTACATTTGTCAGTGTTAAACCTCATCTGCCACTTATCTGCCCAAGCCTCCAGTCTATCCAGATCGATCTGTAGTAGTATACTGTCCTCTTCAGTGTTAATTACTTTACACAGTTTAGTGTCATCTGCGAAAATTGATATTTTACTATGCAAGCCTTCTACAAGATCATTAATAAATATATTGAAGAGATTAGGGCCTAATACTGACCCCTGAGGTACTCCACAAGTGACAGTGACCCAATCTGAGTGTGTACCACTAATAACCACCCTCTGTTTTCTATCCCTCAGCCAGTTACTTACCCACATAGACGTTTTTTCCCAGTCCGAGCATTCTCATTTTATATACTAACCTTTTATGTGGTACAGAGTCAAATGCTTTGGAGAAATCCATTGATTCGCCGCTGTCAAGTCTAGAACTTACCTCCTCATAGAAACTGATTAAATTAGTTTGGCATGACCGATCCCTCATGAAGCCATGCTGATATGGCGTTATTTGCTTATTTCCGTTGAGATGCTCTAACATAGCATCTCTCAGAAAACCCTCAAACAGTTTACCCACAACAGATGTTAAACTTACCGGCCTATAGTTTCCAGGCTCTATTTTTGGACCCTTTTTGAATATTCGCACCACATTTGCTATGCGCCAATCCTGTGGGACATTCCCTGTCAGTATAGAGTCTGCAAATATCAGAAAAAAGGGTCTGGCTATAACATAACTTAATTCCCTTAGGATACGGGGGTGTATGCCATCCGGTCCTGGCGATTTGTCTATTTTAATCTTTTTAAGTTGCTGTTGTACTTCTTCCTGGGTCAGACAGGACACTTTTAATTGGGGAATTTATTTTTACATCATTTCATCTGACAGTTTATTTTCCTCAGTGAATACATTTGAGAAAAAAATATTTAACAGCTTTGCTCTCTCCTCCCTCCTCTCCTTCCAGCTCTCTGCGACTCCTCCCTCATTACTCTTTAAAGGGCCGACACCTTCAGATATATACTTTTTAACATTTATATAATTGAAGAACATTTTAGGGTTAGTTTTACTCCCAGGTACTTGACTTCTGTCTTCAACAGGTAGCACTTAGATCGTTTGATCTTAAGTCCATGTTTAATGAGGACTTGGAAGACTTCTGCAAGGTGTTTCAAGTGGTCTTTGTAGGATTTGGAATAAATAATGACATCTCCCAGGTAGAGTAGGACAGTCTCAAAGTTTCTATGGCCTAAACAGCGTTCCATTTGTCGTTGAAATGTTCCTGGTGCGTTACAAAGTCCAAAGGGCATGTAATTAAACTCGAATAGGCCCATGGGGGTGGTAAAAGCTGTTTTTTCTCGGTCTTCAGGAGCCATGGGTACTTACCAGTATCCACTGGTCAGATCAAGAGTAGAGAAATAGGCTGATGACCCCAGTGCTGTCAGGGATTCTTCAATCTTGGATAAAGCACCTTGTGGGTGATTTAATTAAGTTTTCTGTAATCCACACAGAACCTGATTTTGCCATCCTTTTTGCAGACGAGAACTAGGGGTGCAGCCCATGGACTACGGCTGTCTTGGATAATATTGGAATACTTCATCTCTCGGATCATTTGTTTACAGATTGGTACATCGTTGGAGGGTGAGAGTCGGTAGGGATAGTGTGTTTGATCCCACGGACTTCCCCATAATCCGTATTGTGCTTACTGAAGGCTTGATGATGTTCCTTCACAATATTCAAAACTCCTTCAATTTGGTTTTTGGGCGTAGAGCTTTCTCCCACTTTAAAGGGACACTGACAGGCCCAAAAAGCATATTTAGGTATATACACTCACCTAAAGAATTATTAGGAACACCTATTCTATTTCTCCTTAATGCAATTATCTAGTCAACCAATCACATGGCAGTTGCTTCAATGCATTTAGGGGTGTGGTCCTGGTCAAGACAATCTTCTGAACTCCAAACTGAATGTCAGAATGGGAAAGAAAGGTGATTTAAGCAAATTTGAGCGTGGCATTGTTGTTGGTGCCAGACGGGCCGGTCTGAGTATTTCACAATCTTCTCAGTTACTGGAATTTTCACGCACAACCATTTCTAGGGTTTACAAAGAATGGTGTGAAAAGGGAAAAACATCCAGTATGCGGCAGTCCTGTGGGCAAAAATGCCTTGTGGATGCTAGAGGTCAGAGGAGAATGGGCCGACTGATTCAAGCTGATAGAATAGCAACGTTGACGGAAATAACCACTCGTTACAACCGAGGTATGCAGCAAAGCATTTGTGAAGCCACAACACGCACAACCTTGAGGCGGATGGGCTACAACAGCAGAAGACCCCACCGGGTACACTCATCTCCACTACAAATAGGAAAAAGAGGCTACAATTTGCACGAGCTCACCAAAATTGGACTGTTGAAGACTGGAAAAATGTTGCCTGGTCTGATGAGTCTCGATTTCTGTTGAGACATTCAAATGGTAGAGTCCGAATTTGGCGTAAACAGAATGAGAACATGTATCCATCCTCTGATGGATACTTCCAGCAGGATAATGCACCATGTCACAAAGCTCAAATCATTTCAAATTGGTTTCTTGAACATGACAATGAGTTCACTGTACTAAAATGGCCCCCACAGTCACCAGATCTCAACCCAATAGAGCATCTTTGGGATGTGGTGGAACGGGAGCTTCGTGCCCTGGATGTGCATCCCTCAAATCTCCATCAACTGCAAGATGCTATCCTATCAATATGGGCCAACATTTCTAAAGAATGCTATCAGCACCTTGTTGAATCAATGCCACGTAGAATTAAGGCAGTTCTGAAGGCAAAAGGGGGTCCAACACCATATTAGTATGGTGTTCCTAATAATTCTTTAGGTGAGTGTATATGACAGTACAGGTCTTATAAAGTGTATTAGAATCATCTAAGTATCCCCCCTGTCCACCTTATAAATACAGTAAAATGAAGTTTTATAACCTGCTTGAATCGTGTTCAATCTGCCCACTTTGCTGGGCGGCTACTCTGAAGCGCTGCTCTGAACTGTGCCCGGCGCATGCGCATAAAGCAGAGGCTGCATCGGCCTCTGAGAATCAGACTGTGCGCAGGCGCGATGCGATCCCAGCCAGTGAGGGTGCCGAGCGCATGCGCTGAAGATGGCCGGGGACACTAGTAGCCGCCCAGCGAAGTGAATATTGATGAGCTGGGCGGCGCTTCAAACGGCAGTTGTGGCGAGGCTGGCTGGGCGCAAGTTGAGATGAAACACCGCCCCTTGGGCAGATTGAACACGATTCAAGCAGGTTATAAAAACTTCATTTTACTGTATTTATAAGGTGGACAGGGGGGATACTTAGATGATTCTAATACACTTTATAAGACCTGTACTGTCATATATATACCTAAATATGCTTTTTGGGCCTGTCAGTGTCCCTTTAAGTTCTTCCCACCATGAGGTAGGCGGAGCATGTTCTGGAGTACTGGAGCTCTGCGCAGATTGTTCTACTTTAGTTGTAGGCACGCTGATAACATCCTGGAAAGATATTTGCATTAACTGAGCAACAGGATAATGTTTAGTGAGGGTAACATGGTGATCATTCAGGTTTATGAGACGGACAGGCACTTTTCCTTGGGAAACAGTCACTAAGCTCCTTGCAGCTCTGACTAGAGGATGGTCATCTAGCGCTAAGGACTCTACCATGGCTTAGTAGTCTTGACCTTGAATTCCCAGGGTGGCACGGCACCATATGAGTGTCTCTGTATTTGGTTTAAGGATCACAGGCTGGTTACCACGGATGCGGACACAGCAGATTTCTCCTTTCTTATTGGTGATTCTCTGTTGTGCGCTTAACACTAGTGATGAGCGGCAGGGGTCATATTCGAATTTGTGATATTTCGCGAATATTTTGTAGAATATTTGTTGAATATTCGCAAATTCGAATATTCGTTATATTCTATGATTTTTTACTTGAAAAATCGGCAAGGTAATGATCGTGTAATATGCAAATTTTCATAATGCGAATTTTAGTCATGCAAATTTTATTGCAAATTTTTCAACTTACAACTATTAGGCAAAGAAGATTATAGCACTATATTAACTAATTTGCTCTATATTCGTGTTTTTTTTTGAATATTCGCTATATTGCTATAACTTCGTTTTTTTGAATATTCGTAATATTCTAAAACAAGAATATATAGCAATATAGCGAATATTCGAAAAAAAAAAGAATATAGAGCCATTTAGCTAATATAGTGCTATAATCTTCTTTGTCTAATAGTTGTAATTTTTTATCATCTGAAGTTCAGATTGGAAAAAAATTACAACTATAAAAAAAAAATAGATTATAGCACTACCGTATTTTTCGCCCCATAAGACGCACTTTTTCTCCCCCCGAATGCTAACATTTTTACATCGCAGGCTGAGATGTACGAGCGAGCGGGGAGGGACTGGGAGGAGCTGGGGGCCAGCAATAGCTGCGGGGCGGTGCAGTCACTGTACTATAGCCCCGCCGCTCAAGTGCTGCAATATTCAAATATGTCTTATTCAATTAAAAGTGTCTTATTTAATTAAAAGTGATTACACATGCCCCCTCACTCCTATTATTACCGTACATCCTAACTGCTTCAGTAGAATGCAGGCAGGCAGGCCGGGTGGGCGGCAGCGTAACTCCCTGATGTCACGTGCCTGCGCCGCCTACTTTATGAATAAAGCAGGCGGCGCAGGCAAGTGACGTCAGTGAGTGACGCGCCGGCCGCCCGGCTTGCCTGCCTGCATTGTACAGAAGCTGTTAGGATGTACGGTACTATTAGGAGTGAGGGGGCATGTTTAATCACTTTTAATTGAATAAGACATTTTATATTTGTATACTGGAGCGGCGGGCGGGGGGGATCTGTGGATGGCGCAGTTAAGGGGTGGGGGGTCTGTGGATGGCACTGTTATGGGCTGGGGGGGTCTGTGGATGGCACTGTTATAGGCTGGGGGGGTCTGTGGATGGCACTGTTATAGGCTGGGGGGGTCTGTGGATTGCACATATATAACAGTGCCACCCACAGATCCCCCATAACAGTGCCACCCACAGATCCCCCCTCTAACAGTGCCATCCACAGATCTCCCTCTAACAGTGCCATCCACAGATCCCCCCTGTAACAGTGCCAGTACAGATCCCCTGTAACAGTGCAAGCCACAGATCCCCCCCATAACAGTGCAAGCCACAGATCCCCCCGATAACAGTGTCCGTCATCACCAGATCCCCCCCATAACAGTGTCCGTCATCCATAGATCCCCCCATAACAGTGTCCGTCATCCACAGATCCCCCATAACAGTGTCCGTCATACACAGATCCCCCCATAACAGTGTCCGTCATCCACAGATCCCCCATAACAGTGTCTGTCATCCACAGATCCCCCCATAACAGTGTCCATCATCCACAGATCCCCCCATAACAGTGTCCTTCACAGATCCCCAGTAATAGTGCCATCCATAGACCTCCATTAGTTCCAAACCCACCAAAAGCACACCTTTTGGTTAAAAATATTTTTTTTCTTATTTTCCTCCCCAAAAACCTAGGTGCGTCTTATAGGGCGAAAAATACGGGTATATTAGCTAAATTGCTCTATATTCGTTTTTTTCCCAAAAATTTTGCTATATTGCTATAACTTCGTTTTTTCGAATATTCGTAGTATTCTAAGACAAGAAAATATAGCACAAGAAATGTTCATTTGGAGAGAATGAACAGGTGGCTCACTACTCGATAAAAAAACTGAATATAGAGCAATTTAGCTAATATAGTGCTATAATCTTCTCATCTGAAGTTCAGATTGGAAAAAACTATAAAAAAAAAAAAAGATTACAGCACTATATTAGCTAAATTGCTCTATATTCATATTTTTTCCGAATATTCGCTATATTGCTATATATTCTTGTTTTAGAATATTACAAATATTCAAAAAAATTAAGTTATAGCAATATAGCGAATATTCGGAAAAAAAAAAAGGAATATAGAGCAATTTAGCTAATATAGTGCTATAATCTTCTTTGTCTAATAGTTGTAAGTTGACAAATTTGCAATAAAAATTTGCATTACGAAAATTTGCAAACAACACTACTCCTAAACTCAAATATACTGCAGCCTTCTCATTGGCCCACAAGCTAGAAGCAGGGAGGGATCATGTGTACTGATTAGGGATGAGCGCACCCGAACTGTATAGTTCGGGTTCGTACCGAATTTTGGGGTGTCCGTGACACGGACCCGAACCCGAACATTTTCGTAAAAGTCCGGGTTCGGGTTCGATGTTCGGCGCTTTCTTGGTGCTTTTTGAAAGGCTGCAAAGCAGCCAATCAACAAGCGTCATACTACTTGCCCCAAGAGGCCATCACAGCCTTGCCTACTATTGGCATGGCTGTGATTGGCCAGTGCAGCATGTGACCCAGCCTCTATATAAGCTTGGGTCACGTAGCGCTGCACGTCACTCTGCTGATTCAAGCATAGGGAGAGGTTGCAGCTGCGACGTTAGGGCGAGATTAGGCAGATTAACTCCTCCAAAAGACTTCATTCTGTGATCGATCTGCAGCTGTGGATCATTGAAGTGCTAATATCGACTTGCTCACTTTTTTGAGGCTGCCCAGAGCGTTTTTAGATCACTTTTTTCTGGGGTGATCGGCGGCCATTTTGTGGCTTGTGGTGCGCCAGCACAAGCTATCACCAAGTGTATTTAACCATCAATAGTGTGGTTATTTTTTGCTATATCCTACATCAGCTGCAGGCTGAGCCTGTGTCACCGAAGTGCATTTAACCATCAACAGTCTGATTATTTTTTGGCCATATACTACATCAGCTGCAGGCTGAGCCTGTGTCACCGAAGTGCATTTAACCATCAACAGTCTGGTTATTTTTTGGCCATATACTACATCTGGTGCAGGCTGAGCCTGTGTCACCCAAGTGCATTTAACCATCAATAGTGTGGTTATTTTTTGGCCATATACTACATCAGGGGAAAGTTGAGCCTGTCACCCAGCGCCTAAAAAATAGACCTGACATTTCTATTCAACCAAATTTGTACTGTTTTAGCTGGTCAAGTTATTTGTAGTGACCGTAAAAGCACACTTTTTGTTCTGGGTTGAAAAACTATTCCCAAATTTGCCATTGTCAAAATAACTAGTTTCTGCTATATGAGGCCTACTTGAAATCTATCCCAAAAAGGATATCTTACATTGAAGGTGCTGATAGTGTCATTCAGAAAAACCTAACACACGCGCTACCGTGCAGATACAAGTCTAATTCTGTGATTAAACCTATACCTGTCACACAGCGCAAAAAAAACAGGCCTCACATTTCTATTCAACCAAATCTGTACTGTTTTAGCTGGTCAAGTTATTTGTAGTGACCGTAAAAGCAAATTTTTTGTTCTGGGTTGAAAAACTATTCCCAAATTTGCCATTCTCAAAATAACTAGTTTCTGCTATATAAGGGCCTACTTGAAATCTATCCCAAAAAGGATATCTTACATTGAAGGTGCTGATAGTGTCATTCAGAAAAACCTAACACACACGCTACCGTGCAGATACAAGTCTAATTCTGTGATTAAACCTATACCTGTCACACAGCGCAAAAAAAAACAGGCCTCACATTTCTATTCAACCAAATCTGTACTGTTTTAGCTGGTCAAGTTATTTGTAGTGACCGTAAAAGCACATTTTTTGTTCTGGGTTGAAAAACTATTCCCAAATTTGCCATTCCCAAAATAACTAGTTTCTGCTATGAGGCCTACTTGAAATCAATCCCAAAAAGGATATCTTACATTGAAGGTGCTGATAGTGTCATTCAGAAAAACCTAAAACACACGCTACTGTGCAGATACAAGTCTAATTCTGTGATTAAACCTATACCTGTCACACAGCGCAAAAAAAAACAGGCCTCACATTTCTATTCAACCAAATCTGTACTGTTTTAGCTGGTCAAGTTATTTGTAGTGACCGTAAAAGCACACTTTTTGTTCTGGGTTGAAAAACTATTCCCAAATTTGCCATTGTCAAAATAACTAGTTTCTGCTATATGAGGCCTACTTGAAATCTATCCCAAAAAGGATATCTTACATTGAAGGTGCTGATAGTGTCATTCAGAAAAACCTAACACACACACTACCGTGCAGATACAAGTCTAATTCTGTGATTAAACCTATACCTGTCACACAGCGAAAAAAAAAACAGGCCTCACATTTCTATTCAACCAAATCTGTACTGTTTTAGCTGGTCAAGTTATTTGTAGTGACCGTAAAAGCACACTTTTTGTTCTGGGTTGAAAAACTATTCCCAAATTTGCCATTGTCAAAATAACTAGTTTCTGCTATATGAGGCCTACTTGAAATCTATCCCAAAAAGGATATCTTACATTGAAGGTGCTAATAGTGTCATTCAGAAAAACCTAACACACACGCTACCATGCAGATACAAGTCTAATTCTGTGATTAAACCTATACCTGTCACACAGCGCAAAAAAAACAGGCCTCACATTTCTATTCAACCAAATCTGTACTGTTTTAGCTGGTCAAGTTATTTGTAGTGACCGTAAAAGCACACTTTTTGTTCTGGGTTGAAAAACTATTCCCAAATTTGCCATTCTCAAAATTGTGGTGAACGGGAACAATGAGAAAAACATCTAATAAGGGACGCGGACGTGGACATGGTCGTGGTGGTGTTAGTGGACCCTCTGGTGCTGAGAGAGGACGTGGCCGTTCTGCCACAGCCACACGTCCTAGTGAACCAACTACCTCAGGTCCCAGTAGCCAGCAGAATTTACAGCGATATTTTGTGGGGCCCAATGCCGTTTTAAGGATGGTAAGGCCTGAGCAGGTACAGGCATTAGTCAATTGGGTGGCCGACAGTGGATCCAGCACGTTCACATTATCTCCCACCCAGTCTTCTGCAGAAAGCGCACAGATGGCGCATGAAAACCAAGCCCATCGGTCTGTCACATCACCCCCATGGATATCAGGGAAACTGTCTGAGCCACAAGTTATGCAGCAGTCTCTTATGCTGTTTGAAGACTCTGCTGCCAGGGTTTCCCAAGGGCATCCACCTAGCCCTTCCCCAGGGGTGGAAGAGATAGAATGCACTAACGCACAACCACTTATGTTTCCTGATAATGAGGACATGGGAATACCACCTCAGCACGTCTCTGATGATGACGAAACACAGGTGCCAACTGCTGCGTCTTTCTGCAGTGTGCAGACTGAACAGGAGGTCAGGGATCAAGACTGGGTAGAAGACGATGCAGGGGACGATGAGGTCCTAGACCCCACATGGAATGAAGGTCGTGCCACTGACTTTCACAGTTCGGAGGAAGAGGCAGTGGTGAGAGCGAGCCAACAGCGTAGCAAAAGAGGGAGCAGTGGGCAAAATCAGAACACCCGCCGCCAAGAGACTCCGCCTGCTACTGACCGCCGCCATCTGGGACCGAGCACCCCAAAGGCAGCTTCAAGGAGTTCCCTGGCATGGCACTTCTTCAAACAATGTGCGGACGACAAGACCCGAGTGGTTTGCACACTGTGCCATCAGAGCCTGAAGCGAGGCATTAACGTTCTGAACCTTAGCACAACCTGCATGACCAGGCACCTGCATGCAAAGCATGAACTGCAGTGGAGTAAACACCTTAAAAACAAGGAAGTCACTCAGGCTCCCCCTGCTACCTCTTCTGCTGCTGCCGCCTCGGCCTCTTCTGCTGCTGCTGCCGCCTCGGCCTCTTCCTCCGCCTCTGGAGGAACGTTGGCATCTGCCGCCCAGCAAACATGGGATGTACCACCAACACCACCACCTGCGTCACCAAGCATCTCAACCATGTCACACGGCAGCGTTCAGCTCTCCATCTCACAAACATTTGAGAGAAAGCGTAAATTCCCACCTAGCCACCCTCGATACCTGGCCCTGAATGCCAGCATTTCTAAACTACTGGCCTATGAAATGCTGTCATTTAGGCTGGTGGACACACACAGCTTCAAACAGCTCATGTCGCTTGCTGTCCCACAGTATGTTGTTCCCAGCCGCCATTACTTCTCCAAGAGAGCCGTGCCTTCCCTGCACAAACAAGTGTCCGATAAAATCAAGTGTGCACTGCGCAACGCCATCTGTGGCAAGGTCCACCTAACCACAGATACGTGGACCAGTAAGCACGGCCAGGGACACTATATCTCCCTAACTGCACACTGGGAAAATGTAGTGGCGGCTGGGCCCCAGGCGGAGAGCTGTTTGGCGCACGTCCTTCCGCCGCCAAGGATCGCAGGGCAACATTCTTTGCCTCCTGTCTCCTCCTCCTCCTACTCAGCTTCCTCCTCCTCTTCTTCCACCTGCTCATCCAGTCAGCCACACACCTTCACCACCACTTCAGCACAGCCCGGGGTAAACGTCAGCAGGCCGTTCTGAAACTCATATATTTGGGGGACAGGCCCCACACCGCACAGGAGTTGTGGGGGGTATAGAACAACAGACCGACGAGTGGTTGCTGCCGGTGAGCCTCAAGCCCGGCCTGGTGGTGTGCGATAATGGGCGAAATCTCGTTGCAGCTCTGGGACTAGCCGGTTTAACGCACATCCCTTGCCTGGCGCATGTGCTGAATTTGGTGGTGCAGATGTTCATTCGCAACTACCCCGACATGTCAGAGCTGCTGCATAAAGTGCGTTCTGTCTGTTCGCGCTTTCGGCGTTCACACACTGCCGCTGCTCGCCTGTCTGCGCTACAGCGTAACTTCGGCCTTCCCGCTCACCGCCTCATATGCGACGTACCCACCAGGTGGAACTCCACCTTGCATATGCTGGACAGACTGTGCGAGCAGCAGCAGGCCATAGTGGAGTTTCAGCTGCAGCACGCACGGGTCAGTCGCACTGCGGATCAGACACACTTCACCACCAATGACTGGGCCTCCATGCGAGACCTGTGTGCCCTGTTGCGTTGTTTTGAGTACTCCACCAACATGGCCAGTGGCGATGACGCCGTTATCAGCGTTACAATACCACTTCTATGTCTCCTTGAGAAAACACTTAGGGCGATGATGGAAGAGGAGGTGGCCCAGGAGGAAGAGGAGGAAGAGGGGTCATTTTTAGCACTTTCAGGCCAGTCTCTTCGAAGTGACTCAGAGGGAGGTTTTTTGCAACAGCAGAGGCCAGGTACAAATGTGGCCAGACAGGGCCCACTACTGGAGGACGAGGATGAGGAGGAGGTGGAGGAGGATGAGGATGAAGCATGTTCACAGCGGGGTGGCACCCAAAGCAGCTCGGGCCCATCACTGGTGCGTGGCTGGGGGGAAACACAGGACGATGACGATACGCCTCCCACAGAGGACAGCTTGTCCTTACCTCTGGGCAGCCTGGCACACATGAGCGACTACATGCTGCAGTGCCTGCGCAACGACAGCAGAGTTGCCACATTTTAACGTGTGCGGACTACTGGGTTGCCACCCTGCTGGATCCCCGGTACAAAGACAATGTGCCCACCTTATTTCCTACACTGGAGCGTGATAGGAAGATGCGCGAGTACAAGCGCACGTTGGTAGACGCGCTACTGAGAGCATTCCCAAATGTCACAGGGGAACCAGTGGAAGCCCAAGGCGAAGGCAGAGGAGGAGCAAGAGGTCGCCAACGCAGCTGTGTCACGGCCAGCTCCTCTGAGGGCAGGGTTACCATGGCAGAGATGTGGAAAAGTTTTGTCACCACGCCACAGCTAACTGCACCACCACCTGATACGTAACGTGTTAGCAGGAGGCTACATTTCACTAACATGGTGGAACAGTACCTGTGCACACCCCTCCACGTACTGACTGATGGTTCGGCCCCATTCAACTTCTGGGTCTCCAAATTGTCCACGTGGCCAGAGCTAGCCTTTTATGCCTTGGAGGTGCTGGCCTGCCCGGCGGCCAGCGTTTTGTCTGAACGTGTATTCAGCACGGCAGGGGGCGTCATTACAGACAAACGCAGCCGCCTGTCTACAGCCAATGTGGACAAGCTGACGTTCATAAAAATGAACCAGGCATGGATCCCACAGGACATGTCCATCCCTTGTGCAGATTAGATATTAACTACCTCCCCTTAACAATATATTATTCTACTCCAGGGCACTTCCTCATTCAATCCTATTTTTATTTTCATTTTACCATTATATTGCGGGGCAACCCAAAGTTGAATGAACCTCTCCTCTGTCTGGGTGCCAGGGCCTAAATGTGTGACAGTGGCCTGTTCCAGTGGTGGGTGACGTGAAGCCTGATTCTCTGCTATGACATGAAGACAGATTCTGTGCTTACATAAGGCCAGATTCTCTGTTACGGGACCTCTCTCCTCTGCCTGGGTGCCTGGGCCTAAATATGTGACAGTGGCCTGTTCCAGTGGTGAGTGACGTAAAGCCTGATTCTCTGCTATGACATGAAGACTGATTCTGTGCTGACATAAGGCCAGATTCTCTGTTACGGGGCCTCTCTCCTCTGTCTGGGTGCCGGGGCCTAAATGTGTGACAGTGGCCTGTTCCAGTGGTGGGTGACGTGAAGCCTGATTCTCTGCTATGACATGAAGACAGATTATGTGCTGACATAAGGCCAGATTCTCTGTTACGGGACCTCTCTCCTCTGCCTGGGCCTAAATATGTGACAGTGGCCTGTTCCAGTGGTGGGTGACGTAAAGCCTGATTCTCTGCTATGACATAAAGACTGATTCTGTGCTGACATAAGGCCAGATTCTCTGTTACGGGACCTCTCTCCTCTGCCTGGGTGCCTGGGCCTAAATATGTGACAGTGGCCTGTTCCAGTGGTGGGTGACGTGAAGCCAGATTCTCTGCTATGACATGAAGACTGATTCTGCACTGACAAAAGGCCAGATTCTCTGTTACGGGACCTCTCTCCTCTGCCTGGGTGCCTGGGCCTAAATATATGACAGTGGCCTGTTCCAGTGGTGGGTGACGTGAAGCCTGATTCTCTGCTATGACATGAAGACTGATTCTGTGCTGACATAAGGCCAGATTCTCTGTTACGGGACCTCTCTCCTCTGCCTGGGTGCCTGGGCCTAAATATGTGACAGTGGCCTGTTCCAGTGGTGGGTGACGTGAAGCCTGATTCTCTGCTATGACATGAAGACAGATTCTGTGCTGACATAAGGCCATATTCTCTGTTACGGGACCTCTCTCCTCTGCCTGGGTGCCTGGGCCTAAATATGTGACAGTGGCCTGTTCCAGAGGTGGGTGACGTAAAGCCTGATTCTCTGCTATGACATGAAGACTGATTCTGTGCTGACATAAGGCCAGATTCTCTGTTACGGGACCTCTCTCCTCTGCCTGGGTGCCTGGGCCTAAATATGTGACAGTGGCCTGTTCCAGTGGTGGGTGACGTGAAGCCTGATTCTCTGCTATGACTGATTCTGCGCTGACATAAGGCCAGATTCTCTGTTACGGGACCTCTCTCCTCTGCCTGGGCCTAAATATGTGACAGTGGCCTGTTCCAGTGGTGGGTGACGTGAAGCCTGATTCTCTGCTATGACATGAAGACTGATTCTGCGCTGACATGAAGCCAGATTCTCTGCTATGGCATGAAGATACTGATTCTCTGCTGACATGAAGCCAGATTATCTGCTATGGGACCTCTGTCCAATTGATATTGGTTCATTTTTATTTTTTTTATTTTAATTTCAATTCATTTACCTATCCACATTTGTTTGCAGGGGATTTACCTACATGTTGCTGCCTTTTGCAGCCCTCTAGCTCTTTCCCGGGCTGTTTTACAGCCTTTTTAGTGCCCAAAAGTTCGGGTCCCCATTGACTTCAATGGGGTTCGGGTTCGGGACGAAGTTCGGGTCGGGTTCGGATCCCGAACCCGAACATTTCCGGGAAGTTCGGCCGAACTTCTCGAACCCGAACATCCAGGTGTTCGCTCAACTCTAGTACTGATTTAAAAAAAAATCGAATATTCGAAATTACGAAGTACCTATATTCGCGAGAAAAATTCGAAATTCGAATATTCGTGATCAACACTACTTAACACACTGATGATCTGTTGTATGCCCCTTTTTTAGGCAGGTTAAGCATAGATTGGCGTAATACCTCAAGCATTTCAGTGTAGCAATTCCTAAGGACATTCATTCCTAGGATCACTGCAGAGCCACCTTTGTCTCCGTCTTGTACAACAATAATACCTTGTCTAGGTAGGGTGGTTTCTCCTACTTGCAGAGTTGGCTCCCAATAACCATGTATTGGCACGGGTTTCCCGTTGCTGGCTGTAAGATCCAACCAGGATTCTGGTGGTTGCATAAGTTGGCTCTGGTCCTAGTATTTATCAAATGCAGGCCGTAGGATGGTAATGACCTGAGATTTGGTGTCCAGTAGGGAGACAAAAGGAATTCCTACATATCTGGGCATCCAGTTGGGATCTTGTGGACCTATTGGTTTACCTCTCGAAGGGCGGTCCTCAGCCTCGAGGGTTTCTCTTTTAACCACCAGCACATTGTTTCTGTATGTCCTATCTTATGTCAGTAGGTGCAAATAGGTCGCCTGCAGGCGTTGGAGTGGTCATTTTGGCGCCCTCCAGGACTTCTGGGATATACATGTATATCTTTGTAGTCAGGAGGGAAAAGTTATTTTCGTACAGGTCTCTCATCCTCCAATAATAAAGGCTTCTCCTACTGTTCTAATTTCTGACACACCTTCTCCAGGCTTTTTGTCCAAAATTTAACCTGTTCTGTCATGGCTGCTACGGCATCAGGGACAGGAGTTTGAGCTGCCTGACGGGCTACCAGGCAACACTTGGAAGGGGTAGCAGGCGTGTGGACAAGAGTTTCAGCAATTTTAGTAGGCTCTGGCTGCGGACTCTTTCCCAGAATGCTAATGGCTAGCTCTTTAATGTCTAGGAATGTGACACTTGGGTGTGTAACATCCTGAAGTATGTCACTAAACCTCTGTTTCCCTGCTACAATTATGTCAAGTGTTAATGTATTGTCAACTAGTGTAATATGGCTGTGCATTATCAACTTATGTATTTCTATGACTGTTTAATATGTATTTGCTGTAATTTCCATGTACACCAGCAGGTGGCAGCAATATGTAGGCTAACACCATAGCTAGTTGATAGACCTAGACTGGAATAGACCATTCCAGGCTATCTTCCCCCTATCTGAGGAGGAGTGGAATGTTCCCACATCCTACTTCAGGAGGAGGACAGAAAGTTCTAGGCAGTGTACCAGCCACCCTCTGTTGGGGTAGGCTGTGTGTTGATAGGAGCTCCCAGAAACAGGGAACCCAACCAAGGATCCAAGCCTCTGCTGAGGCCCAAGATCAACCTTCACAGCCTGAGTCCCTTACCTCAGCTGGTAGACCAAGGAAGCAGCCATCTACAGAACTATCAGATCTCCAGGAAGCCACCACCATTCCCTGCGAGCAGTCCTGTAAGTACAGATTCCAAAACAAGGAGAAGATAAGTACCTCCACAGCTAGTCAGGCCCATATCAAGCAGACCACAGACAGAGCAGAAGATAGATACCTGCCAGTTCCAATAGGCGTATGTTCAGATGCAAAATATATACACTGCGTGCAGAATTATTAGGCAAATGAGTATTTTGACCACATCATCCTCTTTATGCATGTTGTCTTACTCCAAGCTGTATAGGCTCGAAAGCCTACTACCAATTAAGCATATTAGGTGATGTGCATCTCTGTAATGAGAAGGGGTGTGGTCTAATGACATCAACACCCTATATTAGGTGTGCATAATTATTAGGCAACTTCCTTTCCTTTGGCAAAATGGGTCAGAAGAAGGACTTGACAGGCTCAGAAAAGTCAAAAATAGTGAGATATCTTGCAGAGGGATGCAGCACTCTTAAAATTGCAAAGCTTCTGAAGCGTGATCATCGAACAATCAAGCGTTTTATTCAAAATAGTCAACAGGGTCGCAAGAAGCGTGTGGAAAAACCAAGGCGCAAAATAACTGCCCATGAACTGAGAAAAGTCAAGCGTGCAGCTGCCAAGATGCCACTTGCCACCAGTTTGGCCATATTTCAGAGCTGCAACATCACTGGAGTGCCCAAAAGCACAAGGTGTGCAATACTCAGAGACATGGCCAAGGTAAGAAAGGCTGGAAGACGACCACCACTGAACAAGACACACAAGCTGAAACGTCAAGACTGGGCCAAGAAATATCTCAAGACTGATTTTTCTAAGGTTTTATGGACTGATGAAATGAGAGTGAGTCTTGATGGGCCAGATGGATGGGCCCGTGGTTGGATTGGTAAAGGGCAGAGAGCTCCAGTCCGACTCAGACGCCAGCAAGGTGGAGGTGGAGTACTGGTTTGGGCTGGTATCATCAAAGATGAGCTTGTGGGGCCTTTTCGGGTTGAGGATGGAGTCAAGCTCAACTCCCAGTCCTACTGCCAGTTTCTGGAAGACACCTTCTTCAAGCAGTGGTACAGGAAGAAGTCTGCATCCTTCAAGAAAAACATGATTTTCATGCAGGACAATGCTCCATCACACGCGTCCAAGTACTCCACAGCGTGGCTGGCAAGAAAGGATATAAAAGAAGAAAATCTAATGACATGGCCTCCTTGTTCACCTGATCTGAACCCCATTGAGAACCTGTGGTCCATCATCAAATGTGAGATTTACAAGGAGGGAAAACAGTACACCTCTCTGAACAGTGTCTGGGAGGCTGTGGTTGCTGCTGCACGCAATGTTGATGGTGAACAGATCAAAACACTGACAGAATCCATGGATGGCAGGCTTTTGAGTGTCCTTGCAAAGAAAGGTGGCTATATTGGTCACTGATTTGTTTTTGTTTTGTTTTTGAATGTCAGAAATGTATATTTGTGAATGTTGAGATGTTATATTGGTTTCACTGGTAAAAATAAATAATTGAAATGGGTATATATTTGTTTTTTGTTAAGTTGCCTAATAGTTATGCACAGTAATAGTCACCTGCACACACAGATATCCCCCTAAAATAGCTAAAACTAAAAACAAACTAAAAACTACTTCCAAAAATATTCAGCTTTGATATTAATGAGTTTTTTGGGTTCATTGAGAACATGGTTGTTGTTCAATAATAAAATTAATCCTCAAAAATACAACTTGCCTAATAATTCTGCACTCCCTGTATATTAATTCCTGCCACATATTGCCAATACCTGCTGGGATCCTAGACTATTGCTGTACATTGTATGGATTCAAAGCTGCATATCATAACATCAAGTAAAGACAAGTTGGACCCTATTATCTGTGTGGAATCCCATCATTCCTCCATTACTCCTATTAACAGCACTCATTTTGTTGCATGTGAGCCAGGATACAGGAGTCCAGCCGTACTACAGGTAGGAGACACCGTTGACACAATACAGAGACAATATCCCTCTCTGGAATTCCTCACCTAGTACGTGTGCTCATACCATCTTAAAGGGCCCTACTACAGTACCTGCGCAAGCTGCAACTGGCGTCACAAACTTATACACACCTAAATCTGACCCACTGCATAGCAACCCCACTGACCCAGTGTCCTGCTCATTGCAGGTGTTGTGCAGGTAAAATTCTCAATAGGCATTTTAGGTTGTCAGTGTTAACACCTTCAATGAATTGTTCCTTTAAAGTTTTGTCTTGGTCCTCTGCCTCACGGGGGTCTACCTGAACCACAGCTCTAAGGGTTTCTTGTAAAGACAATGCAAAGTCTCTGAGTGACTCACCAGTTTGTTGTTTCGTGCTGAAGAACCTCATTTTGACTTCTGACACGGTCTTGGGTTCAAAGGTGGTGTAGAGTCTCTCAAAGATCTGTCCCAGTGTTCTTCTTTCAGAGCTAGTCCAGTCCTCCTGGACTGCGGCTCCCTCTAATTGGGCTATAAGTATTTCCATTTGCTGCTCTGTGGAGACGGGGTACAATCTAAACAAGGCACACATTTTCTCTTTAAAGTCTCTTAGGGTGTGAGTTTCCCCAGAGTATCAGGGGAACCAAGGGGCCCCAAAGTAGTAGGGCATGGTTAGTGGCATCATGCTGGCTGTTTCAGCAACTGGCGGTGTACTGGAGCCAGCTGCAACTGCTGCAGGGGTTCTGCTGAGGTCATGCTGCGCAGCTTCCTCCTGAACAGACATGGCAATAACAGTTTATTTAAATGCTGCAGGCTAAATTTGACTTTATACACTTTTTGACTGGGGTTGCTATGGACAACCATTCCGGGTGTATGGCCCTTTAAGAAGCGATCGGTGCAGGCCTTAGGTTTCTGCAGAGGAAGATCTTTATTAAATGTCCCCTTTTTACTGATAGAGGGTTCCTTACAAGCTGAGGACTTATATCTGGGCTTCTACTTGCTTTTATCGCCGTGGAGGCTGTCTAGTAATCTCGATCCTCCTTTTCTCTTGTCCGCCCCAAATCTCGTTATGCGCGAGAGTACGTCACACGCAAGTCCTGTGCGCGGCGTCTCTTCAACGCGATTCCACAGCAGAAGGGGCGGTGCCACACTATACTTACAGCCCGGCCTCCCCGGACCGTTACAGGAGTGGTAGGCAGCACTTTGAATAATCACTTTACATATGGGGCGGTGCGCTAACTTTCTTTGCACTGGAAGGAGGGGCAACTTGATTTTTCCCGCCAGGCTGCTCTGTGATGGCGCAGCAAACAACTACAAGTCCGTTAGGCAGCCATTTTAAATGCAAAACAGTCCATTCAAATACAGAAAGCAGCGCTACAAACTTTTCAAAAATCCACAATTTCGCAGTTTTAACAATGTGGTTTTGTAGTAGAAGAATAGCGCAATACATGCAGACAGTCTTTAAGCAGTTTTAACAGTTCCTTGGCCCAATAGAAGCAATAAAGAGTTGGGGCTCATTCACAATAGGCAGTCTATAATAAAGCAGGGTTTTGCAAGTCCTGTTTAAACAGTGCCAATTTTTAATTATTGCAGTGCACACAAATGCAACAATGCACAAGTCCAGTTATCACTTAGGCACAGAGGAATATGAAATCCTGTTCGTGACGCCAATTTTAATTATGCGGTATGCCAGACCTAACAGGGGAATTATGTGTGAGGTCACGGTGTGAGCAATAGGTAGGCCGAGGTAAATACAGTTCTGATTACTCACGGTTACGTTGTCTCTGGGCACGCTCGCATAAGTGAAGAGGAGAACGGCACAAAGATTCTCTGGGGCACACTCTGGTGCAAGGGACACAGGCCAGATGGTGGTTCGAGGTGCCCATGATGGTCTGTGTTAATGTGCCTATGGCAAGGTCCCTTGTAGTCGTGACACCAGTACCTTTTGTATGGAGGTACAACCATTTACTGTAGTGTTAATTGAGGAACTTGAGACTGAGACAGGAAGGATGAAATCCAGGATGGAAATTTACTGAAGAGAACTCCTGATAACAGCACATCCAAAGTATTAAACAGTCTCTTGGTACAGAGGTAACACTGCTGCAGGTCCTCTGCTGAGATGTGTAATGTCTTTTTCTAGCTATTAAATGCAATGAATTTGTAGCCTTACTGGTAGAGAACTTCTAGGCTGATCCTGGTGATCCCAGTGCAGGCTTGTGAAGTTGCCGGAGGCTGGTGACTCCTTCACTGGGGAATCCAAAGGTCCTAAGGCACTAGTTAAAAATGTCCGTAACCCTTTGGGAGTCTCTTTCTTTAGAATTTTCTGAGTAAAATGGAGCACTTCAGCTCTGGGCTGAAAACTACAACTTTGCAGTACCCACGAGGGTAGTGGGACACTGCAGGGACTTCACAATGGTGCACTCTTTTATTAGAAACTCCAGCCCACACATACTCTGTCTTCAAGAGACACATCTCACACCTATTACATCCCTGGCTCTGAAGAAGCCTTGGGTACAATGGTGTGCCCACTCCTACCATTCCTCTTCCTCAAGGGGGGTGTGTGTCTATTAATACATAAACAGCTAAGATGGGAGGCTAAAGAACTAGCTATTTGTCACGAGTTGGAGGTCCCAGGAGAGACCACCGCGTTGTCAAGCAATAAACAAACGGAAATCAGGTAGTGACACATAAGAGTTTATTGCACAAACAAAAACCAGGGAAGGCAGCACAAACAAAACATGAGCTCTATGTACCGTCAGCACAGTGGGAGGAAACCCCCACAGCGCCACTGTCTAGTAATACTCCAGAGGGGCGTGACTAAGCAACTCCTGGTATTCACTAGAGCCCTAGATGGTAGGGTTAGACTTTGCCGCAGGAAGTTGCCAGGGTCCACTCTGGAGCGTGAACTAGACAGTGACAGCAGGAACGAATGGACAACAGGTACCAGAAGGTTCTGACGGCACATAGGCAAACATAACAGACAGGCAAATACAAAACAGGGCAACTAATAATACAAGCAGGAGTTCACGCAAGGGAGCAGGAGTGGCAATGAGCAGAGAAGGACTTGCTCCACCAGTAGTAAACTGCATAGCCTTGCGCATGCCACTCTGCTGCAAAGGCTTGCTGAACACAGACATATGAATACACACAAAGTAACTAAAACATAACTGGCAGAACAGATAACAGAAAGACAGGAAAGAGGACGTCAAAGAGGACGGGAATGAACAAGTAGGGAAACCCACAGAGCACAGACAGACATGGATCCCATGGGTCAGCAGCATGGGAGAGAGAGTACAAACCAGGAGCAGGACAAGACAACACACACCAGGAGAGCTGACCCAGAACTGAGGAAACCTCAGCCTTATATACAGGTTCCATGGGTGCAGCAGAGAGACCACACCCATGGAGCAGACAGAGGATTAACTCCTAATAGGAACACAGGGGAGTTAACCCATACAGAACCACAAATAACACACAGAAACAAAACTTCAGCGAGGAGCGCCGAACGAGCAAGGACGGAAGGTCACAGCCAGAGATAGTGGCTGTGACACTATTGATATGGAAGGCAGATATGTTTTTGTACACGCTTTTATTGACAGTGCACATTATGTTTTACTGAACATTTATAACCCTCCTCCTAGATCCATGCAGATTTTACACCTAGCAGCCACCTTTGCCGCAGGACACCCACATGCCAAAATACTTTGCATGGGAGACTTAAACATGATATTGGATCCCTTGTTGGATCGCTACAATGATGTGGCAGGCCCGTTCATTACAAAGAACCTCTCACAGCTAAGCAGATTCTTAACAGAATTTAGATGGCATGACCTCTGGAGGTCTAGATATCCCAGGTCTAGAGTATATTCATGTAAAAGATGCAGTCATAACTCCCTAACCAGGATAGACTATATACTAGGCAATGAATCAACATTGTTAAATTCGAGGTCCATAACGTACTTGCCCCGGGGAATTTCGGATCATTTACCAGTACTTGGCACATTGATTCGAAGTGTCCCCTGAATAATGTACATCAGTGAACATACACCCATTCTGGTTGAACCTCATGGGCGCATCAGATGGGATATCATATCAAATACAGGAGTTCATTAGAACACATGAAAACAAATCCAACATTGGGCTGGTATAGGACACATTAAAAGCTTTTTTACGTGGGGCACTACACTCTAATATATCCTACATCAAAAGAGACACTAAAAGATCAGAACTGGAACTGGAGTCTCGGTGCTCCACTCTAGAACAGCAATATATTAGTCACCCGACTGACGCTAACAGAAGTGAAGAAGTGAGTGGCTGCAGGCGGGGAGACAATACTTAGCAATACTTAAAGATAAAGCTGATAGGAAACTGTTCTTTATGAAACAAACTGCTTTTGTACTTGGAAATCAATCAGCTAAGCTGCTGGCCCAATAGATCCGACATGACTCGCCCTCTGCGGCGGTCCTAGCAATAGGGATCACATAAGACAAGTACTCAGCACTCAAGAAACAATTCTCAGTGCCTTCACACATTTTTATCGAGACTTATATAGATCCAATATAACAGCATCCGAAATGGAGTAGCTACCTATTTAGAAGACCTTTCTGTCCCCAAACTCACCACATCACAAAGTGCCCAATTGGATCACCCTATTTGCTTGGAGGAGATACTGCAGGCAATAGCAGATCTAAATAGTGGGAAATCCCCGGGCCCAGATAGGCTCCCCAAAGAAGTATACGCCAGATATGCAGAGGTGTTGGCCCCACAACTGCTGACCACCTTTCACTCAGCTCTAGAAATGTAGCCACCATAATACTCCTGCTCAAACCTGACAAGGATCCTCTTGATTGTGGATTGTATAGACCCATAGCACTGCTAAATGTGGACTACAAAATCCTAACCAGAATTTTAGCCACTCGTCTTCACCAGGTAATTCTATCATTAATCCACGAGGACCAAACATGCTTTATGCCAGGGAAGTCCACTACAGAGAACATAAGACAGGTACAGGTGGTTACATAGCTAGGATATTCCATGAATGCAGACTGGGCACTAGCGTCACTAGACGCAGCCAAAGCATTTGATTCAATAGAATGGTCATATCTGACTGGCTGTCTTTGAGGTTTTGGGTTTGGACCTCAGTTCCTTAGATGGATCAGTATCCTGTATAGCAGCCCGATAAGTAGGCTTCTGGTCAATGGAGACTTTTCGGACAGCTTCCCCCTTCATAGAGGGACAAGACAGGGTTGCCCCTTATCACCACTTTTATTTGCCCTTGCAATCGAAATCTTTGCCATTAAGGTGAGAAACAGCAATAACATAACCAGAGTAACCATGGGGAAGAAGGAGGTTCGAATAGGATTGTACGCTGATGACATGATTTTATATCTGTCATCCCCTGAATCGTCTCTCAGCAATGAGGTAAATCTGATAGATGAATTTGGGGGCTAATCAGGTCAGAGAATTAACTGGGGAAATCTGTGTACATGCCACTGGGCAGGGCAGAATGGAATGGACCCTCACATGTCTCTCAGCTGAAAGTGGTGGATAACTTTAAATATCTAGTAGTCAAAATCACCAAGATATATTCCCAGGCTCTATCACTTAATATGTGTCTGCTAATTGAACATATCCGGAATACTTTTAACAACTGGAAACCATTATCTCGGTGGCAGGGCGGATTAACTTAGTTAAAATGATTATACTCCCAAAAGTGCTGTATACCGTTCAACATGCAGAGACGCATATACCCAAATCAATGTTCAAAGAATTAGATGCCATGACCAGGGTTTTTATATGGGGCAGATCCTGTGTCAAACTCAGCTTAGATATGTTGAGACATCCTACAGTAAATTAGAGGGAGGTATGGCCCTATCTGATTATTTTATATATTACCTAGCTGGCCAGTTAAAGCTTATTAACACCTGGGTCACAACAGAAGACCTGCCTACCTCAGAGGACTTCCTTAAAACCTATCTTAAATGCAATACTTTGTGGTCGGTTTTGGAGGGGCCCTCAAAATTCCAAAGGCCAATGCTACCCAGACGGTCTGGAGAGAAGCTAAATCACTAGCCAAATTTACAGTACAGGTAGTTTCAGACATACCTTTGTGGGGAAATCTGTCCATACCAAATATACAGGGAGTAATGGGAGCGGATAAATGGAAGTTGGCGGGAGCCAAAACCCTAGGTGATATTTATGATCAAGGAATTATGATGACATTCAAGGCTTTGGCACAAAAATATAATATACCACACACCCATTTCTTTTCATACCTACAACCTAGGGCTGCAGTACAGAGCAAATTTCCGCATGATGTCCAAATATCCACTTATAGAAGTTGTTAAAACCCAGGGTCCCAGAGGATTAGTATCGGCAATTTACTCACACCTAGTACGAGCAAAGATTAGCACAGAGCCCCTCCCAATGATAGACAAATGGAAAATAATTTATTGGAGTTGCATCTACGAGTGTCGCCCGCAATAAATAACAAAATAATCCAACTTTATATTATACACTAGTCATATTTAACTTCAATTAGGATGCACAGAATGGGTAGAGTGCCATCTACAGCATGTCCGAGGTGTGGGGAACAGGAGGCGGACTTCTGGTACATGATCTGGAGCTGCAACACGATAGCCGCCTTCTGGAAGGAGGTGATTGATCTTCTTTCCTTATTACTATCGGTTCGGGTGCCGTGCACTCCTGAGGTCTGCCTGCTAGGAATACTGAATGATGATAAGTGAGATCACAATACAACAATATTCCTAAGGGAATCCCTGTTTATGGCACGTAAATGTGTAGCACTGAGAAGATACAACCCCAATACACCGAACTTGACCATGTTTAAATTGCAAATAAATCAGATCCTACCCTACATGGTGCTGGTATACAAACATCACAATAAACCACAGAAATTTGATAAAGTTTGGGGATTGTGGTGTGAGGCAGCAGAAACCATGTATTCAAGCTAGAGAAAGTACAGGCCGGACGTAGAGCTGCAAGCCTGGGGGAGGCCTGGCATGACAGAGGCTTGGAGGGAGTGGAGCGGTTAGAGAGTTATGGGGTTAATTGGTAGGTTGTGTGGGCGTTGCATTAGGGGAGAGGGTTAAGGTTTTTAAAGGGGTGGGAAGAGCAGGAAAGGGGCCATTTTGCAGGGGACGGCAAATCTGCAGCAGCTCCATTGTCAGAACTGCTGCATCACCTCATCAGTGGCTGTTCAGTACCTGCAAGTATGTCTTCAATTGATAAGCTGTTGGCGCAGCTCCGGGTGGCAGCGGAGAGTAGGGGTCAGGAGTGGCTGCAGTCTTGGAAGGAGGTGATTGGCACTGCTGCTGGGGCCGGGGGATCCGGCCTCTACGGATGCCCCCATTAGCCAGCCGCGGAGGACCAGGCCTCCGGCGCGGCTTAGTCCGGAGGAGACCCCGAAGGTCCGGCGCCAGGTTAGGAGCCCCTCCGTGGACCCTCCGGAATGCACCGCAGGTAGGAACACTGGTATCAGGTGGTCGCGTGCCAGGAGGAATCCTGTGGGAAGGCGGGACACTGGATGGGGGAGGAGGGATGTCCCCTCACCTGATTTAGCCAGCAGGGATGCAGGAGCAGGTTCGGCAAGTGGGTGAGGACAGACTCACCTTGGCCGGAGGGGGAGAGATGCCCAAGTTTGTTCCACGAGTCAGCAGGGGCAGGATGGCGGCCCTGTGCTTCCTTCATTGATCGGGCAGCGTGTGACTGGCTCAGAGTTGGCTCAAGCTTGTGCAAGGGCGGCTTCTAGTGGCGGAGCTGCAGAAGTGCAGGCTCCTGGGTTCCCTTCACTGATCGGGCAGCGTGTAGCTGGCTCACAGTCGGCTCCAGCTTGTACAATGGCGCCCTCTAGTGGCGGAGCTGCAGAAGTGCAGGCTCCAGCAGCAACAGCAGCAAATGGTGGCACAGGCAGTGCTGAAGACTGGATGACAGCCAGAGGAGAGATCAGAGGCGGTCAAATTCAGTTACTGCCTGGTCCAGCTGGTGGATTCACAGCATCCACGCAGCCAAGTGAGATACACGGGGAGTCCTCATTAGCGGTTGCTTGTTTCGGGGGGCTCCAGGGGTTGGTGTCTGTAGCGGGTGGGCTGGGGGATTTCTTATTGGGTTTACGGGAGGTTGTAAAAGGGCTGGCAACTACGGGACCAGGGACGGAGTCACCGTTGAACACTTGGGGTGTGCAGTGGTCAGTAGTACCGGGTGTTACAGAATGAACGGGGGGTAGCGGGGCTGTGGGTGCGGGGGCCAGCGGGTCATCCGAGGCGCTGTTACAGGGGTCGACGGATACGGATGGGGTCAGGGAGAGTGAGGGTGGTAAGGAAAAGGACGGGGGGAGCCACGTTTAGATGACGCGGCGAGAGGGGAGGTGTATGTTTGCTTTGAGGGGCCTCTGGGGGCCCACTTGAAGATGGAGGTGAAAGAAAAAATCTGGAAGGGGGAATACGTGGACATTTTTTCATTGCTCCCGCTTGAACGGTTTAATTTGGATAGGGAGAGGAAGGATGTTAAAAAGAAGGAAGACAAGGATAAGCGGCGGTACCGTTTGATTCCTCAGATTTTTTCCAACTGGATGCAGGTGTTTGTGATCCTCGCTAGTGTCATTGTTGAGAAGGCTCCGGAGAATTGTTCCGCGCTTTTCTGTTATCGGGACGCGATAGGAGAGGCCTATAGGCAGGGGCGGATTAAGTGCATGATAGGCCCGGGGCTGTCTACCCAATTCGGCACCCCCCCCCCCCATCGCCCCCTCCATTTTTGTTTTTTTCTGTATGAAGAGGCTGCAGTGCTTCATAAGCACCAAAGTCTCTTCCTAGGCCATATATAACGTCGTTCACATGGTCTAGGTGCAGCTCTGTCCCATCTGAGTGCTTGGGTCTGAACTGTAATACCAAGCGCAGTGCTATCAAATGGACAGCGCTGTGCTCACTTTAACATCGCGGTCACCTCAAACAGCTGATTGGTGGGGGTGCCAGGAGTCAGACCCCCACCATCTCATAACTCTCTGAGTACTGATTTCATAGATGTTACCTGCAGTCCTATGTAACACCCCACATAACACAGTGAACTATTGTGTTATGTGGTGTGTTACATAGGACGGCATGGAACATCTACTACGTTATCTGTACACAGAAGGTCATCACTGTTATCTGGGCTGTTACATAGGACTGCAGGTGACAAATTAAAATTTTAGTTGCCAAATTTAAAATACATACGATTATGATAAAAAAAAGACTTGGAGGAGAAGATGAGACGCAGGTCACAGTAGTGAGCCAGCTCTACATACAGGGAGTGCAGAATTATTAGGCAAGTTGTATTTTTGAGGATTAATTTTATTATTGAACAACAACCATGTTCTCAATGACCCAAAAAACTCATTAATATCAAAGCTGAATATTTTTGGAAGTAGTTTTTAGTTTGTTTTTAGTTTTAGCTATTTTAGGGGGATATCTGTGTGTGCAGGTGACTATTACTGTACATAATTATTAGGCAACTTAACAAAAAACAAATATATACCCATTTCAATTATTTATTTTTACCAGTGAAACCAATATAACATCTCAACATTCACAAATATACATTTCTGACATTCAAAAACAAAACAAAAACAAATCAGTGACCAATATAGCCACCTTTCTTTGCAAGGACACTCAAAAGCCTGCCATCCATGGATTCTGTCACTGTTTTGATCTGTTCACCATCAACATTGCGTGCAGCAGCAACCACAGCCTCCCAGACACTGTTCAGAGAGGTGTACTGTTTTCCCTCCTTGTAAATCTCACATTTGATGATGGACCACAGGTTCTCAATGGGGTTCAGATCAGGTGAACAAGGAGGCCATGTCATTAGATTTTCTTCTTTTATACCCTTTCTTGCCAGCCACGCTGTGGAGTACTTGGACGCGTGTGATGGAGCATTGTCCTGCATGAAAATCATGTTTTTCTTGAAGGATGCAGACTTCTTCCTGTACCACTGCTTGAAGAAGGTGTCTTCCAGAAACTGGCAGTAGGACTGGGAGTTGAGCTTGACTCCATCCTCAACCCGAAAAGGCCCCACAAGCTCATCTTTGATGATACCAGCCCAAACCAGTACTCCACCTCCACCTTGCTGGCGTCTGAGTCGGACTGGAGCTCTCTGCCCTTTACCAATCCAGCCACGGGCCCATCCATCTGGCCCATCAAGACTCACTCTCATTTCATCAGTCCATAAAACCTTAGAAAAATCAGTCTTGAGATATTTCTTGGCCCAGTCTTGACGTTTCAGCTTGTGTGTCTTGTTCAGTGGTGGTCGTCTTTCAGCCTGTCTTACCTTGGCCATGTCTCTGAGTATTGCACACCTTGTGCTTTTGGGCACTCCAGTGATGTTGCAGCTCTGAAATATGGCCAAACTGGTGGCAAGTGGCATCTTGGCAGCTGCACGTTTGACTTTTCTCAGTTCATGGGCAGTTATTTTGCGCCTTGGCTTTTCCACACGCTTCTTGCGACCCTGTTGACTTTTTTGAATGAAATGCTTGATTGTTCGATGATCACGCTTCAGAAGCTTTGCAATTTTAAGAGTGCTGCATCCCTCTGCAAGATATCTCACTATTTTTGACTTTTCTGAGCCTGTCAAGTCCTTCTTTTGACCCATTTTGCAAAGGAAAGGAAGTTGCCTAATAATTATGCACACCTAATATAGGGTGTTGATGTCATTAGACCACACCCCTTCTCATTACAGAGATGCACATCACCTAATATGCTTAATTGGTAGTAGGCTTTCGAGCCTATACAGCTTGGAGTAAGACAACATGCATAAAGAGGATGATGTGGTCAAAATACTCATTTGCCTAATAATTCTGCACTCCCTGTATAGGAGAATACAGCACCACATACCTCTTACTTCCAGTGACATCTTCTGTAATGTAGAACTTCTCTTTCCTCTTCTCCTCCGTTTGACCCAGACTGCCATGCCTAATTCTTTCAGCCACATCTCGTCTCTACAGAGTTTGTTACACAGACACGTTAGAGTTCTCATAATTGGGGTCATTTATCAAACTGGTGTAAAGTACAACTGGCTTAGGTCCCCATAGCAACCAATTAGATTCCACCTTTCATTTTCCAAAGGAGCTGTCAAAAATGAAAGGTGAAATCTGTTGCAATGGGTAACTAACCCAGTTCTACTTTACACCAGTTTGATAAATTACCCCAAAGGTCCCTATAGTGTCTACAGCAATTATAATGTCCCCTAGAGTGCCCCCAGTAATAATAACACCCTATATTGTGCTCCAGGTAATAATGCCTGTGTAGTGTCCCCAAAAATAATGTCCCCTAATAGAAACGCCCCCACACTGCCCCATAAAGTAATTTCCCCCACAATATCCCCGTACAGTAATTTCCCCCACACTACCCCATATAGTAATTTCCCCCACACTGCTCCTATATAGTAATTTCCCCCACACTGCTCCTATATAGTAATTTCCCCCACACTGCTCCTATATAGTAATTTCCCCCACACTGCTCATATATATTAATTTCCCCCCACACTGCTCCTATATAGTAATTTCCCCCACACTGCTCTTTTATAGTAATTTCCCCCACACTGCCTCCCATATAGTAATTTCCCCCACACTGCCCCATATAGTAATTCCCCACACTGCCCTCATATAGTAATTTCCCCCACACTGCCCCATATAGTAATTTCCCCCACAACATCCCCATACAGTAACTACCCCCGACACTACCACCATATAGTAATTTCCCTTACACTGCCCCCATATAGTAATTTCCCCCACACTGCCCCATATAGTAATTTCCCCCACACTGCCCCCATATAGTAATTTCCCCCACACTGCTCCATATAGTAATTTCCCCCACACTGCTCCTATATAGTAATTTCCCCCACACTGCTCTTTTATAGTAATTTCCCCCACACTGCTCTTTTATAGTAATTTCCCCCACACTGCCTCCCATATAGTAATTTCCCCCACACTGCCTCCCATATAGTAATTTCCCCCACACTGCCCCATATAGTAATTCCCCACACTGCCCCCATATAGTAATTTCCCCCACACTGCCCCATATAGTAATTTCCCCCACAATATCCCCATACAGTAGCTACCCCCGACACTACCACCATATAGTAATTTCCCTCACACTGCCCCATATAGTAATATCCCCCACACTGCCCCCATATAGTAATTTCCCCCACACTGCCCCATATAGTAATTTCCCTCACACTTCCCCATATAGTAATTTCCCCCACACTGTCCCATACAGTAATTTCCCCCACAAAGTAATTTGCCCCCCACACTGCCCTTATCAAGTAATAACCCCACACACTGCCCCATATAGTAATTTCCCCCACACTGCCCCCATATAGTAATTTCCCCCACACTGCCCCCATATAGTAATTTCCCCCACACTGCTCCATATAGTAATTTCCCCCACACTGCTCCTATATAGTAATTTCCCCCACACTGCTCTTTTATAGTAATTTCCCCCACACTGCCTCCCATATAGTAATTTCCCCCACACTGCCTCCCATATAGTAGTTTCCCCCACACTGCCCCATACAGTAGCTACCCCCGACACTACCACCATATAGTAATTTCCCTCACACTGCCCCCATATAGTAATTTCCCCCACACTGCCCCCATATAGTAATTTCCCCCACACTGCCCCATATAGTAATTTCCCCCACACTGCCCCATATAGTAATTTCCCCCACACTTCCCCATATAGTAATTTCCCCCACACTGTCCCATACAGTAATTTCCCCCACACTGCTCCATATAGTAATTTCCCCCACACTGCTCCATACAGTAATTTCTTCCACACTGCCTTTAATTTAGTAATTCCCCCCACAAAGTAATTTGCCCCCCACACTGCCCTTATCAAGTAATAACCCCACACACTGCCCCCATATAGTAATTTCCCCAACACTGCCCCATATAGTAATTTTCCCCACACTGCCCCCATATAGTAATTTCCCCCACACTGCTCCATATAGTAATTTCCCCCACACTGCTCCATGTAGTAATTTCTTCCACACTTCCTCCCATGTAGTAATTCCCCCAACAAAGTAATTTGCCCCCACACTGCCCCATCAAGTAATAACCCCACACACTTCCCCATTAGATAATTTGCCCTGACACTGCCATCCATTAAGTAATTTGCCCTGACACTGCCATCCATATAGTAATTTGCCCCCACACTGCCCTTCATTAAATAATTTGCCCCCCACACTGCCCCCATCAAGTAATAACCCCCCACACTGCCCCCATTAGATAATTTGCCCCGACACTGCCATCCATTAAGTAATTTGCCTCCCACACTGCCCCCACAGTATTAATTTCTCCACACTGCCCCCACAGTATTAATTTCTCCACACTGCCCTCACAGTATTAATTCCCCCCATGGTAGTAATTTGCCTCCATAGTATTAGATGTCCCCCACAGTATTATTTTCCCTACACTAGTAATTTGTCCCCACGTAGTAGTTTGCCCTCCACTGTCCCTTCAGTAATGTCCCCCAAAGTTGGCACACAAAAATAAAAAAGAATAAAAGCTAATACTTACCTGTGTCCCAGTCGGCACTCACTCGTAGATGTGCGTCAGGATTTTACTACCGCATAGGCTTCAGGCCTACTAGGCCTGAAGCCTATGGAGGTGATCGGCGGACGGCGGCGGTGCAGGGAACTATGCGCTCCCGTGCACCGCCGTAGTTTGTGGGCGTTTGGGTCGGCATTGGGCCCCCCAGCGATGCCGGGCTCATCATACCTGGGGTGGTTGAGGTATGATGAGCAATTTCGGCAATGAAAAGCAGCTCGGTCCAGCATTCGATGGGATCATAAGGATATAGGTTTGTGGATGCGGGTGATGGCTCCAGTCAGGGCGGGACAGTCCTTTCCAATGGGCGCCGGGGGTTCTGGGCAATCGGAGCGCTCGGCTGCCTTGCAAAAGGGGTTATGTTTCCCTGACAGGGATAAAAAAACATCGCGCCAATTGTTGCCTTCAGAAAATGCCACACCTTGAAGGACAAATTGGTCCGAAGTAGATTCCAGGAGAAAAAAAAACGAAACATGGCTCCAAAACTGGGGCCCCAAGGGCAACCGCAGATGCGGTCATTGCTCATGCTGTAAATTAAATCCGCAATGGGATACCCTGGTTTTTGGAGGGATCCAGCATAGGGTTAACACTCTCATTACTTGCAAAAGAAAATATGTTGTGTACTTGCTGAAATGTAAATGTGGCAGGTTTTACATAGGGAAAACAATAAGATGCCTCCAAGAAAGGATTAGAGAACATATCAACTCATTTACCACTGGCAAGGGCTGCACACGCCTGATCGAACACATGAGACAGGAACATGAAGGAAGCCATCAGACACTTAGCTTTGCAGGAATAGAGGTCATACGCAGTCTGCCACAAGGGGGAGATAGGCATAAGGAATTACTCAGGAGAGAGAGCAAGTGGATTTTGTGTGCAGGCGCAATGGGTCCGTTAGGTCTCAACGATAAGATCGATATGGGGATCTTTTTGTAAGTGCCTGTGCTCATATTGTATTGTTTGCATGACTGATCTGTATTATTTTTAATGTAATGTATCTTTCATACAGTGACGCGATCCTCTCTCTGTGATGCACAGGTTGGTAAATATTATTTAGCTTTTTTTTAATGAAAAATAAAAAAGGCTTTTACTACTTATTACCTGGTCTGGGGTTGTTGACTGGCTACTGTCATCCTCTTCTGGAGATGATAAATCTTCTTCAGATATGTGAGAGAGATTCTTTAATTAGAACATTTTATTTTTAAGTGTGGAAAAGTTGTATTATTTCAGGCAGATGAAATTAAGTATTAATCCAGCAGTTGGATATGTAGAGTCTCTTAGGGTTAGTTATAACAAAACTAGGTCCAGCAAATAATATAACCCATTAAAAGTCATATACTTTAATTCTAATCCTTAAAATAAATGGATAAATAGACAGACAGGACAATAATCACTGAGGGTCCACTGAGATAAATTACCACACTAAGCACCTTTACGCATAGAGGGAAAACTGTCCCTATTATCTCTCCCTGGACAATTGCTCAGCCCAGGGACGACCCCTAATGGTGGGGACTCCCTGTCCTCGAACCTGGGCTAGTCTGATCCTCGAACAGCCCTAGTCCGGTGGTCCTGGAGGGTAAGAAAATAATTAGATCCGTGCTTAGATGTGGACAAATATGAAAAACAAAAAACACACATACACCATGCCCTAAAGATGAAGGGGCGAATGGTGTACTGTGTATACAGCCCTAGTGCTGCCACGTCTGGGCCTATAGAGGAGTTGGGGTGACCGAACCCTAAGACGGACAACTAACTTATAGGTTTTCTGTGTCTATTGTCGATATCCAATAAACTATTGGATCCTTGATGTTTATACAGGAAATATGCCTGCAAGGAACTTCAACTACACTGGTTAACGATCCTTGGCATGCTCTTTACTGTCTTCATTGAGTCCGTATGGATGAGTTCTCCTCCCGTTACCTATCAATGGTGCCCTGACTATCTATATGACATCTATATAAGAACGGATATCATAATATCAGTATAGATATCCGGCACACGAAATTTACGGACCCCCTGATGATCCCACAAAGTGGGAGAAACGCGTCGGGGTATTTTGAATGACGTATATGTGTATAATCAAGGTTGTACTGTATACCTGGTTAGCTGCAACCAGCAGCACTAGCACTAGCGCTGTATACACAGTACACCATTCGGCCCTTCATCTTTAGGGCAGGGTATATGTGTGTTTTTTGTTTTTCATATCTGTCCACATCTAAGCACGGATCTAATTATTTTCTTACCTTCCAGGACCACCGGACTAGGGCTGTGCGAGGATCAGACTAGCCCAGGTTCGAGGACAGGGAGTCCCCACCATTAGGGGTCGTCCCTGGGCTGAGCAATTGTCCAGGGAGAGATAATAGGGACAGTTTTCCCTCTATGCGTAAAGGTGCTTAGTGTGGTAATTTATCTCAGTGGACCCTCAGTGATTATTGTCCTGTCTGTCTATTTATCCATTTATTTTAAGGATTAGAATTAAAGTATATGACTTTTAATGGGTTATATTATTTGCTGGACCTACAGATGAAATTAAGCCCTAGTTCACACATCTGTGTTTGGTTGGTCTCTAAACCGCCTAAATGGTGCAGATCTTTACATTTTACTTTATATATGTATAGACTTCTCTTCTGAATTTTTTATTACCAATCATCAATGTAAACCACGGAACAAACATTGAAGTGTGCAATGGGAGTAAAGGCTCATTGCTCCTTTTGCGGACCATAAAAGGTTTATCTGAATAATACAGGAACAGACCTGGCACACTCAATAGCACAGAGAATAACCAATACACAAAGGAGCCAAGTTCATAAGCGCTTGATTGGCATATTTGGAAGTAAGCAGACCTATTTTAATCATTGGAATTGCATGCTTGACAACGGTCATAATCAACCTCTAAATTGGCACTGGAGTTGAAATGGCGTTATGAAGAGGCACTGGCCTCTTCCAAACTACTGTGCATACAGGCAATCTACATCATCTGGATTAGTCAGTGTGCAATTTAAGCTAGAAATACAGCCATCATTTTCTGGGGTTTTAAAAACACACTTTTTTGCCAAAAAACAGTATTTTCCTGATCTGCAAGTGTTAAATAGAGATGTCCCGAACAATTCGCTGGCGACTAGTTCCCGGCGAACATAGCTCGTTCGAGTTCGCCGCGGCAGGCGAACATATGCAATGTTCGGTCCGCCCCCTATTCGTTATCATTGAGTAAACTTTGACCCTGTACCTCACAGTCAGCAGACACATTCCAGCCAATCAGCAGCAGACCCTCCCTCCCAGACCCTCCCACCTCCTGGACAGCATCCATTTTAGATTCATTCGGAAGCTGCATTCTTAGTGAGAGGAGGGACAGTGTAGCTGCTGCTGATTTAATAGGGAAATCGATAGCTAGGCTAGTGTATTCAGTGTCCACTACAGTCCTGAAGGACTCATCTGATCTCTGCTGTAAGGACAGCACCCCAAAAAGCCCTTTTTAGGGCTAGAACATCAGTCTGCTTTTTTTTTTTTCCCCTGTGTAATCTAATTGCAGTTGCCTGCCTGCCAGCGTGTGTGTCAGTCTCACAGCGTATACTGTGCCCACTTGCCCAGTGCCACCACTCATATCTGGTGTCACAATAGCTTGCATTTAAAAAATATATATAATGTTTTGACTGTGAAATAATAGCAGTCAGTTGCCTTCACGCGTGTGCGTTTCAGGGCCTGCCAGGGCACAGTGTCACACCAGTGCAACTCATATCTGGTGTAACAGTAGTGTATATTTAAAAAAATATATACAAATTTGACTGTGAAATAATAGCAGTCAGTTGCCTTCACACGTGTGTGTTTCAGGCCCTGCCAGGGCACAGTGTCACACCAGTGCAACTCATATCTGGTGTAACAGTAGTGTACATAAAAAAATATAATAATTTTGACTGTAATAGATTGAATAGCAGTTAGTTGTCTGCAAGCGTGTGTGTCAGGCCTACAGCGTCTACTCTGCCAACTTCTGCCAGTGCACAGTGCCAGTCATATCTGGTGTCACAGTAGCTTGCATGCATAGTACCACTAATCGAAAAAAAAAATGACAGGCAGAGGCAGGCCACCCCGCAGGGGCCGTCGTGGTCGTGGTGCTGTGATTCCCTTTGGCCCTAGAATAATGCCCAGTGTTCAGAGGCCACGTACCCTGAACTCGAAAAGTTCTGAGGACATAGTTGACTGGCTAACACAGGACGCCCAATTTTCTACAGCTTCCACTCGGAACCTTGACGCACCATCCTCCTCCAGCTTAGCTTCGGGCACCTCTCAAGTTACCACTCGCCCGCCTGCCGCCACCGAACACTAGCACCACAGCCACTTCACTTGATCAGTCAGAGGAGTTATTTACACATCATTTGGAAGAAATGAGTGATGCATTCAAGGTTGTATGTCTCAGTCATAGGGATAATAGGGATATCCATGGTGCAATTTTCAGATATCCAGCGGCGAAACAACATGCCAGTGAGGCGCTTGATTTGCGACAGCCCGACACATTGGAATTCAACACTCCTAATGTTCGAACGCCTGCTCCAACAAGAAAAAGCCATCAAACGAGTATTTGTACGACTGGGGTGCTAGGACAGCCTCTGCGGAGTTGGGAATTGTAACGGACCGTTTCAGCAGACAAGGGGTTAAAATCCGTTTAGGCGATATGCCCCTTTCTGTGAGACAGGCACAGCTACTGCAGAACACCAAACCCCCGAACTGGATACAAAATAGCACTCCAAACTGGAACCTCACGAATAGCTGCTAGCAGACGAACAGGAATCAGCTTACACTCCTGGCAATCAGTCTCTAACAGCATACAGGGGATCCCCCCAATAACGAGACAAGGCTCCGTGTTGAGGGTCAAGCAGTGGTCTGACTGTACTTCAAGTACAGCCTCTTTTATTCATAAACCACAAACATAGTACTGCCCACAGAGGTTTGAAATACAACCAATCAGTAATTTACAACACATACAATGTAAGTACAGCAACCAATCATTCACGCCCCCAGAGGACCAGAAGGGAGACTGTGACACAGGACAGATACAACATATCCCCACAATGCATCATGGTTTCCTCCTCTCTGTCCCGGAGACAACCCAGGAGCAATCCAATTATCTCTCAGGACAAAGGGAAATCGCCAATACACATGTGGATACAACAGGACAGACATCACCATTTAAACACACAATGGGACAATGGCACAATAGAAACACACCCAGCATATTCCTCCCAAGCTGACAAGTTACACTTATTATAAATTGTTACAACTTTGTGAGTTTAATAATTTACATCAATTTAAACAGTATAACTTGGGGACAAACCTATCCAAAATTCACTTGAATAGGTTCAGGGGTTTAAAAGTTAGTATGGGCCATAATCCTGAGGCAAGAGGCTTTTAAACAGGCCTCTCCAAGCCGTAGATGAGTGTGAAGAGGCCGTAGATAAGCGTGAAGAGGAAGAGCAAGAGTTGTGGTCACCATCACCACCAGAAACAGCCTTACCAGCATCGCTTGCTGGATCTGCGGCAACGCTAGAAGAGGATTGTGAGGAAGAGGACTCAGAGGAGGAATGTGGCTTTGAGGAGGAGGAGGAAGAACATACCTTCAGGGAGATCACTGAGGACGAGGAACGGGACATGAGTAGCTCGGCATCCAACCTTGTGCAAATGGGGTCTTTCATGCTGTCGTGCCTGTTGAGGGACCCTCGTATAAAAAGGCTGAAGGAGAATGACCTGTACTGGGTGTCCATGCTACTAGACCCCCGGTATAAGCAGAAAGTGCCTGAAATGTTACCGAATTACCGCAAGTCGGAAAGGATGCAGCAGTTCCAAAATAAATTAAAAAGTATGCTTTACAAAGCGTATAAGGGTGATGTCACAGCACAACGGGAATCTAACAGGGGAAGAGGTGAAAGTAATCCTCCTCCTCCCACGACCACGCCGGCAAGGACAGGACGCTTTACAGACGTGTTGTTGATGGAGGACATGCAGAGCTTTTTAAGTCCTACGCATCGCCACATCCCTTCGGGGTCCACCCTCAGAGAACAACTCGACCGACAGGTAGCAGACTACCTCGCCTTAACTGCAGATATCGACACTCTGAGGAGCGATGAACCCCTTGACTACTGGGTGTGCAGGCTTGACCTGTGGCCTGAGCTATCCCAATTTGCGATAGAACTTCTGGCCTGCCCCGCTTCAAGTGTCCTGTCAGAAAGGACCTTCAGCGCAGCAGGAGGTATTGTCACTGAGAAGAGAAGTCGCCTAGGTCAAAAAAGTCTAGATTACCTCACTTTTATTAAGATGAACGAGGGATGGATCCCGAAGGGACTGACAGTGGGCGATACATTCGACTAAAAAAGGCCTGATGAGATGAGCTGCCTTGGGCTAAAAATGGTCCACACGCTGCTGTATTTTATCTCTGAATGCCGGATGACTTGCGTGACTTATCCGCCACCAACTAGGGTTCAAGCCGCAATGTTTTAGGGCACTTTCTGCCTGGGAAACAAACATCAATTTTTCTGGCCGCTGCGGTTGGCTGCAACAATACCTAATTTTTCAGGCATGTGTACATGCCTAATTTTTTTGGCCTCTGGTGCTGCACTGTGGCTTCAAAAACCAAACAAAAAAAAAGGTACATACATGTGTCAATTCCCCTTCGTGATCGTTACCTTGTTGTGGTGAAGGGGCTTGCGTATCACAATGAAGCGACCACCACTATGAGTGTGTTGGCAATGGCAATGTTGGCACACCCCAGATGATAAGGTCGTTGCTTCATTGTGAACAGACCAAAAGCGATCGGCAGGATAATTTTGACTAGAAAAAAACTAAAATTTTCTTTGTGATCATCTAAGGTGATCATTAAAGCCTACTAGGCCAACAATGGGCCCACACTGCAGAATCATTGTTTTCTGGGTCACTTAACTGTCACTGTACTACCTCAGCATGACCATAGGCTTTGAAAAACCCCCATCGCCTGCAATCTCCCAAACGTGCGCACGAGCACAGTCATCACTACACCAAGATTGACGCATAGAGGAATAAAATTTATGTCATGAGTGTGTCAACTATTGACAACTCTTTGCGGTTGTCTAAAATCTATTCCATACACGTCCCCTGATAGGGGACGTAACAGGGATTAAACTGATAGGAATAGTACTACTTAACACACCACTCCTATCTTGTGGCACAGTAGATTGCACGCGCAGTGCCCCAAATTGGAAGTAGGAGGACCGACCAAGCATCTTTTTCTATCTCCCTGTTCCTAAAATCTACTCCATATACACGTCCCCTGATAGGGGACGTAACAGGGATTAAATTGATAGGAATAGTACTACTTAACACACCGTATAATAAAGCAGAGAGAGGCAATGCAGAGAGAGGAGTCTGAAGAAGAGGAGTCAGAGGAGGAAGGTGGCTTTGAGGAGGTGGAAGACCAACCACAGCAGGCATCCCAGGGGGCTTGTTGTTGTTACCTTTCGGGGACCCTTGGTGTTGTACGTGGCTGGGTGGAGGAAGAGACTTTCAATGACATCAGTGAGGACAAGGAACGGGACATGGCTAGCTTGGTATCCAACCTTGTGCAAATGGGGAGTTTGCGGTTGTGCAAATGGACTGTTTGCGGTTGTTTGCGTTGCGTTAAACGGAGAGTTTGGTCTGTCACTGTGAAGCGGGCGTAACCCTTACACTACCTGATCGGTACAACATCATACCTGATGTTTTAAAGCACGTTATTCCAAACAATTTAGGAATGTTAGGTGATTTATGCCCTTTAAGGATTAAAACCAGACTCTGCGTCAACTATGTAATTTTCCATGGGAGTTTTGCCATGGATCCCCCTCCGGCATGCCACAGTCCAGGTGTTAGTCCCCTTAAAACAAGTTTTCCATCACTATTGTGGCCAGAAAGAGTCCCTGTGGGTTTTAAAATTCGCCTGCCTATTGAAGTCTATGGCGGTTCGCCCGGTTGCGAACTGAAAATTTTATGTTTGCAACATCTCTAGCCTTAAATAGTCTAGTATAAATATAAATACTAAAAATAAAAGTAAGTCTTGTAAACCTGCTGAAAAAAAGTCCAGTACAATAGTATAATATCCAGGAATTGAATGTGGTATCCAGTAGTTAGATGAAGGGTGGGTAACTTCTTTGGGGAGTATAATAGCGCTCTAAACCCAAAAGGTAAGATAATGTTTATTGAAGAGTTAAATGCGGGGTGAGTACCTTCTTTGTAAGGTATAGACACATCCAGTTATGATTAAATGATTTTCACAGTCCAGTAGTGGTAAGTTGTAATGTATAATACTGCTGTGTTAGCAGGTACGTTACCCTCCTGGTGGCCAATGGTAGGCTGGTGAGCGGCTCCTGATGGGAGGACAGCGTCCACGTGTGATGTTCCCGCCCGCGGGGCTGTTCGCTCTGGCTCTTTGTTCCTGCTGCTTTTCATCACTTCCGGTGACGTCACCCGCGCTTGCTAGCTCTCCCGCTCGATTTCTTGTCGGCGTTCCACGTGGATGCTGATGGCGGGAAGACGCTGCAGCTTTCAAAAAAGAAGTTTGCTCCGGAGCTTCTTTACAAACTTTAGGATCCTTTAGTTATAGCTAGCTGGTTTGAGTATGGCTAACTCAATACCCCATACGCGTTTCGGAGCACACTGCTCCTTCTTCAGTGGGAATGAGTAGCCTGTTTTCCTTTGGTCAATATATATGGACCTAATTGGATCCAATTAGTGATTGGGGGAGTGGTCGTGGGCGTTATTCTCTGGTGTTTGGTAACGTTTATACTGGACTTTCAAAAAGGAAGGATGGGATCCAGATGTAGTGGATGTGACATATATAGGGACAATATGTGACAATACAATGGGCAAACAAGATGTCTGTGACATTTATAGTTAAAAATATAATGAATAAATATATATCCAATATATAAAGAACAAATATATTGTGGAAGATAACAATATGCTGAGAGCAATACAATAATAGTAAAAGAATAGAAATAAAAATAAAATGGAGATAAAAATAGTAGCATGTCTGCAGCTATCGATTAGGTGCCAGACAGAAATGTTTTGCTTGAGGGCAATGGGGATCAGTAGTAGTTTTAGATGGATGTTAATAACTTCCAGATACGGTCTGGTATAGAGATGGGCTACAAATTTGAGTTGGGAATGTTGATGGTGAAAGGGGGGTGGGGCCCACCTGGGAGGAGGGGTCAGAGTGCTGATAGACAGCCAGACTAAGATCCCAATTCCCGAGGGGGGCACCCCACCTGAATGGTCTATATGTTAGTGTAACATTCAATATTATTCATAAGAAGCCAAAGATTTCCATCTCCGCATTAAGACCCTTCGGAATCATTGTATTAAACTCAAATATTTTTCTAGATTCGGACCTAGACATAGCCACTATATGGTTGCCACCTCTCCATTGGCGTGTGATTTTCTCTATAGCTACACATAGGTGAGTGATGACGGGTCGCAGTTGTGTTGTTCCTTGTAGTGTCTGGAGACAGAGTATAGTTCATAGCCCTTTTTGATGTTTGAAATATGTTCTGATATTCTCGTTTTGAGTAATCCCTTTGTGCGCCCTACGTATTGTTTGAGACAGGGGCATTGTAGGATATAAATTACATTGTTAGAATGGCACGAAAGGTGTTCTCGGATCTGATGTTTAAATGTACTATTAGTTGCATTCACCGTCGTTGTCTTTCTCGGAAAGTTTGTAATTTTTCAGTTATTGCATTTACCGCACCTGAAGAAGCCCTGCAGTGATAGCCAGCTTGGATTGGGTTTAGTCATATTTCTTTTAATTGTTGGTGCTAATCGTAAGCCAAGATTAGGGGCTTTAGTGTAGGTGATCTGTAGTTTGTCAGGTAGTGACTGACCGATAATTTTATCTCTCAAGATGTGATGCCAGTGTTTGTGGATGCTAGTCTCTAATTTCTTATAATGCGCGTTATATGGTAGAATAATTCTGGGGGTTTCTTCCTTTTTGATCCTGATTGTGGTGGTTTGATGGCAAGAAAAATATTCAAGTTTAATACAATGATTCCGAAGGGTCTTAATGCGGAGATGGAAATCTTTGGCTTCTTATGAATAATATTGAATGCTACACTAACATATAGACCATTCAGGTGGGGTGCCCCCCTCGGGAATTGGGATCGTAGTCTGGCTGTCTATCAGCACTCCGACCCCTCCTCCCAGTTGGGCCCGTCCCCCCTTTCACCATCAACATTCCCAACTCAAATTTGTAGCCCATCTCTATACCAGACCGTATCTGGAAGTTATTAACATCCATCTAAAACTACTACTGATCCCCATTGCCCTCAAGCAAAACATTTCTGTCTGGCACCTAATGAATAGCTGCAGACATGCTACTATTTTTATCTCCATTTTATTTTTATTTCTATTCATTTACTATTATTGTATTGCTCTCAGCATATTGTTATCTTCCACAATATATTTGTGGTCATGGCTACGTCCAAGAGATATCCGAAAAACCCTAGGGAGAGAAGCAACAGGAACAACCTAACCCAGCTAGGCGTGTCTTAGCTAACCTGACTAAATGGCTTGTTGTGTGCCCTAAGCCATGATCGTGGGTAGGCCTATAAGTGGGCATACCCTGTAGAAATGAGAAGATAAGGGAGGGAGAGTGGGGCACCTGAGAACCCACGCCTGTGAATGAGGCTGTGGCTAATCAGCCTTACCAACTTGTGGTCATGGCTACGGCCAAGAGATATCCGAAGAACCCTAGGGAGAGAAGCAACAGGAACAACCTAACCCAGCTAGGCGTGTCTGGCTGTCTATCAGCACTCCGACCCCTCCTCCCAGGTGGGCCCGTCCCCCCTTTCACCATCAACATTCCCAACTCAAATTTGTAGCCCATCTCTATACCAGACCGTATCTGGAAGTTATTAACATTCATCTAAAACTACTACTGATCCCCATTGCCCTCAAGCAAAACATTTCTGTCTGGCACCTAATGAATAGCTGCAGACATGCTACTATTTTTATTTCCATTTTATTTTTATTTCTATTCTTTTACTATTATTGTATTGCTCTCAGCATATTGTTATCTTCCACAATATATTTGTGGTCATGGCTACGGCCAAGAGATATCCGAAGAACCCTAGGGAGAGAAGCAACAGGAACAACCTAACCCAGCTAGGCATGTCTTAGCTAACCTGACTAAATGGCTTGTTGTGTGCCCTAAGCCATGATCGTGGGTAGGCCTATAAGTCGGCAAAAACCAAGCCAAGTAGGGTAGAAAAGGAACTTGAATGGCATGTGCAAACTAATCCCCAAGCCAACTGCAAGGCGTCAGGGATCTAGAGCGAAAAAATTCAGGGTGTATGAGGCAAGGCCAGAAGGAGACCTACAATCCATATTGTGGATGACAAGGCCAGAGACATGATGCTCAATATTGCGGATACTGCCCCAAAGCGGAATGGAGGACAGGGAATACGTTGTGAAATGGATCATGAAAACCAAATGAACCTTGTAAAGTTTTGGTTCTAGTGCGAGTACTGGCAATGCCCTAGCCTCAGGAGATCGTGGGACCGAAACCTAACTGCCTAGACTATGCAGGAATGAGAGCCAAAAAGAACTATGCAGATAGGAAGAGAATCGTTGAATAGTTCCCCAGACAACAGCTATCTGCTAGCCGTGGTCCGCGTGTTGTTCTACTGTGTGCCCCTGAGAATTGTTTTAACGCTTGAGACGAGAAGACCGACCTACTATCTGAATCTTCTACCATGAGGAAATGCTGAACCTTGTCCAAAACCCGATTCAACGTGGTTGTAGAAGGTCTGAGGTTAGTGCGGAAAGAAGCTATGAAGCCATAATATACAAGATTCTGTCTATGCCCTCCCATGAGTGAGGGAATGCAATTGCAATGAAGCTACCGGTGAAAATGAATTCCTGGTCGTGGTAAAAAGGCAAAGACTTTGCGCGGGGACCTGGTTGACAGGATATGATCGACTACGATCAGAGACTGAAAGGCTAGAGGGAATTACCCATGGGGCCGAAGCCGTCATTGGGCCCCCGAAGCCATGGGGCCGAAGCCGTCATCGGGCCCCCAAAGCCATGGGGCCGAGAATTATTTATATATTTTATAGCCGGCTTGATGATTCCTGGCCGTGTTGGAGGACAGGAAATGTTGTACCAGGTTCCTGGCGTGAGAAAGGAGGGACTTTAATCCATCACTCGGGAATTGAAGGCTGGGAGAGGGGACCCCGCGGGATCTGCTTCTGGCATCACCTGGAAAAAAAAGGGGATGACCCAGAAATACCGCACCACGTAGCCCGGTAAAAGGACCGACCTGGCAGTGCCAGGAAAAAGTAAACCAGGAAGGGACAGGCATGGGTGAGACGAGTGTGAAAGAGTAGGTGGGCCTGTGCAGATCATGGGGAAGTATCGTAATGGATAGGAGGCTAAGCCTGGACGGATCCGCCGACAGCGGGAGAAACTGGAAAAAAAAACGGAATAGTAGACATGCAGGGAGACCAGACCTGAACGTACCAGGCAGAGAAGGAAGAACAGGGCCTGGACGGACCCGGGTTAATGATACATAAATAAACCAAACGTACCCGTTCCCAGGAGAACAAAATCTAGTCGAGTCAGAAGGAGGAATAACTGAGGAGATGACAGCCTGGGCTATCCAGCAGACAGAGGTAGGTATGACCCTTGGCGATCCAGCAGACAGAGGTAGGTATGAACCTGGGCAATCCAGCAGACAGAGGTAGGTATGAGCCTGGGCGATCCAGCAGACAGAGGTAGGTATGAGCCTGGGCGATCCAGGAGACAGAGGTAGGTATGAGCCTGGGAGATCCAGGAGACAGAGGTAGGTATGAGCCTGGGTGATCCAGGAGACAGAGGTAGGTATGAGCCTGGGCGATCCAGGAGACAGAGGTAGGTATGAGCCTGGGCAATCCAGTGGGAAACAGGAAAAAACATAGCATATGAATAAATGAACATACACATACAGAACGGCCCTGCTACCACTACATATCAGTACAGATGACGGCAGGCAAATGGTCAGCGTGCAGTGACTGTGCATGGTGTCTAGGCTGAAGCTGTGGATTTCCAACCGAGGTGAGTCGTAATAATGTAAAACACAGCCCAGCATGCGCTCCAACGTGAAGATTTTGCACCGTATGACCAGCTCCTAGCAACCACAAACAGGAATAGAGGAGCTGGTTTAGCTGCAAGCCACTATCAAGAGCGATGTCAGTGTGTGTGAACCTGATCTGCAAAATGCCGCTGTAGGAAGCATAGAGGAACCGGGAGGAGCGAGCACCGGTAAGTTTGGGCAGCAATGACACAGTACTAACCAGGACACCACCTGTAATTCAAAACACACAAGTCCGGCAGTGGTTCTCAACATGCGTTCCACGCTGGAACGCACACCGACCCCGTGACCGGAAGCAGGGAAACACATGAGCGCTGATCGGAGGAGTCCTATGGACTGAGGGAAGGAGCTTACCCGTCCTGGAGACGCGTACAGGCGGTGTACAAGCGGCGGACGACTCGGACTGCAGTAGTGAAAGCAAGTTTTTTTTTTTTTTTTTTTTTTAAAGGAGACCAGTCTGAGTGAATATGAACCAGGATAAAAGACAAAAAAAAATAAAAAATTCTCCCTGAGGTGAACAGAAAAGTAGCCTATGGAATGTAACAGACCACCGAGGAAAGGAACGTAAGCCTGAAAAGAACGCAGTTATGTTTGTCGGGAGAGAGGTACCAGAGTGGTGGGTGCAGACTGCCCCGGTGAGATTATTGAGTAAAACCATGACGTAGCAATGAAAAGGAGAATGCAGCTTTGAGTGGAAGCAGAGTACAACACATGATGTAACAACAAATGGGGCTTTGGATGTGAGTGGTACCTAAAACATGGCATGGGCGCATCTCTGAGTATGGGAATGGAGTATAGGACAAGATGTAAAAGCAGACATGCGGACGCAGCTTTGGATGTGAATAGAATATTAACTTGATGTGACAGCAGAAATGGAAAGAACCTGTAGTAGCATAGGACGTGTGAACGCAGCTCTGGATGCGAGTAGAGTAAACCTGATATATCGATAGACGGATGAATGCAACTCTGGTCGAGGGTGGAGTGCAAAAAATGATTTGACAGCGTAGTGTGAATGCACCTCTGGGTGTGGCCGAGAATGAAATTGGTAGAACAGAAGCTCTAAATGTGAGTGGAGCATAAACATGGTGTAACAGTGAAAGTGAATGCAGCTCTGAAACAAGTGGAAGGCTGAAAAGTCAGCCTGAATTTGTGGGAGGGGCGTCTTACCTTCTTAAGCTCCAGCCCCCAGCTCCTCAGGGCGCTTCTGTTCATACGCTGGATAAGGAGTCGCTTGCTCTAGTACTGCATCCGTGCACGTCGTGAGTTGCTTTCATCTGCTTCGTTTCGTTTCATACACTGCCGTTCACGTTTTCTGGAGAGGTAAATTCTGTGCCATACTTCGTGTCTATGTCGTTACCTTTGGCTGTGACCTTCTGTCTATGCTCTCGCTGCAGCTTCGTTTCTGTGTGTCATTTGTGGTTCTTTATGGGTTAACTCCCCTGTGTGCCTATTTGGAGTTAATCCTCTGTCTGCTCCATGGGTGTGGCTTCTCTGCTGCACCCATGGAACCTGTATATAAGGCTGAGGTTTCCTCAGTTCTGGTCAGCTCTCTTATGTGTCTGTACCTGATTTCCGTTTGTTATTGCTTGACGACGCGGTGGTCTCTCCTGGGACCTCCAACTCGTGACACTTCGGCTCCCTGAGTCGGCGTGCGTTCCAGCGTGGAACACATTCCTGCCCCAAGTTGTTTTTTTTTTTTTTTTGTATTTGCTTGTCTCCTTTTCCCCATTCAACTCCCTCCCGAGGCAGCAGGGGGGGCAAGGTCCGGCCCGCGGGTCCCCCCCTCCACACGGCCTCCCCGTCCCGTCCTTACTTAGGGCTCCGCTGCAGCCCGGCGTGCGTTCCAGCGAGGAGCGCATGCCGGAAATCCGCCACTAGACATGAGCTCCGGGTCATGTGCTCGGCGTGCGCACGCCGGAATCTTCATTCAGGCCCGGCAGATTCATGCGACGTGGCGGCCCCAGTGCGGTGGCTCCAGCCTGAATTAATCCTGTCCCCACTGGGTCCCTCCCCCTCTCGATACACACCTTGATTCTGGCCCCACAACCAGGTCTCACGCCCTACATACTACTTAGGACGGGTGGTCCCCGTCCCCCAGTCTGCTGGTCCGCATGGTCACCCCCCCTGCACATTTTCGCAGGCAAGCCTGGCACCCCCGTCAAAACAGGCCATACGTAGTAGGGGTATCTAGCCCCTGGGCAACAACGTCCACATCCACAAACAGCCGCAAAAAAAATTAAAATAAATAAATAAAAATCCCTCAGTAGGGCCCAACCACAAGCTCACAAGGTCATCGCCAATTCCTCATTTAGGGAGGGTCCCCGCTGGGCTGAAAGGGCGCTAGTTCCAGTTCGGTGTTCAAAGAAACTGGGGGTCCCAATACGAGTGGGCCAGGTCATTATCACACACCATACTCATTCAGCGGTCACAATGCTCACTACAGTCATCTATTCCATGGGGCGTCAGTGCCATGTGTTATATGTATGTATTTTCAAGTTATATGCTGTTGTCTCCTCTACTGGTTCGCCAGGCTCACACCTACCTCTGTCTCCTGGCTCGTCCAGGCTCATACCTACCTCTGCCTCCTGGATCGCCCAGGCACGCACCTACCTGTCTCCTGGCTCGTCCAGGCTCATACCTACCTCTGCCTCCTGGATCGCCCAGGCACGCACCTACCTCTGTCTCCTGGCTCGTCCAGGCTCATACCTACCTCTGCCTCCTGGATCGCCCAGGCACGCAACTACCTCTGTCTCCTGGTTCGCCCAGGCTCACACCTACTTCTGTCTCCTGGTTCGCCCAGGCCTGTCATCCTCCCCAGTTATGTTCTCTTTTATTTCCGAACTTTATGGATTTGCCCTCTCGGGAACGTGTCCTGACCATTCACTGGTACGACATTTTGGACCAAGGTCAGGTGACCCAAGACATCGGTACAGGTAATAGCCTCTAAGCCCAGGTACGTACCCAGACCGACACAAGCCTTCTCGTAGGCACCGGTCGTACTACGTTCTGGTCACATATAGTTATTGCATATTTTTCCTGGAACAGTCTGGTTATGCATTCCCCTGAATCACTCAGGTTTAAGTATTGGCCTGAATCGCTCAGGCTTCTGTATTTTTCTCTGGTCTCTCAGTGGGTAGGTAGTGGCCAGGTCCACCCAGGTTCAAGGTAATGCCCGACGCACCCAGGGTCCGTCATCTTCACAAAAGGCGTATGTAATCGCCTGATTCGCTCAGGACTCCATGTTGCCTGAACCGCTCGGGATCCAATGTATTTGCCTGAATTGCTCAGGTTCCATGCATCTGCCTGGAACGCTCAGGGGTTTTCAGCAGGGTCCCGCTGGTTCCCGGTTACCCGGTTCGTGTCCTGCATGTCTGGATTCCTGTTTCCCGCAGGTCTCGTTGCATGCAGCGCGACTTCGGGCCCTGATTCTGGCAGTTCAGGGTCACCCAGGCTGCATCCTGGTTCTCCGTCGCTTCATCCCAGTGCCACCAGATCGCACCTCTCTCCAGGTCTCGTACCAACGCAAGCTTATTGTCATGTAAGCAGGGCCTCAGGCCACCGGAATTTCGATCCATCCTCAATTGTGTCGCAGGGCTCCTCCGTGTCCGGTCACTCCACGGTTCAGGTAAGGTCCAACCGAGTGGCGGCTTTACGCTCCTCCGCAGCTCGGAGCCTTCCTTTATTCATCACGAGCCTCCATCCCTAGGTCTTCAGTATCGCCGGAGAGTTGGCAGCGCTGTCCGTCGATCCGGGTAGGTTGCGATCCTTCCTATACCATGGTCATTCCTGTTTCCTTTCCACTCTCGCCGGTCACTCGGCCACTGCTCAAAAGGAAAGGAAAAAGAAAAAAATATATATATGTATGTGTACTCTCCTGAATATCTCAGGGTGTATTTTCCTGAATCGGGTTTCATATATTTCCCTGATTAGCTCAAATTTTCACGTATTTCCACGATTCACCCAGGTCTCAGTTCCCTGAATCGCTCGGGTTTATGTATTTCCCTGAATCGCTCGGGCCATGTATTTTCCTGGATCGCTCAGGGTTATGTATTTCCCCGAATCGCGCAGGTTTGTATTTTTCTGTCTCTTCAGGTTGACTGTATTTCCAGGTTGTATGTATTTTCCTGATTCTCTCAGGTCACGTATTTCCCTGAATCGCTCAGGTCTTATTTCCCACAGGGTGTACGCAGTTGCCTGAATCGCTCAGGATCCAATATATTTGCCTGAAAACGCTCAGGGGTTTTCCCATACCATCAGGAAACTACCAAGCCGGTGTCAAGGTTTACGAAGTTTTTTCCAGGTCCCACTCGCAAGGTGGCTTGGACGATGTCTCCTACACCCTGGCATTCATAGCCCACTGTCACCGCAATCTCAGGCTGTCATTTAACACCATCGGGCTGTACCCAGCGGGGATACAGCACTGTGCCATGCTTCATAATCCAAATGGAGGTTCCTTTTCTTCAGTGCAGACAGTCAAGGCGGCCCTTGGGGGGGATCCAGAAGTGCGGGGATGCCCCTACCGGCCGTAGACAGCCTGTCTCCGGCGAGATGTTTAGGAGACTGTTGTCCGCGCTGGATAGACATTCTTTTGGGCACTCCCCTAGTTTGGTTATTAAGGCAGCCTTGTACCTCGGGTTTATGGGTTCCTTAGGCCAGGTGAGTTCACCAGCACCTCCCCTAAACGTCAGGGATTGCAGGTGCGGCAATTGTCCTGGGTCCATGACCCCTTTGTCCTCTGGCTCCCTTCCATGAAATCCAATCGGCTTGGGCCTCCCTCGGAGGTCGTGTTCTCCAAAACTTCGAACGATTGGTGCCCGGTCATGGTCCTCCGGCGATTGGTAGCCCGGTTGACAGATGCCCCCCTAGATGGCCCGCTGCTTCCTTGGCGTGGGAGTTTCAGGACTTCGATCCAGTTCGTGTCCCACATCAGAACGCTGGCTTCAGGTCTCGGTCACAACCCACTGGCCATCACAGGACACTCGCTCCGGGGCCGCGTCCTCAGCATGAAAAAGGGAGTCCCGGCGCACGTGATCAAATGCATGGGTCGCTGGTGTTCTTCTTGCTTCACGAGGTACATCCCGAACCCAAACGTAGAGATTTCCCAGGCTTTCTGTAACCTTGCTCTCTGAGAGGAATTAAATGTTTTGGACACTACTCTGCTCTCCTCGTCTATTTTTGCCCACTGCTAGGCTTACTCTCGCCCCTGGCTCCCGGCACAACACAGCCAGTTTAGGTCAGGGGAAGCGCTTCCCCCTCATCATAGCCTAAGCCTCTCCCATAAGTGGAAGGCTGAAAAGTCAGCCTGAATTTGTGGGAGGGGCGTCTTACCTTCTTAAGCTCCAGCCCCCAGCTCCTCAGGGCGCTTATGTTCATACCCACCCACCCCCCCCTGTTCTCAAACACTCCCTTTAGGGTACGCCCACTGCTAGGCTTACCCTCGCCCCTGGCTCCCGGCACAACACAGCCAGTTTAGGTCAGGGGAAGCGCTTCCCCCTCATCATAGCCTAAGCCTCTCCCATAAGCCTAGTATGAACATGTTGTGACAGCGGACGTGTAAACACAGCTCTCACAGTGAGCGGAGCAAACATGGTATATCAGTCAACGCGTGAACGCAGCTCTGGTTGTGAGTGGAGCAAGGTGTGAACACCATGGTGGTGCGTCCCGAGAATAAAAATGGAGTAACAGTAGCAGCTGTAAACCGAGTAAACAACATGTAATAACAGGTGTGTAATACGGATCCGGCTGTCGGCTGGGTACGGAATGAGATGTAACAGCCAACAGGTGACTGCAGCTTGAATGTGAGGCCAATCTGAGTGAATACGAACCAAGAGTAGGAAAGTGCTGGACAATAAAGACGTGCGGATGCAGCATAAAGACATGAAATAAAAGCCGAAAGTGTAAATGCCGCTCAGGATAACAGCAGAGCATGAAAGTGCGGCAGGGTTTTTAGGTATATGGAGCAGTGAAATAAGTGAAGTCTAAGGATGGTGGGGGAGGGGGGAGACACGTGGCAAGGAACAGCTACAGCAAGAGGCCTAAACAATAAACGCTGCGTAGGAACTAACTCCTATTACCAACAAACAAAGTTGAAAAGAAATAGAAGTATTTAGCCCCAACGAGCAAACCTAAGGTAGCAGATTCTGAGGCGAAGCCTCCCGTTCGCTAGCAAAGTTGGTTCCGACCGGCCAGGAGAGACGGCTCCGGCCCAACCTTACTAAACTTATGTAGTATGGCGCGTGCATGCTACGGTAGCAGAGAGCAAAATAACAAGCTCTATTCTGCTCCATGCTGCAAAGAAAGACTCCTACCACCAGAGAAGCTAGTTTGCTAATGACACCCAGCAGCAGCTGTGCACCTGAGAACCCACGCCTGTGAATGAGGCTGTGGCTCGTATATGAAGAGCCTCCGCCCCTCCCACAAATGCAGGCTGACTAATCAGCCTTACCAACTTGTTCTTTATATATTGGATATATATTTATTCATTATATTTTTAACTATAAATGTCACAGACATCTTGTTTGCCCATTGTATTGTCACATATCGTCCCTATATATGTCACATCCACTACATCTGGATCCCATCCTTCCTTTTTGAAAGTCCAGTATAAACGTTACCAAACACCAGAGAATAACGCCCACGACCACTCCCCCAATCACTAATTGGATCCAATTAGGTCCATATATATTGACCAAAGGAAAACAGGCTACTCATTCCCACTGAAGAAGGAGCAGTGTGCTCCGAAACGCGTATGGGGTATTGAGTTAGCCATACTCAAACCAGCTAGCTATAACTAAAGGATCCTAAAGTTTGTAAAGAAGCTCCGGAGCAAACTTCTTTTTTGAAAGCTGCAGCGTCTTCCCGCCATCAGCCTCCACGTGGAACGCCGACAAGAAATCGAGCGGGAGAGCTAGCAAGTGCGGGTGACGTCACCGGAAGTGACGAAAAGCAGCAGTAACAAAGAGCCAGAGCAAACAGCCCCGCGGGCGGGAACATCACACGTGGACGCTGTCCTCCCGTCAGGAGCCGCTCACCAGCCTACCATTGGCCACCAGGAGGGTAACTTACCTGCTAACACAGCAGTATTATACATTACAACTTACCACTACTGGACTGTGAAAATCATTTAATCGTAACTGGATGTGTCTATACCTTACAAAGAAGGTACTCACCCCGCATTTAACTCTTCAATAAACATTATCTTACCTTTAGGTTTAGAGCGCTATTATACTCCCCAAAGAAGTTACCCACCCTTCATCTAACTCCTGGATACCACATTCAATTCCCGGATATTATACTATTGTACTGGACTTTTTTTCAGCAGGTTTATAAGACTTACTTTTATTTTTAGTATTTATATTTATACTAGACTATTTAAGGCTTCTATTCATGTACTTTTTATCCTTTATCTTTTACATTTTTTACCATTTTATTTGAAGTTCCATTGTTTTACCTGAATTTCTTAATATTGCAATATCCTATATTATTGATATTTGGCTCACCAAGCCATCCCATAATAAATATTCTTTTCCACGCACAACCTATGATTAGAGTGCCATCCCTCTACTTGTAACTCTCAATTACTCATTACAAGCGTTGGGTACGCTCTGTTTGGATTGAGCACCTTATTCCACTTTTTGAGTCTCAGTGAGCCGCCTACATACATATACTTTTCATATATGATATTCCTTGTCCATCAGGACAAGGGCACCCCCTTTATCAGCAGGTTTAAGAATTAAACTACTATCCTGCATCAAATCCTCTATAGCTTGTTTTGAGGACGCAAGAGATTATGAGTTAAATGGAACCCACAATGTCTCGCATCCTGTATTGCTTGCGAAATATCGCGCTGAACCAAGGAAACAAAAGTTTCCACAGGATGGTAGCTTTTAGGTGGCTGAAAGCTACTTTTTAATCTTAGACCAAAGTCTTTCAACGTGAGACTAGTGTCATCCATATTAGCCCTCTCTTGACTCGTCTTATCAGGACTGGCAAAATGTGCTTTAAGTCGGATGTTCCGAAAAAAGCGCTTACAGTCCATATCAAGTTCAAAACTGTCCAGTGGACTGGTCGGACAGAAGGACAGTCCTTTCTCAAATACTTGAAGTTGCAATGGACTCAAATTTTTAGAAGAAATATTAAACACTAAAGTGTCACTTGTACCTGAGAGTGCGTGGTCCTCGGTGCATCGATGCCGCCGATAATGCTGTCCTGCTCGTCTGGTGTTTTTCTTGGTTGGGGTCTTTGTCTCCTTCTGCCTAAAAAAGTCGGGCGAGGTGCTCCTACCATAGAGTCGCTGCCAGATCCAGAAGACATAGAGCCTGCCCGGCGCTGCGGCCGAGTAAATAGTGGTGTTGCGGTACCTGACAAGTCCTGCCATTTGTACACGCGTTTATTCTGATAATCCTCAGAGTCTCTGATGAACTTTTGGCGTTTAGTGCCTTCGATATCTCTCTTGAGGTCAGTGCAGATTTTATCAACTTTGGACTTCAAACTAGTTAGTTCGTCCGCAGGTAGCGCGTCCTTCAATTGTGTCTCAATGGACGTGATCTACTATACGTAAGTCTACTATACAAGTCTACTATATGTAAAAAGCACCTGCTCTTACCAATCCCCTACCATTTTGATCGCTGTAACCATAATATCGCACAATTGCGCTACCAGATTATTGAACATGTACCGCAACCTCGCAGAGGTGGTGACAGGATTAAAATGTTAAAAAAACGTGAAGCCTATTGGATTCACACGCTGCAGACCCTTGAACCCAGGGGATTAAACCGGGAGTATGATCTCAATAGTTTCCTGTAATTTCCAAGCTCCACCATTTATTTTTATATCTATGTAAATGTTGTGTAATTTACCAGTTTATTTCTTTGTTTCAGAAAACGTGATGAACCCCCAACCGCATCATCTCATCTTGAAATTGTCCCTACCTTTGGAGAAATTTCTTATATGTTGTTACAAATTTGCCTTTATTGATGCTGCTGCAGTTGGGCTGTTTCCGCACGTGTTTCTGTTGTCTTTGCCTTTTGTTTAGTTCATTACCAAGGTTACCTGATGTCACTTCCGCCTTGGTGGTCTATTTAAATCCGGTATGCTATATTGTTTGTATGCCATTACCTGTTTGAGAAAGGCTCATATCGTGAGCCGAAACGCGTCACAGAAGTATATTATATGTGACCAAATAAAAGTCTGAGTTTGCAGAAGATCCAGTGAGTGCCGGTCCTTTTCTTCAATACACTTGAGATTGCTATCTCGGACGCGTGCACCACGCTTGTTGACGGAGTGCCGGCTGATCATTACCTGATTATCTACTGTTATGAGGGGGTACCTGTAGATGACACTGTTATGGGGGGTACCTGTGGATGACACTGTCATGGGGGGGGTACTTGTGGATGACACTGTCATGGGGGGGTACCTGTGGATGACACTGTTATGGGGGGGTACCTGTGGATGACACTGTTATGGGGGGGTACCTGTGGATGACACTGTTATGGGGGGGTACCTGTGGGTGACACTGTTATGGGGGATAACCTGTGGATGACACTGTTATGGGGGGGTACCTGTGGAAGACACTGTTATGGGGGTATCTATGGATGACACTGTTATGGGGGTATCTGTGGCTGACACTGTTATGGGGCTGTTCTGTTGCTGACACTGTTATGGGGGTATCTGTGGATGACACATAGTATCTTATGCTATGTGTCATCCACAGATTTCCCCATAACAGTGTCGCTGTTTAGTATGAATGTAATGGCAGCAGGGCCCGGTGCAGTCACTGTATTGCACCGGCCCTGCTCAGAGTATTAATACTTTGAATAACTGTAATAATAATAACGATCTTCACTTCTTCACTTACTACATGGTGAGGCAGGGCAGCGTAACTCACTACATCATGCGCCTGCGCCGCCTGCTTCATTCATGCAGTGGGCGGAGCAGGGGTGTCACTTAGTGCCTGGCCGCCTGCCCGGCCTCTTGCCTCACCATGTAGTAAGTGAGCGGGGCTGGTGCAATACAGTGACTGCCCCCCGCTGCCATTACAATAGGATGCTGCACATGTAGTGTCCGTGGAGTGTGTGCCGATGGAGCGGCGTCTGGCCGCACTGCGCGTGTGGGGAAGCGGGCGCATGCGCAGTGCAGCATAATGAGTAAGATAGACGGCTCTCAGTGTGGACGGCTCCCCGGGATCTGTGACGGCTGCGCTGTCCCGTGTGCTCCGGGCAGAGTAACTCTGAAAGCCGCTGTGCCCGGCTTCCGGCGTCCTCCTCCCTGAGCGCTGCTGTCCCGCCGATGTGCCCCAGAGCCTGGCTCTGCGACCTGGATTGGCCTGTGTGTGTGTCCGTCCGCTGCGCATGCGCACTTCTATAATCGGCACACACGCACGGACACCAGCCCTGAGCACGTACACAGGGCTTTTATTAGTATAGATGACCCCCATTTCTAAGCTCTATTGTTTGTATATATAACGGTGTGCAGCCATTTTGTTTTTTGTAATTATGTTTGCTTCATGCACCTGTGATTCTGAAGATTTTCGTCTAAATTTTCTTGCAATATATTGGGGGTGGCACCCCTTTTAGACTGGACACGCCCATCTACCTGGGACTTCTGAGCAGAGTACATTTGTAGCTGGTTCTTACACTGCCCTGAATATTGTAGGCTTAAGTAAGTCCAAAGTAAAGCAGTATCTTTAGTGACCAATCTGCGGAAGCCACCTTGACGCCTGGTAGATGGCACCGACACGTACAGTACAGACCAAAAGTTTGGACACACCTTCTCATTCAAAGAGTTTTCTTTATTTTCATGACTATGAAAATTGTAGATTCACACTGAAGGCATCAAAACTATGAATTAACACATGTGGAATTACACCCTGTACAGAATTATTAGGCAAATGAGTATTTTGACCACATCATCCTCTTTATGCATGTTGTCTTACTCCAAGCTGTATAGGCTCGAAAGCCTACTACCAATTAAGCATATTAGGTGATGTGCATCTCTGTAATGAGAAGGGGTGTGGTCTAATGACATCAACACCCTATATCAGGTGTGCATAATTATTAGGCAACTTCCTTTCCTTTGGCAAAATGGGTCAAAAGAAGGACTTGACAGGCTCAGAAAAGTCAAAAATAGTGAGATATCTTGCAGAGGGATGCAGCACTCTTAAAATTGCAAAGCTTCTGAAGCGTGATCATCGAACAATCAAGCGTTTCATTCAAAATAGTCAACAGGGTCGCAAGAAGCGTGTGGAAAAACCAAGGCGCAAAATAACTGCCCATGAACTGAGAAAAGTCAAGCGTGCAGCTGCCAAGATGCCACTTGCCACCAGTTTGGCCATATTTCAGAGCTGCAACATCACTGGAGTGCCCAAAAGCACAAGGTGTGCAATACTCAGAGACATGGCCAAGGTAAGAAAGGCTGAAAGACGACCACCACTGAACAAGACTCACAAGCTGAAACGTCAAGACTGGGCCAAGAAATATCTCAAGACTGATTTTTCTAAGGCTTTATGGACTGATGAAATGAGAGTGAGTCTTGATGGGCCAGATGGATGGGCCCGTGGCTGGATTGGTAAAGGGCAGAGAGCTCCAGTCCGACTCAGACGCCAGCAAGGTGGAGGTGGAGTACTGGTTTGGGCTGGTATCATCAAAGATGAGCTTGTGGGGCCTTTTCGGGTTGAGGATGGAGTCAAGCTCAACTCCCAGTCCTACTGCTAGTTTCTGGAAGACACCTTCTTCAAGCAGTGGTACAGGAAGAAGTCTGCATCCTTCAAGAAAAACATGATTTTCATGCAGGACAATGCTCCATCACACGCGTCCAAGTACTCCACAGCGTGGCTGGCAAGAAAGGGTATAAAAGAAGAAAATCTAATGACATGGCCTCCTTGTTCACCTGATCTGAACCCCATTGAGAACCTGTGGTCCATCATCAAATGTGAGATTTACAAGGAGGGAAAACAGTACACCTCTCTGAACAGTGTCTGGGAGGCTGTGGTTGCTGCTGCACGCAATGTTGATGGTGAACAGATCAAAACACTGACAGAATCCATGGATGGCAGGCTTTTGAGTGTCCTTGCAAAGAAAGGTGGCTATATTGGTCATTGATTTGTTTTTGTTTTGTTTTTGAATGTCAGAAATGTATATTTGTGAATGTTGAGATGTTATATTGGTTTCACTGGTAAAAATAAATAATTTAAATGGGTATATATTTGTTTTTTGTTAAGTTGCATAATAATTATGCACAGTAATAGTCACCTGCACACACAGATATCCCCCTAAAATAGCTAAAACTAAAAACAAGCTAAAAACTGCTTCCAAAAATATTCAGCTTTGATATTAATGAGTTTTTTGGGTTCATTGAGAACATGGTTGTTGTTCAATAATAAAATTAATCCTCAAAAATACAACTTGCCTAATAATTCTGCACTCCCTGTATATACATAACAAACAAGTGTGAAACAACTGAAAATATGTCATATTCTAGGTTCTTCAAAGTAGCCACCTTTTGCTTTGAATACTGCTTTGCACACTCTTGGCATTCTCTTGATGAGCTTCAAGAGGTAGTCCCCTGAAATGGTTTTCACTTCACAGGTGTGCCCTGTCAGGTTTAATAAGTGGGATTTCTTGCCTTATAAATGGGGTTCGGACCATCAGTTGAGTTGAGGAGAAGTCAGGTGGATACACAGCTGATTGTCCTACTGAATAGACTGTTAGAATTTGTATTATGGCAAGAAAAAAGCAGCTAAGTAAAGAAAAACGAGTGGCCATCATTACTTTAAGAAATGAAGGTCAGTCAGTCAGCCGAAAAATTGGGAAAACTTTGAAAGTAAGGGCTATTTGACCATGAAGGAGAGTGATGGGGTGCTGCGCCAGATGACCTGGCTTCCACAGTCACCGGACCTGAACCCAATCGAGATGATTTGGGGTGAGCTGGACCGCAGAGTGAAGGCAAAAGGGCCAACAAGTGCTAAGCATCTCTGGGAACTCCTTCAAGACTGTTGGAAGACCATTTCAGGGGACTACCTCTTGAAGCTCATCAAGAGAATGCCAAGAGTGTGCAAAGCAGTAATCAAAGCAAAAGGTGGCTACTTTGAAGAACCTAGAATATGACATATTTTCATCTTGTTTCACACTTGTTTGTTATGTATATAATTCCACATGTGTTAATTCATAGTTTTGATGCCTTCATAGTCATGAAAATAAAGAAAACTCTTTGAATGAGAAGGTGTGTCCAAACTTTTGGTCTGTACTGTATGTGCGCTAAGAGCTTCCATTATTCATTTATACTAATTTATAGTCGGTATTGTACCACATTTATCTCGCATGACCCCCATTTCTTAGCTCTATTGTTTGTATATGTAACGGTGTGCAGCCATTTTGTTTTTTGTAATTATGCTTGCTTCATGGATATGCACCTGTGATTCTGAAGGTTTTAGTCTAAATTTTCTTGCAGTTATCCTTTAATATACAGGGTTTTTTTTTCATTTTCCCACCTGCATCTAATCTGGTCTGTGGTGGGTTTTTGAGATGAGCGAATCGAAGCTGACGAAGTGGAATTCGATCTGAATTTCAGAAAAATGTAATACGCAACAAATGCTAATTTCCCCGTGCTTCATGGTAGTGAATCGCAATTTTTCCTAAAATGGTGGCTACACGTGTGAAGACTGAGGTCAAGGGCAAGGAACTCTGGGAAGGCGGGATCACCCAGATTGACATGCATGCATGCAGTCAATCAGCAGCCAGCCCTGTGATGTCATAGGCCTATAAATACGGCAGCCATTTTAGATTCTGCCATTTTCCAGCGTTCTGAGTGCAAGGACAGACGTGAGAAGGCGCTAGGGACAGCAATAGGAAAAACCTAATTGCGAACAAAGAAACAGAAAAAACGATTTATAGGTGCAGGGAAAGGATAGGGAGGAATTATTTCACAGCATTTTAGTGCAGGGAGAGACGTCAGAAGGCGCTAGGGACAGTGCTAGAAAAGCGATTTACAAGTGCACAGAAAGATTATTTGGGGATCCAAATAGCCAATATACAGCTCTGTCATTCCAGCAATTTGTTCTTGGGGTGCAAGCGCTATGTTGAATAGCCTTTAGTAGCTTATATCTGTGGAAAAAGAAAAATATATTCTCAGTTCACTTCTGCAGTAATATGTGTGGAAAGTGTACAGAAAGAAAAAATATACGCACATCAGTGGTGCAGTTATATGTGGCAAAAGCGTTTAGTGGCCTATTTCAGTACAGAAAGAAAATATATATACGCACTTCACTGGTGCACTTATTTGTGGCCTATTTCTGTACAGAAAGAAAATATATGCGTACTTCACTGGTGCATTTATTTCTGCTAAAAGCGTTTAGTGGCCTATTTCAGTACCAATAGAAAAATATATTCTCATTTCACTTCTGCAGTTATATGTGTTGAAAGCGTTTAGTGGCCTATTTCAGTACAGAAAGAAAAAAATATACTCAGTTCACTTCTGCAGTTATACAGTCCTGATCAAGAGTTTAAGACCACTTGAAAAATGGCAAAAAATCATATTTAGCATGGCTGGATCTTAACAAGATTCTAAGTAGAGCTTCAACATGCAACAAGAAGAAATGAGAGCGAGACAAAACATTTTTTGAGCATTCAATTTAATGAAAACGAATACGAAACAGGCTGTTTTTCAGCTGATCAAAAGTTTAGGACCACATGCCTTTAAAAGGCCAAATCTGTGCAAAGATGTGGATTCATTGTCATTTTCTGTCAGGTAGTCACATGTTGTGATGGCAAACACAAAAAAACTCTCCCTTTTTGAACGTGGTCGGGTTGTTGAACTGCATAAGCAGGGTCTCTCACAGCGCACCATCACTGCTGAGGTGGGACGCAGTAAGACAGTCATTTGGAATTTCTTAAATTCTTAAATTATTCTGAGGGTTATGGAACAAAAAAGTCGAGTGGAAGACCCCAAAAAATTTAATCAGCACTGAGCCGGATGATCCAATTGGCTGTCCGTCAAGATACTGGATGATCCTCGACCCAAATTAAGGCCCTTACTGGTGCTGACTGCAGCCCCATAACCATCAGACGGCATCTAAGACTGAAGGGCTTCAAAAACAAAAAACGTCTTTAAAGACCTCGTCTCCTTGAACGCTAAAGAACTGCTCTTTTGGACTTTTCAAGAGAGCACCAAACATGGGACATTCAAAGGTGGAAGAAAGTTTTATTCTCTGATGAGAAAAAAATGTAACCTTGATGGTCCTGATGGTTTCCAACGTTACTGGCATGACAAGCAGATCCCACCTGAGATGTTTTCTATGCGCCACAGTGGAGGGGGCGCCATAATGGTCTGGGGTGCTTTTTCTTTCAGTTGAACAATGGAGTTTCAGGAAGTGCAGGGGCGTCAAACGGCCGCTGGCTATGTCCAGATGTTGCAGAGAGCATTCCTCATGACTGAGGGCCCTCGTCTGTGTGGTAACGACTGGGTTTTTCAACAGGACAACGCTACAGTACACAATGGCCGCAGAACAAGGGATCTTCTTCCAGAAGGATAACATCACTCTTTTGGCCCATCCTGCGTGTTCTCCTAATCTAAATCCAATTGAGAACCTTTGGGGATGGATGGCAAGGGAAGTTTACAAAAATGGACAACAGTTCCAGACAGTACATGGCCTTCGTGCGGCCGTCTTCACCACTTGGAGAAATATTCCCACTCACCTCATGGAAACGCTTGCATCAAGCATGCCGAAACAAATTTTCAAAGTGATAAACAATAATGGCGGAGCTACTCATTACTGAGTTCATGTTTGGAAGTTGGATTTCTGTTTTGGGGCGGTTTAGTTTTTTTTTTTTGGAGGTGTGGTCCTAAACTTTTGATCAGCTGAAAAACAGCCTGTTTCAGTTTATTAGTTGTTTTTATTAAATTGAATGCTCAAAAAATGTTTTGTCTCACTCCCATTTCTTCTTGTTGCATGTTGAAGCTCTACTTGGAATCTTGTTAAGATCCAGCCATGCTAAATATGATTTTTTTGCCATTTTTTAAGTGGTCTTAAACTTTTGATCAGGACTGTATGTGTTTGAAAGTGTTTAGTTGCCTATTTCAGTACAGAAAGAAAAATATATACGCACTTCACTGTTAGTTATTTTGAGTTGAAAGCATTTAGTGGCCTATTTCAGTACAGAAAGAAAAATATATACGCACTTCACTGTTAGTTATTTTGAGTTGAAAGCGTTTAGTGGCCTATTTCAGTACAAAAAGAAAAATATATTCTCAGTTCATTTCGGCGGTTATGTGTTGAAAGCGTTTAGTGGCCTATTTCAGTACCAAAAGAAAAATATATACTCTGTTCACTTTTGTGGTTATTTGTGTTGAAATCGTTTAGTGGCCTATTTCAGTACAAAAGGAAAACTATAATCTCAGTTCACTTCGGCGGTTATATGTGTTGAAAGCGTTTAGTAGCCTATTTCAGTACAAAAAGAAAAATATATTTTCAGTTCACGTCAGCGATTAAATGTGTTGAAAGCATGGTTTGGAGTCAGCAGGGTGGCAGCAGTGGGAGGTCGGGAATAGGTATCACGGCCGGCGTGCCGATCACATACGTGACGCAAAGGGAGGGAAAAGGGAAGGCCCTGTCCAAGGGAGAGGGAAAGGTGGTGACCCCTAACTCACCTTGAGGCTGGCACCTGACTGCCCTGACGTCCCTAGACGGGTTTCTCACCCGTACGCCAATCGCATGCCTAAACCCTGGCTTTCCCTAAGATGAGCCCTAAGTAGTGATTAGGGCGGTGGGGACACTAGTCCTCACCACTAACACTAAAGGAAAACACCAGGGAGAGGACAGACAATACAGACAAAACATATAATCCCAGGTGGACGACAACAGCGGACAACAAAAGCCCAACAGGGATCCGGAGGGTAATGCTCTGGAACAACAACCAGGAATCACAGCTACACAGCTGTATAGAAGTCCAGGCAGGAAGCTCTATATCTGGCAACCAGAGAAGTGGGAGGGAGAATATAAGAAGGTTGGGAGTGATGGACAAGAAACAGCTGAGGAGAAGAAGCTACGGATCCCTGAGTGAGACAAAAAGGATTGCAAAGCAAACACCGAAAGCTATCATTAAGAAGCAGCGTGATCTTTAGACCTAGAGCGCGCAGCCACCTGCTGCGACTTCCTGACCCCGGGTATAACTGAGTCAGACGTGGCTCTTGACACCCTTGTGACAATAGGGTTGAGAGAACCCGAACTTTAGAATTTTTGGACCCCGGACCCGAACCCAAACTTTTTAGTAAAAGTTCGGGTTCGTTGTTCGGCGATTTAATGATGCTTTTTGAAAGGCTGCAGAGCAGCCAATCAACAAGCGTTTAACTTGTGTGCCCTTAGAAGCCATCACAGCCATGCCTACTAATGGCATGATGGCATGGCTGTGATTGGCCAGTGAAGCATGGGACCCAGCCTCTATATAAGCTGGAGTCACGTAGCACTGAACGTCACTCTGCTCTGATTAGTGTAGGTATAGGATGCTGCTGCTGTGAGGGAAAGAATAGGACAGAATCTTTAATCTGAAGTGCTTGTTAACTCAGCAATCTACCTAGATTTAGTTTTGTGGGTACAGTGCACAATCTTTTTACCCTGCCCTGAGCCCTGTGACAGAGAAAAATAACTTTTATCCGTCTGTTAGTTAGGTGGGCGGCTGCAGCCATTTTATGCAAGTTCTGTGCACCAGCACAGCATATGTTCGTTTGTGACAGTCAAATAGAAGCTTGAAATACTGCAATTATATTCTGGGTTTAAAAAAATCACCCATTTTTGGCAAGACCCTATATCTGGGGCCTATGCAGCATTTGTCAGTGTGAAATTTAAGCTTGAAATACTGCAATAATTTTCTGGGTTTTAAAAAAACACCCTTTTTGGGCAAAATTCTAAATTTTACAGCCCTGGTTGCATCTGTCAGTGTGAAATACAAGCGTTATATTCTGCTGTCATATTCTGTTGTTAAAAAAACACCCATTTTGGGCAAAATCCTAATTTTGCTGCATCTGTCATTGTTAAATACAAGCTTGAAATACTGCACCCATTTTTGGCAATACCCTCCATCTGAAGCCTATGCAGCATTTGTCAGTGTGCAATTTAAGCTTGAAATACTGCAATAATTTTCGGAGTTTTAAAAAACAAGCGTTATATACTGCTGTCATATTCTGTTATTAAAAAAACACCCATTTTGAGAAAAATACAAAATTTTCTGCCTTTGCAGCATCTGTCAGTGTGAAATACACGCGTTAGATACTGCTGTTTTCTTCTGTTATTAAAAAAAACCACCTATTTTGGGAAAAATACTAAATTTGCGGAGAATGAAGAGAGCGTCAAATAAGGGACGTGGTTCCGGTCGTGGTGCTGCTGGTGGAGCTCCTGTTGCAGGGAGAGGATGTGGTCGATCTGTGCCAGCTAAACGAACAAGTGAAACCCCTTCCTCAGGTGCGAGTAGGCGACAGAACCTTCAGCGTTATTTGGTCGGGCCTAATGCGGCTCTATGAATGGTGAGGCCAGAACAAGTACAGGCGATAGTAGATTGGGTTGCTGACAGTGCCTCCAGTTCCTTCACATTGTCTCCCACCCAGTCTCCTGCTGAAAAATCAGAGTTAGCACCTGCAGCTGATGTCCATCAGTCTTTCACCTCACCCCCTTGCAATCATCCAAGCAGTCTGAGCCCCAAGTCATGCAGCAGTCTCTTCTGCTTTTTGATGACTCTGCTAGCAGGGTTCCCCAGTGCCACCCACATAGCCCTGCCCCAGAAGTGGAAGAAATTGAGTGCACCGATGCCCAACCACTTATGTTTCAAGATGAGTACATGGGAGGTCCACCGCAGCCCGTCTCGGATGATGACGAAACAAAGGTGCCAACCGCTGTGGCTTTCGAAAGTGTGCAGATCGACAATGAGGGCAGGGGTGAAGACTGGGTGGAAGATGATGTGGAGGACAATGAGGTCCTCGACCCCACATGAAATCAAGGGCATGCGAGTGACCTGTGTAGTTCGAAGGAAGAGGCGGTGGTTGCACAGAGCCACCAACACAGCAGAAGAGTGAGCAGGGTGCAAAAGCGGAACGGCCATTTCCTAGACAGTAAGCCTGCTACTGCCCAATGCAGCAAGGGACCGAGCACACCAAAGCCAGCTCCAAGGAGTTCTCTGGCGTGGCAGTTCTTCAGACAATGTGCTGACGTCAAGGCACGATCGGTTTGCACGCTGTGCAATCAGAGCCTGAAGCGAGGCATAAACGTTCTCAACCTGAGCACTACCTGCATGACCAGGCATCTAAGTGCAAAGCATGAGCTGCAGTGGAGTAGATGCAATGAGTCACTAGTACAATGCAGTGGGTCAGGATAGATATGTGTATAAGTTTATAGTTTATTCGTGACGCCAATTGCAGCTTGCGCAGGTACTGTAGCAGGGCCCTTTAAGATGTTATAGCTCACGTACCAGGTGAGGAATGCCAGAGGGGGATAATGTCTCTGTATAGCAGATATGGTAGTGTCAACGGTGTCTCCTACTTTGGTACGGATGGACTCCTGGATCCTGGCTCACTTGCAATAAATTAAGTGTTGTTAATAGGAGTAATTGAGGAATTTTGATAGCAGTAAATGAGATCCAAACAGGTAATATGATCCAACTTGTCTTTACTGAATGGCAGCTTTAAATCCATACAAGTTACAGCAATAGTCTTGGGTCCCAGCAGGTATATGCAATGTATGGCAGGGATCAGTTTCTCTTCTCCTTCTATACTATGTGCCTGGAGAATCTGGCAGGCATTTATCTTCTGCTCTTTCTGTCTAATGCTTATAATGGGCCTGACTAGCTGAGGAGGTATTTGGCTTCTCCTGGTCTCTGGATATGTACTCACAGCTTGGCTCACAGGGGATGATGTTTTCCTGGAGGCTGGAGATGGTTGCTTTTCTTGTCAACCAGCTGAGGCTGATGGCTCAGGCTGGGAAGAGTGATCTTTGCCTCAGCCGAGGCTCGATCTTGTCTTGGGATCCCTGTTTCTGGGAGCTCCTACTAACACAGTCTTCCCCTTGCAGGGAGAGCTAGACAAAACTGTCTCTAACTGGTTTTTCCCTCCCTTGCCGCAGGGCATGGGAAACTCCACTTCCCTTAAGCTGGGGGGGACAACGACTACAGAACAGAACAGAACTGGAATGTTCCATTCTGGATGGCCATAACATAACTATGACTAGTGTTGAGCGCGAATATTCGAATTGCGAATTTTTTTCTCGAATATCGCAATTTCGAGATTTCGCGAATATTTAGAATATCGTTCTATATATTCGCGAAATCGAATATTCGTTTTTTTTTCTTTTTTTTTTTTTTATTATATTTTTTTCTTTCCCACTTCCCTAAAGTTGTTCTTACCTGTCCTTTGGATTCCTGGCTTCCTGGCTGCTCCAGTCAGTGGCGTTTTCAATTTACTGCTATATTCCATATTAGCTAAATTACAATCTAATCTATATGTGTATTTTACGAAATTTCGCAATAGTCGCAATTGCGATGCGAGTAATATAACACGAAATATTCGCATGAAGATTTCAACTTAGCACTGCTATACTCCATATTCTAGCCTAATATGGAATATAGCTGTGCTAAGTTAGCACTGCTATATTCCATATTAGGCTAGAATATGGAGTATAGCAGTGCTAAATTGAAATCTTCATGCGAATATTTCGTGTTATATTAGTCGCATCGCAATTTCGACTTTTTCAAATGTTCTTAATATTGCTCTAACTTCGTCTTTTAGAAATTTCGTAATATTGCTCTAACTTCGTCTCTTAGAATATTACGAATATTCTAAAAGACGAAGTTAGAGCAATATTACGAAATTTCGTAAAATACACATATAGATTGTAATTTAGCTAATATAGTGCTATAATCCCTTTTTTTTCCTGTAATTTTTTTTGCCTCTTCTGAACTTAAGTTTTGTAAAATATGTACACTATTAAAAATTATTACTATAGCAGTATATTAGCTTAAATACAATCTATGTGTATTTTACGAAATTTCGTAATATTGCTCTAACTTCGTCTTTTAGAATATTACGAATATTCTAAAAGACGAAGTTAGAGCAATATTAAGAACATTTGCAAAAGTCGAAATTGCGATGCGAGTAATATAACACGAAATAGTCGCATGAAGATTTAAACTTAGCACAGCTATATTCCATATTCTAGCCTAATATGGAATATAGCAGTGCTAACTTAGCACAGCTATATTCCACATTAGGCTAGAATATGGAATATAGCAGTGCTAAGTTTAAATCTTCATGCGACTATTTCGTGTTATATTACTCGCATCGCAATTTCGACTTTTGCAAATGTTCTTAATATTGCTCTAACTTCGTCTTTTAGAATATTCGTAATATTCTAAGAGACGAAGTTAGAGCAATATTACGAAATTTCGTAAAATACACATGTTAGCCTAGCCATAGTCATTAGCATAGGAACGTTGCCTTATACTATCAAGATAAATTTTCGCAATATGCGAAAAAATAATTTCGCGATAATTGGAATAATTGCGAATATTCGATTTCGACGAATATAACACGAATATTCATGCGAATATTCGCGAAATATCGCGAAATCGAATATGGCACCTCCCGCTCATCACTAACTATGACTACCAACGATGCCGCCACCTGCTGGTAGACCTGAAACATTACAAAGGAAAATATAACATTTAAAATGGTTTCAACTGCACCGTAGTGAATGACATGAGGGAAATCACATCAGATGACAAAATTAATGCTCTTAGCAGATTGTAGCGGGGTAAAAGCATTTAGTAACCCCACTCTGGGATGTTACATTCCCCCTTACTTTGAATCAAGCAGTCCTTGGCTTGTGCTTAGGATAAGAGGAATGAGCTCTGGGGGTACCCAAATTAATACAAAGGGCTGCCTGAAATACACATAAGACAAACAAAGACAAACATAAAACGGCTACCCTGAGGTACCTGCCCGCTAGAGTAAGGTGTCCAACACACAGTTTCCTTCTCTTAGTATAACCAGGTAACCTAAATTCTGCACTAAGCAAACATTACTGACTGACTTTTGGGGGTATTGTCCACCAATACCAAAGAAAGCATGGGGGTGTCTTTACTCTGTAGTCCCACCATAGTGTAATGGAATGTTGGCAAATAAAAGGGTGGCTTTATCCTGTATTCCCTTCCCTGCACCAAAGTCTGAGAAATTTGGCTTAAAGCACGATCACTATGTTGACTTATGGGGTAGCTAAATTATGGCTCTAAGGTTTGAGGGCCCATACCTTAGGCAAAGGCTCAGAAGGGGAGGTATTTATCATCTCCGTATACTTCTGGCAATGTCACAGGAGGAGGGTATTACAATCCCATGGATCTCCTGGAAATAAGACACCTCAGGATGGGAACAATCCTGAACATCAAACGAACGGGAAGGAGCGGTCTAGGGCTTCTAACGATTCCCGAAGCAGTGGGGTTACCCTTGCTGGACCTGCCTGGGACTTACCACTTGGTCCTAACCTGGGTACCCGGGATATATGACTCCAGGTGTAGGCCATTAGTATTAAGCTTCCAGATAGGCAGTCCGTGTAAAGAGAACAGAGCTGTAAGGCAAGACACACAAAAGTAAGGTGCTACTGCTCTGGCTAAAGGCAAAAGTTAGTGCAGTTTCACAAACAGTGCATAAATTCACATTGCGGCATCTGTAAAAAGAGTCCATACAATGGGCACAAATACTTGAACGTTGCTCAACCTGTAAACATGTAAGCAAGATTAGTGCAACATTTAAACAGTATAAGTCACAAAGAGCTCAGGTACATGTTTGAGTCCTTTCTTTGGGTGCAAGCTTGAAATGTTGCATAACTTGTATCAAGTAGGAAAAAAACACAAAAATCTAAAATAATTTGTAATCCAATATGAAGTATGGTTTGGCTGATAGATGGAGTCCATTAAGTCCAGGCACAAAAAGGTGAGATGAAAAGGGCCAAAATGTCAACAATAAACAGTAGGCAATGTTTCTTACCAGTCAAAATGTGTCCATGGCTTGGCTCCTATTGTCTCTGTAACTAAAGGTCCATCCCAAAGAATTCCCGATAACGGGCAGGTGGTTTACCTTTATTGGTCCGTTGGGATCTCCGCAAGGACGGTTCTTCTGTTTCTCCCGGGGTAGAAGTAGAGTCTTGCACTTGTGCAGGAGGATCAGCTGTCTGACTTGGAGTAATCTCAGCAACTGGCATCAGGACTCTAATTTGAGGCTGGAGTAACCACTGAAGGGGGTCAAGCATGGAAGGCAACTCTGTTGAAGTCTCACTTTCTGAAGACAATGGAAGCTCAGGTGATGTATCCTCTTCTCTTGGCTGCTCCTGAACAGGTTCCTGGAGGCATTTCTTAAGCCTGTTACGATGGACTCGCTGAGTACCTTTATCCTCTCTCTGGATTTCGTAGACCTCTGAGGGAATGGCCACTATTGTATATGGCTCACGCTCCCAGCGACTATCCAGTTTGCTTAGAGGGTGATTGTTTTTTAGCCAGACCTGGTCACCAGGCTGTAAGGGCTCAGCATGTGCATGTATATCAAAGTCCTGTTTTTGTTTTTGTTGCGCCTTCTCTATTTTAGAGTCCACTATTTCTTTAGCGTCCTCCTGGCGTTTCTGATGCTCTTTGACCCACTCAGATTGGGGCAGGAGTGGTTCAGCGTCCGGCACAGGGACGTCAAGGGCAAGATCTGCAGGTAGACGGCCATGTCTTCCGAACATGAGGTAGTATGGAGTGTACCCAGTAGACCAATGGGTTGTATTGTTGTACATGTACACTAATTCAGGGAGGAGTAACGGCCAATCAGATCTCTGGTGAGGCGGCACAGCCTTGAGCAGGTTGATCAGCGTCTGATTCATTTTTTCGCACAGTCCGTTTCCCTGAGGGTGGTATGCGGTAGTTCTCAGTTTTTTGCAGTTGTACAAGGCACAAAGTTCATAGAATAACTGAGACTCGAATGCAGATCCTTGATCAGTGAGTATTTTGTCAGGACACCCATACGGCAGAATGAAGCTCTTCCACATGGCAGCAGCTGTAGTTTTTGCAGTTAAGTCCTTTACAGGTACAGCCACAACAAACTTGGTATAGTGGTCTATGATTGTCATAGCATAGACATACCTGGATCTGCTGGGTTCCAGTTTCACGTGGTCGATTGCCACGATTTCAAGAGGACCTTTACTCACTATTGGATGAAGGGGGGCTCGCTGATCATGTCTTTCTCCTTTCGCCACTGCACAGGTGGGACACTGTCGACACCAGGTTTCAATGTCACTTCTCATGCCAATCCAGTAGAAACGTCGTCTGATGGTGGCTTCCGTTTTTTGAATTCCAAAGTGACCAGACCGGTTATGGTACATGTCCATCACCATCTTGGCATCTCTTCGAGGCACCACTATCTGGTGGAGGCGCACATAGGTGACTGGATCAAGCGTTCTCCTTAGGAGTAGGTCTCTTTGTAGGAAGAGTAGTTTCCGTTGTCGCCAGAGGTGAACTAGCTCTGAGTCAGCTCTCCGCCGTCGGATTCTCTCCGGTATGCGCCCGCTGTAAAAATAATCCAACAGTTCTCCAATGGCTCTGCTTTCTGATTGTAGTTTAATCCAGAGCTCTTTTTCCACTGGAGGTGAGGGGTCACAGGTCGGTGGAGAACAAGTGACTTGAGAGGTCGGGCGCCTAGTGTGTAGGGCCTCCTGTCGGGCAAATCGGGAGTAGAATATTGGCATCTCTACATCTTCCCACTGATCATCAGTAGAAATTGGTTCTTTCTGGGCAGGTAGTCTAGACAAAGCGTCGGCATTGTCGTTAGATTTCCCAGTTCGGTACTTAATGGTAAAGTTGAAGTTCGCCAGTCTAGAGGCCCATCTTTGTTCTAGAGCTCCCAGACGTGCAGTGTTCAAGTGAGCTAGCGGGTTATTGTCTGTGTAGACCGTGAAAGGTGTAGCAGCTAGGTAGTCCTTGAATTTCTCAGTGACAGCCTAGACCAAGGCTAGGTACTCCAGTTTGAACGAACTGTAGTTATGGTCATTCCGCTCTGGCTCTCGTAAAGATCTGCTTGCATAGGCGATGACTCTTTCAGTTCCAGCTTGTGTCTGAGATAGTACAGCTCCCAAACCTTTCTTACTTGCATCAGTATAGAGGTAAAATGGTAGGCTGTAGTCAGGATAACCCAGAACTGGAGGTTCTGTGAGTTTTTCCTTTCAACAGTTGGATAGCAGCTTCTCTCTCTTCATTCCACTGCACTGGTATCTTGGAATTCTGACATCCTTTTGGGGTGACCTTTCACAAGCTCCTGGATAGGTTCCGCAATCTGAGCAAAGTGTGGGATAAATCTACAATAGTAATTTGCAAATCCGAGGAAGCTCTTGACCTCTTTGACTGTTTTGGGAGCCGGCCAGCTTTGTACTGCTGCTATTTTGTCAGGGTCCGGTCTCACGCCTTCTGCACTCACAACATGTCCCAGATATTTCACTTGGGGCTTCAGTAAGTGACACTTTGAAGGTTTCACTTTCAGTCCATGTTGAGTCAAAGTCGGGAACACTTCCGCCAGGTGCTGTAAATGTTCCTCGTAGGTCTTAGAGTAGATGATCACATCATCCAGGTACAACAACACAGTCTCAAAGTTTTTGTGTCCAAGACACCTTTCCATGAGTCTCTGGAATGTCCCAGGGGCGTTGCATAGCCCGAATGGCATGTTGTTGAACTCAAACAGACCCATTGGGGTGGCAAAAGCAGTTTTTTCTTTATCTTCTGGTGCCATGGGAACTTGCCAATAGCCACTGGTTAGATCCAGAGTTGAGAAGTAGGCAGCGGATCCCAGAGCTGCCAGGGATTCTTCAATTTGTGGCAGGGGGTACGCGTTCTTGTGCGTAATGTTGTTGATCTTACGGTAGTCCACACAAAAACGGATGGTTCCACCCTTCTTCTTTACCAGGACTAAGGGGGCAGCCCAGGGGCTGTGACTATCCTGTATGACATTAGCTGTCTTCATATCCTGAACCATCTTCTTCACTATCTGGTACATGGCAGGAGGGATTGGTCGGTATCTCTCTTTGATTGGAGGATGATTGACGGTTGGAATGGTGTGCTGTATTAAGCGAGTCTGACCATAGTCCAGAGAATGTTTGCTGAAGACTTGATGGTGTTGTTTGACTAAGTCCAGCACACCGTTGAGTTGCTCAGCAGAGGTTGTGGTATCCCCAATGTGTAGTTCGGCCCACCAGGGCTGTTCTGGCGGGTCTTTGGCTTCCTCCACTGTTTGGAGTGATTGTTGAGCCGCAGCAGTGGGATAATCCAGAATATCCTGCGGGCGGATGTGGTATAGGCAGGCCACTGGATAGTGCTTTTTTAATCTCACCGCTTCATCACCCAGATTGACTAAGCATATAGGTACCTTTCCTTGGGACACGGTGACCACGCTCCTGGCGGCTAGGACAAGGGGATGATCCTGAAGATGTATTGGCTCCACAAGGGCCTGATAATCTTGACTTTGGATACCGATGCAAGCCTTGCACCATATCAGAGTCTCTGCTCCAGGCTGGAGTTTGATAGGATAAGCATCCTTGATGCAGACACGGCAGATTTCACCCCGTTCATTGCTGAACTTTTGTTGGGGCGGATAGCACTCTAATGGTCTGGTGTATAACCCATTGAGTTTGATGGGGTATAGCCAGCAGGGTTTTCTTCAAGGCTTTCAGCACTTCAGGATAGCAATTGCTGAGTACATTAATTCCCAGGACCACAGGGCAATTGTCATCATCTGGGACCTGAATCACAATTACTCCTTGACATGAGAGTTCAGTATCTCCAATCTGTAAGGTAGGTTCCCAATAACCTAGTATAGGCACTGGTTTGCCATTGGTAGCCATGATCTGGAGCCAAGCTTCAGGAGGTTGTATCAGTTGGGCTCCGTTTCGGCATGTGTCAAATGCTGCTTGGCGGATGGTAGTCACTTGAGATCCGGTATCAATTAAAGCAGAAAACTTCACTCCGTTGATGTCAACTTCCACCATGGGGTGGGCACCCACATACCTTGGCATAAAGGCTGGATCTTTGGGACCTAGTATTCTTCTTCCTCCCGAGGGGCGGTCCTCGACCTCAGGGGATACCCGTTTAACTGACGGCAGTCCTTTGCAATGTGTCCATATCTCTGACAATGCAGGCATCGCTGTTCCCTGATGTTTTGATAACCGGGGTCTGCCAATCTATTGACTGGCTGATGTCGAAATTCTCGCGGACTGGGCGTAGGGCGGTCTCTGTTTGCAAAAGTTCCTTTCCCCACCTTGGGTTGCTGTTCTAGTCGCTCTAGCTGCTTCCTCATCCTCTCCATATTCTCAGCTAAGAGGGAGACTTGAGCGGTCAGAGCGGTCAGATCTGGAATGGGTGCCTGAGCTCCGTGCTCAGCTATTTGGCTGTGAGTAGCAGGCCGTAGTGCGGGCCCTGCCTTCTTGTTTTCAGGAGGTTCAGCTTGGTGACTTTCCCCTAGAATGCCAATAGCAAGTTCCTTAAAGTCCAAGAAAGGAGCATCTGGGTGCTGAGCTGAAAGCATCTTCAGCTGACGTTTGAGGGGTTCATCAAGGACACCTTTAATAAACTGTTCCCTGAGGGTTTGATCTTGTCCCTCAGTTTCATGGGGATCAATCTGAATAACAGCTCGCAGGGCTTCCTGCAGGGACAGGGCAAAGTCTCTCAAGGTCTCCTTTGGCTGCTGCCGGTTTCCAAAGAAGCACATTTTAAGTTTAGAGGCGGTCCTAGTCTCAAAGGTGGTACTGAGTCGGTCTAGGATCTGCTTAGCGGTTTTCCGCTCTGACTGGGGCCAGGACTTGACCTCCCGGAGCGCAGCTCCCTGTAATTGGCCAATCAGGATTTCCACTTTCTGATCCTGTGATACAGGATATAGCTTAAACGTGGCTAGCATTTTATCACGGAATTCCCTGAGTGAATGGGGTTCTCCTGAGTAACTTGGGAGCCAGGGTGCCCCAAAATAGTATGGCATAGTGAGAGGCATAATGCAGGTGGCTGCCGCTGCTGCTGGCGGATCGCTGCGGTCAAAGTGGGTGCTATCTTCGTTGTCAGACATGTCCCTTGATGCCCAGTACCAGATTAGAGGGATTAGTACTGGCTACAATGCAATTTTGAATGCAGGTTGCTATGGGTGACTGCAGCAGAATTGGTGCGTGGCTCCTTTAAGAGTCGCTGCAACTGCTCAATTTCGGGACGTATGGTGCTCTGGCAGACAGATAACAACTATTAACAGTCTTTAGCAAGGTTATTTGCACAATTGTACTCACTCAGGCTCGATAGCAGACGATTCTCCCACATACAATGAAGACAATGCTGTTTTTCCCTTTCTTAAAATGGCCGCCGCTTTGCTTCCTGTATGGGCAGCGATCTCTTTGTCCTCCTAGGAACTTGTATTCAACACTTTTGTTCCTGCTGCTGTAAGAATGCTTTCTCTGTGGAGGCAGGCTGTTTGGTTCCCTCCCCTCTGCTGGGTGGAGATATCTGGGATAGCTGCTTAACCCCTGCGCTGCCACTGTGCTGCAACTGATGGAAGTCCACACTCCTCAGCAATAAGTACATGCAGTAAGACACAAAGGTAAATCCTGATGAAGCACACTATTGGATCCGGTTCTGTTGGACAGGGGTAGGCACACAATTCAATCCGATCCTGTTCCCAGTGACGCAACTTTATGCAATGAGTAGGACACTAGTACAATGCAGTGGGTCAGGATAGATATGTGTATAAGTTTATAGTTTATTTGTGACGCCAATTGCAGCTTGCGCAGGTACTGTAGCAGGGCTCTTTAACCACTTCAGCCCCCCTAGCTTAAACACCCTTAATGACCAGGCCACTTTTTACACTTCTGCACTACACTAATTTCACCGTTTATTGCTCGGTCATGCAACTTACCATCCAAATGAATTTTACCTCCTTTTCTTCTCACTAATAGAGCTTTCATTTGGTGGTATTTCATTGCTGCTGACATTTTTACTTTTTTTGTTATTAATCGAAATGTAAAAAAATTTTTGCAAAAAAATAAAATTTTTCACTTTCAGTTGTAAAATTTAAAAAAAAAAACGATATCCATATATAAATTTTTCTCTAAATTTATTGTTCTACGTGTCTTTGATAAGAAAAAAAATGTTAGGGTAAAAAAAAAAATGGTTTGGGTAAAAGTTATAGCGTTTACAAACTATGGTACAAAAATGTGAATTTCCGCTTTTTGAAGCAGCTCTGACTTTCTGAGCACCTGTCATGTTTCCTGAGGTTCTACAATGGCCAGACAGTACAAACACCCCACAAATGACCCCATTTCGGAAAGTAGACACCCTAAGATATTCGCTGATGGGCATAGTGAGTTCATAGAACTTTTTATTTTTTGTCACAGGTTAGCGGAAAATCATTATTATTTTTTTTTTTTTTTTTTTTTCCTTACAAAGTCTCATATTCCACTAACTTGTGACAAAAAGTAATTTTTTATTTTTTGTCACAAGTTAGTGGAATATGAGACTTTGTAAGAAAAAAAAATAATCATAATTTTCCGCTAACTTGTGACAAAAAATAAAAAATTATAGGAACTCACCATGCCCCTCATGGAATACCTTGGGGTGTCTTCTTTCCAAAATGGGGTCACTTGTGGGGTAGTTATACTGCCCTGGCATTTTAGGGGCCCGAATGCGTGAGAAGTAGTTTGAAATCAAAATCTGTACAAAATGCCCTGTGAAATCCGAAAGGTGCTCTTTGGAATGTGGGCCCCTTTTCCCACCTAGGCTGCAAAAAAGTGTCACACATCTGGTATCGCTGTACTCAGAAGAAATAGGGCAATGTGTTTTGGGGTGTCTTTTTAAATATACCCATGCTGGGTGAGAGAAATATCTCAGCAAAAGACAACTTTTCCCTTTTTTTTTTTTATACAAAGTTGGCAATTGACCAAGATATTTCTCTCACCCAGCATGGGTATATGTAAAATGACACCACAAAACACATTGCCCAACTTCTCCTGAGTACGGAGATACCACATGTGTGACACTTTTTTGCAGCCTAGATGCGCAAAGGGGCCCAAATTCCTTTTATGAGGGCATTTTTAACTTGTGTCAAAAAATAAAATCTCACATGAACTCACCATACCCCTCACGGAATCCAAATGCATAAAATTTTTTAGACATTTGGATCCCAGACTTCTTCTCACGTTTTAGGGCCCCTAAAATGCCAGGGCAGTATAAATACCCCACTAGGGTTGTTGCGGGTATCGAAATTTCGATACCCAATCGATACTTTTGTCCCGGTATCGATACGATACCGGGATTTCCGTTTTTTCGATACTGGGCTGCGCTTCTGCGCAGTCTAGTATCTCTGAACATGAGCGCGCTGCTATCGGCGCGCTCATGTTCTCTCTCAGCAGCACGGGGAGAAGGAAGCTGTCCTCCCTCCCCCCTGTGCTGCTGCCGCTGCCAGCAATGAGAAGAGAGGGGCGGAGGAGGGGCGGCAATGAGAAGAGAGGGGCGGAGGAGGGGCGGCAATGAGAAGAGAGGGGGTGGAGGAGGGGGTGGCAATGAGAAGAGAGGGGCGGAGGAGGGGCGGACGCACTGCGCCACCAATGATAGGATTACTATCGGAGCGATGGGAGGAGACATCAGCTTCACTAGTGGGCGTTCCTTTTCCCTGCGCTGCGATTGGACAGCGCTACAGCCAGGGAGAAGGAACGCCCACTAGTGAAGCTGATGTCTCCTCCCATCGCTCCGATAGTAATCAGCAGCATGTGGAGCAGGAGAGGAGACAGTAATGGGGCACTGCGGGCGAACGGAGCGGCGCCCAGGACTAAATGGTGAGTGCTGAGACATCGCTGGGCGCCGCTCTGTGTGGCCTAATAGTGAAAGTCTGGACTCATATACAGTAGTCAGTCTTTAACACATACAGGAGGCGGGTGCCGGCAGCAGAATCGCATTGCCGGCACCCTGCCCCTGACAGGGAGCTTAACTGCCGCTGATCTGCTAGTACCCGCCTCCTGTATAAAGGGGTAAAATCATTGGTGGTGCAGTGTGCCCCCCCCCTCAATCCCCCCATCCAATTAAAATCATTGGTGGCAAGCCGGCCCCTCTCAACCCTCCAGTATTAAAATCATTGGTGGCAGTGGCCACAGGGACCTCTCCACTCCCCCTCATTGGTGGTGCAGTGGCAGCTTCTGATCGGAGCCCCAGCTGTGTAAGCCTGGGGCTCCGATCGGTTACCATGGCAGCCAGGACGCTACAGAAGCCCTGGTTGCCATGGTAACATCCCTGATGCTGTGTGCACAAAGCACAGAGCAGCAGGGACAGTGTGGAGTCCTATTCACCCTGATAGAGATCTATCAGGGTGAATAGGAAAAGGGATGAAAGATCCCAGGTTCTAGCCCCTAAGGGGGGAAATAGTTATTAAATAAAAAGTGAAAAAAAAAAAAACACTAAAATATGAAGTATAAATCATCCCCCTTTTCCCAATTTCCCATATAAAATATATAAATAAACATATTACATCGCCACGTCAGAAAAGTCCAAACTATTAAAATATAAAAAAAAAAATCTAGGTGGTGAATGCCGGAACAGAAAAAATAAAATAAAAACTGCGCGATTCGCCATTTTTAAAAATGAGGAATGCACGTGGCTTTTTTTGTTTATTTTTTTCGCGTGGTATCGAATGGTATCGAGTATCGCAATACTTTTTCATGGTATCGAAACCGAATCAAAAATTTGGTATCGCAACAACTCTATACCCCACATGTGACCCCATTTTGGAAAGAAGACACCCCAAGGTATTCAATGAGGGGCATGGCGAGTTCATATCATTTTTTTTTTTTGGCACAAGTTAGCGGAAATAGATTTTTTTTTGTTTTTTCTCACAAAGTCTCCCTTTCCGCTAACTTGGGACCAAAATTTCAATCTTTCATAGACTCAATATGCCCCTCACGGAATACCTTGGGGTGTCTTCTTTCCAAAATGGGGTCACATGTGGGGTATTTATACTGCCCTGGCATTTTAGGGGCCCTAAAGCGTGAGAAGAAGTCTGTAATATAAATGTCTAAAAAAATTTACGCATTTGGATTCCGTGAGGGGTATGGTGAGTTCATGTGAGATTTTATTTTTTGACACAAGTTAGTGGAATATGAGACTTTGTAAGAAAAAAAATAAAAAAAAATTAAAAATTTCCGCTAACTTGGGCCAAAAAAATGTCTGAATGGAGCCTTACAGGGGGGTGATCAATGACAGGGGGGTGATCAGGGAGTCTATATGGGGTGTTCACCCCCCTGTAAGGCTCTATTCAGACGTCTGTATGTGTTTTGCGGATCCGATCCATGTATCCGTAAAAAACATACGGACGTCTGAATGGAGCCTGACAGGGGGGTGATCAATGACAGGGGGGTGATCAGGGAGTCTATATGGGGTGATCACCCCCCTGTCATTGATCACCCCTCTGTAAGGCTCCATTCAGACGTCCGTATGTGTTTTGCGGATCCGATCCATAAAAAACATACGGACGTCTGAATGGAGCCTTACAGGGGGGTGATCAGGGAGTCTATATGGGGTGATCACCCTCCTGTCATTGATCACCCCCCTGTAAGGCTCCATTCAGACGTCAGTATGTGTTTTGCGGATCTGATCCATGTATCCGTGGATCTATAAAAAAACATACGGATGTCTGAATGGAGCCTTACAGGGGGGTGATCAATGACAGGGGGGTGATCAGGGAGTCTATATGGGGTGATCACCCCCCTGTCATTGACCCCCCTGTCATCCCCTTGCAGGGAGAGCTGGACAAAACTGGCTCTAACTGGTTTTTCCCTCCCTTGCCGCAGGGCATGGGAAACTCCACTTCCCTTAAGCGGGGGGGGGGGGGGGGGGGGGAGAGGAGGGGGGGACAGAACAGAACTGGAATGTTCCATTCTGGATGGCCATAACATAACTATAACTACCAAAGATGCCGCCACCTGCTGGTAGACCTGAAACATTACAAAGGAAAATATAACATTTAAAATGGTTTCAACTGCACCGTAGTAAATGACATGAGGGAAATCACATCAGATGACAATATTAATGCTCTTAGCAGATTGTAGCGGGGTAAAAGCATTTAGTAACCCCACTCTGGGATGTTACATAGACACCTAAAAAGAAAATAAAGGTCTCTTCTGCAGCAGTCTCGGCCTCTTCATCTACCTCTGGAGTGACAGTGGCACCTGCCACCCCGCAAACAGAGGATCTGCCAGCAACACTACCACCTGGGTCACCAAGCATCTCCACAATGTCCCAACGAAGCGTTCAGCTCTCCATCTCCCAAACACTGGAGCGAAAGAGGAAGTACCCCTTTTCCCACCCGTGATCCCTGGCCCTGAATGCCAGCATTTTAAAAATACTGGCCTTTGGAAGGCTGTCATTATTTGTTTTAAAGGCCTTATGGCGGTGGCTGTCCCACAGTACGTTGTGCCCAGCCGCTACTAATTTTCCAGGCGAGCCATCCCTTCCCTGCACAACCAAGTGGGGGACAAAATCAGGTGTGCACTGCGCAACGCCATCTGTGGAAAGGTCCACCTAGCTACGGATACGTGGACAAGTAAGCACGGTCAGGGACATTATATCTCCCTAACAGCATACTGGGTAAATGCAGTGACAGCTGGGCATGAGGCTGATAGCAGTTTGGCACATGACCTTCCACCACCGTGGATTGCAGGGCGCTTTAGTTTGCCTCCTGTTGCTTCCTTCTCCTACTCCGCTTCCTCATCCTCTACCGCCTCCTCATCTGGTCAGCGTTACACCTTCACCACCAACTTCAGCACAGTCAGGGGTAAACGACAGCAGGCAGTTTCAAAACATATCTGTTTTGGGGACAAACCCCAGACCTCGCAGGAGCTGTGGACGGGCATGGAACAACAGACCAATGAGTGGTTGGAGCCAGTGAGCCTCAAGCCCGGCCTGGTGGTGTGCGATAATGGACGAAATCTCGTAGCAGCTCTGGGACTAGTCGATTTGACGCACATCCCTTGCCTGGCGCATGTGCTTAATTTGGTGGTGCAGAGGTTCCTTAAAAATTACCTTGATATGTCAGAGCTGCTGCAGAAAGTGCGGGCCGTCTGTGCGCTGTTTCGAGTACTCCACCAACATGGCCAGTGCCGATAACTTTGTTCTCAGCGTTACTATCCCACTTCTATGCCTCCTTGAAAAAAGACTTCTGGTAATGATGGAAGAGGATGTGGCACAGGAGGAGAAGGAGGAAGAGGGATAATTTCATAGGGTTTCCTGCCAGTTATTCACAAGTGGCTCCGAGGGTGGGTTCCTGCACCCACAAACGCCAGGTACACAATTGTCCAGCCAGGAAACCGTTCTGGAGGATGATGAGGTGGAGGTTGAGGAGGAGGAGATGGAGAAGGAGGAACCGTGTTCAGAGCAGGGTGGCACCCAAACCAACTCATGGCCATCACTGGAGCATGGCTGGGGGGATACAGACGACACAGACGATACACCTCCCACAGAGGACAGCATGTCGTTGCCTCTGGGCAGACTGGCACACATAAGCGATTACACTCTGCAGTGTCTACATAACGACTGCCGAGTTGCCCACATTCTAACTTGTGCCGATTACTGAGTGGCCATGCTGCTGGGTCCCCGTTACAAGGACAACATACCGTCCTTAATTCTGTCACTGGAGCGTGATCGTAAGATGCGCAAGTACAAGCACACGCTGGTAGACGCACTGCTGATGGCATTCCCACCTTACAGCGGGGCCACAGTGGAAGCACAAGGCGAAGGCAGAGGAGGAGGAAGAGGTCGCCAACGCAGCTGGGGCACCACCAGCACCTCAGAAGGCAGGGTTAGCATGGCCAAAATGTGGAAAAGCTTTGTCAGCACGCCACAATGACCAGCACCACCAGCTGATATGGAACATCTTAGCAGGAGGCAGCATTTCAGCAACATGGTGGAGCAGTATGTGTGCACACGCCAACACGTACTGAATGACAAGTCTGCCCCCTTCAACTTCTGGGTCTCCAAATTGGGCACATTGCCTGAACTTGCCCTTTACGCCTTGGAGGTGCTGGACTGCCCTGCAGCCAGTATATTGTCTGAACATTTGTTTAGCACGGCTGGAGGGGGTTATAACTAGAGTTGAGCGGACATCTGGATGTTTGGGTTCGACGGGTTTGGCCGAACTTTACAAAAAAGTTCGAGTTCGGGAACCGAACTTGACACCAAACCCAAACCCCATTAAAGTCAATGGGGACCTGAACTTTTGAGCACTAAAATGGCTAAAAAAGTAATGGAAAGGGCTAGAGGGGTGCAAATGCCATCAAAATGTGGTTAAGAGCATGGCAAGTGCTCTGCAAACAAAAGTCTGAAAGAAATTACTTTAAATAACATAAAATACGTAAAAATAAAAAAATTATAATTGTGATCTAGGAGGACGAGGTCCATATGGAGTAGGAGGCTGAGGTTTTAAATTTATTTTTATTTTTTTAAATTAGGGTCCACTCCAAAACATTGGGAAATATAACCTGTGATAACCCCCTCCAGTCGTGCTAAACACACGTTCAGACAATACACTGGCTGCAAGGCAGGCCAGCACCTCCAAGGCGTAAAGGGCAAGCTCAGGCCATGTGCCTAATTTGGAGACCCGGAAGTTACAGGGGCTGACCCCTGTCAGTCAGTTCATGTAGGCGTGTGATCACATACTGTCCCACCATGTCACACGTCCCCGTGATGTTCACGATCCAATTGGATAACTGCTCTATCAACTTTCGATGTTCTGATGTTCTTTTCTGCGCCTACCATGTTGATCACGGTTATCGGCGAATCAGGGTTCCATGCCGAAGAGGGAGTATGAGAAAGAGAGACCACATCCAAGGGAGGTTAATTGTTTCAAATTAAATATGATAGAGTGGAAATATGGGACAAAGTATTAAAGCGCAAATGTGGGACAAATTGTTAAAGTTTAAGCATTGAATGAAAGGAGGTGGCGCTCATCAATTAAAGAAGAATTTCATACATTTTTTTTCCCTGTCAACTATGCAGAGCAGGGGTTTATATCCGTCAAAATTTGAAATGTCACTTAACAATGTAACAGATGATTTTTTTAAATTTATGTTCCTGTCACCTATGCAGAGGTGCCCCAGTGACATCCACCATCAATTTGGATATCTTCTCTATCAAATTTCGATGTTCTTTTCTGAGCCTACCATGCTAATCATCGTTATCGGCGAATCAGGGTTCCACGCCAGAGAGGGAGCGTGAGAAAGAAAGACCACATCCAAGGGAGTTAAATTGGTTAAAAAAAAATTGGATCAAGCGGAAATATGGGAAAAGTTATTGAAGCGCAAATGTGGGACAAATTATTGAAGCGCAAATGTGGGACAACTTGTTAAAGTTTAAGCATTGAATGAAAAGAGGTGACGGGCATCAATGAAAGAAGAATTTCTTAAATTTTAATCCCTGTCACCTATGCAGAGCAGGGGTTTATTCACATTTAAAATTGTAAAATGTCAACCCAAGAATATAAGAGAAAAATTTGTGAAATTTATTAACCTGTCTACATGGTAGAGCAGGGGTCTTTGACAGAAAAAAATTGTTTAATGTCACCCGAAAATGTAAAATAAAAATTAGTGAAATTTATTAAGCTGTCAACTAGGTAGAGGAGGGGTATATTACACCCAAATATTGGTGAATTTCACCTGAAAATGTAACCGACAAATTTAGTGAATTTTTTAAACCTGTATACTAGGTATAGCAGTGGTACATCACACTCAAAAATTGGTGAATTTACCCGAAAATGTAACAGACAAAGTAGTGAAATGACCTAAAATAAAAAAATACGTACAAATAAAAAAAAAAAAAAATGATTTATGAGATGGAGGTCCATATGGAGTCGGAGTTTGAGGAGACGGTGGACTTAGCACTGTAGGTGGAAGCAGCGTTGTAGGAGGACGAGGTAGCCAACACTGGTTTTTGGTTTTAATTTTTAATAAAAAAAAAAAAAATAGGGTACACTCCAAAAGAGTGTGAAATATCCAAAATACAAGAATGAGCAAATGCGCTGTAGTATAACAATGGCTGGTTAAGGCCGGTATACATGTCTATTCTGCACAAGGTACGGACAAGTCCTGTGGGATCCATGCCTGGTTCATTATAATGAACGTGAGCTTGTCCACATTGGCTGTGGACAGTCGGCTGCGCTTGTCTGTGATAATGCCTCCTGCCATGCTAAACACACGTTCAGATAATACACTGGCTGCAGGGCAGGCTAGCACCTCCAAGGCGCAAAGGGCAAGCTCAGGCCATGTGCCCAATTTGGAGACCCAGAAGTTGAAGGGGGCAGACCCGTTATTCAGTATGTGTAGGCGTGTGCACCCATACTGCACCATGTTGCTGAAATGATGCCTCCTGCTAAGATGTTCCATATCAGCTGGAGGTGCTGGTTGTTGTGGTGTGTTGACAAAGCTTTTCCACACTTTGGCCATGCTAATCCTGCCTTCTGAGGTGCTGGCGGTGCCCCAGCTGCGTTGGCGACCTCTTCCTCCTCCTCTGCCTTCGCCTTGTGCTTCCACTGTGCCCCCGCTGTAAAGTGGGAATGCCACCAGCAGCGCGTCTACCAGCGCGCGCTTGTACTCGCGCATCTTACGATCATGCTCCAGTGACGGAATTAAGGACGGTACGTTGTCCTTGTAACGGGGATCCAGCAGCGTGGCCACACAGTAATCAGCACAAGTTAGAATGTGGGCAACTCGGCTGTCGTTGCGGAGACACTGCAGCATGTAATCGCTCATGTGTGCCAGGCTGCCCAGAGGCAACGAAAAGCTGTCCTCTGTATCCCCCCAGCCACGCACCAGTGATGGCCATGATCTGGTCTGGGGGCCACCCTGCTGTGAACATGGTTCCTCCTCCTCATGCTCCACCTCGTCATCCTCCAGAACTGTGCCCTGGCTGGACAATAGTGTACCTGGTGTTTGTGGGTGCAGGAACGCACCCTCGGAGTCACTTGTGAATGATTGGCCGGAAACCCTATGAAATGATCCCTCTTCCAACTCCTCCTCCTGTGCCATATCCTCTTCCATCATCGCCAGCAGCGTTTTTTCAAGGAGGCATAGAGGTGGGATAGTTACACTGAGAACGGCGTTATCGGCACTGGCCATGTTGGTGGAGTACTCGAAACAGCGCAACAAGGAACACAGGTCTCGCATGGAGGCCCACTCATTGGTGGTGAAGTGGTGCTGTTCCGCAGAGCGACTCACCCGTGCATGCTGCAGTTGAAACTCCACTATCGCCTGCTGCTGCTCGCACAGTCTGGCCAGCAGGTGCAAGGTGGAGTTCCACCTTGTGGGCACTTCGCATGTGAGCCGGTGAGCGGGAAGGCCAAGTTATTCTGCAGCGCTGACAGGCAAGCAGCAGCAGGGTGAGAACGCCAAAAGTGCGCACAGACGGCCCGCACTTTATGCAGCAGCTCTGACATATCGGGGTAATTTTTAAGGATTCTCTGCACTACTAAATTCAGCACATGCGCCAGGCAAGGGATGTGCGTCAAACTGGCTAGTCCCAGAGCTGCGACAAGATTTCGCCCATAATCGCACACCACCAGGACGGGCTTGAGGCTCACTGGCACTAACCACTCATTGGTCTGTTGTTCAAGGCCCATCCACAGCTCCTGCGTGGTGTGGGTTTTGTCCCCAAAACAGATAAGTTTTAAAACTGCCTGCTGTCGTTTACACCTGGCTGTGCTGAAGTTGGTGGTGAACGTGTTACGCTGACCGGATGTGTAGCCGGTAGAGGATGAGGAAGCTGAGTAGGAGGAGGAAGCAACAGGGGCAAACTGAAGCGCCCTGCAATACTCGGTGGTGGAAGAACAAGCGCCAAACTGCTATTCGCCTCAGGCCCAGCCGCCACTGCATTTACCCAGTGTGCTGTTATGAAGATATAACGTCCCTGACCGTGCTTACTGGTCCACATATCCGTAGTGAGGTGCACCTTGTTGCAGATGGCATTGCGCAGTGCACACCTGATTTTGTCCCCCACTTGGTTGTGCAGGGAAGGGATGGCTCACCTGGAAAAGTAGTGGCAGCTGGGGACGACGTACTGTGGGACAGCCACAGCAATAAGGCATTTAAAACTATCCGTCTTCAGCAGACGGAATGACAGCATTTCGAAGGCCAGTAATTTAGAAATGCTGGCATTCAGGGCATACAGGTGGGTAGAGGGGTACTTCCTCTTCCTCTCCAGTGTTTGGGAGATAGAGACCTGAATGCTTCCGTGGGACATTGTGGAGATGCTTGGTGACCCAGGTGGTGGTGTTGCTGTTTGCGGGGTGGCAGGTGCCACTGTCACTCCAGAGGTGGATGAACAGGCTGTAGCAGAAGAGGAAGCAGGAGGAGCCAGAGACCTTTCTTGGTTTTTTGAGGTGTCTACTCCACTGCAGCTCGGGCTTTGCACTTAAATGCCTGGTCATGCAGGTTGTGCTCAGGTTGAGAACGTTTATGCCTTGCTTTTTCTCCCTGCTTCCTCTTCTGCTGTGCTGGTGGCTCTATGTGACCACCGCCTCTTCCTCCGTACTAGACAGTTCACTTGCATGACCTTGATTCCATGTGGGGTCGAGGACCTCATCGTCCTCCACATCATCTTCCACCCAGTCTTCATTCCTGCCCTCCTTGTCGGTCTGCACACTTTCGAAAGCCGAAGCAGTTGGCACCTGTGTTTTGTCATCATCCGAGACGTGCTGCGATGGTCCTCCCATGTACTCATCTTGAAACATAAGTGGTTGGGCATCGGTGCACTCAATCTCTTCCACTTCTGGGGCAGGGATAGGTGGATGGCCCTAGGAAACCCTGCTAACAGAGTCAACAAAAAGCAGAAGAGACTGCTGCATGACTTGGGGCTCAGACTGCTTGGCTGATTTGCAAGGGGATGAGGTGAAAGACTGATGGACATCGGCTGCATGTGCTAACTCTGATCTTTCAGCAGGAGACTGGGTGGGAGACAATGTGAAGGAACTGGAGTCACTGTCAGCAACCCAATCTACTATCGCCTGTACTTGTTCTGGCCTCACCATTCGCAGAGCCGCATTAGGCCCGACCAAATAACGCTGCAGGTTCTGTCGCCTACTCGCACCTGAGAAAGGAGTTTGACTTGTGCGTGTAGCTGGCACAGATCGACCACGTCCTCTCCCTGCAACTGGAGCTCCACAAGCAGCACCACGACCTGGGCCACGTCCCTTATTTGACGCTCTCCTCATATTTCTCAAATTTAGGATCTTGCCCTAAATGGGTGTTTAATTAATAGCAGAATAGAACAACAGTATGTAAAGGTTGTATCTCACACGTACACATGCAGACTAGGCCGCAATTTGGGTTTTATTTAGGTGTTTTATTAATAGACGAATATAACCACAGTATCTAAAGGGTGTATCTCACACGCCCTGATCCAGACTAGGCCGCAATTATTATTTTTTGCCCAAAATGGGTGTCAATGACATATGCCCAAAATGGGTGTCAATGACATATGCAGCAAAGGCTGCAAAATTAAGTTTTTGGCCCAAAATGGGTGTTTTATTAATAGAAGAATATAACCACAGTATCTAAAGGGTGTATCTCACACGCCCTGATCCAGACTAGGCCTCAATTTAAGTTTTTGGCCAAAAATGGCAGTTTTTCAAATTATTGACTAGAACCACAGTATCTAAAGTATCTTACACGTACTGATCCAGACTAGACTGGAAATTAAATTTTGTGCACAAAATGGCTGTTTTTCAAATATCTGAATAAAACCACAGTATCTAAAGGGTGTATCTCACACGTCCTGATCCAGACTAGGTCGGAATTTAAGTTTTTTGCACAAAATGGCTGTTTTGCAAATATCTGAATAGAACCACAGTATCTAAAGGGTGTATCTCACAATGACATATGCAGTAAAGGCTGCAAAATGAAGTTTTTGGCCCAAAATGGGTGTTTGTTTAATAACAGAATATGACAGCAGTATATAACCCTTGAATTTCACATGTTCAGATGCAGCAAGGGCTGTAACATTGTGTATTTTGCCCAAAAAGGGTGTTTTATTAATAGAAGAATAGAACCACAGTATCTAAAGGGTGTATCTCACACGTACTGATCCAGACTAGGCCGGAATTTAAGTTTTGTGCACAAAATGGCTGTTTTCAAAATAACTGAATATAACCACAGTATCTTAGGCCTCTTTCACACTTGCGTTGTCCGGATCCGTCGTGCACTCCATTAGCCGGAGGTGCCCGCCGGATCCGTAACAACGCAAGTGAACTGAAAGCATTTGAAGACGGATCCGTCTTCAAAATGCGTTCAGTATTACTATGGCAGCCAGGACGCTATTAAAGTCCTGGCTGCCATAGTAGTAGTGGGGAGCGGGGGAGCAGTATACTTACCGTCCGTGCGGCTCCCGGGGCGCTCCAGAATGACGTCAGGGCGCCCCATGCACATGGATGACGTGATCCATGCGATCACGTCATCCATGCGCGTGGGGCGCCCTGACGTCACTCTGAAGCGACAGCATGCTGCGGTATTTTCTCCGGCCAAAAGACGTTCCGTTCCGGAACTGAAGGCATCCTGATGCATCCTGAACGGATTTCTCTCCATTCAGAATGCATGGGGATAATCCTGATCAGGATTCTTCGGCATAGAGCCCCGACGATGGAACTCTATGCCGGAACACAACAACGCAAGTGTGAAAGAGCCCTAAAGTGTGTATCTCACAATGACATATGCAGCAAAGGCTGCAAAATTAACTTTTTTGCCCAAAACGGGTTTTTGTTTAATAACTGAATATGACAGCAGTATATAACCCTTCAATTTCACACGTGCTGATGCTGCTAGGGCTGTAAAATTGTGTTTTTTGCCCAAAAAGAGTGTTTTATTAATAGAAGAATATAACAAGAGTATCTAAAGGGTGTATCTCACATGTACAGATGCAGACTAGGCCGCAATGAAAGATTTTTACCCAAAATGGGTGTTTTTCAAATCACTGAATATAACCACAGTATCTAAAGGGTGTATCTCACACGCCCTGATCCAGACTAGGCCGCAATTAAAGTTTTTTTGCCAAAAATTGCTGTTTTTCAAATTATTGAATAGAACCACAGTATCTAAAGGGTGTATCTCACCCGTACTGATCCAGACTAGATTGGAAATTAAATTTTGTGCACAAAATGGCTGTTTTTCAAATAACTGAATATAACCACAGTATCTAAAGGGTGTATCTCACAATGACATATGCAGCAAAGGCAACTTTTTTTGCCCAAAACAGGTGTTTTTTTAATAACTGAATATGACAGCTGTATATAACCCTTGAATTTCACACGTGCTGATGCAGCTAGGGCTGTAAAATAGTGTATTTTGCCAAAAAAAGGCAGTTTTTTAAAAACCCAGAAAATTTTGGCTGTTTTTCTAGCTTAAATTGCACACTGAATATGTTGGATATTGCCAAAAAGAATTGTTTTTTCAAAGCCAGAAAATTATTTTAATTTTTTAAAAACTTGTTTTTAACAATCACAGATGCAGCAAGAGCTGCAATATTAAGTATTTTGCAAAAAAAGGAGTTTTTTTTATAACAGAATATGAAAGCTGTATATAACGATTGAATTTCACATGTGCAGATGCAGTTAGGGCTATAAAATAGTGTATTTTGCACAAAAAGGGTGTTTTTAAAAACCCAGCGAATTATGGCTGTATTTCTAACTTAAATTGTACACTGACTAATCCAGATGTTGGATATTGCCAAAAAAGTGTGTTTTTTTTTTGGAACAGAATATGAAAGCTATATATAACGCTTGAATTTCACACGTGCAGATGCATCAAGGGCTGTGAAATAGTGTATTTTGCCAAAAAAGGGTGTTTGTAAAAAACAAGAAAATTATGGCTGTATTTCTAGCTTAAATTGCACACTGACTAATCCTGCAAATGCACCAGATGTTGTATATTGCCAAAAAAGGGTGTTTTTTAAAAACCAGATTATTAGTGCAGTATTTCAAGCTTGGATTTGAATGTCACAAAAGCTCAGATGCAGTGCTGGTGCACTGAGCTTGCATAAAATGTCCGCCGCCGCCCACCTAACTAACAGACAAATAAAAGTTATTTTTTTCTGTCACTGGGCTCGAGGCAGGGTAAAAAGATTGGGCACTGCACCCACACAACTAAATGTATGTAGATCGCTGAGTTATATTGGAGTTCTGATCACAGATTCAGTCCTATTCTCTCCCTGAAATCACCAGCAGCATCCTCTCCCTACACTAGTAACAGCAGAGTGACGTGCAGCGCTACGTGACTCCAGCTTATATAGAGGCTAGGTCACATGCTGCATTGGCCAATCACAGCCATGCCATTAGTAGGCATGGCTGTGATGGCTTCTAAGGTCACACAGTCAAATGCTTGTTGATTGGCTGCTCTGCAGCCTTTTAAAATGCGCCAAGAAATCGCCGAACAACGAACCGGAACCCAAACTTTTACTGAAATGTTCGGGTTCGGGTCCGGGGTCCAAAAATTCTAAAGTTCGGTACGAACCCGAACTTTACAGTTCGGGTTTGCTCAACCCTAGTTATAACAGGTTATATTTCCCAATGTTTTGGGGGTTACCCTAATTTAAACAATAAAAAATAAAACCAAAAAGCAGTGTAGGCTACCTCCTCATCCTCCACCGCCGCTTCCACCTACACTTCCACATCCACCGCCTCCTCCACCTCCTACTCCATATGGATGCTGCTGCTACTGCCATCTCCATACTATGTCACCTTACCACTCTGATGCAGCTGATGCTGTTGCTGCTGACATCTCCACATTCTAGGGAAATGAATTAAAATAAAAATAAAAAAAATAAAAATTAACCAATATCAATTGGACAGAGGTCCCATAGCAGAGAATCGGGCTTCACGTCAGCAGAGAATCAGTCTCTTCATGCCATAGCAGAGAATCTGGCTTCATGTCAGCAGAGAATCAGTCTCTTCATGCCATAGCAGAGAATCTGGCTTCATGTCAGCAGAGAATCAGTCTTCATGTCATAGCAGAGAATCAGGCTTCACGTCACCCACCACTGGAACAGGCCACTGTCACATATTTAGGCCCCGGCACCCAGAGAGAGGAGAGAGGTTCCGTAACAGAGAATCTGGCTTCATGTCAGCACAGAATCAGTCTTCATGTCATAGCAGAGAATCAGGCTTCACGTCACCCACCACTGGAAGAGGCCACTGTCACACATTTAGGCCCTGGCACCCAGACAGAGGAGAGAGGTCCCGTAACAGAGAATCTGGCTTCATGTCAGCACAGAATCAGTCTTCATGTCATAGCAGAGAATCAGGCTTCACGTCACCCACCACTGGAACAGGCCACTGTCACACATTTAGGCCCTGGCACCCAGACAAAGGAGAGAGGTCCCGTAACAGAGAATCTGGCTTCATGTCAGCACAGAATCAGTCTTCATGTCATAGCAGAGAATCAGGCTTCACGTCACCCACCACTGGAACAGGCCACTGTCACATATTTAGGCCCCGGCACCCAGAGAGAGGAGAGAGGTTCCGTAACAGAGAATCTGGCTTCATGTCAGCACAGAATCAGTCTTCATGTCATAGCAGAGAATCAGGCTTCACGTCACCCACCACTGGAAGAGGCCACTGTCACACATTTAGGCCCTGGCACCCAGACAGAGGAGAGAGGTCCCGTAACAGAGAATCTGGCTTCATGTCAGCACAGAATCAGTCTTCATGTCATAGCAGAGAATCAGGCTTCACGTCACCCACCACTGGAACAGGCCACTGTCACACATTTAGGCCCTGGCACCCAGACAAAGGAGAGAGGTCCCGTAACAGAGAATCTGGCTTCATGTCAGCACAGAATCAGTCTTCATGTCATAGCAGAGAATCAGGCTTCACGTCACCCACCACTGGAACAGGCCACTGTCACATATTTAGGCCCAGGCAGCCAGGCAGAGGAGAGAGGTCCCGTAACAGAGAATCTGGCCTTATGTCAGCACAGAATCTGTCTTCATGTCATAGCAGAGAATCAGGCTTCACATCACCCACCACTGGAACAGGCCACTGTCACATATTTAGGCCCCGGCACCCAGACAGAGGAGAGAGGTCCCGTAACAGAGAATCTGGCCTTATGTCAGCACAGAATCTGTCTTCATGTCATAGCAGAGAATCAGGCTTCACGTCACCCACCACTGGAACAGGCCACTGTCACATATTTAGGCCCCGGCACCCAGACAGAGGAGAGAGGTCCCGTAACAGAGAATCTGGCCTTATGTCAGCGCAGAATCAGTCTTCATGTCATAGCAGAGAATCAGGCTTCACGTCACCCACCACTGGAACAGGCCACTGTCACATATTTAGGCCCAGGCACCCAGGCAGAGGAGAGAGGTCCCGTAACAGAGAATCTGGCCTTATGTCAGCACAGAATCTGTCTTCATGTCATAGCAGAGAATCAGGCTTCACGTCACCCACCACTGGAACAGGCCACTGTCACACATTTAGGCCCCGGCACCCAGACAGAGGAGAGGTTCATTCAACTTTGGGTTGCCCCGCAATATAATGGTAAAATGAAAATAAAAATAGTATTGAATGAGGAAGTGCCCTGGAGTAGAATAATATATTGTTAAGGGGAGGTAGTTAATATCTAATCTGCACAAGGGATGGACAGGTCCTGTGTGATCCATGCCTGGTTCATTTTTATGAACGTCAGCTTGTCCACATTGGCTGTAGACAGGCGGCTGCGTTTGTCTGTAATGACGCCCCCTGCCGTGCTGAATACACGTTCAGACAAAACGCTGGCCGCCGGGCAGGCCAGCACCTCCAAGGCATAAAAGGCTAGCTCTGGCCACGTGGACAATTTGGAGACCCAGAAGTTGAATGGGGCCGAACCATCAGTCAGTACGTGGAGGGGTGTGCACAGGTACTGTTCCACCATGTTAGTGAAATGTTGCCTCCTGCTAACACGTTCCGTATCAGGTGGTGGTGCAGTTAGCTGTGGTGTGGTAACAAAACTTTTCCACATCTCTGCCATGCTAACCCTGCCCTCAGAGGAGCTGGCCGTGACACAGCTGCGTTGGCGACCTCTTGCTCCTCCTCTGCCTTCGCCTTGGGCTTCCACTGGTTCCCCTGTGACATTTGGGAATGCTCTCAGTAGCGCGTCTACCAACGTGCGCTTGTACTCGCGCATCTTCCTATCACGCTCCAGTGTAGGAAGTAAGGTGGGCACATTGTCTTTGTACCGGGGATCCAGCAGGGTGGCAACCCAGTAGTCTGCACACGTTAAAATGTGGGCAACTCTGCTGTCGTTGCGCAGGCCCTGCAGCATGTAGTCGCTCATGTGTGCCAGGCTGCCCAGAGGTAAGGACAAGCTGTCCTCTGTGGGAGGCGTATCGTCATCGTCCTGTGTTTCCCCCCAGCCACGCACCAGTGATGGGCCCGAGCTGCTTTGGGTGCCATCCCGCTGTGAACATGCTTCATCCTCATCCTCCTCCACCTCCTCCTCATCCTCGTCCTCCTCGTCCTCCAGTAGTGGGCCCTGTCTGGCCACATTTGTACCTGGCCTCTGCTGTTGCAAAAAACCTCCCTCTGAGTCACTTCGAAGAGACTGGCCTGAAAGTGCTAAAAATGACCCCTCTTCCTCCTCTTCCTCCTGGGCCACCTCCTCTTCCATCATCGCCCTAAGTGTTTTCTCAAGTAGACATAGAAGTGGTATTGTAACGCTGATAACGGCGTCATCGCCACTGGCCATGTTGGTGGAGTACTCGAAACAGCCCAACAGGGCACACAGGTCTCGCATGGAGGCCCAGTCATTGGTGGTGAAGTGGGTCTGATCCGCAGTGCGACTGACCCGTGCGTGCAGCAGCTGAAACTCCACTATGGCCTGCTGCTGCTCGCACAGTCTGTCCAGCATATGCAAGGTGGAGTTCGACCTGGTGGGCACGTTGCATATGAGGCGGTGAGCGGGAAGGCCGAAGTTACGCTGTAGCGCAGACAGGCGAGCAGCGGCAGGGTGTGAACGCCGGAAGCGCGAACAGACGGCCCGCACTTTATGCAGCAGCTCTGACATGTCGGGGTAGTTGCGAATGAACTTTAACCCACCAAATTCAGCACATGCGCCAGGCAAGGGATGTGCGTCAAACCGGCTAGTCCCAGAGCTGCAACGAGATTTCGCCCATTATCGCACACCACCAGGCCGGGCTTGAGGCTCACCGGCAGCAACCATCGTCGGTCTGTTGTTCTATACCCCGCCACAACTCCTGTGCGGTGTGGGGCCTGTCCCCCAAACATATGAGTTTAAGAACGGCCTGCTGACGTTTACCCCGGGCTGTGCTGAAGTTGGTGGTGAAGGTGTGTGGCTGACTGGATGAGCAGGTGGAAGAAGAGGAGGAGGAAGCTGAGTAGGAGGAGGAGGAGACAGGAGGCAAAGAATGTTGCCCTGCGATCCTTGGCGGCGGAAGAACGTGCGCGAAACAGCTCTCTGCCTGGGGCCTAGCCGCCACTACATTTACCCAGTGTGCAGTTAGGGAGATATAGCGTCCCTGGCCGTGCTTACTGGTCCACGTATCTGTGGTTAGGTGGACCTTGCCACAGATGGCGTTGCGCAGTGCACACTTGATTTTATCGGACACTTGGTTGTGCAGGGAAGGCACGGCTCTCTTGGAGAAGTAGTGCCGGCTGGGAACAACATACTGTGGGACAGCAATTGACATGAGCTGTTTGAAGCTGTGTGTGTCCACCAGCCTAAATGACAGCATTTCATAGGCCAGTAGTTTAGAAATGCTGGCATTCAGGGCCAGGGATCGAGGGTGGCTAGGTGGGAATTTACGCTTTCTCTCAAATGTTTGTGAGATGGAGAGCTGAACGCTGCCGTGTGACATGGTTGAGATGCTTGGTGACGCAGGTGGTGGTGTTGGTGGTACATCCCATGTTTGCTGGGCGGCAGGTGCCAACGTTCCTCCAGAGGCGGAGGAAGAGGCCGAGGTGGCGGCAGCAGCAGAAGAGGCCGAGGCGGCGGCAACAGCAGAAGAGGTAGCAGGGGGAGCCTGAGTGAGTTCCTTGTTTTTAAGGTGTTTACTCCACTGCAGTTCATGCTTTGCATGCAGGTGCCTGGTCATGCAGGTTGTGATAAGGTTCAGAACGTTAATGCCTCGCTTCAGGCTCTGATGGCACAGCGAACAAACCACTCGGGTCTTGTCGTCAGCACATTGTTTGAAGAAGTGCCATGCCAGGGAACTCCTTGAAGCTGCCTTTGGGGTGCTCGGTCCCAGATGGCGGTCAGTAGCAGGCGGAGTCTCTTGGCGGCGGGTGTTCTGATTTTGCTCACTGCTCCCTCTTTTGCTACGCTGTTGGCTCGGTCTCACCACTGCCTCTTCCTCCGAACTGTGAAAGTCAGTGGCACGACCTTCATTCCATGTGGGGTCTAGGACCTCATCGTCCCCTGCATCGTCTTCCACCCAGTCTTGATCCCTGACCTCCTGTTCAGTCTGCACACTGCAGAAAGACGTAGCAGTTGGCACCTGTGTTTCGTCATCATCAGAGACGTGCTGAGGTGGTATTCCCATGTCCTCATCATCAGGAAAAATAAGTGTTTGTGCGTTAGTGCATTCTATCTCTTCCACCCCTGGGGAAGGGCTAGGTGGATGCCCTTGGGAAACCCTGGCAGCAGAGTCTTCAAACAGCATAAGAGACTGCTGCATAACTTGAGGCTCAGACAGTTTCCCTGATATGCATGGGGGTGATGTGACAGACCGATGGGCTTGGTTTTCATGCGCCATCTGTGCGCTTTCTGCAGAAGACTGGGTGGGAGATAATGTGAACGTGCTGGATCCACTGTCGGCCACCCAATTGACTAATGCCTGTACCTGCTCAGGCCTTACCATCCTTAGAACGGCATTGGGCCCCACCAAATATCGCTATAAATTCTGCTGGCTACTGGGACCTGAGGTAGTTGGTTCACTAGGAAGTGTGGCTGTGGCAGAACGGCCACGTCCTCTCCCAGCACCAGAGGGTCCACTAACACCACCACGACCATGTCCACGTCCGCGTCCCTTATTAGATGTTTTCCTCATTGTTCCCGTTCACCACAATTTTGAGAATGGCAAATTTGGGAATAGTTTTTCAACCCAGAACAAAAAGTGTGCTTTTACGGTCACTACAAATAACTTGACCAGCTAAAACAGTACAGATTTGGTTGAATAGAAATGTGAGGCCTGTTTTTTTTGCGCTGTGTGACAGGTATAGGTTTAATCACAGAATTAGACTTGTATCTGCACTGTAGCGTGTGGGTTAAGTTTTTCTGAATGACACTATCAGCACCTTGAATGTAAGATATCCTTTTTGGGATAGATTTCAAGTAGGCCTCATATAGCAGAAACTAGTTATTTTGAGAATGGCAAATTTGGGAATAGTTTTTCAACCCAGAACAAAAAGTGTGCTTTTACGGTCACTACAAATAACTTAACCAGCTAAAACAGTACAAATTTGGTTGAATAGAAATGTCAGGTCTATTTTTTAGGCGCTGGGTGACAGGCTCAACTTGCCCCGGATGTAGTATATGGCCAAAAAATAACCACACTATTGATGGTTAAATGCACTTGGGTGACACAGGCTCAGCCTGCACCAGATGTAGTATATGGCCAAAAAATAACCAGACTGTTGATGGTTAAATGCACTTCGGTGACACAGGCTCAGCCTGCAGCTGATGTAGTACTGTATATGGCCAAAAAATAACCAGACTGTTGATGGTTAAATGCACTTCGGTGACACAGGCTCAGCCTGCAGCTGATGTAGGATATAACAAAAAACAACCACACTATTGATGGTTAAATGCACTTGGTGATAGCTTGTGCTGGCGCACCACAAGCCACAAAATGGCCGCCGATCACCCCAGAAAAAAGTGATCTAAAAACGCTCTGGGCAGCCTCAAAAAAGTGAGCAAGTCGATATTAGCACTTCAATGATCCACAGCTGCAGATCGATCACAGAATGAAGTCTTTTGGAGGAGTTAATCTGCCTAATCTCGCCCTAACGTCGCAGCAGCAACCTCTCCCTATGCTTGAATAAGCAGAGTGACGTGCAGCGCTACGTGACCCAAGCTTATATAGAGGCTGGGTCACATGCTGCACTGGCCAATCACAGCCATGCCAATAGTAGGCAAGGCTGTGATGGCCTCTTGGGGCAAGTAGTATGACGCTTGTTGATTTGCTGCTTTGCAGCCTTTCAAACAGCGCCAAGAAAGCGCTGAACACCGAACCCGTACCCGGACTTTTACGAAAATGTTCGGGTCCGTGTCACGGACACCCCAAAATTCGGTACGAACCCGAACTATACAGTTCGGGTTCGCTCATCCCTAGTGATAACCCCTTCCAGTCGTGCTAAACACACGTTCAGACAATACATTGGCTGCAGGACAGGCCAGCACCTCCAAGGCGTAAAGGGCATGCTCAAGCCATGTGCCCAAATTGGAGACCCAGAAGTAGCAGGGGGCAGACCCATCAGTCAGTTCGTGTAGACGTGTGCACACATACTGCCCCACCATGTCGCACATCCCCGTGATTTTCACGATCCAATTGGATATCTGCTCTATTAACTTTCAATGTTCTTTTCTACACCTACCATGTTGATCACGGTTAGCGGGGAATCAGGGTTCCACACCGGAGAGGGAGCGTGAGAAAGAGAGACCACATCCAAAGGAGATCAATGGATTACATTTAATTGTGATCGAGCAGAAAAGTTATTAAAACGGAATTATCGAAGGAAAGGAGGGGGCGCGGGGCAATTAGGAAGCGGACTCTTAAGATGCCCTGTTATTGGAATGATTAATAAAAAAATATAGTGAATGTCACTAGGGTATTTAGGATTTGGAAACGTTAGACAGGAGAGGTCCTGCTGCTGCTTTGTTGACTCTAGATAACTTCCGCCTGATCGCACGTCACCGTGACGTCCACGATCCATTTGGATATCTTCTCTATCAACTTTCGATGTTATTTTCTGAGCCTACCATGTTGATCATGGTTATCGACGAATCAGAGTTCCACGCCGGAGAAGGAGCATGAGAAAGAGAGACCACATCCAAGAGAGGTTAATTTTTTTTTTTTATTAAATATGATCGAGCAGAAAAGTGGGACAAATTATTGAAGCACAAATGTGGGAGACGTTGTTAAAGTTTAAGCTTTGAATGAAAGGAGGGGGCGCGCATCAATTAAAGAAGAATTTTTGAAGTTTAATTCCCTGTCACCTATGCAGAGCAGGGGTTTGTATACGGCAAAATTGTTAAAATGTCACCTTGCAACAAACTATTTTTTTTAATTTATGTCCCTATCACCTATGCAGAGCAGGGGTTTAATCACGGCAAAAATGGTCAAATGTCACCAAAGAATGTAACAGACAAATTAGTGAAAACTTTTACCTGTCTACTAGGTATAGCAGAGGGGTATATCACAGCCAAAAATTGGTGAATTTCACCCGAATATATAACAGACAAATGAATGATTTTTTTTTTACCTGTCTACTAGGTATAGCAGTGGTATATCACAGCCAAATATTGGCGAATTTCACCCGAGAATGTAACAGACAAATTAGTGAAATGTTTTTACCTGTCTACTAGGTACAGCCGGGGTATATCACACCCAAAAATTGGTGAATTTCACTAGAATATGTAACAGACAAATTAGTGAAATGTTACCTGTCTACTAGGTATAGCAGTAGTATATCACACCCAAAAATTGGTGAATTTCCCCAAAAAAATGTAACAGACAAATTAGTGAAATGTTATAAAATAAAATACGTACAAATTAAAAAAAATAAACTTAATTTATGAGGTGGAGGTCCATATGGAGTAGGAGTTTGAGGAGGCGGTGGACGTAGCGGTGCAGGTGGAAGCGGCGGAGGAGGACGATGTAGCCAACACTGGTTTTTTGTTTTAATTATTATTATTTTTCTTTTATTAGGGTACACTCCAAAAGAGTGTGAAATATCCAAAATACAATAATGAACAATTGCGCTGTAGTATAACAATGGCTGGCTAAGGCCAGTAAACATGTCTATTCTGCACAAGGTACCGACAAGTCCTGTAGGATCCATGCCTGGTTAATTATAATGAACGTGAGCTTGTCCACATTGGCTGTGGATAGGCGGCTTCGCTTGTCTGTGATAACGCCCCCTGCTGTGCTAAACACACGTTCAGACAATACACTGGCTGCAGGGCACGCCAGCACCTCCAAATTGGGCAAGCTCAGGCCATGTGCCCAATTTGGAGACCCAGAAGTTGAAGGGGACAGACCCGTCATTCGGTACTTGTAGGCGTGTGCACACATACTGCTCCACCATATTGCTGAAATGCTGCCTCCTGCTAAGCCGTTCCATATCAGCTGGTGGTGCTGGTTGTTGTGGCCTGCTGACAAAGCTTTTTCCACATTTTGGCCATGCTAACCCTGCCTTCTGAGGTGCTGGTGGTGCACCAGGTGTGTTGGCGACCTCTTCCTCCTCCTCTGCCTTCGCCTTGTGCTTCCACTGTGCCCCCGCTGTAAGGTGGGAATGCCACTAGCAGCGCGTCTACCAGCGTGCGCTTGTACTCGCGCATCTTACGATCACGCTCCATTGCCAGAATTAAGGACGGTACGTTGTAATTGTAATGGGGATCCAGCAGCGTGGCCACCCAGTAATCAGCACAAGTTAGAATGTGGGCAACTCGGCGGTTGTTGAGGAGACGCTGCAGCATGTAATCGCTCATGTGTGCCAGGCTGCCTAGAGGCAACGACAAGCTGTCCTCTGTGGGAGGTGTATCGTCTGTGTCCTCTGTATTCCCCCAGCTACGCACCAGTGATAGCCATGAGCTGGTTTGGGTGCCACCCTGCTGTGAACACGATTCCTCCTCCTCCATCTCCTCATCCTCCACCTCATCATCCTCCAGAACTGTGCCCTGGCTGGACAATTGTGTATCTGGCGTTTATGGGTGCAGGAATGCACTCTCGGAGCCACTTGTGAATAACTGGCCTGAAACCCTATGAAATGATCCCTCTTCCTCCTTCTCCTGCTGTGCCACATCCTCTTCCATAATCACCAGAAGCGTTTTTTCAAGGAGGCATAGAAGTGGGATAGTAACGATGAGAACGGCTTTATTGGCACTGGCCATGTTGGTGGAGTACTCGAAACAGCGCAACAAGGAACACAGGTCTCGCATGGAGGCCCAGTCATTGGTGGTGAAGTGGTGCTGTTCCGCAGAGCCACTCACCCATGCGTGCTGCAGCTGAAACTCCACTATCGCCTGCTGCTGCTCGCACAGTTTGGCCAGCATGTGCAAGGTGGAGTCGCATATGAGGCAGTGAGCGTGAAGTTATGCTACAGCGCTGACAGAGGAGAAGCAGTAGGGTGAGAACGCCGAAAGAACGCACATACGGCCCGCACTTTCTGCAGCAGCTCTGACATATCGGAATCATTTTTAAGGAACCTCTGCACCACCAAATTCAGCACATGCACCAGGCAAGGGATGTGCATCAAACCGGCTAATCCAGAGCTGCTACGAGACTTCGCCCATTATCGCACACCACCAGGCCGGGCTTGAGGCTCACTGGCACCAACCACTCATCGTTCTGTTGTTCAAGGCCCGTCCACAGCTCCTGCGTGGTGTGGGGTTTGTCCCCCAAACAGATACGTTTTAAAACTGCCTGCTGTCGTTTACCCCTGGCTGTGCTGAAATTGGTGGTGAAGGTGTTACGCTGACTGGATGAGGAGCCAGTAGAGGATGAGGAAGCAGAGTAGGAAGAGGAAGCAACAGGAGGCAAACTGAAGTGCCCTGCAATCCTCGATGGTGGAAGGACATGAGCCAATCTGCTATCCGCCTCAGGCCTAGCCACCACTGCATTTACCCAGTGTGCTGTTAGGGAGATATAATGTCCCTGACCGTGCTTACTGGTCCACGTATCCGTAGTCAGGTGCACCTTGCCACAGATGGCGTTGCGCAGTGCATACCTGATTTTGTCCCCTACTTGGTTGCGCAGGGAAGGGGTGGCGCGCCTGGAAAAGTAGGGGCGGCTGGGCACGACGTACTGTGGGACAGCCACCGTCATAAGGCTTTTAAAACTTTCCGTCTCCACCAGACAGCCTTTTAAAGGACAGTAATTTTGAAATGCTGACATTCAGGGCCAGGGATCACAGGTGGGTAGAGGGGGACTTCCTCTTCCGCTCCAGTGTTTGGGAGATGGAGAGCTGAACGCTTCCCTGGGACATTGTGGAGATGCTTGGTGACCCAGGTGGTGGTGTTGCTGGCAGATCTTCTGTCTGCGGGGTGGCAGGTGCCACTGTCACTCCAGAGGTGGATGAACAGGCCGAGACTGCAGCAGAAGAAGAAGCAGGAGGAGCCAGAGATCTTTCTTGGTTTTTGAGGTGTCTACTCCACTGCAGCTTGTGCTTTTCACTTAGATGCCTGGTTATGCAGGTTGTGCTCAGGTTGAGAACATTTACGCCTCGTTTCAGGCTCTGATTGCACAGCGTGCAAACCACTCGTGTCTTGTCGTCAGAACATTATCTGAAGAACTGTCACACCAGGGAACTCCTTGGAGCTGGCTTTGGTGTGCTTGTTCCCTTGTTGCGGTGGGCAGTAGCATGCGTACTGTCTAGGGGACTGCAGCTCCGCTTTTGCACCCTTCGCCCTCTTCTGCTGTGCTTGTTGCTCTGTGCGACCACCGCCTCTTCCTCCGAACTACACAGGTCACTCGCATGATTTTGATTCCATATGGTGTCGAGGACCTCATCATCCTCCACATCATCTTCCACCCAGTCTTCCCCCCTGCCCTCCTTGTCGGTCTGCACACTTTCGAAAGCCACAGCAGTTGCCGCTTGTGTTTCATCATCATCCAAGACGTGCTGCGATGGTCCTCCCATGTCCTCATCTTGAAACATAAGTGGTTGGGCATCGGTGCACTCAATATCTTCCACTTCTGGGGCAGGGCTAGGTGGATGGCCCTTGGGAAACCCTGCTAGCAGAGTCATCAAAAAGCAGAAGAGTCTGCTGCATGACTTGGGGCTTCTCTTGGTTTGTATTTTGTCTCCCATGCTGCTGACCCATGGCATCCGTGTCTGTCTGTGTTATGTGAGTTTGCCTTCTTGTTCATTGTCATCCTTTCTCCTGTGTTTATGTTATCAGGGTTGCCAGTTATGCTTGAGTTCCCCTGTGTTTATTATTATGTCTTTATGCCTCTGCCCTTATTTGTCTTGCTTATCTTGTATCGTGCCTGTCTTCCCTTATTTCATATTCGTTCCTCCGTATGGAGGGTTCTGTCTCTGCTTTAGGGGATATTCTGTTCAGCAAGCCCTTGCTGCACCTTTCTTTGCAGCAGAGTGCCATGGGCAAGGCCATGCAGTTTACTTCTGGTGGAGCAAGTCCTCCTCTGCTCATTGTCAGTCCTGTTTCCTTGCTATGTACTCCTGCTTGTGTTATTAGTTGCCCTGTTTGTATTTGCCTGTCTATGTTATGTTTGCCTATGTGCCGTCTGTACCTTCTGGTACCTGTTGTCCGTTCGTTCTTGCTGTGACTGTCTAGTTCACGCTCTGGAGTCGACCCTAGCAACTTCCTGCTGCAAAGTCTAACCCTACCATCTGGGGCCCTAGTGAATACCAGGAGTCGCTGAGTCATGCCCCTCTGGAGTATTACTAGACAGTGGCACAGTGGAGTTTTTCTCCCACTGTGCTGACGGTACATAGAGCTCATGTTTTGTCTGTGCTGCCTTCCCTGGTTTCTGTTTGTGCAATAAACTCTTGTGTGTCTGTACCTGATTTCCATTTGTTTATTGCTTGACGACGCAGAGGTCTTTCGCTGGATCTCTAACTCGTGACAGAAACACTTGAATTTCACACGTACAGATGCAGCAAGGGCTGTAAAATTAAGTATTTTGCCCAAAATGGGTGTTTTCTTAACCCCTTAAGAACTTAGGACGTACTGGTACGCCATGTTTGCCGAGTCCTTAAGGACCCAGGACTAACTTTAAAACTACATTGCAGCGTGGTGTGGGTTAATCGAAACCGGTTAATCATTCAGCGGGCATCCTGTCACAACGCCGGGGGGGGGTCATGTGTCCCCCCCGCATCGGCGATCACCGCAAACCGCAGGTCAATTCAGACCTGCGGTTTGCGGCTTTTACCGGGTGCAGCAGCGGTGGTGCCATCTGGTCCCCATGGGGCTGTAGGGGGGACCCGATGGCATGGAAGGCAGCGCGATGCCTTCCTGAGGCATCGCGCTGCCTTCCGGTGATGAGCCTGTGAGATACAGCCCCCTGGATCTCACAGGCAGGAAGCTGTATGAGTAATACACACTGTATTACTCATACAGCCAATGCATTCCAATACAGAAGTATTGGAATGCATTGTAAAGGGGATTAGATCCCCAAAAGTTCAAGTCCCAAAGTGGGACAAAAAAAAAAGTTTAAAAAAAATTCTAACAATAAAGTTTTCCCGCCAATAAATTATACGTTTCAAGTAAAAATAAACAAAAACATAATTTTCCCCAAATAAAGTTAAAAAAAAATTGGTAAAAAATAGTGAAAAAAAAAGGCATACATATTAGGTATCGCCGCGTCCGTATCGACCGGCTCTATAAAATTATCGCATGACCTAACCCCTCAGATGAACACCGTAAAAAATTAAAAATAAAAACTGTGCTAAATAAACAATTTTTTGTCACCTTACATCACAATAAGTGTAATAGGCGATCAAAAAGTCACATGCACCCCAAAATAGTGCCAATAAAACCGTCATCTCATCCCGCAAAAATCACACCCTATCCAAGGTAATCACCCAAAAACTGAAAAAATTATGTCTCTCAGACTATGGAAACACAAAAATGTTTTTTTTTTGCTTCAAAAATGAAATCATTGTGTAAAACTTAGGCTACTTTCACACTAGCGTTCGGAGCGGATCCGTCTGATGTTTCATCAGACGGATCCGCTCCGATAATGCAGACGTTCGCATCCGTTCAGAACGGATGCGTCTGCATTAAAACTTAGAAAATTTTCTAAGTGTGAAAGTTGTCTGAGCGGATCCGTTCAGACTTTACATTGAAAGTCAATGGGGAACGGATCCGCTTGAAGATTGAGCCATATAGTGTCATCTTCAAGCGGATCCGTCCCCATTGACTTACATTGTAAGTCTGGACGGATCCGCTCGCCTCCGCACGGCCAGGCGGACACCCGAATGCTGCAAGCAGCGTTCAGGTGTCCGCTCACTGAGCGGAGCGGAGGCTGAACGCTGGCAGGCGGATGCATTCTCAGTGGATCCGCCTCCACTGAGAATGCATTGGGGCCAGACGGATGCGTTCGGGGCCGCTCGTGAGCCCCTTCAAACGGTGCGCACGAGCGGACACCCGAACGCTAGTGTGAAAGTAGCCTTACATAAATAAAAGTATATATATTAGGTATTGCAGCGTCCGTAATAACTTGCTCTATAGAAATATCACATGACCTAACCCCTCAGGTGAATACCGTAAAAAAAAAAAAACGGTGTAAAAAAAGCCATTTTTGGTCACCTTACATCACAAAAAGTGTATTAGCAAGCGATCAAAAAGTCACACGCACCCCAAAATAGTGCCAATAAAATCATACTCTACCGAAGGTAATCGCCCAAAAACTGAAAACATTATGGCTCTCAGACTATGGAAACACCTAAAACATGATTTTTTGCTTTAAAAATTAAATCCTGGTGTAAAACTTACATAAATAAAAAAAAAAGTATACATATTAGGTATCGCAGCATCCGTGACAACCTGGTCTATAAAATATTACATGATCTTACCTGTCAGACGAATGTTTTAAATAACAAAAAATAAAAACGGTGCCAAAACTATTTCTTGTTACCTTGCCTCACAAAAAGTGGAATATAAAACAACCAAAAATCATATGTACCCTAAACTAGTACCAACAATACTGCCACCTTATCCCGTATTTTCTAAAATGGGATCACTTTTTTTGAGTTTCTACTCTAGGGGTGCATCAGGGGGCCTTCAATTGGGACATGGTGTCAAAAAACCTGCCTTCCAAAAACCGTATGGCATTCCTTTCCTTCTGCGCCCTGCCGTGTGCCCATACAGCGGTTTACAACCACATATGGGGTGTTTCTGTAAACTACAGAATCGGGCCATAAATATTGAGTTTGGTTTGGCTGTTAACCCTTGCTTTGTAACTGGAAAAAAATTATTAAAATGAAAAATTTGCCAAAAAAGTGAAATTTTAAAATTGTATCTCTATATTCCATTAATTCTTGTGGAACACCTAAAGGGTTAACAAAGTTTGTAAAATCAGTTTTGAATACCTTGAGGGGTGTAGTTTCTAGAATGGGGTCATTTTTGGGTGGTTTCTATTATGTAAGCCTCGCAAAGTGACTTCAGACCTGAACTGGTCCCTAAAAATTGGGTTTTAGAAAATTTCTGAAAAATTTCAAGATTTGCTTCTAAACTTCTAAGCCTTGTAACATCCCCAAAAAATAAAATATCATTCCCAAAATGATCCAAACATGAAGTAGACATATGGGGAAGGTAAAGGAATAACTATTTTTGGAGGTATTACTATGTATTATAGAAGTAGAGAAATTGAAACTTCGAAATTTGCTATTTTTTACAAATTTTTGGTAAATTTGGTATTTTTTTAAATAAATATATATATATATATATATATTTTTTTTTTTACTTCATTTTACCAGTGTCATGAACTACAATATGTGACGAAAAAACTGTCTCAGAATGGCCTGGATAAGTCAAAGCATTTTAAAGTTATCAGCACTTAAAGTGACACTGGTCAGATTTGCAAAAAATGGCCAAGTCCTTAAGGTGAAATAGGGCTGAGTCCTTAAGGGGTTAATAGAATATGACAGCAGTATATAACGCTTGAATTTCACACGTACAGATGCAGCAAGGGCTGTAAAATTGAGTATTTTTCCCAAAAAGAATGATTTTTAAAACTCAGAAAATTATTGCTGTATTTCTAGCTTAAACCCTCTAAGGATCGGGCCATTTTTTGCAAATCTGACATGTGGCACTTTATGTGGTGATAACTTTAAAACGCTTTTACTTATCCAGGCCATTCTGAGATTGTTCTCTCATCACATATTGTACTTCATGACAGTGGTAAAATTGAGTAAAAAAAAATAAAATAAAAATTGTAAAAAAATTCCAAATTTACCAAAAATTTGGAAAAATTAGCACATTTCCAAATTTTAATTTCTATACTTTTATAGTAGATAGTAATACCTCCAAAAATAGTTATTACTTTACATTCCCATATTTCTACTTCATGTTTGGATCATTTTGTGAATTCCATTTTATTTTTTGGGGAAGTTACAAGGCTTAGAAGTTTAGAAGTAGAGTTGAGCGGACACCTGGATGTTCGTGTTCGACGGGTTCGGCCGAACTTCACCAAAAAGTTTGAGTTCAGGACCCAAACTTGACCCGAACTTGAACCCGAACCCCATTGAAGTCAATGGGGACCCGAACTTTTGAGCACTAAAATGGCTGTAAAAATGTCATGGAAAGGGCTAGAGGGCTGGAAATGCCAGCAAAATGTGGTTAACAGCATGGCAAGTGCTCTGCAAAGAAAAGTTGATAGGGAAATGACTTTAAATAACATAAAATACGTAAAAATAAAAAATTATAATCGTGATCTAGGAGGACGAGGTCCATATGGAGTAGGAGGTAAAGGAGGCGGTGGATGTGGTGGTATAGGTGGAAGCGGCGGTGGAGGAGGAGGTAGCCTACACAGTTTTTTGGTTTTAAATTTATTTTTTTAAATTAGGGTCCACCCCAAAACATTGGGAAATATAACCTGTGATAACCCCCTCCAGTCGTGCTAAACACACGTTCAGACAATACACTGGCTGCAGGGCAGGCCAGCACCTCCAAGGCGTAAAGGGCAAGCTTAGGCCATGTGCCCAATTTGGAGACCCAGAAGTTGCAGGGGCTGACCCTTGTCAGTCAGTTCATGTAGGTGTAAGACCGTGAACCGGGGAGGGACCCCCAGGATACAGCGAAGTCATGGAATAAGGAAAGCAACACGGACACCAGCTCCTGATGCAAAAACAGTAACTTTACTGAACAGTGGTATTAACAGAAAAAACAATAACACTAGTTACAGAAAGTATATATATATATATATATATATATATATATATAAAAAATGAAAAAAGGGCAGCACTCCACTGGGTTAAAATAAAATAAACTTTATTTACCCATAGGCTACAGCGACGTTTCGGCTCATACACAGGAGCCTTCCTCAAGCTTGAGGAAGGCTCCTGTGTATGAGCCGAAACGTCGCTGTAGCCTATGGGTAAATAAAGTTTATTTTATTTTAATCCAGTGGAGTGCTGCCCTTTTTTCATTTTTTACATTTGTTGGATTGGCTTATATCCACATCTGGGCCTGTGCACCCTTTTCTTCCAAGTTTCTTTGTGACGGTGCTGCCATCCCCTTTTTTTCTTTTTTTATATATATATATATATATATATATATATATCAAATACAATTAAAACAACAACATGTCACATTCCTTTCTCTTGCCCCCAAATGACACTGTTCATGTGCCCTGAGTACTCCCAGCCTGGACGCTGGAGTGGCCTTGGAGTGTAGCAACAATGGAGTGTCCAGAATACACTATACCCCAGGCTCAGAGTCACGGTACCAGCCCAAATGAAAAACTGTACCCAAAGCGGCATACACAGCAGAGCCCGCAAGTCAATACTGTGCCGCAGGGCAACGGACCTGACCGCTGGCGCACACGGCAGAGCCTACAAGTCAATAACCGTGCCGCTAAGTCACTGACCTGGGTATGTCCTGTGTTTACTGGTTGCTCCAGACAGAGAGCAACCTGTACTCTGACCCTCTGTTCCGATCAGCTTCCTGACGCCGATACTCATTCCTGCAAACAGAATCCGGATCCATACGGTTCTCTCATGCAGCTCACAAAATGGCGGACTAATTCTTCTCCAAGCTGAGCAACTCCACCTCTCCTGGTAGCTCCAACAGTTCCACGGCTCTTCAAGCCTTCCAGGACCCAGACCTCTCTCTCTCTGGGAAGCCTTCTGGATCGCTGACCCTGGCCTGGTCCTTATCCGATGGGGACTTACACCAACTCGCAGGTCCTTCCATCCACCATGAGGCCTCACAGAGTCTGTAACCACATTCCACGGTCCAACTGACCTTCCGGGAACCGATCCTTTCCTTGGCAACATCTGCATTGCTGACAGGCATTAGTCACTTCTGACAGTGACTTTGACTGCTCCAAGTCCCACAGACCCGAGGATGGCACTGGATCCTGTCATCAGCCTCTGCACAAACATGTCTCCTCATGTCACCATTTCCTCTCAGTCTGGCACACAGCATGAGTCATCATCTGTTTTACATATCTAGATCCGGCAGTAACTTCGCTGTGTGGGGAAACAGCAGCCTCTTGTGGCAGAAAATAGAATGACAGTCTCAGAAACAGCATTCAAGAATCAGTGGCTGTTTCTCCATCTTACATACCACCCCACTAAAAGGTTGTCGTCCTCGGCAACCTTCCCCATCCACACTCTTTCTGTGCATAGCGCTGGGGGGGAGTAAACCAGCATTGGCCCTCTAGTTCAGACGGACCTGCTATGCTGGCCAGCCATTCAGGACTCTCTCCCAATCATCCAGTGACATCGACCTCTCGGACGCCACCCCACTTTAATGTGCCACGTAACGGGGCTGTTGGCATACAGGTCGAGCAATGGGGCTCAGCCACGGTAGTTCTTTGGCACACTCCCCTTGGACTCTCTCACATTTTAGAAGATGGCGCAACAGCGCCCCCTGAGCTGGGTCCTGATCCGGTGCCACTGGCGCCAGGAGACAGTCTCCCGCCACGTTCCCATCCATAACGGTCGCTGTATCCTGCCTAATTCGCCAAGTTGTAAGACAATTAAAACAACATGTCACATTCCTGTCTCTTGCCCCCAAATGACACTGTTCATGTGCCCTGAGTACTCCCAGCCTGGACGCTGGAGTGGCCTTGGAGTGTAGCAACAATGGAGTGTCCAGAATACACTATACCCCAGGCTCAGAGTCACGGTACAAGACCAAATGAAAAACGGTACCCAAAGCGGCATACACAGCAGAGCCCGGAAGTCGATACTGTGCCGCAGGGTAACGGACCTGACTGCTGGCGCACACGGCAGAGCCTACAAGTCAATAACCGTACCGCTAAGTCACTGACCTGGGTATGTCCTGTGTTTACTGGTTGCTCCAGACAGAGAGCAAGTCACTGCCACAACATGTGACCCTGCAGAACCTGTACTCTGACCCTCTGTTCCGATCAGCTTCCTGACGCCGATACTCATTCCTGCAAACAGAATCCGGACCCACACGGTTCTCTCATGCAGCTCACAAAATGGCGGACTAATTCTTCTCCAAGCTGAGCAACTCCACCTCTCCTGGTAGCTCCAACAGTTCCACGGCTCTTCCAGCCTTCCAGGACCCAGACCTCTCTCTCTCTCTTTGTCTCTCTCTGGGAAGCCTTCTGGATCACTGACCCTGGCCTGGTCCTTATCCGATGGGGACTTACACCAACCCGCAGGTCCTTCCATCCACCATGAGGCCTCACAGAGTCTGTAACCACATTCCACGGTAACTTCGCTGTGTGGGGAAACAGCAGCCTCTTGTGGCAGAAAATAGAATGACAGTCTCAGAAACAGCATTCAAGAATCAGTGGCTGTTTCTCCATCTTACATAGGCATGTGCTCAAATGCTGTCCCACCATGTCGCACGTCCCCAGGGCCGGCGCCACCAGTAAGGCGACTTAGGCAGTCGCCTAGGGCGCCATTTAGCAGAAGGCGCCCGTTGCGGTGTAAAAAAAAAAAAAAAGTTGGTTATGGCCAGCGGCGCCCCTCATGCTGCGCCCCCTCCTGAGCGCTTGCCGCTCTAATTTGAATCTCCAGCCGCCGGCTCATTGCTGCGCAGCCTGCCTGCGCCTGCCTGCGCCTGCTGTGTGTCTGCTCTGGGCTTTTGTTAATGTAGCATGGCCGAGCTCTGTTCGGTCCGCGGTACAGGATCTTTTGTTTCCTGTACTCGGCCGGGCTGACAGGAAGTGCTCACTTAGTGTGCACTTCCTGTCAGTCCGGCCGGGTACAGGAAACAAATGCTCCTGTACCGCGGACTGAACAGAGCTCGGCCACGCTACATTAGAGGTGTGTGTGTGTGTGTGTGTGTGTGTGTGTGGGGGGGGAATAATGAGATTGACAAGGGGGGGGGAATAATGAGATTGACAAGGGGGGGGGGGGGAATAATGAGATTGACAAGGGGGGGGAATAATGAGATTGACAAGGGAGGGGGGGAATAGTGAGATTGTGACAAGGGAGGGGGAGGAATAATTAGATTGACAAGGGAGGGGGGATAATGAGATTGACAAGGGAGGGGGGAATAATGAGATTGACAAGGGAGGGGGGATGAGATTGAGAAGGGAGGGGGGGGGGGAATAATGAGATTCACAAGGGAGGGGGGGAATAATGAGATTGACAAGGGAGGGGGGGAATAATGAGATTCACAAGGGAGGGGGGGGAATAATGAGATTGACAAGGGAGGGGGGGAATAATGAGATTGACAAGGGAGGGGGGGTATAATGAGATTGCCAAGGGAGGGGGGGGGATAATGAGATTGACAAGGGAGGGGGGGGAATAATGAGATTGACAAGGGAGGGGGGGGGAATAATGAGATTGACAAGGGAGGGGGGGGAATAATGAGATTGACAAGGGAGGGGGGGAATAATGAGATTGACAAGGGAGGGGGGGAATAATGAGATTGACAAGGGAGGGGGGGTGGAATAATGAGAGTGACAAGGGAGGGGGAGGAATAATGAGAGTGACAAGGGAGGGGGGGTGGAATAATGAGAGTGACAAGGGAGGGAGTGGGGGAGAAGAGAGTGACAAGGGAGTCCGCAGAGCCAGACCAAGAGCCAGACTGCAGCCAGAGACCAGATCATCTTATTGTCCTGGTGGTAAGTAGACAATGCAATATGTTTATTATGTAATTGTTTAGTTATTAATACTACATTGGAAACTAATTTACCTCAAATTTAGGGTCCATTCACACATCCGTGTGTGTTTTGCGGATCCATGGATCCGCAAAACACGGACAGCGGCAATGTGCGTTCCGCATTTTGCGGACCGCACATTGCCGGCACTAACAGAATATGCCTATTCTTGTCCGCTATTGCGGACAAGAATAGGACATGTTCTATTTTTTTCAGGATCGGAATTGCGGATTCGGGTCCGCAATTGCGGATCGGGGCCGCACGTCGTGCGGCCCCATAGAAATATATGGGTCCGCAATTCCGTTCTGCAAAAAAAGACATCTACAAGAAGCTGGATTAACCCTGAGGGAAACCTAGCAGTTCTTTTTATTTAAAAGCTGAGAAAGGGGTGGAACATGATATGGGCAGATCATCTGATGGGGGGGGGGGGGCGGCAATTTTTATCTTGCCTAGGGCGGCAAAAATCCTTGCACCGGCCCTGCACGTCCCCGTGAAGTTCACAATCCAATTGGATATCTGCTCTATCAACTGTCGATGTTCTTTTCTACCATGTTGATCACAGTTAGCGGCGAATCAGGGTTCCACGCCGGAGAGGGAGCGTGAGAAAAAGAGACAACATCCAAGGAAGATAAATGGATTACATTTTTTTGGGATCGAGCGGAAATATGGGAAAAGTTATTGAGGCACAAATGTGGGACAAATTATTGAAGCGCAAATTTGGGACAACTTGTTAAAGTTTAAGCATTGAATGAAAAGAGGTGGCGCGCATCAATTAAAGAAGAATTTCTTACATCTTATTCCCTGTCACCTATGCAGAGCAGGGGTTTCTATCCGGCAAAATTTTAAAAATGTCACCCGACAATGTAACAGACGATTTTTTTACATTTATGTTCCTGTCACCTATGCAGAGGTGCCCCCGTGAGGTCCACCATCCATTTGGATATCTTCTCTATCAACTTTCGATGTTCCTTTCTGAGCCTACCATGTTGATCACGGTTATCGGCGAATCAGGGTTCCACGCCGGAGAGGGAGCGTGAGAAAGAGAGACCACATCCAAGGGAGATAAATGGATTACATTTTTTGGGGATCAAGCGGAAATATGGGAAAAGTTATTGAGGCGCAAATGTGGGACAAATTACTGAAGCGCAAATGTGGGACAAATTATTAAAGCGCAAATGTGGGACAAATTATTGACGCGCAAATGTGGGACGAATTATTGAAGCGCAAATGTGGGGACAAATTAGTCAAGCGCAAATGTGGGACAAATTATTGAAGCGCAAATGTGGTAAAACTTGTTAAAGTTTAACCCTAAGTTCACACTTGCGCGTTTTACAGCGCGTTCGAACACGCTGTAAAACGCATAACCGATGCAAACCAATGCTTCCCTGGTTCACATTTTCGCGTTTTACAGCGCGTTCGAACGTGCTGAAAAACGCCCGATGCATAAACAAGTTCTTGAGCTTCTTTGGGGCGTTTTGTCGCGCGTTTGCGGCCATAGGACACTGCTGTCAATCACACAAACGCGCGTAATATGCGCGTTGACTATAGACAAAAACGCGCACACAAACGCGCGACAAAAACACGCGTTAAACGCGCATATCAAATACGCTCAGGTCTGAACCCAGTGTAAGCATTGAATGAAAGGAGGTGGCGCGCATCAATTAAAGAAGAATTTCAGAAATTTTATTCCCCTGTCACCTATGCAGAGCAGGGGTTTATTCACATCCAAAATTGTAAAATGTCAACCCAAGAATGTAACAGAAAAATTACTGAAATGTATTAACCTGTCTACATGGTAGATCAGGGGTCTATGACAGAAAAAAATTGTTTATTGTCACCCGAAAATGTAAAAGAAAACTTATTGAAATTTATTAAGCTTTCAACTAGGTAGAAAAGGGGTATATTACACCCCAAAAATTGGTGAATTTCACCCAAAAATGTAACAGACAAATTATGAAATGTTTTTACCTGTCTACTAGGTACAGCCGGGGTATATCACACCCAAAAATTGTTGAATTTCACCCGAAAATGTAACAGACAATTTTTTTTTTTTAAAACCTGTCTACTAGGTATAGCAGTAATACATCACACCCAAAAAATTTCGAATTTCACCCGAAAATGTAACAGACAAATTATTATTTTTTTTTTTAACCTGTCTACTAGGTATAGCAGTGGTACATCAAACCCCAAAATTGGTGAATTCCACCCGAAAATGTAACAGACAAATTAGTGAAATGTTTATACCTGTCTACTAGGTACAGCCAGGGTACATCAAACCCCAAAATTGGTGCATTTCACCCTAAAATATAACAGACACATTTAATTTTTTTTAACCTGTCTACTAGGTATAGCACTGGTACTTGACACGCAAAAATTGTAGAATTTCACCCGAAAATGTAACAGACAAATTTATTTATTTTTTTTACCTGTCTACGGTATAGCAGTGGTACATCACACCCAAAAATTGGTGAATCTCACCCGAAAATGTAACAGACAAATTTTTTTTTTTTTTTACCTGTCTTTGGTATAGCAGTGGTACATCACACCCAAAAATTGGTGAATCTCACCCGAAAATGTAACAGACAAAGTAGTGAAATTACATAAAATAAAATAAAATACAATACGTACACATAAAAAAAAAATTTTGATTTAGGAGGTGGAGTTCCATATGGAGTAGGAGTTTGAGGAGGCGGTGGACATAGCGGTGTAGGTGGAAGCGGCGGTGGAGGAGGACAAGGTAGCCAACACTGGTTTTTAGTTTTAATTTAAATTTTATTTTTAAATTAGGGTACACTCCAAAAGAGTGTGAAATGTCCAATATAAAACAATGAGCAATTGCGCTGTAGTATAACAATGGCTGGTTAAGGCAGGTATACATGTCTATTCTGCACAAGGTATGGACAAGTCCTGTGGGATCCATGCCTGGTTCATTTTATTTAACGTGAGCTTGTCCACATTGGCTGTGGACAGTCGGCTGCGCTTGTCTATGATGATGGCCCCTGCTGTGTTAAACACACGTTCAGATAATACACTGGCTGCAGGGCAGGCCAGCACCTCCAAGGAGTAAAGCGCAAGCTCAGGCCATGTACCCAATTTGGAGACCCAGAAGTTGAAGGGGGCAGATCCGTCATTCAGTATGTGTAGGCGTGTGCACACATACTGCTCCACCATGTTGCTGAAATGCTGCCTCCTGCTAAGACGTTCCATATCAGCTGGTGGTGCTGTTTGTTGTGGCGTGCTGACAAAGCTTTTCCACATTTCGGCCAGGGCCGTCTTTACCAAGGGGCAAAAGGGGCAGCTGCCCCGGGCCCAGTTGATCCTGGGGGGCCCAAGGCAGCTGCCTCTTGAGCCCTGCTAGCCACTGCCCCGGGTGTCAGGCTGTCAGCTCTACCAGGATTCCAGGCATCATGATCGTACTGTGTTAAAGTTGTGATTTAGGACCTTAATGACATCATCACCATGTGACCAGTAACCTAGCAATTACTGGTCACATGGCTATAAGGTCATCACAGGTCCTGTGGAGTGTTGCAGAAGTTAACTGTGGAGCTTTTTTGTGTGAAGATTACATCAGAAAAAGGTGACAGGGGCTGTTATGTTAATATACTGTAAACTACTGTATAGTGGGGTGCTGTATACTGGGGGGGGCTGTATACTGTGTGGGACTGTATACTGTGTGGGGGCCTGTATACTGTGTGGTGGGCTGTATACCGTGTGGTGGGCTGTATACCGTGTGGTGGGCTGTATACTGTGTGGTGGGCTGTATACCCTGTGGGGGGCTGTATACTGTGTGGGGGCTGTATACTGTGTGGTGGGCTGTATACTGTGGGGGGCTGTATACTGTGGGGGGCTGTATACTGTGTGGGACTGTATACTGTGTGGGACTGTATACTGTGTGGGGGCTGTATACTGTGTGGGGGCTGTATACTGTGTGGGGGCTGTATACTGTGTGGTGGGCTGTATACTGTGGGGGGCTGTATACTGTGTGGGGCTGTATACTGTGTGGGGGCTGTATACTGTGTGGTGGGCTGTATACTGTGTGGGACTGTATACTGTGTGGGGGCCTGTATACTGTGTGGTGGGCTGTATACTGTGTGGGGGGCTGTATACTGTGTGGGACTATATACTGTGTGGGGGCTGTATACTGTGTGGTGGGCTGTATACTGTGGGGGGCTGTATACTGTGGGGGGCTGTATACTGTGTGGGACTGTATACTGTGTGGGGGCTGTATACTGTGTGGGGGCTGTATACTGTGTGGGGGCTGTATACTGTGTGGGACTGTATACTGTGTGGGGGGCCTGTCTACTGTGTGGGGGCCTGTATACTGTGTGGGGGGCCTGTATACTGTGTGGGGGCCTGTATACTGTGTGGGGGCCTGTATACTATGGGGGGGGCTGTATACTGTGGGGGGGTTGTATACTGTGGGGGCTGTATAGTGTGGGGGGGGCCTGTATAGTGTGTGGGGGGGGTCTATACTGCTGTACTGTATACTGTAAGGGTCTGTATAATGTATACTGAGGGTGCGGTATAGTGTGGAGTGCTATACTGCTGTACTGTATAGTGTGGGGGGCTGTATTGTGTATTGTTTGGGGTGCTGTATACTGTGAGGTGTTGTATACTTTGGGGTGCTGTATACTGTGGGCTGCTATACTGCTCTACTATATACTGTGGGGTACTGTATAGTGTGGGGTGCTAAACTGCATACTGTGTGGTGCTGTATACTATAGGGTGCTATACTGCATACTGTGGGTTGCTGTATACTATAGGGTGCTATACTGCATACTGTGGGGTGCTGGGGTGCACTGGAACACTAGGGTGAGCCGAGCCCTGGTCTCCTTCCTGCAGAGCGGTGCCCACTTCCAGCCTGAGCCCAGCTGCCCAGAGCACTGACCCTGAGCCACTGGAGTCTTCAGAACTGGAAGTATTTACAGTAATTCACTGGACTCTACTAGGTGTGTGGATTTTTTGTGTGTGTGTTGTGGTGGAGGGCGTGATTGCCTGCTAAGGTGTGGGAATGCGGGATCCAGGGGGCCCAAGTAAATTTTTGCCCAGGGTCCAATCAATATTAAAGACGGCCCTGATTTCGGCCATGCTAACCCTGCCTTCTGAGGTGCTGGTGGTGCCCCAGCTGCATTGGCGACCTCTTCCTCTGCCTTCGCCTTGTGCTTCCACTGTGCCCCCGCTGTCAGGTGGGAATGCCACTAGCAGAGCGTCTACCAGCGTGCGCTTGTACTCGCGCATCTTACGATCACGCTCCAGTGACGGAATTAAGGATGGTATGTTGTCCTTGTAACGGAGATCCAGCAGCGTTGCCACCCAGTAATCGGCACAAGTTAGAATGTGGACAACTCGGCGGTCATTGCGGAGACACTGCAGCATGTAATCGCTCATGTGTGCCAGGCTGCCCAGAGACAACGAAAAGCTGTCCTCTGTGGGAGGTGTATCGTCTGTGTCCTCTGTATCCCCCCAGCCACACAACCGGGGATGGCCATGAGCTGGTCTGGGTGCCACCATGCTGTGAACAAGGTTCCTCCTCCATCTCCTCCTCCTCATCCTCCACCTCCTCATCCTCCAGAACTGTGCCCTGGTAGGACAATTGTGTACCTGGCGTTTGTGGGTGCAGGAACCCACCCTCTGAGCCACTTCTGAATGACTGGCCGTAAACCCTACGAAATGATCCCTCTTCCTCCTCCTCCTCCTATGCCGCATCCTCTTCCATCATCGCCAGCAGCGTTTTTTCAAGGAGGCATAGAAGTGGGATAGTAACGCTGAAAACAGCGTTATCGGCACTGGCCATGTTGGTGGAGTACTCGAAACAGTGCAACAAGGAACACAGGTCTCACATGGAGGCCCAGTCATTGGTGGTGAAGTGGTGCTGTTCCGCCAAGCGACTCACCCGAACGTGCTGCAGCTGAAACTCCACTATCGCCTGCTGCTGCTCGCACAGTCTGGCCAGCATGTGCAAGGTGGAGTTCCACCTTGTGGGCATGTCGCATATGAGGTGGTGAGCAGGAAGGCCGAAGTTACGCTGCAGCGCTGACAGGCGAGCAGCAGCAGGGTGAGAACGCTGAAAGTGTGCACAGATGCACGTACTTTATGCAGCAGCTCTGACATATCGGGGTAATTTTTAAGGAATCTCTGCACCAACTTATTCAGCACATGCGCCAGGCAAGGGATGTGTGTCAAACCGGCTAGTCCCAGAGCTGCTACGAGATTTCGCCTATTATCGCACACCACCAGGCCGGGCTTGAGGCTCACTGGCACCAACCACTCATCTGTCTGTTGTTCAAGGCCCGTCCACAGCTCCTGCGCGGTGTGGGGTTTGTCCCCCAAACAGATATGTTTGAAAACTGCCTGCTGTCGTTTACCCCTGGCTGTGCTGAAGTTGGGGGTGAAAGTGTTACGCTGACCAGATGAGGAGCCAGTAGAGGATGAGGAAGCGGAGTAGGAGGAGGAAGCAACAGGAAGCAAACTGAAGCGCCCTGCAATCCTCGGTGGTGGAAGGACATGCGCCAAACTGCTATTTGCCTCAGGCCCAGCCGCCACTGCATTTACCCAGTGCGCTGTTAGGGAGATATAACGTCCCTGACAGTTCTTACTGGTCCACGTATCCGTAGTGAGGTGCACCTTGCCACAGATGGCGTTGCGCAGTGCACACCTGATTTTGTCCCCCACTTGGTTGTGCAGGGAAGGGATGGCTCGCCTGGAAAAGTAGTGGCACCAGGGCACGACCTACTGTGGGACAGCCACCGCCATAAGGCCTTTAAAACTCTTTGTCTCCACCAGACGGAATGACAGCATTTCAAAGGCCAGTAATCTAGAAATGCCGGCATTTAGGGCTAGGGATCATGGGTGGGTAGGGGGGTACTTCCTCTTCCGCTCCAGTGTTTGGGAGATGCAGAACTGAACGCTTTCGTGGGTCATTGTGGAGATGTTTGGTGAACCAGGTGGTGGTGTTGCTGGGTGGTAGGTGGCACTCTCACTCCAGAGGTGGATGAAGAGGCCGAGACTGCAGCAGAAGAGGAAGCAGGAGGAGCCAGAGACCTTTCTTGGTTTTTGAGGTGTCTACTCCACCGCAGCTCGTGCTTTGCACTTAAATGCCTGGTCATGCAGGTTGTGCTCAGGCTGAGAACGTTTATGCCTCGCTTCAGGCTCTGATTGCACAGCGTGCAAACCACTCGTGTCTTGTCGTCAGCACATTGTCTGAGGAACTGCCATGCCAGGGAACTCCTTGGAGCTGGCTTTGGTGTGCACGGTCCCTTGCTGCGTTGAGCAGTAGCAGGCATACTGTCTAGGGGACAGCCGCTCCGCTTTTGCAACCTGCTCCCTCTTCTGCTGTGCTGGTGGCTCTGTGTGACCACCGCCTCTTCCTCCGAACTACATAGGTCACTCGCATGACCTTGATTCCATGTGGGGTCGAGGACCTCATCGTCCTCCACATCATCTTCCACCCAGTCTTCACCCCTGCCCTCCTTGTCGGTCTGCACACTTTCGAAAGCCCAAGCAGTTGGCACCTGTGTTTCGTCATCATCCGAAACGTGCTGCAATGGTCCTCCCATGTACTCATCTTGAAACATAAGTGGTTGGACATCGGTGCACTCAATCTCTTCCACATCTGGGGCAGGGCTAGGTGGATGGCCCTAAGAAACCCTGCTAGCAGAGTCATCAAAAAGCAGAAGAACTGCTGCTTGACTTGGGGCTCAGACTGCTTGGCGGATTTGCAAGGGGGTAAGGTGAAAGACTGATGGACATCGGCTGCAGGTGCTAACTCTGATCTTTCAGCAGGAGACTGGGTGGGAGACAATGTGAAGGAACTGGAGGCACTGTCAGCAACCCAATCTACTATCGCCTGTACTTGTTTAGGACTCAGCCGCATTAGGCCCGACCAAATAACTCTTAAGGATCTGTCGCCTACTCACACCTGAGGAAGGGGTTTCACTTGTGCGTGTAGCTGGCACAGATCGACCACGTCCTCTCCCTGCAACAGGAGCTCCACCAGCAGCACCATGACCTGGGCCACATCCCTTATTTGACGCTCTCCTCATATTTCTCAAGTTTAGGATCTTGCCCTAAATGGATGTTTAATTAATAGCAGAATAGAACGACAGTATATAAAGGCTGTATCTCACACGTACAGATGCAGACTAGGCCATAATTAAAGTTTTTTGCCCAAAATGAGTGTTTGTATAATAACTGAATAGAACCACAGTATGTAAAGTGTGTATGTCACACGTTCTGATCCAGAATAGCCCGCAATTAAAGTTTTTTGCCCAAAATGGCTGTTTTTCAAACATCTGACTAGAACCACAGTATGTAAAGGGTATATCTCACACGTACAGATGCAGACTATGCTGCTATTAAAGTTTTTTGCCCAAAACCGGTGTTTGTTTAATAACTGAATATGACAGCAGTATATAACCCTTGAATTCCACACATGCTGATGCTGCATGTGCTGTAAAATTGTGTATTTTGCCAAAAAAAGTGTGTTTTTAAAAACCCAGAAAATTTTGTTTCTTAAATTGAACACTGAATAATCCAGATTTTGGATAATGCCAAATATTGGTGTATTTTCAAAGCCAGAAAATGATAAAAAAAAATTTAAACTTGTTTTTAACAATCACAGATGCAGCAAGGGCTGCAATATTAAGTATTTAAAAAAAAAGGGTAGTTTTTTTTTTATAACAGAATATGAAAGCTGTATAAAACGCTTAAATTTCACACATGCAGATCTGTAAAATAGTGTATTTTGCAAAAAAAGGGTGTTTGTAAAAACCCAGAAAATTATGACTGTAATGACTTAAAGGATGGAAGATACCCAGGCAATACATCACCCATCTACCTTACCAATTTATTCAACAACATTAATTATCACTTCACAGAAAATACGTAATAACACGCATAACATATCAATTACCATAACAATTATCATAACATCTGAACCATTGAATAGGATCCTAGAAGGCAACAGGTAAGCTGTGTTCTCCACCATTCACCTCCACATGTAATATCGCCTTACCCTCGGCCGCGGTCACCGACCCGAGAGCACTGAATACTCCAACTGTAATAAGTCTCCCCTGTAGGCCCATCTGCCCACCGGAGCCCCATGCACAAGCTTACCGAACCTCCTGAGATGCACACTCCACCTTGGCATGCACCTCTTAAACCTATCATTGCCTTCCAGGACCCTCCATTACCACGCCACAACAAACCCTTTCAACCCCCTGCCGATATACCGGGCGGGCAGGAAAAACCTTCCTGCTTCTTCACAAGCTCCTGACTGATAAACTCCGCCCCCCATTCCCTTCATATACTGCCCGGGAAAATAGCTGACCGAGACCCCTCCCCACGACCTAACCTTAACCCTCAGCTGCCTGAACTTCCCCCCAAGTCAAAGAGCACTACGCCCAGGCTGCGCCCAGCTCCGTTGCTCCCATGACTTAAAGGATGGAAGATACCCAGGCAATACACCACCCATCTACCTTACCGCCCCTTCCTGTTCCCCAATTAACACACAGAGACATCTTCTTGGGAAAAGAGCCTTCTCGGCCAATTTATTCAACAACATTAATTATCACTTCACAGAAAATACGTAATAACACACATAACATATCAATTACCATAACAATTATCATAACATCTGAACCATTGAATAGGATCCTAGAAGGCAACAGGTAAGCTGTGTTCTCCACCATTCACCTCCACATGTAATATCGCCTTACCCTCGGCCGCGGTCACCGACCCGAGAGCACCGAATACTCCAACTATAATTAGTCTCCCCTGTAGGCCCATCTGCCCACAGGAGCCCCATGCACAAGCTTACCGAACCTCCTGAGATGCACACTCCACCTTGGCATGCACCTCTTAAACCTATCATTGCCTTCCAGGACCCTCCATTACCACGCCACAACAAACCCTTTCAACCCCCTGCCGATATACCGGACGGGCGGGCGGGAAAAACCTTCCTGCTTCTTCACAAACTCCTGACTGATAAACTCCGCCCCCCATTCCCTTCATATACTGCCCGGGAAAATAGCTGACCGAGACCCCTCCCCACGACCTAACCTTAACCCTCAGCTGCCTGAACTTCCCCCCAAGTCAAAGAGCACTACGCCCAGGCTGCGCCCAGCTCCGTTGCTCCCATTCCAGCTTAAATTGCTCACTGACTAGTCCTGCAAATGCACCAGATGTTGTATATTGCCAAAAAAAGGGTATTTTCTTTAAAAACAGATTATTAGTGCAGTATTTCAAGCTTGGATTTGAATGTCACAAAAGCTCAGATGCAGTGCTGGTGCACTGAGCTTGCATAAAATGTCCGCCGCCGCTGCCCTCCTAACTAAGGCTACTTTCACACTAGCGTTCGGGGCTCCGCTTGTGAGTTCCGTTTGAAGGCTCTCACAAGCGGCCCCGAACGGATCCGTCCAGCCCTAATGCATTCTGAGTGGATGCGGATCCGCTCAGAATGCATCAGTTTGGCACCGTTTGTCCTCCGCTCCGCTCAGTAGGCGAACCCCTGAACGCAGCTTGCAGCGTTCGGGTGTCCGCCTGGCTGTGCGGAGGCAAACGGATCCGTCCAGACTTACAATGTATGTCAATGGGGACGGATCCGTTTGAATTTGACACTATATGGCTCAATTTTCAAACGGATCCGTCTCCCATTGACTTTCAATGTAAAGTCAAAACGGATCCGTTTGCATTATCATTTTTTTGTTTTTTTTTTGTTCATGGTAATGCAAACGGATCCGTTCTGAACGGATCTAAGCGTTTGCATTATAGGTGCGGATCCGTCTGTGCAGATACCAGACGGATCCGCACCAAACGCAGGTGTGAAAGTAGCCTAACAGACAGATAAAAGTTATTTTTTTCTGTCACTGGGCTCGAGGCAGGGTAAAAAGATTGGGCACTGCACCCACACAACTAAATGTATGTAGATCGCTGAGTTATATTGGAGTTCTGATCACAGATTCAGTCCTATTCTCTCCCTGAAATCACCAGCAGCATCCTCTCCCTACACTAGTAACAGCAGAGTGACGTGCAGCGCTACGTGACTCCAGCTTATATAGAGGCTGGGTCACATGCTGCACTGGCCAATCACAGCCATGGCATTAGTAGGCATGGCTGTGATGGCTTCTAAGGTCACACAGTTAAACGCTTGTTGATTGGCTGCTCTGCAGCCTTTCAAAAAGCGCAGAGAAATCGCCGAACACGAACTTTTACTGAAATGTTCGGGTCCGGGGTCCAAAAATCCTAAAGTTCAGTCCGAAACCGAACTTTACAGTTCGGGTTTGCTCAACCCTATTTAGAAGCAAATCTAATACCCATTTTTTCAGGACCAGTTCAGGTCTGAAGTCACTTTATGAGGCTTACATAACAGAAACCACCCAAAAATGACCCCATTTTACAAACTACACCCCTCAAGGTATTAAAAACTGATTTTACAAACTTTGTTAACCCTTTATGTGCTCCACAAGAATTAATGGAGAATAGAGATACAATTTCAAAATTTCACTTTTTTGGCAGATTTTCCATTTTAATAATTTTTTTCCAATTACAAAGCAAGGGTTAGCAGCCAAACAAAACTCAATATTTATGACTCTGATTCTGTAGTTTACAGAAACAACCCATATGTGGTCGTAAACCACTGTACGGGCACACGGCAGGGCTCAGAAGGAAAGGAATGCCATACGTTTTTTGGAACGCAGATTTTGCTGGACTGTATTTTTTTACACCATGTCCCATTTTAAGCCCCACTGATACACCCCTAGAGTAGAAACTCCAAAAAAGTGACCCCATTCTAGAAACTACACCCCTCAAGGTATTCAAAACAGATTTTACAAACTTTGTTAACCCTTTAGGTGTTCCACAAGAATTAATGGAAAATAGAGATACAATTTTTCCAGTTACAAAGCAAGGGTTAACAGCCAAACAAAACTCAATATTTATGGCTATGATTCTGTAATTTACAGAAACACCCCATATGTGGTCGTAAACCTCTGTACGGGCACACAGCATGGCGCAAAAGGAAAGGAATGCCATACGGTTTTTGGAAGGCAGATTTTGCTGGACTGTTTTTTTGACACCATGTCCCATTTGAAGCCCCCCTGATGCACCCCTAGAGTAGAAACTCTAAAAAAGTGACCCCATTTTAGAAACTACACCCCTCTAGGTATTCAAAACTGAAACACCCCATATGTGGTTGTAAACTGCCGTGCAGGCACACGGCAGGGCGCAGAATGAAAGGAAGGCCATTATGTTTTTGGAAGGCAGATTTTGCTGGACTGGTTTTGTGACACCATGTCCCATTTGAAGTCCCCCTGATGCACCCTTAGAGTAGAAAATCCCAAAAAGTGACCCCATTTTGGAAACTACGGGATAAAGTGGCAGTTTTGTTGGTACTATTTTAGGGTACATATGATTTTTGGTTGCTCTATATTACACTTTTTCTGATGCAAGGTAACAAGAAATAGCTGTTTTAGCACCGTTTTTATTTTTTGTTATTTACAATATTCATCTGACAGGTTAGATCATGTGGTATTTTTATAGAGCAGGTTGTCATGGACGCGACAATACCAAATATGACTATGACTTGTTTCAGTATTACATAACAGGGGTGTGGAATTCCTATCGCCCGACGCCCGGAACATGCAGTTTCGGGCGCCGGGCAAGTAGTTTGAACAGTTGTTTAGCCCTGTGCGGGCAAGTAGCAGGGACATGTCGGTTGGGCAGTAATAGGAGCGGTCATATGCTAGCCGCGAGCTGACCGCTCCTACATCTGTTAGCCTGCCCCTGCATCGTGCATATGAGTACCGTACATATCACTTCCTGCAGGCGGCCCCCGCTCCTCCCGGCTCCTGTATCGAAGTCTCCGCCCACCTGCCAGCACAGGAGCGCACAGTAAGTCAGCACACTGTCTCCAGAGACTGAGTATTTGCAGGCCAAGATGGGAGAAGAGGAGTGAGAGACCCCACGGCCCCCTGCAGATGAGCGTTCCTCCCGGAGTCTGTCCACATCGCAGCTCCCGGCCTGACCTGCAAGCACTGACTGGGGTCACATAGCATTATACTGATTTATGATGCTATGTAACCCTTACAGTTCTGGAATGTGTTGGATAACACTGACACTGACATCAGGCCGGGAGCTGCGATGTGGACAGGCTCCGGGAGGAACGCTCATCTGCAGGGGTGTCAGAAATAAAGGTTGTGCTGTCTGTCTTCTGAGGCTCTGGCCCTGTCTGCAATCTGCACTGCACGTGGCACTTGATAAACTATAATGTCTCCCTGTTGCCCCCATACAGTACAACGTCACCTTGCGGCTGCCCTAGTGCCCCATACAGTATAACGTCACCAAGCGGCTGCCCCCGCACAGTATAATGTCACCCTGTGGCCCCTGCCCCCATACAGTATAACGTCTCCCTGTGGCCCCCACCCCCATACAGCATAACGTCTCCTTGTGGCCCCCGCCCCATACAGCATAACGTCTCCTTGTGGCCCCCGCCCCATACAGCATAATGTCTCCTTGTGGCCCCCGCCCCATACAGCATAACATCTCCTTGTGGCCCCCACCCCATACAGTATAACATCGCCTTGTGGCCCCCGCCCCCATACAGTATAACGTTAGTATAAGTTCAGGACAAGTAGATGGTCATGAGGGACAAGTAGATTGAGCCCCCACTTTAGTCCTTCGACAAGTATTTTTTTTTTTTATTTCCACACCCCTGCATAATATAGCATTTTTGAAAAAAATAAATAAAAATTTTAGTGTCTCCACATTCTGAAAGCCGTAGTTTTATTTACTTTTTGGGCGACTGTCTTGTGTAGGGGCTCATTTTTTTCAGGATGAGATAACGGTTTGATTGGCACTATTTTGGGGTGCGTATAACTTTTTGATCACTTGCTATTACACTTTTTGTGATGTAAGGTGAGTAAAAATGTTTTTTTTTTACACCGTGTTTATTTAATTTTTTTACGGTATTCATCTGAGGGGTTAGGTCATGTGAAATTGTCATAGAGTAGGTTATTACAGACGCTGCGATACCTAATATGTATACTTTTTTTTATTTACTTAAGTTTTACACAATTTTTTAAACAAAACAAATGATGCTTTAGTGTCTCCATATTCTGAGCCATAGTTTTTATATTTTTTGGGCGATTGTCTTAGGTTGGGGGGTGTTGCACTTTTTGTGATGTAAGGTGACAAAAATGGCTTTTTTTTACACCGTTTTTATTTTTTATTTTTTTATGGTATTTATCGGACAGGGTGGATCATGTGATATATTTATAGAGTCGGTCATTACAGACGCGGCAATGCCTAATATGTGTGTTTTTATTTTTTTCTGTTTTTTATTATAAAATAAGAGGAAAGGGTGTTTTAATTTTATTACTTTATTAATTTTATTAAAAACACTTTTTTTAACTTTTTTTTTCTTTACTTTATCTCTGATGTTCACTTTTGGGGGTCTGATCCCCAAAATGGCCGCCGCCGCCTCCCACCTAACTAACAGACGGATAAAAGTTATTTTTCTGGGTCACTGGGCTCTGTGCACTGCATCCACAAAACAAAATCTAGGTAGATCGCTGAGTTAACAAGCACTTCTGAATAAATATTCTGTCCTATTTACTCCCTCACAGCAGCAGCATTCTATCCCTACACTAATCAGAGCGGAGTGACGTGCAGCGCTGCGTGACTCCAGCTTATATAGAGGCTGGATCACATGCTGCACTGACCAATCACAGCCGTGCCTTTTACTGAAATGTTCGGGTTCGGGTCCGGGGTCCAAAAATCCTAAAGTTCGGTACGAACCCGAACTTTACAGTTTGGGTTCACTCAACCCTATTCACTATTAAAAGCATACTCCCTATGCATGTTACTGCAAGACACAGTGTTCTACACCACTATAAACGCTCTCAGCAGCCAGGATATAGCCGTTTTCTTTACATAATTCGCCTCAAATATATTCGGATTGAACCGAACTGGCAAATCAAATTTTTTAAAAATTCGCTCATCTCTAGTGGGTTTGTTCAAAAAGGCTCCATCCCCTTCTGTTCCCCTCAAAATACATGAAATCTGCTCACTGGTATAAATTAAACTAATGCGTGAATCCATTTTCTGACATGCCACACAAAGGTCCTTTAGACAGAGGGAGTGAGCTTGTCTTCAGGCTAATCAGTGACTTTGGAATAAGCGAGGAGACAGCACTACTCACAAATCTTCACCAAGATTATTTCTTATGGTGGTGGTGCCAGCAGTGTTGACAAGGGCAGATTAAGTGCATGATGGGCCTGGGGCTGTCTACCCAACTCGGGCCCCTCCATTTTAGTTTAGTTTTTTTTTCTATATGAAGAGGCTGTGGTGCTTCATGAGCGCCACAGTCTCTTTCTAGGCCATATGACATCACATTCATCGTTACATGGCCTAGGTGCAGCTCAGTTCCATCCGAGTGATTGGGGTTGAGCTGCAATACCAAGCACAGTGCTATCAAATGACAACGCTGAGCAAAGAGGCTGCAGCGCTTACTGGAACATTGTGGTCTCTTCAAACAGCTTATTGGCTAAGGTGACAGGAGTCGGACCCCCACCAATCTCAAATTGATGACCTATCCTGAGGATAAGCCATCAATATATAAATCCCAGAGAACCCTTTTACCTTATGCTATCTGTAGTGTTACATAGAACGGCCAAAATACCCAGGAGCCGTTAGCTCCTAAACTTAAAAATGTTGTAGCCAAATAAAATTTTTAGTTGCCAAAAATGTAAATTACATACCGTATTTTTCGCTTTATGGATGAAGGGGGTTATAGTCATATAATATAAACACTGTCCAGTGTACCGTAATTCACCTGTGTTATAACCCCCCTCATCCATAGGAATGCACCCATGTACTGCAGTACATGGGTGTGTTCCTATAGATGAGGGGGCTTATGGTCACATTTAATATACACAGGTCAATTATGGTACATCCCTGGACAGTGTTAATATTAAATGTGACTATAACCCCCCTCATTCATAGAAATTCACCCATGCACTGCTGCACATGGGTGTATTCCTATGAATGAGGGGAGTTATAGTCACATTTAATGCAAACACTTAGGCCAATAATAGTACAGCTCCTGGACAGTGTTTATATTAAATGTGACTATAACCCCCGTCATCCTAAAGAGTGCACCCATGTACTGCAGTACATGGGTGTATTTCTATAGATGAGGAGAGGTTATAGCCATATGTAATACGTATTTGTCCGGGTCGGCCCTTGAGCTCCCCTTCTTTATATGCAGGCTGTCACTCACCAAGTCTCAGGTAGAGACAGCCCAGTAGTCCCAGGGGACAGCAGTGCTGACTCTGGGTTCCAGAGGTTCAGTAGTGACGAGCAGTTGGTAGTAGCGAGCGGTCGGGCAACTGACTAAACTGATTTGTTGGAGGCGGCAGAGCAGCAGTTCCCGCCGTGCTCACCACCAATCAGCTAAACATACAGGGCAGCAGTGCCGAAGCGCGTTACAGTAGGGGAGGGAGGTGTGGTTCGGAGGACAGCACAGCTTCAGTGCTGCTAAGCAACAGCAGACTGAGCGCTCACACGTCCTATTAAACATGTGTGCTGGTGGCATTTAGCTTCAATGACCGCCGCCCGCCCCACACTTCCTACTAGAGGGCGCCGCCTCACATTATTAACACTGGAGGTGCGTCTCTAGATATCAGCCTGCAATGTGACAGCCATATTTCTGGGCACGTTCGCTTTATGACGCATTGACTTCTTTCCCCCATTTTGGGGGGGGGGGAGTGCATCTTATAAAGCTAAAAATACGGTAAATGATAATAAAAAAAGACTTGGAGGAGAAGATGAGACGCATCTCACAGTGACATCTCCTGTCATGTAGATCTTCTCTTTCCTCTTTGTTTGTCCCAGAACGCCATGACAGATTCTTTCAGCCGCATCGCGTCTCTACAGAGTTTGTTACACAGACATGTTAGCTTTCTCATAATTGGGATCATTTGTCAAACTGGTGTAAAGTACAACTGGCTTAATTGCCCATAGCAACTAATCAGATTGCACCTCTTATTTTCAAAAGGAGCTGTCTAAAATTAAAAGTGGAATCTGGTTGCTATGGGCAAATAAGCCAGTTCTACATTACACCAGTTTGATAAATGACCCCCAAATGTCCCTATAGTGTCTACAGCAATTATAATGTCCGCTAGAGTGACCCTAGTAATAATAACACCCTATACTGTGCTCCGGCTAATAATGCCTGTATAGTGTCCCTGAAAAATAATGTCCCCTAACATGTCATTGTAATAGAAATGCCCCTATAGTTCCTATCCAATAGCAACATCCACCACACTACCCCCATATAGTAGTTTGCCCCCACAGTATTATTTTTTCTCCACACTGCCCCCACAGTGTTAATTTCCCGCACGGTAGTCAGTTTCCCCCAGACTAGTAATTTGCTCCCTATGAAGTAGTTTGCCATCCACTCTCCCTTCAGTAATATTCTCCTGTGCCCCCCAGTAATGTCCCCCAAAGGTGGCATACAATTATTTTTAATAAAAGCTAATACTTACCTGTGTCCCAGTCAGCGCTCACTCGTAGATGGTAGGCAGGCGCACACACATCAGTGGACTGCATCCGGCCACAGGCGCGTGATGACGTCATCACGTCCGCCTGCGCCGTGATTTTACTACCGCATAGGCTTCAGGCCTACTAGGCCTGAAGCCTATAGTGGTGATCGGGGGGCAGGGAACTATACGCTCCCGTGCCCTGCCGTAGTTTGTGGGCGTTTGGGTCGGCGTTGGGCCCCCAGCGATGCCGGGCCCGGGGCTACAGACCCAAACGACATAATTATAATCTGCCACTGGGTGTTGAGCCCAAGCCCGACAGGCTCCTGCCAAGCTGAAGAGTAAATAGATGACTGCAGCACTCACTGTCTTCAAAAATGAGGAAGTTTATTCACCAACCGTGCAACGTTTCTACTACACAGAGTCTTTCTCAAGCATGTGTAATACACCAGTTAGAGACATATATATATACCTAAAAGCACAATGACTAATTGGGAGACCGCCCAAAATGGGTCCCTCCCCCCACTCATGTTAACACCTGTGCATACATACATACATAGTAACAAAACAATAATTTAAGTCAAAACAGTAATCCATCTGTGATTCAACTTGTAAGTCCATCTTATCATAAATCCTGAAAAGTAAATCAGATTTAAGTGCACATTACATACCTCTCATGTGTTACCCTGGAGATATAAAAGTATGTGTTGGCATCCCTGAAGATTCAATGAGCATGCGTGTTTCACTTTAATGCCAGGCGAACTTGAAAACACTTCAGCTCATATTTGCAGCCACCAAATACTTACAAGAAGTGCACAAATCGTCCCACAACATGGACAGTGACATACCAGAGGGGGATCAATGGCAAAAATTCCCATAGATTTGCGCAGTGAGGTGGCTTTTCTGCATAGGGCAAAGAAAGTGCAATTACGTTGTGTGCAGTCGGTTTTGGGAAAATTGAATTTTGCTTGCAGAATTTTGCCCATGGGTCGGGTGTTCTGTCGGTGTTTGGCCATGGCGACAGCTGGTGTTAGGGTGCCTTTCCATTTTTTGCGGCTGTCTGCGGAGGTGCGGGCTGATCTGGAAGTTTGGGAGCCGTTTTTGGTGGAGTTTAACGGTCGTTCGATGTGGATGGAGGCGCCGGTTGCTAGCGCTGATCTGGAATTGTTTACGGATGCGTCGGGTTCCTGCGGGTACGGCGCTTTTTGTCAAGGGCAATGGTGTGCAGGTCCATGGCCTGAGGAGTGGAAGGGGGCCGGCTTGCTGGGTAATCGAGCACTGTTAGAATTGTTCCCCATTGTTTTGGCAACTGAATTGTGGGGGGAGCTCTTACGGAACAAGCGAGTGCGCTTCTGTTGTGATAATTTGGGTGTGGTGCTGGCGGTTAACAGTCAGTCAGCTAATTCACCTCCTGTTGTGCGTTTGCTTCGGCACCTGGTTCTCAGACGGTTAAGATTGAATGCTTATTTTGTGGCAGTGCAGGTTCCTGGTGTTGATAATTCCATTGCTGATTCTCTTTCTCGTTTCCAGTGGGACCGTTTTCGCAGTTTGGTGCCGAGCGCGGACGCGAAGGGTCTGCCCTGTCCTCAGTGGCTCTAGAGCGTGGCCTTGGGGTCTCATCAGATCTGATTAGGCGGTCCGTGAGTAGGAGTACGTGGTCAGCCTATTCTGCTGTGTGGTCTCATTGGGAACGTTTGGTGGATCAGGTTGGGGGTTGTGAGGTTGCAGAGGACTTTCAGGTGTTGTTGGTTTATTTTGTGGGGTTATCCTATAGTTCAGGAGCGTCTTTCTCAGTAGCTTCCAAAAGGGTGGCGGCTGTGGCTTTTTGGTTGCGTTTGCGTGGTCTAGCGGACGTGTCCCGGAGTTTTTTTGTGCGACAGGCTCTGAAGGGCTATCGGCGCAGTGCTGTTAGGAAGTATACTCGTCGTTCGGTTTCTTTTTCAGTGTTACAGCAGTTGTGGGAGCAGGTTGGTGTGGTTTGCGATTCTTGGTATGAGGTGTGTTTGTTTCGGGCCGCCTTTTTGTTGGCTTTCTTCGGGGCCTTTAGGGTCTCTGAGCTGGTGGCGAGTAGTGGCGTGCGAGGCGGCGGACTGTTGTGGGATGACGTTTGTTTGGATGAAGGGGGTGTGCGTTGTGTTTTGCGTAGGTCGAAAACTGTTCAAGTCGGAAGAGGGGTTTGCGTTGTGTTGCGCCCATTGGTTGGGTCCGTGCTGTGCCCTGTTCGGTGTGTGGAAGAATTTTTGTCATTACGACCGGGCATAGCGGGTTCTTTTTTGGTGCACCTGAATGGTCTGGCGTTGTCCCGTTTTCAGTTTGTTGCGATCTTCAGGCGGTGTCTGTCGGCTGCTGGTCATCGGCCATGGAGTTTGCATCTCATTCCTTCAGGATAGGAGCGGCGACCGAGGTGACTAGATGGGGTCTAAGTGATGTGGTTATTAAGCGGATTGGTCGGTGGGAATCAGATTGCTTTCGGGGATATATTCGCCCTCATATGTTGTAGTGGTGGGGTTCTGTTTATGATTGCATGTTGGGAGTCGAGTCTCATTGTGTTTGTTTTTTATTAGGGTCCTCTTTGTGCTTGGCATGGATTCTGGGTCATTCGTACGTTCACTGGGGAGCGTTGAGAGCCGATGTGCGGAGGAATGGAAGGCAATTAGGTTTTCGGCCGGAGGAGTTGCAAATGCGGTGGATTGGTGTGAGGGGGCTTCTGTGGTGTCGGGTTTGCCGGAATTTCATGCTTTTGCTTTGTTGGATAGGCCCCCCAACATTTTAGTTTTGCATGTTGGGGGAAATGATTTAGGTGTTTGTCGTTCAAGGGATGTGATACGTGACATCAAACTGGATCTGTTGCGGTTGTTGGGAGAGTTTCCGGATTTGTTGATGGTTTGGTCTGAAGTGGTTGCTAGAAGGTCGTGGCGGTTTGCGAGGTCAGTGGAGCGGATTAATAAGGCGCGGTGGGTCATTTTGTCCGGCGTCAGGGCGGATTTGTGGTGCGCCATAGGGAGTTGGAGGCTGTTTCGCCTCAATTCCTGAAGGCCGATGGTGTGCATCTCAATGATTTGGATATGGATTTGTGGGCCTCTGGGTTACAGGATGGTCTTGAGACAGCATTGAGAGTGTGGCGGGACGTCCACAGGTGAGGTGTCTCCTGTGTTCGTCTGTGGCCGGTTAATAGAGGGTCCTGGAAGGCAATACAATGTTTAAGAGGTGCATGACAAGTTGGAGCGTGCATCTCATAAGGTTCGGTAAGCTGATGGCTGGGGCTCCTGTTTGGGCTAAAATGCCTACAGGGGTGGATGGAGATATAATTTGGAGGATTTGGTACCTTTGGTTCGGTGACTGCGGCCAAGGGTAAGGTGGAAATCAAGTGGAGATGGGGAGTGAAGAGCGCAGCTTGCTTGGGTTGCCTTCTAGGATCCTTTCTCAATGTGTTTATGTGTTTATGATTGTGATCATTAAAAGAAAGTTGATGAAGAAGTTATTTGTTTGTTTAATAAACGGGCTGCTACGGCCATTTATACCAAGAAGTTGACTTCTCAGTGTTTTTTGGGACGGGAGGGTAGTTTGGGTTGGTAGGTCGGGCAGCTGACTGAAGTGATCTTCCATCCTATTAAGTCATGGATATTGCAGAAATAAACAGACAATTAGTGGATAGAGAGGTATATCAACCCCTAAATAGTGATCCAAAATTCTCAATTATGCGTCAAATAAAATTGCAGGTGGATAATGCATTTGCGAATGACATTATAGATGAAAAATTACACAATAACCTTATTGTACAACATCCAGTTACACCACTCCTATATATATTGCCCAAAATACATTAGGATCTTTATAATCCACCGGGACGGCCTATAGTATCAGGCATTGATTCTGTCTTTTTGCACACTGCAATGTATTTGGATAGGCTCCTGAGACCCTTTGCTGTTTAGGCAAAGGCCTACGTAAGGGATACTACAGACTAGTGATGGACGAACATCGGCCGGGATGATTCGCAAACAAAATCAAATGTTCGTGAACCACAAGTTCGCAGCAGACCCCATTCGCAGCAGACCTTCAGGTCATATTTGCAGCCACCAAATACTTACAAGAAGTGCACAAATCGTCCCACAACATGGACAGTGACATACCAGAGAGGGATCAATGGCAAAAATTCCCCCCCAAAATATGTTTTTTAATCAGGGGCCATTTTTAGGCATCTTAAGGGAAATTCCCAAAATTGTGCCCTGCTGGAGTCTAAAATTTTTTTATTTTAGGCCGCGGGAGTACGGTCCTTTAAAATTAGGCATTCGCCTGACATAAAAGAAATTGTGATTATGTGGATCGAAGTACATTATGCGGTCAATGGTTAAAATTTTCATGTTTGGCCACTGGAGTACAGGCCCCAAACATTAGGCATTCACCGGACAGAAAAGAACAAGTAATTATGTGGCTGGAGGTATATTAGACGGTCATTGGATATCAATTTTACTGCAGGCCAGTGGACTACAGGCCCCAAAAATTATTCATTCACTCTACAGAAAAGAACAATTGATAATGTGGCTGGAGGTACATTAGGCAGTCACCGTATAACAATTTTACTGTTGGCCAGTTAGATTACAGGCCCCAAAAATTATGGATTCACCGTACATAAATGATCAAGTGATTATGTGGCTAGAGGTATATTAGACGGTCGTTGGATAGCAATTTTACTGCATGCCAGTGGAGTACAGGCCCCAAACATTAGGCATTCATCGGACAGAAAAGAACAAGTAATTATGTGACTGAAGGTATATTAGACGGTCATTGGATATAAATTTTAGAAGTTATATTCTAAGTATATCGCACCCCTACCTCAATCAGATTTTTTGGGGGGCAACTGTTATATCACACCAGTTGCAATTAGTTTAGTTGTTCCAATGACATTTGTCCCTCTGTATAGCTGCGGTATCTCAGCAGAACTGCCCACAAATGCTGCACAATACAAATGCACTATATAGAAATTATATTATAGGTATATCACACCCCTGCCTCAATCAGATTTTTTTGGGCACAACTGTTAAATCACACCAGTTGCAATTAGTTGTTCCACTGGCGTTTGTCCCTCTGTATAGCTGCGGTATCTCAGCAGAACCGCACACAGCTACTGCACAATACAAATGCACTATAATATACTTTCTATGTTAGAAAGTACACTGCTCAAAAAAATAAAGGGAACACAAAAATAACACATCCTAGATCTGAATTAATTAAATATTCTTCTGAAATACTTTCTTCTTTACATAGTTGAATGTGCTGACAACAAAATCACACAAAAATAAAAAAATGAAAATCAAATTTTTTAACCCATGGAGGTCTGGATTTGGAGTCACACTCAAAATTACAGTGGAAAAACACACTACAGGCTGATCCAACTTTGATGTAATGTCCTTAAAACAAGTCAAAATGAGGCTCAGTAGTATGTGTGGCCTCCACGTGCCTGTATGACCTCCCTACAACGCCTGTGCATGCTCCTGATGCGGTGGCGGACGGTCTCCTGAGGGATCTCCTCCCAGACCTGGACTAAAGCATCTCCCAACTCCTGGACAGTCTGTGGTGCAACGTGACGTTGGTGGATAGAACGAGACATGATGTCCCAGATGTGCTCAATTGGATTCAGGTCTGGGGAACGGGCGGGCCAGTCCATAGCATCAATGCCTTCGTCTTGCAGGAACTGCTGACACACTCCAGCCACATGAGGTCTAGCATTGTCTTGCATTACGAGGAACCCAGGGCCAACCGCACCAGCATATGGTCTCACAAGGGGTCTGAGGATCTAATCTCGGTACCTAATGGCAGTCAGGCTACCTCTGGCGAGCACATGGAGGGCTGTGCGGCCCTCCAAAGAAATGCCACCCCACACCATTACTGACCCAATGCCAAACCGGTCATGCGGGAGGATGTTGCAGGCAGCAGAACATTCTCCACGGCGTCTCCAGACTCTGTCACGTCTGTCACATGTGCTCAGTGTGAACCTGCTTTCATCTGTGAAGAGCACAGGGCGCCAGTGGTGAATTAAAAATCTTGGTGATCTCTGGCAAATGCCAAACGTCCTGCACGGTGTTGGGCTGTAAGCACAACCCCCACCTGTGGACGTCGGGCCCTCATATCACCCTCATGGAGTCTGTTTCTGACCGTTTCAGCAGACACATGCACATTTGTGGCCTGCTGGAGGTCATTTTGCAGGGCTCTGGCAGTGCTCCTCCTGTTCCTCCTTGCACAAAGGTGGAGGTAGCGGTCCTGATGCTGGGTTGTTGCCCTCCTACGGCCTCCTCCATGTTTCCTGATGTACTGGCCTGTCTCTTGGTAGTGCCTACATGCTCTGGACACTACGCTAACAGACACAGCAAACCTTCTTGCCACAGCTCGCATTGATGTGCCATCCTGGATAAGCTGCACTACCTGAGCCACTTGTGTGGGTTGTAGACTCCATCTCATGCTACCACTAGAGTGAAAGCACCGCCAGCATTCAAAAGTGACAAAAACATCAGCCAGGAAGCATAGGAACTGAGAAGTGGTCTGTGGTTACCACCTGCAGAACCACTCCTTTATTGGGGGTGTCTTGCTAATTGCCTATAATTTCCACCTGTTGTCTATCCCATTTGCACAACAGCATGTGAAATTGATTGTCACTCAGTGTTGCTTCCTAAGTGGACAGTTTGATTTCACAGAAGTGTGATTGACTTGGAGTTACATTGTGTTGTTTAAGTGTTCCCTATATTTTTTTGAGCAGTGTATATTATAAGTATATTACACCCCTCAGTATGTCACACCTATCGATAGCACACCTATACCAGTCTTTAAAAGGACTTTTGTGGCCCTATTAGCTAGCATTTTGCAGACATCCCAACCTGCAAAAACTCATTTCAGGGAGGTGCACGTCTCATTTCAGGGAGGTTTTCTTTTTTTTCCTTCACAAACTTTTTATTACATTTTCCAAACATATGCCGTATCTGCACACTCTGCTCTATGGTGTGGAGGACTGGGCTCATTACTCTGCCCCAAATTATCAGATTTATGTATATGATTAAAGGGATTCTGTCACCACCTATAAGCCCTGTGAGCTAAACATATGCTCATGTCCAGGGTAACATTCTGATTTCTAAGGTGGCCTTATAAAAGCCATTTGTGGCTTTATTCTGCGGAAAAACAGGTTTTACTAACCTGTCAATCATTGAATTAAGGTGCCCAAGCAGGGGAGGTCTGTGGATGCATGGTGCCCGGCCGCACGCATCACCGTTCGTGCCCAGCGCCGCCTTCTACTCCCCAGTGCCGCCTCTCCCTCTCGCTTTGAGATCCCGCGCGTGCGCACAGGCTCAGCCTGATGCGCCGTTGCGGACTGCTGGCATCGGCTTCTACTTGCACTGTGCGCACGCGCCGAGAAGGGGGCACTGATACAGGTTGCCGGAAAGGTTTACTGCGAGTAAACTAGAGATAGGAAGTTCGGATCTTTCACTTGAATCGGTTTATTCGCTGAGCTGACAAGAAGCAAGTGAACCGAAGCTTAGGTTGCGCAATGCGCATGCGCGGATGCTTCGATTCACTTGCTGAGTCGGCTCTTGGTCTGAGTCAGGAAGTTTATTCTTTAAAACCCTGTTTGTAATTATCTACCCCACTGTAGGAAAAAAACAAGCATCCAGGGGGGGTGAATTTAACACTTGGGTAAATAATATAATTAAAATGGAGGGTTAAATGTGTAAATGTATTTAAAAAAAATACATCTCTCTCAATAGTTCTATAGCTACTGAATGAGACAGAAGAAGGGATGCCTTTAACATATATATCTCCTTGAAAAGCCAATTTGACCCTAAAGGGTTAATTCAACCTGTAATCTAAACTCTGTCCTGTCACTTCTCTTATCTCTCTGCTCTGCTATCAGTAAACCTTTCTGGGATATATTGTTTCACATGCGGGTGTCAGGGAACCGCTATCTAATAGCGGCAGACTCCCTGAATGTCCGGGAGACTTGAGATCCCTGATTTTGTTTCTCTATACTCTCTAACAGTCTGTCGCTGCTCCACATAGCAACCTCTCGAGTCTCCTCCCCGCACGTTTGTTGGCTGCTATATAGCACCCGATGACACGTGTTCGGCTCAGTATTAGTCAGGGAGAGCTGGAGAGCTGGAGAGCAGAAGGGAGAGATAGTGTAGGGATTGAAATAGCAATAATTTAGTTTTTATACTTGTTATAGACCCAAAAGTCCTTTTAAGGACTATTGTGTGTGGCAGCAATATATATTTTTAGTGCAACCTGCACTTAATTGCTAAAACTTGTTAGAGACCCAAAAGTCCTTTTAAGGACTATAGTTGTATCTGGCAGCAATATACATTTTTAGCGCAACCTGCGCTAAATAGCTCGCAATTGTTTGGTCGCTGCATACAGCGACATTATCTGCGCTACATCTCTAACGTGGGCACAGCCTAAAAATATCTCTGACATCCAGTGTACTTTTTCCATAGACAGTGTCCGCTGCGGACAGTTACATTACCTGTGCTACATCCCCTGTATAACGCTTGCGTATCCGAAATATCAGTGACATTCAGTCTAACTTTTTTGCTGCTGTGGCAGCGACATTACCTGTGCTACATCTCCAGTATAACATTAGCGCTTCCGAAATATCAGTGACATTCAGTGTAGTTTTTTCGCTGTTGCCATTTAGGCTTGTGGACACTGAGGCTTTCTGCAGCCTGATGGCGGTGGCTGTCCCGCGGTACTCTGTCCCCAGACGCCAATATTTTTCATGGTGTGCAGTCCCAGCCTTACACCAGCATGTGTCCCGCAACATCACCTGTGCCCTGACCAACACAGTTATTGGAAAGGTCCACTTAACGACTGACACATGGACAAGTGCTTTTGGCTAGGGATGCTACATTTCACTGACGGCACACTGGGTGAACGTTGTGGAGGTCGGGAGCGAGTCGTAGGCTGGGATGGCACAGGTGCTTCGGACGCCAAGGATTGCGGGCCCTACTTCCAACAGGGTTTCCACCGCCACCTACGTTAGTGTCTGCAACCCCACCTCCTCCTCCTCCACTTCCACCTAGGAATTATCATCTTGCAGCACCAGTCAGCTATCAGTCAGTAGCTGGAAGCAGTGTAGCACTGCAGTGGGGAAGCTGCAACAGGCCGTGCTTAAAATTATTTGCTTAGATGACAAACAGCACACCACCGCAGAGCTGTGGCAGGGGATAAGGGACCAGACTGAGCTGTGGCTCTCGCCACTCAACCTACAACCAGGCATAGTTGTGTCTGATAATGGCCGTAACTTGGTGGCGGCTTTGGAGCTTGGCAAGCTCCCACACATACCATGCCTAGTCAACGTATTCAACCTAGTGGTGCAGAGTTTTTTCAAAACCTACCCCAAATTACTTGAGCTACTAGTGAAGGTGCGCCGTGTGTGTGCCCATTTGCGCAGGCCATCGACAGCTTCCACCGGCCTGGCAATGCTGCAGCAGCGCTTGCAATTGTCAGCTCACAGACTGTTGTGCGACGTGAGCACACGCTGGAACTCCACGTTCCACATGTTGGCCAGGATTTGTGAGCAGCAGAGGGCAATAGTGGAATACCAGCTGCAACATTGTCGTCGCCTTTCCAGTCAGCTTCCACTCTTCGCAAGCCACGAGTGGGCATTGATGTCTGACCTCTGTGAGGTTTTACACAACTTTGAGGAATCAACACTAGAGATGGCCTTGCGGTTCGCCCGGCGGTAGTTTCGCGGCGAACTTTGCTCATTCACTAAACAGGCGAACTTATGGCGATATTCGCGCCTGCCATATTCTTTTACATTGTGAAGAACTTTGACCCATGACACATCCATCAGGTGGTACAGGACAGCCAATTGAGACATTTCAGCACATGGACAAACCCTCTACCTTATAAATAAACCTGATCTGGCCGCCATTTTACATTCAGTCTTTTGCCAATGTAGCAAGAGGTTGCTGTGTGGAGCAGGGACAGACTGTTAGGGACACAAATCGCTAGCTAATAGGTCCACAAAAGTCCTTTTAAGGACTGGTATAGGTGTGCTATCGATAGGTGTGACATACTGAGGGGTGTTATATACTTATACTTTCTATGTTAGAAAGTATATTATATTATAGTGCAATTGTATTGTGCAGCAGTTGTATGCGGTTCTGCAGCCACACAGAGTGCCAAACGCTATTGGAACAAATAATTTCTACTGGTGTGATTTACCAGTTGCCCCCCCCCAAAAACTGATTGAAGTAGGGGTGTTATATACCAATAATATACTTTCTATACAGTGTATTTAGGTAGTGCAGCATTTATCTGCGGTTTTGCTGCGTTACCGCATCTACACAGAGTGACAAACACTATTGGAACAAATTATTTCTACTGCTGTGATTTACCAGTTGCCCCCCAAAAAAAACTGATTGAGGCAGGGGTGTTATATACCAATAATATGATTTCTATATAGTGCATTTAGGTAGTGCAGCATTTGTTTGCGGTTTTGCTGCATCTACACAGAGTGACAAATGCTATTGGAACCAATAATTTCTACTGCTGTGATTTACCAGTTGCCCCCCAAAACAAAAAAAAATGATTGAAGCAGAGGTGTGATATACCTATAATATAATTTATATTTAGTGCATCTGTATTGTGCAGCATTTGTGTGCGGTTCTGCTGAGATACCGCAGCTATACAGAGGGACCACTTTAGATCCACTCCTGTTTTTTTGGCATTAGCAATGCTGAGCAAATGCTGACTGGGTGAAGGGGTATGCTCCAAAGACAGGATCTGTTTTTCATGGGTTATTGTTCTGACGGATCAGAGGAAGATCAAATTATTCAGTGATGTCAACACAAACTTACTGCGGACGTCCTCTCTGCTCTGTCAGGGGGGCTCTACTTGTATAAGTGTGTAATAGAACAGGTTCTGTAGACATCTACAGTCGTGGCCAAAAGTTTTGAGAATGACAAAAATAGTAGTTTTCACAAAGTTTGCTGCTAAACTGCTTTTAGATCTTTGTTTCAGTTGTTTCTGTGATGTAGTGAAATATAATTACACGCACTTCATACGTTTCAAAGGCTTTTATCGACAATTACATGACATTTATGCAAAGAGTCAGTATTTGCAGTGTTGGCCCTTCTTTTTCAGGACCTCTGCAATTCGACTGGGCATGCTCTCAATCAACTTCTGGGCCAATTCCTGACTAATAGCAACCCATTCTTTCATAATCACTTCTTAGAGTTTGTCAGAATTAGTGGGTTTTTGTTTGTCCACCCGCCTCTTGAGGATTGACCACAAGTTCTCAATGGGATTAAGATCTGGGGAGTTTGCAGGCCATGGACCCAAAATGTCAACGTTTTGGTCCCCGAGCCACTTAGTTACCACTTTTGCCTTATGGCACGGTGCTCCATCGTGCTGGAAAATGCATTGCTCTTCACCAAACTGTTGTTGGATTGTTGGAAGAAGTTGCTGTTGAAGGGTGTTTTGGTACCATTCTTTATTCATGGCTGTGTTTTTGGGCAAAATTGTGAGTGAGCCCACTCCCTTGGATGAGAAGCAACCCCACACATGAATGGTCTCAGGATGCTTTACTGTTGGCATGACACAGGACTGATGGTAGCGCTCACCTTTTCTTCTCTGGACAAGCCTTTTTCCAGATGCCCCAAACAATCGGAAAGAGGCTTCATCGGAGAATATGACTTTGCCCCAGTCCTCAGCAGTCCATTCACCATACTTTCTGCAGAAGACCAATCTGTCCCTGATGTTTTTTTTGGAGAGAAGTGGCTTCTTTGCTGCCCTTCTTGACACCAGGCCATCTTCCAAAAGTCTTCGCCTCACTGTGCGTGCAGATGCGCTCACACCTGCCTGCTGTAATTCCTAAGCAAGCTCTGCACTGGTGGCACTCCGATCCCGCAGCTGAATTCTCTTTAGGAGACGATCCTGGTGCTTGCTGGACTTTCTTGGACGCCCTGAAGCCTTCTTAACAAGAATTGAACCTCTTTCCTTGAAGTTCTTGATGATCCTATAAATTGTTGATTGAGGTGCAATCTTAGTAGCCACAATATCCTTGCCTGTGAAGCCATTTTTATGCAACGCAATGATGGCTGCACGTGTTTCTTTGCAGGTCACCATGGTTACCAATGGAAGAACAATGATTTCAACTATCACCCTCCTCTTAACATGTCAAGTCTGCCATTTTAACCCACTCAGCCTGACATAATGATCTCCAGCCTTGTGCTCGTCAGCATTCTCACCTGAGTTAACAAGACGATTACTGAAATGATCTCAGCAGGTCCTTTAATGACAGCAATGAAATGCAGTGGAAAGTTTTTTTTGGGATTAAGTTAATTTTCATGGCAAAGGAGGACTATGCAATTCATCTGATCACTCTTCATAACATTCTGGAGTATATGCAAATTGCTATTATAAAAACTTAAGGAGCAACTTTTCCAATTTCCAATATTGATGTAATTCTCAAAACTTTTGGCCACGACTGTATGTGGAATCAGCTGACAAGGGTGTAAAAGGAGTGCTCTTCTTCTTGACATTAACATCTACCTATAAGGCAGAGTTCATACTTGAGTTATTATGCCAGTTTTGGCAAATTTAATATACTTACTTAATTTTGATCAAGTTTTGGTTTAATAAAATCATTGTTAAAATATTTAATAATAAAAATTAAATGTTGCGTAAGACAGGAGAGAATCGGCCAGTCTTCTGTTTATTCAACGACGTGGTGTTTCGATGGAGAAAGCATTCAAAAAATAATAATTACTCTCCACCTGGAGCCGAATCCTGTCAAGATTGATGCAAGTGTGGTATTGGCTGCTCATCCAGCAAGATACTTCTGGGGGAACCTGCCTGGCATGCTTAGGCCTCTACTAGCGACAGACAATGAGAAGAAGACAAAGCTTCAAGATTGCTTGGAGCCCGGAAGAGTTGCGAATTTAATCACGATTCAAACCAATCAGGGCCCAGTCTCTTCACCAGGGGTTCCCAGTCATCATTGAATGGAAAGGAGGGCATCCTTATTATATTTAATACATTTTATAATAAAAAATAAATTTTTCCTAACACAGAAGGAGGAGGACATCCTGTGGTGCACAGAGATGGAGATGGTCTTGGGATTCCCACACAGACGTCTCAGAAATGAACCGCGGCTCCCAAAAGCAGCTCCTGGGAAGATCATGGAGCGTCTCGATCATCCGTCATCTATTCGCCCCACTTTATTTTGGAAGTGTGTAGAACCCATTTGGGACCCCCACGCTGAAGATTGATCATTGAGACACTGAATTTTATAATATATTTGGAATAAATTTCATAATAAAATGTTTAATAAATTTAATAATAACTTTTTCATAGGAGAGAATCGGCCAGTCTTCAGTTTATTCAACGACGTGGAGGGTGTTGCGATGGAGAAAGCATAAAAAAATAAAAAATTCCTCTACACCTGGAGCCGAATCCTGTCAAGATTGATGCAAGTGCGGTATTGGCTGCTCATCCAGCAAGATACTTCTGGGGGGAACCTGCCTGCCATGCTTAGGCCTCAACTAGCGACAGACAATGAAAAGAAGTCACAGCTTGTTCTTTTCTGTACATTGAATGAATAATTTTTGGGGCCTGTACTCCACTGGCCTGCAGTAAAATTTATATCTAATGACCATTAATGTCTAATATACCTCCAGCCACATAATCACTTGATGTTTTCTGTCCGGTGAATGCCTAACATTTGTGGCCTGTACTCCTGTGGCCTAAAATAAAAAATTTCTAGGCTCCAGCAGGGCACATTTCTGGGAATTTACCTTTAAGACGCATAAAAATGGCCCCTGATTAAAATACATATTTTTTTAGGGGAATTTTTGCCATTGATCCCCCTCTGGTATGTCACTGTCCATGTTGTGGGACGATTTGTGCACTTCTTGTAAGTATTTAGTGGCTGCAAATATGAGCTGAAGTGTTTTCAGGTTCGCCTGGCATTAAAGTGAAACACGCATGCTCATTGAATCTTCAGGGATACCAACACATACTTTTATTCCTCCAGGGTAACACATGAGAGGTATGTAATGTGCACTTAAATCTGATTTACTTTTCAGGATTTATGATAAGATGAACTTACAAGTTGAATCACAGATGGATTACTGTTTTGACTTAAATTATTGATTTGTTACTATGTATGTATGCACAGGTGTTAAAATGAGTGGGGGGAGGGACCTATTTTGGGTGGTCTCCCAATTAGTCATTGTGCTTTTAGGTATATATATATATATATATATATATGTCTCTAACTGGTGTATTACACATGCTTGAGAAAGACTCTGTGTAGTCGAAACGTTGCATGGTTGGTGAATAAAGTCAATCATGCCACCGCCACCATCATGCCACTACTACGACCTTATTACCATCATGTTCTGTGCTGCTGCCGCATATGGGCAAGCATTCTGACTCTGTCACGGTATAATCTTTGGATGCTTGGTCTCCCAAAACTTTAAAAAAAAATTTAATCCCATGACATCGTGTGTGTTTAACCACCTCAGCCCCCAGTGCTTAAACACCCTGAAAGACCAGGCCACTTTTTACACTTCTGACCTACACTACTTTCACCGTTTATTGCTCGGTCATGCAACTTACCACCCAAATGAATTTTACCTCCTTTTCTTCTCACTAATAGAGCTTTCATTTGGTGGTATTTCATTGCTGCTGACATTTTTACTTTTTTTGTTATTAATCGAAATTTAACGATTTTTTTGCAAAAAAATGACATTTTTCACTTTCAGTTGTAAAATTTTGCAAAAAAAACGACATCCATATATAAATTTTGCTCTAAATTTATTGTTCTACATGTCTTTGATTAAAAAAAAATGTTTGGGTAAAAAAAAAAAATGGTTTGGGTAAAAGTTATAGCGTTTACAAACTATGGTACAAAAATGTGAATTTCCTCTTTTTGAAGCAGCTCTGACTTTCTGAGCACCTGTCATGTTTCCTGAGGTTCTACAATGGCCAGACAGTACAAACACCCCACAAATGACCCCATTTCGGAAAATACACACCCTAAGGTATTCGCTGATGGGCATAGTGAGTTCATAGAACTTTTTATTTTTTGTCACAAGTTAGCGGAAAATGATGATTTTTTTTTTTTTTTTTTTTTCTTACAAAGTCTCATATTCCACTAACTTGTGACAAAAAATAAAAACTTCCATGAACTCACTATGCCCATCAGCGAATACCCTGGGGTCTCTTCTTTCCAAAATGGGGTCACTTGTGGGGTAGTTATACTGCCCTGGCATTCTAGGGGCCCAAATGTGTGGTAAGGAGTTTGAAATCAAATTCTGTAAAAAATGACGAGTGAAATCCGAAAGGTGCTCTTTGGAATGTGGGCCCCTTTGCCCACCTAGGCTGCAAAAAAGTGTCACACATCTGGTATCTCCGTATTCAGTAGAAGTTGGGGAATGTGTTTTGGGGTGTCTTTTTACATATACCCATGCTGGGTGAGATAAATATCTTGGTCAAATGCCAACTTTGTATAAAAAAATGGGAAAAGTTGTCTTTTGCCAAGATATTTCTCTCACCCAGCATGGGTATATGTAAAATGACACCCCAAAACACATTCCCCACCTTATCCTGAGTACGGAGATACCAGATGTGTGACACTTTTTTGCAGCCTAGGTGGGCAAAGGGGCCCATATTCCAAAGAGCACCTTTCGGATTTCACTCGTCATTTTTTAGAGAATTTGATTTCAAACTCCTTACCACACATTTGGGCCCCTAGAATGCCAGGGCAGTATAACTACCCCACAAGTGACCCCATTTTGGAAAGAAGAGACCCCAGGGTATTCGCTGATGGGCATAGTGAGTTCATGGAAGTTTTTATTTTTTGTCACAAGTTAGTGGAATATGAGACTTTGTATGAAAAAAAAAAAAAAATCATCATTTTCCACTAACTTGTGACAAAAAATAAAAAATTCTAGGAACTCGCCATGCCCCTCACGGAATACCTTGGGGTGTCTTCTTTCCAAAATGGGGTCACTTGTGGGGTAGTTATACTGCCCTGGCATTTTCCAGGGGCCCTAATGTGTGGTAAGTAGGTAAATGACCAGTGAAATCCGAAAGGTGCTCTTTGGAATGTGGGCCCCTTTGCCCACCTAGGCTGCAAAAAAGTGTCACACATCTGGTATCGCCGTATTCAGGAGACGTTGGGGAATGTGTTTTGGGGTGTCTTTTTACATATACCCATGCTGGGTGAGATAAATATCTTGGTCAAATGCCAACTTTGTATAAAAAAATGGGAAAAGTTGTCTTTTGCCAAGATATTTCTCTCACCCAGCATGGGTATATGTAAAATGACACCCCAAAACACATTCCCCACCTTCTCCTGAGTACGGAGATACCAGATGTGTGACACTTTTTTGCAGCCTAGGTGGGCAAAGGGGCCCATATTCCAAAGAGCACCTTTCGGATTTCACTCGTCATTTTTTTTAGAGAATTTGATTTCAAACTCCTTACCACACATTTGGGCCCCTAGAATGCCAGGGCAGTATAACTACCCCACAAGTGACCCCATTTTGGAAAGAAGAGACCCCAGGGTATTCGCTGATGGGCATAGTGAGTTCATGGAAGTTTTTATTTTTTGTCACAAGTTAGTGGAATATGAGACTTTGTATGAAAAAAAAAAAAAATCATCATTTTCCACTAACTTGTGACAAAAAATAAAAAATTCTAGGAACTCGCCATGCCCCTCACGGAATACCTTGGGGTGTCTTCTTTCCAAAATGGGGTCACTTGTGGGGTAGTTATACTGCCCTGGCATTTTCCAGGGGCCCTAATGTGTGGTAAGTAGGTAAATGACCAGTGAAATCCGAAAGGTGCTCTTTGGAATGTGGGCCCCTTTGCCCACCTAGGCTGCAAAAAAGTGTCACACATCTGGTATCGCCGTATTCAGGAGACGTTGGGGAATGTGTTTTGGGGTGTCTTTTTACATATACCCATGCTGGGTGAGAGAAATATCTTGGCAAAAGACAACTTTTTCCATTTTTTTATACAAAGTTGGCATTTGACCAAGATATTTATCTCACCCAGCATGGGTATATGTAAAATGACACCCCAAAACACATTGCCCAACTTCTCCTGAGTACGGCGATACCAGATGTGTGACACTTTTTTGCAGCCTAGATGCGCAAAGGTGCCCAAATTCCTTTTAGGAGGGCATTTTTAGACATTTGGATACCAGACTTCTTCTCACGCTTTGGGGCCCCTAGAATGCCAGGGCAGTATAAATACCCCACATGTGACCCCATTTTGGAAAGAAGACACCCCAAGGTATTCAATGAGGGGCATGGCGAGTTCATAGAAAAAAATTTTTTTTGGCACAAGTTAGCGGAAATTGATATTTTTTATTTTTTTCTCACAAAGTCTCCCGTTCCGCTAACTTGGGACAAAAATTTAAATCTTTCATGGACTCAATATGCCCCTCACGGAATACCTGGGGGTGTCTTCTTTCCGAAATGGGGTCACATGTGGGGTATTTATACTGCCCTGGCATTCTAGGGGCCCTAAAGCGTGAGAAGAAGTCTGGAATATAAATGTCTAAAAAATTTTACGCATTTGGATTCCGTGAGGGGTATGGTGAGTTCATGTGAGATTTTATTTTTTGTCACAAGTTAGTGGAATATGTGACTTTGTAAGAAAAAAAAAAAAATTCCGCTAACTTGGGCCAAAAAAAAGACTGAATGCAGCCTTACAGAGGGGGGGGGATCAATGACAGGGGGGGTGATCAATGACAGGGGGGTGATCAGGGAGTCTATATGGGGTGATCACCACAGTCATTGATCACTCCCCTGTAAGGCTGCATTCAGACGTCCGTATGATTTTTACGGATCCGATCAGTCTATCAGTGGATCCGTAAAAATCATGCGGACATCTGAATGGAGCTTTACAGGGGGGTGATCAATGACAGAGGGGTAATCAATGACAGGGGGGTGATCAGGGAGTCTATATGGGGTGATCACCTCCGTCATTGATCACTCCCCTGTAAGGCTGCATTCAGACGTCCGTATGATTTTTACGGATCCGATCAGTCTATCAGTGGATCCGTAAAAATCATGCGGACATCTGAATGGAGCTTTACAGGGGGGTGATCAATGACAGGGGGGTAATCAATGACAGGGGGTGATCAGGGAGTCTATATGGGGTGATCACCACAGTCATTGATCACTCCCCTGTAAGGCTCCATTCAGACGTCCGTATGATTTTTACGGATCCGATCAGTCTATCAGTGGATCCGTAAAAATCATGCGGACATCTGAATGGAGCTTTACAGGGGGGTGATCAATGACAGGGGGGTAATCAATGACAGGGGGTGATCAGGGAGTCTATATGGGGTGATCACCACAGTCATTGATCACTCCCCTGTAAGGCTCCATTCAGACGTCCGTATGATTTTTACGGATCCGATCAGTCTATCAGTGGATCCGTAAAAATCATGCGGACATCTGAATGGAGCTTTACAGGGGGGTGATCAATGACAGGGGGGTAATCAATGACAGGGGGGTGATCAGGGAGTCTATATGGGGTGATCAGGGGTGATCAAGGGCTAATAAGGGGTTAATAAGTGACGGGGGGGGGTGTAGTGTAGTGGTGCTTGGTGCAACATATTACTGAGCTGCCTGTGTCCTCTGGTGGTCGATCCAAACAAAGGGGACCACCAGAGGACCAGGTAGCAGGTATATTAGACGCTGTTATCAAAACAGCGTCTAATATACCTGTTAGGGGTTAAAAAAATCACATCTCCAGCCTGCCAGCGAACGATCGCCGCTGGCAGGCTGGAGATCCACTCGCTTACCTTCCGATCCTGTGAACGCGCGCGCCTGTGTGCGCGCGTTCACAGGAAATCTCGCGTCTCGCGAGAGGACGCACCGGCGCGTCCACCCAGAACAACAGGACCGCCGCAAAGACGCAATCCTGCGTACGGCGGTCCTGAGGAGGTTAAATATCATCTGCCTCCAATAAGGGACAATTTTTGGAAGCTTTGGTGTATGAAAAAGCATAACACATGCCATAGCACGGTGTCTTTTTAAACATGCTCTATGTTAATGCAGTCAAACGTGGGTTTACCCATAACTATGTATGTCAGTTTCACTTAGACATCATTTATTATTGCTGTCATTGCGTTTGAGAGCTTGGGGAGGGTGTTGGGAAAAAGAAAAAATTCATAAAGAATTACCGAAAAGAGAGAACTAGAGTTGAGCGAACACCTGGATGTTCGGGTTCGAGAAGTTCGGCCGAACTTCCCGGAAATGTTCGGGTTCGGGATCCGAACTCGACCCGAACTTCGCCCCAAACCCCATTGAAGTCAATGGGGACCCGAACTTTTTGGCACTAAAAAGGCTGTAAAACAGCCCAGGAAAGGGTTAGAGGGCTGCAAAAGGCAGCAAAATGTAGGTAAATCCCCTGCAAACAAATGTGGATAGGGAAATGAATTAAAATAAAAAATAAATAAATAAAAATTAACCAATATCAATTGGAGAGAGGTCCCATAGCAGAGAATCAGGCTTCATGTCATAGCAGAGAATCAGGCTTTATGTCACCCAACACTGGAACAGGCCATTGTCAGAAATTTTTAGGCTCCCACACCCAGACAGAGGAGAGAGGTCCCATAGCAGAGATTAAGGCTTCATGTCATAGCAGAGAATCATGCTTCAGGTCACCCAACACTGGAACAGGCCACTGTCAGATATTTTTAGGCCCCGGCACCCAGACAGAGGAGAGAGGTCCCATAGCAGAGATTCAGGCTTCATGTCATAGCAGAGAATCAGGCTTCATGTCACCCAACACTGGAACAGGCCACTGTCAGATATTTTTAAGCCCCGTCACCCAGACAGAGGAGAGAGGTCCCATAGCAGAGAATCAGGCTTCATGTCATAGCAGAGAATAAGGCTTTATGTCACCCAACACTGGAACAGGCCACTGTCAGATATTTTTAAGCCTCGGCACCCAGACAGAGGAGAGAGGTCCCATAGCAGAGAATCAGGCTTCATATTATAGCAGAGAATCAGGCTTCATGTCACCCACCACTGGAACAGGCCACTGTCAGATATGTTTAGGCCCCGGCACCCAGACAGAGGAGAGAGGTCCCATAGCAGAGAATCAGGCTTCATGTCATAGCAGAGAATCAGGCTTCATGTCACCCAACACTGGAACAGGCCACTGTCAGATATGTTTAGGCCCCGGCACCCAGACAGAGGAGAGAGGTCCCATAGCAGAGAATCAGGCTTCATGTCATAGCAGAGAATCATGCTTCATGTCACCCAACACTGGAACAGGCCACTGTCAGATATTTTTAGGCCCCGGCACCCAGACAGAGGTGAGGTTCATTCAACTTTGGGTTGCCCCACAATATAATGGTAAAATGAAAATAAAAAGAGGATTGAATGAGGAAGTGCCCTGGAGTACAATAATATATAGTTAAGGGGTAGTTATAAATGTCTAATCTGCACAAGGGATGGACAGGTCCTGTGGGATCCATGCCTGGTTCATTTTTAAGAACGTCAGCTCGTCCACATTGGCTGTAGACAGGGACAGGCGGCTGCGTTTGTCTGTAATGACGCCCCCTGCCGTGCTGAATACACACTCAGACAAAACACTGGCCGCCGGGCAGGCCAGCACCTCCAAGGCATAAAAGGCTAGCTCTGGCCACGTGGACAATTTGGAGACCCAGAAGTTGAATGGGGCCGAACCATCAGTCAGTACGTGGAGGGGTGTGCACACCTACTGTTCAACCATGTTAGTGAAATGTTGCCTCTTACTAACACGTTCCGTTAAGGTGGTGGTGCAGTTAGCTGTGGCGTGTTCACAAAACATTTCCACATCTCTGCCATGCTAACCCTGCCCTCAGAGGAGCTGGCCGTGACACAGCTGCGTTGGCGACCTCTTGCTCCTCCTCTGCCTTCGCCTTGGGCTTCCACTTGTTCCCCTGTGATATTTGGGAATGCTCTCAGTAGCGCGTCTACCAACGTGCGCTTGTACTCGCGCATCTTCCTATCACGCTCCAGTGCAGGAAGTAAGGTGGGCACATTGTCTTTGTACCGGGGATCCAGCAGGGTGGCAACCCAGTAGTCCGCACACGTTAAAATGTGGGCAACTCTGCTGTCGTTGCGCAGGCACTACAGCATGTAGTCGCTCATGTGTGCCAGGCTGCCCAGAGGTAAGTACAAGCTGTCCTCTGTGGGAGGCGTATCGCCATCATCCTGCGTTTCCCCCCAGCCACGCACCAAATATGGGCCCGAGCTGCGTTGGGTGCCACCCCGCTGTGAACATGCTTCATCCTCATCCTCCTCCACCTCCTCCTCATCCTCGTCCTCCTCGTCCTCCAGTAGTGGGCCCTGTCTGGCCACATTTGTACCTGGCCTCTGCTGTTGCAAAAAAACCTCCTTCTGAGTCACTTCTAAGAGACTGGCCTGAAAGTGCTAAAAATGACCCCTCTTCCTCCTCCTCCTCCTCCTGGGCCACCTCCTCTTCCATCATCGCCCTAAGTGTTTTCTCAAGGAGACATAGAAGTGGTATTGTAACGCTGATAACGGCGTCATCGCCACTGGCCATGTTGGTGGAGTACTCGAAACAGCGCAACAGGGCACACAGGTCTCGCATGGAGGCCCAGTCATTGGTGGTGAAGTGGTGCTGTTCCGCAGTGCGACTGACCCGTGCGTGCTGCAGCTGAAACTCCACTATGGCCTGCTGCTGCTCGCACAGTCTGTCCAGCATGTGCAAGGTGGAGTTCCACCTGGTGGGCATGTCGCATATGAGGCGGTGAGCGGGAAGGCCGAAGTTTCGCTGTAGCGCAGACAGGCGAGCAGCGGCAGGATGTGAACGCCGGAAGCGCGCACAGATGAACCGCACTTTATGCAGCAGCTCTGACATGTCGGGGTAGTTGTGAATGAACTTCTGCACCACCAAATTCAGCACATGCGCCAGGCAAGAGATGTGCGTTAAACCGGCTAGTCTCAGAGCTGCGACGAGATTTCGCCCATTATCGCACACCACCAGGCCGGGCTTGAGGCTCACCGGCAGCAACCACTCGTCGGTCTGTTGTTCAATACCCCGCCACAACTCCTGCGCGGTGTGAGGCCTGTCCCCCAAACATATGAGTTTCAGAATGGCCTGCTGACATTTATCCCGGGCTGTGCTGAAGTTGGTGGTAAAGGTGTGTGGGTGACTGGATGAGCAGGTGGAAGAAGAGGAGGAGGAAGCCGAGTAGGAGGAGGAGGCTACAGGAGGCAAAGAATGTTGCCCTGTGATCCTTGGCGGCGGAAGGACGTGCGCCAAACAGCTCTCCGCCTGGGGCCCAGCCGCCACTACATTTACCCAGTGTGCAGTTAGGGAGATATAGCGTCCCTGGCCGTGCTTACTGGTCCACGTATCGGTGGTTAGGTGGACCTTGCCTCAGATGGTGTTCCGCAGTGCACACTTGATTTTATCGGATACTTGGTTGTGCAGGGAAGGCACGGCTCTCTTGGAGAAGTAGTGGCGGCTGGGAACAAAATACTGTGGGCCAGCAAGCGACATGAGCTGTTTGAAGCTGTCTGTGTCCACCAGCCTGAATGACAGCATTTCATAGGCCAGTAGTTTAGAAATGCTGGCATTCAGGGCCAGGTATCGAGGGTGGCTAGGTTGGAATTTACGCTTTCGCTCAAATGTTTGTGAGATGGAGAGCTGAACGCTGCCGTCTGACATGGTTGAGATGCTTGGTGACAGAGGTGGTGGTGTTGGTGGTACATCCTCTGTTTGCTGGGCGGCAGGTGCCAACGTTCCTCCAGAGGCGGCTGAAGAGGCCGAGGCAGCAGCAGAAGAGGTAGCAGGGGGAGCCTGAGTGAGTTCCTTGTTTTTAAGGTGTTTACTCCACTGCAGTTTATGCTTTGGATGCAGGTGCCTGGTCATGCAGGTTGTGCTAAGGTTCAGAATGTTAATGCCTCGCTTCAGGCTCTGATGGCACAGCATGCAAACCACTTGGGTCTTGTCGTCAGCACATTGTTTGAATAACTGCGACGCCAGGGAACTCCTTGAAGCTGCCTTTGGGGTTCTCGGTCCCAGATGGCGGTGGCCAGTAGCAGGCGGACTCTCTTGGCGGCGGGTGTTCTGCTTTTGCCCACTGCTCCCTCTTTTGCTACGCTGTTGGCTCGGTCTCACCACTGCCTCTTCCTCCGAACTCTGAAAGTCAGTGGCACGACCTTCATTCCATGTGGGGTCTAGGACCTCATCGTCCCCTGCATCGTCTTCCACCCAGTCTTCCTCCCTGACTTCCTGTTCAGTGTGCGCACTGCAGAAAGACGCAGCAGTTGGCACCTGTGTTTCATAATCAGAGACGTGCTGAGGTGATATTCCCATGCTCATCATCAGGAAACATAAGTGGTTGTGCGTCAGTGCATTCTATGTCTTCCACCGCTGGGGAAGGGCTAGGTGGATGCCCTTGGGAAACCCTGCCAACAGAGTCTTCAAACAGCATAAGAGACTGCTGCATAAGTTGAGGCTCAGACAGTTTCCCTGATATGCATGGGGGTGATGTGACAGACTGATGGGCTTGGTTTTCAGGCGCCATCTGTGCACTTTCTGCAGAAGACTGGGTGGGAGATAATGTGAACATGCTGGATCCACTGTCGGCCACCCAATTGACTAATGCCTGTACCTGCTCAGGCCTTACCATCCTTAGAACGGCATTGGGCCCCACCAAATATCGCTGTAAATTCTGGCGTCTACTGGGACCTGAGGTAGTTGGTACACTAGGACGTGTGGCAGAGCGGCCACGTCCTCTCCCAGCACCAGAGGGTCCACTAACACCACCACGACCATGTCCACGTCCCTTACTAGATGTTTCCTCATTGTTACCGTTCACCACAATAAGAAAAAATTATTTGGCCCAATGTATTGAATTCAAATTCAGGCCATTTTTTACAGGCACCTAACACTATCTGGCTATCTACTTAGGTACCGTATTACACTAATACAGGCACAGCAGTAACCACAGATTTAGCTGAATATAAATTGTAGGCCTAGTATTTAGGCGGTGGATGACAGGTATACATTTATAGACAGAATTAGACTTGGAGATGCACGGTAGCTTTTGAAGTTATTGAGAATGACCCTATCCGCACCTTCAATCTAATATACCCTTTTATCGATAGATTTAAACTTGGCCTGATACAGCAGAAACCACTGATTTACGGAAGTGCTAAGTTGGGTATTGTATTTCAACCCAGAACAAAAACTGTGCTTTGGCGGACACTAAATAACTTTACCAGCCACAGCAGTAAACACAGATTTAGCTGAATATAAATTGTAGGCCTAGTATTTAGGTGCTGGATGACAGGTATACGTTTACGGACAGAATTAGACTTTGAGATGCACAGTAGCGTTTGAAGTTATTGAGAATGACCCTATCAGCACCCACAATGTAATATACCCTTTTATGGATAGATTTAAACTTGGCCTGCTACAGCAGAAACCACTGATTTAGGGAATTGCTAATTTGGGAATTGTATTTCAACCCAGAAAAAAATATATCCTTTGCCAGACAGCAGACAGTATTACAATTGGCTAGCCACAGCTGAAACACCAGATTTAGGGTACTGCTATTTTGGCAATTGTATATCACCCCTCAATAAAAGAGCAAGCACAGCCAAGACCCTGATGTAGGATATAGCAAAAAACAACAACACACTATTGATGGTTAAATGGACTTGGTGACAGCTTGTGCTGGCGCACCACAAGACACAAAATGGCCGCCGATCACCCCAGAAAAAAGTTACTGAAAAACGCTCTGGGCAGCCTTAAAACAGTGAGCAATTAAATAGCAGAGGTTGAATGATACACAGCTGTACATTGATCACTTCAGTAAGTAAATCACTGCCTAATCTGGCCCTAACAGCAGCAGCTGCATCCTATCCCTACACTGATCAGAGCAGAGTGACGTGCGGCGCTACGTGACTCCAGCTTAAATAGAGGCTGGGTCACATGCTGCACTGGCCAATCACAGCCATGCCAATAGTAGGCAAGGCTGTGATGGCCTCTTGGGGCAAGTAGTATGACGCTTGTTGATTGGCTGCTTTGCAGCCTTTCAAAAAGCGCCAAGAAAGCGCCGAACACCGAACCCGAACCCGGACTTTTATGACAATGTTCGGGTCCGTGTCACGAACACCCCAAAATTCAGTTCGGGTTTGCTCATCCTTAGAGATAACAAGTTTTCCTAGGAGGGTAGAGGGGGGGGGGGGGGTTATATACCAATGTTCAGGGCAATTGCAACTTCGTTTTGGCCTGAACCAATTTGGGTCCAAACCAAACTTTTTCATAAATTTGGCAAACCTGGTTTGTTTATCTTTAATACCCAGGGCTGTGACCATGACAAGAGGACATCCTTTATGTGTAGAGGAATGAAGGATTCTCCATTAAAATAGAGGATTCTTTATTGTAAAAGCAGTGACACTATAAAACTCTCCACCTGAGGAGGTGGTGATGGTGAACTCACTAAAAGAGTTCAAGAGAGACCTGGATACATTTCTGGAGTGTTACAATATTACAGTTTATATCCAGGAAGGAATTTTTTTCTCTAAAATGAGTAAAATTGGCTTCGACCTCATTAGTGTTTTCTGTCTTCCTCTGTATCAAAATCACAGAAATATAGTGGCAAATATGGGGGAACTGCTCAAACCCCAAACACTGTAGCGTGTTTCTCATTGGGGGAACAGTCCCACCACATGTGGACTGCAGCAAGCGACCATCCCCAGCAAAAAATGCGTACAATGGAGGATGCCGGCGCGGTCCACATGCACCACAAAGGCATCCTACACAAAACGGAGCATTGTGCAGATGAAAATATAATTATATAAATTACAGAAGAAAATGCACCAAACGGATATGCCACTGACTATACTAGCTAGTCATACAAGCAGATATTAAAAGCTAAGACTTTTGCCAATATATTCCTGTCAGGAACACATCGGAGCCCATCATGCACCACGTCACGGTCTCTCAGCATGGCAAGGGTCCTAACACTACGCTAACTATGGTGTGAACACGGTCTGAAGGTGATGAAATCCAGCTCACAGACAAGCTTCCACACAACCGCATAGCAGGACAACTAATGCAATGTGAATAAAGCAAGACTGTAAGCCACACCCATATCAGACCGTGTGATGGAGGTTACCAGGTGCAAAAGAATGTCTAAATGCCAGATAAAGGCACATTCAATACATATAAAACAAAATCACAGAAATATAGTGGCAAATATGGGGGAACTGCTCAAACCTCAAACACTGTAGCGTGTTTCTCATTGGGGGAGCAGTCCCACCGCATGTGGACCGCAGCAAGCGACCATCCCCAGCAAAAAATGCGTACAATGGAGGATGCCGGCACGGTCCACATGCACCACAAAGGCATCCTACACAAAACGGAGCATTGTGCGGATGAAAATATAATTATATAAATCACAGAAGAAAATGCACCAAACGGATATGCCACTGACTATACTAGCTAGTCATACAAGCAGATATTAAAAGCTGAGACTTTTGCCAATATATTCCTGTCAGGAACACATCGGAGCCCTTCATGCACCACGTCATGGTCTCTCAGCATGGCAAGGGTCCTACCACTACGCTAACTATGGTGTGAACACAGTCTGAAGGTGAATCCAGCTCACAGCCAAGCTTGTATGACTAGCTAGTATAGTCAGTGGCATATCCGTTTGGTGCATTTTCTTCCTCTGTATCAACTTAGCAGCATAACAAGCTGAACTGGATGGACATAAGTCTTTTTTCATCCTTACAAACTATGGGGGTCATTTATTAAGAAGACGCCAGATGCCAGTCTTAATAAGGCCCTGCGCTGGCACCGGCCTCTACATAACTTCATCAGATCTACCGCCGCATTTAAATCCACACTAACTCGCTTACTCACATAGATTTAGACAATTTTTTATGCCTAAAACAGGCCTGCCGTCTTTCCCACCACACCACACCCACTTTTTTAGTCCTGGCGTGAGCGGGGAAAAGCCATTGATTGTGGTGCAAAGAACCAATGTGGGCCAAAAATTTGCTAAATATGGACGTATTTTTGTTAGTAAATAGCCCCCATGTATTTAACTACGTAAGTCCAATCAGATTTTTAGATGGCATACTTTCTAACGTTTCATTACCATGTTTTATGATAGAAATATACTAGAGAATTAAGTATGCTGCAGTAATTTTAAGTCTCACCATTAATGTTCACAAAATGATCATCAAGTGATACCCTTGGTAAGAGTTAAAACTGGACATTATAGAAAGCTGTTGGGCAAACGCTCATTTTATCCAACACTAAATATGTCCCCTAAAGCCCCACCCCACGCACAGATGCTTGGCTAAGGCCTCATGCACACGGCCGTGTTCCGCGGCCGAGAGCGGTCCGTGGTAACCCGGCTGGGATTCCTGCTGACAGCAGGAGCGCACGGCGTCATTGGTTGCTATGACGCCGTGCGCTTCATGCCGCCGCTGCTGTACAGTGATACACTCGTATGATCTATACGAGTGTATCACTGTACAGCAGCAGCTGCATGATGCGCACGGCGTCATAGCAACCAATGACGCCGTGCTCTCCTGCTATCAGAAAGAATCCCGGCCGGGTTACCACGGACCGCTCTCGGCCGCGGAACACGGCCGTGTGCATGAGGCCTAAGCCAAATGTACAAGAGTTTTGAAAGGTCTCGTTCAACCAAATGGAGAGAGTTCTGAATGGAGAGAGTTGCGGAGATTCTGGTGTGGCTTATCCTCCCGAGAAAAACAAATTAAGCTCATTGAAATCCAAGGGCCCGATATTAAATGGTCAGCCAGATCCACCATTCTAATATCTATGGCAAGCATGAGACATTTATTAATTAACTGTTCTTCTTCTTTTAGGTTCCCAGGGGCCAAAGTCAGCGCTGGAGCAGATATTCAAGAAACTGAAGCTCTATAAATATTGACATGAAATGCTTTGATTAATCTTTCTTATAAATTTTATGTTGCTTTACCTAACATTGTTCTCCTGTTTCTGTCATTATCTCAGAATTACTAAAAATAATACATGTAAAGAGGAAGTGGCAGTGAATAATTAAACACTAGTATCTTAATATCTGCATTGGATTTTTGCTTAGTGATATCAACTCTGGTCCTAAATTCTATCTTAGCCATCTGACAAATTTCAACTGATTAAAGATGAGCAAACCAGTTCGTATCAAAGGGGGTTCGGTCCAAACTTTGCTATTATTCAGATGGCAGACGAACCCGAATTTTTCAGGTTTATTTCCGATGAATCCAGTAAAATAGCGTGTAGCGCCGTTTTAGTGCACAAGTCAGTGAGAAAAAAGCACCAGGGAAGAAGAAGAAGGTTTGATAACATGACTCTAAGATGAAGTGGAGGGAGGGCTTGCCCTAATTGGCTCACAGGCCGACAGACAGCCTGGATGAGCTAATAAGTGCTGCAGCACTCAAGGAGGTGCCCTAGCAGAACGAGCAGAATGTTATTCTGTGCTAAGCTGTGAATGAGGGTGGATAGGTCCTACTGTGCCTGCCAGAAAAAACATCTTACGGAGCCAGGGACAGTCAGAAATCAATCAAGCTTATATTCTACTGCCAGGGACAGTGAAGGGAATGGCTAGAATTACAAAGAAGAAGAATTGTGTTTGTATAATAGGAACAAGCAGGCAGTGGCGACTCTAGGATCAATATATAGGGGGGGCACAGAAGATACATAGTCAAAAATGGGGGGGCACTAATAATTTTCACCAGCTAATCATACTACTGAAAAATACTAAAGCAGCCGCTTCCCCTGCAGCTACGCCCCTGGCGCCGGAGTAATATAATTAAAGGGCATCAGGGTACTTTGGATGTAATATAACTGAGGAGGGCTATCAGACATTATAAAGGGGTAATATAGCTTATATTACCCCTGTATTACGTCCCTGATAGGATAGAACTCCTTAGTTATGTTACCCCTGTATAATGCACCCTGATACCCCTTAGTTATATTATATAACTAAGGGATATGAGCGTACATTACACAGGGGTAATATAACTGAGGGGTATCAGGGTACATTATACAAGGGTAATATAACTGAGGGGTATCAGGGTACATTACACAGGGGTAATATAACTGAGGGGTATCAGGTTACATTATACAAGGGTAATATAACTGAGGAGGGCTATCATGGGACAATATACAGGGGTAATGTAAGCTATATTAACACCGTATAATGCCCTATAGGCCTCCTGAGTTATATTACCCCTGTATAATAATGTACCCTGATACCCCTTAGTTATATGACCCCGCCGAGATCATATAACTAAGGGGTATCCGGGTACATAATTATACAAGGGTAATATAACTCAGGAGGCCTATCAGGCATTATATGGTGGAACGGTGGTAATATAAATGTTATATTACCCCCTGTATAATGTACCCTGACACCCCTTGGTTATAATACCCCCTGTATAATGTACCCTGATTACCCTTAGTTATATAACTGAGGGGTATCAGTCAGAGGACATTATGGGTAATATTATAACTAAGGGGTATCATCAGGGTACATTATACAAGGGTACAGTTCTTACTTTTTCTTTTCTATAGGGCCAGGCAGAGTTGAGAGGTTGCAATGCCACAGTCGAGTCTACTCCTGTCTCCAGTCTCCAGTCCTGCTGTCCTCCTCCTCTCCTGACAGTCCAAGCTGGGGCTAGGCCATCTAGCAATAGACAGTGGGGCCGGGCACCTGTAGTAGAAGACAGCCAGGTGAGGTCAGGGCCAGGCTGAGGGCCTGAGGCTCAGACAGCCGCTGGCTCAAGTCACAACAGTCTTAAAGAAGAAGTCACTAACTAGTAGTAGCACTAGCTAGCCTAGCAGAGGTCCAGACCGTGCAGGAGCAGAGAGAACATTGAAGGCAGGCAGGCACTCAGTTAGAACTTTAGTCTATGATCTATCACTCACTACTACTCACACACTAGTGGTGGCACTTGACTCCACTTGGCAGGCGCGAGCGCAGCAGTTTGCAAAGTCTGTTCGCGCGGGCGGGAATCGGGAAGGCACGCAGGAGCGCAGCTTACTTGTTGACGAGCGACCGTGACGTCAAGTCGTCAACTCGTCTCTGCGGCTGCCACACTCGGCCAGCCTGCGCCCGCCCTGCACGCTCTGCCTCCGCATCCGCGAGTCCGCTGGGTCCGAACGCCACCCCCCTGTGACTTGAGTAGCAGACGACTGTCTGTGTATGTATCTGTGGTGGTGTGTGACTGTGTACACTTTAACAGTTAACTTTAATCACTGACACTGAGGTCAGTAGTGCCGGCGCAGCAGCAGCCGCACTGCAGCGAACGATTATTACTATTAGAGTTAGCGATTCAGCAGGAGGGGCACCCGGGGGGGCAAGGAATGACCTGGGGGGGCAATTGCCCCCCCTTGCCCCCCTGTAGCGACGCCACTGCAAGCAGGGAAGCTGTCAGCCAGGGGGTGAGAAGTGAGGAGCTGAGACTGCTTGCTCCTCCTAGCATAACTGCAGCAAACCTCAAAATCAGCATATAGGTGATCAGTACACCAATACACAGGGTAGGGAAACAATTTACCTGTGGGTGATAACATGTTATTAAGGGTCAGGCCTGTCCCTCAATCTTCCATTTCTGTTTACTCTATATCCACACAGTTGGAATGTAATTTTTTTGGTGGGTTTAATTTAATTAAACCAGAGTATAGGCGATCCATACACCAATACACAGGGTAGGGCAACAATTGACCTGTGACTGTTAACATGAAATTAAGCATCAGGTCTCAATCGTCCATTTCCATTTATTCTATATCCACATTTTAGGTGGGTTTAATTTAATTAGAGCAGCGTAAAAGTTTAACTGTGAGTGATAACGTGATATTAAGGGTCAGGCCTGGCCCTTGATAATCCATTTACATTTATTGTATCACCACACATTTGGATTTATTTTTTTGGGGGAGGTTGTTTAATGTAATTACACCAGCATATAGGTGATCAGTACACCAATAAACAGGGTAGGGCAACCATTTACCTGTAAGTGTGCTAATATGAAATTGAGTGCCAGACCTCAAACATCAGTGTCTGTTTATTGTATTTTCATACGGTTGGAACGTAATTTATTTTTTTGTGGGTTCAATTTAATTAAACCAGCATATAGGTGATCAGTACACCAACACACAGGGTAGGGCAACAATTTACCTGTGAGTGTTAACATGAAATTAAGTGTCAGGCCTCATCATTTATTTATTTTTCCACATGGTTCCAAACTGTTTTTTGGGTTGCTTAATTTAAGGAAACCAACATATAGGTGATCACTACATTAATACACAGGGTAGAGCACAAAATTATATGTGAGTGATATCTCACAGTCTGATAAAATTGGCAGGGAGGGTAAAGACTTCAATGATGATTGTGCGCTGGACAGGACCTGAGAGCCGGATCAGGGTTCTAAGGAGGAGGCAACATCAGTGGAGAAGGGTGTGGCAGCAGCAATAAAGAGCAAAGATGACGTAGCTCCTAAAAAACAACCAGGGCCATGTCGATTTCGGGATATGATGATGCCAATGGCACTGTCGGTGGGTTAGGCAAAAAACATGCTAGATCTCAGCTGAGCTCGGTTGCCTGTAGCTCTGTGTGAGCAACTCCCGTAAAGTGTTTTTTATCCACAAGGCAGGCACACAAAACTACAGAAGTCTCCAAGATATGCAGGATTAAAATAAGCTGTAGCCGTTCAAGCACATTCATACGTACCAGAGCTTTAATGGAGCACATGAGACAACATCAACGGATCCTTTGGGAAAATACATCTGGCCAACATTCCCAATCAGTCTGTCCTCCTGGTCCCCTTTGTGGCAGCAAACACGCATCCTCAAGCAATATGGTATCTTTGTCATCATGATAATCTTCACTAGTGAATCGAGGCATCCAAAGAGGAATTCAATCCGAAGTTTAGGAAAAATTTTCTTAGTAACGAATACGAATTTTCTTGCGCTTAACGATTCGCACTTTGAACTTAGCTTTTTTCCTGAATGGTGTTTAGGCGATTTATTGGCGCTTTTTGAAAGGCTGCAGAGGAGCCAATTAACAATCGCTTAACTCTGTGACCTTAGAAGCCATCACAGCCATCCCTACTAATGGCATGGCTGTGATTGGCCAGTGCAGCATGTGACCCAGCCTGTATATAAGTTGGAGTCACGTAGCGCTACACGTCGCTCTGTTGTGCATAGTGTAGGGATAGGATGCTGCTGCTGTGAAAGAGAGAATAGGAAAGAATCTTTAATCTGAAGTGCTTGTTAACTCAGCAATCTACATAGATTTAGTTTTGTGGGTGCAGTGCACAATCTTTTTACCCTGCCCTCAGCCCTGTGACAGAGAAATATAACTTTTATCCGTCTGTTAGTAAGGTGGGCGGCGGCGGCCATTTTATGCAAGCTCAGTGTGCAGCACGCCAGACCTGCAGGGTATTGCGATAGTGAGTTCACGGTTAGGGGCAATCGAGGGTTACTCACTGTATTGGAGAACCCTGGGCAGGCATGCGGCAGTGAAGGAGAGGTAGACACAAGTTCCTCTGGGGCACACTCTGTATGTAGGGACCAGGCCTTATGGTGGATGAGGTGCCCTGGATGTTACAGGTATTTTGAGTGCCTGGGGCAAGGTCCCTTTAAGGATCGTGACGCCAGTGCCTGTAACAGTGGCAAACCAGTTTTCCAGTAGCAATAAGTGAGGTACACAGGTGGTATAGTGAACCAAACGTTGCTTTACTTTAAACAGTCCAACTTTGTACATACAGATGATGATGCAGTCCCATATATCAATGTTCCACAAGAAGGCTTATTCTCAACAATATGACAGGTAATAATTTTGCAAGATACTCGGAGGGTACACAATTAATGCTTCACAGACCAGGCTGCACTATCTCCACAGCTATTCCAGGGATCTCAAGTCTCCCGGAGGTTCAGGGAGTCTCCCGCTATTAGATAGCGGCTCCCTGACACCCGCAAGTGAAACAATATATCCCGGAAAGGTTTACTGATAGCAGAGCAGAGAGATAAGAGAAGTGACAGATGACACAGAGTTTAGATTACAGGTTGAATTAACCCTTTAGGGTCAAATTAGCTTCTCAAGGATATATATATATATATTAAAGGAATCCCTTCTTCTGTCTCATTCAGTAGCTATACAACTATTGAGAGAGATGTATTTTTTTTAAATACATTTACACATTTAACCCTCCATTTTAATTATATTATTTACCCCAGTGTTAAATTCACCCACCCGGATGCTTATTTTTTTCCTACAGTGGGGTAAGATAATTACACACAGGGTTTTAAAGAATAAACTTCCTGACTCAGACCAAGAGCCGACTCAGCGAGTCAGCAAGTGAATGGAAGCATCCACGCATGCGCATTGCGCAACCTAAGCTTCGGTTCACTTGCTTCTTGTCAGCTCAGCGAATGAACCGAAGATTCGATTCATGAATCGGTTCATTTGAATGAACTGATTCAAATGAACCGATTCATGTGAAAGATCCGAACTTCCCATCTCTAGTTTACTCGCAGTAAACTTTTCCGGCAACCTGTAGCAGTGTCCCCTTCTCGGCGCGTGCGCACAGTGCAAGAAGAAGCTGATGCCAGCAGTCCGCAACGGCGCATAAGGCTGAGCCTGTGCGCACGCGAGGGATCTCAAAGCGGGAGGAGGGGGAGAGAGGGAGAGGCGGCACTGAGGAGTAGAAGGCGGCGCTGGGCACGAACGGCGATGCGTGCGGCCGGGCACCATGCATCCACAGACCTCCCCTGCTTGGGCACCTTAATTCAATGATTGACAGGTTAGTAAAACCTGTTTTTCCGCAGAATAAAGCCACAAATAGCTTTTATAAGGCCACCTTAGAAATCAGAATGCTACCCTGGACATGAGCATATGTTTAGCTCACAGGACTTATAGGTGGTGGCAGAATCCCATTAATCATATACATAAATATGATAATTTGGGGCAGGGTAATGAGCCCAGTCCTCCACACCATAGAGCAAAGTGTGCAGATACTGCATATGTTTGGAAAATGTAATAAAAAGTTTGTGAAAGAAAAAAAAAAGAAAACCTCCCTGAAATGAGAAGTGCACCTCCCTGAAATGAGTTTTTTCCAGGTTGGGATGTCTGCTATTCTGGCTGGCTGTATCCCAAGGCCCAGATGCCTAAATGCTGCCATTAATCCTTGGTAAAGTAATCTTCCTCCCGTATTGACCCTTGCTTCTATTTTATAGTACCTCTGCCCATCAGCTTACTTATCTGAGCTGGTTGTATTGTCCTTGCTTTGCTGGAGGATAACTGCAGGTTTCTCCCAGGAGGTAAGTCCTTCTTCTGGGGTAATCTTCTGAGCCAAGCTTAGACTCAGGAACTATAGGCATCACTAGGATACACTTCTAGCCACCTGGACTGAACTGCCTCTCTCCTGTCTGGGCCTACCTATATATACTTAGGGCTCTCTAGCTCCCTCTAACGTCTAGGAGGCTAAACTACACCCTAACAGGCCTGACACCCAGATAACACAGGGAAATGCATAATTAAACATCACAGTAATGCAAAAGACATGTTAACCCTTGTGTAGTGCCCACCCTTACTAGTGGGACACTACAATTGCACCAGCATAGCATATGTGCTTTTGTGACATTCAAATCCAAGCTTGAAATACTGCAATAATAATCTGGGTTAAAAAAACACACCCATTTTTGGCAATATCCTACATCTGGTGCCTTTGCAGCATTTGTCAATGTGCAATTTAAGCTAGAAATACAGCAATAATTTTCTGGGATTTAAAAAACACCCTTTTTGGGCAAAATACTCAGTTTTACAGCCCTTGCTGCATCTGTCAGTGTGAGATACACACTTGAGATACTGCTGTCATATTCTGTTAGTAAAAAAAAACACCCATTTTGGGCAAAGTACTTAAAGGGGTATTATCATCTTGCTCTTTCAGCCTTACCTGCAGTCAGCTAGCTGTTCACTTCCTGGTTTTCAGCAGCTAAGGCTGGGCGGGCTTAGGCAGCTAGAGTGAAGGCCGGCCACACCTCCTTATGACATCACACTGAGAGCTGAGTCCTGCGTACTAGTTTATGTGAATAGTATGAGTCATCAGTCTGGCAGCCTGCCGTGTCTGAGGCCCCTCCCCCCTGCTGGGGAATCATCAGAGAGCCATGTGAAGTGAGCTCAGTGTACAGTAACATGTTCTGTCCTGCAGTCTAAGGGTCCATTCACACGTCCGTAATTTGGGTCCGCATTTGTTCCGCAATTTGCAGACCCATTCACTTTCAATGGGGCTGGAACGGATTCGAATCCGCATTTCCGGGATCCGTATCTGTTTTCTCGGGATCCGTTTTTTCGGGATCCGCTATTCTGTTCCTGAAAAAAATAGAACATGTCCTATTCTTGTCCGCAATTCCGGACCAGAAAAGGCATTTTCTATTAGTGTCCATTCACACGTCCATAAGGGTTTTGCGGATCCGTAAATTGCAGATTCGCAAAACACGGACACCTGCAATATGCGATCCGCACCGGACCGCACATCACAGACACTATAATAGAAAATGCCTTTTCTGGTCCGCAATTGCGGACAAGAATAGGACATGTTCTATTTTTTTCAGGAACGGAATTGCGGATCCCGAAAAAACTGATGCGGATCCCAGAAATGCGGATTTGCATCCGTTCCAGCCCCATTGAAAGTGAATGGGTCTGCAAATTGCGGAATTGTCTTCCTTTCTACTACCAGCACTAAGTTTGAATAACTTCAAATACAGCTCTCCTATATCTGTCTTCTCTGAACCGCTTCTTATACAGCTCTGCTACATCTGTCTTCCGCTCTACTACCAGCACTGAGCTTGAATCACTTCAAATACAGCTCTGCTACATCTGTCGTCTCTGAACCGCTTCTTATACAGCTCTGCTACATCTTTCTTCCTCTCTACAACCAGCACTGAGTTTGAATCACTTCAAATACAGCTCTGCCACATCTGTCTTCATCTCTACTACCAGCACTGAGTTTGAATCACTTCAAATACATCTCTGCTACATCTGTCTTCCTCTCTACTACCAGCACTGAGTTTGAATCACTTCAAATACAGCTCTGCTACATCTGTCGTCTCTGAACCGCTTCTTATACAGCTCTGCTACATCTGTCTTCCTCTCTACTACCAGCACTGAGTTTAAATCACTTCAAATACAGCTCTGCTACATCTGTCTTCTCTGAACCGCTTCTTATACAGCTCTGCTACATCTGTCTTCCTCTCTACTTCCAGCACTGAGTTTGAATCACTTCAAATACAGCTCTGCTACATCTGTCTTCTCTGAACCGCTTCTTATACAGCTCTGCTACATCTGTCTTCCTCTCTACTTCCAGCACTGAGTTTGAATCACTTCAAATACAGCTCTGCTACATCTGTCTTCCTCTCTACTACCAGCACTGAGTTTGAATCACTTCAAATACAGCTCTGCTACATCTGTCTTCCTCTCTACTACCAGCACTGAGTTTGAATCACTTCAAATACAGCTCTGCTACATCTGTCGTCTCTGAACCGCTTCTTATACAGCTCTGCTACATCTGTCTTCCTCTCTACTACCAGCACTGAGTTTAAATCACTTCAAATACAGCTCTGCCACATCTGTCTTTTCTGAACTGCTTCTGGGGTGCTAAAATGTGTGGTATTGTAGGGGGGGGCTGCTGTGTGAGATTGTATGAAGGGGTGGTGTCTTGTGGAATTATACTGAAGGGGGGGGAAGTTGTGTGTGGGATTGTATGCTGAGATTTAGGCCTCATGCACACGGCCGTTGTTTTGGTCCACATCCGAGCTGCGGATGCGGACCCATTCACTTCAATGATGCCACAAAAGATGAGGACAGCACTCCACTTTGTTTACAAGAATACGCATTTATATTGCCGGTGCCCGTTCCGTTCCGCTCCGCAAATTGGGAAAGGCAACACGGGCGGCTTCCGTTTTTTGCGGATCCGTGGTTTGCGGACCGCGAAAAATGGCACGGTCGTGTGCATGAGGCATTAGGGTTAATTCACACGTCCGCGATTTTGTTCCGCGTTTTGCGGAACAAAATTGCGGACCCATTCATTTCTATGGGGCAGGATGTGCTGCCCGGACACGGAATTGCGGACCCGCACTTCCGGGTCCGCAATTCCGTTCCCAAAAAAAATAGAACATGTCCTATTCTTGTCCGCAATTGCGGACAAGAACAGGCATATTCTATTAGTGCCGGCAATGTGCGGTCCGCAAAATGCGGAACGCACGTTGCCACTGTGCGCGTTTTTCGGATCCGTAAAACACGTTGCAGACGTGTGAATGGACCCTTATTTGCATATTAATAAAATGCTGAATTTCTGTGCATCCAATCTGTGTAGTTAGTTTACTATGGGTAAGGGTGCATACACAGCAGCCCCCCCAGCATACAATCCCACACATCCACCCCCCCCCCCCAGTATATAATCTCACACAGCAGCCCCCCCAGTATATAATCTCACACAGCAGCCCCCCCAGTATATAATCTCACACAGCAGCCCCCCCAGTATATAATCTCACACAGCAGCCCCCCCTGTATATAATCTCACACAGCAGCCCCCCCAGTATATAATCTCACACAGCAGCCCCCCCATTATATAATCTCACACAGCAGCCCCCCAGTATATAATCTCACACAGCAGCCCCCCCAGTATATAATCTCACACAGCAGCCCCCCCAGTATATAATCTCACACAGCAGCCCCCCAGTATATAATTTCACACAGCAGCCCCCCCAGTATATAATCTCACACAGCAGCCCCCCCAGTATATAATCTTACACAGCAGCCCCCCCCCAGTATATAATCTCACACAGCAGCCCCCCCAGTATATAATCTCACACAGCCCCCTCCCCCCAGCATACAGTCCCACACAGAATCCCCCCCACTACATACAATTCTCAGCCCCTCCCCAGTAGTTACATCCACCTCTCCAGCACTGTCAGACGCTCTCCCCTCTCAGTGCTGCAGACCTTCCTACTGTGTAAACATTCGGCCGGTGCCTATAATAACAGATCGCTCCGGCTGCCGACTCACGTGACCTAGGTCCTTACAGAGTCTCTGAAGTCTGCCCTGCAAACAGAGCATGCGCGGTTTCAGACGTGCTCGTTCATGAATGAATTGAGAGGCCGGCCACTGAATGGATATGGTTCATCTGCGCAGGCGCGGCCCATGGAATCGTCGGGCAGCTGTGGCCGTAACTATGGGAGACCATAGGACAACAGTGAGGTAGGAGAGAAAGAATTTGATCAAGAAGGGTGGGAATTTGCTTATACAATATATTTACAAAAATGATCATTGGCACCCTATTAACATATTAAACTGTGATCATTGTGATGAGAATACCCCTTTAATATTGCAGCCTTTGCTGCATCTGTGATTGTTAAAAACAAGCTTGAAATACTTCAATAATTTTCTGGGTTTTAAAAAACACCCATTTTTGGCAATACTCTCCATCTGGGGTCTCTGCCGCATTAGTCAGTGTGCAATTTAAACTAGAAATACAGCTATAATTTTCTGTGTTTTAAAAAACATCCATTCAGAACAAAATACTTAATTTGCGGCCTTGTCTGCATCTGTCAGTATGAGATACACGCTTTAGATACTGCTGTGCTATTCTGGTATTAATAAAACACCCATTTTGGGCAAAAATCTTAATTTACGGCCTTGTCTGCATCTGTACGAGTGAGATACACGCTTTAGATACTGTTTTTATATTTTGCTATTAAAAAAACACCCATTTAGGGAGAAAATCTTAATTTGCGGCCTTGTCTGCATCTGTACGTGTGAGATACACGCTTTAGATACTGCTGTGCTATTCTGGCATTACAAAAACACCCATTTAGGGCAAAAATCTTAATTTGCGGCCTTGTCTGCATCTGTACGTGTGAGATACAAGCTTTAGATACTGTTGTTCTATTCTGCTATTAAAAAAACACCCATTTAGGGCAGAAATCTTAATTTTGCAGCCTTTGCTGCATCTGTAATTGTGAGAAACACGCGTTAGATATTATTGTTCTATTCTGCTATTAAAAAAACACCCATTTTGGGCAAGATCCTAAATTTGAGAAATATGAGAAGAGCGTCAAATAAGGGACGTGGCTCCAGTCGTGGTGCTGCTGGTGGAGCTCCTGTTGCAGGGAGAGGATGTGGTGAATCTGTGCCAGCTACACGCACAAGTGAAACACCTTCCTCAGGTGCGAGTTGGCTACAGAACCTTCAGCGTTATTTGGTCGGGCATAATGCGGCTCTACAAATGGTGAGGACAGAACAAGTACAGGCGATAGTAGATTGGGTTGCTGACAGTGCCTCTAGTTCCTTCACATTGTCTCCCACCCAGTCTCCTGCTGAAAGATCAGAGTTGGCACCTGCAGCCGATGTCCATCAGTCTTTCACCTCACTCCCTTGAAAATCAGCCAAGCAGTCTGAGCCCCAAGTCATGCAGCAGTCTCTTCTGCTTTTTGATGACTCTTCTAGCAGGGTTTTCCATGGCCATCCACCTAGCCCGGCCCCAGAAGTGGAAGAGATTGAGTGCACCGATGCCCAACCACTTATGTTTCAAGATGAGGACATGGGAGGACCACCGCAGCACGTCTCGGATGATGACGAAACACAGGTGCCAACTGCTGTGACTTTTGAAAGTGTGCAGACCAACAAGGAGGGCAGGGGTGGAAGAGGCGGTGGTCGCACAGAGCCACCAGCACAGCAGAAAAGGGAGCAGGGTGCAAAAGCGGAGCGGCCGTCCCCTAGACAGTACGACTGCTACTGCCCAGCGCAGCAAGGGACCAAGCACACCAAAGCCAGCTCCAAGGAGTTCCCTGACGTGGCAGTTCTTCAGACAATGTTCTGACGTCAAGACACAAGTGGTTTGCACGCTGTGCAATCAGAGCCTGAAGCGGGGCATAAATGTTCTCAACCTATGCACAACCTGCATGAACAGGCATCTAAGTACAAAGCACAAGCTGCAGTGGAGTAGACACCTCAAAAACCTAAAAAGGTCTCTGGCTCCTCCCACTTCCTCTTCTGCTGCAGTCTTGGCCTCTTCATCCACCTCTGGAGTGACAGTGCACCTGCCACCCTGCAAACAGAGGATCTTCCAGCAACACCACCACCTGGGTCACCAAGCATCTCCACAATGTCCCACGGAAGCGTTCAGCTCTGCATCTCCCAAACACTGGAGAGGAAGAGGAAGTACTCCCCTACTCACCCGCGATCCCTGGCGCTGAATGCCAGCATTTTCAAAATTACTGTCCTTTGAAAAGCTGTCATTCCGTCTGGTGGAGACGGAGAGTTTTAAAGGCCTTATGACGGTGGCTGTCCCACAGTACATCGTGCCCAGCCGACACTACTTTTCCAGGCGTGCTATCCCTTCCCTGTACAACCAAGTGGGGGACAAAATCAGGTGTGCACTGCACAATACCATCTGTGGCAAGGTCCACCAAACTACGAATACGTGGACCAGTAAGCATGGTCAGGGACGTTATATCTTTATAACAGCACACTGGGTAAATGCAGTGGCGGCTGAACCTAAAGCGGAAGCAGTTTGGCGCATGTCCTTCCACAACTGAGGATTGCAGGGCGCTTCAGTTTGCCTCCTGTTGCTTTCTCTTCCTTCTCCGCTTCCTCATCCTCTACTTGCTCCTCATTTGGTCAGCGTAACACCTTCACCACCAACTTCAGCACAGCCAGAGGTAAATGACAGCAGGCAGTTTTAAAACTTATCTGTTTCGGGGACAAACCCCACACCGCGCAGGAGCTGTGTTTCCGGCCAGTCATTCACAAGTGGCTCCCAGGGTGGGTTCCTGCACCCACAAACGCCAGGTACACAATTGTCTAGCCAGGGCACAGTTCTGGAGGATGAGGAGGAGAAGATGGAGAAGGAGGAACCCAAGGGTGGCACCCAAACCAGATCACGGCCATCACTGGTGGGGGGATACAGAGGACACATACGATACACCCCCCACAGAGGACAGATTTTTGTTGCCTCTGGCCTGCCTGGCACACATGAGCGATTACATGCTGCAGTGTCTCCGTAACAACCGCCGAGTTGCCCACATTCTAACTTGTGCTGATTACTGGGTGGCCACGCTGCTGGATCCCCGTTACAAGGAGAACGTACCGTCCTTAATTCCATCACTGGCGCGTGATCGTAAGATGCGCGAGTACAAGTGCACGCTGGTAGATGCGCTATTCGTGGCATTGCCACCTGACAGCGGGGGCACAGTGGAAGCACAAGTTGAAGGCCGCGGAAGAGGCCGTCAACGCAGCTGGGGCACCACCAGCACCTCAGAAGGCACGGTTAGCATGGCCGAAATGTGGAAAAGCTTTGTCAGCACGCCACAACAACCAGAACCACCAGCTGATATGGAACGGCTTAGCAGGAGGCATCATTTCAGCAACATGGTGGAGCAGTATGTGTGCACACGCCTACACTGAATGACGGGTCAGCCCCCTTCAAATTGGGCACATGGACTGAGCTTGCCCTTTACGCCTTGGAGGTGATGACCTGCCCTGCAGCCAGTGTGTTGTCTGAACGTGTGTTTAGCACAGCAGGGGGCGTTATCACAGACAAGCGCAGCTTCCTGTCCACAACCAATGTGGACAAGCTCACGTTCATTAAAATGAACCAGGAATGCATCCCACAGGACTTGTCCGTACCTTGTGCAGAATAGACATGTATACCGGCCTTAATCAGCCATTGTTACACTTCAGCGCAATTGCTCATTGTTGTATTTTGGATATTTCACACTCTTTTGGAGTGTACCCTAATTTAAAAAAAATGTAAAATGTAAAATTAAAACCAAAAACCAATGTTGGCTACCTCCTCCTCCACTGCCGCTTCCACCTACACTGCCACATCCACCGCCTCCTCAACCACCTACTCCATATGGACGTCGTCCTCCTAGATCAAGATTATTATTATTTTTTACGTATTTTATGTTATTTAAAGTCATTTCCCTATCCACATTTGTTTGCAGAGCACTTGCCATGCCCTTAACCAAATGTTGATGCCTTTTGCAGCCCCCTAGCCCTTTCCATGACTTTTTAGAGCCATTTTAGTGCTCCAAAGTTCTGGTCCCCTTTGACTTCAATGGGGTCCGGGTTCGGGGTCAAGTTCGGGTCCCGAACTCGAACTTTTTTGTGAAGTTTGGCCGAACCCGTCGAACCCGAACATCCAGGTGTCCGCTTAACTCTAGTGGCTACACGTTACAAAGTGAAAGTAAGAAGCACGGGAACGCGAGTCACCCTTATAGCCGTGCAGACATCAGCAGCTAGTCAGCCACTGTCACAGCCCTTTAACCCCTTCAGGCCATTTTTCACCTTCAGGACCCAGCCTAATTTTGCAAATCTGACATGTCATTTTATGTGGTAATAACTTTAAAACGCTTTTACTTATCAAGGACATTCTGAGATTGTTTTCTCGTCACACATTGTACTTTACGACAATGATAAAATTGAGTCAAATTATTTCATTTTTATTTATAAAAAAATACCAAATTTACCAAAAATTTGGAAAAATTCACAATTTTCAGAATTTCTATTTCTCTGCTTTTAAAACAGTTAGTGATACCTCCTAAAATAGTTATTACTTTACATTTCCCATACATCTACTTCATGTTTGGAAATTTTTCGGAAAATTTCCAAAACCCAGTTTTTAAGGACGAGTTCAGGCCTGAAGTCACTTTTGAGGCTTACATAATAGAAACCACCCATAAATGGCCCAATTTTAGAACTACACCCTTAAGGTATTCAAAACTGATTTTACAAACTTTCCAAAACTCATTATTTATTACTCTGATTCTGTAGCTTACAGAAACACCCCATATGTGGTCGTAAACTGATCTACGGGCACATGGCAGGGGGCAAAAGGAAAGGAACGCCATGTGGTTTTTGGAGGACAGATTTCACTGGTATAATTTTAAGTTGCCATGTCCCATTTGAAGACCCCCTGATTCACCCCTAGAGTAGAAACTCCAAAAAAGTGACCCCATTTTGGAAACTACTAGATAAGGTGGCAATTTTTTTGGTACAATTTTAGGGTACATATGATTTTTGGTTGCTCTATATTCCACTTTTTGTGAGGCAAGGTAACAAAAAATAGCTGTTTTGGCACCGTTTTTATTTTTTGTTATTTACAATGTTCATCTGACCAGTAAGATTATGTGGTATTTTTATAGAGCAGATTGTTATGGATGCAACAATACCAAATATAACTTTTTTTGGTTGTTCGTTTCAGTTTCACATAAAGTATTTTTGAAAAAAAAAGATTTTTTTAGTGTCTCCATATTCTGAAAACTAAAGTTTTTTTATTTTTTGGGTGACTGTCTTATTTAGAAGCTCATTTTTTTCGCTATGAGATGACAGTTTGATTGGGACTATTTTAAGGTGCATATGACTTTTTTATCGCTGGGCATTACACTTTTTGTAATGTAAGGTGACAAAAAATAGCTTTTTTGACACACTTTTTCTTATTATTTTTTTACGGTGTTCATCTGAGGGGTTAGGTCATGTAGTATTTTTATACAGCAGGTTCTTATGGACATGGCGATACCTAATGTGTATACTTTTCTTTATTTTTTAAAGTTTTACACAATAACAGCATTTTTGAAACAAAAAAAATAAATCATGTTTTAGTGTCTCCATATTCTTAGAGCCATAGTTTATTTTTTATGAGATTGCCTTAAGGAGGGTCTCATTTTTTGCGGGACAAGATGACAGTTTGATTGGCACTATTTTGGGGTGCATATGACTTTTTGATTGCTTGCTATCACACTTTTTGTGGTGTAAGGTGACAAAAAATTGCTCTTTTGACACAGTTTTTTTTTTTTTTTACGGTGTTCATCTGAGGGGTTAGGTCATGTGATATTTATATAGAGAAGGTTGTTACGGATGTGGCAATACCTAATATGTATACTTTTGTTATTTATTTAAGTTTTACACAATAATATTATTTTTGAAACAAAAAAAGAAATCATGTTTTAGTGTCTCCATAGTCTGAGAGCCATATTTAAAAAAAAAAATTTAGGCGATTGTCTTAGGTAGAATATCATTTTTGCGGGATGAGATGACGGTTAGATTGGTACTTTTCTGGGGTCATACACCTTTTTGGTCACTTGGTGTTGCACTTTTAGTGATGTAAGGTGACAAAAAAATATTTATTTTAGCACAGTTTTTATTTTATCTTTTTGTGTTCATCTGAGGGGTTAGGTCATGTGATATTTTTATATAGCCAGTCGATACAGGCGCGGAGATACCTAATATTTCTCTATTTTTTAAAAAAAAATTACTTTATTTTGGGAAAAGGACGCTTTTTTTTTACTTGAAATATAATTTTTTTTATTATGAAAAAAACCACTTTTTTATTATTACCTATATTTGTCCCACTGTATCAAGGTTTGATCCTGTTTCAATTCAGTACAATACATTATGTAGTACTGAATTGAACTGTCAGCGTCTTACTAAATATTTCTGGAAAACTCTGCTAGGAAATTTACGTTTCACAATCATTAAAGGAGTCACAGCTGGAAGAAATGTTGTAATTAAGCTAAAACTTAAATTTATTAGATATACACTAAAACTAGGGAGAAGTGTGAAGATCCCTAAATCTACAAACAAACAAATATTATTATATACTATATGTTGACACTAGACGTATAAGGGATGCGTGACTATCCGACCAGTACATGTGCAGTAAGCCGGATAGGGACAGATGCACACTGGCGCAATATTAATGGTGTTTAGTTCGTGACCCAAATTGCAGCTTGCGCAGGTACTGTAACAGGGCCCATTAAGATGTTATGAGCACACGTACTCGGTGAGGAATGCCAGAGGGGGATATTATCTCTGTGTAGTAGGTATTGTAGTGTCAACGGTGTCTCCTACCTTGGTACCGCTGAACTCCTGTATCCTGGCTCACTTGCAATAAAATGAGTGCTGTAAATAGGAATAACTGAGGAATGATGGAATTTCCACACAGAAAAGAGGGTCCAACTTGTCTTTACTTGATGTTCTTATATGCAGCTTTAGATCCATACAATTTACAGCAATAGTCTTGGGTCCCAGCAGGTATTGGCAATATGTGGCAGGAATTATATCTATATATTCTGCATCTAGAACATACGCCTTTAAGAATCTGGCAGGAATCTGTCTTCTGCTCTGTCTTGGGTTCTGCTTTGTTTGGGCCTGACTAGCTATGGAGGTACTTATCTTCTCCTTGTATTTGGAATCTGTACTTACAGGACTGCTCGCAGGGAATGGTGGTTTCGTCCTGGAGATCTAGAAGTTCTGCAATTTCTACTTTCTTTGTCCTCCAGCTGAGGTAAGGAACTCAGGCTGGGAAGGTTGCTTTGGGCCTCAGGTTAGGCCTGAATCCTTGGTTGGGATCCCTGTTTCTGGGAGCTCCTATTCACACACAGCCTACCCCAACAGGGGGTGGCTGGTACACTGCCTAGAACCTTCTGTCCTCCCTCTGAAGTAAGAGTGGGCACATTCCACTCCTCCTCAGATGGGGGAAGATAGGCTGGAATAATCTATTCCAGTCTAGGTATACTAATCTTCCTACAGACTATCTGCTACATACTGCTGCCACCTGCTGGTGTACATGGAAATTACAGCAAATATATAAAATACAGACATAGAGATGGCAATGCACAGTGAGATTACATCAGATATTAACACATTCACATCTTAACATAATGAAGCTGGGTGACAGAGCTTAGTGACATACTCTGGGATGTTACATACCCGCTTACTTTAAGTGAAGCCGTCCTCGGCGCAAGATAGGCGGTAAAGGAATAAGCTCTGGGTACCCAATTAATACAACGTGCTGCGTGAATTTACACATAAGACATTACATAGACAAACATTTAACGGTTTCCTCGAGGTTCCTGCCCGCTAGCATAAGGTGTCCAACACACAGTTTCCTTATCTTGGTATAACCAGTGATTCTATAACTGCACAAAGCAAACATTATTGACTGACTTTGTATGTTCTGGATCCTTCAAACATAATTAAAGAAAGCATGGGAGTGTCTTTACTCCGTAATCCCACCATTGTGTAATGCAAAGCCCACAAATAGAAGGGTGGCGTTATCCTGTTTTCCCTTCCCTGCATCATAGCCTGAAGAAATTTGGCTTATAGCACGATCACTATGATGTCTAAGTGGAAGCTAAGTAGTGGCTCTAAGGCTTGAGGTACCATACCTTAGGCAAAAAGGCTCAGAAGGGGAGGTATGCGTCGTCTCCGTGTCTTCTGGCAATGTCACAGGAGGAGGGTCTTTACTCCCGTGCGCTCCTGGAATGAGACACCTCCGGATGGGAACAATCCGGAACATTTAACAAGCGGGAAGGAGCAGCCTTGGGCTTCTAACGATTCCCGAAGCAGCAGGGGTACCTGTGCAACTAGACCTGTCAGGACTTACCATTTGGTCCTACCCTGGGTACCTATGGGTATACTTCACTGGGTGTAGGCCATTGGTGTACAACGTCCGTATAAAGACAGTCCGTATAAGGGGGAAAGAACAAGAGCTGTGAAAAGGCACACTTTAGGTAAGTTGCTACAATTTTTGTTAAGTGCAATGGTAAGTGCAATCATTCTAAATAGTGCATAAATTCACATTGCGGCACCTGGAGAGATAATACACACAATGGGCAGGATATCTTAACGTTACATAACATGTAAACTGGTTACAATGACATAAGTTATAAAGTGCAAGCTTTTATGTTGCAATAAAACATTTTTAGAAAATAGTGCAATCTTATAAGTGCAAGGGTAGGCTCAACAATAACTTGAGTCCGTATTCCTGGAAGTGCTTGAAGTAGAATCCTCTGGAATCTGATAAAAAGTTCCTTTGCAATCCACAGGGCAAAAGAGTCAATTGTAATCCAAAGGGTTAAAATGACATAAAATAGCAGCAAGCTATCAAGTAACCTGAGAAAGGGGATAAAACTTTCAACTTGGAGTTGAGGGGGTTAAGTGCTGATGGGGGGAGTCCTTACTGACATGACCATCTGGATGAGGACAAAACAATGGCAACCTGGAACACAAATGGTTAAAAGCATCACACAACAATGCCAACAGGTCCTCAACCGTCAGGTAGCAGTCCACGGAGTGGCTCCCAATAACAATGTCACTGGTGGTGGACTTTCTTTAGTAGGGACATCTTACAAATAGGTGTCCAGCTCCTCGTCACTGCTGGAGCTGCTGAACCTCATTAGAGGGACATCTTGCCTCTGCTGGTGGCTAAGAGTGGTGTTGACGGTAGTATGCCAGCGACCTCTACCGGTGACTGTAGGTATAGGCTGAACAGCCAACCTGGAGAACGTGGCTGTGGCTTGCTGCAGACCGGGATCCACAGCCGGTGCAGGAAGGGGTAACACTTCTGGCTTCAGTGGCTCAGGGAGTGCTGGAACAGTTGACTGGGACTGCTTCCATGGGAGCACATAGGGGGGTATAAAACATGGCTGCACCTTGGGATTGAATGTTAACACTGAATTGTTTATTTGTCCTACCCTCAGGGTTGGTGGAGGTGATAAATCTGGAATGAGAGGTGCAGGGGCTGGTTCTGCCTTTTCTTTGAATACCAGCCGGCCATCTGGGGTCTCCTGTAGGCATTTTGTCTTTGCCGCAGAGCCTGGATCTTCCTGCCAGGTCTCTGGGGTGACGGCAGGGGAGAGAGGTTTCTGGAGCAGGGTTACTCCAGCCGCAAATAGTCCTTGGATGGACCGCATGGGGGTATATTCCACTTGGTTCCCAATGTATAAATTGTGCCTCTCCTGGGGGCAAATAGTGGCGCTTTACAGATCTGCGGCCCTCAAATACCTCAGTTCCTGATTGGTTATCCTGGAGAAAACCCACACCTCTTTCAACAGAGAACCATAGGACGGTTCCTGTGGGTCTGGTCCGGACGGGATCTCCGGACTGGGGGTGGTCAAGGACTTCCTTCACCCATTCCTCTACGGCCGACTTGTACTCCCAAGCCGTCTGGGCAAATGTGGTGATCTCATGCGGCACCTCGGGGTTGAGGCTGCTGAGCTGGCTGTAGCTGGGCGGTGGAGTGGAATCCCTGGCCGCCTCCACCGCACCAGTAGGTGGCTGTGGCTTGGTAGGCCTCAAGCTGATTGGCGGTGACGGGGTCTCTGGACGTGGCGGTGGAGCGGACATGGACCGGGCCTGGGCCTCAGGGAGCGGGGTAGCTCCTACCTGACGTCGCGGCCGGGTGGCTGGTTCCAGTGTCCTCCGCTGGTCCTCTCCGGATTCAGGCGCTATCTGGATCACAGGCTTCTCTTCTGCTGGAGGAGTGACGTCAGCGACGTCCTCTGCGGGAGCGGGTATCACATCAAAATCCATCCGGACAGGTTCTTCAACTTCTGCCGGTGCGCTATATACAGCGGAGGGATCCACGGCCTCTTGGTATTCGATTACCAAGTCTGGGACACCGCTGTCAGGAACCGGGACTTCTTCACTCTCCTCAGACATCTCTAGTAACTCAGGTAGCGTCGCTGCAGCAGGGGTCCACGGCCTCCTGTCGGACAGCAAGAGCTGAGGGTCCGCGTCTCTGTACTAGCTGAGAGACCCGGATCTCCATAGGTTGTTCTGGGTATACTTTTTCCCCAGCGATGGACATGGCATTCCACCTTGGTCTTGGATAGGCCATCTTGTTCTCCTCCTTCTCCTGGCAAATAGTAGGTTCTGAGGGTGCAGCCCAAGGGGTGGAGACTTTATCACCTTGGTGCACAATAGAAAGTTCAAGGGGGGCAGGCTCGATTTTTCCCGCTCCTGAGGGGGCGTATTCGCTATCTTCGCCGCTCCTGAGGGGATGTAGTCACATTTCCCCGCTTCTGGGGGGCGTATTTCTCATTTTCGCGCTCCTGGGAGGGCGTTTCTTTGTCTTTCTGCATGAAGACGCCGCGTCATCTTGGAACGAATATGGCGAATCTTCACAATGCCGAATTAAAACTTTGTGTGCAGCAGCGCATGTGCAGCGCTTTCCTTGGCACAGCAATGTAAGTAAGCAATTCACTTTATAAGTGGTTTTGGTGCAATCTTCAGCCCTTTTTGTTATACTGTGCAGCATGCGATTTTTAAGTCTGTTTTTGCACACAATTAGCTACGGTTCTGCTGTTAGGGATGGACACACAATTTCAATCCGATCCTGTTCACAGTGACGCCATTGACGCCAAAATATGCAGTAAGCCGGATTGGGACAGATGCACACTGGCGCAATATTAATGGTGTTTAGTTTGTGACGCCAATTGCAGCTTGCGCAGGTACTGTAACAGAGCCCTTTAAGATGTTATGAGCACACGTACTCGGTGAGGAATGCCAGAGGGGGATATTATCTCTGTGTAGTAGGTATTGTAGTGTAAACGGTGTCTCCTACCTTGGTACGGCTGAACTCCTGTATCCTGGCTCACATGCAATAAAATGAGTGCTGTAAATAGGAATAACTGAGGAATGATGGAATTTCCACACAGAAAAGAGGGTCCAACTTGTCTTTACTTGATGTTCTTATATGCAGCTTTAGATCCATACAATTTACAGCAATAGTCTTGGGTCCCAGCAGGTATTGGCAATATGTGGCAGGAATTATATCTATATATTCTGCATCTAGAACATACGCCTTTAAGAATCTGGCAGGAATCTGTCTTCTGCTCTGTCTTGGGTTCTGCTTTGTTTGGGCCTGACTAGCTATGGAGGTACTTATCTTCTCCTTGTATTTGGAATCTGTACTTACAGGACTGCTCACAGGGAATGGTGGTTTCGCAGGGAATGGTGGATCTCCAATCTAGAAGTTCTGCAATTGCTGCTTTCTTTGTCCTCCAGCTGAGGTAAGGAACTCAGGCTGGGAAGGTTGCTTTGGGCCTCAGGTTAGGCCTGAATCCTTGGTTGGGATCCCTGTTTCTGGGAGCTCCTATTCACACACAGCCTACCCCAACAGGGGGTGGCTGGTACACTGCCTAGAACCTTCTGTCCTCCCTCTGAAGTAAGAGTGGGCACATTCCACTCCTCCTCAGATGGGGGAAGCTAGGCTGGAATGGTCTATTCCAGTCTAGGTATACTAATCTTCCTACAGACTATCTGCTACATACTGCTGCCACCTGCTGGTGTACATGGAAATTACAGCAAATATATAAAATGCAGACATAGAGATGGCAATGCACAGTGAGATTACATCAGATATTAACACATTCACATCTTAACATAATGAAGCTGGGTGACAGAGTTTAGTGACATACTCTGGGATGTTGCACATGTAGCTGTACAAGAGGTGCGGAGCAACTACAGCATCAGCTAGTCATTCAACATATGTATAGTTGCTGGATGGACAATGGTAACCTCCTGCAATGACAGCACCTGTGTAGGAACCACTGTGGCGTGTTCAGATCACAGGTAGTCATGTGCTATGACAACCAGTACAGGGTTACCAAGTTTAGGACTAAAAAGTTGCCAGGGGGGAGCGGAGTAACCACCTTTGTATAGGTGAACCTCAAAATTGAACACCAGGTGAGAAAATCCTCCCTACAGACCCCTCCATGCAGCAACAACTAAAGTCCAAACTAATCCAGCTGACGGCTATCTGCCTTAATTAGCATTTGAGTGCGCTCTGTCCGTGCCCTAAACCTATAATTAAAGCTCAACGTTTCGCATTGTAGAGGCTCATCAGGAGCTAGGTTACTGTTGGACAAACAAACATGTAAGTGCCGTCAGCCTCTAGTGGTGAGGAGACAGCTCCGGTGCTATGATGGCCGTAAAACGGCCGCCGCTCTCTGCAGTGTAAATAGGGAGAAAACCCCTCCCACGGCTGGGCGGATCCAGCGGCAGCTGGCCAGTCACATGAGGTGGGTGTGTGAGAGACCTGCCCCTCTTCATGCCGCGATCCTGCACTGAGTGTCAACACACTCAAAAGATATATATTTAGCAGGGAACAATCGGCGATTATTAAGTATGCAGCACGCCAGACCTGCAGGGTACAGCGACAGTGAGGTCACGGTATGGGCAAAATCGAGGGTTACTCACTTTTCTGAGGAGAACCCTGGGCAGGCATGCAACAGTGAAAGGAGAGGCAGACACTAGTTCCTCTGGGGCACACTCTGTAGATAGGGACCAGGCCTGATGGTATGTGAGGTGCCCTGGATGTTGTAGGTGTTTTGAGTGCCTTAGGTAAGGTCCCTTTAAGGATCGTGACGCCAGTGCCTGTAACGGTGGCACACCGATTTGTAGGAGGATTAATAGAGTACGCAGTTGGTACACCAAACGTTGCTTTACTTGGTGAAACAGTCCAACTTTTTACAATCAGTTGCAGTGGTATATAATGCAGTCCTTTACAATACAAGATGCACAGCAGGTTTACTTCACAGCAGGTTTCAATCTTGCAAGATACTTGGAGGGCAAACAGTTAATGCTTTGCAGTGCAATGCTGCTCTATCCCTTCAGCTATTCTAGCTGGCTGGATCCCAAGGCCCGGATGCCTAATTGCTGGCTTAAATCCTTGGTATAAAATCCTTCCTCCAGTATTGGCACTTGCTTAAGGTTACAATACCTTCTTTTCCTAGCTATCTTCACTGCTGGCTCTGAAAGATGGCTGCAGGTTTCTCCCAGGAGGTGCTGTCCTACTACTGGGGTATCTCAACTGAGCTATCCTTAGCCTCAGGAGCTTCAGGTTGACTAAGTGACTCCTCTAGTCCCCTGGAATACACTAACACTCCCCTGTCTGGGCCTACCTATATATACTTAGGGCTCTCTAGCTCCCTCTAACGCCTAGGAGGCTAAACTACACCCTAACAGGCCTGACACCCAGATAACACAGGGAAATGCATAATTCAACATTACAGTAATGCAAAAGACGAAGTTAACCTTGTGTAGCACCCACCTTTACCTAGTGGGACACTACATACCCCCACGCTATGACGTTGCCCGTCCTCGGCGCAACATGGAGGGGCCCTGCCCATCTGGAAGCGGTAGCCTGAAAGACAAATGAAGAACATGCATACACAGCAATCACCACATTAACAATATAAAAAATGACAAACAGTGTCACTGAAAGGAGTGGTGAAAAGGGGCATCGTTCTTTTCTCTCAGGATAATGTAAGGGAACAGGGGCGCTGACCTGGTGCAGCGTATCAGTGATACCAGGATAGTCCATATTAATATTTTAAGTGCACATTCTCTATAATAGAACAGTAGTAGTCCATAGAAAAATGCAAAACATCCAATAACAATTCTTGGAGGCTCAAAGGATAATATGAGTCCGTACCCAGGTTTGCAAAGGGTTAAACAGGGGTTTCCCGTGAGGGGCTACCTGGGCCCATAATGTAGTCTCCAAACCTCACAGGTGGGTGCCCCCTGGTAGAACGGGTGGACCTCCTTATTGGCAGGGGTTCTTCCTGCCTGGACTCAGGAAGGTCAGAGGAGCCCACCGCCTCTGGAGCTACTTCAGGAGCTCTCTGGGGTAAGGTGTCCTGAGGCTGAGGGCTAACAGGAATGGGAGCAGGAACCATTAAGTTCAACCAGGGTGTGAGAAACCAGTGGAGCGGCTCTTTGTCATGGATTAAGTTCTCCACAGCCTGCATAGGGTCCATAGGTGGAGCTGGCAATTCCGTTTCAGAAGACTCAGGCTCCATATCCTCTGCCGCTGGTTCTCCTTCCATACAAGGCTTGAGACGATTCCTGTGAACAATTTGAGAACCTTTACCTTCTCTGGAGACTTGGTAAATATGTGCTTCAGCATTGGGGATGGCAGAAATAATATAGGGAATCCTTTCCCATTTACTGTCCAACTTGCTGGTCCGGTGGTTGTTTTTCAACCACACCTTGTCTCCAAGAGCCAGGGGTTCCGCATGGGCAGCCTGGTCATAGTCTTTTTGTTGCCGTTCCCGAACATTCTCCATGTGTTCCTGAATGATCTCCATAGCATTGAGGAGACGTCTTTGGTGCTCCACTACCCAATCAGTCCTTGGTAGTGGGTTAATCACATCCGGCACTTGCACACCCAGGGAGTGATCCGCAGGCAACCTCCCTTGTCGGCCAAACATCAAATAGAACGGGGTGTAACCGGTGGAACAATGAATGGTGTTGTTGTAGGTATACATGAGCTGCGGCAACAGAGTAGGCCAATCACCCCTCGTCTCAGGGGGTACTGCTCTCAGCATTTCAATGAGAGTTTTAATCATTTTTTCACAGAGTCCGTTACCTTGCGGATGATAGTCGGTGGTCCGGACTTTCTGGCAGTTATGCAGCAGGCACATCTCATAAAACAGCTGTGACTCAAACGCAGACCCTTGGTCGGTGAGGATCCTTTCTGGGCAGCCATAGGGCAGCAGGAAATGCTTCCAGAACGCCTCCGCTGTAGTCTTGGCTGTCAGGTCTTTCACAGGCACTGCTACGACAAACTTGGTGAAGTGATCAATAATAGTCATGGCATAAGTATACCCTGAGCGACTCGGCTCCAACTTCACATGGTCAATAGCAACAAGTTCTAAAGGAGTTTTACTTACGATAGGATGGAGAGGCGCCCTCTGGTCATGGCGTTCAGTTCGCCCCACAGCACAGGCAGTGCATTCTCGGCACCATTTCTCAATATCTTCTCTCATCCCAATCCAATAGAATCTTCTGCGAATGGTGGCCTCAGTCTTCTGCACACCAAAGTGTCCGGACTGGTTGTGAGACATATCCAGCACCAGGCTGGCATCCCGACGTGGTAGGAGAATTTGGTACACTCTATCACAGGACACTGGATCCAGACTCCTTCTGAGCAACAGGCCTCTCTGAAGGAATAGTTGGTGGCGATGTCTCCACAGTCTCGCTAGTTCTGGGTCTGCACTCTTTCTGCGGATTCTCTCAGGGATTTTCCCACTGGTAAGGAGGTCGAGCAGTTCACCGAGGACTCTACTTTCGGACTGGAGCTTAATCCACCTTTCTTGATCGCCTCTGGACTCAGGACCATCTGATGAGGGAGGATCAACAGCAGGGAGATCTTCAGTACGGATATTATCCTGCTGGGCAAATTTATTGTAGAACGCTGGCATTTCCACTTCTTTCCAGGCATCTTTTGGTTCATCTGGGGTCTCTGTAGTGGGGAGCCGCGACAGAGCATCAGCATTATCGTTGGAGCGGCCTGCCCGGTATTTCACAGTAAAGTCATAATTGGCTAGGCGGGAGGCCCATCTTTGCTCCAGTGCCCCTAATTTGGCTGTATTCAGATGCGCCAGGGGATTATTGTCCGTGAAGGCAAGAAACGGTCACAGCCCCCACTAAGGCAAGAAACTCCAGCTTGAAACAACTGTAGTTCTGGTCGTTCTTTTCAGCTCCCTTCAGGGATCTGCTGGCGTAGGCAATTACCCTTTCTTTGTTATCTTGCACTTGAGCCAACACGGCCCCCAGGCCTCTTTTACTGGCATCTGTATAGAGGTGGAATGGCTTCTGATAATCTGGGTAACCCAGAACAGGGGGTTCAGTCAACTTCTTCTTTAGGAGTTGAAAGGCAATTTCCCTTTCTTCATTCCATTCAACAGGAATAGGAGTTTTTGGGCTCTTCTTTGGATGCCCCCTCAGGAGTTCCTGGATGGGATCCGCAATTTGTGCGAAATGTGGGATGAAACGCCTGTAATACCCTTCAAAACTGAGAAAGCTTCTCACCTCTTTCACGGTTGTAGGAGTAGGCCAGTTGCAGACAGCAGCAAGTTTATCAGGATCAGGCTGTACTCCTTCGGCACTGACAACGAGCCCGAGGTATTTGACCGCTGGTTTCAGCAGGTGGCACTTGGATGGCTTGATTTTGAGGCCATATTTAGTAAGAACTTGAAACACCTCACCCAGGTGCTTTAAATGGTCCTCATACGTCTTGGAGTATATGATGACGTCACCCAGGTATAATAGCACAGTCTCAAAATTCCTATGGCCTAAACAACGTTCCATCAGCCTCTGGAACGTTCCCGGAGCGTTACATAGTCCAAACGGCATATAATTGAATTCAAACAGGCCCATAGGTGTAGTGAAAGCAGTCTTTTCTCGATCCTCTGGAGCCATGGGCACTTGCCAGTACCCACTGGTTAAGTCCAAGGTGGAGAAATAGGCTGATGACCCCAAGGCAGTCAAGGACTCCTCAATGCGTGGCAATGGATATGCATCTTTGTGGGTGATTTGATTAATTTTTCTGTAATCCACACAGAACCTTATGCTGCCATCTTTTTTTCGGACAAGAACTAGGGGCGCAGCCCAGGGACTATGACTGTCCCGGATTATATTAGAGTCTTTCATCTCTTGTATCATCTCTTTCACAGACTGGTAGGTAGTAGGTGGTATGGGTCTGTATCTCTCCTTAATAGGAGGATGAGAGCCAGTGGGTATGGTGTGTTTGATTACACTGACCTCTCCGTAGTCCGTGGAGTGTTTGCTGAAAGCCTGGTGGTGCTCCTTCACCAGCTTCAGGACTCCCTCTATTTGCTCCTTTGGGGTGGATTCGTTCCCCACATGTAGTTCTTCCCACCAGGATGTCGTAGGGATGCTGATGCTCTGTGTGGTCTGGAACACCTCTGTGGCAGGCAGACGGATCACATCCTGGAAAGACACCTGAAAAAGCTGAGCAACGGGGCAGTGTTTAAGGAGCGTAACGGGATGATCACCAAAGTTAATTAAACGGACAGGCACTTTACCTTGAGACACGGTCACCAGGCCCTTGGCTGTCCGTATGAAGGGATGATTTTCAATGGGAATAGGTTCCACTAGGGCTTGATAGTCCTGGCCCTGGATCCCTAACACAGCACGGCACCAAAGGATGATCTGGGAATTTGGAGGCAGAATTACCGGCCAGTTATCCCGGATCCGGACAGTACAAATTTCTCCTTTTTTGTTGGCGAACCTTTGTTGAGCACACAGCACGCTAATAGTCTTTTGAATAACTCTACTGGAAGCAGGTGAGGCTGAAGATATAGTTTGATTTAATGCGTCAAGCACTTCGGAGTAACAATTTTTTAGAACGTTAGTCCCTAAGATCACAGGGTGTCCTCCTTTATTTCCTGCTTGTACCACAATCACGCCTTGCTGTGGCAAGGGTGGCTTCTCCCACCTGAAGGGTAGGTTCCCAATACCCATGCACTTTCACTGGCTTACCGTTGCTGGCAATGATATCTAGCCAGGACTCTGGTGGCTGGGTGAGGAGACTTGGATCCCAGAACTTGTCAAAGGCAGGCCGTTGAAAGGTGGTGACCTGTGACCCAGTGTCCAACAGGGCTTCAAAGGGTATCCCGTTGATACATATATTAATTTTTGGACGGGATCCTACATACTTAGGCATCCAGCTGGGATCATTTGGACCTACTGTTCTACCTCCCGAGGGGCGGTCCTCTGCCTCAGGGGTTGCCCATTTAACTGCCAGCACATTGATTCGGTATGTCCATATTTCTTAAAATGATGGCAGACAGGCTGTTTTCTACTTCTGGGCCAGTAACTCGGTCGCCCATCAGGTTCTTTTGGATATACATCCCTATAGGCAGGTGGGAGCCTTGGAGGAAAAGGGCCTTCATCTTCCAGTAACAATGGTCTCTCCCACTCCTCGATTTTCTTACACACCTTCTCTAAGCTTAGAGTAAGATGGTTCACTTGCTCCATTAGTGCTGCCACTACATCTGTGACTGGAGCCTGGGTGGCCTGACTGACTCCTGCAGGCCCCACATTAACAGTCTTTGGCTGACAAGCCTGAGGTTCAGGGAAGGCTGCCGGCCCTGGAGCAGGGTTCTGGCCTAGTATACTGATGGGCAATTCCTTAAAATCCAAAAATGTACAGTGGGGGTGTTGAGCTGACAACATCCGTAGCTGGCCCTTTAAATGCTCAGTACTTATGCCCGCAATGAACTGCTCTCTAAGAGTCCTGTCCTGATCCTCAGCTTCTTTGGGATCCACTTGGACTACAGCTCTCAGTGTCTCTTGTAAGGACAGGGCAAAATGGCGGAGCTACTCTCCAGGCTGCTGCTTTCTGCTGAAGAAACGCATTTTAACTTCTGACACCGTTCTGGCCTCAAATATGGTGCCCAAGCGATCAAATATCTGTTCCAGGATACTCTTCTCAGAGCGGGGCCATGACATGACTTCCCTGCGGGCGGCCCCTTCCAACTGAGCTAGGAGGATCTCCATTTGTTGTTCGGCAGTTATGGGAAAAAGCCGGAACAAGGCCAGCATCTGCTCCCTAAAGTCCTTTAACTTGTACGGCATGGTTAACGGCATCAGGCTTGGCGGTGCCGCGGCGGCAGGGGCCCTAGAGTCGGCTGTGGGTACTTCGGAAGGCACGACTGGGGCCGCCTGCCCGATTTCCTCAGGTGCGGACATGGCGTTAATAGGCGGGTATGGCCCTTTAAATGTAGCGGAGCGGCAATGTAATTTTCCAATAAAGCAATAGGGCTTAGTCACTTTTAGGCAAATAACGGCACACAGTTTTTGTATCCGCAATGGCGCAGGAATGATCGTATCCTGTTTGTGATGCCAATTTATGCAGCACACCAGACCTGCAGGGTACAGCGACAGTGAGGTCACGGTATGGGCAAAATCGAGGGTTACTCACTTTTCTGAGGAGAACCCTGGGCAGGCATGCAACAGTGAAAGGAGAGGCAGACACTAGTTCCTCTGGGGCACACTCTGTAGATAGGGACCAGGCCTGATGGTATGTGAGGTGCCCTGGATGTTGTAGGTGTTTTGAGTGCCTTAGGTAAGGTCCCTTTAAGGATCGTGACGCCAGTGCCTGTAACGGTGGCACACCGATTTGTAGGAGGATTAATAGAGTATGCAATTGGTAAACCAAACGTTGCTTTACTTGGTGAAACAGTCCAACTTTTTACAATCAGTTGCAGTGGTATATAATGCAGTCCTTTACAATACAAGATGCACAGCAGGTTTACTTCACAGCAGGTTTCAATCTTGCAAGATACTTGGAGGGCAAACAGTTAATGCTTTGCAGTGCAATGCTGCTCTATCCCCACAGCTATTCTAGCTATTCTAGCTGGCTGGATCCCAAGGCCCGTATGCCTAAGTGCTGGCTTAAATCCTTGGTATAAAATCCTTCCTCCAGTATTGGCACTTGCTTAAGGTTACAATACCTTCTTTTCCTAGCTGTCTTCACTGCTGGCTCTGAAAGGTGGTTGCAGGTTTCTCCCAGGAGGAGCTTCAGGTTGACTAAGTGACTCCTCTAGTCCCCTGGAATACACTAACACTCCCCTGTCTGGGCCTACCTATATATACTTAGGGCTCTCTAGCTCCCTCTAACGCCTAGGAGGCTAAACTACACCCTAACAGGCCTGACACCCAGATAACACAGGGAAATGCATAATTCAACATTACAGTAATGCAAAAGACAAAGTTAACCTTGTGTAGCGCCCACCTTTACCTAGTGGGACACTACAAGTATAATGCCCATGAAACAACTCAGATTGGGACAGAATAGAAATAGTGCTGATAGAAGCAGCACTACATATCAGCGACCAGTCATCCATGTACCTGAGTTCATTACAGATACATTAACCCCATGTGTGCTGATGTATTAGAAACACATACACATGAGCTCATATATAGAAAATATAGAGAATGATGACTCAGTTCAATTGGGACAGAGACCAATAGGACGTACAGTTAGGTGTATTGGATCCGTGGTGTAGACATACATATATATATATATATACCCCTAAGGTATTATTCTGGGGGCCACTGTATAATTACAGAAAACAGACGTAAGATATATGTTCATTCAGGCCCTCAGGACGCACAGTGCGCAACCTGAAAGACCACTCTGACGCCCTTTGTAACAGTCTCTTATCATGGTCCCCACCTCTTGCAGACCTATTGACTACTTCAATGCCCTGGAACTTGATATCCCCCACATTGCCAGCGTGTTCATTGGAGACATGGCGTGCGATGGGAGTGTCCGCACCATTGCGGATATCATTGAGGTGCTCACCTATCCTCCGCCTGAACTCCCGTACCGTCTTGTCCACATATTGCAGACCACACGTACACGTGGCTAAATAGATGACCCCGCTGGTCCTGCAATTTATGAAGGATAGAATTGTAAATTGTCTCTGTGTCACTGTGCTGGTAAAGTTATGCCCCCGTTGGATCGCCTCACAAGCGACGCAGCCGCTACAACGAAAGGTCCCCCTAGGTTGCCGATCGAGCCATGTTCCTGGCTGTGGGGTTTGCAAAAAACTGTGGACCAGCCTATCCTTCAGATTTCGTCCACGGCGGAATGTAATCGTGGGAGTGGTCCCCACCAGATGTCCCACATCTGGGTCTGATTTCAAAATACCCCAGAACATCTCGCACATTTTTGTGTGCTTCATCAAACGTGGCAATGATACGGATTTGATTTGACTCATCCTCTCTGGCCCGTGGTTTCAGTAGAACATCCCGGTTAACCGCCAAAGAGTGTTGATATGCACTTTTCAGGACCTGACGTGGGTACCCTCTCTTTTCAAAACGACCTTGTAGGTCCCTTGCTGCCACCTGATAGTCAGTAAGCCTAGAGCAATTTCTGCGCAACCTCAGATATTGCCCTTTTGGTATACCTTTTTTCAAGGCCTGAGGGTGGCAGCTGTCCCATTGGAGGAGGCTGTTTGTGGCCGTCATTTTACGAAAAAGAAGTGTGCAGAGATTCCCCTCCATATCTCTGAATATTGTGAGGTCCAGGAATGTAATCTGATTTTTCTGAATCTCGGACGTAAAATACAGACCCCGGTCATTTTTATTGAGGTAGGTGACAAAGTTCTTAAAGTCATCCTCACTCCCTGACCAAAGGATCAGCACGTCATCAATATAACGTAGCCACAACCCTATGTATTGGGTCCATTCATTTGTTTCCTCCGCAAAGACAACCTCCCGTTCCCACCAGCCCAGGTAAGGTTGGCAAAGGTTGGTGCACAGGGGCTCCCCATTGCCACTCCCCTGAGCTGGTGGTATAGTCGGCGGTCAAACAGGAACACGTTATGTTCCAAAATGAACTGCAGCAGTTGTAGTACAAACTCGCCATGTCGCCACAGATATGTACCTCGTTCCTGTAAGAAGGTCCCCACAGCCCCACACCCTTTAACATGGGGTATGGAGCTGTAGAGCTCCTCCACATCCAGGCTAGCGAGTAAGGTCTGATCATCAATCTGAATACCCTCCAATTTATTGATCACATCCGTTGTGTCCCTTACATATGACGGAAGGGCCAACACAAACGGTCGCAAGATCTTATCCACGTATATGCTTATGCCCTCCGTGAGACTACCAATTCCTGAAACTATAGGTCTCCCTTTCAAGGGAGTAACCCCCTTATGGATTTTAGGGAGGCTATAGAAACAGGGAACTACCTTACCTTTAGGGAGCAGAAAATCAAATTCCGCTTGATTAATAAAATTCTCCGCCAGTGCTGACATAAGAATGTTCCTCAGTTCACACCTAAACTTGTCAGTAGGATTGATATCCAACACTTTGTAACAACTACTATCATTTAGGATGTTAAGGCACATAGCCCTGTATTGTTCCCAGCCCATGATTGCGATGTTCCCCCCTGATCAGATGGCTTCATCACAATCGATGAATCACGTTCAAGGGATAACAGGGCATCCATCTCAGAACGAGAGAGATTGGAATTCCCAGTTCTGCATCCCTCTAGAGCAGGCATCCTCAAACTGTGGCCCTCCAGCTGTTGCAAAACTACAACTCCCAGCATGCCCGAACAGCCTACAGGTATCAGCCTACAGCAAGGCATTGTGGGAGTTGTAGTTTTGCAACAGCTGGAGGGCCACTGCTCTAGAGTGCTCAACTGATCAGTGGTGACATTAAGGAAAATGTCCATCGCCGTATTGTCACTTATTGGTGGATTTTTGGTGGATTGGGATCTTAGATTAGTGAAAGGCCCTTCACCAGGGTGCCTCTCACCCTCTTCCAGCAATCCTGCTAGAACACGGACGTCCTCCAGCTCATCTGGATTAATTCCAAGACCCGCACACTGCACTTTGTCATGTGTTCTTTCATGGGCATAATACTTAATAATCGCCGATTGTTCCCTGCTAAATATATCTATTTTGAGTGTGTTGACACTCAGTGCAGGATCGCGGCATGAAGAGAGGCGGGTCTCTCACACACCCACCTCATGTGACTCGCCAGCTGCCACTGGATCCGCCCAGCCATGGGAGGGGTTTTCTCCCTATTTAAACTGCAGAGAGCGGCGGCCATATTACGGCCATCATAGCGCCGGAGCTGTCGCTCACCACTAGAGGCTGACGGCACTTACATGTTTGTTTGTCCAACAGTAACCTAGCTCCTGATGAGCCTCTACAAGGCGAAACGTTGAGCTTCAATTATAGGTTTAGGGCATGGACAGAGCGCACTCACATGCTAATTAAGGCAGATAGCCGTCAGCTGGATTAGTTTGGACTTGAGTTGTTGCTGCATGGAGGGGTCTGTAGGGAGGATTTTCTCACCTGGTGTTCAATTTTGAGGTTCACCTATACAAAGGTGGTTACTCCGCTCCCCCTTGGCAACTTTTTAGTCCTAAACTTGGTAACCCTGTACTGGTTGTCATAGCACATGACTACCTGTGATCTGAGCATGCCACAGTGGTTCCTACACAGGTGCTGTCATTGCATGAGGTTACCATTGTCCATCCAGCAACTATACATGTTGAATTACTAACTGATGCTGTAGTTGCTCCGCACCTCTTGTACAGCTACAGTACAGACCAAAAGTTTGGACACACCTTCTCATTCAAAGAGTTTTCTTTATTTTCATGACTATGAAGGCATCAAAACTATGAATTAACAAATGTGGAATTATATACATAGCAAACAAGTGTGAAACAACTGAAAATATGTCATATTCTAGGTTCTTCAAAGTAGCCACCTTTTGCTTTGATTACTGCTTTGCACACTCTTGGCATTCTCTTAATGAGCTTCAAGAGGTAGTCCCCTGAAATGGTCTTCCAACAGTCTTGAAGGAGTTCCCAGAGATGCTTAGCACTTGTTGGCCCTTTTGCCTTTACTCTGCGGTCCAGCTCACCCCAAACCATCTCGATTGGGTTCAGGTCCGGTGACTGTGGAGGCCAGGTCATCTGGCGCAGCACCCCATCACTCTCCTTCATGGTCAAATAGCCCTAACTTTCAAAGTTTTCCCAATTTTTCGGCTGACTGACTGACCTTCATTTCTTAAAGTAATGATGGCCACTCATTTTTCTTTACTTAGCTGCTTTTTTCTTGCCATAATACAAATTCTAACAGTCTATTCAGTAGGACTATCAGCTGTGTATCCACCTGACTTCTCCTCAACGCAACTGATGGTCCCAACCCCATTTATAAGGCAATAAATCCCACTTATTAAACCTGACAGGGCACACCTGTGAAGTGAAAACCATTTCAGGGGACTACCTCTTGAAGTTCATCAAGAGAATGCCAAGAGTGTGCAAAGCAGTAATCAAAGCAAAAGGTGGCTACTTTGAAGAACCTAGAATATGACATATTTTCAGTTGTTTCACACTTGTTTGTTCTGTACATAATTCCACATGTGTTAATTCATAGTTTTGATGCCTTCAGTGTGAATCTACAATTTTCATAGTCATGAAAATAAAGAAAAGTCTTTGAATGAGAAGGTGTGTCCAAACTTTTGGTCTGTACTGTACATGTTGTTACGCTGCTGGTAGACACGGCTGGAATCCAGTGGCCAGAAGGAACAAACGAGGGGCAGACTTGAGGAGTAGGTCGCAAGGTAAGTAATCCAGTGAAGAATCGGAACGGTCTGGAAAGGACAGTTCTGAGGAGCAGGAGACTGGAACAAGTCACAATACTCGAGCAATGTTTGCATTGCCTCATGGGTATAAGTAGGCCCAAACAGGAAACAAGATGGCTCCCAATCAGTATCACAATGGCCATCTTAGTTAAGGGCAAATCCTCAAATAACACAGCAGCCTCCAGTGGTGGAGGAGTGAAATTGCAACACAAGTTCAGAGTGGGTGAAACAGAGGCATGACATTATTCCCTCCTTCAGCATCGACCTCCGGACGATGCTTGGCTCGGTTTTTCTGGATATCTTTGGTGAAATTCTTTAAGCAGTCGGGGAGCACTAATATTGTTTACAGGTTCCCATGAATTGTCCTCGGGGCCATACCCCTGCCATTTAATTAGGTATTGTAGTTGATTTCGGAAAATTCTAGAGTCCAGTATTTTTTCAACAGTGTAATGTTCTTGTCCATCTACTTCAACTGGATCGGGAGGAGGCAGATTACGTCCTGGAAATGGATCTGGAATAACAGGTTTCAGAAGTGATACATGGAACACAGGATGTACTTTCATTGTCCTGGGAAGTTTTAACCAAAAAGCTACTGCATTTATTTGTCCAATAATCTTGAAAGGCCCAATAAATTTTTGACCTAGTTTTGCTGAAGGTACATGAAGTTTTAAATTCTTTGTAGAAAGCCATACCTCATATCCCACCTTGAAAGTTGGAGAAGGCATGCGGGATTTGTCTGCTGTTTGCTTATATCTCTCCTGGGCAATCTTTAATGTGTCCTTTAACATCTCCAGATTCTGTTGGAGAGATTGAATTCTGTCATTGACAGCAGGAATAGAAGTGTCTCTGGGGAAATTAGAGAGGATACTTGGATGGTAACACAAATTAGCAAAAAATGGTGTTTGTTTGGTGGAAGCATTCTAAGTATTATTGTATGAAAATTCTGCCATTGGAAGCAAATCAACCCAGTCATCTTGCAAATGGCAAATGTAGCATCGGAGATACTGCTCCAAAGTTTGGTTTGTGCGTTCAGTCTGACCATTTGATTGGGGGTGAATAGCGGATGACAAATTAACATCAATGTCCAGTGTTTTACAAAAATTCTTCCAAAATTTGGACGTAAATTGTACTTCCCGATCAGAGACAACTTCATCTGGTACTCCATGGAGACGAAAGACATCTTGGATGATAAGTTCAGCAGTTTCTTTGGCAGAAGGGAGACCAGCACATGGAATAAAGTGAGCTGCTTTTGTCAATCGATCAACCACAACTAGGATGGCACTTTTCCCTTTAGAAGCAGGCAAATCGACAATAAAGTCCATGGATATAGACCCCCAAGGACGGGACGGGATTGACAGAGGCTGCAAAAGTCCCACTGGTGAAGTACAAGGAGTTTTATTCATGGCACAGGTGTTACAAGAAGAAACATATTTCTTCACATCCTCTTGATAAGTAGGCCACCAAAAGAAGCATGACTGAAGTTCTCTTGTCTTCTGAATTCCCTTGTGACCTGCTAGCTTGGAGTCATGAATTAATTTTAATACTCTCAGTCGTACACTCTCTGGCACATAAATGCAATACTTATGAGTCCAAACTTTATTTTGAAACATAAGGGATATATCATCTGGTGGATTTAGGAGAACCGGATCAGTCTCATAAGCTACCCTTATGTCTTCTAGCAGATCCTTGTTAGTAATGACCCCCACAAAATTGGATTCTGACAGAATGGTAGTTGCTGGTGCAGGTGAAGAGGATTCATTTGAGAACAGTCTGGATAATGCATCAGCTTTTCCATTTCGGGAGCCAGGTCTATAAGAGATCACAAAATTGAATCGGTTAAGAAACAGACTCCACCGAGCTTGACGGAGAGACAAACATTTAGCAGATCTGATGAACTCTAAGTTACGATGATCAGTTAGCACCACTATCTGCTGTGCTGCTCCTTCCAAATGATGTTGCCACTCTTGGAAAGCAGCAATGATGGCTAAAAGTTCCTTGTTTCCCACATCATAATTCTTTTCTGAGGAGGTCAGTTTTCAGGAAAAATAAGCACAAGGGTGAAGCAAGTCTTTTTCTCCTGTTCTTTGTGATAGAATAGCCCCTATTGCACAGTCAGAAGCATCAACTTCAATGATAAAGGCATGTTTAGGGTCAGGATGAATCAGTATAGGGGCTGTGGTGAATTTTTTCTTTAGACAGAGGAATGCATCCTGTGCTTGGGGAGACCAAATAAATGGTATTCCCTTCCTTGTTAATTGAGTAATTGGTGTAATTATAGCAGAATTTTGATAAATCGTCTGTAGAAATTAGCAAATCCTACAAAAACTTTGAACTTCTTTCACATTCCTTGGGTTTGGCCAGTCAATTATTGCTTGAATCTTGCTGGAGTCCATATGCAATCCTACAGTAGAAATTACATAACCCAGGAACTGAATTTCTGTTTGATGAAATTCACATTTCTCCAACCTAATATAGAGTTGATGAGTTCGTAGACGCTGTAGCAACATTTTGACATGATTTTGGTGTTCTTCCTCAGAATTAGAGAAAATTTGTATGTCATCCAGATAGATGACAACAAACTGATCTAGCAGATCTTTGAAAATATCATTAATGAAATGCTGAAAGGTGGCAGGTGCATTACACAGTCCAAAAGACATGACTAAGTACTCGAAATGTCCGTAACGTGATCTGAATGCTGTTTTCCATTCATCACCAGGTCTAACACGCACTAAATTATAGGCTCCTCGTAGGTCTAGTTTGGTGAAGATTTTTGCATAATGGACTCTATCCAGCAACTCAGGTATAAGAGGCAGAGGGTAATGATTCTTTATTGTTATTTTATTTAGTTCTCTATAAATGACATAAGGCCTTAAGGTACCGTCTTTCTTTTTAACAAAAAATATTGGTGCACCTGCTGGCGAAGTGGATGGACGAATAAATCCTTTAGCTGAATTTTCGTCTATTGTATTCTTTGAGAGCCTTCAGTTCAGGCTCTGCCAATGGATATATGCTTCCAAAGGGTATAGCTGCTCCCGGCAACAGTTCAATGGGACAGTCATAAGGTCGATGTGGGGGCAACTTGTTAGCATTCTTTTTATCACAAACATCCACAAATTCTTTATACATAGATGGCAGTTTAGGTGATGTTTTGAGGTCCTCAGTACCATCTACTTGAGGTTGATTAGATAAAGTCCGTTCTCAGTGAACCTCTGGTGGGAAGGATACTACTTTAGTTTCCCAGTTGATCTGAGGGTTCTGAGCTTGCAGCCATGGTAGTCCCAAGATGATTGGAAAATGGGGCGATGATATTAGTAAAAAAGATAAAACCTCTTGGTGATTGGGTTCCATAATTATCTCCAAGGGTTCAGTCTCTTGATCAATTGGGCCCGAGTTCAGTGGGGACCCATCAACAGTTTCCATCAGAATTGGTGAAAGTCTCCCTTGGATTTTCACTCCATGCTTATTAGCAAAATCAATGTCCATAAAGTTCCCATTTGCTCCAGAGTCCACCATGGCAGAGGTAGATATCCACTGTGAGCTGGTGCGAAACTTGATAGAAATGAAGCAATGAGAGTTCTTGTTTTTCTTCTTAATATTAGGTGCTATTGAAGAGATTGAATGGATGACTGCATTCACTGGTGGCACTGGTTCAGAAGAAATGGATTCATCCTCAGATAGGTCAGGATCCGCTATAACCGCCACTGACTTCTGTCGACGACTTGGACATTTAATGAGAAAGTGATCAGGTTTACCACAGTAAAAGCATTGATTCTCCCGAAGTCTGCGTTCACTTCTATCGGCACTTTCACGTTTTTGTATACTGTCAATCTGCATAGGTTCAGCATCAGATTCAGTGTATTTCTTGGTTTCAAAGTCTCTAGAGGTGGAGGGTGGAACAGATAAGTATCGATTATTACGAAGCCAGGTAGAACTCCACTTTTCTTGCCTACGCTCAGACAGTCGAGTATCAATACGAACACAATGATGTACGAAATCATCAAAATTTGTGGGAGCATCAGCACGTGCTAATTCATCTTTAAGTGCATTAGATAGTCCATTCTTGAAAAATGTTAATTTTGCGGCATTATTCCATTCAGTATCAATGACCCACCTTCTAAATTCTGTGGCATATTCGGCAACCGAGCGCCTGCCCTGACGTAAGGCCAGTAAAGTTGCTTCTGCTGTGGCACATCGATTAGGATCATCAAATACTTGCCTCATAGCTGCAAGGAAAGCTTCCAGATCATCTAGGCGTGCATCATTGGTCTCAATAAGGGGATTAGCCCAGGCTACAGCCTTATGTGTCAGAAGCATAATAATACACAGCACCTTAGATCTGTCAGTGAGGAAGTGAGAAGTGTGTGCACCAAAATATAACTTGCATTGATTAATGAATCCACGGTACTTATCACGGTCCCCTCCAAACCTGAAGGGTGGAAGAGGCAAGGTGGATTAAGAAGCTGGAACCATGTCCCGGGTATGAAGTTCCTGTATTTGCTCTGCGTGTTGAGCCACCATGTTTTGTAAATCCTGAGTTGCTTGTCCAAATACTTGCACACTATGAGATGTTTGGTTTTCAAATGCCAAGTATTTTGTTTTCAAATTTTGCATTTCAGCGTAGATGTTGGTTAGTAAACAGTTCATATTATTTACACGAGCCTCCAAGTCCAGTTCCCCGGCGGATTCCATAGGCATGGCTTGAGTATCCTGTTACGCTGCTGGTAGACACGGCTGGAATCCAGTGGCCAGAAGGAACAAACGAGGGGCAGACTTATTTAGAAGATTACATCAAATTCTGACACATGTACTGGTGGGATCTTCACGCATCCCTTATACGTCTAGTGTCAGCATATAGTATATAATAATATTTGTTTGTTTGTAGATTTAGGGATCTTCGAACTGTCAGCGTCTTACACAGTAAGACGCTGACAGTTGCCTAGGAGACCCAGCCCTCAGGCTGGATCTCCTGGGCTTCCATAGATAGCAGGCTCCGTTGCCTGTGAAAGGCATCAGGGCTGCCATGGCAACCATCGGCCCCCTGTCAGCACAGCGTGGGGGGCCAATGGAATCAGAGCGAGCCCCCTCCCTCTGTAAACACGGCACGTGAAATGGTTAATCTGCCGGCATCACCGCATACAGCGATGCCGGTGGATGCATAGGGGCCCGGCAATCAGTAACAGCTGGGCCCGTTTTGCAGATCGGGCGGGTGCAGCTCCTGCACCTGCCCGATCACATCATGTACATGCACATGGGAATGCGGTAAGGCACCACACTCCCCCACGTACATGTACGTGATATTGCGGGAAGGGGTTAAAAGGCTCAATCCACGTGGTCTCTGCCATTTCACTTTGAGCGGAGCATAGGGAGAGAGGTGATAATTTTACTAAAAGCTTTTAATTGTAAAATATTGGATGGGGATAATGCAGGGACAGTGTAGGGAGATCGTATGGAGAGTTTGTAAAACACTGTATGGAGAGCATAGAGAGACTGCAGGGACAGTGCAGGGACTGTTATCTGAAGCTGAAGGGATCCATATGACACAGTGCAGTTTGCATTAATACCTGTGTAGGGAACAAAGCTATCTAATTAAACAGTGTTCTCCTTGTTTAACCACCTCAGCCGCCAGTGCTTAAACACACTGAAAGACCAGGCCAATTTTTACACTTCTGACCTACACTACTTTCACCGCTTATTGCTCGGTCATGCAACTTACCACCCAAATGAATTTTACCTCCTTTTCTTCTCACTAATAGAGCTTTCATTTGGTGGTATTTCATTGCTGCTGACATTTTAACTTTTTTTGTTATTAATCGAAATTTAATGATTTTTTTTCACTTTCAGTTGTAAAATTTTGCAAAAAAAACGACATCCATATATAAATTTTGCTCTAAATTTATTGTTCTACATGTCTTTGATAAAAAAAAATGTTTGGGTAAAAGTTATAGCGTTTACAAACTATGGTACAAAAATGTGAATTTCCGCTTTTTGAAGCAGCTCTGACTTTCTGAGCACCTGTTGAAGAAGAAGAAAAAATAAGGAGAAAAAAAGGGAGAAGGGGGATTAACCGCAGTAGAAGGGAAAGGAGGGAAAGTATTCTCTGGAGCGCCAAGAGGACTATTTAGAAGTGACAAAATATTAGGAATGGGATGTAGGTGGTTAGGTGGGTATTCACCGAGGCAGCACCCTAAAGCAGTGTACGTCAGTGCACTGCGAGATAATATGATATGAAGATAAAATATAAAAAAGTGTGCTGTGGGGCTTGCCCAAGGGTAGTGGGCAGTTGCACAGGGGCGCCAAGGTGAAGTGAAGAAAAAAAAAAAAAAAAAGTCAGGGCGGTGTAGTCTATGGAGGGTTGATACTTTGCTAGTTGGATTAGTGCTTCTGCTACACAGTATCGATATATTGCGGGGGCATATATATCACTGTGTCTGTATAGTTAGCGGTTCTATTACGCAGTCTCAGTGTATGGTAGGCCTATATATCACTGTGTCTCTTTAGATTTTGTTATGATGGTTCTATTTCACAGTATCGATATATGGCGACACATGTGTCACTGTACGGGTATTTAAAAGATAATAAATAATATGAATAGTAATAAATAATGTTAAAAGGTTTATATGAGAAAGAAACGGAAGGCGACTTACTTCACCAGGGAGGGAGATATAGGATAAGCAAAATACACCTATACCTGCTCCTCCCCCGCCGAGATCGCTTGTCAGGTAGTATAAACTTTCCTCCACGTCCCAAATGATGGTAGTCAGGGTTCCAAATGGAGAGTTTTTTATTGCATAAATAGATAGAAGCTCAACGCGTTTCGGGGTGTCTTCCCCTTTCTCAAGAGCAGTGTTGGTTAAAAACACATAACATAAAGTGCATGTAGCCAGGAATATATATAGGTCTCTTAATTAAACAATCAAAAAACAATTTACCAAGAGTTTTGGCGGGGACCGGAAGTAGGCGGAGCGTCACCTCCGGTCCTCTGATCCCCCCCAGTCATCCAAAATACATCGTCCGATTAAGTATAGTGCTTTAATGCATTTCAGAGTATTTTAAGAAGGAAGTTATGAAGTGCCTAGCAGGGTTCTTGTAGCCTGAGAACCTCTAACATGCTTAGATCGCTCCTGGTGCGTTCCACTGTGGAACGCAAACACCCTGGTGAGGAGGCGGGGTCTCGAGCGGATGTGCGCCATGCGTTCCACCAGTGGAACGCATGAGCAGGAGGAGGGGAAGGAAAGGTGCCGGCCGGAGGTGGGGCCGTTTGAAGATGCTGTATGGAGCGCACCAAGGGGCGGGGCGCTCGACAGGGCAGGGAGGAGCAAACGTCTGTGCGTTCCAGGCTGGGACGCAGAGGCATCGGTTGGGGTCAGGAAGAGAAACCCGAACGGGAATGGAGAATGGGGAGTCCATAGGGACTATAGGCATTTAGGGATGGGCTCACATGGAGTCCTTATATTAAATAGAAAGCCAAATATGTGTAAATAAAAGTCTGAATATGTATAAAAGGACAAATGACATGAGTTCTATACCAAAGGATATTATAAAGTATTATAATGGGAAGGGTATAATAAGTATTCACATATGGAATGTTCCTGGGAAATTACATAGTGGATGGTGGTTGTATGAGTATAGTTACAATATAATGAATATATAATTATTGAGGAAAATTGTAGAATAATAAAATAAATAATATATAAATATATTAAAAAAAAAAAAAAATATGTATATATATATATTAAAAAAAAAATAAAATAAAATAAAAAAATAAATAAATAAATTACTGAAATATATTAAAAATATATATATATATATAAAGAAGGAAATATATATAAAAAAATAAATAAATATATATATAAAAAAAAAAAATATATATATTTTTTAAAAATAATTAAGAAAAAATAATAATAAATAAATAAATTAAAAAAAAAAAAAAAAGGATTCCCAATTTCCCAATGTTCACTAATAATTATTATGTTCTAGACATTTATTAAGGCCGAGGGGGGTAAGAGAGTTACAACGGAAAATCCAATACATTTCTTTGCGGCACAGTAGTGAAAAGGAGTTGGGGACCCATTCGATAGGGGTCAATTTCAGAAGGGATGCATCGCCGGAGTGGATTTCTGCAAAGTGTCTCGATACACTATGTTTTGTATATTTTTTGGTGATGTTGGAGCGGTGGGAGTTTATCCGGTCCCTCAAGTTCTGGGTTGTCCGGCCCACATATTGAAGTCCGCAGGGGCACTCGAGCATGTATACTACATTGGATGTGCCGCAATCCATGTAGCTCCGAAGTGTGATTTTTTCCTTTTCGGCAGTGATCTCAACTTCCTGCAGCCCGTCACTAATTATTAAACAGCATTTGCACCGTTTATGCCCACATTTAAAGGAACCCCTGCTCTTGGCCCTCATGGTGGTAGTAGTATCAGTGGGTACATTAAGTTTGGGGCAGGATGGAGCCACCATCTCTTTTAGTGACTTCGCTCTACGAAAGGTTAAATTTGGTTGGCTGGCCACTGTTCTGCCCAAGATGGGGTCCTTCTGTAGGATGGACCAGTGACGGTTTAATATTTCCCTGATTTTGTGGTGTGCTGAGTTGTAGCGAGTTATGAAGTTATATTTATATTTATTCTCATCCTCTGTTTGTGGCGTTGTAGACAAGTTATTACTTTTGGATTGTTTGTTCCTAGGTATCAAACAGTCGGCTTGATTTTCTTTTTCTATTTTTTTAAAAGAGTCGTCGATTAGGCCTTTTGGGTAGCCCTTTTCTAAAAATCTAGTCTTGAGGGTTTCCAGCTGTTTCTGCATCACCTGGTTGTTAGAACAGTTCCTTCTTATCCTTCGCATCTGCCCGTACGGGATGTTTCGTTTCCATTTATGATAATGGCAACTTTTATAATCAAGGTAGCTATTAGCATCAACTGTTTTAAAATGTGTACGTGTTTCGATTTGATTGTCCTGTATCATTAGCTCCAGATCTAAGAATGTGACATGATTAGCATCTACATGGGCAGTGAAGGCCAGATTCCAATTGTTGGAATTAAGGTTAAAAATATATTGGTCTAAAATATTACGTTCACCTTTCCAAATAAAAATTATGTCATCAATAAAACGTCTATAGAACAATATATTGGGGTGGTGTAGGAGGCCGATTGTGTCTTCAAAGGCCCCCATAAACAAGTTTGCATAGGATGGGGCAAATTTTGTCCCCATCGTCGTGCCTCGTTGTTGAATGTAAAATGTGTTGTCGTATTTAAAATAATTGTGATTAAGAATAAACGAGATGGAATCCAAAATAAACTTTTTCTGTGTCGAAGGCATAAATGGATCTGCTTTCAGCAGATCCATTTATGCCTTCGACACAGAAAAAAATGTGGGGTATTTATACTGCCCTGGCATTCTAGGGGCCCAAATGTGTGGTAAGGAGTTTGAAATCAAATTCTGTAAAAAATGACCAGTGAAATCCGAAAGGTGCTCTTTGGAATATGGGCCCCTTTGCCCACCTAGGCTGCAAAAAAGTGTCACACATGTGGTATCTCCGTATTCAGGAGAAGTTGGGGAATGTGTTTTGGGGTGTCATTTTACATATACCCATGCTGGGTGAGATAAATATCTTGGTCAAATGCCAACTTTGTATAAAAAAATGGGAAAAATTGTCTTTTGCCAAGATATTTCTCTCACCCAGCATGGGTATATGTAAAATGACACCCCAAAACACATTCCCCAACTTCTCCTGAATACAGAGATACCACATGTGTGGCACTTTTTTGCAGCCTAGGTGGGCAAAGGGGCCCACATTCCAAAGAGCACCTTTCGGATTTCACTGGTCATTTTTTACAGAATTTGATTTCAAACTCCTTACCACACATTTGGGCCCCTAGAATGCCAGGGCAGTATAACTACCCCACAATTGACCCGATTTTGGAAAGAAGACACCCCAAGGTATTCGCTGATGGGCATAGTGAGTTCATGGAAGTTTTTATTTTTTGTCACAAGTTAGTGGAATATGAGACTTTGTAAGAAAAAAAAACAAAACATAATTTTCCACTAACTTGTGACAAAAAATAAAAAATTCTATGAACTCGCTATGCCCAACAGCGAATACCTTGGGGTGTCTTCTTTCCAAAATGGGGTCACTTGTGGGGTAGTTATACTGCCCTGGCATTCTAGGGCCCAAATGTGTGGTAAGTAGGTAAATGACCTGTGAAATCCGAAAGGTGCTCTTTGGAATGTGGGCCCCTTTGCCCACCTAGGCTGCAAAAAAGTGTCACACATCTGGTATCTCCGTATTCAGGAGAAGTTGGGGAATGTGTTTTGGGGTGTCATTTTACATATACCCATGCTGTGTGAGAGAAATATCTTGGCAAAAGACAACTTTTCCCATTTTTTTATACAAAGTTGGCATTTGACCAAGATATTTATCTCACCCAGCATGGGTATATGTAAAATGACACCCCAAAACACATTCCCCAACTTCTCCTGAATACGGAGATACCACATGTGTGACACTTTTTTGCAGCCTAGGTGGGCAAAGGTGCCCAATTTCCTTTTAGGAGGGCATTTTTAGACATTTGGATACCAGACTTCTTCTCACGCTTTGGGGCCCCTAAAATGCCAGGGCAGTATAAATACCCCACATGTGACCCCATTTTGGAAAGAAGACACCCCAAGGTATTCAATGAGGGGCATGGCGAGTTCATAGAAAAAAAAAAATTTGGCACAAGTTAGCGGAAGTTGATTTTTTTTATTTTTTTCTCACAAAGTCTCCCTTTCCGCTAACTTGGGACAAACATTTCAATCTTTCATGGACTTAATATGCCCCTCAGCGAATACCTTGGGGTGTCTTCTTTCCAAGATGGTGTTATTTGTGGGGTGTTTGTACTGCCCTGGCATTTGAGGGTCTCCGCAATCATTACATGTATGCCCAGCATTTGGAGTTTCTGCTATTCTCCTTATATTGAGCATACAGGTAATGAGATTTTTTTTTTCCCGTTCAGCCTCTGAAAAAGATGAACAGCACAGATTTCTTCATTCGCATCGATCAATGTGGATGAAAAAATCTCTGCCAAAAAAAGAAAAAGGAGGGGAAAGGCGTCTGCCAGGACATAGGAGCTCCGCCCAACATCCATACCCACTTAGCTCGTATGCCCTGGCAAACCAGATTTCTCCATTCACATCAATCGATGTGGATGAATAAATCATTGCCGGGATTTTTTTTTTTATATATACAAAGTGTTTGCCAAAGTATATGAACACCGCCGCCTCCTCAGCTCATATGCCTCGGCAAACGTATCTTTTACTGCAGAGGAGAAATCTCGTCTTGCAGCGCCGCATACACCGACTTGCGTGTAATCTGACAGCAGCGCAATGCTTCTGTCCGAATGCACATCAGTGCTGCAGCTAGTCGATCGGTTGGTCCACCTGGAAGGTAAAAAAAAAAAAAAAAAAAAACAGGCCGCAACGCAATAAATTTATAAACTTTTGAACAGAACATATAAACTTTTTTTTAACTTTTTTAACTGAACGTTAACTTTTTTACTTACCGGTATTTTTTTTTTTGTTTAGTTTTTTTTACCTTTATAGAACGAACCTCTCCTTCCCCATGGGACAATGTGCAAAGCGCAAATCGCCCAAAGATGTGGCGAAGTACGTTATGCACTTTATCCCAGGTGAAAGGAGAGGTTTGCAGCAGCTGTGAGTTAAAGGGCCCCTGTGAGTTAAAGGGCCCCTCATTTTGGAAAGAAGACACCCCAAGGTATTCAATGAGGGGCATGGCGAGTTCATAGAAAAAAAAAAAAATTGGCACAAGTTAGCGGAAGTTGATTTTTTTGATTTTTTTCTCACAAAGTCTCCCTTTCCGCTAACTTGGGACAAAAATTTCAATCTTTCATGGACTCAATATGCCCCTCAGCGAATACCTTGGGGTGTCTTCTTTCCAAGATGGTGTTATTTGTGGGGTGTTTGTACTGCCCTGGCATTTGAGGGTCTCCGCAATCATTACATGTATGCCCAGCATTAGGAGTTTCTGCTATTCTCCTTATATTGAGCATACAGATAATGAGATTTTTTTTTCCCGTTCAGCCTCTGAAAAAGATGAACGGCACAGATTTCTTCATTCGCATCGATCAATGTGGATGAAAAAATCTCTGCCAAAAAAAGAAAAAGGAGGGGAAAGGCGTCTGCCAGGACATAGGAGCTCCGCCCAACATCCATACCCACTTAGCTCGTATGCCCTGGCAAACCAGATTTCTCCATTCACATCAATCGATGTGGATGAATAAATCATTGCCGGGATTTTTTTTTTTATATATACAAAGTGTTTGCCAAAGTATATGAACACCGCCGCCTCCTCAGCTCATATGCCTCGGCAAACGTATCTTTTACTGCAGAGGAGAAATCTCGTCTTGCAGCGCCGCATACACCGACTTGCGTGTAATCTGACAGCAGCGAATGCACATCAGTGCTGCAGCTAGTCGATCGGTTGGTCCACCTGGAAGGTAAAAAAAAAAAAAAACCAGGCCGCAACGCAATAAATTTATTAACTTTTGAACAGAACATATAAACTTTTTTTTAACTTTTTTAACTGAACGTTAACTTTTTTACTTACCGGTATTTTTTTTTTTGTTTAGTTTTTTTTACCTTTATAGAACGAACCTCTCCTTCCCCATGGGACAATGTGCAAAGCGCAAATCGCCCAAAGATGTGGCGAAGTACGTTATGCACTTTATCCCAGGTGAAAGGAGAGGTTTGCAGCAGCTGTGAGTTAAAGGGCCCTAATAGCCCTGTGTGCCTGTCCTGTGAGATGCAATCCCTATGCTAAGTGTACCTGTGTGTGGTACTTCCGGAAACACTCTCCATAGCATAGGGCAGGGTGGTCAGGACAGTCAGGACAGAAATAGCGGGTGTCACGCCTTATTCCACTCCTGCTACAGACACAACATCTTTTTCGGGGTGACGGTTGGGTTGAGGTACCAGGAACGACACTGGGGAAATGTCGCTCGTGTAGACGGCTAACTACACTGGTGGATGGGGCCACGGAACCTCCTGGATAAAGGAGGTTCTCGATGATCTCTTCCTGGAATTTGAGGAAGGATCGTGTTCTCCCAGCCTTACTGTAGAGAACAAAACTATTATACAGCGCCAATTGAATTAAATATACAGACACCTTCTTATACCAGCGTCTAAATACGGAGACAACATCTGGTCATTGAAGTCCACCCCTCCCATGAGCGCATTATAGTCGTGGACACAGAGGGGCTTTTCAATGACACGGGTTGCTCGCTCAATTTGTATTGTCGTGTCTGCGTGAATCGAGGAGAGCATGTAAACGTCACGCTTGTCTCTCCATTTCACCGCGAGCAGTTCTTCGTTTCACAAGGCAGCCCTCTCCCCCCTTGCAAGACGGGTGGTTACAAGCCATTGGGGGAAGCCCACGCGACTAGTTCGCGCGGTGCAACAGGCGCAAATCCGTTCTAGAAACAAATGCCTAAAGAGGGCCACACTTGTGTAGAAATTGTCCACATAAAGATGGTACCCCTTGCGGAATAAGGGTGACACCAAGTCCCAGACTGTCTTCCCACTGCTCTCCAGGTAGTCAGGGCAACCGACTGGCTCCAGGGTCTTATCTTTTCCCTCATAGATCCGAAATTTGTGGGTATAGCCTGTGGCCCTTTCACAGAGCTTATACAATTTGACCCCATACCGGGCACGCTTGCTTGGGATGTATTGTTTGAAGCCAAGGCGCCCGGTAAAATGTATTAGGGACTCGTCTACGCAGATGTTTTGCTCTGGGGTATACAAATCTGCAAATTTCTGGTTGAAGTGGTCAATGAGGGGCCGAATTTTGTGGAGCCGGTCAAAAGCTGGGTGGCCTCTGGGACGGGAGGTGGTGTTGTCGCTAAAATGCAGGAAACGGAGGATGGCCTCAAATCGTGCCCTGGACATAGCAGCAGAGAACATGGGCATGTGATGAATCGGGTTCGTAGACCAATATGACCGCAATTCATGCTTTTTAGTTAGAGGAGAAGGCCCAAAAAAAAATTAATTTCGGAAACTTGGACTGGTTTCCTTCCCGGGTTGGCGGATATAAATTGTGTGGCATACCGGTTTGTCTCTGCCACGACTAAGTCCAAGAGCTCCGCAGTCAAGAACAGCTCAAAAAATCCCAGGGCCGAACCGATTTGAGCCGTCTCAACCCGAACTCCAGACTGGGCGGTGAAAGGGGGAACTAATGGTGCGGCTGAAGTTGGTGACTGCCAATCAGGGTTTGCCAGCACCTCAGGGATTCTAGGGGCTCTACGGGCCTGTCTGTGCGGTGGCTGCGACGGGGTAACTACTGCACGTGCCACCGTACCAGCTTCAACTGCCCTTCTGGTGCTCGCCACGTCACCATGTTGTACGGCAGTGCTGGTACTAGGTCCAGGGAGGGCTGCGCTGCTGGTGTATGCCTCACCACCTGATCCGGCACCGACAGCCCTACTCTGCTGCTCTTGAAGCGGATCCTGCACAACCTGTGGTCTAGCGACACGGGGCCTGGTACGCCTGGTGCTATCAGGGACCTCCACCTCCTCGTCCGAACTTTGGGTCAGAGAGCCACTGCTTTCTACAGGTTCATATTCTGACCCGCTAGATTCGTCAGATGAGGGTTCCCATTCCTCATCCGACTGGGTCAGAATCCTGTAGGCCTCTTCAGAAGAATACCCCCTGTTTGACATTTTGGACTACTAAATTTAGGGGTATTCCCTGAGACTACCCAAGAAAAAAAGCAAGCCTGTCTTACAAAGGGGAGGCTAGCGAAGTACCGGAGGCCGCTGCGGTTGATAAAAAAATATCAAAACTGATTTTTTTCATCGCCGCAGTGCGTGTAAAATGAATGTGCAGTGATCAAAAAAAATTTGTTTTTTGTCACTGCGGTGGGGCGGGCGTGGGTGAACGCACGTGTGGGCGACCGATCAGGCCTGATTGGGCAAACACTGCGTTTTGGGTGGAGGGCGAGCTAAGGTGACACTAATACAATTATAGATCTGACCGTGATCAGTTTTGATCACTTACAGATACTATAATAGTACAAATGCTGATTAGCGATACGCTAAACAGCGAATAAGTGACTGCGGTGCGGTGGGCTGGGAGCTAACTCACGCTAAACTACCTAACCAAGGGGCCTAAACTATCCCTAAAACCTAACAGTCAATACCTGTGGAAAAAAAAAAGTGACAGTTTACACTGATCACTTTTTTTCCTTTCACTAGTGATTGACAGGGGCGATCAAAGGGGTGATCAAAGGGTTAATTGGGGTGCAGGGGGGTGATCTGGGGCTACAGTGAAGTGTTTGGTGCTACTCACAGTTCAGTCTGCTCCTCTGCTGGATCCAACCGACGAAAAGGACCAGCAGAGGAGCAGAGAAGCCATATAACAGATCATATTTACTAATATGATCTGTTATATGGCTTGTGATTGGATTTTTTTTAAAATCGCCAGCCTGCCAGCCAATGATCGTTGCTGGCAGGCTGGTGACTAAATTGTTCTTTAAATTTTGCCGGCCCGCGATGCGCATGCGCGGGCCGGCTTTGAGCGAAATCTCGCGTCTCGCGAGATGACGCGTATATGCGTGACTGTGCGCAGCGCTGCCACCTCCGGAACGCGAATCTGCGTTAGCCGGTCCGGAGGTGGTTAATAGATAAACAATTCTATTACATCTTGATTCTCAATTAAGGGTGGATAAGCTGTCTAGTTCTATTATTGTTGGGTCATCCACGTTGTTTAACAGTTAAGTAGGGATGAGCTAACCTGGACCGTAATGTTTGGGTTCGTTCCGAACATTACGATGTCTGGGTACCCGAACACAGACTTTGCAGCCAAAGTCTGTGCTCAGGTTCGGTGTTCGGTTGAATCATAAAGCTAGTTGAAAGGCTGTAGTGCAGCAATCAACAAGCTTTTAAGCTGTGGGCACTTTGAAGTTATCACAGTCATGCCTAGTATTGACATGGCTGCGATTGGCCGGTGCAGCATGTGACCCTGGATGCGATGCCATTCTGCTCTGATTGTAGAGACAGGATGCTGCTCCAGTAAGGGACAGTTCTAGGCTGTTAATCTGACTGTTAATTCTGTGGGTGACCTATAGCCATTTTTTGGGGGTGCAAAACACTTCCTTTGGATCCATCACACAGAAAAACAATACTTAATCTGGCTGTTAATTTTGTCGGTGACCGATAGCCATTTTTTGGGGGCAAAACTCCTCCTTTGAATCCATCACACAGAAAAACAATACTTAATCTGGCTGTTAATTTTGTTGTTGACATAAACCCATTTTTTTAGTTGCAAAACACCTTCTTTGCATCCGTCACATTGTAATAGTATAGATAATCAGTCTGCTAAATCTGTCAGTGACATAAACCCATCTTTGGGTTTTCAAAACACCTCCTTTGCATCCATTGTTCTGTAATAGAATAGTTAATAAGTCTGTTAATTCTATCGGTGACATAAACCCATTATTTGGGTTGCAAAACACCACCTTTGCATCCATCACACTGTAATAGTATAGTTAACCAATCAGTTAATTCTGTCAGTGGCATAAACCCATTTTTTGGAGTGCAAAAAACCTAATTTGCATCCGTCACACTGTAATATTATAATTAATCATTCTGTTATTTATGTTGGTGACATAAACACTTTTTTTTGGGCGCAAAACACCTCCTTTGCATCCGTGACACTGTAATAGAATAGTTAATCAGTCTGTTAATTCTGTGGGTGCCCTCAAATAATGAGGAGAGCATCAAATAAGGGACTTGGCCGTGGTGCTGTTGGTGTTGATGGAGCTCCTGCTGCAGGGAGAGGACGCTGTCGATCTTTGCCAGCTACACACCCAAATGAAACACCTTCCTCTGGTGCACGCAAGCGACAGGACATTCTGTGTCGTTTTGTAGACCTGAATACAACTGTACGAATGGTAAGGCCAGAACAAGTAGAGGCGGTATTAGATTGGATGGCTGACAGTGCCTCCAGTTCCTGCAGATTGTCTTCCACCCGGTCCCCTTGCACCGCAGCCAAGCAGTCTGAGCCCCAAGTCATGCAGTCACTTATGCTATTTGATGACTCTGCTGGCTGGGGTTCCGTGGACCATCCACCTAGCCCTGCCCCAGAAGTGGAAGAGATTGAGTGCACAGATGCCCAGCCACTTATATTTGAGAATGAGGACATGGGAGGGCCACCGCAGCACGTCTCTGATGATGATAATGATAAAACATAGGTTTCTACTGCTGCAGCTTTCTGCAGTATGCAGACCATCAAGGAGGGAACGGGTGAGGAGTGGGTGGAAGATGATGTGAAGGATGATGAGGTCCCAGACCCCACATGGAATCAAGGTTATCCAAGTGACATGTGCAGTTCAGAGGAAGAGGTTGTGGTGATGCAGTGCCATCCGCACAGCACAAGAGGGAGCAGGGTGCAAAAAGCCACAGCAGCCGGCTCCTAGCCAGTATGCCTGCTACTGCCCAATGGACTGAGGGACAGAGCACACCAAAGCCAGCTCAAAGGAGTTCCCTGGCATGGCAGTTCTTCAGGCAATGTGCTGAGGATAAGACACAGGTGGTTTGCATGCTGTGCAGTAAGAGCCTGAAATGAGGCATAAATGTTCTAAACCTGAGCACCACCTGCATGACTAGGCATCTAAATGCAAAGATCTGAGGCTCCTTTTGCTCCCTCATCTGCTGCGATCTCGGTCTCTTTTTCCCCCTTTGGAGCGACAGGGCCACCTGGCAACCCGCAAAGAGAGGATTTGACAATGTAGAGTCCTGGAGCAGGGGGTACTTTGATGTTTGGACATTTGTGGACATTTGCCTATTTCCCCTATGTAAAGTTCTAAACTTCTTACTTTATTTCACTTGAAAAGGTTAACTTATACTGTTTAACAGTGTTGATCTCGAATATTCGAATTGCAAATTTTTATCGCGAATATCGGCACTTCGAGAATTCGCGAATATTTAGAGTATAGTGATTCATATTCGTAATTTTGAATATTCGAGATTTTTTTTAAAATCAGTACACATGATCCCTCCCTGCTTCTAGCTTGTGGGCCAATGAAAAGGCTGCAATATCTTTGACTTTAGGAGTAGTGTTGTTTGCTAAATTTTTCAATTGCCGATTTCCGCAATCAAGAAAATAATGACTGGAGATAACGAATTCGCGAATATATGGCGAATATTCGCCCAAATATTCGCAAAATATCACGAATTCGAATATTGCCCCTGCCGCTTATCACTACTGTTTAATACTGTGTAACTATATGCAAATTATATGTTGAGACATATATCAGGTTCATTATCACTGTATTTACATGGCTGTCACGAGTTGGAGGTCCCAGGAGAGACCACCGCATCGTCAAGCAATAAACAAACGGAAATCAGGTACAGACACACAAGAGTTTATTGCACAAACAGAACCAGGGAAGGCAGCACAGACAAAACATGAGCTCTATGTACCGTCAGCACAGTGGGAGAAAACCCCCACTGTGCCACTGTCTAGTAATACTCCAGAGGGGCTTGACTAAGCAACTCCTGGTATTCACTAGGGCCCCAGATGGTAGAGTTAGACTTTGCAGCAGGAAGTTGCCAGGGTCCACTCTGAAGCGTGAACTAGACAGTGACAGCAGGAACGAATGGACAACAGGTACCAGAAGGTACTGATGGCACATAGGCATACATAACATAGACAGGCAAATACAAGCAGGGCAACTAATAACACAAGAAGGAATACATAGCAAGGAAACAGGAGTGACAATGAGCAGAGAAGGACTTGCTCCACCAGTAGTAAACTGCATGGCCTTGCGCATTGCACCTTGCTGCAAAGAAAGGTGCAGCAAGGACTTGCTGAACAGAGACATGAGTACACACAAGGTAACTAAAACATAACTGGCAGAACAGATAACAGAAACACAGGAAAGGACATCAAAGAGGACAGGAATGAACAAGTAGGAAACCCACAGAGCACAGACAGACAGACATCCAATCGGTCAGCAGCATGGGAGAGTGAGTACAAACAGGAGCAGGACAAGACAACACACACCAGGAGAGCTGACCCAGAACTGAGGAAACCTCAGCCTTATATACAGGTTCCATAGGTGCAGCAGAGAGGCCACACCCATGGAGCAGACAGAGGATTAACTCCTAATAGGAACACAGGGAAGTTAACCCATAAAGAACCACAAACACACAGGAACGGAACTGCAGCGAGAGCATAGACAGAAGGTCACAGCCAAAGGTAACGACTGTGACAATGGCTCTGTGGAAAGGGTTAATGAATACTGAGAGACTGTTAGAACTTTGGATGAGAAGCTAGTAATTTTCCACAGCTGCTATAGAGTCTAACCTAACCCCTTAAGGACTCGGCCCTATTTCACCTTAAGGACTTGGCCATTTTTTGCAAATCTGACCAGTGTCACTTTAAGTGCTGATAACTTTAAAACGCTTTGACTCATCCAGGCCATTCTGAGATAGTTTTTTTCGTCACATATTGTACTTCATGACACTGGTAAAATTAAGTAAAAATAATTCATTTTTATTTATAAAAAAATACCAAATTTACCAAAAAAAAATAAAAAAAATGCACATTTCCAAGTTTCAATTTCTCTACTTTTATAATACATAGTAATACCTCCAAAAATAGTTATTACTTTACATTCCCCATATGTCTACTTCATGTTTGGATCAATTTGGGAATGATATTTTATTTTTGGGGGATGTTACAAGGTCTGAAGTCACTTTGTGAGGCTTACATAATAGAAACCACCCAAAAATGACCCCATTCTAGAAACTACACCCCTCAAGGTATTCAAAACAGATTTTACAAACTTTGTTAACCCTTTAGGTGTTGCACAAGAGTTATCGGCAAATGGAGATGAAATTTGAGAATTTAAATTTTTTGGCAAATTTTCCATTTTAATCCATTTTTTCCAGTAACAAAGCAAGGGTAAACAGCCAAACAAAATGCTATATTTATTGCCCTAATTCTGTAGTTTGCAGAAACACCCCATATGTGGCCGTAAACTACTGTACGGGCACACAGTAGGGCGTAGAGGGAAAGGTGCGCCGTATGGTTTTTGGAAGGCAAATTTTGCTGGACTGGACACCATGTCCCATTTGAAGCCCCCCTGATGCACCCCTAGAGTAGAAACTCCATAAAAGTGACCCCATCTAAGAAACTACACCCCTCAAGGTATTCAAAACTGATTTTACAAACTTTGTTAACCCTTTAGGTGTTGCACAAGATTTAATGGAAAATAGAGATACAATTTCAAAATTTCACTTTTTTGGCAGATTTTCCATTTTAATATTTTTTTGCAATTACAAAGCAAGGGTTAACAGCCAAACAAAACTCATTATTTATGGCCCTGATTCTGTAGTTTACAAAAACACCCCATATGTGGTCGTAAACTGCTGTACAAGCACACGGCAGGGCACAGAAGGAAAGGAATGCCATACGGTTTTTGGAAGGCAGATTTTTCTAGACACCATGTCCCATTTGAAGCCCCCCTGATGCACCCCTTAGAGTAGAAACTCCAAAAAAGTGACCCCATTTTAGAAACTACAGGATAGGGTGGAAGTTTTGTTGCTACTAGTTTAGGGTACATATGATTTTTGGTTGCTCTATATTACACTTTTTGTGAGGCAAGGTAACAAGAAATAGCTTTTTTAGCACCGTTTTTTTTTTGTTATTTACAACATTCATCTGACAGGTTAGATCATGTGGTATTTTTATAGAGCAGGTTGTCACGGACGCGGCGATACCTAATATGTATACATTTTTTTTATTTATGTAAGTTTTACACAATGATTTCATTTTTAAAACCAAAAAATCATGTTTTAGTGTCTCCATAGTCTGAGAGCCATAGTTTTTTCAGTTTTTGGGCGATTATCTTAGGTAGGGTTTTTTTTTTTGTGGGATGAGATGACGGTTTGATTGGCACTATTTATAGGTGCATATGACTTTTTGATCGCTTGCTATTACACTTTTTGTGACGTAAGATGACAAAAAATTGCTTTTTTTGCACCGTTTTTATTTTTATTTTTTTACGGTGTTCACCTGAGGGGTTAGGTCATGTGATATTTTTATAGAGACGGTCGATACGGATGCGGAGATGCCTAATATGTATACTTTTTTTATATATGTAAGTTTTACACAATGATTTCATTTTTGAAACAAAAAAAATCATGTTTTAGTGTTTCCATAGTCTAAGAGCCATATTTTTTTCAGTTTTTGGGCGATTTTCTTGGGTAGGGTATGATTTTGCGGGATGAGATGACGGTTTGATTGGAACTATTTTGGCGTACATGTGACTTTTTTGATCACTTTTATTACCTTTTTTGGGAAGTAAGGTGGGCAAAATTTCAATTTCCTCATAGTTTTAATTTTTTTATTTTTATGGCGTTCACCGTGCAGGGAAAGTAACATGACCATTTTATAGATCAGGTCGTTATGGACGCGGCGATACCTAATATGTGTAGTGAATGAAGAAAATCCGCAGCACTCCTTGAAAAATAAAATGTGCTCTTTATTCACACATATCAAATGTTGACAACGTTTCGGTTCTCTCACAGAACCTTTCTCAAGTCAGACCTGACTTGAGAAAGGTTCTGTGAGAGAACCGAAACGTTGTCAACATTTGATATGTGTGAATAAAGAGCACATTTTATTTTTCAAGGAGTGCTGCGGATTTTCTTCATTGTCTTCCGTCCTGAGTCGAGAGACCACCGCGGGCACCCTGTCTTACCTTTGAAGGGAGTGCTGCTGGATTTTCTTCATGGATCTAATATGTGTAGTGTATTTAATTTTTTTAATTTTTATTCAGTGATAAATGTTTTTTTTTAATCTTAACTTTATTCACTTTTTTTTTACCCAGACCCACTTGGTTCTTGAAGATCCAGTGGGTCTGATGTCTGTATAATACAGTACAGTACACTATATAGGGTATTGTACTGTATTTTACTTACACTTTGTCTGAACAGATCTATGCCTTTTGCACAGATCTGTTCAGCACCATGACAGCAGGATGCCTGAGAAGTCCTGTTGCAATGGGAACCTTCCCCGTCTGCTTAGTTGTGGCCACAACTGCGCAGACGGGGAAGGGTAAGGAGGGGGGCTACCTCCCTCTGTCACCCCATCCTGTCGGGGGGCTGCAAAGGCACAGCAGCCCCCCAATGGGAGAGGGAGGGAGCCCCCTCTTACTGTTAACTTTTTCCATACAGCGGTCCGTACGGACCGCAGTATGGAAAGGGTTAAACAGCTGACATCACAGCACAGATGTCAGCCGTTTATACCAGAGTGTGAGCAATGTGCTGACACTCTGGTATACCCACTGAACACCAATGATTATTCAAGAGGAGGTGGGCGGGGGATCGCGATCCCGCCTGCCACACCTTCTGCAACACCCCCCTATCACCACCCGCCGCCATAAAATCATTCAGGGGTGCAGGGGGGGTGAAAAAAAACTTCATATGAGGCATTTTAAAGTTTGATCCCCGCGGTCAGGGACCGCGGGGATCAGAATCGGCAGATAGCGTAGCAAACCGCAGGTCTGACTTGACCTGCGGTTTGCTGTGATCGCCGATACGAGTGGGTCACATGACCCCCCCCCGGCATTGTGACAGGATGCCGGCTGAATGATTTCAGCCGGCATCCTGTTCGGATTAACACTCGCAGCGCCGCAATCTCATTTTAAACTCATGACGTACCGGTACGTCATGGGTCCTTAAGGACTGGGGAAACATGCCGTACCGGTACGTCATGCGTCCCTAAGGGGTTAAAGAATAGCTTGTTTTGGAGGAATAAAGCCAGACTTGTTTACCCCCAAACCCAAACAGACTGACCTCGTGACTGTCTGGTTTAGCTATGTGTCACTACCAGAGATTTGAGACGTTCTCACAGCTCTGTTTCTCCACCCCTGTGATGATGTCACTACTAGAGCTTGGAGGAGTTCCCTCTGCTCTGTTTCTCCGCCCCTGTGTTGAGGTCTTTACTTCCTCCCAGCTGTCCCTCCTGTGTTTGATTTCTCTGCCTTTAAATCACCCCTCCTCCTTTGTAGGGTGTGGATTATACTTTTCATTTGAGCTGTATCTCTCGCTTGAGTATCTTCACTTGTGTGTTATCTTTCTATGGACCTGAGTTCTGCTGAAGCAAGTACTTCGGATAGTGTCTGCTGACGTTGGATCTGTCTTCACTGCTGCTGCAGTTCCTTCAGTTAAGTGTGCAGACATTGTGTGATTCTGTTTGTTTTCTGACTGGATCCGAGGCGACCCCGGTTCCGTCCATATTCTGAGCAGGGCACCGGTGGCCGTGACCCTTCCACTATTGTAGGGGTTACAGTGGTCATCAGCCTTAGGTACGCGGGCATGTCCCGATCCACCATTTGGATCTGGACATGTGCTTAGCAGCATAGGGAGAGCTTTTAGGGTCTGACAGGGGTCACCCTTTATCCTCCCTAGTTTGGGTCCAGTCAATAGCTTATTCACTGTGTATGCTCTTGTTGCTCACATACAGACGTGACATTATAATCCACCATAACCGTCCTTTTTGACATGGATCCGCTTTCTAACCTGGTTGACCGTATGCAGGGTCTTTCTTTGGAGGTAGCGGATCTCCGTCAATCTATGACTCAGCTTCATGCATTGGCCCATGGAGTCTGTTGCGAGCCAAAGGTCTCACTTCCGGAAACGTTCTCCGGGGGCAGTGAGAATTTTGTTCGCTTCAGAGAGGCATGCAAACTCCATTTTTGCTTGTGTCCCCATTCCTCTGGTAATGAGGAGCAGAGGGTGAGGATTGTCATCTCCCTGCTCAGGGGTAATGCTCAGACTTGGGCTTTTTCACTGCCATCGGGGGATCCCTCCCTTCGATCCGTGGAAAGATTTTTTGTGGCCCTGGGGCAGATATATGATGACCCGGATCGTGTTGCTCTGGCTGAATCCAACTTACGTTTTTTATGCCAGAACAAACTGTCTGCGGAGCTTTATTGTTCTGAATTTCGGAGATGGGCAGCTGATTCAGGTTGGAATGATGCTGCACTCCGGAGTCAGTTCTGTCATGGTCTCTCAGAGAGATTGAAAGATGAGTTTGCTTTCCATGAGAGACCAACGTCCTTAGAGTCTGCCATGTCATTGGCGGTACGCCTTGACAGGCATCTAAGAGAAAGAAACGAGACCTCTCTGTCCAGCCATTGTCAGTCTAGGGGCAGAGGTGCGGACTCATTCAGTGTGCAGGGGCCTCATCCTGTCTCGGTCCCCTCTGAGGAGGAGCCCATGCAGCTAGGTCGACTTGCCCCTGATAAAGGAGGATTTAATCCTCAGAGAATGGTGTGTTTTTGTTGTGAGGGCATAGGTCATTTGGCAAATGTTTGTCCGTCTAGGAAATTCATGAACTGTACTAAGAGTGATAATAAGAGAAAAACCTCAAAAGGTAAATCATCAAACTCTGCTTCATCTGCTACTTTGGGCAAAGTTGATGTAGGAATTGATGCTTTTCCCCTGACCTGCAGTTCCCATTTTCTCCTTTCTGCCAAGGTGGCGCTAGAGAGCAAAGTCATTTCTTGTGAAATTTTTGTCGATAGTGGAGCGGCTGTCAATCTTATTGACACTCAATTTGTAGCCATGCATGGTTTTCAGGTTTGCACATTAGAAAAGGATATACCTGTTTTTGCTATTGACTCTGCTCCACTCTCACAGAGATCCCTGAAGGGCATTGTTCACAATATCCGGTTAGCTGTAGGTGACACTCATGTGGAGGATATTTCTTGTTTTGTCCTTAACGGATTGCCTTCTCCTCTAGTTTTGGGGTTACCCTGGCTCACTAGACATAACCCCACTATTGATTGGCAAGGAAGGCAAATAAATGAGTGGAGTGAGTTTTGTAGAGAGAATTGTCTCACAGCGACTTTGGCAGAGGTGTCTACTAAAACTGTGCCATAATTTCTCTCTGATTTCTCGGACGTGTTTTCCGAGAGCGGTGTTCAGGAGCTACCTCCTCGGAGTTTGACTGTCCCATTAACCTCATTCCCGGCGCCAAGCTGCCAAAAGCACGCCTCTACAATCTCTCACAACCGGAAAGAATCGCAATGTGAACCTATACCTCTGAGAGTCTCGATAAGGGGCATATTCGTCCCTCAAAATCACCTGTTGCCGCTGGGTTTTTTTTTGTTAAAAAAAAAAGATGGCTCTCTGAGACCTTGCCTAGATTTTAGGGAGCTGAACCGTATCACGATTCGCGATCCCTATCCCCTTCCTCTGATCCCGGACCTCTTCAACCAAATTGTTGGGGCCAAGGTTTTTTCCAAATTGGATTTGATAGGCGCGTACAACCTAGTCAGGGTCAGAGAGGGGGATGAATGGAAAACGGCCTTTAATACCCCTAACGGGCATTTCGAGAATCTCGTTATGCCTTTCGGCCTGATGAATGCTCCAGCCGTCTTTCAGCATTTTGTTAACAGTATTTTCTACCATTTAATGGGGAAATTTGTATTGGTGTACATTGATGATATTTTGATTTTTTCCCCTGATGTTCAGACCCATCAGGATCATCTTTTTCAGGTTCTCCGGATTCTGCGGGAAAATAAATTGGACGCCAAGCTGGAGAAATGTGTTTTTATGGTATCGGAGATTCAATTTCTGGGTTTTCTCCTCTCTGCTTCTGGTTTTCGCATGGATCCGGAGAAGGTTCGTGCTGTGCTTAAGTGGGAGCTTCCTGAGAATCAGAAGGCTTTGATGCGCTTTCTGGGTTTTGCGAACTATCACAGAAAGTTCATTTTGAATTATTCCTCTGTTGTCAAACCCCTCACTGACATTACAAAAAAGCGGGCGGATTTTTCCTCTTGGTCGGAGGAGGCGCTTGCAGCTTTTTCTAAGATTAAAGAGAGTTTTGCGTCTGCTCCCATCTTGGTGCATCCCGATGTTTCCTTACCTTTTATTGTTGAGGTGGATGCTTCCGAGGTGGGTGTGGGTGCGGAATTGTCCCAGGGCCCTTCTCCTGCCAAATGGCGACCCTGTGCCTTTTTCTCTAAAAAACTCTCCCCGGCAGAGAAAAACTATGATGTGGGAGATAGGGAGTTGTTGGCCATCAAGTTGGCTTTCGAGGAATGGCGCCATTGGTTGGAGGAGGGCAGGCACCCTATCACCGTTTTTACCGACCATAAGAATCAGGCGTACTTGGAGTCGGCCAAGCGTATGAATCCGAGACAGGCCAGATGGTCTCTGTTCTTCTCCAGATTCAATTTTGTCGTTACATTCCGCCCTGGGATCAAAAATGTGAAGGCTGATGCTCTCTCTCGCTGTTTTCCGGGAGGAGGAAACTCTGAGGACCCGGGTCCCATTTTGGTGGAGGGGGTAGTTGTTTCTGCTCTGTATTCTGATTTGGAGGCCGAGGTCCAGGCTGCCCAGACTGAGGCACCTGCCCGTTGTCTTTCTGGGAAGTTGTTTGTGCCTCCTGAGTTACGTCACAAACTCTTCAAGGAGCATCATGATACTGTTCTTGCTGGTCACCCCGGGAGTAGAGCCACGGTAGATCTCATTGCTCGGAGATTTTGGTGGCCAGCTCTTCATAAGTCAGTGGAGGGTTTTGTGGCTGCTTGTGAGACGTGCGCTCGCGCGAAGGTCCCTCGTTCACAGCCTTCAGGTCCCCTTCTCCCGTTACCCATACCTTCCGTCCTTGGACACACCTGTCCATGGACTTTATCACGGATCTTGCTCGTTCCTCAGGGAAGTCAGTGATCCTGGTGGTGGTGGACCGTTTTAGCAAGATGGCTCATTTCGTACCCTTCCCTGGTTTACCCAATGCTAAAACGTTGGAGCAAGCTTTTGTCGACCATATTCTTAATTTGCATGGCATTCCCTCTGATATTGTTTCCGATAGAGGCACGCAGTTTGTGTCCAGATTCTGGAAGGCTTTCTGTTCTCGCCTGGGGGTTCGGCTGTCCTTCTCTTCTGCTTTTCACCCGCAGTCGAATGGTCAGACTGAACGTGTCAATCAGAATCTGGAGACATATTTGCGCAGAGAACCAGGAGGATTGGTGTTCATTTCTCCCTCTGGCTGAGTTTGCTCTGAACAACCGTCGTCAGGAATCTTCTGATAAGTCACCATTCTTTGGTGCATATGGGTTCCATCCGCAGTTTGGGACATTCTCGGGAGGGGCTCCTTCTGGTTTGCCTGAGGAGGAGAGATTTTCCTCGTCTTTGTCTACCATTTGGCAAAAGATTCAGAGTAATCTTAGAAAGATGAGTGAGAAATATAAGCGTGTGGCTGATAAGAGACGTGTGCTTGGTCCGGACCTGAATGTCGGTGATCTGGTGTGGTTGTCTACAAGAAATATTAAACTGAAGGTTCCCTCCTGGAAATTGGGTCCCAAGTTTATTGGGCCTTATAAAATCTTGTCAGTCGTCAATCCTGTTGCCTTCCGTCTTGATCTTCCACGGGTTTGGAAGATACATAATGTATTTCACAGATCTCTCTTAAAACCATATGTCCAGCCCACGGTACCCTCCTCTTTGCCTCCTCCTCTGATTTTGGTTGATGGCAATCTGGAGTTTGAGGTTTCCAGAATTGTGGACTCTCGCATTTTCCGCGGTTCTCTTCAGTACCTCGTTCATTGGAAGGGTTATGGTCCTGAGGAGAGGATGTGGGTCCCGGTGTCGGACATGAAAGCCACTCGCCTCATCAGGGCATTTCATAGGGCTCATCCTGAGAAGGTGGGTCCTGGGTGTCCGGAGTCCACCCGTAGAGGGGGGGGTACTGTCACTACCAGAGCTTTGAGACGTTCTCACAGCTCTGTTTCTCCACCCCTGTGATGATGTCACTACTAGAGCTTGGAGGAGTTCCCTCTGCTCTGTTTCTCCGCCCCTGTGTTGAGGTCTTTACTTCCTCCCAGCTGTCCCTCCTGTGTTTGATTTCTCTGCCTTTAAATCACCCCTCCTCCTTTGTAGGGTGTGGATTATACTTTTCATTTGAGCTGTATCTCTCGCTTGAGTATCTTCACTTGTGTGTTATCTTTCTATGGACCTGAGTTCTGCTGAAGCAAGTACTTCGGATAGTGTCTGCTGACTTTGGATCTGTCTTCACTGCTGCTGCAGCTCCTTCAGTTAAGTGTGCAGACATTGTGTGTTTCTGTTTGTTTTTCTGACTGGATCCGAGGCGACCCCGGTTCTGTCCATATTATGAGCAGGGCACCGGTGGCCGTGCCCCTTCCACTATTGTAGGGGTTACAGTGGTCATCAGCCTTAGGTACGCGGGCATGTCCCGATCCACCATTTGGATCTGGACATGTGCTTAGCAGCATAGGGAGAGCTTTTAGGGTCTGACAGGGGTCACCCTTTATCCTCCCTAGTTTGGGTCCGGTCAGTAGCTTATTCACTGTGTATGCTCTTGTTGCTCACATACAGACGTGACACTATGTTGTTATGTCTGGAAACTTGTTTTTGTCCAGAAAAACTGCTGTGTCATTGCAATTGAATATCTGTGCTGAGCTTCTCCACTCTACCCCTTCCACTAGAAGGTTCTAGTCTAGCTAAAACTTTATATAAGGAGAACCGTCAGAGTCCCTAGTGTTCTGCAGTTAAGGACCAGTGCTTGGATGGGAGACTCATGCCAATCTGCCAGAAGAAGACGCTGAGATGGGGACGCTGAGCTACAGACCATGGGTCATTAGCCCTGTGACTAAGGAGCCACCCGGACTACTGAGCTACAGACTTTGGGCCCTTGACCAGGATGCCAGCCTCCTGTGAGAGAGAGGGACAGCTACATAGCTCAGGCCTTTCCTCAGCATCAAACCCTTCTTCTGCCAGGGAGGAGACTGGAGAAGCCAGCCCGATGCCTCATCTGCATTCTATTGTACCTGAATTCCTCTTGTAAAGAAGCACCCTGGTTAACTGCAGGCCCTGACTCTCTGGACTTATTTCCCATTGGGGTGCACCACGCCTTACCATCCCTTCCACAGAGCAGCAATATGTGGTGACACCTCAACGGTGTCCGGGGACCCAGCGTAGCATTGGGCCACGCCAAACTCGGCCACTGCAACAGCAACACCACCACCCCAGTCAGCAGTGTCACCGAGCATCTCCACACTGTCCCATGAAAGCGTTCAACTGTTCTTCCCCCGTTATTGGAGTGCCCACCTTGTGTCATAGATAAGCAAATCCATTAGAACTTGATTCTCAAATTTGGGTCAATAAGCTGTCTAATTTTACAATTATTGTTGTTGTTTAATAGATAAGCAGTTCTATTATAGCTAGATTCTCAAATTAGGGTGAATAAGATGTCTAATTTTACTCTAGTTGGGGTGTCCAACTTGTTTAATAGATAAGAAATTGTATTAGGCCTTTAATCTCAAATATGGGTCAATAAGCTGTCTAATTTTACAATTATTGTTGTTGTTTAATAGATAAGCAGTTCTATTATAGCTAGATTCTCAAATTAGGGTGAATAATATGTCTAATTTTACTCTAGTTGTGGTGTCCACCTTGTTTAATACATTAATAACTCTATTACGCCTTGCCCACCTTGTGTTATAGATAAGCAAACCCATTAGAACTTTTCTTAAATTGGGGTGAATAAGCTTTCTAATTTCACTGATATTCTGATGTTTTCTTTTTTTAAATAGATAAGCAATTCAATTAGGCCTTGATTCTCAAATTGTGGTGAATAAGCTTTTTAATTTTACTGATATTGTGGTGTTCTTTTTTTAATAGATAAGCAATTGAATTAGGCCTTGATTCTTAAATTGGGGTGAATAAGCTTTCTAATTTTACTGTTATTGGGATGTCCACCTTGATTAATAGATGAGCAATTCAATAAGGCCATGATTCTCAAATTGGGGTGAATAAGCGGTGTAATTTAACTGTTATTGGGGTGCCCACCTTGTGTCATAGATGAGCAAATCCATTAGAACTTGATTCTCAAATTAGGGTTAATAAACTGTCTAATTTTACTGTTATTGTGGTGTTTTCCTTTATTAATAGATAAGCAATTCAATTAGACCTTGATTCTCAAATTGGGGTGAATAAGCTGTCTAGTTCTACTGTTATTGGGGTATCCACCTTGTTTAATAGATAAGCAATTCTATTATGCCCCGATTCTCAAATTGGGGTGAATAAGCTGTCTAGTTCAACTGTTATTGGGGTGTCCATCTTGTTTAAAAGATATTGTTTAATAGATAAGCAATTCTATTAGGCCCAAATTCTCAAATTGGGGTGAATAACCTGCCTAGTTCTACTGTTATTGGGGTGTCCACCTTGTTTAAGAGATAAACAATTCTATTACATCTTGAATCTCTTCTACTGTTAGCAGGGTGTCCACATTGACATTTAATAACTTATTTTACATATACAGTTAGTGTTACAGTACAGTATGTTCAACATGTCAAAGGAACGGGCAGTGGAAAAAATGTTGCTGGAACCAGCAGAAGTAGCAGCAGAAGAAAGAGGGATGGTAGGAACAGCCGCATCAACAGGCTAGAGCTGCCACAGTCATCCAGCGGTCATTTTTTCAACATCATCTCAACTGATCTCAGACACCCACGACCAGGAGTCGGTGGGTTCCTCCGACACCACACTTATTTGGCATGGCCCATTGAACAGATTTGGACAAGATGTCTGCTGCTTCTTCCTGTAGGCTTGCAAGTAGTCACAATGACAGTTGCATGGGAGCAGGTTTTGCCAGTGGTCAGGGACACGGCCATTATACTGTTGAGGGTTACATAAGTGACGAGCAGAAAAAAGTGGATAATGATGTAGCCGATCGCAAGTGGGAGCCAAGTGAAGAGGGGTCATCATTAGGGGGTGACGGTGGCAGCTTGCCTGTGAGACAGGTGCATGGTAGCAGAGTATGGCTGAGCCAGCAGGGTACAAGCATGGCTGTGAGCAGCAGGGTGGCAACAGTATGAGATCTGGATCCAAACGTACTCAGTGTAGACCGTCTGTTAATCAGGAGCCTTCCTGTCTGGAAACATCTAGCGGTGCATGGCTTCATAGAGACAGTGGCAGGAAGTCAGCACAGAGTCGTGGGGTAAAATGCCATACTCAATGTTGTGGGAGTTTTTCATCAAGTAGCTTGAGGACATCAGCATGCCCGTATGTAGGATCTGTGGACAGAAGGTGAAGTGCGATGGTGTCAAAACATGAAGCATAACCATAAAGTGGCCTTGGAAAACCATGACACATTTAGTGGTACAGCCTGATACATCTCCCAGAGGCCCACACTGCTTCTCCAGGATTCAAGGCTCCACTACCTCAGCAGAAAGCAGCTGTGTTTCCTTCCCATTGTCTACTGGTCCTGATGCTCCTCCTACTCCTCATCACACGATTCGCCAGCAAACGATCACCGAAACGATTGCAAAGAAACAACAGTATGTATGCACACATTTAACGGAGTAGAAACTGTGTCTGAATATTTATGCTATCTCCGATTAACAGTCTATATTATTTATGTGAATAAATTAGAATCTGTAAAGGAGGAGATTCTAATATATTATCATAAATACCAAGCTAAAAAGAGCTTGTGATCTGCGCTAAGTTAGATGACAAAAAGAAGGCAGTGATAAATCAAAATATATATATTTATTAAAAAACAATAATACAGTGCAAATTAATATTTAAAAAAATTGGGGACAAATGGAATTCAATCAATGATATGCAAATTTTTAAGAAAGTCAAAGTAATCTAAAGTGTATATATATATATCCACTACTATGCCTTATTATGACAATACCCTTAAATTATATTTTAAATCAATTTGATACCTCATTTCTCTCAGACGACAAATGTCTGATTTAAACCAAAGCTGGTCTATTTCAGATTTCCTATTTTATTGATACAAATATATATACATAATTAACCATACCGGCCTAGAACTGAATTCAGTTCTTTGGAGATGATGCAGTGTTTCCAACAGTACATATAAATCTCCCTGAATCGGATCAAGTTTTAGGATGATGCTGCAGGTACACCCCAATCTTATTCCAAAACAGATACTATACACAAAGTATGGTTAATTGAATATATATAGATATATGGCTGAAAGGGTGGTCAAGTGGCTGGGTCCGATGGATCAAGATGTCTTCAAGTCTCAAGATGTTTCAAGATGTTTTCTTCAAGATGACCATCCCGAGCTGATTCAAGAAGATGATCCCTCTGTCAGCCTATACCATCTTTTTATCCCATCTAAAATTGGACTGGCCTGGTTCGATCATTTACTTAGTGACATCACTTTATAACTAATAGGACCTCCCCTAGTGATTTCACAATTTAAGCTTTAATTTTATCCTAACACTAGGTGGCACTAAGGCTCCATATAAAAGTATTGGCAATTATAGCTATTTCCTGTATATATTTTTATTAATTTGAAGAAGGGATAAACTTTAACTGAGGTTTCAGACAGAACCTTGAAGAGACTTGAAAGAAACAATGAAGTTTATCTTTTGTCAAACATCTAGTCTCTTTCTAAATCTCTGACTAAACCTAATTCATTCCAAACACACACTACAACACTCGTGGTCATTGTTTGGTAAAAAGACAGGGTTTGTTTATGATCACCTGTGTCCACATTCAAGAAATCTTCAGGGAAAGAGATCATTAACTTACACTGTTCTCTGGGAGACATTCTGAAATTACATAGGAATTTCTACCTCAATTCTAACCTTAAAATGAATATATCTATAATTACCACACTCTTAGTTATATAAAACACACATATTTAAATCGATGATATAAAAATCTAAATCCACTCATACATTGATTAATATAAAAACCCCAAAGAAAATGCCTTATATGATGGACTCTTTTTATACTCAAAAGTTCTGACAACTGAATGTACACCTGGCCAAGTTGCTGGTAATACAGTCTCTCTCTTTCCACGTGGTTGACTATGCACACTTCAGGGAACTGATGGCTTGTGCCGAGCCAAGATTCAGAGTCCCAAGCCATCACTACTTCTGTAAAAAAAGGTGTACTAGCCCTATATATGTACATACAGCAGAATGTTGACCAGTCCTTGAACCTGTCGGTGTCTGGTATAGTTCATGGCAGCACCAACGTGTGGAGCTATAACTATGTTCAAAAACAATATATGTCCTTTATGACCCACTGGGTAAATGTAGTACCAGCCCAGGCACACCAGCAACTTGTGTTCTCATGCTGTGATTCCAGCGCCACTGTCCTCCTCAGCCAGATATCTAATCCTAGCTGTCTCCTCGCCAACTGAAGATTGGAACCATGATCACCGATAACGGAAAGAACATTGTATTGGTGCTGCGTCAAAGAAGGCTGACCCATACGCCCTTCTTCAAGTCTTCCACCCAAATGCAAGATGTCTTGAAAATGGCCAGGAAACTGTTCATGCACTTCAGCCACTCTCACTCTCTTGCACAACACACCCTCCTTGAGCTGCAAAGGCAGAATGGTGTTCCACAACATCGCCTCATATGCAATGTTTCCACATGTTAGAACTCGATCTTCCACATTTTTTACTGACTATATGAGCAGAGCAAGGCCATGAATGATTTCTTGATGATGCAGGCAGGCAGGGGTCCTTCCCTGTTTAACTTCGATGTTAGCCAGTGGCAACTCATGCATGACACCTGCCGTTTGCTCAGGCCCTTTGAGGAGCTCACTTTATTTGTCAAGACTACAGGATGAATTATGTCATTTCACTCCTTCATGTCCTGGAGCAGATGCTGACAAATCTGGCTAGCCAGGGGACAGGAGGCCTGGCATCTACATTTCATGGCCACCTAAGCCCTTTGGGAATTAGGTATTGTATACAGAAATCAGTGATTTATTTGCACAAGCGGCAGGAGAAGAGCAGGAGATGCATGAGGAACTGGTGGGCGATGAGGAAGACCCGGCAGATGACCTCGACAGACCATGGCAGTATGCAGTGGAGATGTAGGCAGGGAGTCCCACCAATTCCCCTGTGCAGATGCATGCTGAGTTGCTTGCATAGTGACAGACGTATTATCACCATTCGGCAGAGAGATGACTACTGGCTCTCCACGATGTTAGAATTTCGCTACTGGACAAAATGGTGGCCTTTTTTTATATCTGCTTAGAGGGATGATAAACTCAACTACTATTGAGACATCCTAAGTAGTCAGTTGGTCGCTGCCTATGTGCGCCATGGACAACCTCATGAATACTGGAGGGGAGTGGGATGGGGGGCAGGAGCAGCACCAGCTCCACCACCAGCAACTTAAGTCTGGACTCTATAATCAGCACTTTTCTTCACTCGCCTACTGAAGAAACCACCCAGCAGCAGGAAAAGTGAGCCGAACCTGATACATCAGGTGGTGGTATACTTGGACTGCACCCTGCCACCCCAGATCCAAGATCCCCTGGACTACTGGGAAGCCAAACCTGATTTGTGGACGCAAATGGCTGAGTTTGCCCTGGGCAAGCTTTCCTGCTAACCCAGTAGTGTGGCATCAGAATGGGTGCTTAGTGCAGCGGGGGCCATAGTTACCCCAAAGGGAACTCACCTTTCAACAGGAAATGTTCTAAAGATGAATCAGGCATGGATCAGCCAGGATTTCCACACACCGGTGTCTGATGCATCAGACTAGATCAGTGATGGCTAATCTACGGCACTCTAGCTGTGGTGAAACTATGAATCCTAGCATGCTCCATTCATATCTATGGAGTTCTGAGAACAGCCAAGCAAGTGTGCATCTTGGGAGTTGTAGTTTTACCACAGCTGGAGTGCCAGAGGTCAATCTGGCAGTAATGTTACGACTGCAGTGTGCTGCCACACCAGAAAATTGTGAAAAATGGACTGTTACTTCTGGCCATGTGCTTCAGCCACTATTGTGATGCTGCCATCCGCCTGATTCCACGCACCTGCTCCCTCTGCTGCCATCTTCTCCTACTGCCACCTACCAACTTGTGCTGTTACTGCTACTACTGTTGCCCTCCACCTCCCCACTTTGTGACTGGGCCACTATGTTGACTCCTCATGCTGGTGCCACTGTCCCTACTATGCCGACTGGGCTACGGTGTTGACTCTTCATGCTGTTGCCACCCTGCCCACTCTGTGACTTGGCCACTGTGCTGACTCCTCATGCTGTTGCCACCCTGCCCACTCTGTGACTGGGCCACTATGTTGACTCCTCATGCTGTTGCTACTCTCATCACTGGGCCACTATGTTGACTTATAGTGCTCTCCCTCCCTGTAGAATAATGACCTCTCTCTCTAGTGCTGTATAATGCCCTCATATATATAATGATGTACCCCAATGTATTCTCCTGTAGTACAGTGCCCCATAGATATTGCTCTCACCCCCTTAGCATAATGACATCGCATGTATATTGTCCCCCTCCTAGTAGTGTCATACATATATAGATTTATTTTTTTTTAAACACAAGCATAATACTCACCTGTATTCTGTTTCCCTCCACTGTCTGCAATGCAGCCCATATGCTTCCTGCCCATATGCTTCCCATAGCTTGCTGCTTTTCCAAGGCTGCTATTTCAAGTGCTGCTATTTCAAGTGCTGCTGTTATAAGTGCATTGGAGATATTCAGGAGACTAACAGTCTAACTATGAGTTTTTCCACTGTAGCAGATCTTCAGTGGTGTTTCTGGTGAATACTCAGACACTGTGTTTCAAAAGAGGTAAGGAATTTGCTAGACACAGTATCTCTATTGTCTGATTGCAAATGAGCATAGACAAGTAAGGTGTTAATTTGCTGTTGGGGGAGGAGCCTTTGTGGCAGTGTGTGTATATATATCCACACAGTATTAGCTTGCTAATCATAGCTTGCTGCTTTTCCAAGGCTGCTATTTCAAGTGCTGCTGTTATAAGTGCATTGGAGATATTCAGGAGACTAACAGTCTAACTATGAGTTTTTCCACTGTAGCAGATCTTCAGTGGTGTTTCTGGTGAATACTCAGACACTGTGTTTCAAAAGAGGTAAGGAATTTGCTAGACACAGTATCTCTATTGTCTGATTGCAAATGAGCATAGGCAAGTAAGGTGTTAATTTGCTGTTAGGGGAGGAGCCTTTGTGGGAGTGTGTGTATATATATCCACACAGTATTAGCTTGCTAATCATAGCTTGCTGCTTTTCCAAGGCTGCTATTTCAAGTGCTGCTGTTATAAGTGCATTGGAGATATTCAGGAGACTAACAGTCTAACTCAGAGTTTTTCCACTGTAGCAGATCTTCAGTGGTGTTTCTGGTGAATACTCAGACACTGTGTTTCAAAAGAGGTAAGGAATTTGCTAGACACAGTATCTCTATTGTCTGATTGCAAATGAGCATAGGCAAGTAAGGTGTTAATTTGCTGTTAGGGGAGGAGCCTTTGTGGGAGTGTGTGTATATATATCCACACAGTATTAGCTTGCTAATCATAGCTTGCTGCTTTTCCAAGGCTGCTATTTCAAGTGCTGCTGTTATAAGTGCATTGGAGATATTCAGGAGACTAACAGTCTAACTCAGAGTTTTTCCATTGTAGCAGATCTTCAGTGGTGTTTCTGGTGAATACTCAGACACTGTGTTTCAAAAGAGGTAAGGAATTTGCTAGACACAGTATCTCTATTGTCTGATTGCAAATGAGCATAGGCAAGTAAGGTGTTAATTTGCTGTTAGGGGAGGAGCCTTTGTGGGAGTGTGTGTATATATATCCACACAGTATTAGCTTGCTAATCATAGCTTGCTGCTTTTCCAAGGCTGCTATTTCAAGTGCTGCTGTTATAAGTGCATTGGAGATACTCAGGAGGTAATCTGGAGGTGGATACAATCTAAACAAGTAAGATTTGTTTGTTTAAAATCTTTCCCCTCTTTACAATGGCAGATCTGGTTCTGTGCAGGAATTGTTGTGCTTTTATTTCAGGTTCCACTCTTCAAAGGTTTGGATACTGTCTGATCTGTAGACAGCTCTCCATAATGCAGCAGGAAATCACCTTTTTGAAATATGAGATTTTTTAATTAACCACTAAACAAACTCAGGCTGAGAACATTGCAATGCCACTGCCACAGAGCCCCCCTAGAAATGGAAGATGGGTTACTGTAGGTTCAGGTAGACTGAGAGTTGTGGATAGAAGGCATGTCCCACAGTCTGTGGCTCTCCATAATTCATTTGCAGCATTTTCAGAGTGCAAGAGCAACATGGAGGATGGCTCAAGCACAGTGGGTGAGAAACAATCATCTCCCATGCCTAAAGTATGTAAGACTGCAGCCAAAGACAAAAAGGAGAAGGTGAGGATTGATAGTAAGCAGCTGTTGGTGGGCGATTCCATCATAAGAGGTGTGAAGTTTCAGGGGAATGGTGTTGTGAGATGTCTTCCTGGTGCTACCGCTAGCAGGGATAGACGACGGATCCTAAAGATTGTTAGGCAAGCAAAGCAGGAAAGGGAAGTGGATGTTATTCTCCATCTTGGGACAAACGATCTGGCTTGCAATGAGGTTTCAAAGGTGAAAGAAGCTTTTCATACACTTGGAAAGGATATACGGGAGGTTGCATCAACTGTTTCATTCTCTGCAGTTTTGCCTGTGCATAACCTTCAGCATGACAGGAAGATGCGCATTAAGGAATTCAATGTATGGCTTGGTGAATGGTGTCTGAACCAAGGGTTTGGCTTTGTGTCTCATGATAGCTCTTGTTGGAATGGAAAAGAACTGTACAAGAAAGATGGTTTGCATCTTTCTCTCAAGGGAACGAATGTCCTCGGTGAACAGTTCCAAGTATTTGCTAAGAAGCATTTAAACTAGGAAAGGGGGGCTAAAGAGTGATAATCCAGCAGTCCGACTGCCCCCTCGGAACAATGCCAGAAGAGGCCAGTAGCACAAAGGTTAAGAAATTACAAGCTCAGAGTCTTGTCTACAAATGCTCGCTGTCTAGGGAATAAGATCAATGAGCTTGAGGCTATAATGGCATCTGAGAATATAGATGTAGTGGCTGTTACTGAGACGTGGTTCAAGGGGAGTAATGACTGGGATATATCAATACCAGGGTTCTCTCTATACAGGAAAGACAGAGAAGGCAAGAAGGGGGAGGGGTGGCCCTGTATGTGAAAGATAGCATAAAATCTAATTTGATACAAGTTAGCGAGAACAATTTAGAGTCAGTTTGGGTTACCTTGCAGCTTGATAATCATAAGGTAACTCGTGTAGGTGTTATATATAGACCACCTACCCAAGTCAAAGAATTAGATGATCTACTAGTTGAGGAAATAGCTAAAATGACATTGAAGGGGGAAGTTATCATTATGGGAGACTTCAATCTTCCAGATGTAAACTGGAAAACCAAAATAGCTAGTTCTGCCAAGAGTACAGATATTCTAAATTCCCTACTGGGATTATCTCTACAGCAAGTAGTGGAGGAGCCAACCCGGAAGGAGGCCATTTTAGATTTAGTATTCACAAATGGGAATTTGGTATCTGATATTACTGTAGGGGAAAGCTTGGGATCTAGTGATCACCAGTCAGTGTGGTTTACTATAAGTACAGTGACTGAGTCACACCACACAAAAACAAAAGTTTTAGATTTTACAAAAACTGACTTTTCTAAAATTAGATTAGTGGTATACGAGTCCCTATCAGACTGGAACAGTTTAATTGGAGTCCAGGAGAAATGGGACTACTTAAAAGTGGCACTATTGAAGGCAACAGAAGATTGCATTAGGCTTGTCAGTAAAAGCAAAAAAAGGAAGAGACCACTGTGGTACTCAGCAGAAGTGGCCAAAATCATTAAAAACAAAAAGATAGCATTTAGGAATTATAAAAAAAAAAAAACGAGGATGACAGACAAATTTATAAGATTAGGCAGAGAGAGGCCAAACAAGTTACAAGAGCTTCTAAAGCACAGGCAGAAGAAAAATTAGCTCAGTCAGGGAAAAAAGGCGATAAGGCATTCTTCAGATACATAAATGAAAAAAGGAAACTAAAACAAGGAATTACCAAATTAAAAACTAAAGAAGGAAGGTATATGGAAGAAGATAAAGAACTAGCTGACTGCCTCAATGAATACTTCTGATTAGTTTTTACAAAGGAAAATGAAGGAGAAGGACCTCAGTTGGGAAAGAAGACTAATGAATCTTTTGACGCATGTATCTTTACAGAGGAAGAGGTTCTAAGTCAACTGTCTAAAATTAATACAAATAAGTCACAGGGGCCTGATGGGATACACCCAAAGCTATTAAAAGAGCTCAGCGGTGAACTAGCAAAACCATTAACAGATTTATTTAACCAATCACTGGCAACAGGAGTCGTCTCAGAAGATTGGAAATTAGCAAATGTTGTGCCCATTCACAAGAAAGGTAGTAGCGAGGAATCGGGCAACTATAGGCCAGTAAGCCTGACATCAATAGTGGGGAAATTAATGGAAACCATACTTAAGGAGAGGATTGTGGAACATCTAAAATCCCATGGATTGAAAGATGAAAAACAGCATGGGTTTACTTCAGGGAGATTATGTCAAACTAATCTTATTGATTTTTTTGATTGGGTGACTAAAATAATAGATGGAGGAGGTGCAGTAGACATCGCTTATCTAGACTTTAGTAAGGCTTTTGATACTGTCCCACATAGAAGGCTTATCAATAAAGTGCAGTCATTGGGCTTGGACTCCCATATTGTTGAATGGATTAGGCAGTGGCTGAGGGACAGGCAACAGAGGGTTGTAGTCAATGGAGTATATTCAGACCAAGGTCTTGTTACCAGTGGGGTACCTCAGGGATCTGTTCTGGGACCCATATTGTTTAATATCTTTATCAGCGAAATTGCAGAAGGCCTCAATGGTAAGGTGTGTCTTTTTGCTGATGACACAAAGATTTGTAACAGGGTTGATGTTCCTGGAGGAATACACCAAATGGAAAAGGACTTAGGAAAACTAAAGGAATAGTCAAAAATCTGGCAACTAAAATTTAATGTTGATAAGTGCAAGATAATGCACCTGGGACGTAAAAACCCAAGAGCAGAATATAAAATCAGTGATACAGTCCTAACCTCAGTATCTGAGGAAAGGGATTTAGGGATCATTATTTCAGAAGACTTAAAGGTAGGCAGACAATGTCACAGAGCAGCAGGAAATGCTATCAGAATGCTTGGGTGTATAGCAAGAGGAATTACCAGTAGAAAGAGGGAGGTGCTCATGCCGCTCTACAGAGCACTATTGAGACCTCATTTGGAGTATTGTGCTCAGTACTGGAGACCATATCTCCAGAAGGATATTGATACTTTGGAGAGAGTTCAGAGAAGAGCTACTAAACTGGTACATGGATTGCAGGATAAAACTTACCAGGAAAGATTAAATGACCTTAACATGTATAGCTTGGAAGAAAGACGAGACAGAGGGGATATGATAAAAACTTTTAAATACATAAAGGGAATCAACAAGGTAAAAGAGGAAAGAATATTTAAAAGAAGAAAAACTGCTACAAGAGGACATACAGTAGTTTTAAATTAGAGGGGCAAAGGTTTAAAAGTAATATCAGGAAGTATTACTTTACTGAGAGAGTAGTGGATGCATGGAATAGCCTTCCTGCAGAAGTGGCAGCTGCAAATACAGTGGAGGAGTTTAAGCATGCATGGGATAGGCATAAGGCCATCCTTCATATAAGATAGGGCCAGGGGCTATCCATTGTATGTAGTATATTGGGCAGACTAGATGGGCCAAATGGTTCTTATCTGCCGACACATTCTATGTTTCTATGTTTCTTACTGCCTGCGGCATGAGTTGCCTTGTTCCTGTGGAGGCAGTCGCAATTACATCATCCTCATCTCCTGTGCCAGGTCATGGGTGGCTCGAATGCATGATCACATGATCACATCTTCGTGCCACCTCAGACCTGGCGTAGGAGGTCGCAGTGATGTCATCACGACCGCCTGCACCATTCTACTGCCTCATAGCATATGAGGCTGAACAGCAGGGATGGGAGCCAGTGGCTCCCATGCCCCGCCGTAAACTGCCCCCCCCCCCCTCAGAAGCAGGTCGGCTGCCATCTTGCGGGAATTCTGACCCTGCCAAGACATAATTTTTGGATACTTATTAACCCAACAATCCACATTTGTTTTTTCCCCATAACACTGTGTGTTTTTAAACACCATCTGTCCCGATTTCATTGTGTTCAAGAGCTTAAGGAGGAGACAAAAATTGATTTAAAAAAAATTAAGAAATATAGATAACATGTTTTTCTAAAAATTATGAGTTCTAGGATACTAGGGAGTGTTATATACCAATTTCCAGGGGAATTGGAGCCAATCAGGCTCAGACCGAATCGAACTTATTAAAAAATTCAGCGAACCTGAACTGGAGTATAGATGTTTAAGTAGTTGATGTGCTAATTGGCCTTACCACCACATTGTGGTTTGTAAGTCCTTCGATTCTGTTTGCTTTAGGGTTCATGCACACTACAGTTGGCTGCTTTGCGGTGTTATTAGAGATGAGCGAACCAGCTCGTAATGAACCGCATTTTCAAAATTTCATCTGGCATATGAACCCAAAGCTTTTTAGGTTTGTTTCAGATGAATCCAGTGAAACGGCACGCAGAGTCATTTTACTGCACATGTCGGAAGGAAAAAGCACTAGGGAGGAGAAAGAAGGATGCGCACATGACCCTAAGAGAAAGTGGGGGGGAGTGGCTTGCACTGATTGGCTTACAGGCAGACAACCTGGGTGAGACAATCAGTGCTGCAGCAGGAAGGGAGGTGCCCTTGGAGAAAGTCACTCTTTGTTGGACTGTGAATGAGGGTTTGATGGGTCTTGCACTGTGTGTCAGAAAAACAATGTTAGGTACACTATTCAATATCAGTGAGGCTTTTATTTTACTGACAGGGACACTGAATGGAAAGGTTAGAATTAGAGATGAGTGAATTTTTAAAAAAATCGATTTGCCGTTTCGCCAATTTTTTAAAAAAAAATTTGGTTCGATCTGAATAAATTCACTGCGAATTACGTTAAAAAATTGCTATTTCCTGGCTGCAGAGAGCCTTTATAGTGGTGTAGAACACTGTGCCTTGCAGTAACATGCATAGGGAGTCTGCTTTGATAGTGAAATAATACTGTGAGTTCGTATGACAGGCATCGCACTTAGAATCACTGCACACTTCACTTATTTGGGCAGTCACGCGGCCAAAACTGACCAAATAACTCAAGTATGAATTCAGCCTTACATGTCGATGTTAGCGCCAAGAAGAAGCGCACTCCTTTTACACCGTCATCAGCTAATTCCAGATAGATGTCTACAGAACTTGTTCTTTTACTAGCTGATACAAGCAGTGCCCCCATGACAGAGTGGAGAGGGTATCAGGAGTAGGTTTGTGTTAATGTCACTGTTTATTTTGCCCTTTGTCTGATCCATCATAAGAACAACACCCAAAAAATGGACGTAGTCTTTGGAGTATCGGCCTTCAGATGGTCAGCATTTTGTCAGTAATCCCTCAAAATGCCAAAAAATACAGGAGTGGATCCAAAACAGAGATGACACGTGAATGGAATAGTTGCATGTCTTCTGTGTTTTGTACCCACTCCTGCTTTTGGCTACCAAATCATTATTTTTTTGAATGGGGGAGAAAAAACAAAGTTTATTTAACAAACAGGATACTAACACACATAAAATACAACACAGAAGAGGCAAAACCACAAGATTTAAAAGACAAACTGGAAAAACAAAGTGCTTCAACAACAAGAATGGATTGAAGACCATTATCGGGGTGACCACGAGGGTAATGCATACGGATCAAGAAATGTATGGGGTTATGGCTGATAACTGGAGGACAGTCCAGCAAACAAACCAACTCCAGCTCATTCCGTGACGAGCTGGGTTGCTGATAAGTGGATTCTAAAGTGTCTAAAGAAATGCGAGTGAAGACATTTGAATAAATTGTCCGCTTCCTCCAACGTAACCTCGTTCTTTCATTTATGAATATCATTCCATAAAGTCTTGAAGTCCTCTGCGTGGGTGGCATAAGAAATTTCCATGCAAGGTTCAACGGGCACTGAGAAAACAAGCTCTCTGGTCGACACTGATACAGACACGTCATACCCGTTCCACATTGCTGCTAGCCATGTTAGGTTCTGAGAACTGATCACAAGATTACCAAAACAAAAGTCAAAGTTTCTTTGGAACCACGTCCTTACGATAGCCGTGAGCGCCTTGGAGCCGTTATACAGGAAGAGCGGGAGGCAAGTAAATATCTTAGGTAACACCTCCAATAGATCGTCCTCTTTCAACATCCTGCAGAACCAACCTGTCCACACAATCTGGTCCTCTGTGCTTGCTTTGGTGAGTGTAGGCTTGGATGAAATCTGTATGAGCACAGCCAGTGGATCTCTGTCCTTTCCTTTGAATCCCGGTAAACAGGAAAATGTGGCTTTTAGGTTCAGCTCTGAGCCCACTTCAGTGGCAAGACCCTTCTGCTTCTCGGCAGCTATGTGGGCAGACAGGTGCTTGGAATACTCTTTCAGTCTGGTGTATGAGAAATTATACATCGGTGTCACGCTGTACAGAGTCCATTGTTTCTGAAGGAGCAAAGCAGCCTGTGTCGGATCAAGAGTTTCCTACAAGGGGGTGCACTGCGGTATTTTTCTTTTAAACAAACTTCGCATTGCAGATCGTTGATGTGCAGAGTTCAAGCTTCCGGGAGAATATCTCGAGCTGTGAAAATGACTGCTCCTTTGTGCCGATTACCTACTTCTGGCGGTTAACACCCCATTGGTTGGTGTTTGCATATCCTAGCGATAAATTATGTTCCCGCTCACTGAATGTAAACCGAGATATTGACAGACAAACGTATCAAACTCTGCCGCCATCTTTTTAGGCGCCAAGTCACCAGTCCCCTTGTTTTTGGCATTTCTCTGTTCATACAGTCTGTCTAACATATGGAGGGTGGAATTCCAATGATTGGAAATGTCACTTATCAGCCTATGTTGGGGGATGCCAGTGTCACAGAAAGAATTTCAACACTAAGTCGTTCCATACCGCAAAAGGAGGTGTACATTCACCCATGCATTTTCTGAAAAAGAGCCAGTGTCACATAAAGAATTTCACCACTAAGTACTTCAGTCCATACCACAAAAAGGTGTACCTTCACCCATACATTTTCCGAAAAAGAGCCAGTGTCATAGAAAGAATTTCACCACTAAGTCATTCCATACCACAAAAGGAGGTGTACATTCACCCATACATTTTCCGAAAAAGAGCCAGTATCACAGAAAGAATTTCACCATTAAGTAAGTTGTTCCATATCGCAAAAGGATGTGTAAATTCACCCATACATTTTCTGAAAAAGAACCAGTGTCACATAATGAATTTCACCACTAAGTTGTTTCATACTGCAAAAGGAGGTGTACATTCACCCATACATTTTCTGAAAAAGAGCACGTGTCACATAAAGAATTTCACTACAAAGTACTTCAGTCCATACCGCAAAAGGAGGTGTACAGTCGTGGCCAAAAGTTTTGAGAATTACATAAATATTGGAAATTGGAAAAGTTGCTGCTTAAGTTTTTATAATAGCAATTTGCATATACTCCAGAATGTTATGAAGAGTGATCAGATTAATTGCATAGTCCTTCTTTGCCATGAAAATTTACTTAATCCCAAAAAAAACTTTCCACTGCATTTCATTGCTGTCATTAAAGGACCTGCTGAGATCATTTCAGTAATCGTCTTGTTAACTCAGGTGAGAATGTTGACGAGCATAAGGCTGGAGATCATTATGTCAGGCTGAATGGGTTAAAATGGCAGACTTGACATGTTAAAATGAGGGTGATGCTTGAAATCGTTGTTCTTCCATTGTTAACCATGGTGACCTGCAAAGAAACGCGTGCAGCCATCATTGCGTTGCATAAAAATGGCTTCACAGGCAAGGATATTGTGGCTGCAAAGATTGCACCTCAATCAACAATTTATAGGATCATCAAGAACTTCAAGCAAAGAGGTTCAATTCTTGTTAAGAAGGCTTCAGGGTGTCCAAGAAAGTCCAGCAAGCGCCAGGATCATCTCCTAAAGAGGATTCAGCTGCGGGATCGGAGTGCCACCAGTGCAGAGCTTGCTTAGGAATGGCAGCAGGCAGGTGTGAGCGCATCTGCACGCACAGTGAGGCGAAGACTTTTGGAAGATGGCCTGGTGTCAAGAAGGGCAGCAAAGAAGCCACTTCTCTCCAAAAAAAACATCAGGGACAGATTGATCTTCTGCAGAAAGTATGGTGAATGGACTGCTGAGGACTGGGGCAAAGTCATATTCTCCGATGAAGCCTCTTTCCGATTGTTTGGGGCATCTGGAAAAAGGCTTGTCCGGAGAAGAAAAGGTGAGCGCTACCATCAGTCCTGTGTCATGCCAACAGTAAAGCATCCTGAGACCATTCATGTGTGGGGTTGCTTCTCATCCAAGGGAGTGGGCTCACTCACAATTTTGCCCAAAAACACAGCCATGAATAAAGAATGGTACCAAAACACCCTCCAACAGCAACTTCTTCCAACAATCCAACAACAGTTTGGTGAAGAACAATGCATTTTCCAGCACGATGGAGCACCGTGCCATAAGGCAAAAGTGATAACTAAGTGGCTCGGGGACCAAAACGTTGACATTTTGGGTCCATGGCCTGGAAACTCCCCAGATCTTAATCCCATTGAGAACTTGTGGTCAATCCTCAAGAGGCGGGTGGACAAACAAAAACCCACTAATTCTGACAAACTCCAAGAAGTGATTATGAAAGAATGGGTTGCTATCAGTCAGGAATTGGCCCAGAAGTTGATTGAGAGCATGCCCAGTCGAATGGCAGAGGTCCTGAAAAAGAAGGGCCAACACTGCAAATACTGACTCTTTGCATAAATGTCATGTAATTGTCGATAAAAGCCTTTGAAACGTATGAAGTGCGTGTAATTATATTTCACTACATCACAGAAACAACTGAAACAAAGATCTAAAAGCAGTTTAGCAGCAAACTTTGTGAAAACTAATATTTGTGTCATTCTCAAAACTTTTCGCCACGACTGTACATTCACCCATACATTTTCCCAAAAAGAGGCAGTGTCACATAAAAAAATTAAATGAAGAAAAGGCTTTATCACATAAAACTGCACAACTGAACAGCAAGTAGGCCCTTAATTGAGAGGGGTCGCACATGGCTTGCATACACTACATGCCTTCAAGATAATTTTTGGATCTACATGAAAATAATGTATATGCTGTAAATCAGGAGAGGGGCATTGCTGGAGACATTGACTTCACAAAAGATACAGAGGAGCGGAGTTCAGCCACCTCTATTTGCTACCATCTGTTTGCTGCTCCTGAATTAAAATTGGGGCAACCAGCTTCAGCTTCCTCACATGGCTTTGCACAGGGAGCAAGATTGTTACGCACAATTCTAATGGAACTCCTGATCTTAAGAAACTGGACTTGGACTCCAAAGCAGAGGCTCTCCTGTCATGTATTGTGTCCTGTGGAGATCGAATGCAGACGGAATAGATAAAAACACATGAATGTTTTCAGCTTAGTGAAGCTGCTTGATTTAATTGTGAATTGATAATAAAGGGAAAGTCTGCTGGTGTGTTTTCATCAGCATTTTCATTATGTTTACTGCAGGACCCACGACGACATAATTTGGGCCATACTGCAAAAGGAGGTGTACAATCACCCATCAATTTTCCACAAGAAAACATGGTAGAAAAAAATATGTAATTCAGTTCATACAGAAGAAAGTCTACTATCGCCAGCTATTTTACAAAAAAAAAGCCAGTTTCACATAACACACATTCACCACTACGTAATTCAGCCCATACCACAAATGGAGGTGTGCATTCACCCATACATTTTCCGAAAAAGAGTCAGTGTCACATAATGAATTTCACCACTAAGTACTTCAGTCCATACCGCAAAAGGAGGTGTACATTCACCTATACATTTTCCGAAAAAGAGCCAGTGTCACGAAGAATTTCACCACTAAGTAAGTCGTTCCATACCGCAGAAGGTGTACATTCACCCATACATTTTCTGAAAAAGAGCCAGTGTCATAGAAAGAATTTCACTACTAAGTAACTCGTTCCATACCACAAAAAGAGGTGTACATTCACGCATACATTTTCCGAAAAAGAGCCAGTATCGCAGAAAGAATTTCACCACTAAGTAAGTCTACTTTCACACTGGCGTTTTGGCTATCCATTTGTGAGATCCGTTCAGGGCTCTCACAAGCGGTCCAAAACGGATCAGTTTGCATTTGAATGCATTCTGAATGGAAAAGGATCCGCTCAGAATGCATTAGTTTGCATAAGTTCAGTCTCCATTCCGCTTTGGAGACGGACACCAAAACGCTGCTTGCAGCGTTTTGTTGTCCGTCTGATGAAACTGAGCCACATGGATCAGTCCTGGCACACAATGTAAGTCAATGGGGACGGATCCGTTTTCATTGACACAATCTGGCACAATAGAAAACAGATCTGTCCTCCATTGACTTTCAATGGTGTTCAAGATATCCATCTTGGCTATGTTAAAGATAATACAATCGGATCCGTTCACAACAGATGCAGACGGTTGTATTATCTGAACGGATCCGCACAAAACGCGAGTGTGAAAGTAGCCTAAGTCGTTCCATACTGCAAAAAGAGGTGTACATCCACCCATACATTTTCCAAAAAAGAGTCAGTGTCACATAATGAATTTCACCACTAAGTACTTTAGTCCATACCGCAAAAAGAGGTGTACATTCAACCATACATTTTCCAAAAAAGAACCAGTGTTACAGAAAGAATTTCACCACTAAGTACTTCAGTCAATACCGCAAAAGGAGGTATACATTCACCTATAAATTTTCTGAAAAAGAGCCAGTGTCACAGAAATAATTTCAATGAAGAAAGGGCTTTATCACATAAAACTGCACAACTGAACGGCAAGTAGGCCCTTAGTTGAGAGGGGTCGCACATGGCTTACATACACTACATGCCTCCAACATAATTTTTGGATCTCTACATGAAAATAATGTATTTGCTGTAAATCACAAGAGGGGCATTGCTGGAGACATTGACTTCACAAGAGATACAGAGCAGCGGAGTTCAGCCACCTCTATTTGCTACCCGCTGTTTTCTGTTCCTGAATTAAAATTGGGGCAACCAGCTTCAGCTTCCTCTAATGTATATGTCTACGGAGTCCTTTTGTTATGCCTTTGCACAGGGAGCAAGATTGTTACGCACAATTCTAATGGAACTCCTGATCTTAAGAAACTGGACTTGGACTCCAAAGCAGAGGCTCTCCTGTCATGTCTCGTGTCCTATGGAGATCGAATGCCGATGGAACAGAAAAAAACACATGAATGTTTTCAACTTAGTGAAGCTGCTTGATTTAATTGTGAATAGATGGTAAAGGGAAAGTCTGCTGGTGTGATGTCAACAGCGTTTTCATTATGTTTACTGCAGGACCCACGGCAACATAATTTGGGCCATACCGCAAAAGGAAGTGAATAGAGTTGAGCGAACACCTGGATGTTCGGGTTCGAGAAGTTCAGCCGAACTTCCCGGAAATGTTCGGGTTCGGGATCCGAACTTCGCCCCGAACCCGAACCCCATTGAAGTCAATAGGGACCCAAACTTTTCGGCACTAAAAAGGCTGTAAAATAGCCCAGGAAAGGGCTAGAGGGCTGCAAAAGGCAGCAAAATGTAGGTAAATCCCCTGCAAACAAATGTGGATAGGGAAATGAATAAAAATAAAAATAAAATAAATTAAAATTAACCAATATCAATTGGAGAGAGGTCTCATGGCAGAGAATCAGGCTTCATGTCATAGCACAGAAGCAGGCTTCACGTCACCCACCACTGGAACAGGCCATTGTCAGATATTTAGGCCCCGGCACCCAGACAGAGGAGAGAGGTCCCATAGCAGAGAATCAGGCTTCATGTCATAGAAGAGAATCAGGCTTCATGTCATAGCAGAGAATCAGGCTTCACGTCACCCAACACTGGTCAGATATTTAGGCCCCGGCACCCAGACAGAGGAGAGAGGTCCCATAGCAGAGAATCAGGCTTCATGGCATAGTAGAGAATCAGGCTTCACGTCACCCACCTCTGGAACAGGCCATTTTCAGATATTTAGGCCCCGGCACCCAGACAGAGGAGAGAGGTCCCATAGCAGAGAATCAGGCTTCATGTCATATGCAGAGAATCAGGCTTCAAGTCATAGCAGAGAATCAGGCTTCATGTCATAGCAGAGAATCAGGCTTCACGTCACCCAACACTGGAACAGGCCATTGTCAGATATTTAGGCCCCGACACCCAGACAGAGGAGAGAGGTCCCATAGCAGAGAATCAGGCTTCATGTCATAGCAGAGAATCAGGCTTCACGTCACCCACCACTGGAACAGGCCATTGTCAGATATTTAGGCCCCGGCACCCAGACAGAGGAGAGAGGTCCCATAGCAGAGAATCAGGCTTCATGGCATAGCAGAGAATCAGGCTTTATGTCACCCACCACTGGAACAGGCCATTGTCAGATATTTTTAGGCCCCGGCACCCAGACAGAGGAGAGAGGTCCCATAGCAGAGAATCAGGCTTCATGTCATAGCAGAAAATCATGCTTCATGTCACCCAACACTGGAACAGGCCACTGTCAGATATTTTTAGGCCCCGGCACCCAGACAGAGGAGAGAGGTCCCATAGCAGAGATTCAGGCTTCATGTCATAGCAGAGAATCAGTCTTCATGTCACCCAACACTGGAACAGGCCACTGTCAGATATTTTTAGGCCCCGGCACCCAGACAGAGGAGAGGTTCATTCAACATTGGGTTGCCCCGCAATATAATGGTAAAATGAAAATAAAAAAAAAGGATTGAATGAGGAAGTGCCCTGGAGTACAATAATATATGGTTAAGGGGAGGTAGTTATAAATGTCTAATCTGCACAAGGGATGGACAGGTCCTGTGGGATCCATGCTTGGTTAATTTTTATGAACGTCAGCTTGTCCACATTGGCTGTAGACAGGCGGCTGCGTTTGTCTGTAATGACGCCCCCTGCCGTGCTAAATACACGTTCAGACAAAACGCTGTCCGCCGGGCAGGCCAGCACCTCCAAGGCATAAAAGGCTAGCTCTGGCCACGTGGACAATTTGGAGACCCAGAAGTTGAATGGGGCCGAACCATCAGTCAGTACGTGGAGGGGTGTGCACACGTACTGTTCCACCATGTTAGTGAAATGTTGCCTCCTGCTAACACGTTCCGTATCAGGTGGTGGTGCAGTTAGCTGTGGTGTGGTGACAAAACTTTTCCACATCTCTGCTATGCTAACCCTGCCCTCAGAGGAGCTGGCCGTGACACAGCTGCGTTGGCGACCTCTTGCTCCTCCTCTGCCTTCGCCTTGGGCTTCCACTTGTTTCCCTGTGACATTTGGGAATGCTCTCAGTAGCGCGTCTACCAACGTGCGCTTGTACTCGCACATCTTCCTGTCACGCTCCAGTGCAGGAAGTAAGGTGGGCACATTGTCTTTATACCGGGGATCCAGCAGGGTGGCAACCCAGTAGTCCGCACACGTTAAAATGTGGGCAACTCTGCTGTCGTTGCGCAGGCACTGCAGCATGTAGTCGCTCATGTGTGCCAGGCTGCCCAGAGGTAAGGACAAGCTGTCCTCTGTGGGAGGCGTATCGTCATCGTCCTGCGTTTCCCCCCAGCCACGCACCAGTGATGGGCCCGAGCTGCGTTGGGTGCCACCCCGCTGTGAACATGCTTCATCCTCATCCTCCTCCACCTCCTCCTCATCCTCGTCCTCCTCGTCCTCCAGTAGTGGGCCCTGGCTGGCCACATTTGTACCTGGCCTCTGCTGTTGCAAAAAACCTCCCTCTGAGTCACTTCGAAGAGACTGGCCTGAAAGTGCTAAAAATGACCCCTCTTCCTCCTCCTCCTCCTCCTGGGCCACCTCCTCTTCCATCATCGCCCTAAGTGTTTTCTCAAGGAGACATAGAAGTGGTATTGTAACGCTGATAACGGCGTCGTCGCCACTGGCCATGTTGGTGGAGTACTCGAAACAGTGCAACAGGGCACACAGGTCTCGCATGGAGGCCCAGTCATTGGTGGTGAAGTAATGCTGTTCCGCAGTGCGACTGACCCGTGCGTGCTGCAGCTGAAACTCCACTATGGCCTGCTGCTGCTCGCACAGTCTGTCCAGCATGTGCAAAGTGGAGTTCCACCTGGTGGGCACATCGCATATGAGGCGGTGATCGGGAAGGCCGAAGTTACGCTGTAGCGCAGACAGGCGAGCAGCGGCAGGATGTGAACGCCGGAAGCGCGCACAGACGGCCCGCACTTTATGCAGCAGCTCTGACATGTCAGGGTAGTTGTGAATGAACTTCTGCTCCACCAACTTCAGCACATGCGCCAGGCAAGGGATGTGCGTCAAACCGGCTAGTCCCAGAGCTGCAACGAGATTTTGCCCATTATCGCACACCACCAGGCCGGGCTTGAGGCTCACCGGCAGCAACCACTCATCGGTCTGTTGTTCTATACCCAGCCACAACTCCTGTGCGGTGTGGGGCCTGTCCCCCAAACATATGAGTTTCAGAATGGCCTGCTGACGTTTACCCCGGGCTGTGCTGAAGTTGGTGGTGAAGGTGTGTGGCTGACTGGATGAGCAGGTGGAAGAAGAGGAGGAGGAAGCCGAGTAGGAGGAGGAGGCAACAGGAGGCAAAGAATGTTGCCCTGCGATCCTTGGCGGCGGAAGGACGTGCGCCAAACAGCTCTTCGCCTGGGGCCCAGCCGCCACTACATTTACCCAGTGTGCAGTTAGGGAGATATAGCGTCCCTGGCCGTTCTTACTGGTCCACGTATCTGTGGTTAGGTGGACCTTGCCACAGATGGCGTTGCGCAGTGCACACTTGATTTTATCGAATACTTGGTTGTGCAGGGAAGGCACGGCTCTCTTGGAGAAGTAGTGGTGGCTGGGAACAACATACTGTGGGACAGCAAGCGACATGAGCTGTTTGACGCTGTCTGTGTCCACCAGCCTGAATAACTGTAGTGTACGGGAACTGTAATACCTGTCACTACCAAAGTGTCATTTGGTGTGCTGTCGTCCCTCCTTAATTATGGGGAAGTTGGTATATGTCAGTTTTATAAAATGTCATGTAATGTAATGCATGTATTTCCCTGTTGCTATGAAACTTGCAAGTACAGGCCGGCTAGGGGTGTCATTCCAGCTCTTAGGCATTAGAGGGAGCTAGGGAGCCCTAGTTTATATAAGGGCCAGACAAGGAAGGGAAAGTCAGTGTAACCTGATCTAGTGTGGAGTGCAGAAGTCAGTCTAGACCACAGCTCAGAAGTTTCTAGAGCCTGAGGAAGTGTTCAGAAGCTGAGAGAGACAGAGGCAAAGATCAGGAAAGCCAGAGGTACTCAGAAAGACAGAGGAGGTACTTATAAAAGCTATAGCCAAGGATATAAAGCCAGAACTAGGTTAATGGGCCTTGGTGAAGATATGCTATATTCCAGGATCAGACAGAAATAGAGTGCTAGCTCCTGTGCTGCAAGTCCTGTGTTCAACACTCTGTAATTACCTTGCTGTAACTGAATTGCCTGCATCGACCGAATTGCAAAATCGACTGTATGCTAAGGAACTGCATTTCCTATATTGTCTCTGCTTGCAAAACTACTAAAGTTGGAGTTCTGTTTTAATACTACGTTTCCTCAATTTATTCCTGCATCCGCAAACGGCGTGCCACCGTTTACTTGGCACTGGCGTCACGAACTATTTCTACCTATACCTGCCCTTGCAGAGAGTCGGCTGTACCAGGTTAGTGTATATTGCACTACATCACCCAGAAACACCTACTGCACACAACTTGAGTACACTGCACCTCTCTTTTGGCGTTCCACGAACAGGATACGCACGCTTTCTAGTGCAAGATGCGTGAACTTTGTGCCTTATACCGTTGCCCTGTGACCAAAGTGACAATTTGCCTGTTTTATTCAAGTGGACTTTGTGGACTGAAAATCGTACCCAAAGTGTACCAAAAACCTCTAAAAAGCGCTGTGCAGTGTTGCGCTACCCAGAGGAAGAAAATCGCCGCATTGGAGTGTGGTTTTGTGGACTTTTTACAATCCTGCTTGCTGTCAGTGAATGGACAGCGTTTTGCTAAAGATGGCCACCGGCTGCCTGGAGTAAAGTTTCCCGCGCCGCTGAGGACATTCGTGGGCGGATCCCTGCAAAGACACAGAGAGTCCCGCCCCTCTTCATCACCGCACCGCCGCGGCCCTGCTTCTCCTGCGTCACCACGGTCTCAGGACGTCCGGAATCTCGCGAGACTTGGCCTGCGCAAGACCAGCGATACCGGTAAGCACTTGTAACCGGAGGGAAGGGGAGTGTACCGGCCCCTTTAGTCGCCAGCGGCCACCTCTCAATAGACTACCATGTCAGAGCCAGGAGTGCCTGAGCAGCCGGCCCCAGGAGAGCTTGCGGCTCCTGATCACCCTACAGCCCCTAGCATGATGCCCTTTACCATGCCCTACTATTTCGGGGCCCCATGGTTCCCCCGCTACAGGGGAGAGACCCATACCCTAAGGGACTTTAAAGAAAAGTTGCTGGCACTATTCCGATTGTACCCTATAAATGCCGACCAGCAAATGGAAATCCTGCTAGCGCAGCTGGAGGGAGCTGCCCGCAGGGAGGTATTATCCTGGCCTGCTACTGAGCGGAGTACTCTAGAACAGATATTCACCCGCCTCAGAGCCACTTTTGAAACTAGGACTACCTCAGAGATAAAGATGCACTTCTTTGGCAAGAAACAGAAGTCCGGTGAGTCCCTCCGTGACTTTGCCCTATCACTTCAGGAGGCTTTAGGGGCTGTAATCCAGATAGATCCCAAAGAGGCTGATAACCGGGACCAGACCCTGAGGGAACAATTTATCAACGGGGTGTCTAGTGAACAAATAAGGACCCAGTTAAAGATGCTGTCCGCCCAGCACCCTAACAGTACCTTTCTGGACTTTAAAGAACTGGCTATAAAAATTCTGGGGTCCACAGTATCTCCTGAGTTGAGCGCCCTATCTGAGTCATCAGCCTGCAAGCCAAAACCGCTTGTCACTAACCGAGCTGAGGCCGGCCAAGCTGTTCAAGTGTCAGCTACTGATACTATTGCCATGCTGACAGAGCAAGTAAATCACCTCACTAAAAGTTTAGAGAAAGTGTGCAGAAAAATAGAGGAATGGGAAAAACCCATAATGCTAGATGAAGAATTCCTGTCACCTCCTAGGCCGTTCCCACCTCCTTACCAAGAGACTCACCCCAGGGATCCTGGGAGGCGTAATAGAGGTCGCAAGAAGCCCGTGTGTACATACTGCAAAAAGCTGGGACACACAGAATCCACGTGCTGGCAGTTAAACGGGCAACCCCTGAGGCTGAGGACCACCCCTCGGGAGGTAGAACACTAGGTCCAGAGGATCCAAATTGGATGCCACGGTATGTAGGATCCCATCCTAAAATCAATATAGAGATCAACGGGGTCCCCTTTGAAGCCCTATTAGATACTGGGACACCAACCAGTTGACCCAGCCGCCTGAATCCTGGGTGGAAATTATCGCCAGCAATGGCAAACCAGTAAAGACTCATGGATACTGGGAACCCACCCTGCAGGTGGGAGAAGTAACCCTGCCTCAACAGGGAGTGATCGTAGTACAGGCCGGTGACAGAGGAGGACATCCTGTCATTCTAGGCACCAATGTCTTCAAAAACTGTTATTCAGAAATACTTGCTGTATTACATCAGACTTTGCCCACTGCTTCCTCTGCATCCAGGAGGGTGATTCAAAAGACTATCACTGTGTTAAGTGCCCAGCAGAGGTTTGCTAATGGGAAAGGAGAAATTTGTACTGCCAGGATCCGTGATATTAAGCCTGTGACTTTGCCTCCTAATTCTCAAACTCTTTTGTGGTGTCGTGCTGTCCTGGGAGTCGAAGGCCGAGATTATCCAGCCCTGGTGGAACCACTCCAGATGGAGGATTATCCTTATGTGAGAGCTGCCAAGTGCCTGGTGAACGTCTCCCAAGGTAAAGTACCTGTCCGTCTGATTAATCTGAGTAATCATCCTGTTGCGCTTACTAAGCATTGCCCTGTTGCCCAGCTGTCCCAGGTGTCCTTCCAAGACATCATTCGTCTTCCAGTGACAGAAAAGCCGCCAGCTGCAGACAGCAGATGTTCGCCGGTGACCCAGCCACAAGTGCCCTGGTGGGAAGAGCTCCATGTCGGGGACGAGAATACCCCCCAACAACAACAAGAAGGGATTATACAGCTTGTCAAGGAGCACCACCAGGCCTTCAGTAAGCATGCCACTGATTATGGAGAGGTGAGTGCCATACAACACACTATACCTACTGGCTCTCATCCTCCTATCAAGGAGAGGTACCGACCTTTACCGCCTACTTCATATCAGACTGTAAAGGAAATGATCCAAGAGATGAAGGACTCTAATGTAATCCGGGACAGCCGTAGTCCGTGGGCTGCACCCCTGGTCCTTGTAAAGAAGAAGGACGGTGGTATCCGTTTCTGTGTGGATTATAGGAAAATTAATCAAATAACCCACAAAGATGCATACCCACTGCCCCGCATTGAGGAGTCACTAACTGCTCTGGGCTCCTCTGCCTATTTCTCCACATTGGACTTGACCAGTGGCTACTGGCAAGTACCCATGGCCCCTGCAGATAGAGAAAAGACTGCCTTCACTACTCCCATGGGCCTGTTCGAATTCAATTGTATGCCGTTCGGGCTATGTAATGCCCCAGGAACTTTCCAGAGACTAATGGAACGGTGTTTGGGTCACAAAAACTTCGAAACAGTGCTGCTGTATCTAGATGACGTCATTGTGTATTCAAAAACATATGAGGACCATCTGAAACATTTGGCAGAAGTATTTGAAATCCTTATCAAATATGGCTTGAAGGTAAAGCCATCCAAGTGTCACCTGCTCAAGCCTGCAGTAAGATACCTGGGGCATATAGTAAGCGGAGAGGGAGTGCAACCTGACCCTGATAAATTAGCAGCTGTCCGTAATTGGCCGGTTCCTACTACTGTCAAAGAGGTGAGGAGTTTCCTTGGTTTTGCCGGCTACTATAGACGTTTTATCCCCCATTTTGCTTAAATAGCTGATCCTATCCAGGAGCTCTTGAGGGGGCAACCCAAAAAGAGTCCTAGAACTCCTGTGCCCATTGAGTGGAATGAGAAAAGAGAGATAGCGTTCCAATTGCTAAAAAAGAAACTGACCGAGCCTCCAGTGTTAGGTTATCCAGATTATAGCAAGCCCTTCCATCTCTATACTGATGCTAGCAAGCGAGGCCTGGGAGCTGTGTTAGCCCAGATCCAAGAGGGAAAAGAGAGAGTGATAGCATATGCAAGCCGCTCCCTGAAAGGAGCTGAGAAAAATGACCAGAATTATAGTTCCTTCAAACTAGAGTTCCTGGCATTAGTGTGGGCGGTGACAGAAAAATTCAAGGATTATCTAGCCGCCACCCCGTTCATTGCATTCACTGACAATAACCCTCTGGCACATCTCAATACAGCTAGATTGGGGGCCTTGGAGCAGAGATGGGCCTCTCGCCTTGCCAACTATAATTTCTCTGTAAAGTATCGTGCTGGACGTACTAATGATAACGCTGATGCTTTATCCAGGCTTCCCACAGAGACAGCTCCTGATGATGTGCGAGATGCTTGGGAAGATGTAGAGATGCCGGCTTTCTATAACAAATTTGCTCAACAGGATCAGGCTCGAGCTACCAATAACAGAGCTGCAGTTCCTTCACCCTCCAGTAGGCCTGAACCTAAGGAAGAAAGGTGGGTGAAACTACAGTCTGAAAGTAGAGTGCTGGGTGAGTTGTTGGACTTCATTACTAGTGGCAGAGCCCCTGAGAGGATCCGGCGTAAGAGTGCAGATCCTGAGCTCATCAAATTGTGGAGACAGCGCCATCAACTCTTCATACAAAAGGGCCTATTGCTACGGAGAAGCCTAGACCCAGTGTCCAACGAGAGAGTGCACCAGATTCTCATACCCCGACGAGATGCAGGTATGGTGTTGGAGATGTACCACAATCAATCCGGTCACTTTGGGGTCCAAAAGACTGAAGCTACTATCCGCCAGCGGTTTTACTGGGTAGGCATGAGAGAAGACATGGAGAAGTGGTGTCGAGAGTGTGTAGCCTGTGCCTTGAAACGAAGTGAGCACCATGATCAGAGGGCACCACTGAGACCCATTGTAAGTACTCGTCCTCTTGAACTTGTCGCCATCGACCATGTAAAACTGGAGCCTAGTCGCTCAGGGTATGCTTATGCCATGACTATTATTGACCATTTCACAAAGTTTGTTGTAGCAGTGCCTGTGAGAGACCAGACAGCCAAGACTACAGCCGAAATGTTCTGGAAGCACTTCCTCCTGCCCTATGGATGTCCAGAAAAGATCCTCACCGATCAAGGACCTGCTTTTGAGTCCCATCTGTTCCATGAACTGTGCCGCTTACACAACTGTAAGAAGATCCGGACGACGGCCTACCATCCTCAAGGTAACGGATTATGTGAAAAAATGAATCAGACCTTGATAGAGATGCTGAGGGCCGTGCCTCCTGAGAACAGAGGAGATTGGCCCAGTCTGTTGCCACAGCTCATGTTCACATACAATCATACCATACATTGTTCCACCGGGTATACCCCTTTTTACTTGATGTTTGGGCGCCAAGGAACATTGCCTGCTGATCATTCATTGGACATACATGTGCCTGATTGCATTAACCCATTACCTAACACCGACTGGGTTGCTGAGCACCAAAGGCGATTAGATGCAGCCAAAGCCATTGTTCAGGAACGTATGGACCTTGCTAGAGACCGACAGCAGAGAGACTATGATCAGGCAGCCCATGCAGAACCCTTGACCATAGGGGCCGTGGTATGGTTAAAGAATAACCGTCGTACCAGCAAATTGGACAGTAAGTGGGAGCGAAGTCCCTATGTTGTCACTGCAATCCCAAATGTTGGAACTCACACTTATGAGATCACCCGGGAAGACAAGGGATCCCAAATTGTACACCGAAACCGGTTGAAGCTCTGCCTGACACCAGAACCTAGTGCCGAGAGTTCCGGATCTGAATATCCTGTGTCAGAGTCAGCAATACCGCCCGAGGATCCTATGCAGGCTGTCAGTAATCTCAGGTATGACGCTGATCCCATGCATTGGCTTCTGACACCGTGGTTGAACTTGCTGGTGCCTGCTCCGGCACCTACTGTAGTTTTACCTCCAGAAGAGCCGGTTCAAGATGCCCTGGATCCAGTTCCCCCTGTAGTGGATATTGTTGTTCCTGTTGTTCCAGTTGTTCCTGACCGAGGTCTCACGGATGGAGACCCTCCTGTTGCTCCTCTCCCTTCTACCTCGTTGCTAAGGGAAGAGGAGACCCCTGTGTTGAGAAGGTCTACCCGGATGACCAGGGGACGTCCGCCAGTCCGTTTAGGAGACTTTGATTATTCTGGTGGTGTCTCCTCCCAAACCGTTGTTACTGGGAATACCTTGTTGAACATTTGTGCGCAAGAATGGACTCCCCCACGTGAGCCCTTGCCTGTGCTACACCCACAGGAAACCCCTGGGTAGTTCCGTTATTATGCTGTCATTTTATTGTGCAACTTCATACTAAGGAAATGTGCCCAGAGATGGACTCCACCGCATGAGAGCCTCTGTGATTTAATAAGAAATAGCCTGGGTACGGACTCATGTTTGTTATTTGAGCCTCCAAGAACTTTTATACCGTTTTCTACTGTTTTATCATGGACTTATTCATTGTCATGGACTATCCTGGTTATAATGTTACGCTGTGCCAGGTCAGCGCCCCCGTTCCATTCACTATCTTGAGAGAAGAGAACGACGCCCCTTGTCACTACCCTTCACTTTTGCCAATTGGACCTGATGTAAATGCAGATGAATTACATGTATGTATGCCTGCATGTCTCTATTTTCTATTTCAGGTAGAGATTCCAGTTGGGCGACCCATGATGGAGTACGAGGTCGTACTCAGCTTAAAGCAGTGGGGTATGTAGTGTACGGGAACTGTAATACCTGTCACTACCAAAGTGTCATTTGGTGTGCTGTCGTCCCTCCTTAATTATGGGGAAGTTGGTATATGTCAGTTTTATAAAATGTCATGTAATGTAATGCATGTATTTCCCTGTTGCTATGAAACTTGCAAGTACAGGCCGGCTAGGGGTGTCATTCCAGCTCTTAGGCATTAGAGGGAGCTAGGGAGCCCTAGTTTATATAAGGGCCAGACAAGGAAGGGAAAGTCAGTGTAACCTGATCTAGTGTGGAGTGCAGAAGTCAGTCTAGACCACAGCTCAGAAGTTTCTAGAGCCTGAGGAAGTGTTCAGAAGCTGAGAGAGACAGAGGCAAAGATCAGGAAAGCCAGAGGTACTCAGAAAGACAGAGGAGGTACTTATAAAAGCTATAGCCAAGGATATAAAGCCAGAACTAGGTTAATGGGCCTTGGTGAAGATATGCTATATTCCAGGATCAGACAGAAATAGAGTGCTAGCTCCTGTGCTGCAAGTCCTGTGTTCAACACTCTGTAATTACCTTGCTGTAACTGAATTGCCTGCATCGACCGAATTGCAAAATCGACTGTATGCTAAGGAACTGCATTTCCTATATTGTCTCTGCTTGCAAAACTACTAAAGTTGGAGTTCTGTTTTAATACTACGTTTCCTCAATTTATTCCTGCATCCGCAAACGGCGTGCCACCGTTTACTTGGCACTGGCGTCACGAACTATTTCTACCTATACCTGCCCTTGCAGAGAGTCGGCTGTACCAGGTTAGTGTATATTGCACTACATCACCCAGAAACACCTACTGCACACAACTTGAGTACACTGCATAACAGCATTTCATAGGCCAGTAGTTTAGAAATGCTGGCATTTAGGGCCAGGGATCGAGGGTGGCTAGGTGGGAATTTACGCTTTCTCTCAAATGTTTGTGAGATGGAGAGCTGAACACTGCCGTGTGACATGGTTGAGATGCTTGGTGATGGAGGTGGTGGTGTTGGTGGTACATCCTCTGTTTTCTGGGCGGCAGGTGCCAACGTTCCTCCAGAAGCGGAGGAAGAGGCCGAGGCGGCGGCAGCAGCAGAAGAGGTAGCAGGGGGAGCCTGAGTGAGTTCCTTGTTTTTAAGGTGTTTACTCCACTGCAGTTCATGCTTTGCATGCAGGTGCCTGGTCATGCAGGTTGTGCTAAGTTTCAGAACGTTAATGCCTCGCTTCAGGCTCTGATGGCACAGCGTGCAAACCACTCGGGTCTTGTCGTCAGCACATTGTTTGAACTGCCATGCCAGGGAACTCCTTGAAGCTGCCTTTGGGGTGCTCCGTCCCAGATGGCGGTGGCCAGTAGCAGACGGACTCTCTTGGCGGCGGGTGTTCTGCTTTTGCCCACTGCTCCCTCTTTTGCTACGCTGTTTGGTCGGTCTCACCACTGCCTCTTCCTCCGAATTCTGAAAGTCAGTGGCACGACCTTCATTCCATGTGGGGTCTAGGACCTCATCGTCCCCTGCATCGTTTTCCACCCAGTCTTCCTCCCTGACCTCCTGTTCAGTCTGCACACTGCAGAAAGACGCAGCAGTTGGCACCTGTGTTTTGTCATCATCAGAGACGTGCTAAGGTGGTATTCCCATGTCCTCATCAGGAAACATAAGTGGTTGTGCGTTAGTGCATTCTATGTCTTCCACCGCTGGGGAAGGGCTAGGTGGATGCCCTTGGGAAACCCTGCCAGCAGAGTCTTCAAACAGCATAAGAGACTGCTGCATAACTTGAGGCTCAAACAGTTTCCCTTATATGCATGGGGGTGATGTCACAGACTGATGGGCTTGGTTTTCAGGCGCCATCTGTGCGCTTTCTGCAGAAGAATGGGTAGGAGATAATGTGAACGTGCTGGATCCACTGTCGGCCACCCAATTGACTAATGCCTGTACCTGCTCAGGCCTTACCATCCTTAGAACGGCATTGGGCCCCACCAAATATCGCTGTAAATTCTGGCTGCTACTGGGACCTGAGGTAGTTGGTTCACTAGGACGTGTGGCTGTGGCAGAACAGCCACGTCCTCTCCAAGCACCAGAGGGTCCACTAACACCACCACGACCATGTCCGCGTCCGCGCCCCTTACTAGATGTTTTCCTCGTTGTTACCGTTCACCACAATAAGAAAAAAATTATTTGGCCCAATGTATTGAATTCAAATTCAGGCCTTTTTTTACAGGCACCTAACACTATCTGGCTATCTATTTAGGTACCGTATTACACTAATACAGGCACAGCAGTAACGACAGATTTAGCTGAATATAAATTGTAGGCCTAGTATTTAGGCGCTGGATGACAGGTATCCCTTTTACGGACAGAATTAGACTTGGAAATGCACGGTAGCGTGTGAAGTTATTGAGGATGACCCTATCCGCACCTTCAATCTAATATACCCTTTTATGGATAGATTTAAACTTGGCCTGATAGAGCAGAAACCACTAATTTAGGGAATTGGTAAGTTGGGAATTGTATTTCAACCCTGAACAAAAACTGTGCTTTGGCAGACACTAAATAGATTGACCAGCCACAGCAGTAACAACAGATTTAGCTGAATATAAATTGTAGGCCTAGTATTTAGGCGCTGGATGACAGGTATCCCTTTTACGGACAGAATTAGACTTGGAAATGCACGGTAGCGTGTGAAGTTATTGAGGATGACCCTATCCGCACCTTCAATCTAATATACCCTTTTATGGATAGATTTAAACTTGGCCTGATAGAGCAGAAACCACTAATTTAGGGAATTGCTAAATTGGGAATTGTATTTCAACCCAGAACAAAAACTGTGCTTCGGCAGACAGCAGACAGTATTACAATTGGCTAGCCACAGCTGAAACACCAGATTTAGGGTACTGCTATTTTGGCAATTGTATTTTACCCCTCAATAAAATAGCAAGCACAGCCAAGCCCCTGATGTAGGATATAGCAAAAAAAACAAAACACACTATTGATGGTTAAAAATGGACTTGGTGGCAGCTTGTGCTGGCGCACCACAAGACACAAAATGGCCGCCGATCACCCCAGAAAAAAGTGACTGAAAAACGCTCTGGGCAGCCTTAAAACAGTGAGCAATGGAATAGCAGAGGTTGTATCATACACAGCTGTATATCGATCACTTCAGTAAATAAATCCCTGCCTAATCTCGCCCTAACAGCAGCAGCTGCATCCTCTCCCTACACTGATCAGAGCAGAATAACGTGCGGCGCTACGTGACTCCAGCTTAAATAGAGGCTGGGTCACATGCTGCACTGGCCAATCACAGCCATGCCAATAGTAGGCATGGCTGTGATGGCCTCTTGGGGCAAGTAGTATGACGCTTGTTGATTGGCTGCTTTGCAGCCTTTCAAAAAGCGCCAAGAAAGCGCCAAACACCGAACCCGAACCCGGACTTTTACGAAAATGTTCGGGTTCGGGTCCGTGTCACGGACACCCCAAAATTCGGTACGAACTCGAACTATACAGTTCGGGTTCACTCATCCCTAGAAGTGAACAATCACCCATCAATTTTCTAGAAGTAAACATTGTTGAAATTTTTTTTTTTTACCAATGAAAGGATATTGGGATTCGGTTCATACAGAAGAAAGTCTACTATCACCCAGCAATTTTCCCCAAAAAATCTTTTTTCACATAAAAAATTTCACCACTACGTAATTCGGTCCGTCCACGGCAAATAAGCCCACATTTTTTAATATTTTTAGACAAAAGGCTTTTCAACAGATAAGTACAACGGCAAATATATTTGTATTTTGCCACTAATACACGGCAAACTGGGCTGTAAATTATCTCACTGCACTGCTGAGCAGCAAATATATTTTTCTTTTTTCCACTAATACACGCAAAAAAGGGCTTTAAAACATATAACTGCACCGCTGAGCGGCAAATATTTTTTTTCTTTTTCCACTAATAGACGGAGAAAAGGTCTTTGAAACAGACAACTGCACTGCTGAGCGGCAAATGGGCCCAAAGTCTAAAATATTTTTACACAAAAGGCTTTTCAACAGATAAGTACAACCATGAAAGGCAAATATATTTGTATTTTGTTAGTAATACACGGCAAACTGGGCTATAATATATCTTACTGCACCGCTGAACGACAATTAGGTCCTATTTTTTTCTATTTTTGCACAAAAAGGCTTTTAAGATGCTGAAAAAGCCTTCGACAACGTGAATTGGCAGTGGTTAGATCTAGTATTAGGTAAGATAGGAATTCAATGCCCATTCAGGGCATTTGTCCATGCAATTTATACCACCCCACAGGCAAGGATCTGTCTCCCTGGTTGGTTGTCTGCTAAGTTCCATCTCCGGAAAGGTACGAGACAGGGATGCCTTCTTTCCCCACTTTTATTCAACATTGCTCTTGAACCACTTGCTAGGCACTTGCTGATTTCAGATGTTTATGAAGGAATAAAGGTGGGGAATAGAGAGATTAAACTGACATGTTTCGCGGACGATATGTTGCTGTTTCTGCATGACCCCACCAAGGATCTGTCAAGAGTCCTAGATACCCTAAATAAAGTGTGAACTTTTATGGGCTATAAGATCAATGTAGCTAAATGTCAGCTGTTACATGTAGGGAAGGGATTAGGAGTGAGATATGACGGGGGTCTGATTACTGTAGCGCGGGACTATATAAAATACCTAGGAATTAAAATAGGCAAGTCTCCAACTATGATGTACAAATTAAATTATGACCCTTTGATAGCTAAAATTATTCAAGAATTGCAGAGATGGCAAGAACTCCCACTGACACTATTAGGAAGGGCAAGTCTCATTAAGATGACAAGTTTTGCTAGGCTCTTATATCCGTTGCAAACTATACCGCTTTTATTGAAACACACAGACGTTAATAAACTACAGTCCGCGTTTGTAGCTTTCCTATGGAAGAAAAAAAGACCCCGTATTGCATATAAGAAACTTTGCCTTCTAAAATGGGAGGGGGGCCTGCAATTACCTGATATCTGGGGCTATAACTTGGCAGCACTATGGCGGTATATACGAGATTGGGTGTGGGGAACCTCACATTACGCTGATAGGGCGTTGGAGCAAGAACTAGTAGCACCACATGATCTACATGCTCTGTTGCACACAAAAATTTAATTACTTCCAGAGGAGGCGAAACAAGCTCTGATACTCAGGGACACAATAGCGACGTGGAAACATATCAGAAAATTATATAGGCTACCAATCTATATCTCAACTTACATGCCGTTGTGGTCCCTTCCATCTTTTCCACAGGGTGGATCCAACAGATTGTTTCAAGAATGGCGTAGGAAAAATGTGAGGACCCTAGGAGACCTATTGACTGTCAATGGACTAAAGCTACTATCCTGGGAGGAAGTACAGTCCAAATACTCCATACTCCCAAACCAGTATCTGCAGTTTTTGCAGATAAAGGCATTCTGCGCAGCCCAATCGAAAACATTAGGCACTGAGACAACCATAATTAGGTTCGCTAGTTTGATGAACCAAGCGAGCAGTATGGACTCTATTTCCATAATATATAAGAAACTGATGAATGTTAAACTGGAAGGGGTTGCGCAGACGGTTTTTAAGGAATGGGAGAAACAGGTAGCTGATGACAAACTTACTTTTAAAATACGAGAGGGGATGGATAAAATAAGATGTGCTATCAGCAGTGAACATTGGAGAGAAACACAATTCAGGATAATCCACAGGGCAACCTACGCTTATAACTTATCTTATGACAATGCGCCAGCGCATTACCTGAGACATTGCCCCAAATGTGATTTGCATAAAGCCGACCTTCTGCACGGGATTTGGGGGTGTAGTAAGCTAAGATTGTATTGGGAGCAAATTTGTGTATATGTCAATGATACTTGGAAGATTAGAGTCAAAGATGTACCCCAACAATGTGTATTCCAATTCATTCCCAGGGATCAGGAGGACGCTGACTCACCCATAGTGGGCACCAAAGGGCCACATGTCCTACTACTTGCGGCAAAAAAATGTATACTGAGGAAGTGGCTACAGCCCCAGTTGCCCACTTTGGAGGAAGTCATCGGCACGGTGAAAGTGCTCATGTATATGGATAGATTGGATGCGGAACGCAACAAGGAATTATCCATACAATCCATTATTCACAAGTGGAGACCGTTTATTGAAAATTCACTCACATTATATGAGAAAAAAGAGGTTATTAAACCATTTGTTGACACAACATGGTACATGAAAGCGAGATTGGCAGGTAGCTTAGGAGACCTATTGATATAGCCCAGGGTGCTTTAGATTATCTGTAGTGCTACTATGTAGTTTTGACGGTTGATTGGGAGAAGGGAAAAGGATGTCAAGATTAATAAAACTAAAACTACCTCTAGTTAAAATTCTGATCTATCAGACTTGTTTTGGTGGGAATCCAATATCTACAAGATGCTTCGGGTCTTGACTTGTTTTTTCTGGGGGGAGGGGAGGGGAGGGAGGGTTGGAGGGTTTAAAAAATAAAAAAGGGATCTAGGCGGACTTTTCTTTGGCATGCGATGATTGATGTTAAACCTACATCTTCTTGTATGTACTTGTCATTTCTCTTTGTACTGAATCGACCATTGTATGTACTGTATTACTTTTTGTACAACTTTGCCCAAAGCCTGATCTGAATAAAAATTTTGATTTAAAAAAAAAAAAAAAAAAGGCTTTTAAATAGATAAGTACAACTATAAACGGCAAATATATTTGAATTTCACCCCAATACACGGCAAACGGGGCTGTAAAATATCTCACTGCACCCTGAACGGCAATTAGGCCCTAATTTTTTTCTATTTTTACACAAAAAGTTTTTCAACAAGTACAACTATGAACGGTGAATATATTTGTATTTCATCACTAATACACGGCAAACTGGGCTGTAAAATATTTCACTGCACCGCTGAGCGGCAATTAGGCCCTAATTTTTTTTCTATTTTCACATAAAAGGCTTTTCAACAGATAAGTACAACTATGAACGGCAAATATATTTGTATTTTGCCACTAATACATGGCAAACTGGGCTGTAAAATAACTCACTGCACCACTGAACTGCAAAGATATTTTCCCTTTTTCCACTAATACACGCAAAAAATGGCTTTCGAACAGATAACTGCACCGCTAGGCAGCAAAGATATTTTTCTATTTTCCACTAATACACGCAAAAAAGGTATTTAAAACAGATAACTGCACCGCTGAGCGGCAAATATATTTTTTCTTTTTCCACTAATACACGCAAAAAAGGGCTTTAAAACAGATAAGTGCACCACTGAGCGGCAAATATATTTTAGTTTTGCCACTAATACACGTCAAAAAGGGCTGTCATTTTTTCGCACTTCACCACACAATGGCTAATAAGCCCTTTTTTTCCCACTAATACAAGCCAAAAAATGCTTTAGAACATATAACTGCAGCGCACAAGGGCAAATAAAACGTAAAAATATTTATTTGTAATAAACCCTGTCAATGCCTCTATCAAACAGCACTTGCACCCTAATAAGAACGGTTTGCTGGAATTACAGAGCTGTATAATGGCAATTTGTATCGACAGTCTGTGCTGCAAGGTATAATAGGATAGTTCCTATTAACCAGGCTGTCACCTTCCCGACTGAACCCTGTTCAACAAAAATGCAGTGGAATGATTCCTCCCTATACTTTCCCTGCACTTGTAAATCTTTTTTTTTTTTTTAGCACAATGACGATTTTTCTATCACTGTCCCTAGCGCCTGCAGACACGTCTCTCAATGCACTAAGTATGCTGGTGAATGGCAGAATCTATGATGGCTGTGACATCACAGGGCTGGCTGCTGATTGGCTGCATGCATGTCAGTATGGGTGATCCCGCCTTTCCAGACTTCCTTTATCCATGTCCTCACACGTGCAGCAGCCATTTTAGTAAAAATGCTATTCTTTACTACGAAGTGCGAGGAAATTCGCATTCGGTGCAAATCGACTTTTTCCAGAAATTCGTAATGAATTCCACTTTGTCAGCTTAGATTCGCTCATCTCTAGTTAAAATGAATACTTGTGAAGAATAGGGAAAGTTGAAAGAAGAATAATTGTGTAGAATAGGAAAAGGCAGGGAAAGCTGTCAGTCTGGCACTACGTTCCAGCTGCAATTATTGCATTACAGTATAATAGAGCTGCTGCGGCTGCTGCAGAACACAAAAACAGGTACCTTCAAGGACTTTTCTTATTTTCCATTTTAACAGAAATCACTTCTTTTTTTTATTTATTTTTTGGAGGGAGGGGAATATGCTCAAAATGTACAAAACGTGTTTTAACATCCAGACCAGAGGAATAATCACATTTAAAACCTCATTGAAAACGTGAACTACTAGTCCAAAATCCGTGTCAGGGCATCTCAAGATACTTGACTTTTTTATTTTTTTAAGTTTAGGAGACTAGCATATTAGTGTGTCTTACAATACACAAGGTTACAGAAGACCTCTGAATAATAAAGTGAATGTGCAGTCACTTTCAATTAATCTTTTTTTAATTTTAATTTTGGGAAAATTGCATTTTTGTGTGTCTTACTGTAACGGTTGCGTACACACACACACAGGGGGGAGGGAAGTGACCACTGCGCTCCACCCTTACCCCTGGCACTGCCTACTTGCCTCGCGAGTCCTAATGACAGGGGACAACTGGATGGCAATTCCTAGCTTGGAATAAGTGCAGGGATGACAGACAGACAAACAACAGAACGTGAACGGACCGAGTCAATACCAGGAAAGCTACAAAGTACAAATGGAGCAAGCAGAGAATTGTCAGGAGAAGCCGGGGTCATAAATACCAGGAGAGTCGTGAAGTACCAAAGGAGTCAGCAGAGGATCGTCAGGAGGAGGCCGGGGTCAGAATACCAGGAGAGCAGCAAAGTACACAAGGAGCAGGCAGAGGATCATCAGGAATTCAGCAGGAGGTAAGTACGCCAGGAAAGACAAAGTCACAGGTGGAACCTAAATTAACAGGCAACCTGTGGCCAGCAGGCTGCCTGTATTTATAGTGGGGAGTGAGGGTCATGTGACGTGGCCAGCGTCACATGACCGACAGGCCAACCAGTCGAGCACCGAGTGATCAGCTCGGCGCTCAAGGCAGACTTAGGAGCAGGGGGCCTCCCAGCTAGAAAAGCCGCCCTGGGAACGAGGTCAAACACAGATCCTCGCTCCCGAAGCTAAGCAGCGGGTCTGCGGCTAATGGGAGACCGAGTGCACCTTCGGAACCCCGTTGCAGTACCCCCCCCCTTTTACGAGGGGCCACTGGACCAAAGACTTCAGGCGACGGCCTTTCAGGGTGTTCTAAATGAAATTTTCGAACAAGTCTAGGAGCATGAATCTCCCTGGCAGGTACCCAAGATCTCTCTTCAGGTCCATACCCCTTCCAGTGAATCAGGTACTGCAAGGAATTACGCACCTTCCTGACATCCACTATTTTGGACACCACATACTCGACAGCATCATTAACAAGAACCGGCAGAGGCGATGCTTTCGATGGTACTACCGGTTCAAAATATTTTTTAAGTAGAGATTTATGGAACACATTATGAATGTGGAATGACTCGGGCAGCTCCAACCTAAATGATACCGGATTAATCACCTCCGTGATCTTATATGGTCCAATAAAACGAGGAGCAAACTTTTTAGAATCTACCTTAAGAGAGAGATTCTTGGAGGACAACCATACCTTATCCCCAACCTGAAAATTATCCCCCCTTGAATGTCTCCTATCGGCCTTGAGTTTCTGAGAACTTTGAGCCTTTTCTAAGTTCGATTGAACCCGGGCCCAAACTGTGCACAGTTCAGAGGAGAGCCTATCCGCCTCAGGGTTAGAGGAGGAGACGGATGACCCAGAATGAAAACGGGGATGGAAACAATGGTTACAAAAGAAAGGTGAAACCCCAGCAGAAGAATTGACATGGTTATTCAAAGCAAATTCAGCCAATGGAAGAAATTTCACCCATAATTGCTGGTCATCAGCAACATACAACCTCAAGAATTGTTCCACAGACTGATTAAGGCATTCAGTCTGCCCATTACTCTCAGGGTGGTAGGCAGAGAAAAAAGACAATGAAATTTTAAATTTTTGACAGAAGGCCCTCCAGAATTTGGACACAAACTGCACACCCCTGTCAGAAACAATATTTTCCGGGATACCATGCAATCGAACAATTTCTTTCACAAAAATAGACGCCAGGGTTTTGGCATTCGGGAGTTTAGACAGGGGACTGAAATGGACCATCTTGCTAAACCTATCGACCACTACCCAAACTAAAATCTTACCCTCCGCCGGCGGTAGGTCAGATATAAAGTCCATCGAGATATGGGACCAGGGTCTACTGGGAATGGGTAGGGGTCGTAGGATACCAGCAGGGCGAGTCCTAGGTGTCTTGGACCTGGCACAAACCTCACAGGCTGACACGTAGGACTTGACATCCCTAGTTAGAGTGGGCCACCAATAAGATCTAGAAACCAGGTCCTTAGTGCCCTCAACACCTGGATGTCCACAAAAGGCAGAACCGTGACACTCACCCAACAGCTGGAGACGAAATTGTACGGGAACAAACAACTTATCTGTTGGGGTGGATACCGGTGCCAGATGTTGTACAGACCTAATGCGAGCCGAGATATCCTAGGTTAGAGCTGCTATGAAGATTTTTGCTGGTAGGATGGATTCAGGTGGTAGCTCAGTAGGTTGAAAAGCATGGAAGCTCCGAGATAATGCGTCCGCCTTCACATTTTTACTTCCTGGCCTGAACGTAATGGAAAAATCAAAACGAGTAAAAAACAGAGCCCATATGGCTTGACGGGGATTCAACCTCTTAGCAGACTCGAGAAACGTAAGGTTTTTATGGTCAGTGACAACAGTTACACAATGCCTTGCCCCCTCCAGAAAATGCCTCCATTCCTCCAATGCCCATTTAATGGCCAGCAGCTCCCTATTCCCTATTTCGTAGTTTCTCTCCGTGGGAGAGAATTTCCTGGAGAAGAAGGCACATGGTCTCAGGTTAGTGAGGGTAGCAGGACCTTGTAAAAGGACTGCTCCTGCGCCGTCCTCGAACGCATCCACCTCCACAATAAAAGGTTTCTCCTGATCAGGCTGGATCAGAATGGGAGCACTACTGAATGCCTTTTTTAATTTTTTAAATAAAGAAATGGCTTCAGTAGACCAATTCTCCAAATCCGCCCCTTTCTTAGTAAGGTCGGTCAATGGTTTAGCAATTACGGAAAAATTCATAATAAATTTATGATAGTAATTGGCGAAACCTAAGAACCATTGTAAGGCCTTTAAGGATGAAGGTCTTACCCATTCCTTAATTGCTAGTACCTTACCAGGATCCATCTTGAAGGCGTGAGGAGTCAGAACATGCCCTAGAAACAGAATCTCCTGTACACCAAAGACACATTTCTCTTGCTTAGCGGATAGCTGATTCTCCCTCAACACCTCTAATACTTGTTTAACATGAGACACATGGGATTCGAAGTCAGGAGAGAATATCAAAATGTCGTCAAGATAGACGATAACAAATTTACCTAAGAACTCTCTAAGAATGTCATTCATGAAGTTTTGGAACACAGCTGGGGCATTGCTGAGTCCAAAAGGCATCACCTGATATTCAAAGTGTCCTACCGGAGTATTGAATGCCGTCTTCCATTCGTCTCCCTCCTTGATTCGGATTAGATTATATGCCCCTTTCAGGTCAATTTTGGAAAACCAGGTTGCCCCCAGAACCTGGTTAAATAAATTCGGAATCAATGGGAGGGAGTATCTATTCTGGACAGTAATTTTATTTAATCTCCGGTAATCGATACATGGCCTAAGACCACCATCTTTTTTCTCAACAAAGAAAAACCCCGCCCCCATAGGAGAGACAGAAGGTCTAATATGCCCTTTACCAAGGCTCTCCATAATATAATCTTCCATGGCCTTGCGTTCGGGCTTAGAAAGATTATAAATTCGCCCCTTAGGAAACTTGGCCCCCTCTACTAGCTCTATAGTACAATCATAAGGTCTATGAGGTCTATGAGGAGGTAGAACCTCCGGGGTTGGTGATGAGAATACATCAGAATATTCCCTAATAAAAGTGGGTAAAGTATCAGACTTTACTGAGACCCCAGCCTGTACCACGGACAAGCACGAGTCACACTTAGGCCCCCATCTCACCAACTCCCCATTGGACCAATCTATAGTGCGGTTATGTAGTCGGAGCCAAGGCAACCCTAGAACCACCTCAGCCGGTAGGTTCTCCAGGACTAAAAGGGAACATCTCTCTGAGTGGCACACACCCACGGTTAGAGAAATCTCCGAGGTACATGAGCTCACCGTACCACCAATAAGAGGAGTAGCATCAATAGCCATGACATGGATAGGAGTTGGTAAAGCAAACATTGGAATACCCAATCTTACAGCATACTCAGAGTCAATAAAGCTGGCCGCTGAGCCAGAATCAATAAAGGCCTTACCCGGCCATTTATCTACTCCCAGAGAAATCGTAATGGGTACCAAAAGCTTACATTTAGAAAAATCAGGGTGTACCTGGTCTTTAGGTTGCCTTGCCTTAGGAGACTTGACAGAGAGGACCTTCTTAGGACACTGGTTGATCCAATGGTCAGGATCTCCACAGTAAAAGCATTCTCCACGTCTGCGACAAAGGTTCCCTCGGGTCATGCCAACCTGCATGGGTTCCTCGGTGGAGACCTCAGCATTGTCTCTGGGATAGGCCTCTGGCTGGACCACCATCTGGGAAGAGAACTGTTGTTCCTGTCGTCTCTCTCTAACCCGTCGGTCAAATCGGACAACAAGGGTCATCATCTCCTCTAAGGTCTCTGGAAGTTGAAAACTGACTAGAAGATCTTTTAAATTATCAGACAGACCTGACCTGAACTGACTCTTCAGGGCTGGTTCGTTCCATCCTGAGGGGACACACCACCTTCTGAATTGGGTGCAATAATCCTCTGCAGGTAGATTGCCCTGAACCAGTGCCTTTAGAGCCGTCTCGGCTACTAGAGCCCTGTCTGGTTCATCATAGAGGGTACCCAGGGCCTGAAAGAACCCCTCCACAGAAGATAAACAACTGGTGTCAGCAGGTAAAGAGAACGCCCAGTCCTGGGGATCACCCTGTAGTCGGGAAATGATAATGCCCACGCATTGACTCTCGGGGCCAGAGGACACGGGGCGCAAACGGAAGTAAAGTTTGCAATTCTCCTTAAAAGAGAGAAACTTCTCCCGGTCTCCAGAAAAGAGTTCTGGGAGCTTAATCTGGGGCTCAAAATGCGGACTGGAGGCCTGAGGAGTGGAAGAGCCTTGCCTTAACTCAAAAGAACTGAGGTTTTCCCCTAACTCCTGCACCATCTGCGTCAGATTAGAGACATGGTCAGTCAGGGTCACCAGAGGATTCATTATACAGTGGTTATTGGGCCTGTTAATCTGTAACGGTCGCGTACACACACACACAGGGGGGAGGGAAGTGACCACTGCACTCCACCCTTACCCCTGGCACTGCCTACTTGCCTCGCGAGTCCTAATGACAGGGGACAACTGGATGGCAATTCCTAGCTTGGAATAAGTGCAGGGATGACAGACAGACAAACAACAGAACGTGAACGGACCGAGTCAATACCAGGAAAGCTACAAAGTACAAATGGAGCAAGCAGAGAATTGTCAGGAGAAGCCGGGGTCATAAATACCAGGAGAGTCGTGAAGTACCAAAGGAGTCAGCAGAGGATCGTCAGGAGGAGGCCGGGGTCAGAATACCAGGAGAGCAGCAAAGTACACATGGAGCAGGCAGAGGATCATCAGGAATTCAGCAGGAGGTAAGTACGCCAGGAAAGACAAAGTCACAGGTGGAACCTAAATTAACAGGCAACCTGTGGCCAGCAGGCTGCCTGTATTTATAGTGGGGAGTGAGGGTCATGTGACGTGGCCAGCGTCACATGACCGACAGACCAACCAGTCAAGCACCGAGTGATCAGCTCGGCGCTCAAGGCAGACTTAGGATCAGGGGGCCTCCCAGCTAGCCCTGGGAACGAGGTCAAACACAGATCCTCGCTCCCAAAGCTAAGCAGCGGGTCTGCGGCTAATAGGAACTAGCGGTTCATATTTATCCCAGTGATAATGTGAAATAGTAGGCCAAAATTCATGTTCTTACATCTCTAGACATTAAAAAATGTTTTGTTTGTTTTCATTTTGGTAAAATAGCATATTAGTATGTCTTCCAATACACAGGGTATCGGAGTAGTGGTTCATATTGATCTCAGTCTGAGTGATAACATGAATTACAGTAGTACACCAAAATCCATGTTCTTGCATCTGCAGGTCCTTCCAGTTCATCTATTTTTGTTTTAAGCTTTGGGAAATAGCATATTAGTGTATCTTACAATACAATGGGTAGAGGACTAGTCTGAATGATAACATGAAATACAGTAGTACACCAAAATCCATGTTCTTGCATCTGCAGGTCCTTCCAGTTCATCTATTTTTGTTTTAAGTTTGGGAAGTAGCATATTAGTGTATCTTACAATACAATGGGTAGAGGACTAGTGGTTCATATTATTTCCAGTCTGAGTGATAACATGAATTAGGTCAAAATCCTTGCAGGCACTTAAAATCATTATTTTTTGAATTTTGAATTTGCGAATTCGAGATTATTTTCTTGATCGCAAAAAATCGGCAATGTAATATTCGTGTAATGCGCTCGAAATACAGGCGTGGGTCACTATAGCTACATTTTTCAAGCCGCTAGAAGTTGCCTGAGACTGGGAAAATGGTTGGCACGGCAGAACATTACAATAGCTTTATATGCAGATAGAGTGCTCCAATATATTCGCAAATGCGAAATCTGCACCAATGATGAAAATATTTTGGCGCAATATGTGCACCTTCACATTTTAACAGGTCTAACTACTTTTTAGTGATTGGTGCACTAAGTATTGTTGTGTACTTGTGACATCACAGCACTATGTATGTATGTATTGTGGGGATTCGCTCTGGTAGACAGGCTTGCGGATGCAGTACAGAGCAATGACAACGTCTTTAACTTAAACAGTGCAGTGTTTTATTCACACATACATAAAGTGACAACAAAAAAGGCAGTTTCAGGGAAAAACAGTCACCTTGAGTCCGGTGTTTGATCACACCAGGCTGCAGCACATAAGTCCTTGGGTGAAGCAGAAGTCCACGTGCTTTTTCCCAAACAATATAGCAGGCCTTAGTCCCAGCCCAAACTCTCAGGCTCCAACACCCAGACTGACAAAGCTCCACTATCAGATGGAGGATAATCCACCCAGCTGAGACTGCTGGCTGGGTTTTTATCCTAAACCAAAACCCGAACTGGAACGTGGGGAACAGCCACCCACCCTGCACTTTGGCTGCTCCCAGTAAAAGCTGGCCCGGATCGGCTTTACAGTTACACTAAATAATCAATAGTGTCAGTCAGCACTAGCTGCCGCTGACACTTAAAATTACCGGCTCTTACCTCACCGAGGCCAGGAACCTCGTTGACACATATCTTCCGTCAATGGCGGCCCCTTGCGCTTTCCTACATACCTCCCCCTTTGTTCAACCCTGAGGGGGTGAACACCCGCCAGACAGTGTACCCGGGACAGGGCATCTGCATTACCCTGTAACCTGCCTGCCCTATGTTCCACGGAAAACTTGAAGTTCTGTAGAGACAAAAAACACCTGGTGACCCAAGCATTCCTCTCTTTGGCTTGGCTAATCCACTTCAGAGGGGAGTGGTCGGTTACCAGACAGAAATTTCTTCCCAACAGGTAATAACGGAGAGACTCGAGTGCCCACTTGTTGGCCAGGCACTCTCTCTCCACTATACTGAACCTAGTCTCGGCTGGGGTAAGTTTGCGGCTCAGGAAAACAACGGGATGCTCCTTCCCATTGATGTCCTGAGAGAGTACAGCTCCGAGGCTTACTTCAGAGGCATCTGTCTGTACCACAAACTCCCTCTTGAAGTCGGGCGTAACCAACACCGGGGACCCACACAGGGCCGACTTCAGAGTGGAAAAAGCCTTTTCCGCCTGTTCATTCCACTGAACCATCACTGACTTGCTGTCACCGCCACTTCTGTGAGAAGGTCTGACAGACGTCCTTTTCTACCTCTTGCATGATGTTCTTTGTTTTGGTTTCACATTGTCATCTCATTTCCTTCTCCCAGGTGTCACCTATTTAGACTAATCCTCTTTCCTTTATATTCCCTCCCATACTGCCTCACTTTGCGGTTTATACTACTTCCTGGATTTGAAGTGTTCACTGCTGGAAACTTCTGTTGCTGCTTGTTCAGATAAGTCCTTTCATGAACTGTGTTTCCATGCTGGCTTGATTCTAGGTGACCCTGACTCCCTCCGTATTAAGTGCAGGGAGCCGGTAGTCGTGTCCCCTCACTATTATAGGGTTTTCAGGTGTCACACAGTCTAGGTACGAGGGCATGCAATCGTCTACCTCTGAGACCCTTGTATGTGCTTAGCAGTCAAGGTGAGCTCTTAGGGTTTATAGGGGTCACCTTTATGTTCCTTAGTTTGGGATCAAGCCAGTCGGATGTTTATCCATAACTTCCAGCTATCTGCAACATCATCCGTGACAATATAAACCGCCATTACCGTCTTAAAGGGAACCTGTCACCAGGAGTTTGGGTATAGAGCTGAGGACATGGGTTGCTAGATGGCCGCTAGCACATCCGCAATACCCAGTCCTCATAGCTCTGTGTGATTTTATTGTGTAAAAAAAACTATTTGATACATATGCAAATTAACATAAAAGAGTCATATCTTACTTGTGTGACCAGAGAAGAGTCATATTTTCAAGCTGTGACTCATCTCAGGTTAATTTGCGTATGTATGAAATCGGTTTTTATACACAATAAAAGCACACAGAGCTATGGGGACTGGATATTGCGGATGCGCTAGTGGTCATCTAGCAACCCATGTCCTCAGCGCTATACCCAAAATCCCGGTGACAGGTTCCCTTTAAGCATGGATCCGGTTTCAGCCTTAATTGACCGCATGCAAGGTCTTTCACTGGAGGTAGCAGATCTCCGTAAAACTGTGTCTCAGTTTCAGGTGACTGGTTCTGCTTGCGTTCATGGAGTTTGTTCCGAGCCTAAGATCTCGCTTCCGGATACGTTCTCTGGGGGTAGTGAGAATTTTTTTCGCTTTAGAGTGGCTTGCAAACTCCATTTTCGCCTATTTCCCCATTCCTCTGGTGATAAGGAGCAGAGGGTGGGGATCATCATCTCGCTGCTCAGGGATAACGCTCAGTCTTGGGCCTTTTCGCTGTCCGTGGGGGCACGGCCCCTCCGATCGGTGGATGAATTTTTTGTAGCCCTGGGGCAGATATATGATGACCCGGATCGTATTGCTCTGGCTGAATCTAAACTGCGTCTTTTATGTCAGGGTAAACAGTCCGCAGAGATATATTGTTCTGAATTTCGGAGATGGGCAGCTGATACTGGTTGGAACGATGCTGCACTCCGAAGTCAATTTTGCCATGGTCTTTCGGAGGGATTGAAAGATGCATTTGCTTTTCATGAGAGACCTGCCTCGTTGGAGTCTGCCATGTCTCTAGCTGTTCGTATTGACAGGCGTCTTAGAGAGAGAGGAGAGACCACTCCTTCCTGTCATATTCAGTCCAAGGACAGTTGGGCGGTCTCATTCATTGCGCAGGGGCCTCAGTCTCTCTCAATCCCCTCTGAGCAGGAGGCCATGCAGCTGGTTTTGCTTGCCTCTGATAGTAGAGGATTCAGCTCTCAGAGGAGGGTTTGTTTCTGTTGTGGGGGTATAAATCATTTGGCTAATGTTTGCTCCTCTAGGAGAATCAGGGAGTTTTCTGAGGGTAATAAAGGAACAAAAAGAAAAAACCCCTCTAAAAACTTTCCATTTGCTACTATTGGCAAGGTTGATGCGGAAATTGAAGGTTTGCCGTTTGCTTGTATTCCCAGGGTGACGCTAGATAGCAAGAACATTGTTTGTGAGATTTTTGTAGATAGTGGAGCAGCTGTCAATCTCATTGATAATCAATTTGCTATAACACATGGTTTCCAGGTATGCACTTTGGAAAAGGATATACCTGTTTTTGCTATCGATTCCGCTCCACTTTCTCAAAAATCGTTAAAGGGCATAGTTCACAATATCCGTTTGACTGTGAGTGATGCTCATGTTGAGGATATGTCATGTTTCGTCCTAAGCGGATTACCTACTCCTCTAGTCTTGGGGCTACCCTGGCTCACTAAACATAACCCCACCATTGATTGGCAAGCAAGGCAAATAAATGGTTGGAGTGACTTTTGCAGAGAGAATTGCCTCACGGCGTCTCTTTCAGAGGTTTCTACCAAGACTGTACCATCTTTTCTCTCTGAATTTTCGGATGTGTTTTACGATAGTGGTATCCAGGAGCTGCCCCCTCACGGGAGTACGATTGCCCTATTAATCTCATCCCAGGCGCCAAACTGCCAAAATCACATTTATGCAATCTCTCCCAAACTGAAAGAGTCGCTATGCGTACTTATATCTCTGAGAGCCTGAGAAAGGGACACATCCGACCCTCGAAGTCATCTGTTGCCGCAGTTTTTTTTTTTGTTAGGAAAAAAGATGGTTCTTTAAGACCTTGTCTGGATTTCAGGGAGCTGAACTGTATCACAATTCGTGACCCATATCCGCTTCCTCTGATCCCGGACCTGTTTAACCAGATTGTTGGGGCTAAAGTTTTTTCTAAGTTAGATTTAAGAGGGGCATACAACCTAGTCAGGGTCAGGGAAGGGGACGAATGGAAGACGGCCTTCAATACCCCTGAGGGTCATTTCGAGAATTTGGTTATGCCCTTTGGTTTGATGAATGCTCCGGCCGTCTTCCAACATTTTGTGAACAGCATTTTTTATCATTTAATGGGGAAATTTGTACTGGTGTATCTAGATGACATTTAGATTTTTTCTCCTGATTTCTAAACTCATAGGGACCACCTACATCAGGTCTTGCTCATTCTGCGGGAGAATAAATTATACGCTAAACTGGAAAAATGTGTGTTTGCGGTTCCGGAGATTCAATTTTCAGAAGGCGCTGATGCGGTTTTTGGGTTTTGCCAATTATTACAGAAAGTTCATTTTGAATTATTCCTCTGTTGTTAAGCCACTCACTGATATGATTAAAAGGGGGTAGATTTTTCCTCCTGGTCGATAGATGCGCCTAAGGCCTTTTTTAGTATCAAAGAGAGTTTTGCTTCCGCTCCCATTTTGGTACAACCTGATGTCTCTCTACCTTTTATTGTTGAGGTGGACACTTCTGAGGTGGGTGTGGGTGCGGTCTTATCTCAGGGTCCCTCTCCTGCCAAATGGCGACCGTGTGCTTTTTTCTCAAGGAAACTCTCCTCCGCAGAGAGAAATTACGATGTGGGAGATAGGGAGTTGTTGGCCATCAAATTAGCTTTTGAGGTATGGCGCCATTGGCTAGAGGGAGCCAGACACCCTATTACCGTTTTTACTGACCATAAGAATCTGGCCTACTTGGAATCAGCCAAGCGTCTGAACCTGAGACAGGCCAGATGGTCTTTATTCTTTTCTAGATTTAATTTTGTTGTCACGTTCCGCCCTGGGGTTAAAACTGTGAAGGCGGATGCCCTGTCACGTTGTTTTCCGGGAGGGGGGAACTTTGAAGACCCGGGTCCCATTTTGGCTGAAAGGGTGGTCGTCTCTGCTCTTTATCCTGATTTGGAGGCAGAGGTTCAGACAGCCCAGGCAGAGGCTCCTGATCTTTGTCCTCCTAAGAGGTTGTTTGTGTCTCTCGCTTTACGACACAAGTTTTTTAAGGAGCACCACGATACTGTCCTTGCTGGGTACCCGGGGAGTAGAGCCACAGTAGATCTCATTGCTCGGAGATTCTGATGGCCGGCTCTTCGTAAGACGGTTGAGGGTTTTGTGGCAACCTGCGAGACCTGCGCTCGTGCCAAGGTCCCTCATTCACGGCCATCGGGTTCTCTCCTCCCGTTACCCATTCCTTCCCGTCCTTGGACGCATCTGTCCATGGACTTCATTACGGACCTACCTCGTTCCTCGGGGAAGAATGTGATTCTGGTGGTAGTCGACCGTTTTAGCAAAATGGCGCATTTCATTCCCTTTCCTGGGTTACCCAATGCTAAGACGTTGGTGCAAGCGTTTATTGATCACATTGTTAAATTGCATAGCATTCCTTCAGACATTGTTTCTGATAGGGGCATGCAATTTGTTTCCAGATTCTGGAAGGCCTTGTGTTCTCGCTTGGGGATTCAGTTGTCATTTTCTTCTGCTTTTCACCCGCAGTCGAATGGTCAGACCGAACGCGTCAATCAGAATCTGGAGACATATCTGCGCTGTTTTGTGGCGGTTCGGTGTTTGCCGCTTTCCTGGCTCTTTTTGAAAGGCTGCAAAGCAGCCAATCAACAAGCATCATACTACTTGTCCCAAGAGGACATCACAGCCATGCCTACTATTGGCATGGCTGTGATTGGCCAGTGCAGCATGTGAACCAGCCTCTATTTAAGCTGGAGTCACGTAGCGCCGCACGTCCCTCTGCTCTGATCAGTGTAGGGATAGGATGCAGCTTCTGCTGTTAGGGCAAGATTAGGCAGTGATTTACTTACTGAAGTGATCGATGTACAGCTGTGTACAGCGATGTACAGCTATTCAAATGCTCACTGTTTTATGGCTGCCCAGAGCATTTTTCTGTCACTTTTTTCTGGGGTGATCGGCGGCCATTTTGTGTCTTGTGGTGCGCCAGCACAAGCTGCCACCAAGTCCATTTAACCATCAATAGTGTTTTTTTTTTTTTTGCTATATCCTACATCAGGGGCTTGGCTGTGCTTGCTATTTTATTGAGGGGTAAAATACAATTGCCAAAATAGCAGTACCCTAAATCTGGTGTTTCAGCTGTGGCTAGCCAATTGTAATACTGTCTGCTGTCTGGCAAAGGATATATTTTGTTCTGGGTTGAAATACAATTCCCAACTTAGCAATTCCCTAAATAATTGTTTTCTGCTGTATCAGGCCAAGTTTAAATCTATCCATAAAAGGGTATATTAGATTGAAGGTGCGGATAGGGTCATTCTCAATAACTTCAAACGCTACCGTGCATCACCAAGTCTAATTCTGTCCGTAAACGTATACCTGTCATCCAGCGCCTAAATACTAGGCCTACAATTTTTATTCAGCTAAATCTGTGGTTACTGCTGTGCCTGGCAAAGTTATTTAGGGTCTACCAAAGCACAGTTTTTGTTCAGGGTTGAATACAATTCCCAACTTAGCAATTCCCTAAATAATTGTTTTCTGCTGTATCAGGCCAAGTTTAAATCTATCCATAAAAGGGTATATTAGATTGAAGGTGCGGATAAGGTCATTCTCAATAACTTCAAACGCTACCATGCATCACCAAGTCTAATTCTGTCCGTAAACGTATACCTGTCATCCACCGCCTAAATACTAGGCCTACAATTTATATTCAGCTAAATCTGTGGTTACTGCTGTGCCTGGCAAAGTTATATAGTGTCTGCCAAAGCACAGTTTTTGTTCTGGGTTGAATACAATTCCCAACTTAGCAATTCCCTAAATAATTGTTTTCTGCTGTATCAGGCCAAGTTTAAATCTATCCATAAAAGGGTATATTAGATTGAAGGTGCGGATAGGGTCATTCTCAATAACTTCAAACGCTACCGTGCATCACCAAGTCTAATTCTGTCCGTAAACGTATACCGGTCATCCAGCGCCTAAATACTAGGCCTACAATTTATATTCAGCTAAATCTGTGGTTACTGCTGTGCCTGGCAAAGTTATTTAGTGTCTGCCAAAGCACAGTTTTTGTTCTGGGTTGAATACAATTCCCAACTTAGCAATTCCCTAAATAATTGTTTTCTGCTGTATCAGGCCAAGTTTAAATCTATCCATAAAAGGGTATATTAGATTGAAGGTGCGGATAGGGTCATTCTCAATAACTTCAAACGCTACCGTGCATCACCAAGTCTAATTCTGTCCGTAAACGTATACCTGTCATCCAGCGCCTAAATACTAGGCCTGCAATTTATATTCAGCTAAATCTGTGGTTACTGCTGTGCCTGGCAAAGTTATTTAGTGTCTGCCAAAGCACAGTTTTTGTTCTGGGTTGAATACAATTCCCAACTTAGCAATTCCCTAAATAATTGTTTTCTGCTGTATCAGGCCAAGTTTAAATCTATCCATAAAAGGGTATATTAGATTGAAGGTGCGGATAGGGTCATTCTCAATAACTTCAAACGCTACCGTGCATCACCAAGTCTAATTCTGTCCGTAAACGTATACCGGTCATCCAGCGCCTAAATACTAGGCCTACAATTTATATTCAGCTAAATCTGTGGTTACTGCTGTGCCTGGCAAAGTTATTTAGTGTCTGCCAAAGCACAGTTTTTGTTCTGGGTTGAATACAATTCCCAACTTAGCAATTCCCTAAATAATTGTTTTCTGCTGTATCAGGCCAAGTTTAAATCTATCCATAAAAGGGTATATTAGATTGAAGGTGCGGATAGGGTCATTCTCAATAACTTCAAACGCTACCGTGCATCACCAAGTCTAATTCTGTCCGTAAACGTATACCTGTCATCCACCGCCTAAATACTAGGCCTACAATTTATATTCAGCTAAATCTGTGGTTACTGCTGTGCCTGGCAAAGTTATTTAGTGTCTGCCAAAGCACAGTTTTTGTTCTGGGTTGAATACAATTCCCAACTTAGCAATTCCCTAAATAATTGTTTTCTGCTGTATCAGGCCAAGTTTAAATCTATCCATAAAAGGGTATATTAGATTGAAGGTGCGGATAGGGTCATTCTCAATAACTTCAAATGCTACCGTGCATCACCAAGTCTAATTCTGTCCGTAAACGTATACCTGTCATCCACCGCCTAAATACTAGGCCTACAATTTATATTCAGCTAAATCTGTGGTTACTGCTGTGCCTGGCAAAGTTATTTAGTGTCTGCCAAAGCACAGATTTTGTTCTGGGTTTAATACAATTCCCAACTTAGCAATTCCCTAAATAATTGTTTTCTGCTGTATCAGGCCAAGTTTAAATCTATCCATAAAAGGGTATATTAGATTGAAGGTGCGGATAGGGTCATTCTCAATAACTTCAAACGCTACCGTGCATCACCAAGTCTAATTCTGTCCGTAAACGTATACCTGTTATCCAGCGCCTAAATACTAGGCCTACAATTTATATTCAGCTAAATCTGTGGTTACTGCTGTGCCTGGCAAAGTTATTTAGTGTCTGCCAAAGCACAGTTTTGGTTCTGTGTTGAATACAATTCCCAACTTAGCAATTCCCTAAATAATTGTTTTCTGCTGTATCAGGCCAAGTTTAAATCTATCCATAAAAGGGTATATTAGATTGTGCCTGTATTAGTGTAATACGGTACCTAAATAGATAGCCAGATAGTGTTAGGTGCCTGTAAAAAAAAGGCCTGAAATTGAATTCAATACATTGGGCCAAATAATTTTTTTCTTATTGTGGTGAACGGTAACAATGAGGAAAACATCTAGTAAGGGACGCGGACATGGTCGTGGTGGTGTTAGTGGACCCTCTGGTGCTAGGAGAGGACGTGGCCAATCTGCCACAGCCACATGTCCTAGTGAACCAACTACCTCAGGTCCCAGTAGACGCCAGAATTTACAGCGATATTTGGTGGGGCCCAATGCCGTTCTAAGGATGGTAAGGCCTGAGCAGGTACAGGCATTAGTCAATTGGGTGGCCGACAGTGGATCCAGCACGTTCACATTATCTCCCACCCAATCTTCTGCAGAAAGCGCACAGATGGCGCCTGAAAACCAAGCCTATCAGTTTGTCACATCACCCCCATGCATATCAGGGAAACAGCCTCAACTTATGCAGCAGTCCCTTATGCTGCTTGAAGACTATGCTGGCAGGGTTTCCCAAGGGCATCCACCTAGCCCTTCCCCAGCGGTGGAAGACATAGAATGTACTGACGCACAACCACTTATGTTTCCTGATGATGAGGACATGGGAATACCACCTCAGCACGTCTCTGATGATGAAACACAGGTGCCAACTGCTGCGTCTTTCTGCAGTGTGCAGACTGAACAGGAGGTCAGGGAGGAAGACTGGGTGGAAGACGATGCAGGGGACGATGAGGTCCTAGACCCCACATGGAATGAAGGTCGTGCCACTGACTTTCAGAGTTCGGAGGAAGAGGCAGTGGTGAGACCGAGCCAACAGCGTAGCAAAAGAGGGAGCAGTAGGCAAAAGCAGAACACCCGCCGCCAAGAGAGTCCGTCTGCTGCTGGCCACCGCCATCTGGGACCGAGCACCCCAAAGGCAGCTTCAAGGAGTTCCCTGGCGTGGCAGTTCTTCAAACAATGTGCTGACGACAAGACCCGAGCGGTTTGCACGCTGTGCCATCAGAGCCTGAAGCGAGGCATTAACGTTCTGAACCTTAGCACAACCTGCTTGACCATGCACCTGCATGCAAAGCATAAACTGCAGTGGAGTAAACACCTTAAAAAAAAAGGAACTCACTCAGGCTTCCCCTGCTACCTCTTCTGCTGCTGCCTCGGCCTCTTCCTCCGCCTCTGGAGGAACGTTGGCACCTGCCGCCCAGCAAACAGAGGATGTAGCACCAACACCACCACCTCCGTCACCAAGCATCTCAACCATGTCACACGGCAGTGTTCAGCTCTCCATCTCACAAACATTTGAGAGAAAGCGTAAATTCCCACCTAGCCACCCTCGATCCCTGGCCCTGAATGCCAACATTTCTAAACTACTGGCCTATGAAATGCTGTCATTCAGGCTGGTGGACACAGACAGTTTCAAACAGCTCATGTCGCTTGCTGTCCCACAGTATGTTGTTCCCAGCCGCAACTACTTCTCCAAGAGAGCCGTGCCTTCCCTGCACAACCAAGTATCTGATAAAATCAAGTGTGCACTGTGGAACGCCATCTGTGGCAAGGTCCACCTAACCACAGATACGTGGACCAGTAAGCACGGCCAGGGACGCTATATCTCCCTAACTGCACACTGGGTAAATGTAGTGGCGGCTGGGCCCCAGGCGGAGAGCAGTTTGGCGCACGTCCTTCCGCCGCCAATGATCGCAGGGCAACATTCTTTGCCTCCTGTAGCCTCCTACTCGGCTTCCTCCTCCTCTTCTTAAACCTGCTCATCAGGTCAGCCACATACCTTCACCACCAACTTCAGCACAGCCCGGGGTAAACGTCAGCAGGCCATTCTGAAACTCATATGTTTGGGGAACAGGCCCCACACCGCGCAGGAGTTGTGGCGGGGTATTGAACAACAGACCGACGAGTGGTTGCTGCCGGTGAGCCTCAAGCCCAGCCTGGTGGTGTGCGATAATGGGCAAAATCTCGTTGCAGCTCTGGGAGTAGCCGGTTTGACGCACATTCCTTGCCTGGCGCATGTGCTGAATTTGGTGGTGCAGAAGTTCATTCACAACTACCCTGACATGTCAGAGCTGCTGCATAAAGTGCGGTCCGTCTGTGCACGCTGCCGGCGTTCACATCCTGCCGCTGCTCGCCTGTCTGCGCTACAGCGTAACTTCGGCCTTCCCGCTCACTGCCTCATATGCGACGTGCCCACCAGGTGGAACTCCACCTTGCACATGCTGGACAGACTGTGCGAGCAGCAGCAGGCCATAGTGTAGTTTCAGCTGCAGCAAGCACGGGTCAGTCGCACTGTGGAACAGCACCACTTCACCACCAATGACTGGGCCTCCATGCGAGACCTGTGTGCCCTGTTGCGCTGTTCCGAGTACTCCACCAACATGGCCAGTGGCGATGACGCCGTTGTCAGCGTTACAATACCACTTCTATGTCTCCTTGAGAAAACACTTAGGGTGATGATGGAAGAGGAGGTGGCCCAGGAGGAGGAGGAAGACGGGTCATTTTTAGCACTTTCAGGCCAGTCTCTTCGAAGTGACTCAGAGGGAGGTTTTTTGCAACAGCAGAGGCCAGGTACAAATGTGGCCAGACAGGGCCCACTACTGGAGGACGAGGAGGACGAGGAGGAGGTGGAGGAGGATGAGGATGAAGCATGTTCACAGCGGGGTGGCACCCAACGTAGCTCGGGCCCATCACTGGTGTGTGGCTGGGGGGAAACACAGGACGATGAGGATACGCCTACCACAGAGGACAGCTTGTCCTTACCTCTGGGCAGCTTGGCACACATGAGCGACTACATGCTGCAGTGCCTGCGCAACAACAGCAGAGTTGCCCACATTTTAACGTGTGCGGACTACTGGGTTGCCACCCTGCTGGATCCCCGGTACAAAGACAATGTGCCCACCTTACTTCCTGCACTGGAGCGTGATAGGAAGATGCGCGAGTACAAGCGCACGTTGGTAGACGCGCTACTGAGAGCATTCCCAAATGTCACAGGGGAACAAGTGGAAGCCCAAGGCGAAGGCAGAGGAGGAGCAAGAGGTCGCCAATGCAGCTGTGTCACGGCCAGCTCCTCTGAGGGCAGGGTTAGCATGGCAGAGATGTGGAAAAGTTTTGTCAACACGCCACAGCTACAGTAACTGCACCACCACCTGATACGGAACGTCTTAGCAGGTGGCAACATTTCACTAACATGGTGGAACAGTACGTGTGCACACCCCTCCACGTACTGACTGATGGTTCGGCCCCATTCAACTTCTGGGTCTCCAAATTGTCCACGTGGCCAGAGCTAGCCTTTTATGCTTTGGAGGTGCTGGCCTGCCCGGCGGCCATCATTTTGTCTGGACGTGTATTCAGCACGGCAGGTAACGTCATTACAGACAAACGCAGCCGCCTGTCTACAGCCAATGTGGACGAGCTGACATTCATAAAAATGAACCAGGCATGGATCCCACAGGACCTGTCCATCACTTGTGCAGATTAGACATTTATAACTACTTCCCCTTAACCATATATTCTTGTACTCTAGGGCACTTCCTCATTCAATCCTCTTTTTTTAATTTTACCATTATATTGCAGGGCAACCCAAAGTTGAATGAACCTCTCCTCTGTCTGGGTGCCCGGGCCTAAAAATATCTTACAATGGCCTGTTCCAGTGGTGGGTGACATGAAGCATGATTCTCTGCTATGACATGAAGCCTGATTCTCTGCTATGGGACCTCTCTCCACTGTCTGGCTGCCGAGGCCTAAAAATATCTGACAATGGCCTGTTCCAGTGGGGGGTGACATGAAGCCTGATTCTCTGCTATGACATGAAGCCTGATTCTCTGCTATGGGACCTCTCTCCTCTGTCTGGGTGCCGGGGCCTAAAAATATCTGACAGTGGCCTGTTCCAGTGTTGGGTGACATGAAGCCTGATTCTCTGCTATGACATGAAGCCTGAATCTCTGCTATGGGACCTCTCTCCTCTGTCTGGGTGCCGGGGCCTAAAAATATCTTACAATGGCATGTTCCAGTGGTGGGTGACATGAAGCATGATTCTCTGCTATGACATGAAGCCTGAATCTCTGCTATGGGACCTCTCTCCTCTGTCTGGGTGCCGGGGCCTAAAAATATCTGACAATGGCCTGTTCCAGTGGTGGGTGACATGAAGCATGATTCTCTGCTATGACATGAAGCCTGATTCTCTGCTATGGGACCTCTCTCCTCTGTCTGGGTGCCGGGGCCTAAAAATATCTGACAATGGCCTGTTCCATTGTTGGGTGACATGAAGCATGATTCTCTGCTATGACATGAAGCCTGATTCTCTGCTATGGGACCTCTCTCCTCTGTCTGGGTGCTGGGGCCTAAAAATATCTGACAATGGCCTGTTCCAGTGTTGGGTGACATGAAGCCTGATTCTCTGCTATGACATGAAGCCTGAATCTCTGCTATGGGACCTCTCTCCTCTGTCTGGGTGCCGGGGCCTAAAAATATCTGACAATGTCCTGTTCCAGTGGTGGGTGACATGAAGCATGATTCTCTGCTATGACATTGATGTCGCCGTGTGCTCCTTTGTCTCATTCTCACAACAGAAAACGTCCGACAGAAGTACAATCGGGAAATCCCTGGTGTAGTGTGCGTCGATGTGTGCGCAATTCCTCCAAAATAACATCAGAGAGATGTTCTCAAGTAGGTTCCAATAATGTGCCTGCCTCCCAGCGGCTAGGCATGGTTTATTTATACCAGAAGATGGGAGGTGGTCTCACAATCATGACCAATGAGGAGACAGGTTATGGTATGAAGTGATTGGCTGGAAGGCGGTCTTACAATCATGACCAATGAGGAGACAGGTTATGGTATGAAGTGGTTGGCTGGCAAAGATGTAAATGATCGCGCGAACTTATGTTCGCGCGTTCACACACATATCTGCGCCCTTTCCATTGCCGCGCTTATCCTCGTGGATGAAGAAACCCCTGCTGGACGGTCCCCATCCCTTCCCCCTCAGCCGGCGCCATGACACTGGTATCCTGCAGTAATACCAGGCCGGGCACAAATCAGCTAAAGGTCGGGACGACCAGACCATCGTGCGAAAGTCTCTGCGCAGATGCGTACGCGAATGCGAACAAATCTGCTCTTCTCCATAGGATAGATGGCGACCATACGGCAAACAATAATTTTTCCACAACAGTTCCCCCCTTTTTCGCCATATGTCGTCATTTCAGCGGCTTCCTAACACTACAATCACTCAAACCAGACCTCTAAAGGGAATAAACATGTAAAAGGGGGACATGCTACACTACAGATGAACTAACAAGAGGAACCTGGCCTATCATTCTTGGGCCTCTTCGGTTGCTCGACCGTGACGCCCGGATAAGGGTGGTGACAAAGAAAAGTCTCTAAAGTATCTCTAATAAAGAAATGTCTTCCAAGGAAGGGTGATTCTCCATGACTGTTCCTTAAAATGCAGTGGTTCTTCTTGGGTTGGTCCTCCTGGAGTAAGAATCCGGTTGTTTCAGGCGATGGTTCTCTGCGATCATAACGTGGTCCTCTGAACGGCTCCTCGCGACTCGATTCATCAAGCAGCAGGTCATTCTCACCGCCACATAGAAAAGAAATAGAAAGCACAGCAGTAACAGGACATACACTCCTATTTCCTTAAGCTACGATCCTATAGAGAACAACATATCACCGAAGCCCCCCAGACCTTTAAAGGGGTTCCAACCTTCATCTGCAATCACACGTGCTTGCCCCTGTAACGCCTTAACTCTATCTAGATGGGCCTGAACCTTGTCACCAGTATCTTCCACCCAGGTGCAGCAATCCTCCCCGATGAATTCACAGAAACCCCCCTTTTCAGCTAAAAGATAGTCGAGAGCCATCTTCTCCTGGAGGAGAAGAGTTTTTAACTGTCGCTGTTCGGAGGAGACTTCTCTCATGGCTTCGACTGTCTCGTTGAACATCTCATCCACTATGGTAGAAAATTTGTTCAGCCGCTTCATAAGTTCTATACCCCATCCGGTCCATGCCGGAAACCATGCCCAAGCACGGTCCCCTGCAGAGAACAGCTCCCTCCTAGTCCTTCTTCCCATACTCACCCTCCTCTGTACCATCAGATCCTCGTGGCTATCAGCAATGTAGGAGGCGGGGACTAACCTAACTAAGGAGCATGACCCTCTAGCATTCGTGGGAATGACTCTGTAAGCAGCCTGCCCACACAAGAAGTAATAGAGCCCAGTTAGAGAGACACAAAGGTCATTAGGGTTCCGGTTACGAGAGTTGAGCAACAGCTGGATGGATAAAGGGATTGCTGCACCGTCCTGAATGTCACAACCTCCCCCCCAGCAGATATAGTCGTGTCTGGTGGTTAGGTTGTTACGATCAGGGATTCTATGGTCGATCTGGACAGTGATCCCAGATGGGCACTCGGTCCGACCCATGGACTTAGCTGCAAATCCAGAGCTGATATTAAAACAAATCTGGGGTCGCCCTAATTGACCGGATACCCACACGGGTCTACTAAGCCTACTACAAGTCTCAGGGCTGAAATCAAGACCATAAGTGACGTTACCATCTAAGAATGTATGGTGGAACTCTACGGATAGGTGACGCTCCATAGATTTACCTTTAATGTTGATTTTTCTCATGCCCACCCTGATGTCATAAAGGGCATGAACTGCCGCCATGGCCGGGAGGCTCTGACCCGGAGGTGGTTTGGAGCACACGCAGCAGTTGGATCTATTTGCAGTCTTTGCTAACTGCAAATGCATTCTGAATAACAAATTCGGATGTGACTCCTCATAACATCTTCCAAAATGCATTAGACAGGAAGAATAAAGGAATACGAGGTACCTGATCATTGCACTTTGTGGTCCAGTAGTTTCTTGCAATGGCTGGCGTGGATCCATCCGTCACGTTCCTCAACCTTGAGGGAGGTTGGTGTTGTAAGTAGAACCTGGTACGGCCCGGTATATCTCGCCTCTAGTCCCTGGCGCTGATGTTTTTTAACGACCACCCAATCGCCTGGTTGTATGGAATGTAAACCAGTTATAGATTCTGGATCAGGAATAGATTCATAAACTCTCTGGTGTATCTTTTGGAGTTCCCGTTGAAGAGATTGCACATACCCCGTCAGCTGAGAATGTAAAGATGACAGCTGCTGGAGAAAGTACAACCCTGTCTTTGGTCTACTCCCAAACAGAATCTCATATGGGGACAGCCCATGAGGCCGTCTTGGTGCATTGCGCACAGAGTAGAGAGCAATGGACAAACACTCGGGCCATGGTTTACCAGTGTCGGCAGAGATCTTAGAGATCTTGTTCTTGATAGTACCGTTTAGTCTCTCCACCTTGCCACTGCTTTGGGGATGGTAAGGAGTATGGAGACCCTGATTGATGTGGAGAGCCTCACATATCTCCTTGAAAACTTGTCCCGTAAAGTGAGTCCCCCGGTCGGATTCAATGGTTTCGGGTACTCCTGTCACGGCTGTATGTGAGCAACAAGAGCATACACAGTTAATAGAGCTACTGACCGGACCCAAACTTGGGAGGATAAAGGGTGACCCCTGTCAGACCCTCAAAGCTCTCCCTATGCTGCTAAAGCACATGCCCGTCCCAAATGGTGGAACGGGGCATGCCCACGTACCTAAGACTGATGACCACTGTAACCCCTACAATAGTGGAAGGGGCACGGCCACCGGTGCCCTGCTCAGTATATGGAGGGAACCGTGGCCACCTCAGATCCAGTCAGAAAATAAACAGGTACACAACAATGTCTGCACACTTAGCTGAAGGGGCTGCAGCCGCAGAGAAGACGGATCCAAAGACAGCTGGCAATATCCGGAGTGCTTGCTGCAGCAGAACACAGGTCCAGTGAAATGAAAGCTAACAAGTGAAGATACTCAAGCAAGAGCTACAACTCAAATGAGAACTATAATCCACAGCCTAGAAAGGAGGAGGGGTGATTTAAAGGGAGGGAAATCAAACGCAGGAGGAACAGCTGGGAGGACTCCTCCAAGCTCTAGTAGTGACATCATCACAGGGGTGGAGAAACAGAGCTGTGAGAACGTCTCAAAACTCTGGTAGTGACAGTACCCCCCCCTCTACGGGTGGACTCCGGACACCCAGGACCCACCTTCTCAGGATGAGCCCTATGAAATGCCCTGATGAGGCGAGTGGCTTTAATGTCCGACACCGGAACCCACATCCTCTCCTCAGGACCATAACCCTTCCAATGAACGAGGTACTGAAGAGAACCACGGACAATGCGAGAGTCCACAATTCTGGAAACCTCAAACTCCAGATTGCCATCAACCAAAATCGGAGGAGGAGGCAAAGAGGAGGGTACCGTGGGCTGGACATATGGTTTTAAGAGAGATCTGTGAAATACATTATGTATCTTCCAAACCCGTGGAAGATCAAGACGGAAGGCAACAGGATTGATGACTGACAAGATTTTATAAGGCCCAATAAACTTGACCCAATTTCCAGGAGGGAACCTTCAGTTTAATATTTCTTGTAGACAACCACACCAGATCACCCACATTCAGGTCCGGACCAGGCACACGTCTCTTATCAGCCACACGCCTATACTTCTCACTCATCTTTCTAAGATTACTCTGAATCTTTTGCCAAATGGTAGACAAAGACGAGGAAAATCTCTCCTCCTCAGGTAAACCAGAAAGAGCCCCTCCCGAGAATGTCCCAAACTGCGGATGGAACCCATATGCACCAAAGAATGGTGACTTATCAGAAGATTCCTGACGACGGTTGTTCAGAGCAAACTCAGCAAGAGGGAGAAATGAACACCAATCCTCCTGGTTCTCTGCCACAAAACAGCGCAAATATGTCTCCAGATTCTGATTGAGGCGCTCAGTCTGACCATTCGACTGCGGGTGAAAAGCAGAAGAGAAGGACAGCCGAACCCCCAGGCGAGAACAGAAAGCCTTCCAGAACCTGGACACAAACTGCGTGCCTCTATCGGAAACAATATCAGAGGGAATGCCGTGCAATTTAACAATATGGTCGACAAAAGCTTGCGCCAACGTTTTAGCATTGGGTAAACCAGGGAAAGGTACGAAATGAGCCATCTTGCTAAAACGGTCCACCACCACCAGGATCACCGACTTCCCTGAGGAACAAGGAAGATCTGTGATAAAGTCCATGGACGGGTGTGTCCAAGGACGGGAAGTTCTGGGTAACGGGAGAAGGGAACCTGAAGGCCGTGAACGAGAGACCTTAGCGCGAGCGCACGTCTCACAAGCAGCCACAAAACCCTCCACCGACTTACGAAGAGCTGGCCACCAAAATCTCTGAGCAATGAGATCTACCGTGGCTCTACTCCCGGGGTGACCAGCAAGAACAGTATCATGATGCTCCTTGAAGAGTTTGTGACGTAGCTCAGGAGGCACAAACAACTTCCCAGAAGGACAACGGGCAGGTGCCTCAGTCTGGGCAGCCTGGACCTCGGCCTCCAAATCGGAATATAGAGCAGAAACAACTACCCCCTCCGCCAAAATGGGACCCGGGTCCTCGGAGTTTCCTCCTCCCGGAAAACAGCGAGAGAGAGAGCATCAGCCTTCACATTTTTGATCCCAGGGCGGAATGTAACGACAAAATTGAATCTGAAGAAGAACAGACTGGCCAACAACTCCCTATCTCCCACATCATAGTTTCTCTCTGCCGGGGAGAGTTTTTTAGAGAAAAAGGCACAAGGTCGCCATTTGGCAGGAGAAGGGCCCTGGGACAAAACCGCACCCACACCCACCTCGGAAGCATCCACCTCAACAATAAAAGGTAAGGAAACATCGGGATGCACCAAGACGGGAGCAGACGCAAAACTCTCTTTAATCTTAGAAAAAGCTGCAAGCGCCTCCTCCGACCAAGAGGAAAAATCCGCCCCCTTTTTTGTCATGTCAGTAAGGGGTTTGACAACAGAGGAATAATTCAAAATGAACTTTCTGTAATAGTTTGCAAAACCCAGAAAGCGCATCAATGCCTTCTGATTCTCAGGAAGCTCCCACTCAAGTACAGCACGGACCTTCTCCGGATCCATGCGAAAACCAGAAGCAGAGACGAGAAAACCCAGAAATTGAATCTCTGATACCATAAAAAGACATTTCTCCAGCTTGGCGTACAATTTATTTTCCCGCAGAATCTGCAGAACCTGAAAAAGATGATCCTGATGGGTCTGAACATCAGGGGAAAAAATCAAAATATCATCAAGATACACCAATACAAATTTCCCCATTAAATGGTAGAAAATACTATTAACAAAATGCTGAAAGACGGCCGGAGCATTCATCAGGCCGAAAGGCATAACGAGATTCTCGAAATGCCCGTTAGGAGTATTAAAGGCCGTTTTCCATTCATCCCCCTCTCTGACCCTGACCAGGTTGTACGCGCCTCTCAAATCCAATTTGGAAAAAACCTTGGCCCCAACAATTTGGTTGAAGAGGTCCGGGATCAGAGGAAGGGGATAGGGATCACGAATCGTGATACGGTTCAGCTCCCTAAAATCTAGGCAAGGTCTCAGAGAGACATTTTTTTTTTAACAAAAAAAAACCCGCGGCAACAGGTGATTTTGAGGGACGAATATGCCCCTTATCGAGACTCTCGGAGATATAGGTTCGCATTGCGATTCTTTCCGGTTGTGAGAGATTGTAGAGGCGTGCTTTTGGCAGCTTGGCGCCGGGAATGAGGTTAATGGGACAGTCAAACTCCCGGTGAGGAGGTAGCTCCTGAACACTGCTCTCGGAAAACATGTCCGAGAAATCAGAGAGAAATGATGGCACAGTTTTAGTAGACACCTCTGCAAAAGTCGCTGTGAGACAATTTTCTCTACAAAACTCACTCCACTCATTTATTTGCCTTCCTTGCCAATCAATAGTGGGGTTATGTCTAGTGAGCCAGGGTAACCCCAAAACTAGAGGAGAAGGCAATCCGTTAAGGACAAAACAAGATATATCCTCCACATGAGTGTCACCCACAGCTAGCCGGATATTGTGAACAATGCCCTTCAGGGATCTCTGTGAGAGTGGAGCAGAGTCAATAGCAAAAACAGGTATATCCTTTTCTAATGTGCAAACCTGAAAACCATGCATGGCTACAAATTTAGTGTCAATAAGATTGACGGCCGCTCCACTATCGACAAAAATCTCACAAGAAATGACTTTGCTCTCTAGCACCACCCTGGCAGACAGGAGAAAACGGGAACTGCAGGTCAGAGGAAAAGCATCAATTCCTACATCAACTTTGCCCAAAGTAGCAGATGAAGCAGAATTTGATGATTTGCCTTTTGAGCTATTTCTCTTATTATTGCTCTTAGTACAGTTCAAGAATCTCCTAGACGGACAAACATTTGCCAAATGAGCTATGCCCCCACAACAAAAACACACCATACTCTGGAGGACTAAATCCTCTTTTATCAGGGGCAAGCCGACCTAGCTGCATGGGCTCCTCCTCAGAGGGGACCGAGACAGGATGAGGCCTCTGCACACTGAATGAGTCCGCACCACTGCCCCTAGACTGACAATCGCTGGACAGAGAGGTCTCGTTTCTTTCTCTTAGACGCCTGTCAAGGCGTACCGCCAATAACATGGCAGACTCTAAGGACGTTGGTCTCTTATGGAAAGCAAACGCATCTTTCAATCTCTCTGAGAGACCATGACAGAACTGACTCCGGAGTGCAGCATCATTCCAACCTGAATCAGCTGCCCATCTCCGAAATTCAGAACAATAAAGCTCCGCAGACAGTTTGTTCTGGCATAAAACACGTAAGTTAGATTTGGCCAGAGCAACACGATCCGGGTCATCATATATCTGCCCCAGGGCCACAAAAAATCTTTCTACGGATCGAAGGGAGGGATCCCCTGATGGCAGCGAAAAAGCCCAAGTCTGAGCATTACCCCTGAGCAGGGAGATGACAATCCTCACCCTCTGCTCTTCATTACCAGAGGAGTGGGGACACAAGCAAAAATGGAGTTTGCATGCCTCTCTGAAGCGAACAAAATTCTCACTGCCCCCGGAGAACGTTTCCGGAAGTGAGACCTTTGGCTCGCAACAGACTCCATGAGCCGGAGCAGAGCCCAATGCTTGAAGCTGAGACATAGATTGACCCTGCATGCGGTCAACCAGGCCAGAAAGCGGATCCATGTCAAAAAGGACGTTTTTGGTGGATTATAATGTCACGGCTGTATGTGAGCAACAAGAGCATACACAGTTAATAGAGCTACTGACCGGACCCAAACTAGGGAGGATAAAGGGTGACCCCTGTCAGACCCTCAAAGCTCTCCCTATGCTGCTAAAGCACATGCCCGGATCCAAATGGTGGAACGGGGCATGCCCACGTACTTAAGACTGATGACCACTGTAACCCCTACAATAGTGGAAGGGGCACGGCCACCGGTGCCCTGCTCAGTATATGGAGGGAACCGTGGCCGCCTCAGATCCAGTCAGAAAATAAACAGGTACACAACAATGTCTGCACACTTAGCTGAAGGGGCTGCAGCCGCAGAGAAGACGGATCCAAAGACAGCTGGCAATATCCGGAGTGCTTGCTGCAGCAGAACACAGGTCCAGTGAAATGAAAGCTAACAAGTGAAGATACTCAAGCAAGAGCTACAACTCAAATGAGAACTATAATCCACAGCCTAGAAAGGAGGAGGGGTGATTTAAAGGGAGGGAAATCAAACGCAGGAGGAACAGCTGGGAGGACTCCTCCAAGCTCTAGTAGTGACATCATCACAGGGGTGGAGAAACAGAGCTGTGAGAACGTCTCAAAACTCTGGTAGTGACAACTCCCCATCGACAGACAACCTCAGAAAGGATCTTTTTGGCGGTCGTTGTGGCATTAGCTTTTTTAATGGGCCAAGCCTCCGGCCATCCAGAAAACATGTCTACACAGACCAAAGCAGACTCATGGGGCCCACTCTTAGGCATGTTGATGTAAACAATTTGGATTCTCTGGAAAGGGTACTCAGGTTTTGGGGAATGTTTCTTTGAGGTTATAGTCGGTCGTCCAGGGTTGTGTAAAGCACAGACCAGGCAAGCACTAGAAAATTTGGTGGCTGTGGTGGAGAATCCTGGAGCTATCCAGTACTCTTCCACTTGAGCACACATGACAGTTTTGGACTGGTGACAGGGGTAGTGAGCTAAATCGGCCATCATTGGATACAATACTCTTGGCAAGCACCACTTACCACCGAGACCCCAGATCTTATCAGCCCCCTCCGTTGCTCCCAACGCTGCCCATTTCCGCTTCTCTGAGTTCTCTGTCTGAGCCTGCAACTTCTTGAACTCATCCAAAGACACATCAGCGGGTTTAGCCAGCATTAGTGTCAGGGGAGGGGGGTCTAGGGCTCCTTCTTTAGCAGCCAGATCTGCCATTGCATTGCCCCTAGCTTCCATAGTAGTCTCTGTGGTGTGAGCCTTGACCTTTAAGATAGCCACTTCTAATGGGAGTGTAAACGCTACGAACAATCTATTGATTAGTTCGGCGGGCTTCACAGGTTTCCCCGAGATAGTGAGGAATCCTCTAGCCTTCCAAATTGGACCGAAATCATGGGCTATTCCAAAAGCGTACCTTGAATCCGTGTATACATTGATCCTTAATCCTTCATGCTTCTCACAGGCTCTGGCCAAAGCGTGTAATTCGGCCTCTTGGCCCGACATGTGGCTGCTGAGTGAGCCTTTTTCTACTATTTTGTCGACTGTTGTTACAGCGTAGCCTGTGTGAGGTTTACCATCTGATGTGTAATACCTGGAGCCATCTACAAAAAGATTTATTGCTTCCGGAAGGGGAGCTCCCTTGACAGGGCTAACTGCTTCTGTCTCAAGCTCCATGAGCTCGAGACAGTTGTGATCGTCTGAGTTTTCAGTCATGGTCATGTTAGCGTCGGTCGCAATCCTTTCGTCCTCCCTCTCTTCTTCGGAGTCTGATTGGATCGGGAGAAAAGATGCAGGATTGAGGATGGTACATCGTCTTAGTGTAAGGTTAGTAGGGGTGAGGAGCGCCACTTCATATTTGGTCAAACGGGCGGCCGAAAGATGTTTGGTTTGGACCTGGTTAAGGATCTCTTGGACAGAGTGTGGGGTGAAAAGGGTCAAAGGGGAATCTAAAACTATATCACCTACTTTGTGCAATAGTACAGCGCAGGCGGCTACAGCTCGGGCGCACCCAGGTGAGCCTTTGATGACCGGATCCAGTTCAGTTGAAATGTACATGATGGGTCTATACCTGGATCCGTGTAATTGGGTCAGTACCCCAGTGGCATCCCCTTTACTTTTGTGACAGAAAAGGGAAAAGGGTAGGTTGTAGTTGGGAATACCTAGTGTCGGGGCTCTAGAAAGTTCCTGGATCAGATCCTGGAGGGTTGACCAGTTTTCCTCAGTTAATTGAAATGGTGTTTGTGACGGAAGAGTATAGAGAGGACCCAGTTTGGATGAGATGTTAAGGATCCAATCTCTGCTATAATTGATTAGACCTAGAAGGGCTCTCAACTGTCGGGCATTACGAGGTCGAGTAAAGTCTCTGAGAGTCTGTATCTGTCACGAGGGTATCTAGAGCCACGTCTGACTCCGTTATACCCGGGGTCAGGAGGTCGCAGCGGGAGGCTGCGCGCTCTATATCTAAAGATCACGTTGTTTCTTAGTGATTGTTTTCTGTGTTTGCCTTGCTATCCTTTTTGTCTCAATCAGGGATCCGTAGCTTCTCCTCCTCAGCTGTTTCTTGTCTGCCACTCCCAACCTCCTTATATTCTCCCCTCACACTTCTCTAGTTGCCAGTTATAGAGCTTCCTGCCTGGACATCTATACTGACCCACTGGAGTTGTGAATCCTGGTTGTCGTTCCAGAGTGCTACCCTCCGGATCCCTGTTGGGCTTCTTGTTGTCTCCTGTTGTCGCCCACCTGGGATTATATGTTGAGTTTGTATTGTCTGTCCTTCCCTTGGTGTTTTCCTTTAGAGCTAGTGGTGCGGACTAGTGTTCCCACCGCCCTGTTCATTATCTAGGGCTCAGCTTAGGGAAAGCCAGGGCTTTAGGCACGTGATCGGCGTACGGGTGAGGAACCCGTCTAGGGACGTCAGGGCAGCCAGGTGCTAGCCGCTAGGTGAGTCAGGGGTCACCACCTTCCCTCTCACTTGGTCAGGGCCTTCCTTGTTCCCTCCCTCTGTGTCACGTATGTGATAGTCACGCCGACCGTGATAGTATCCGTTGCATTGTCAAATGTCAGGTTCCTTTTGAGATACAGTGGCCTAGAAAAGTAACCTTTTCCATACAAAACTGCAATTTCTCCTTGCTAGCCTTATTCCCAGTGGATGCCAGATGGTTAAGCAACGAAATGGTATGCCTATAGCATGACTCCTTATGCGGGCAACAAACCAACAAATCGTCCACATATTGCAACAGGGCGACCTCCGGATCCTCTGGCACCCACTGATCTAATACCACCTTTAGCTTACAACTGTATTCCGACAGGCTAGTCATGGACCCTTGTGGTTACCAGGTCCATGTGAGTTGTTTACCCTGGAATGAAAAAGCAAAGAGATATTGAAACTGGGGATCCAGTGGTACAGAGAAAAAGGCATTGGACAAGTCGATGACACTAAAGTACGAAGCCTTAGGAGGGATGGAAGCAAGTAATGTGTGAGGATTAGGCACTAACGGGGCATCACTGACAATGATTTTGTTAATGGCTCTGAGATCATGGACCAGTCGGTAAGTGACTTCCTGGCCCTTGGCTGATTTCTTCGCCACCGGAAATAGAGGAGTGTTACATGGAGATTGAGTTGGGGTCAAGACCCCGATTTGGAGATACCTGTTGATCTGGATTTTGAGGCTGTCCATCTGCGCTATGCTCAGCGGGTACTGCGGTAATCTTGGTAATACACAACCGGGGGCAATCCGTATAGTGGCTGGAGGTACTGGCAGCAGGCCGACGGTATACTTGTCAACTGCCCAAAGTTTAGGATCTACCTCAGCCAGCACGTCCAGGGGCACAGAGTTGCCAGGTTCTCCAGTATACAGAACTGCCACCACTGCACACAGCAGCTCGTCTGTGAGTGCACTAGTAACCACAACACCCTCCGGGGTATAGGAGATTTTGGCCTGAATTTCTGACAGAATGTCTGCCCCCAAAAGGTTAATAGGGACATCATCTGAGATCAACAAAGATCTAACTGCCTCTGTGTTGGCCTAACTTTCAGTGCAATGGTTTAGTCTCTCTGAGAGTCACTGATTGACCTGTAAGTCCAACGGTGGGGGTAGTCTTGCCAGAAAGTGGAATCCTGCCTCTGAGGTCTTGGGTTTTTAGGACAGTTCTGGCTGCGCCGGTGTCAATGAGGCAGGATAGAGGGTATGGCAATTCCTCAAGAAACAGATTGACATGAGCTGACACCGGGTTGCCGTTTCCCTAGCGGGCTGAGCTGTTGAACTGTGTAACAGCTCCGATGTTCTGGGTATGTACGGGATCGGGGATGAAATGGTAGGTTCCCGGAGGGCCATCCGTATTGCGGTACGATTTCCCTGGGTTTGGTTTATGTGCATAGGGCCGGTCAGGGGTGGTCTTATGAGGTTTGGGAGAATCCTGGTCCTCCTCATCCTCATACTCTGGACAGTGGCGTGCTACATGACCTCTCTGATGGCAAAGGAAACAGACAGGACCAGGATATTTGTTCCCTTTGTTTCTCCTTTGCCTAGGATGGTTACTCTGGGCAATTAACTCAAACGCTGTCATGATTTTGGCTGACTTGGTCTCCTTCTTGCATCCAAGCCCAGCTCTATGGCCTGGATCGTTGCCATGAGGGAGTGGAAGTCCATGGAGTGAGCTTCCGGCCGTGCCATCATTAACCTATCCCTCAATTTAGGCACTAATCCAGCCAGGAATTTGGCCTTCAACATCAGGTGGATTGGAGATATGGGTTGTGAATTATCGGGGACATCTGGACCTGCCTCGAACCCTGCGTCTGATACCCCTTGTTTTAATCTCCGCCAGTAGACTGAGGCATCCTCATCTGGACCTTGGATTGCTGTCATGAACTGGAAGGGGGACACAACACTGTATATGGTAGGCATTTTGTCTGTCAAGTGTTTGCAAAATTCCTTACCCCCCGTCGTGAGTTGCTCATGTGTGGTTATACCACACCTGGAAATGATGTAATCTGCAACATCTTCACCTACAGCGGCTCTGAGGATGCGTGCACAATCTGCTCCACTCATCCCATAGCTCAGCTGATTGACATTCATTTTCTTGGCAAACCCACGCGGATTAGTCCTGTGATCCGGGAGGTCATTCAAGATTTCCCTGATCTCCCCTGTGGTAAAAGGTACGTGCCAGGTGATACGGCTCGTAGTGTTTTGTCCGGGGGGTCCCTCACATTCTTGTACCCGGACTGGAAACACCCAGGGAGGTGTTACAGCCTCAGCGGGAGGTCTATTAGAAGGTGGTAAGTCGCTGGAAGCGGGTTGGAGAGGCTCTGCCACAGTCACAGTTTCCCCCAGATTGGCCAAAGATGGATATAAAGGCTCTATTTTTCGAGGACCAGCTGTTGGCTCAGAGTCCGGGGCTCTAGGAGTCGGTTCAACTGGAGGTGTTTGCCTGTTCAGGCTTGCATCTAATTGCCACAATTTGGTAATGAGTAGTCTCCGACTACAATCAAACGTGACTCCATAAACCTCCCTGAGTCTGGCCCTCAACTGTTCCTCTCGATAGCGCCTATAATCCCCCTCCGGGCTCTGTTGGAAATCATCCCTTTCTAAAGCTGCTATGCACTCTGGTTTGGGTTTTTTGATTATGGAGATGCCTCTGGCTTCACATAGTGTGACTAAATCGGATTTCCCAAGGTGTCGGTAATCTGTTTTATCAGAGACATCGGTTGCCGGTCCCTGAGTTGGTGGTGGAGATGGAGACAGAGCGGCTGAGGCTGCTGGTATGGCCTGTGTAGCCAGTAGGTTTAAACCTGCCTGCAGCTCGGTCTCATCCCTGGTTTTATTGGACTCCGTAGTTTTAGTTGGACGGGAGTACATGACAGTGTTAGTTCGCACTGTCTGGGACTTTTGAATGCCCTGTTGCTGGAGCTCGATGGATTCGTGCAGCCACAGTTCTGCCTTCTGGAGGGAACCATGGCTTTGGAGTCTAGTGGGGAATTCACGGACAAACTTTTCCCAAATCCAGACCTCAAAAGGTCCCTTCTTTGGGGATGGTCCACTCTGATTGGTGCCAATCTTTGAGGGGCTTAACAACTCCTCCTCCATAGATGGATTTCATGTGCTGCTTCGCTGTCCTATAGTCAGAAGTGGTACCCTTCTTTTCCCTAGATTTCCCTAAACCTATGCTCGAGCCTTCTAAAAGTAGGTGCGTCCACCTCTAGTGTCCTGCGACAAACGCCTGGACGGCTTCTACTCCGATTCGTTCGCCTCTGAGTTGCTCTAGGGTTTCTGGCACCGACACACGGACTCCGTTCACCCTAGTTAGACCTCAGGAAAAGGAGTAACAGTGTGAGGAAAAGGGCTCTCGCCGACACACGGCGGCCCTCAGAGTCTCCTAATGAGATATACCAGCCTCGGTTTTGGCTCTGAATAGTGACCTGACCACAGGATAGGGCTTCCAATTGACCTGGAGTGGAAAAAAAAGGGGTGCACAGAGAACATACAGTATCTTCTGTGGGGACGAACAGGAAACAAACACACAGTACTCCTGTGGGGAAAGGGGTTACTCACACAGCTATTGGTATGCCCGGGTGATATATATATCACCTTGTCTCCTTAAAAAAAGCTCATCAACTCACTTTCCTTTGCCTATATTATTCTATATAGTCAAGCTGAACAGCACACAAAACCCTTTTTGCAGTGACTGATCAAAAACCTCTCGCTCAGCAGCAACCCTTGAATTCAGACAGTAGTTCCCACACAATATCACGAGACCCCCAGTAACTAAAGAAAGATCTCCCAACCAAATCAGAGAGAGAGAGAGAGAGAGAGAGATATGTAGAGAGAGATATATAGAGAGAGATATATATATAGAGAGAGAGATATATAGAGAGAGAGATATAGAGAGAAAGAGATATATATATATATATATATATAGAGAGAGAGAGAGAGAGAGAGAGATATAGAGATATATATAGAGATATATATATATATATATATATATATATAGAGAGAGAGAGATATAGAGAGATATATATATAGAGAGAGGTATATATATATATATATAGAGAGATATAGATAGAGATATATAGAGAGATATATATGTAGAGAGATATATATAGAGAGAGATATATAGAGAGAGATATACACTGCTCAAAAAAATAAAGGGAACACAAAAATAACACATCCTAGATCTGAGTTAATTAAATATTCTTCTGAAATACTTTGTTCTTTTCATAGTTGAATGTGCTGACAACAAAATCACACAAAAATAAAAAAATTTTAATCAAATTTTTCAACCCATGGAGGTCTGGATTTGGAGTCACACTCAAAATTAAAGTGGAAAAACACACTACAGGCTGATCCAACTTTGATGTAATGTCCTTAAAACAAGTCAAAATGAGGCTCAGTAGTGTGTGTGGCCTCCACGTGCCTGTATGACCTCCCTACAACGCCTGTGCATGCTCCTGATGAGGTGGCGGACGGTCTCCTGAGGGATCTCCTCCCAGACCTGAACTTAAGCATCTGCCAACTCCTGGACAGTCTGTGGTGCAACGTGACGTTGGTGGATAGAGCGAGACATGATGTCCCAGATGTGCTCAATTGGATTCAGGTCTGGGGAACGGGCGGGCCAGTCCATAGCATCAATGCCTTCGTCTTGCAGGAACTGCTGACACACTCCAGCCACATGAGGTCTAGCATTGTCTTGCATTAGGAGGAACCCAGGGCCAACCGCACCAGCATATGGTCTCACAAGGGGTCTGAGGATCTCATCTCGGTACCTAATGGCAGTCAGGTTACCTCTGGCGAGCACATGGAGGGCTGTGCAGCCCTCCAAAGAAATGCCACCCCACACCATTACTGACCCAATGCCAAACCGGTCATGCTGGAGGATGTTGCAGGCAGCAGAACGTTCCCCACGGCGTCTCCAGACTCTGTGAAGAGCACAGAGCGCCAGTGGCGAATTTGCCAATCTTGGTGTTCTCTGGCAAATGCCAAACATCCTGCACAGTGTTGGGCTGTAAGTACAACCCCCACCTGTGGACGTCGGGCCCTCATATCACCCTCATGGAGTCTGTTTCTGACCGTTTGAGCAGACACATGCACATTTGTGGCCTGCTGGAGGTCATTTTGCAGGGCTCTGGCAGTGCTCCTCCTGTTCCTCCTTGCACAAAGGCAGAGGTAGCGGTCCTGCTGCTGGGTTGTTGCCCTCCTACGGCCTCCTCCACGTCTCCTGATGTACTGGCCTGTCTCCTGGTAGTGCCTCCATGCTCTGGATACTACGCTGACAGACACAGCAAACCTTCTTGCCACAGCTCGCATTGATGTGCCATCCTGGATAAGCTGCACTACCTGAGGCCCTTGTGTGGGTTGTAGACTCTGTCTCATGCTACCACTAGAGTGAAAGCACCGCCAGCATTCAAAAGTGACCAAAACATCAGCCAGGAAGCATAGGAACTGAGAAGTGGTCTGTGGTGACCACCTGCCGAACCACTCCTTTTTTGGGGGTGTCTTGCTAATTGCCTATAATTTCCACCTGTTGTCTATCCCATTTGCACAACAGCATGTGAAATTGATTGTCACTCAGTGTTGCTTCCTAAGTGGACAGTTTGATTTCACAGAAGTGTGATTGACTTGGAGTTACATTGTGTTGTTTAAGTGTTCCCTTTATTTTTTTGAGCAGTGTATATATGTAGATATATATATATATATATATATATATATATATATAGAGAGAGAGAGAGAGAGAGAGAGATATATATATATAGAGATATATATATGTAGAGAGATATATATGTAGAGAGATATATATGTAGACAGATATATATAGATATATAGATATATAGATATATAGATATATATATATATATATATATATATATATATATATATATATAGAGAGAGAGAGATATAGAGAGAGATATATAGAGAGAGAGGTATATATATATATATATATATATAGAGAGAGAGATATAGATAGAGATATATAGAGAGATATATAGAGAGAGAGATATAGAGAGAGAGAGATATATATGTAGAGAGATATATATACATAGAGATATATATATATATATATATAGAGAGAGAGAGAGAGATATATATGTAGAGAGAAATATATGTAGAGAGATATATATGTAGACAGATATATATAGAGATATATATATATATATATATATATATATATAGAGAGAGAGAGAGAGAGATATATATATATAGAGAGAGAGGTATATATATGTAGAGATATATAGAGAGAGATATATAGAGAGAGAGAGAGATATAGAGAGAGATATATAGAGAGAGATATATATGTAGAGAGAGATATATATGTAGAGATATATAGAGAGAGAGATATAGAGATATATATATATATATATATATATAGATATATATAGATATATATCTATATATATATATATATATAGAGAGAGATATATATGTAGAGAGAGATATATATGTAGAGAGAGATATATATGTAGAGAGATATACACTCCGAAACAGCCTCCAACAACACAACAGCCAGGGCACAACCAAACTAACCACGACGTCCGCCAAACCCACAGCCCTCACACATACACAGTGGGAAACAAAATGGCCGACAAGCACACACGGCCCTCACACCCACAATGGAAAACAAAATGGCTGACAAGCACGCGGCTTTCACACACACAGTGGAAAACAAAATGGCTGACAAGCACACGGCTCCCACACACACAGTGGAAAACAAATAGGCTGACAAACTCACTTTAAGATAAAAGTTAAAAAGTTACAACAAAAACACAATACTCTGTACTGCTCACACATCACAATCTCACCATACAATCTCTGTACTATCAACTCAGATCCACCAAAACCTACACAATGAAAAAGCACGTACCTCAACAAACCCCCTGTTTAGACACTTATTGCAATATCTGCCTGCTGTGGTGTTAAACTATAAACAGCCGACCTTACACACAAAGCCCTCGGTTGGATCTCTCACTATAGATCCTTTGTCCCAGTAGAGCACTGACCCGCCCTTTACAGTTGGGAAACCCCCAACAGCAGTTATGCAAACATGAAATAAGTATCTGGGTAGCTATTATTGGAAAACCATCAACCACATACACCAAAGGTTCTTTTAAGTAGATTTCTTTCCCGATATCAGCAGATTGGAGTACACAGATTTAAGTTCACAAAGAGCAAAACTTTCTCAAAAATGAGAGTTAGGAAAAGGATTTTCTTACCTTATGCCGGCGTTTTTTGCTTTTTGAAAATAAGCTGCCTCTCCTTTAAGCTCTGCTGATAACGGGGAAAAAATTAGCTTTCTAATTCGTGGTCGCCAACTGATGTCGCCGTGTGCTCCTTTGTCTCGTTCTCACAACCGAAAACGACCGCCAGAAGTACAATCGGGAAATCCCTGGTGTAGTGTGCGTCGATGTGTGCGCAATTCCTCCAAAAAAACATCAGAGAGATGTTCTCAAGTAGGTTCCAATAATGTGCCTGCCTCCCAACGGCTAGGCGTGGTTTATTTATACCAGAAGATGGGAGGTGGTCTTACAATCATGACCAATGAGGAGACAGGTTATGGTATGAAGTGATTGGCTGGAAGGCGGTCTTACAATCATGACCAATGAGGAGACAGGTTATGGTATGAAGTGATTGGCTGGAAGGTGGTCTTACAATCATGACCAATGAGGAGACAGGTTATGGTATGAAGTGATTGGCTGGCAAAGATGTGAATGATCGCGCGAACTTATGTTCGCGCGTTCACACACATATCTGCGCCCTTTCCATTGCCGCGCTTATCCTCGTGGATGAAGAAACCCCCGCTGGACGGTCCCCATCCCTTCCCCCTCAGCCGGCGCCATGACACTGGTATCCTGCAGTAATACCAGACCGGGCACAAATCAGCTAAAGGTCGGGACGACCAGACCATCGTGCAAAAGTCTCTGTGCAGATGCGTACGCGAATGCGAACGAATCTGCGCATCTCCATAGGATAGATGGCGACCATACGGCGAACAATAATTTTTCCACAACAACATGAAGCCTGAATCTCTCCTCTGTCTGGGTGCCGGGGCCTAAAAATATCTGACAATGGCCTGTTCCAGTGGTGGGTGACATGAAGCATGATTCTCTGCTATGACATGAAGCCTGAATCTCTGCTATGGGACCTCTCTCCTCTGTCTGAGTGCCGGGGCCTAAAAATATCTGACAATGGCCTGTTCTAGTGGTGGGTGACATGAAGCATGATTCTCTGTTATGACATGAAGCCTGACTCTCTGCTATGGGACCTCTCTCCTCTGTCTGGGTGCCGGGGTCTAAAAATAACTGACAGTGGCCTGTTCCAGTGTTGGGTGACATGAAGCCTGATTCTCTGCTATGACATGAAGCCTAAATCTCTGCTATGGGACCTCTCTCCTCTGTCTGGGTGCCGGGGCTTAAAAATATCTGACAGTGGCCTGTTCCAGTGGTGGGTGACATGAAGCCTGATTCTCTGCAATGACATGAAGCCTGAATCTCTGCTATGGGACCTCTTTCCTCTGTCTGGGTGCCGGGGCCTAAAAATATCTGACAATGGCCTGTTTCAGTGGTGGGTGACATGAAGCCTGATTCTCTGCTATGACATGAAGCCTGATTCTCTGCTATGGGACCTCTCTCCTCTGTCTGGGTGCCGGGGCTTAAAAATATCTGACAATGGCCTGTTCCAGTGGTGGGTGACATGAAGCCTGATTCTCTGCTATGACATGAAGCCTGATTCTCTGCTATGGGACCTCTCTCCTCTGTCTGGGTGCCGGGGCCTAAAAATATCTGACAATTGCCTGTTCCAGTGGTGGGTGACATAAAGCATGATTCTCTGCTATGACATGAAGCCTGATTCTCTGCTATGGGAACTCTTTTTTATTATAAAATTACAAAACGTTACATAAATAATTACAAGTACAGACAAACAAAACTTAAACATAGACAGCATTCCAGCTGCCCCAGCCACATTCACACACACATTCATACCTACACATAAAACTACAAACCTACAATCTACAATAAATAACCTACAATAAATAACCTACAATAAATAACCTAAAATAAATAAAACTTACCCAGCCGGTTCGGCCGAAATAACCTAACCCAAATAAATTGAAATAAAACACAGAATAAAAATCTAACTCAAATGAAAATATGGCTACTTCGCCGTAACTCAACTCCAGGCAACTTGCCCCTAAGCGAAAAAAAACATTATTTTTTTTTTATATATATAAACAACACTACAAACTACAAACTTACCCTAACCTAACCTGTCCCTAGCCATTCCCTATCCTAAACTAAAACTAAAACCCCCAGGACTGACCTCCGCCTCATGTCCTCTGCATGTCCGCATAGTCCGAAGCCAGCCCTACCTCCACCACCCACATCCAGCCCTCGCTTCATGTCCTCCCATGTCCGCGTAGTCCAGGACTGGATGTAGGCCTCCCCACACTTTGTAAGTGTCCCCCCCCTCACCCTAACCCACCCAACCCCCGCTTACCCTATCCTTCAACATAATATACACAATATATACAATATACCATACAATAAACATACAATAAACATTACTATAACCACACATAACCACTCCCGAAGGATCAAGTTCAGCCTTTGCAAGCCTTTCAAAACCATACACTTTATCCAAAACAAAAATCTAGGGTGAGAGTATCAGCCCACCACCAGGAAGAGTACTACTAGGCTATGCTACACTAAAAGCAAAACCTCTCCAGAGGACAGAGGCCCTGCTGGTACCCAGTCTTTCGTACTCGAGAGAACGTACCTTCACCAGGTCCCCCAGAATGTTCCTACACACCTCATCCACTGGGAGGACTTTCTGCCTTGTTGAAACTAAACACTGTGCGTTCCACGTGTAGTACCTAACCACTATGCTAACTAAAAAACATGTGCACAGGTCCCTTCTGCCCAGGTCTCTGAGTACTCCATAGGCCCACTCCGCATAGGAGAGGCTCGCTAGCCTAGGCCAGCCAATGGAAGCTCCCACCCATTTGTACACCTCTGTATTAAAGGGACACTGAAGCAGGAAGTGCTCCATACTTTCCAGTATGGAGCCGCACTCCTCCCGGGGACAACCCCTTTCATCAGAGTTCCTGTACTTCAGATTGTCCCTTACATACAGCCTCCCGTGAAAGCAGCGCCAAGCCAAGTCCCAAAACTTCAAGGGGATCCTTGCAGAATTTCAGCAACTGTAACCCCTTGTCTAGATCCCGGCTTGGGCAATCCTTGAGGGCCAGGGGCTTCTGGAAGTGGGACAACAAGACCCTCTCGTCAAGGGACCTCCTTGACAGAGTCCTGATTTCCCCTACCTCCAAACCCCACTGGCGGATTACCTTCAGAATCGGGGTGACGTAAGCCGGAAGATATCCGTGAGGCGTACGCAAGTCCTTCACTTGCCCTCCTGTCTCCCATTCCTGGAAGAAAGGCCGAAACCACCCCCGGCAGGAGACTACCCACGGAGAAGCCCTCTCCATCCAGAGGTTCGCCAGATTTACTTTAACAAATGTGTTTACAAGAAACACCACGGGGTTGACCATAGATAACCCCCCTAATCTCCTCGTGCGGTAAGTCACCTCCCTCTTGATCAGGTTCAGTCTATTCTCCCATAAGAGCTGGAAGAACAGACTGTAAACCCGAGTCCAGAGAGGCTCTGGCAAGATACACACACTGCCCAAATAGATAAGCAGAGGGAGCAGGAAAGCTTTGATCAGGTGCACCCTTTCCCTAAGGGTCAAAGACCAGCCCTTCCACTGGTCGACCTTCTGAGCGGCGATCTTAAGCCTGTCGTCCCAATTTTGAGTGGGATAATCCCCATGACCGAAATGGATGCCTAGGACTTTGGCTGACGACTGGGGCCCTGGGAGGGTGTCCGGGAGATCAAAAGCTGGATCACCCCCTCCCAGCCAGAGACTCTCACGCTTATCCCGGTTGATCATGGACCCGGATGCTTCCGAGTAGCGATCCACCTCAGACATCACATATTCCGCCTCCCCTTTCGAGGACACGAAAATGGTGACATCGTCGGCGTACGCTACTGTCCCCAGAGTAGCTTCCGGCGCCGCCCGATCCATCCCGACTCCCGCCAACGGTCCACGGCTGACCCTCTTAAGAAAGGGATCAATCGCGAACACGTATAAAAGCGGGCTCAAAGGACAACCCTGGCGAACTCCGGACCCAACCTCAAAGGGGCAGCCAGACCAACCGTTCACAAGTGGGAAACTCTCTGCCCCCGCATACAAGATCTTTAACAAATCGACAAACCCCCCCGGCAGGCCATACTTCAAAAGGACTGATCAGAGGTACTCGTGGTTCACCCGATCAAACGCCTTTGCTTGATCTAAGGACAGCATGTACCCCCTCCAGTGGCCTGCTCTACTCTGTTCCACTGCCTCTCGGACACAGAGTACAGCACTAAAAGTGCTGCGGCCTGGAACCGAGCAATGCTGAGCCACCGAAAGGAGTTGAGGTGCAAATTTCACCAGCCTGTTAAACAGTATCTTGGCCAGAATCTTTCTGTCCGTATTGAGAAGTGCTATGGGACGCCAGTTCTCAATACGGCTCGGATCTTTACCCTTTGATAGAAGGATCAGGGCTGACCTCCTCATTGACCGAGGCAGAGGGCCCGAGGATAGACACTCATTGAATACCTCAGTCAAGAGGGGACATAAAGAGTCCTTAAAGGTCTTATAAAACTCGGATGTTAAGCAATCCGGGCATGGCGACTTCTTCATAGCTAACCCTTCCACCGCCAGGATAACTTCCTCCTTCCTGATCTCTTCCACCAAGACTTCAAAAGAGAGGTGAGCCTCTGACTCATGGGTGAATTCAGCCCGGAAAGCCGACATCTTGTCCCGATCCAGATCCCTCTTTCCCAAGAGACACGAGTAAAAGGATCTGACGACTTCCAGGATCCCTGATCTGGACCTGTTCAGAGATCCCGTGCTATCAACCAGTCCTGTTATTAACTTACTCTTCACTGACAACTTACAGTTTTTGTAGGGGTCGGGCGAGCGGTACCTCCCGAAGTCCCTCTCAAAAACTAAAGATGTGTGCCTATCATACTGGAACCTCTTGAGCAAAGATTTCACTCTGGAGATATCCTCGCGGCTACCTCCAGTCGAGACCAGACCTTCGAGTTTCCTCCTCAGACTCTGATACAGGCGGTACCTGTCCAGAGACCTGAGGCTCGAGAGCTGGCGGAAGAACTTTGCGGCCCGGTCTTTGAATACCTCCCACCATTCTGACTTAGTGTCACAGAGATCCAGCAAAGCTACCTGACTCTGAAGAAAGTCCTCAAAGGATTGTCTCACCTCTGCTTCCTCCAGGACTCCCGCATTCAGCTTCCAATAACCTCTTCCCATTTGGGGGGATTCTGAAATATTCAGATAAAACATAATCAGATAGTGGTCGAGAATTCTACCTCTACAACCCTTAAGGGTGAGAAGGTAGCCTCCTCCTTCAAAAAAAAACCTAGCTATTCTAGACCTAATCTTATTACCTCTGTAGAAAGTGAAACCACCGTGGTCTGGGGTGTGCCTAATGTGGACATCCACCAGACGAGCCTCACTAGCTATACTGTTTAGAGTTATACTATCATAAGTCAGCCGGTCTCTGGTGCCTCCCCTATCCTGGGACCTTATGATAGTGTTAAAGTCCCCACCAAAGACCTCTTGCCGGCTCGTAAAAAGGAAAGGCTTGATCCTCATAAAGAGACATTTGCTGCCCCACCTGGACTGGGGCCCGTAGATATTGATCAGGCGCAGTTCCTGTCCCTTCATGAGGATATCCAAGATCAAACACCTCCCCATTTCTAGTTCAACCACCCGTTGGCATTCTACCGGTACGATGAAAAGAACCGCCACTCCGCTATACGGCTCAGCCGCAAGAGACCAGAAGGAGGGCCCAGATCTCCACTCCCTCTTCGCTTTATGGACTTCTGCCAAGTTTGACAGTCTTGGTAACGGCGGATGGCACGGTGGATTGTGTTCACTGACAATGGTTTCTGGAAGTATTCCTGAGCCCATTCTGTGATTTCCTTTACAGTAGCATTCCTGTTTGTCGTGCAATGTCGTTTAAGGGCCCAGAGATCACGAGCATCCAGTATGGTTTTACGGCCTTGACCCTTACGCACAGAGATTGTTCCAGATTCTCTGAATCTTCGGATGATGTTATGCACAGTTGATGATGATAGATGCAAAGTCTTTGCAATTTTTCGCTGGGTAACACCTTTCTGATATTGCTCCACTATCTTTCTGCGCAACATTGTGGGAATTGGTGATCCTCTACCCATCTTGGCTTCTGAGAGACACTGCCACTCTGAGAAGCTCTTTTTATACCCAATCATGTTGCCAATTGACCTAATTAGTGTTAATTGGTTTTCCAGCTCTTCGTTATTGTCACGGGGTTCCGAAGGTGCACTCGGTCCCCCATTGCCCGCAGAACTGTTGCTTAGCTTTTGGAATGAGGTTCTGTGTTTGACCTCATTCCCAGGGCGGGTTTACTAGCTGGGTGGCTCCTTGCACCTAAGTCTGCCTTGAGCGCCGAGCTGATCACTCGGTGCTCGACTGGTTGGTCTGTCGGTCATGTGACGCTGGCCACGTCACATGACCCTCACTCCCCACTATAAATACAGGCAGCCTGCTGGCTACAGGTTGCCTGTTAATTTCTAGGTTCCTGGTATTTGTTGGACTGCTGAATACTTACCTGATCCTGTTCCTTGACCATCCTTTTGCCTGATCCTCCTGTACTGCGCATCCGTCCTGGTATTGTGACCTCGGCTCCCACCTGACTACTCTCTTAGGACTCCTCTTGTACTTCTCTGCTCTCCTGGTATTTATGACCCCGGCTTCTCCTGACAATTCTCTGCTTGCTCCATTTGTACTTTGCAGCTTTCCTGGTATTGACTCGGTCCGTTCACGTCCTGTTGTTTGTCTGTCTGTCATCCCTGCACTTACTTCAAGTTAGGGATTGCCGTCCAGTTGTCCCCTGTCATTAGGACTCGCGAATCCTAATGACAGGGGACAACTGGACGGCAATCCCTAACTTGAAGTAAGTGAACGGACCGAGTCAATACCAGGAAAGCTGAAAAGTACAAATGGAGCAAGCAGAGAATTGTCAGGAGAAGCCGGGGTCATAAATACCAGGAGAGCAGAGAAGTACAAGAGGAGTCCTAAGAGAGTAGTCAGGTGGGAGCTGAGGTCACAATACCAGGACGGATGCGCAGTACAGGAGGATCAGGCAAAAGGATGGTCAAGGAACAGGATCAGGTAAGTATTCAGCAGTCCAACAAATACCAGGAACCTAGAAATTAACAGGCAACCTGTAGCCAGCAGGCTGCCTGTATTTATAGTGGGGAGTGAGGGTCATGTGACGTGGCCAGCGTCACATGACCGACAGACCAACCAGTCGAGCACCGAGTGATCAGCTCGGCGCTCAAGGCAGACTTAGGAGCAAGGAGCCACCCAGGTAGTAAAGCCGCCCTGGGAATGAGGTCAAACACAGATCCTCATTCCAAAAGCTAAGCAACAGTTCTGCGGGCAATGGGGGACCGAGTGCACCTTTGGAACCCCGTGACAGTTATGCTCAAATTTACTTTTTCCAGCCTCTTATTGCTACTTGTCCCAACTTTTTTGGGATTTGTTGACACCGTGAAAATTGGAATCAACGTATTTTTCCTTTAAAATGATACATTTACTCGGATTAAACGTTTGATCTGTCATCTACGTTCTATTACAAATAAAATATTGACATTTGCCATCTCCACATCATTGCATTCAGTTTTTATTCACAATTTGTTTAGTGTCCCAACTTTTTTGGAATCCGGTTTGTATTATCACCGTCCCTGGGGAATGGATCTGCAGCATCCATTACCTCAGTCCAGCCTGCTAGATTATCTACCCACGGGTTGATCAGGTAATAGTTTGTTGGACTAACACGAGCTACATAGATTTTGCAAGTTTCTCCTGGTTCTGGTTTAGGGAATTTAGTTTTAGACCCTTGTCCTCCCATGTTAGTATTTATAGTTCAAAGAATAAGTGAGACAATCGCTGTCAGGACTGGCTGTACTGAACCGTAAAGGCGTCGACAAGACCTGTCAACTGATCAGCTGATTCGTATCTTAATGTCTCTCTATACTCTTTGGACCCCTATCGACTATTGTTGTTTCGGACCACCACTTGCGTTCATATTTTCCGGGTACACAGATTACTCTTAGCCGAAAAAATGGGGCGTCTTATGGTCCTCCACAACACAAACAATTTTACACATTAACAGTAGTTAACCCAAAATACATAAATTTGACAATAACAGTGGGATGTGACCGTACACTTACCACCCGGTCAGTATCTCACACAAACAGATAATCTTATCACTTCTAAAATACTTATACTATATGTATATATATATATATATATATATATATAAAAACGAAAACGAAGAAAGGACAGCACTCCAAGTAAAAAAGTAGTGGTCTTTAATCACCCATGCAGATGGCAACGTTTCAGCTCAAACAAGGCTCTTGTTTGAGCTGAAACGTTGCCATCTGCATGGGTGATTAAAGACCACTACTTTTTTACTTGGAGTGCTGTCCTTTCTTCGTTTTTGTTTATCTGGGGTAAGCAGCAATATCCCTGGACATAGCACCCATATTGCTTGTCTCCAGTGCCGCCACTACTTTCCCTTTTTTTTATATATATATATATATATATATATATATATATATATATATATAAGAGTTAATCCAAGCTTGTAACCTTCTGTTCCCTGAACAGAATTTCTTTAGTGCACTTTATTTATCTCTAGTGATATGGACTCCCTGAGTCTCTTATAATCAACTTAGCTCCCTGAGCTATTGCCTGCGTCCCGGACACAGCAATCTACCGAAATCATAAATAGATGGTTCAAATTACTTGGGTCGAGACGTGGTCAGTGCCCTCGGATCCGAGGGAGGACAAGAATTGATGTCTTTCACAGCAGACCCGAGGATGACCCTCTCGATCCCGGAACCGAGCCCCCAAAGCTGTAAGGCAATCTGGACTCTTTGCCTAATGTGTCCCTGACACAAGATTTCGGTGATCAGCTTGAATTAATTCTTTCTCGGGTACCAGGAGAATGAATCAGATGAACACTAAATACGTGTCTTGTTCCAATCCATTCTGGTTTATTCACAGTTGGCAAACAGTTATAATAGAGGGGGTTGAGCTTCCTTGACATCCAATCATATGTTAGCATTTGTTTTAACCTATAGCATGAATACACATGAGCTCTGCATTAACATAATAGATGACTCATAGTAACAGCATTTGACTAATCAGGTATAGACACATAGGCCAGTATGCATTTGAGCCAAGATGATCCTATAAGGTAAGACTGTTCAAACTATTAACTAAGGAATGTATGGGTATCTTGAAACCGCACAGGAAGTTTCTCACATTCCAAAGAGGGGAAGGGGGATCTTGGAACAGTGCACTGGCCAAATGTAATCATAATACACGTTGATGAAACAGACAAAATGGAGTTACTTATAACCCATCAATAATCATGCATAATTTTGGTTAGTTGCGTATTCCCTTTAAAAGATACGTATATTCTCAGCAACCATGTTATATTGTATAGCATATTGTCTACTATATAATACTTCACCTATTATGTAACCTTTTCCATTTTGTATATACTGTTCTAATGTTCACACCAGGCCGTGAACAAGGTCTAGGATTAGACCGAAACGTTGGCCAGTGGCTATTTTTTGGATGGATAAGAAAAGAATTAATGAAATAAAATAAAATAAGAAGCTCAAAGCAGCTATAGAGTACCGTGGTTCTTTGATATATATTAGATGCACCTTCTACCACTGAGCACCGCCCACTCTCTATAACAAGGAGTGCCGCTCAACCCCTTTCCTCAACTTAGTCCCAGCCCAAACTCTCAGGCTCCAACACCCAGACTGACAAAGCTCCACTATCAGATGGAGGATAATCCACCCAGCTGAGACTGCTGGCTGGGTTTTTATCCCAAACCAAAACCCGGCCTGGAACGTGGGGAACAGCCACCCACCCTGCACTTTGGCTGCCCCCAGTAAAAGCCGTCCCGGATCGGCTTAACAGTAACATTAAATAATCAATAGTGTCAGTCAGCACTAGCTGCCGCTGACAATTAAAATTACCGGCTCTTAACTCACCAAGGCCAGGAACCTCGGTGATACATATCTTCCGTCAATGGCGGCTCCTTGCGCTTTCCTACAGTATGTATGTAGCATACATACATACAGCACTATGTACCATATTTTTCGCCCTATAAGATGCTCTCCCCCCCCCCCCCCCAAAAGTGGGGGGAAAATAGCAGTGCGTCCTATGGGGAGAATGCTGCGACCGTCCGGTGAATACGCTGATAGGGAGGAGGGGCTGGGGCCGGCATTTGTTTCTGTAATGGCAGCAGGGCCCGGTGCAGTCACTGTATTCTAGTACACCGGGCCCCGCTCTCTGTAGTATACGGTAATCATATCTAACTTGTGGGTATTGTTTAAAGTATTCCAATCATCTTAAATCTAGCGCTGTACTACTTACAACTAACTTCTTGGCAGTCAGGAGGCCGGACGGGCGCTCGTAGCGTAGCCCACTACGCTCACTGCACCTGCGCCGCCCAATTTATGAATGAAGCAGGCGGCGCAGGCGCAGTGAGCTACGCCACAAGCGTCCGCCCGGCCTTCTGACTGCCAGGGTTTTCAGCACTGCACAGGGCGTGGTGACACCTAAACAGACCAAGTTGTCCTCTGCCAGTGTCAAAACATCACTTTTGTCAAAATCAACAAAGCCTGGATTGGAGAGGATTTTCACACTTCTCCAGCTGAGGCCGATGAATACATCTGTCCTTGTTGACTATTAGACCTAAGCCTTCTGCCATACCTCCTGCTGTCTCACCTGTTATATCCCCAGCATCTCCTGCTTCATTGCCCACTAGAGATGGCTTTGTGGTTCGCCCGGCGCTTGTTTCGCTGCGAACTTTGCTCGTTCGCAATTCGCCGAACATGCGAACATATGGCGGTATTTGCACAAGCCATATTTTTTTGCATAGCACAGAACTTTGACCCATGACACATCCATCAAGTTGGACAGAACAGCCAATTGAGATGTTTCAGCACATGGACACACCCCCAACCTTATAACAGAACCCGATCTGGCAGCCAATTTACATTATGTGTTTTAGCAGTGTAGGAAGAAGATGCATTTTGGAGCAGGGACAGTTAGGGACACCAAACGCTAACTAATAGGGACACAAAAGTACTTTTAAGGACTGGAATAGGTGTGCTATCGATAGGTGTGATATACTTATAATATACTTTATAACATAGAAAATATATTATAGTGTATTTGTATTGTGCAGCAGTTGTGTACAGTTCTGCTGCGATACCACAGCTAGATAGATGGACAAACGCTATTGGAGTAAATAATTGCGATGGGTGTGATATACCTGTTGCCTCAAAAAAAAACTGCTTGAGGGCTACAATATACAGTTACGTCCATAGTCCAGGTATATAGCACCACTCAATCAGATTTTGGCGGAAACAGATATATGGCATCCCTCAAACAGTATTTTTTTAAAGTACGTGTATCGCAGCCCTCAATCAGTATTTTGTGGAAGAAGTTATATGTAGAGATGTCCCGAACTATTCGCCGGCGAACATAGCTTGTTCTAGGAAAATTCTAGGAACTCTCCATGCCCCTCACGGAATACCTTTTGGTGTCTTCTTTCCAAAATGGGGTCACTTGTGGGGTAGTTATACTGCCCTGCCATTTTAGGGGACCTAATGCGTGAGAAGTAGTTTGAAATCAAAATGTGTAAAAAATGCCCTGTGAAATCCTAAAGGTGCTCTTTGGAATGTGGGCCCCTTTGCCCACCTAGGCTGCAAAAAAGTGTCACACATGTGGTATCGCCGTACTCAGGAGAAGTTGGGCAATGTGTTTTGGGGTGTCTTTTTACATATACCCATGCTGGGTGAGAGAAATATCTCTCTAAAAGACAACTTTTCCCATTTTTTTATACAAAGTTGGCATTTGACCGAGATATTTATCTCACCCAGCATGGGTATATGTAAAACGACACCCCAAATCACAGGGGGGTGATCAATGACAGGGGGGTGATCAGGGAGTCTATATGGGGTGATCACCCCCTGTCATTGATCACCCCCCTGTAAGGCTCCATTCAGACGTCCGTATGTGTTTTGCGGATCCGATCCATGGATCCGTGGATCCGTAAAACACATACGGACGTCTGAATGGAGCCTTACAGGGGGGTGATCAATGACAGGGGGGTGATCAATGACAGGGGGATGATCAGGGAGTCTATATGGGGTGATCAGGGGTTACTAAGGGGTTAATAAGTGACAGGGGGGGTGTTACTTATTACAGAGCTGCCTGTGGCCTCTGGTGGTTGATCCAAGCAAAAGGGACCACCAGAGGACCAGGTAGCAGGTATATTAGACGCTGTTATCAAAACAGCGTCTAATATACCTGTTAGGGGTTAAAAAAATCGCATCTACAGCCTGCCAGCGAACGATCGCCGCTGGCAGGCTGTAGATCCACTCGCTTACCTGCAGTTCCTGTGAACGCGCGCGCCTGTGTGCGCGCGCGTTCACAGGAAATCTCGCGTCTCGCGAGATGACGCGTAGATGCGTGACTCTGCCTGAGTGAACCGCCTCCGGAACGCGATCCTGCATTAGGCGGTCCGGAGGCGGTTAGGGCTAGTACATCAGTCTGTTTTATTTTTTTTTCCCTGTGTAATCTAATTGCAGTTGCCTGCCAGCGTGTGTGTCAGGCTCACAGCGTATACTGTGCCCACTTGCCCAGTGCCACTACTCATATCTGGTGTCACAGTTGCTTGCATTTAAAAAAAACTAAAACTTTTTTGACTGTAATAGAATAGCAGTCAGTTGCCTGCAAGCGTGTGCGTTTCAGGCCCTGCAAGTGCACAGTGTCACCAGTGCAACTCCTATCTGGTGTCAGAGTATATTACATTAAAAAACTAAAACAATTTTGACTGTAATAAAATAGCAGTCAGTTGCCTGCAAGCGTGTGTGTTTCAGGCCCTGCAAGTGCAGAGTGTCACCAGTGCAACTCCTATCTGGTGTCACAGTATATTACATTTAAAAAATATAAATAAATTTTGACTGTAATAGAATAGCAGTCAGTTGCCTCTGCAAGCGTGTGTGTTTCAGGCCCTGCAAGTGCACAGTGTCACGAGTGCAACTCCTATATGGTGTCACAGTATATTACATTAAAAAATAATAATAATTTTTGACTGTAATAGAATAGCAGTCAGTTGCCTGCAAGTGTGTGTGTTTCAGGCCCTGCAAGTGCAGAGTGTCACCTCACCAGTACAACTCCTATTTGGTGTCACAGTATATTACATTTAAAAAATATATATATTTTTTGACTGTAATAGAATAGCAGTCAGTTGCCTGCAAGCATGTGTGTTTCAGGCCCTGTAAGTGCACAGTGTCACCAGTGCAACTCCTATCTGGTGTCACAGTATATTACATTAACCTTTTTCCGTCCGCCGATAGGATATAAACGTCCTATGGGTGGACCTCTATTTCTGAAAGCACGTTTTAAAACGTCCTTTCAGAAATCGCAGCTGCACGCTAATCGTGCAGCTGCTGATCGGGTTGCCCGCTGTCAGTGACAGCAGGGCAACCCTAAGAGAAGGCAGGGACAGTGCCCAGGTGTCCCTGCCTTCTGGATCGCTGCATACACAGCGCTCGCCGAGCGCTGTGTATGCAGAGCAGGAAGCGCTGTGCGCTTCCTGTTCCAGCCCGGCGGTCATGTGACCGCCGTGACCGGAGAGTGCAGGGGCTGTGTGAGGTCTTTCAGAGACCTCGATCAGCCCTGCTCTGAGGCTGTACAGCGCTGAATTATGCTGTACAGCCTCTCTGGGGGGGTGCATTTGTCCTGTAACTGGGGCTACTATGTCAGCCCCAGTTACAGGAGAAATCAACAATGAAAAAAAAGAAAAAGAAAAAGTGAAGCAAATGTCCCCCAGAGGTCTTGTATAACCTTATGGGGGACGAAAAGTGTAAAATAAAATAAAAAAAAATAAAGGTTTGAAAAAATAAAATAAAAAAAGTTTCACATGTAAAAAAAAAAAAAGTCCCCAAGTAAGGAATACAATTTATTTTTTTTAAATAGAAAAAAAATAAAAAAATAGACATATTTGGTATTGCCGCGTCCGTAAAAACCAGCTCTATAAAAATATCACATGACCTAACCCCTCGGGTGAACACCGTAAAAAAAAAAAGAAAACTGTGTCAAAACAAGCAATTTTTGGCACCTTACATCACAAAAGGTGCAACACCAAGTGATCAAAAACGCGTATGTCCCACAAAATTGTACCAATAAAACCGTCACCTCATCCCGCAAAAAATGAGCCCCTACATAAGAAAATCTCTCAAAAAAAAAAAAAAAACTATAGCTCTTAGAACATGGAGACACTAAAACATTATTTTTTTGGTTTCAAAAATGCTATTATTGTGTTAAAGTGAAACAAATAAAAAAAAGTATACATATTAGGTATTGCCGCGTCCGTAAAAACCAGCTCTATAAAAATATCACATGAGCTAACCCCTCAGATGAACACCGTAAAAAAAAAAAAAAACTGTGTCAAAACAAGCAATTTTTGGCACCTTGCATCACAAAAGGTGCAACACCAAGTGATCAAAAACGCGTATGTCCCACAAAATTGTACCAATAAAACCGTCACCTCATCCCGCAAAAAATGAGCCCCTACATAAGAAAATCTCTCAAAAAATAAAAAAACTATAGCTCTCAGAACATGGACACATTAAAACATAATTTTTTTGTTTCAAAAATGCTATTATTGTGTAAAACTTTAATAAATGAGAAAAAGTATACATATTAGGTATCGCCACGTCCGTAACAATCTGCTCTATAAAAAAGTCACTTGACTGAACCCCTCAGATGAACGCTGTAAAAATAAATAAATAGAAACTGTGCTAAAACAACCAATTTTTTGGTCACCTTGCCCCATAAAGTGTTATAATGAATGATCAAAAAATCCTATGTACCCAAAAATAGTACTAATAAAACTGGCACCTTATCCCCTAGTTTCCAAAATGGGGTCACTTCTTGGGAGTTTCTACTGTAAGGGTACATCAGGGGGCTTCAAATGGGACATGGCATCTAAAAGCCATGTGGAGTTCCTTTTCTTCTGCACCCTGCCATGTGCCCATACAGCAGTTTATGACCACATGTGGGGTGTTTCTGTAAACCGCAGAATCTGGGTAATAAATATTGAGTTTTGTTTGGCTGTTAACCATCGATGTGTTAAAGAAAAAATTGGATTAAAATGGAAAATCTGCCAAAAAAGTGAAATTTAAAAATTTGATCTCCATTTTCCTTTAATTCTTGTGGAACGCATAAAGGGTTAACAAAGTTTGTAAAATCGGTTTTGAATACCTTGAGGGGTGTAGTTTCTACAATGTGGTCATTTATGGGGATATCCACTATGTAGGCCCCACAAAGTGACTTCAGACCTGAACTGGTCCTTAAAAAGTGGGTTTTGGCAATTTTCTTAAAAATTTGAAGAATTGCTTCTAAACTTCTAAGCCTTCTAACGTCCTAAAAAAATAAAATGACATTTCCAAAATGATGCCAACATAAAGTAGACATATGGGGAATGTTAAGTAATATATATTTTATGAGGTATCACTTTCTGTTTTAAAAGCAGAGAAATTGAAATTTAGAAAATTGCGAATTTTTTGAATTTTTGGGTAAATTTGGGATTTTTTCATAAATAAAGGTGAAATATTTTGACTCAAATTTATGACTATCATGAAGTACAATGTGTCACGAGAAAACAATCTCTGAATGACTTTGATAAATAAAGACGTTCCAAAGTTATTACCACATAAAGTGAGATATGTCAGTTTTGCAAAATTATACCTGGTCAGGAAGGGGGCAAATGGTAAAGATGGGAAGTGGTTAAAAAAAATTCTGATCGAGGGGTGCTATATACTTGTTTCTGCCAAATTCTGATTGAGGGGTGTTATATACCTGTTTCCTCAAAATACTGATTATGGGGTGCTATATACCTGTTTCCGCCAAATACTGATTAAGGGGTGCTATATACCTTCTTTAACAAAATATTCATTGAGGGGGTGCTATTGCTATATGACTTATTCCACGAAATACTGATTGAGGGCTTCGATACACCTACTTCCACAAAATACTGATTGAGGGGTGCTATATACCTGTTTCCTCAAAAATACTGGTTGAGGGGTGCTATATATCTATTTCCGCAAAATATTGATTGAGAGGTGCTATATACCTGATTCCATTAAATATTGATTGAGGATTGCCATATACCTTCTTTCAAAAAATACTTATTGAGGGGTGCTATTGCTATATAACTTATTCCACTAAATACTGATTGAGGAGTGCCATATACCTGTTTCTGCCAAATACTGATTGAGGGGTGCTATATACCGGTTTCTGCTATATACTGATTGTGGGGTTCCATATACCTTCTTCCACAAAATACTGATTGAGAGGTGCTATTGCTATATACCTTCTTCCACCAAATACTATTTGTAGGCTGCAATACATCTGCTTCCACAAAACACTGAATGAGGGGTGCCATATACCTGTTTCCGCCAAATACTTATTGAGGGGTGCTATGAATCTGTTTCCGCCAAATACTGATTGAGGGGCACTAGCTAACTGTTTCAATAAAATACTGATTGAGGGGTGCCATATATCTTCTTTCACGATATACTGATTGAGGGCTGCGATACACCTGCTTCAACAAAATTCTGGTTGAGGAGTGTCATATACCTGTTTCCGCCAAATACTGATTGAGGGGTGCCATATACCTGTTTCCTCCAAATAATGATAGAAGGGTGCTATATAACTGTTTCCACCATATATCAATTGAGGGGCGCATATACCTTCTTCAACAAAATACTGATTGAGGAGTGCTACTGCTATATACCTTCTACAACCAAATACTGATTGAGGGCTGCAAAACACCTGTTTCCACAAAACACTGTTTGAGGGGTGCCATATAGCTGTTTCCACAAAATACTAATTGAGGGGTGCCATATACCTTCTTCCACCAAATACTGATTGAGGGCTACGATAAACCTGCTTCCACAAAAAACTGATTGAGGGATGCCATATATTTTTTTCCGCCAAATACTGATTGAAAGGTGCTATATAACTGTTTTTCCGCCAAATACTGAATGAGGGGTGCCATATACCTTCTTCCACAAAATACTTATTGAGGGGTGCTATTGCTATATACCTTCTTCTACCAAATACTGATTGAGGTCTGCGATACACCTGCTTACACAAAGTACTAATTGAGGGGTGCCATATATATCCGTTTCCGCCAAATACCTATTGAGGGGTGCCATATACCTGTTTCCGCCAAATACTGATTGAGGGGTGCCATGTACCTTCTTCCACAAAATACTTATTGAGGGGTGTTATTGCTATATACCTTCTTCCACCAAAGACTGTTTGAGGGATGACATATACCTATTTCCACCAAATACTGATTAAGGGGTGCTATATATCTGTTTCCACCAAGTACTGATTGAGTGCTGCGATAAAAATACTTCCACAAAATACTGATTGAGGGGTTCCATATACCTATTTTTGCCAAATACTGATTGAGGGGTGCTAAATACCTGTTTCCGCCAAATACTGATTGAGGGGTGCCATATACCTTATTCCACAAAATACTGATTGAGGGGTGTTATTGCTATATACCTTCTTCCACCAAATTCTGATTGAAGGCTTCGATACACCTGCTTCCACAAAATACTGATTGAGGGGTGCTATATACCTGTTTCCGCAAAATACTGATTATGGGGTGCTAAATACCTGTTTCCGTCAAATACTGATTAAGGGGTGCTATATACCTTATTTAACAAAATATTTATTGAGGGGTACTATTGCTATATAACTTCTTACACCAAATACTGATTGAGGGCTTCGATACACCTACTTCCACAAAATACTGATTGAGGGGTGATATATACCTGTTTCCGCAAAAATGCTGGTTGATAGGTGCTATAATACACTCACCTAAAGAATTATTAGGAACACCTGTTCTATTTCTCATTAATGCAATTATCTAGTCAACCAATCACATGGCAGTTGCTTCAATGCATTTAGGGGGGTGGTCCTGGTCAAGACAATCTCCTGAACTCCAAACTGAATGTCAGAATGGGAAAGAAAGGTGATTTAAGCAATTTTGAGCGTGGCATGGTTGTTGGTGCCAGACGGGCCGGTCTGAGTATTTCACAATCTGCTCAGTTACTGGGATTTTCACGCACAACCATTTCTAGGGTTTACAAAGAATGGTGTGAAAAGGGAAAAACATCCAGTATGCGGCAGTCCTGTGGGCAAAAATGCCTTGGTCAGAGGAGAATGGGCCGACTGATTCAAGCTGATAGAAGAGCAACGTTGACTGAAATAACCACTTGTTACAACCGAGGTATGCAGCAAAGCATTTGTGAAGCCACAACACGCACAACCTTGAGGCGGATGGGCTACAACAGCAGAAGACCCCACCGGGTACCACTCATCTCCACTACAAATAGGAAAAAGAGGCTACAATTTGCACGAGCTAACCAAAATTGGACTGTTGAAGACTGGAAAAATGTTACCTGGTCTGATGAGTCTCGATTTCTGTTGAGACATTCAAATGGTAGAGTCCGAATTTGGCGTAAACAGAATGAGAACATGTATCCATCATGCCTTGTTACCACTGTGCAGGCTGGTGGTGGTGGTGTAATGGTGTGGGGGATGTTTTCTGGGCACACTTTAGGCCCCTTAGTGCCAATTGGGCATCATTTAAATGCCACGGGCTACCTGAGCATTGTTTCTGACCATGTCCATCCCTTCATGACCACCATGTACCCATCCTCTGATGTCTACTTCCAGCAGGATAATGCACTATGTCACAAAGCTCAAATCATTTCAAATTGGTTTCTTGAACATGACAATGAGTTCACTGTACTAAAATGGCCCCCACAGTCACCAGATCTCAACCCAATAGAGCATCTTTGGGATGTGGTGGAACGGGAGCTTCGTGCCCTGGATGCGCATCCCTCAAATCTCCATCAACTGCAAGATGCTATCCTATCAATATGGGCCAACATTTCTAAAGAATGCTATCAGCACCTTGTTGAATGAATGCCACGTAGAATTAAGGCAGTTCTGAAGGCAAAAGGGGATCCAACACCGTATTAGTATGGTGTTCCTAATAATTCTTTAGGTGAGTGTACATGTTTTCTCAAAATAATGATGGGGGGGGTGCTATATACCTGATTCCATTAAATACTGATTGAGGATTTCCATATACCTTCTTTCAAAAAATACTTATTGAGGGATGCCATATAACTGTTTTTGCTAAAAACTGATTGAGGGGTGCTGTATACCAGTTTCTGCTATAAACTGATTGAGGGGTGCCATATACCTTCTTCCACAAAATACTGATTGAGGGGTGCTATTGTTATATACCTTCTTCCACCAAATACTATTTGAGGGCTGCAATACACCTGCTTCCACAAAACACTGAATGAGGGGTGCCATATACCTGTTTCCCACAAATACTAATTGAGGGGTGCTATGAACCTGTTTCCGCCAAATACTGATAGAGGGGTGCTATATAACTGTTTCTGCAAAATACTGATTGAGGGGTGCAATATATCTTCTTTCACAATATACTGATTGAGGGCTGCGATACAACTGTTTCAACAAAATTCTGGTTAAGGGGTGCCATATACCTGTTTCCGCCAAATACTGATTGACAGGTGCCATATAGCTGTTTCCGCCAAATAATGATAAAAGGGTGCTAGATAACTGTTTCCACCAAATACTAATTGAAGGGTGCCATATACCTTCTTCAACAAAATACTGATTAAGAGCTTAAATACACCTGTTTCCACAAAATACTGATTGAGGGGTGCCATATACCTGTTTCCACCAAATTCTGATTGAGGGATGCCATATACCTGTTTCCGCCAAATACTGAATGAGGGGTACCATATACCTTCTTCCACAAAATACTTATTGAGGGGTGCTATTGCTATATACCTTCCTCCACCAAATACTGATTGAGGGCTGCGATACACCTGCTTACACAAAGTACTGATTGAGGGATGCTATATAACTGTTTCCGCCAAATAATGATTAAGGGGTGCCATATAACTTCTTCCACAAAATACTGATTGAGGGGTGCTATTGCTATATACCTTCTTCCTACCAAATTCTGATTGAGTGCTGCAATAAACCTACTTCCACAAAATACTGATTGACAGGTTCCATATACCTCTTTCTGCCAAATACTGATTGAGGGGTACTAAATTCCTGTTTCCGCCAAATACTGATTTAGGGGTGCCATATACCTTATTCCACACAATCCTGATTGAGGGGTGCTATTGCTATATACCTTCTTCCACCAAATACTGTTTGAGAGCTGTGATGCACCTGCTTACACAAAATACTGATTGAGGGTTGCCATATACCTGTTTCCGCCAAATACTGATTGAGGGGTGCTATACAGGGAGTGCAGAATTATTAGGCAAGTTGTATTTTTGAGGATTAATTTTATTATTGAACAACAACCATGTTCTCAATGAACCCAAAAAACTCATTAATATCAAAGCTGAATATTTTTGGAAGTAGTTTTTAGTTTGTTTTTAGTTTTAGCTATTTTAGGGGGATATCTGTGTGTGCAGGTGACTATTACTGTGCATAATTATTAGGCAACTTAACAAAAAACAAATATATACCCATTTCAATTATTTATTTTTACCAGTGAAACCAATATAACATCTCAACATTCACAAATATACATTTCTGACATTCAAAAACAAAACAAAAACAAATCAGTGACCAATATAGCCACCTTTCTTTGCAAGGACACTCAAAAGCCTGCCATCCATGGATTCTGTCAGTGTTTTGATCTGTTCACCATCAACATTGCGTGCAGCAGCAACCACAGCCTCCCAGACACTGTTCAGAGAGGTGTACTGTTTTCCCTCCTTGTAAATCTCACATTTGATGATGGACCACAGGTTCTCAATGGGGTTCAGATCAGGTGAACAAGGAGGCCATGTCATTAGATTTTCTTCTTTTATACCCTCTCTTGCCAGCCACGCTGTGGAGTACTTGGACGCGTGTGATGGAGCATTGTCCTGCATGAAAATCATGTTTTTCTTGAAGGATGCAGACTTCTTCCTGTACCACTGCTTGAAGAAGGTGTCTTCCAGAAACTGGCAGTAGGACTGGGAGTTGAGCTTGACTCCATCCTCAACCCGAAAAGGCCCCACAAGCTCATCTTTGATGATACCAGCCCAAACCAGTACTCCACCTCCACCTTGCTGGCGTCTGAGTCGGACTGGAGCTCTCTGCCCTTTACCAATCCAGCCACGGGCCCATCCATCTGGCCCATCAAGACTCACTCTCATTTCATCAGTCCATAAAACCTTAGAAAAATCAGTCTTGAGATATTTCTTGGCCCAGTCTTGACGTTTCAGCTTGTGTGTTTTGTTCAGTGGTGGTCGTCTTTCAGCCTTTCTTACCTTGGCCATATCTCTGAGTATTGCACACCTTGTGCTTTTGGGCACTCCAGTGATGTTGCAGCTCTGAAATATAGCCAAACTGGTGGCAAGTGGCATCTTGGCAGCTGCACGCTTGACTTTTCTCAGTTCATGGGCAGTTATTTTGCGCCTTGGTTTTTCCACACGCTTCTTGCGACCCTGTTGACTATTTTGAATGAAACGCTTGATTGTTCGATGATCACGCTTCAGAAGCTTTGCAATTTTAAGAGTGCTGCATCCCTCTGCAAGATATCTCACTATTTTTGACTTTTCTGAGCCTGTCAAGTCCTTCTTTTGACCCATTTTGCCAAAGGAAAGGAAGTTGCCTAATAATTATGCACACCTAATATAGGGTGTTGATGTCATTAGACCACACCCCTTCTCATTACAGAGATGCACATCACCTAATATGCTTAATTGGTAGTAGGCTTTCGAGCCTATACAGCTTGGAGTAAGACAACATGCATAAAGAGGATGATGTGGTCAAAATACTCATTTGCCTAATAATTCTGCACGCAGTGTATACGTATTTCCACCAAATACTGATTGAGGGGTGCCAAATACCTTCTTCCACAAAATACTTATTGAGGGGTGCTATTGCTATATACCTTCTTCCACCAAAGACTAATTGAGGGGTGACATATACCTATTTCCGCCAAATACTGATTAAGGGGTGCTATATATCTGTTTCCGCCAAATACTGATTGAGGGGTGCCGTATACCTTCATAAACAAAATGCATATTGAGAGGTGCTATTGCTATATACCTTCTTCCACCAAATACTGATTGAGGGCTGCGATAATCCTGCTTCCACAAAATACTGATTGAGGGATGCCATATACCCGTTTCCGCCAAAAACTGATTAAGGGGTGCTATATAACTGTTTCCGCCATATACTGATTGAGGGATGCCATAGACCTGTTTCCGCAAAATACTGATTAACCTCTTCAGGTGCACAGAGCGTAAAGGTACGCCCTTATGTCCTGGTACTTAAGGTACGGTGATCGGAAGCCGGTGCCTGCTCAAATCATTGAGCAGGCACCTTGGCTAAATGCGCGGGGGTGTCCCGTGACCCCCCCATGTCGGTGATCGCCGCAAACCGCAGGTTAATTCAGACCTGCGGTTTGCGGCTTTTACCTATTGCGGTGGCGGCGGTGCTATCGGGTCCCCATGGGGCTGTAGGGGGGACCCGATGGCATGGAAGGCAGCGCGATGCCTAAGGAAGGCATCGCACTGCCTTCCGGTGACAAGCCTGTGAGATCCAGCCCCCTGGATCTCACAGGCGGAAGCTGTATGAGTAATACAAACAGTATTACTCATACAGCCAATGCATTCCAATACTGAAGTATTGGAATGCATTGTAAAGGATTAGACCCCCAAAAGTTCAAGTCCCAAAGTGGGACAAAAAATAAAGTGAAAAAAAAGTTGAAAAAATAAAGTTTTCCCCCCCAAAAATTAAAAGTTTCAAGTTAAAATAAACAAAAACCTAATTTTCCCCAAATAAAGTTAAATAAAATTGGTAAAAAAAGGGGGAAAAAAAAGTATACATATTAGGTATTGCCGCGTCCGTATCAATCGGCTCTATAAACATATCACATGACCTAACCCATCAGATGAACATCGTAAAAAATAAAAAATAAAAACTGCTAAATAAACCATTTTTTTGTCACCTTACATCACAAAAAGTACAACAGCAAGCGATCAAAAAGGCATTTGCCCACCAAAGTAGTACCAATCTAACCGTCACCTCATCCCGCAAAAAATGAGCCCCTACCTGAGACAATCGTCCAAAAAAAAAAAAAACTATGGCTCAGAATATGGAGACACTAAAACATAATTTTTCTTTTTTTAAAAAGCTGTTATTGTGTAAAACTTACATAAATAAAATAAAAGTATACATATTAGGTATAGCCGCGTCCGTATCGACCGGCTCTATAAAAATTTCACATGACCTAACCCCTCAGATGAACACCGTAAAAAATTTAAAATAAAAACTGTCCTAAATAAACCATTTTTTGTCACCTTACATCACAAACAGTGTAATAGCAAGCGATCAAAATGTCACACGCACCCCAAAATAGTGCCAATAAAACCGCCATCTCATCCTGCAAAAATCATACCCTACCCAAGGTAATTGCCCAAAAACTGAAAAAATTATGGCTCTCAGATTATGGAAATACTAAAACATGATTTTTTTTGCTTCAAAAATGAAATCATTGTGTAAAACTTACATAAATAAAAGAAAAGTATACATATTAGGTATCGCCGCGTCCGTGACAACCTGGTCTATAAAAATACCACATGATCTAACCTGTCAGATTAATGTTGTAAATAACAAAAAATAAATACTGTGCCAAAACAGCTATTTCCATAAATATTGAATTTTGTTTGGCTGTTAACCCTTGTCTTGGTTACTGGAAAAAATGGATTAAAATGGAAAATTTGCCAAAAAATTGAAATTCTGAAATTTCATCTCCATTTGCCAATAACTCTTGTGGAACACCTAAAGGGTTAACAATGTTTGTAAAATCAGTTTTGAATACCTTGAGGGGTGTAGTTTCTTAGATGGGGTCACTTTAATGGAGTTTCTACTCTAGGTGTGCATCAGGGGGGCTTCAGATGGGACATGGTGTCAAAAAAACCTGTCCAGCAAAACCTGCCTTCCAAAAACTGTATGGCATTCCTTTCCTTCTGCACCCTGCCGTGTGCTCGTACAGCGGTTTACAAAGTTTGTACAATCAGTTTTGAATACATTGAGAGGTGTAGTTTCTAGAATGGGGTCATTTTTGGGTGGTTTCTATTATGTAAGCCTCGCAAAGTAACTTCAGACCTGAACTGGTGTCTAAAAATTGGGTTTTTATTTCCGCCAAATACTGATTGAGGGGTGCTATATACCTTCTTTAACAAAATACTGATTAAGGGGTTCTATTGCTATATACCTTCTTCTATCAAATATTGTTTGAGAGCTGCGATACACCTGCTTCCACAAAATATTGATTGAGGGGTGCCATATACCTGCTTCCACCAAATATTGATTGACGGGTGCTATATACCTGTTTCTGACAAATACTGATTGAGGGGTGCTATATACCTTCTTTAACAAAATACTGATTGAGGGGTGCTATTGCTATATACCTTCTTCCACCAAATACTGTTTGAGAGCGACGATACACCTGCTTCCACAAAATACTGATTGAGGCGTGCCATACACCTGTTTTCGCCAAATACAGAATGAGGAGTGCTATATACCTGTTTCCACCAAATACTGATTGAGGGGTGCCATATACCTTCTTCCACAAAATACTTATTGAGGGGGGCTATTGCTATATACCTTCTTCCACCAAAGACTGATTGAGGGGTGACATATACCTATTTCTGCCAAATACTGATTAAGGGGTGCTATATATCTGTTTCCACCAAATACTGATTGAGTGCTGCGATAAACCTACTTCCACAAAATACTGATTGAGGGGCTCCATATACCTCTTTCTGCCAAATACTGATTGAGGGGTGCTATATACCTGTTTCCGCTAAAAACTGATTGAGGGGTGCCATATACCTTATTCCACAATATACTGATTGAGGGGTGTTATTGCTACAGGGAGTGAAGAATTATTAGGCAAGTTGTATTTTTGAGGATTAATTTTATTATTGAACAACAACCATGTTCTCAATGAACCCAAAAAACTCATTAATATCAAAGCTGAATATTTTTGGAAGTAGTTTTTAGTTTGTTTTTAGTTTTAGCTATTTTAGGGGGATATCTGTGTGTGCAGGTGACTATTACTGTGCATAATTATTAGGCAACCTAACAAAAAACAAATATATACCCATTTCAATTATTTATTTTTACCAGTGAAACCAATATAACATCTCAACATTCACAAATATACATTTCTGACATTCAAAAACAAAACAAAAACAAATCAGTGACCAATATAGCCACCTTTCTTTGCAAGGACACTCAAAAGCCTGCCATCCATGGATTCTGTCAGTGTTTTGATCTGTTCACCATCAACATTGCGTGCAGCAGCAACCACAGCCTCCCAGACACTGTTCAGAGAGGTGTACTGTTTTCCCTCCTTGTAAATCTCACATTTGATGATGGACCACAGGTTCTCAATGGGGTTCAGATCAGGTGAACAAGGAGGCCATGTCATTAGATTTTCTTCTTTTATACCCTTTCTTGCCAGCCACGCTGTGGAGTACTTGGACGCGTGTGATGGAGCATTGTCCTGCATGAAAATCATGTTTTTCTTGAAGGATGCAGACTTCTTCCTGTACCACTGCTTGAAGAAGGTGTCTTCCAGAAACTGGCAGTAGGACTGGGAGTTGAGCTTGACTCCATCCTCAACCCGAAAAGGCCCCACAAGCTCATCTTTGATGATACCAGCCCAAACCAGTACTCCACCTCCACCTTGCTGGCGTCTGAGTCGGACTGGAGCTCTCTGCCCTTTACCAATCCAGCCACGGGCCCATCCATCTGGCCCATCAAGACTCACTCTCATTTCATCAGTCCATAAAACCTTAGAAAAATCAGTCTTGAGATATTTCTTGGCCCAGTCTTGACGTTTCAGCTTGTGTGTCTTGTTCAGTGGTGGTCGTCTTTCAGCCTTTCTTACCTTGGCCATATCTCTGAGTATTGCACACCTTGTGCTTTTGGGCACTCCAGTGATGTTGCAGCTCTGAAATATGGCCAAACTGGTGGCAAGTGGCATCTTGGCAGCTGCACGCTTGACTTTTCTCAGTTCATGGGCAGTTATTTTGCGCCTTGGTTTTTCCACACGCTTCTTGCGACCCTGTTGACTATTTTGAATGAAACGCTTGATTGTTCGATGATCACGCTTCAGAAGCTTTGCAGTTTTAAGAGTGCTGCATCCCTCTGCAAGATATCTCACTATTTTTGACTTTTCTGAGCCTGTCAAGTCCTTCTTTTGACCCATTTTGCCAAAGGAAAGGAAGTTGCCTAATAATTATGCACACCTAATATAGGGTGTTGATGTCATTAGACCACACCCCTTCTCATTACAGAGATGCACATCACCTAATATGCTTAATTGGTAGTAGGCTTTCGAGCCTATACAGCTTGGAGTAAGACAAGATGCATAAAGAGGATGATGTGGTCAAAATACTCATTTGCCTAATAATTCTGCACGCAGTGTATATACCTTCTTCCACCAAATACTGATTGAGGGCTTCAATACACCTGCTTCCACAAAATATTGATTGAGGGGTGCCATATACCTGTTTTCGCCCAATACTGATAGAGGGGTGCTATATAACTGTTTCAGCCAAATTCTAATTGATGGATGCCACATAACTTCTTCAACCAAATACTGATTGAGTGGTGCTATTGCTATATACCTTCTTCCACCAAATAATGATTAAAGGGCTGCGATACACATGCTTCCACAAAAAACTGATTAAGGGGTTCTATATACCTGTTTCTGCCAAATACTGATTAAGGGGTGCTATATGCCTTCTTCCACCAAATACTGATTGAGGGCTGCAAAACACATGCTTTTACAAAATACTAATTGAGGGGTGCCATATACCTGTTTCCGACAAATACTGATTGAGTGATGAGATACATTTGCTGTCATAAAATACTTATTGAGGGGTGCCATATACCCGTTTCCTAAAAAATACTGATTGAGGGGTGCCATATACCTGTTTCCGTCAAATACTGATTAAGGGGTGCTATATACCAGTTTCCGCCAAATACTGATTAAAGGGAGCTATATAACTGTTTCCGCCAAATACTGATTGAGTGCTGCGATACATTTGCTTTCACAAAATACTGATTGAGGGTTGCCGTATACCTTCTTCCACAAAATACTGATTGAGGGGTGCTATTTCTGTATACCTACTTCCACTAAACTCTGATTGAGGGCTGCAATACACCTGCTTCCACAAAATACTGATTGAGGGGTGCCATATACCTGTTTCCGCCAAATACTGATTGAGGGGTGCTATATACCTTCTTTAACAAAATACTGATTAAGGGGTTCTATTGCTATATACCTTCTTCTACCAAATATTGTTTGAGAGCTGCGATACACCTGCTTCCACAAAATACTGATTGAGGGGTGCCATATACCTGCTTCCACCAAATATTGATTGACGGGTGCTATATACCTGTTTCTGCCAAATACTGATTGAGGGGTGCTATATACCTTCTTTAACAAAATACTGATTGAGGGGTGCTATTGCTATATACCTTCTTCCACCAAATACTGTTTGAGAGCGGCGATACACCTGCTTCCACAAAATACTGATTGAGGCGTGCCATACACCTGTTTTCGCCAAATACAGAATGAGGAGTGCTATATACCTGTTTCCACAAAATACTGATTGAGGGGTTCCATATACCTCTTTCTGCCAAATACTGATTGAGGGGTGCTATATACCTGTTTCCGCTAAAAACTGATTGAGGGGTGCCATATACTTTATTCCACAATATACTGATTGAGGGGTGTTATTGCTATATACCTTCTTCCACCAAATACTGATTGAGGGCTTTAATACACCTGCTTCCACAAAATATTGATTGAGGGGTGCCATATACCTGTTTTCGCCCAATACTGATAGAGGGGTGCTATATAACTGTTTCAGCCAAATTCTGATTGATGGATGCCACATAACTTCTTCAACCAAATACTGATTGAGTGGTGCTATTTCTATATACCTTCTTCCACCAAATAATGATTAAAGGGCTGCGATACACATGCTTCCACAAAAAACAGATTAAGGGGTTCTATATACCTGTTTCTGCCAAATACTGATTAAGGGGTGCTATATGCCTTCTTCCACCAAATACTGATTGAGGGCTGCAAAACACATGCTTTTACAAAATACTAATTGAGGGGTGCCATATACCTGTTTCTGACAAATACTGATTGAGTGATGAGATACATTTGCTGTCATAAAATACTTATTGAGGGGTGCCATATACCCGCTTCCTAAAAAATACTGATTGAGGGGTGCCATATACCTGTTTCCGTCAAATACTGATTAAGGGGTGCTATATAACTGTTTCCGCCAAATACTGATTGAGTGCTGCGATACATTTGCTTTCACAAAATACTAATTGAGGGTTGCCGTATACCTTCTTCCACAAAATACTGATTGAGGGGTGCTATTTCTGTATACCTACTTCCACAAAATACTGATTGAGGGATGCCATATACCTGCTTCCACCAAATATTGATTGACGGGTGCTATATACCTGTTTCTGCCAAATACTGATTGAGGGGTGCTATATACCTTCTTTAACAAAATACTGATTGAGGGGTGCTATTGCTATATACCTTCTTCCACCAAATACTGTTTGAGAGCGGCGATACACCTGCTTCCACAAAATACTGATTGAGGCGTGCCATACACCTGTTTTCGCCAAATACAGAATGAGGAGTGCTATATACCTGTTTCCACCAAATACTGATTGAGGGGTGCCATATACCTTCTTCCACAAAATACTTATTGAGGGGTGCTATTGCTATATACCTTCTTCCACCAAAGACTGATTGAGGGGTGACATATACCTATTTCCGCCAAATACTGATTAAGGGGTGATATATATATATATCTGTTTCTGCCAAATAGTGATTGAGGGGTGCTATATACCTTCATCAACAAAATACAAATTGAGAGGTGCTATTGCTATTTACCTTCTTTCACCAAATACTGATTGAGGGCTGCGATAAATCTGCTTCCACAAAATACTGAATGAGGGCTGCTATATACCTGTTTACGCCAAATACTGATTGAGGAATGCTATATACCTGTTTCTGACAAATACTGAATGAGTGGTGCTATATAACAGTTTTTCGCTAAATACTGATTAATGGGTGCTATATAGCTGTTTCTGCAAAATACTGATTGAGAGGTGCTATATAACCATCATTAACAAAATATTGATTGAGGTGTGCTATTGCTATATACCTTCTTCCACCAAAACGTATTGAGGGCTGCGATACACCTGCTTTCACAAAATACTGATTGAGGGTTGCCATATACCTGTTTCCGCCAAATACTGATTGAGGGGTGCCATATACCGGTTTCTGCCAAATACTGATTGAGGGGTGTCATATACCTTCTTTCACCAAATACTGATTCAGTGGTGCTATTGCTAAATCCCTTCTTCCACCAAATACTGATTGAGGGCTACAATACACCTGCTTCCACAAAATACTGATTGAGAGGTGCCATATACCTGTTTCCGCCAATACTGATTGAGGGGTGCTATACACCTATTTCCGCCAAATACTGATTGAGGGGTGCCGTATACCTTGTTTCACAAAATACTGATTGAGGGGTGCTATGCTGCATAACTTCTTCCACCAAATTATAATTGAGGGCTATAATTAGAGATGTCCCAAACTATTCGCCGGTGAACAGTTCCCGGCGAACATAGCATGTTCACGTTCGCCGCGGCGGGCGAACATATGCGATGTTCGGTCCGCCCACTATTCATCATCATTGTGTAAATTTTGACCCTGTACCTCACAGTCAGCAGACACATTCCAGCCAATCAGCAGCATACCCTCCCTCCCAGACCCTCCCACCTCCTGGACAGCTTCCATTTTACATTCATTCAGAAGCTGCAGTCTTAGGCCTCATGCACACGACCGTTGTGTGCACCCGTGGCCGTTGTTCCGTTTTCCGTGATTTTCTGCGGACCCATTGACTTTCAATGGGACCGTTGAAAACTCGGAAAATGCACCGTTTGTCATCCGCCTCCGTGATCCGTGTATCCTGTCTGTCCGTATCCTGACGGACAACAGTTCACGGACCCATTCAAGTCAATGGGTCCGTGAAAAAACACGGATGCACACAAGATTGGCATCCGTGTCCGTGATCCGTGTCCGTGATCCGTGTCCGTAGGCTACTTTCATACAGATGGATTCGAAGATCCGTCTGCATAAAAGCTATTTCAGAGCTTAGTTTTCACTTCGTGAAAACTCAAATCCGACAGTATATTCTAACACAGAGGCGTTCCCATAGTGATGGGGACGCTTCTAGTTAGAATATACTAAGAACTGTGTACATGACTGCCCCCTGCTGCCTGGCAGCACCCGATCTCTTACAGGGGGATGTGATAAGCACAATTAACCCCTCAGGTGCTGCACCTGAAGGGGTTAATTGTGCGTATCATAGCCCCCTGTAAGAGATCAGGGGCTGCCAGGCAGCAGGGGGCAGACCCCCCTCCCTCCCCAGTTTTAATTTCATTGGTGGCCAGTGCAGCCCCCCCGGCCCCCCCTCCCTCTATTGTATTAATATCATTGGTGGCACAGTGTGCGGCCCCCCCGGCCCCCCTCCCTCCCTTTATTGTATTATCATTGGTAGCCAGTGTGCGGCCCCCCCGTCCCCCCCTCCCTCCCTTTATTGTATTATCGTTGGTGGCCAGTGTGCGCCCCCCCCGGCCCCCCCTCTATTGTATTAATATCATTGGTGGCCAGTGTGCAGCCTCCCCTCTTCCCCCCCCCCCCTAATACTTAGCAATATTAGAAGCATCATACTTACCTGCTGCGCTGTCTGTGACCGGCCAGGAGCTCCTCCTACTGGTAAGTGACAGATCATTATGCAATGCGCCGCACAGACCTGTCACTTACCAGTAGGAGGAGCTCCCGGCCGGTCACAGACAGCGCAGCAGGTGAGTATGATGCTTCTAATATTGTTAAGTAACCATGGCAACCAGGACTGCAGTAGCGTCCTGGTTGCCATGGTTACCGATCGGAGCCCCAGCGATTAAACTGGGACTCCGATCGGAACTCTCTGCTGCCACCAATGATCGGAGGGGGGGGGAGGCAGCACACTGGCCACCAATGATATTAATACAATAGAGGGGGGCGGGGGGGGCGCACACTGGCTACCAATGATAATACAATAAAGGGAGGGAGGGGGGCCGCACACTGGCTACCAATGATAATACAATAAAGGGAGGGAGGGGGGCTGGGGGGGGGAGGCGCACACTGCCCACCAATGATATTCAAACTGGGGAGGGAGGGGGGTCTGCCCCCTGCTGCCTGGCAGCCCCTGATCTCTTACAGGAGGCTATGATACGCACAATTAACCCCTTCAGGTGCGGCACCTGAGGGGTTAATTGTGCGTATCACAGCCCCCTGTAAGAGATCGGGTGCTGCCAGGCAGTAGGGGGCAGTCATGTACACAGTTCGTAGTATATTCTAACTTGAAGCGTCCCCATCACCATGGGAACGCCTCTGTGTTAGAATATACTGTCGGATATGAGTTTTCACGATGTAACTCAAATCCGATGGTATATTCTAACATAGAGGCGTTCCCATGGTGATGGGGACGCTTCAAGTTAAAATATACCATCGGATTGGAGAAAACTCCGATCCTATGGTATATTAACTCCTGACTTTACATTGAAAGTCAATGGGGACGGATCCGTTTGTAATTGCACCATATTGTGTCAACGTCAAACGGATCCGTCCACATTGACTTGCATTGTAAATCAGGATGGATCCGTTTGGCTCCGCACGGCCAGGCGGACACCAAAACAACTTTTTTTTCATGTCCGTGGATCATGTCCGTCGACCCACGGACGAAAAAAATGTCACGGATCATGGACCAACAGAACCCTGTTTTGCGGACCGTGAAAAAATACTGTCGTGTGCATGAGGCCTTAGTGAGAGGAGGGACAGTGTAGCTGCTGCTGATTTAATATGGAAATCGATAGCTAGGCTAGTGTATTCAGTGTCCACTCCAGTCCTGAAAGACTCATCCTATCTCTGCTGTAAGGACAGCACCCCAAAAAGCCCTTATTAGGGCTAGAACATCAGTCTGTTTTTTTTTTCTCTGCAATCTAATTGCAGTTGCCTGCCGGCGTGTGTGTCAGGCTCACAGCGTATACTGTGCCCACTTGCCCAGTGCCACCACTCATATCTAGTGTCACAGTAGCTTGCATAAAGAAAAAAAAAAAAAACTTTTTTGACTGTGATATAATAGCAGTCAGTTGCCTGCAAGCGTGTGTGTTTCAGGCCCTGCCAGTGCACAGTGTCACACCAGTGCAACTCATATCTGGTGTCACAGTAGATAACATTAAAAAAAATATATATATTTTGACTGTGATATAATAGCAGTCAGTTGCCTGCAAGCGTGTGTGTTTCAGGCCCTGTGTCACGGATGATGTTGCAGATAGCTGGAAGTTATGGATAAACATCCGACTGGCTTGATCCCAAACTAAGTAGCATAAAGGTGACCCCTATAAAACCCTAAGAGCTCACCCTGACTGCTAAGCACATACAAGGGTCTCAGAGGTAGACGATTGCATGCCCTCGTACCTAGACTGTGTGACACCTGAAAACCCTATAATAGTGAGGGGACACGACCACCGGCTCCCTGCACTTAATATGGAGGGAGTCAGGGTCACCTAGATTCAAGCCAGCAAGGAAACACAATACATGAAAGGATTTATCTGAACAAGCAGCAACAGAAGTCCCCAGCAGTGAACACTTCAAATCCAGGAAGTAGTATAAACCGCAAAGTGAGGCAGTATGGGAGTGAATATAAAGGAAAGAGGATTAGTCTAAATAGGTGACACCTGGGAGAAGGAAATGAGATGACAAAGTGAAACCAAAACAAAGAACGTCATGCAAGAGGTAGAAAATAGAGATGTCGCGAACATAAAATTTTCCGTTCGCGAACGGCGAACGCGAGTTTCTGCAAATGTTCACGAATGGGTGAACCGGGCGAAACGCCATAGACTTCAATAGGCAGGCAAATTTTAAAACCCACAGGGACTCTTTCTAGCCCCAGTAGTGATGAAAAAGTTGTTTCAAGGGGACTAACACCTGGACTGTGGCATGCCGGAGGGGGATCCATGGCAAAACTCCCATGGAAAATTACATAGTTGACGCAGAGTTGGATTTTAATCCATAAAGGGCATAAATCACCTAACAATTCAATTTTTTTTTGAACAACGTGGTTTAAAACATCCAGTGTGTGTATACGATCAGGTATGATGTTCTATCGATCAGGTAGTGTAAGGGTTACGCCCGCTTCACAGACATTGACAGACCAAACTCCCCTTTTAATGCACCGCAAACAACCGCAAACAGTCCATTTGCCCAAACGCAAACTTCCCATTTGCACAAGGTTGGATACCAAGCTGGCCATGTCCCGTCGTTGTCATTGAAGGTTTCTTCCTCCACCCAGCGACGTACAACACCAAGGGTCCCCGAAAGGTGAATTGAATTGATTTTTCGAACGGGGAGATGGTTAAAAAAACGCTGGCTCCCTCCCCTTTGTTTGAATCCACGCCACGGTCACTGCGTCTGCACCGTGCAATTTACTGTCCCACCCGATATGAGTGGTTTTTTCTGTAGTTCTCTCTTCTCATCAGTTTAATCCCTGTTACGTCCCCAATCTGGGGTCCATTTATTAAATAGATTTTTCGAACGGGGAGATGGTTAAAAAAACGCTGGCTCCCTCCCCAATGTTTGAATCCACGCCACGGTCACTGCGTCTGCGCCGTGCAATTTACTGTCACACCCGATATGAGTGCTATTTTCTGTAGTTCTCTCTTCTCATCAGTTTAATCCCTGTTACGTCCCCAATCTGGGGTCCTGTCACAGCCCTTATCTCTGGCTGTGACCTTCCGTCCTTGCTCGTTCGGCGCTCCTCGCTGAAGTTTCGTTTCTGTGTGTTATTTTTGGTTCTGTATGGGTTAACTCCCCTGTGTTCCTATTTGGAGTTAATTCTCTATCTGCTCCATGGGTGTGGCCTCTTTGCTGCACCCATGGAACCTGTATATAAGGCTGAGGCTTCCTCAGTTCTGTGTCAGCTCTCCTGGTGTGTGTTGTCTTGTCCTGCTCCTGGTTTGTACTCTCTCTCCCATGCTGCTGACCCATGGGATCCGTGTCTGTCTGTCTGTGCGCTGTGGGTTTCCCTACTTGTTCATTGACGTCCTCTCTCCCGTCCTCTTTGATGTCCTCTTTCCTGTGTTTCTGTTATCTGTTCTGCCAGTTATTATCACGGTCGGCGTGGCTATCACATACGTGACACAGAGGGAGGGAACGAGGAAGGCCCTGCCCAAGTGAGAGGGAAGATGGTGACCCCTGACTCACCTGGCGGCTGGCACCTGGCTGCCCTGACGTCCCTAGACGGGTTCCTCACCCGTACGCCGATCACGTGCCTAAAGCCCTGGCTTTCCCTGAGCTGAGCCCTAGGTAGTGAACAGGGCGATGGGAACACTAGTCCGCACCACTAACTCTAAGGGAAAACACCAAGGGGAGGACAGACAACACAGACTCAACATATATTCCCAGGTGGGCGACAACAGGAGACAACAATAAGCCCAACAGGGATCCGGAGGGTAGCACTCAGGAACGACAACCAGGATTAACCACTCCAGTGGGTCAGTATAGATGTCCAGGCAGGAAGCTCTATAACTGGCAACTAGAGAAGTGTGAGGGGAGAATATAAGGAGGTAGGGAGTGGCAGACAAGAAACAGCTGAGGAGGAGAAGCTACGGATCCCTGAGAGAGACAAAAAGGATAGCAAGGCATCACAGAAAACAATCACAAAGAAACAACGTGATCTTTCGATATAGAGCGCGCAGCCACCCGCTGCGACTTCCTGACCCCGGGTATAACGGAGTCAGACGTGGCTCTTGATACCCTCGTGACAGTACCCCCCCTTTCACGAGGGGCCTCCGGACACTCAGGACCAGGTCTCTCCGGATGAGAGGCATGGAAAGTCTGAATTAACCTGTTGGCGTTTACCTCTGACGCTGGAACCCACATTCTTTCCTCGGGACCGTAACCCCTCCAATGCACCAGATACTGAAGAGAGCGGCGGACCCGACGAGAATCAACAATTCTGGCTATTTGAAACTCCAGATTACCAGCCACAATGACAGGAGGAGGTGGCAGCGGCGATGGTTCTAGAGGTGGAACATACTTCTTGAGTAACGATTTATGGAAGACGTTATGGATCTTAAAAGTCTGAGGTAGCTCCAGGCGAAAAGCCACAGGCTTAATGACGGCTACTATTTTATAGGGACCAATGAACCTAGGACCCAGTTTCCAAGAAGGAACCTTCAACTTAATATTCCTAGTAGACAACCACACATAGTCATTCACTCCTAGGTCCGGACCTGGCGACCGTTTCTTATCGGCCATGCATTTATATTTACCACTCATCTTTTTCAAGTTAACTTGCACCTTCTGCCATACCGATGAAAGAGATGAAGAAAACCTTTCCTCTTCGGGAACCCCAGAAGACCCCCCCTCTTTGAAAGTACAAAATTGGGGATGAAAATCATATGCACCAAGGAATGGTGACTTGCCAGTGGACTCCTGATAATGATTATTTATGGCAAACTCAGCTAACGGTAAATATGATGACCACAACTCTTGGTTTTCAGACACAAAACACCTTAAATATGTTTCTAGGTTTTGGTTGGTACGCTCAGTCTGTCCATTCGACTGAGGATGGAAAGCTGAGGAAAAGGACAAGTGAACCCCCAAACGGGAACAAAAAGCTTTCCAAAACTTAGAAATAAACTGGGTTCCCCGATCCGAAACCACATCGGAAGGGACCCCGTGAAGCTTCACGATTTCACTGATAAACACCTGAGCGAGAGTTTTAGCATTAGGAAGTGCAGGTAGCGCAATAAAGTGTACCATTTTGCTAAACCTGTCTACTACTACCAAGATAACTGTTTTACCCGCCGACAACGGTAAGTCAGTGATGAAATCCATTGACAGATGTGTCCATGGCCTATTGGGGATGAAAAGTGGCAATAAAGACCCTGCTGGACGTGTATGAGAGACTTTCGCGCGTGCACAAGTAGAACAAGTAGACACGAAATCCCTTACATCCTGACGCAACCTTGGCCACCAAAAACGACGAGATAAAAGCTCCAAGGTTGCTTTACTACCCGGGTGTCCAGCAAGTGCCGAATTATGATGTTCTTTTAATAATTCAAGACGCAGGTTTAACGGTACAAACAATTTCTCTGAGGGGCAAGAGGCCGGGGCGTCCCCCTGAGCCTCTAACACCTTTCCCTCTAGAACAGAGTGTACAGCAGAGACAACCACTCCTCTTTGTAAAATAGGTACCGGATCACAAACATTACCCCCTCCAGGGAAACTACGAGATAATGCGTCTGCCTTGGTATTTTTTGCCCCAGGACGATAGGTGATTACAAAGTTAAATCTGGTAAAGAATAGCGACCACCTAGCTTGTCTAGTGGTGAGACGCTTAGCCGATTCTAGGTACAGAAGGTTCTTGTGATCCGTAATCACCGTGACGGGGTGGATTGCTCCCTCTAAGAAGTGACGCCACTCTTCAAGCGCCAGTTTAATCGCCAACAGTTCCCTATTTCCAATATCATAATTCTTCTCCGCAGAAGATAATTTTTGGGAAAAGAAAGCGCAAGGACGCCATTTGCCAGGAGACGGACCCTGAGACAATACAGCTCCCACTCCCACCTCTGACGCATCTACCTGGACAATAAAAGGCTGGGAGACATCAGGTTGAATTAGAACAGGTGCCGAGGTAAACCTCTCCTTTAGAGAGGAAAATGCATCTTTAGCGGCGTCAGACCATTTGGAAAAATCCGTCCCCTTCCTACTCATGTCGGTAAGGGGTTTAACGATCACTGAATAATTTTTAATGAACTTTCTATAGAAATTAGCGAAACCCAAAAACCGTTGTAGGGCTTTAAGGTTCTCAGGAAGATCCCAATCTAAAATTGCCTGGACCTTCCCAGGATCCATGCGGAAACCTGAAGCAGATAATAGATATCCCAGGAACTGTAATTCCTGAACAGCGAAGACACATTTTTCAATTTTCGCATATAATTTATTCGTCCGTAGGACCTGCAGTACTTGCCTGACATGCACCTCATGTGTTTTAAGATCAGCCGAATAAATTAAGATATCATCTAGGTATATGACTACAAACCTGCCGATGAGATGTTGGAAGACAGCAGGGGCATTGGTCAGACCGAAAGGCATAACTAGATTTTCATAATGCCCCTCAGGGGTGTTAAAAGCTGTCTTCCACTCATCCCCTTCCCTGATACGAATCAGATTGTAGGCCCCCCTAAGATCAAGTTTGGAGAACCACTTAGCACCCGCAATCTGATTAAAAAGGTCAGGAATGAGAGGAAGAGGGTATGGGTCACGGATGGTTATCTGGTTTAACTCACGGAAATCTAAGCAAGGACGCAGGCCCCCATCTTTCTTTTTAACAAAGAAAAACCCTGCAGCCACGGGTGAAGAAGAGGGTCTGATGTGTCCCTTAGCCAGACTCTCGGAGATATAATCTTTCATGGCTTGTCTCTCGGGACCCGAAAGATTATACAACCTGGACTTGGGTAATTTTGCCCCGGGAATCAGGTTAACCGGGCAATCATAAGGACGATGAGGTGGTAGTTTCTGACAACCCTTTTCAGAAAAAACGTCCTCAAAGTCCGAAATAAATGTAGGTAGGGAAGCTATGGAGGCGATTAAGCAATTGTTATTTAAGCAATTCTCTCTGCAATGCTCACTCCACTCCAATATCTCCCTGGCCTGCCAATCCACCACTGGATTGTGCGCTACCAACCAGGGAAGACCCAATACCACCGGAGAGGGAAGGCCCTCCAGAACGTAACATGAAAGACACTCATTATGGTGGTCCTCTACCCGAAGGTGTAAATTACGAACAATGTGGGTGAGGTTTCTCTGAGACAGAGGAGCAGAATCTATAGCGAATACGGGAATAGGTCTCTGCAGCGTACAGAGAGACAAACCCATAGTGCGGGCAAAATGGGCATCAATCAAGTTTACCCCTGCTCCACTGTCTAGAAAAACAGAAATAGACTCCGTCTTAACACCAAAAACAATGACCGCTGGTAACACAAATTGAGATGTTCGTATGGAGGAAACCTATACCCCCCGGCTGACATCCTCCGCACAGCCCGGGGTTAGTAGTTTTCCGACGGTCTTTTGTTTTTGAGAAAGGAGGGACAGACATTAATGAAATGACCCCTCCCCCCACAGAAAAAACAAGCCCCCCCCTACGGCGAACCTCGGGAGGACGGACCTGACGAGAAGTTCCGCCTAGCTGCATAGGCTCATCTAAGTCAGTACAGGCTGATAGTTGCTTGGGAGAGGTAACCAATTGCTCCGGAATTTTCGATCTCTCCCTAAGACGTCTATCTATTCTGATAGAGAGGGACATAACAGCATCAAGGTAAAGGGGGGTCTCATACAGCGCCAGTGCATCCTTAACCCTTTCAGATAACCCAGAGCAGAACTGACTCCTGAGAGCCGGGTCGTTCCACTGAGTATCCGTAGCCCACCTACGGAACTCTGAGCAATATTCCTCTGCTGACCGATCTCCCTGTAGGAGTCTCCGTAACTTTGACTCAGCCAGGGCGACTCGGTCAGGGTCATCATATATGAGACCCAAAGCCCCAAAAAATCCCTCCACTGACCGAAGAGCCTGAGAACCAGGGGGTAACGAGAACGCCCAGGATTGCGGATCCCCCTGAAGCAGGGAAATGACAATCCCTACCCGCTGTTCTTCATGACCTGAGGAGTAAGGGCGCAACTTAAAATATAATTTGTAGGCCTCACGGAACGTCGCAAATTTCTCCCTTCCCCCAGAAAATCTGTCGGGAAGAGCAACCTTGGGTTCAGTGACAACCTGGTTACCCATAGCAACCGCTGGGGGTGCGGTCTGCTGCATTTGCTGCTGTTGTTGGAGAACAGACGCCTTCAATCCTGCCACCTCCATAGACAGGCTTTGAAGCTGTTCTGCCAAGGCATCAATAGGATCCATATTGGATTCTAAGTAGAGAGAGAAAAAAAAAAACAACAAACAAAAAATTAAATTAATTTTTTATTTATTTTTTTCTCAAAAAGTAAGGGCCAGTTATAATATCACGGTCGGCGTGGCTATCGTATGTACGTGACACAGAGGGAGGGAACGAGGAAGGCTCTGCCCAAGTGAGAGGGAAGATGGTGACCCCTGACTCACCTGGCGGCTGGCACCTGGCTGCCCTGACGTCCCTAGACGGGTTCCTCACCCGTACGCCGATCACGTGCCTAAAGCCCTGGCTTTCCCTGAGCTGAGCCCTAGGTAGTGAACAGGGCGATAGGAACACTAATCCGCACCACTAACTCTAAGGGAAAACACCAAGGGGAGGACAAACAACACAGACTCAACATATATTCCCAGGTGGGCGACAACAGGAGACAACAATAAGCCCAACAGGGATCCGGAGGGTAGCACTCAGGAACGACAACCAGGATTAACCACTCCAGTGGGTCAGTATAGATGTCCAGGCAGGAAGCTCTATAACTGGCAACTAGAGAAGTGTGAGGGGAGAATATAAGGAGGTAGGGAGTGGCAGACAAGAAACAGCTGAGGAGGAGAAGCTACGGATCCCTGAGAGAGACAAAAAGGATAGCAAGGCAAACACAGAAAACAATCACAAAGAAACAACGTGATCTTTCGATATAGAGCGCGCAGCCACCCGCTGCGACTTCCTGACCCCGGGTATAACGGAGTCAGACGTGGCTCTTGATACCCTCGTGACAGTTATGTTATATGTCTCTGTTCAGCAAGCCCTTGCTGCACCTTTCTTTGCAGCAGACTGCAATGCGCAAGGCCATGCAGTTTACTACTGGTGGAGCAAGTCCTTCTCTGCTCATTATCACTCCTGTTTCCTTGCTATGTACTCCTGCTTATGTTTTAGTTGCCCTGTTTTGTATTTGCCTGTCTATGTTATGTTTGCCTATGTGCCGTCGGTACCTTCTGGTACCTGTTGTCCATTCGTTCCTGCTGTCACTGTCTAGTTCACGCTCCAGAGTGGACCCTGGCAACTTCCTGCTGCAAAGTCTAACCCTACCATCTGGGGCCCTAGTGAATACCAGGAATTGCTTAGTCACGCCCCTCTGGAGTATTACTAGACAGTGGCGCAGTGGGGGTTTTCTCCCACTGTGCTGACGGTACATAGAGCTCATGTTTTGTCTGTGCTGCCTTCCCTGGTTTTTTGTTTTTGCAATAAACTCTTGTGTGTCTGTACCCGATTTCCGTTTGTTTATTGCTTGACGACGCGGTGGTCTCTCCTGGGACCTCCTACTCGTGACAGGTCCATTTATTCAATTGATTTTTCGAACGGGGAGATGGTTAAAAAACGCTGGCTCCCTCCCCTTTGTTTGAATCCACGCCACGGTCACTGCGTCTGTGCCGTGCAATTTACTGTCACACCCGATATGAGTGCTATTTTCTGTAGTACTATTCTCATCAATTTAATCCCTGTTACGTCCCATATCAGAGTGGGATTGCCTTTTGTGAAAACAAATTTAGGCCGGGTACCTTCGACTGCCTTCACAGTGACAGACCAAACTCTGATACACCAAACTGAATTGATTTTAGGAACCGGGAGATGGAAAAAGCAGCTTGGTCGGTCCTCTTACTCCCAAGTTGGGGCACTGTGCGTGCATGGAGCAAGGTGCTGTGACACCCTATATGAGTGGTGTCTTAACTAGTACTATTCCTATCAGTTTAATCCCTGTTACGTCCCCTATCCGGGGACATGTGTCGAATTGATTAACCATTTTCGAATTAACGAACCATTACGACATTCTGGAATAATTTATTTCTGAGCTTTGTACTTGATTTGTATTGGAATTGATGGGGATTTTTTAAATTGTCTGCATTATTTCTAATAAACTATTAAGAGACTTTATTATGATTTTTTTATTTTATGTATTAAAAACCCAACCATACAACTTTAAAAAAAATAATAAAAAAATGTAAGTTTTTTCTATGAAAAATTATCCAGCCGATCGCTTTTGGTCTGATCATAATGAAGCAACAGGCTTATCATCTGGGGTGTGGCAACATTGCTAACACACTCAAAGAGGTGATGATTGCTTCATTGTGATACGCAAGCCCCTTCACCACAACAAGGTAACGATCACGAAGGGGTATTGACACTTGTATGTGCCTTTTTTGTTTTGTTTTGTTTTTGCAGCCACAGTGCAGCACCAGAGGCCAGAAAAATTTGGCATTTTCAAGGCAGAAAGGTGACTAAAACATTGCGGCTTAAACCCTAGTTAGTGGCGGAGAATTCACGAAAGTCATCCGGTATGCAGACATTAAAAACAGCAGCGTGGGGACCATTTTGAGGCCAAGGCATGTCATCATGCCTTTTGTTAGTCAAACGTATCCCCCACTGTCAGTCCCTTCGGGATCCATGCCTCATTCATCTTAAGGAAGGTGAGTGTCACGTCTGTATGTGAGCAACAAGAGCATACACAGTGAATAAGCTACTGTCCGGACCCAAACTAGGGAGGATAAAGGGTGACCCCTGTCAGACACTAAAAGCTCTCCCTATGCTGCTAAGCACATGTCCAGATCCAAATGGTGGATCGAGACATGCCCGCGTACCTAAGGCTGATGACCACTGTAACCCCTACAATAGTGGAAGGGGCACGACCACCGTTGCCCTGCTCAGAATATGGACGGAACCGGGGTCGCCTCGGATCCAGTCAGCAAACAAACAGAAACACACAATGTCTGCACACTTAACTGAAGGAGCTGCAGCAGCAGTGAAAACAGATCCAAAGTCAGCAGACACTATCCGAAGTACTTGCTTCAGCAGAACTCAGGTCCATAGAAAGATATCACACAAGTGAAGATACTCAAGCGAGAGATACAGCTCAAATGAAAAGTATAATCCACACCCTACAAAGGAGGAGGGGTGATTTAAAGGCAGAGAAATCAAACACAGGAGGGACAGCTGGGAGGAAGTAAATACCTCAACACAGGGGCGGAGAAACAGAGCAGAGGGAACTCCTCCAAGCTCTAGTAGTGACATCATCACAGGGGTGGAGAAACAGAGCTGTGAGAACGTCTCAAAGCTCTGGTAGTGACAGTACGCCCCCTCAACGGGTGGACTCCGGACACCCAGGACCCACCTTTTCAGGATGAGCCCTATGAAATACCCTAATTAGGCGAGTGGCTTTAATGTCCGACACCGGGACCCACATCCTCTCCTCAGGACCATAACCCTTCCAATGAACGAGGTACTGAAGAGAACCGCGGACAATGCGAGAGTCCACAATTCTGGAAACCTCAAACTCCAGATTGCCATCAACCAAAATCGGAGGAGGAGGCAAAGAGGAGGGTACCGTGGGCTGGACATATGGTTTTAAGAGAGATCTGTGAAATACATTATGTATCTTCCAAACCCGTGGAAGATCAAGACGGAAGGCAACAGGATTGACGACTGACAAGATTTTATAAGGCCCAATAAACTTGGGACCCAATTTCCAGGAGGGAACCTTCAGTTTAATATTTCTTGTAGACAACCACACCAGATCACCCACATTCAGGTCCGGACCAGGCACACGTCTCTTATCAGCCACACGCTTATATTTCTCACTCATCTTTCTAAGATTACTCTGAATCTTTTGCCAAATGGTAGACAAAGACGAGGAAAATCTCTCCTCCTCAGGCAAACCAGAAGGAGCCCCTCCCGAGAATGTCCCAAACTGCGGATGGAACTCATATGCACCAAAGAATGGTGACTTATCAGAAGATTCCAGTGACGACGGTTGTTCAGAGCAAACTCAGCCAGAGGGAGAAATGAACACCAATCCTCCTGGTTCTCTGCCACAAAACAGCGCAAATATGTCTCCAGATTCTGATTGACACGTTCAGTCTGACCATTCGACTGCAGGTGAAAAGCAGAAGAGAAGGACAGCCGAACCCCCAGGCGAGAACAGAAAACCTTCCAGAATCTGGACACAAACTGCGTGCCTCTATCGGAAACAATATCAGAGGGAATGCCATGCAATTTAAGAATATGGTCGACAAAAGCTTGCGCCAACGTTTTAGCATTGAGTAAACCAGGGAAGGGTACGAAATGAGCCATCTTGCTAAAACGGTCCACCACCACCAGGATCACCGACTTCCCTGAGGAACGAGGAAGATCCATGATAAAGTCCATGGACAGGTGTGTCCAAGGACGGGAAGGTATGGGTAACAGGAGAAGGGAACCTGAAGGCCGTGAACGAGGGACCTTCGCGCGAGCGCACGTCTCACAAGCAGCCACAAAACCCTCCACCGACTTACGAAGAACCGGCCAGCAAAATCTCTGAGCAATTAGATCTACTGTGGCTCTACTCCCGGGGTGACCAGCAAGAACAGTATCATGATGCTCCTTGAAGAGTTTGTGACGTAACTCAGGAGGCACAAACAACTTCCCAGAAGGACAACGGGCAGGTGCCTCAGTCTGGGCAGCCTGGACCTCGGCCTCCAAATCAGAATACAGAGCAGAAACAACTACCCCCTCCGCAAAAATGGGACCCGGGTCCTCGGAGCTTCCTCCTCCCGGAAAACAGCGAGAGAGAGCATCAGCCTTCACATTTTTGATCCCAGGGCGGAATGTAACGACAAAATTGAATCTGGAGAAGAACAGAGACCATCTGGCCTGTCTCGGATTCATACGCTTGGCCGACTCCAAGTACGCCAGATTCTTATGGTCGGTAAAAACAGTGATAGGGTGCCTGCCCCCCTCCAACCAATGGCGCCATTCCTCGAAAGCCAACTTGATGGCCAACAACTCCCTATCTCCCACATCATAGTTTTTCTCTGCCGGGGGGAGTTTTTTAGAAAAAAGGGCACAGGGTCGCCATTTGGCAGGAGAAGGGCCCTGCGACAATACCGCACCCACACCCACCTCGGAAGCATCCACCTCAACAATAAAAGGTAAGGAAACATTGGGATGCACCAAGATGGGAGCAGACGCAAAATTCTCTTTAATCTTAGAAAAAGCTGCAAGCGCCTCCTCTGACCAAGAGGAAAAATCCGCCCCCTTTTTTGTCATGTCAGTGAGGGGTTTGACAACAGAGGAATAATTCAAAATGAACTTTCTGTAATAGTTCGCAAAACCCAGAAAGCGCATCAAAGCCTTCTGATTCTCAGGAAGCTCCCACTTAAGGACAGCACGGACCTTCTCCGGATCCATGCGAAAACCAGAAGCAGAGAGGAGAAAACCCAGAAATTGAATCTCCGATACCATAAAAACACATTTCTCCAGCTTGGCGTACAATTTATTTTCCCGCAGAATCCGCAGAACCTGAAAAAGATGATCCTGATGGGTCTGAACATCAGGGGAAAAAATCAAAATATCATCAATGTACACATATACAAATTTCCCCATTAAATGGTAGAAAATACTATTAACAAAATGCTGAAAGACAGCCGGAGCATTCATCAGGCCGAAAGGCATAACGAGATTCTCGAAATGCCCGTTAGGGGTATTAAAGCCCGTTTTCCATTCATCCCCCTCTCTGACCCTGACTAGGTTGTACGCGCCTCTCAAATCCAATTTGGAAAAAACCTTGGCCCCAACAATTTGGTTGAAGAGGTCCGGGATCAGAGGAAGGGGATAGGGATCGCGAATCGTGATACGGTTCAGCTCCCTAAAATCTAGGCAAGGTCTCAGAGAGCCATCTTTTTTTTTAACAAAAAAAAACCCAACGGCAACAGGTGATTTTGAGGGACGAATATGCCCCTTATCGAGACTCTCAGAGATATAGGTTCGCATTGCGATTCTTTCCGGTTGTGAGAGATTGTAGAGGCGTGCTTTTGGCAGCTTGGCGTCGTGAATGAGGTTAATGGGACAGTCAAACCCCCGGTGAGGAGGTAGCTCCTGAACACCGCTTTCGGAAAACACGTCCGAGAAATCAGAGAGAAATGATGGCACAGTTTTAGTAGACACCTCTGCCAAAGTCGCTGTGAGACAATTCTCTCTACAAAACTCACTCCACTCATTTATTTGCCTTCCTTGCCAATCAATAGTGGGGTTATGTCTAGTGAGCCAGGGTAACCCCAAAACTAGAGGAGAAGGCAATCCGTTAAGGACAAAACAAGAAATATCCTCCACATGAGTGTCACCTACAGCTAACCGGATATTGTAAACAATGCCCTTCAGGGATCTCTGTGAAAGTGGAGCAGAGTCAATAGCAAAAACAGGTATATCCTTTTCTAATGTGCAAACCTGAAAACCATGCATGGCTACAAATTGAGTGTCAATAAGATTGACGGCCGCTCCACTATCGACAAAAATTTCACAAGAAATGACTTTGCTCTCTAGTGCCACCTTGGCAGAAAGGAGAAAATGGGAACTGCAGGTCAGAGGAAAAGCATCAGATCCTACATCAACTTTGCCCAAAGTAGCAGATGAAGCAGAGTTTGATGATTTACCTTTTGAGGTTTTTGTCTTATTATCACTCTTAGTACAGTTCATGAATTTCCTAGACGGACAAACATTTGCCAAATGACCTATGCCCCCACAACAAAAACACACCATTCTCTGAGGATTAAATCCTCCTTTATCAGGGGCAAGTCGACCTAGCTGCATGGGCTCCTCCTCAGAGGGGACCGAGACAGGATGAGGCCCCTGCACACTGAATGAGTCCGCACCACTGCCCCTAGACTGACAATGGCTGGACAGAGAGGTCTCGTTTCTTTCTCTTAGACGCTTGTCAAGGCATACCGCCAATGACATGGCAGACTCTAAGGACGTTGGTCTCTCATAGAAAGCAAACGCATCTTTCAATCTCTCTGAGAGACCATGACAGAACTGACTCCGGAGTGCAGCATCATTCCAACCTGAATCAGCTGCCCATCTCCGAAATTCAAAACAATAAAGCTCCGCAGACAGTTTGTTCTGGCATAAAAAACGTAAGTTGGATTCAGCCAGAGCAACACGATCCGGGTCATCATATATCTGCCCCAGGGCCACAAAAAATCTTTCCACGGATCGAAGGGAGGGATCCCCCGATGGCAGCGAAAAAGCCCAAGTCTGAGCATTATCCCTGAGCAGGGAGATGACAATCCTCACCCTCTGCTCCTCATTACCAGAGGAATGGGGACACAAGCAAAAATGGAGTTTGCATGCCTCTCTGAAGCGAACAAAATTCTCACTGCCCCCGGAGAACGTTTCCAGAAGTGAGACCTTTGGCTCGCAACAGACTCCATGGGCCGGAGCATAGACCAATGCATGAAGCTGAGTCATAGATTGACGGAGATCCGCTACCTCCAAAGAAAGACCCTGCATACGGTCAACCAGGTTAGAAAGCGGATCCATGTCAAAAAGGACGGTTATGGTGGATTATAATGTCACGTCTGTATGTGAGCAACAAGAGCATACACAGTGAATAAGCTACTGACCGGACCCAAACTAGGGAGGATAAAGGGTGACCCCTGTCAGACCCTAAAAGCTCTCCCTATGCTGCTAAGCACATGTCCAGATCCAAATAGTGGATCGAGACATGCCCGCGTACCTAAGGCTGATGACCACTGTAACCCCTACAATAGTGGAAGGGGCACGGCCACCGGTGCCCTGCTCAGAATATGGACGGAACCGGGGTCGCCTCGGATCCAGTCAGCAAACAAACAGAAACACACAATGTCTGCACACTTAACTGAAGGAGCTGCAGCAGCAGTGAAAACAGATCCAAAGTCAGCAGACACTATCCGAAGTACTTGCTTCAGCAGAACTCAGGTCCATAGAAAGATATCACACAAGTGAAGATACTTAAGCGAGAGATACAGCTCAAATGAAAAGTATAATCCACACCCTACAAAGGAGGAGGGGTGATTTAAAGGCAGAGAAATCAAAACACAGGAGGGACAGCTGGGAGGAAGTAAAGACCTCAACACAGAGGCGGAGAAACAGAGCAGAGGGAACTTCTCCAAGCTCTAGTAGTGACATCATCACAGGGGTGGAGAAACAGAGCTGTGAGAACGTCTCAAAGCTCTGGTAGTGACAGTGAGGTAATCAACACTCTTTTGACCGAGGCGACTTCTTTTGTCAGTGACAATGCCTTCTGCTGCACTGAAGGTCCTTTCTGACAGGACATTTGAAGCGGGGCAGGCCAGAAGTTCTATCGCAAACTGGGATAGCTCAGGTCACAGGTCAAGCCTGCACACCCAGTAGTCAAGGGGTTCATCGCTCCTCAGAGTGTCGATATCTGCAGTTAAGGCGAGGTAGTCTGCTACCTGTCGGTCGAGTCGTTCTCTAAGGCTGGATCCCGAAGGGCTGTGGCGATGTGTAGGACTGAAAAAGCTCTGCATGTCCTCCATCAACAACACATCTGTAAAGCTTCCTGTCCTTGCCACCGTGGTCGTGGTAGGAGGAGGATTACTTTCACCTCTTCCCCTGTTAGATTCCCTTTGTGCTGTGACATCCCCCTTATAAGCTGTGTAAAGCATATTTTTTAGTTTTGTTTTGAACTGCTGCATCCTTTATGACTTTCGGTAAGTTGGTAACATTTCCGCCACTTTCTGATTATACCGGGGGTCTTGTAGCGTGGCCACCCAGTACAGGTCGAGCTCCTTCATCCTTTTTATACGAGGGTCCCTCAACAGAAATGACAGCATGAAAGACCCCATTTGCACAAGGTTGGATGCCGAGCTACTCATTTCCCGTTCCTCGTCCTCACTGATGTCATTGACGGTCTGTTCTTCACCCCAGCCACGTACAACACCATGGGTCCCAGATAGGTGACAACAACGAGCACCCTGGGATGCCTGCTGTGGTTGGTCTTCCTCCTCCTCAAAGCCACATTCCTCCTCTGACTCCTCTTCCTCATACTCCTCTTGCAGCGTTGCCGCAGGTCCAGCAAGCGATGATGACAAGGCTGTTTCTGGTGGTGATGGTGACCACAACTCTTCCTCTTCCTCTTCACGCTCATCTACAGCCTGATCCAGCACTCTTCGCAGGGCACGCTCCAGGAAGAAAACAAATGGGATGAGGTCGCTGATGGTGCCTTCAGTGCGACTGACTAGGTTTGTAACCTCCTCAAAAGGACGCATGAGCCTACAGGTATTGCGCATGAGCGTCCAGTAATGTGGCAAAAAAATTCCCAGCTCCGCAGAGGCTGTCCTAGCACCCCGGTCATACAAATACTCGTTGAAGGCTTTTTCTTGTTGGAGCAGGCGGTCGAACATTAGGAGTGTTGAATTCCAACGTGTCGGGCTGTCGCAAATCAAGCGCCTCACTGGCATGTTGTTTCGGCGCTGAATGTCTGAAAAGTGCGCCATAGCCGTGTAGGAACGCCTGAAATGGCCACACACCTTCCTGGCCTGCTTGAGGACGTCCTGTAAGCCTGGGTACTTAGACACAAAGCATTGTACGATGAGATTCAACACATGTGCCATGCACGGCACATGTGACAACTTGCCCAAATTCAATGCCACCAACAAATTGCTTGCATTGTCACACACCACTTTGCCGATCTCCAGTTGGTGCGGGTCAGCCACTGATCCACCTGTGCGTTCAGGGCGGACAGGAGTGCTGGTCCGGTGTGGCTCTCTGCTTTCAGGCAAGTCAACCCCAAGACAGCGTGACACTGTCATATCCGGGATGTGGAATAGCCCCTGGGGAGCTGGGGGGATTCAGTTGATGTGCAGCCAGACACCGCAGCAGAAGAGGACTCAGCCGAGGAGGTTATGGAAGAGGATGGAGTAGGAGGAGTAGAGGAGGTGGCAGTAGGCCTGCCTGCAAGTCGTGGCGGTGTCACCAACTCCGCTGCAGAGCCACACATTTCATGCTTGTCAGCCGTCAGCAGGTTGACCCAATGCGCAGTGTAGGTGATATACCTGCCCTGACCGTGCTTTGCAGACCAGGTATCAGTGGTCAGATGGACCCTTGCCCCAACACTGTATGCCAGAGATGCCATGACTTCCTTTTCAATCACTGAGTAGAGGTTTGGGATTGCCTTTTTTGAAAAAAAAATTTGTCCGATTACCTTCCACTGTGGTGTCCCAATAGCGACAAATTTTTTGAAGGCCTCAGACTCCACCAGCTGGTATGGAAAAAGCTGGCGGGCTAAGAGTTCCGTCAAGCCAGCTGTCAGACGCCGGGCAAGGGGGTGACTCTGTGACATTGGCTTCCTACGCTCAAACATTTAATTTACAGACACCTGACTGTGGGCAGATGAGATGGAACTGCTGAAGGTGAGAGGCGGAGTGGCGGGTGGTTGAGAGGGGGCAAGGAGGACAGCAGTGGTTGACGTGGCTGAAGATGCTGGACCAGGAGTAGGATGGTGGCTTTGAGCTTGTGTGCTGCTTCTACTCGTCATTATGTGCTGATCCCATAGGAGTTTGTGATGTGCGATCATGTGCCTTCGCAAAGCAGTTGTACCTAGGTGGGTGTTGGATTTCCCACGACTCCGTTTCTTTTGACACAGGTTGCAAATGGCATCGCTGTTGTCAGAGGCAGACACACAAAAAAAATGCCACACTGCTGAGCTTTGCAATGACGGCATTCTGGTGGTGGCAACAGCATGCGTTGATTGGCGTGCTGTCTGGCTGACCCCGGGTGCCGATACATGCTGTCTGACTGTGCCACTAGCTCCTTGCGATGACCTACCCCTGCTTCCAACTAGTCTCCTCCTTCTCTCTGTCTCCCCTTCTGATCTTTCCCCCTCCTCTTCTTCTCTTCGAGCAGGCACCCACGTGCCATCCATGGACACATCGTCATCATCAACCACTTCACTTGTATCGGACACCTCAGCAAAGGAAGCAGCAGCGGGTACAACATCATCATCATCATCACACTGTACGTCCATGTGTGTAATGCTGCCTGACTGAGACATATCCCTGTTATCTCCATCCTCTGGCAATAATGGTTGCGCATCACTAATTTCATCCAACTGATGTGTAAATAACTCCTCTGAGGGATCAAGTGAAGAGGCTGTGGTGGCTGTGGTGGTAGTCGTGGTGGTGGCGGCGGGCGGGAAAGTGGTAGCTTGAGAGCAGGTGACCAAATCTGAGCTGGAGGAGGATGGTGCGTCAAGGTTCTTAGCAGAAGCTGTTGAAGATTGGGTGTCCTGTGTAAGCCAGTCAACTATTTTCTCCGAATTTTTTGGGTTCAGGGTACGTGGCCTCTGAAAACTGGGCATTATTCCAGGGCCAGTGGAAATCACAGCACCACGAACACGACGGCCCCTGTGGCGTGGCCTGCCTCTGCCTGTCATTTTTTATTAGATAAGTGTTACTATGCGTGCAAGGTACTGTGCCACCCTATATAAGTGATGGGCAGTGGGCACAGTACAGTCTGTGTGGGCCTGACACACACTGGCTTGCAACTGTGATTATATCACAGAAAAATATTAAATATAATTTTTTTTTTATCTGCGAGGTATTTGTGAGTGAGTGACACCCTGTAACGGTATAAGTGGAGGCCTAGCCACTAGCCAGTGGCCACAATACAGTCTGTGTGGGCCTGACACACACGGGCTTGCAAATGTGATTAGATCACAGAAAAATATTAAATAGAATTTTTATTTATCTGCGAGGTATTTGTGAGTGAGTGACACCCTGTAACGGTATAAGTGGAGGCCTAGCCACTAGCCAGTGGCCACAATACAGTCTGTGTGGGCCTGACACACACTGGCTTGCAACTGTGATTAGATCACAGAAAAAGATTAAATAGAATTTTTTTTTATCTGCAAGGTATTTTCTGTCACACCCTGTATGAATGGTATGCACACAGTACTGTCTGTGACTGAGCCTGCAGCCTCTCACACACGGGCAGGCAACTGCAATATATATATATATATACAGTACAGACCAAAAGTTTGGACACACCTTCTCATTCAAAGAGTTTTCTTTATTTTCATGACTATGAAGGCATCAAAACTATGAATTAACACATGTGGAATTATATACATAACAAACAAGTGTGAAACAACTGAAAATATGTCATATTCTAGGTTCTTCAAAGTAGCCACCTTTTGCTTTGATTACTGCTTTGCACACTCTTGGCATTCTCTTGATAAGCTTCAAGAGGTAGTCACCTGAAATGGTTTTCTAACAGTCTTGAAGGAGTTCCCAGAGATGCTTAGCACTTGTTGGCCCTTTTTCTTTTTCCCTCTGCGGTCCAGCTCATCCCAAACCATCTCGATTGGGTTCAGGTCCAGTGACTGTGGAGGCCAGGTCATCTGGCGCAGCACCCCATCACTCTCCTTCATGGTCAAATAGCCCTTACTTTTAAAGTTTTCCCAATTTTTCGGCTGACTGACTGACCTTCATTTCTTAAAGTAATGATGGCCACTCGTTTTTCTTTACTTAGCTGCTTTTTTCTTGCCATAATACAAATTCTAACAGTCTATTTAGTAGGACTATCAGCTGTGTATCCACCTGACTTCTCCTCAACGCAACTGATGGTCCTAACCCCATTTATAAGGCAAGAAATCCCACTTATTAAACATGACAGGGCACACCTGTGAAGTGAAAACCATTTCAGGGGACTACCTCTTGAAGCTCATCAAGAGAATGCCAAAAGTGTGCAAAACAGTAATCAAAGCAAAAGGTGGCTACTTTGAAGAACCTAGAATATGACATATTTTCAGTTGTTTCACACTTGTTTGTTATGTATATAATTCCACATGTGTTAATTCATAGTTTTGATGCCTTCAGTGTGAATCTACAATTTTCATAGTCAAGAAAATAAAGAAAAATCTTTGAATGAGAAGGTGTGTCCAAACTTTTGGTCTGTACTGTATATATATATATATATATAAAAAAAAAAAAGCAGACTGATGTACCAGCCCTGAAAAGGGCTTTTTGGGGTGGTGTCAGGATGCTGTCCTTACAGCAGATGAGTCTGTGGACACAGAACACTGCCCTAGCTAACGCTTTCCCTATTGAATCAGCAGCAGCTACACTGTCCCTCCTCTCACTGAGAATGCAGAGTCCGAATGAATCTAAAATGGATGCTGTACAGGAGGTGGGAGGGTCTGGGAGGGAGGGTCTGCTGCTGATTGGCTGGAATGTGTCTGCTGACTGTGAGGTACAGGGTCAAAGTTTACTCAATGATGATGTATAGGGGGCGGACCGAACATCGCATATGTTCGCCTGCCGCGGCGAACGCAAACAAGCTATGTTCGCCGGGAACTATTCGCCGGCGAACTATTCGGGCCATCACTAGTATCAACCTGTAACAGAGCAGGTTCTCTAGCAATCTATGAGGAATCACCTGATGGTGTAAAAGGAGTGCACTATTTCACTATAGTAGAATCTTGGGCACTGCACGGTTAAGTCCATTATACCTGACATTGATCTGTAACTGCCTAAATAACTGAAGTGTTAACTGATTCTAAGAGTGACACTCGTCACCTGCCTGTCATACTGACACACAGTAACTGTTTCACTGCCATAGCAGACTAGTTATGCATGTTTCTGCAATGCATAGATATATACACTGAGACACATGCTTCCTGGATCTGGGAAATAGCTGATTTATAACGCGCTTCGTGACAAATTAATTCAGTTCAAATCAAATTTTTGGGGAATATTTGACGAAGCATCTGAATCAGATTTTTTTAAAACTTCGTTCATCTGTAGTAAAGACTACAAATTATGTTATTCCTGAAGAATTCAGACCAGGTTGAATTTAGCTTTCCAGCATCTACTGTTATTAAGCCTTTGTTTTATTTTGAGGGGAGGTCCGTCACAGAACAATGTTGTTATTATGTATACTGAAATAAAGGAGGCATATTGGCTCTTTAATCTTTACTGGAAGATAAATGCACCTAATTCCCTCATACTATGCAGTATGTGCTATCATTCAACAAATAGGTTAATCAAAGTACAGGACTAGAAGATACTCATCGTAGCCTTTGAAGGGTGTGCATGACTTATACTCATTAACCACACATCCAGGCATTTGTCCTGTATCTGATGAGGGAACAGCTGTCACACAGGCTCAGCCACAAGATTATCGCCTATAATGGTAAGGAAACTCTCTTATAATTGCACATCCTTGTAATAGATACAATAGTTTTTACAATCTTTTCTTTTTATCTCAGACAAGGAAAGCTGTGCTGTTCTTAACATGTGCCGTCTTCCTGTTTATTCTGTCGGAATCAATGTCGGCTCCTAAGGTAACACATACAGACATATATAGTATTGTGAACATCATATAGAGTCTAGTCAATGTAGTATTACTAATGTAATGTATTTCTTAGTTTTTTTTATTTTTATTGTTTCAGTTTAGATTTTATTTTTATTGTCTACAGAATAAGTTGATGGCAAGAAATTGGGGGCCCCAGTCAATGCTGTATCTCAAAGGCAGACGTACGTTTTATATTAATCTAAATTATAAACTTGATTGATTGTTTAGATTTTTGGAAGAATTTTTTTTCTTTCTAAATAAAAACTATTTAAACTATATATAAGGGCTCATGCACACAAACTTATTTTCTTTCCATGTCTGTTACTTTTTTTGCGGACCGTATGCTGAACCATTCACTTCAATGGGTCCGCAAAAAAAATGGAAGTTACTCTGTGTGTATTACTTTGTATGTCCGTATTTTCGTTCCGCAAAAAAATAGAACATGTCCTATTATTGTCCGCATTACGGACAAGGATAGTACTGTTCTATATAGGGCCAGCTGTTCCATTCCGCAAAATACGGAATGCACACGGATGTCATCCGTATTTTTTGTGGATCCGTTTTTGCAGACCGCAAAATACATACGGTCGTGTGCATGAGCCCTAAAGGTAAATAATGTAGATAGATAGATAAACCGCTAGATACTAGACAGATATAGATAGTATTTATTTTGACATATTTTGCTTACATAAAAAATTGCCACATTTAACCGTATAGACACACAGATAATAGATAGAGAGATTCACTGATTTATATATAGCTATGTTTACTGTTATGCGTTTTATGCGCTCATAGTGTTCTCCTTGATTTAAAAGGGTTGATCGGAATTTATTTTCCTAAAAGCAGGAAATGCTAAAAAATAAAAACTATTACTCACCCATTAAATCCCCTGCCAGTCCGATAATCCCCGCCAGTCTTGCAGTAATAACATCATGTTCATCATTCTCTTGACTGCTGCAGCCAAATACTGGCCTCAGCTGTAACGTTTATGATGTACACGTCATTTGTGAAGGACCATTAGGGACCACAAGATGGACAGAGTAGTGGGGGATTTAATGAGTGAGTAATGGTATGTTTTTTTTTTTGTGTTATACCATGCTCTTAGACAAATTCCTGTTTTAATATGTTTATTGGTTTATAAAGAACAGTATTACAAAAGAATATACTATATACTTTGAAGTACAATAATGATTGAAAACTATTCTGTTACAACAAGAAAAGAAAAAAAAGTTTTTCACAGCTCACTCTAAAGACTCCTGAACGCAAACGTATTTTCTTTCTGTGTCTGTTCGTTTTTTTGCGGACTGTATGCGGAACCATTAATTTCAATGGGTCTGCAAAAAAAACTGAAGTTACTCCATGTGCATTCCGTTTCCGTATGTCCGTATTTCCGTTCCGCAAAAAAATAGAACATGTCATATTATTGTCCTCATTACGAACAAGGATAGTACAGTTCTGTTAAGGGCCAGCTGTTCTGTTCCGCAAAATACGGAATGCACACGGACGTCATCAGTATTTTTTGCTTGTTTGTGTGATCCAGACTGACGACGACACCATGGAGTTCTTTTAATCATGTAAATAAAAGTTTTGTTTTATTCTAAATTCCAAGGTGCTGAATCTATTAAAAATGTGTCACTTTATTCTATTACAATGTAGTCCCTGAATACAGGACTTCAAAAGGAAGGGAAGAAAACATTACATAAAATCAAGGAGAAAAAGAGAGTGGAGGGATAAGATGCCTTTCTCTCTCTTTAAGTTTTTCTCTTTATTTCTATAATAATGAGAAGGCGCAACGACATCCAAATCTATTTTAAATTAAAAGGGAACTGGAACTTCACCTTAAGAAGCCGTTCAAAAGTACCAGTTAGAAATGAATTTATCACATAAATGTTGATTGCGGGCAAACATACACTCACCTAAAGAATTATTAGGAACACCATACTAATACGGTGTTGGACCCCCTTTTGCCTTCAGAACTGCCTTAATTCTACGTGGCATTGATTCCACAAGGTGCTGATAGCATTCTTTAGAAATGTTGGCCCATATTGATAGGATAGCATCTTGCAGTTGATGGAGATTTGAGGGATGCACATCCAGGGCACAAAGCTCCCGTTCCACCACATCCCAAAGATGCTCTATTGGGTTGAGATCTGGTGACTGTGGGGGCCATTTTAGTACAGTGAACTCATTGTCATGTTCAAGAAACCAATTTGAAATGATTTGAGCTTTGTGACAACGTGCATTATCCTGCTGAAAGTAGCCATCAGAGGATGGGTACATGGTGGTCATGAAGGGATGGACATGGTCAGAAACAATGCTCAGGTAGCCCGTGGCATTTAAACGATGCCCAATTGGCACTAAGGGGCCTAAAGTGTGCCCAGAAAACATCCCCCACACCATTACACCACCACCACCAGCCTGCACAGTGGTAACAAGGCATGATGGATACATGTTCTCATTCTGTTTACGCCAAATTTGGACTCTACCATTTGAATGTCTCAACAGAAATCGAGACTCATCAGACCAGGCAACATTTTTCCAGTCTTCAACAGTCCGATTTTGATGAGCTTGTGCAAATTGTAGCCTCTTTTTCCTATTTGTATTGGAGATGAGTGGTACCCGGTGGGGTCTTCTGCTGTTGTAGCCCATCCGCCTCAAGGTTGTGCGTGTTGTGGCTTCACAAATGCTTTGCTGCATACCTCGGTTGTAACGAGTGGTTATTTCAGTCAATGTTGCTCTTCTATCAGCTTGAATCAGTCGGCCCATTCTCCTCTGACCTCTAGCATCCACAAGGCATTTTTGCCCACAGGACTGCCGCATACTGGATGTTTTTCCCTTTTCACACCATTCTTTGTAAACCCTAGAAATGGTTGTGCGTGAAAATCCCAGTAACTGAGCAGATTGTGAAATACTCAGACCGGCCCGTCTGGCACCAACAACCATGCCACGCTCAAAATTGCTTAAATCACCTTTCTTTCCCATTCTGACATTCAGTTTGGAGTTCAGGAGATTGTCTTGACCAGGACCACCCCCCTAAATGCATTGAAGCAACTGCCATGTGATTGGTTGACTAGAGCAGTGTTTCCCAACTAGTGTGCCTCCAGCTGTTGCAAAACTACAATTCCCAGCATGCCCGGACAGCCTTTGGCTGTGCGGGCATGCTGGGAGTTGTAGTTTTGCAACAGCTGGAGGCACACTGGTTGGGAAACACTGGACTAGAGAATTGCATTAATGAGAAATAGAACAGGTGTTCCTAATAATTCTTTAGGTGAGTGTATATTTGTGTATGTATAGTTGAGCGAATCAAAGTAGACTTTGAACCAAATTTCAGGAAAAATTTGATTCGCTGCAAAGCCGAATTTCTTCGTGCTTCGTGGTAGTGAATCGATTTTACCTGAAATAGTGTAAAAAACTAAAAGAAAAAATCATTCTTACCTCATCCATTCGCTTCCGATGGGTCGGCAGCCGCCATCTTGATTGAAGATCTCACACAAAATCCTGTGCGCGATGACATATGACGTCACCACACCGGCCGACATCACGGGCCACGCCAGATCTTGCACCGGATCTTCAAACTTTAATTCGACCCCCAAATGAACCTGAAGCTTTTGCATAAAACGACGCACAGCACAATTTTACTGTGGGAATTGGCGGGAAAATACCATGAGGGAGGAAGAAGAAGAATGCTCACATGACACTAGGGGGGAAAGTGGGGATGGTTTGCTATGATTTGCTCACAGTCTGACAGACAGCATAGATCAGCTGGCAGGGGGTTCCTGTGCAGAACGTTATTCTGCTGTGTATTTGTGACCTGGCAGAAAGCTGTGTTGTGTGGCACTGCCTCTGCAGACTGAAAGTTTGAGGTAGGGACAGTATGCAAAAACTATAGGGAGAAAATAGGTTATAGGAAGGGACAATATAAGAAGATTATATGGAGAGAAAATCTGATGAGGAGTGACAGTATAAGAAGATTATAGGGAGAGAATATTTTGGAATTTGAGATATATTAACCACTTAAGGACCACAGGTTTATACCCCCCTAAAGACCAGGCCCTTTTTTACAAATCGGCACTCCACAACTTTAGCGGTTTATTGCTCGGTCATGCAACTTACCACCCAAATGAATTTTACCTCCTTTTCTTCTCACTAATAGAGCTTTCATTTGGTGGTATTTCATTGCTGCTGACATTTTTACTTTTTTTGTTATTAATCGAAATTTAACGATTTTTTTGCAAAAAAATGACATCTTTCAGTTGTAAAATTTTGCAAAAAAAACGAGATCCATATATAAATTTTGCTCTAAATTTATTGTTCTACATGTCTTTGATAAAAAAAAAATGTTTGGGTAAAAAAAAAATGGTTTGGGTAAAAGTTATAGCGTTTACAAACTATGGTACAAAAATGTGAATTTCCGCTTTTTGAAGCAGCTCTGACTTTGTGAGCACCTGTCATGTTTCCTGAGGTTCTACAATGGCCAGACAGTACAAACACCCCACAAATAACCCCATTTCGGAAAGTAGACACCCTAAGGTATTCGCTGATGGGCATAGTGAGTTCATAGAACTTTTTATTTTTTGTCACAAGTTAGCGGAAAATGATGATTTTTATTTTTATTTTCTTTCTTACAAAGTCTCATATTCCACTAACTTGTGACAAAAAATAAAAAGTTCTATGAACTCACTATGCCCATCACGAAATACCTTGGGGTCTCTTCTTTCCAAAATGGGGTCACTTGTGGGGTAGTTCTACTGCCCTGGCATTCTAGGGGCCCAAATGTGTGGTAAGGAGTTTGAAATCAAATTCTGTAAAAACTGACCAGTGAAATCCGAAAGGTGCTCTTTGGAATATGGGCCCCTTTGCCCACCTAGGCTGCAAAAAAGTGTCACACATCTGGTATCTCTGTATTCAGGAGAAGTTGAGCAATGTGTTTTGGGGTGTCTTTTTACATATACCCATGCTGGGTGAGATAAACATCTTGGTCAAATGCCAACTTTGTATAAAAAAATGGGAAAAGTTGTCTTTTGCCAAGATATTTCTCTCACCCAGCATGGGTATATGTAAAATGACATAATTCCCCAACTTCTCCTGAGTACGGAGATACCAGATGTGTGACACTTTTTTGCAGCCTAGGTGGGCAAAGGGGCCCATATTCCAAAGAGCACCTTTCGGATTTCACTGGTCATTTTTTACAGAATTTGATTTCAAACTCCTTACCACACATTTGGGCCCCTAGAATGCCAGGGCAGTATAACTACCCCACAAGTGACCCCATTTTGGAAAGAAGAGACCCCAAGGTATTCGCTGATGGGCATAGTGAGTTCATGGAAGTTTTTATTTTTTGTCACAAGTTAGTGGAATATGAGACTTTGTATGAAAAAAAAAAAAAAAAATCATCATTTTCCACTAACTTGTGACAAAAAATAAAAAATTCTAGGAACTCGCCATGCCCCTCACGGAATACCTTGGGGTGTCTTCTTTCCAAAATGGGGTTACTTGTGGGGTAGTTATACTGCCCTGGCATTTTCCAGGGGCCCTAATGTGTGGTAAGTAGGTAAATGACCTGTGAAATCCGAAAGGTGCTCTTTGGAATATGGGCCCCTTTGCCCACCTAGGCTGCAAAAAAGTGTCACACATCTGGTATCTCCGTACTCAGGAGAAGTTGGGGAATGTGTTTTGGGGTGTCATTTTACATATACCCATGCTGGGTGAGAGAAATGTCTTGGCAAAAGACAACTTTTCCCATTTTTTTATACAAAGTTGGCATTTGACCAAGATATCTATCTCACCCAGCATGGGTATATGTAAAAAGACACCCCAAAACACATTCCTCAACTTCTCCTGAATACAGAGATACCAGATGTGTGACACTTTTTTGCAGCCTAGGTGGGCAAAGGGGCCCATATTCCAAAGAGCACCTTTCGGATTTCACTGGTCATTTTTTACAGAATTTGATTTCAAACTCCTTACCACACATTTGGGCCCCTAGAATGCCAGGGCAGTAGAACTACCCCACAAGTGACCCCATTTTGGAAAGAAGAGACCCCAAGGTATTCGCTGATGGGCATAGTGAGTTCATGGAAGTTTTTATTTTTTGTCACAAGTTAGTGGAATATGAGACTTTGTATGAAAAAAAAAAAAAAAATCATCATTTTCCACTAACTTGTGACAAAAAATAAAAAATTCTAGGAACTCGCCATGCCCCTCACGGAATACCTTGGGGTGTCTTCTTTCCAAAATGGGGTCACTTGTGGGGTAGTTATACTGCCCTGGCATTTTCCAGGGGCCCTAATGTGTGGTAAGTAGGTAAATGACCTGTGAAATCCGAAAGGTGCTCTTTGGAATATGGGCCCCTTTGCCCACCTAGGCTGCAAAAAAGTGTCACACATCTGGTATCTCCGTACTCAGGAGAAGTTGGGGAATGTGTTTTGCGGTGTCATTTTACATATACCCATGCTGGGTGAGAGAAATATCTTGGCAAAAGACAACTTTTCCCATTTTTTTTATACAAAGTTGGCATTTGACCAAGATATTTCTCTCACCCAGCATGGGTATATGTAAAATGACACCCCAAAACACATTGCTCAACTTCTCCTGAGTACGGCGATACCAGATGTGTGACACTTTTTTGCAGCCTAGATGCGCAAAGGTGCCCAAATTCCTTTTAGGAGGGCATTTTTAGACATTTGGATACCAGACTTCTTCTCATGCTTTGGGGCCCCTAGAATGCCAGGGCAGTATAAATACCCCACATGTGACCCCATTTTGGAAAGAAGACACCCCAAGGTATTCAATGAGGGGCATGGCGAGTTCATAGAAATTTTGTTTTTTGGCACAAGTTAGCGGAAATTGATATTTTTTATTTTTTTCTCACAAAGTCTCCCTTTCTGCTAACTTGGGACAAAAATTTCAATCTTTCATGGACTCAGTATGCCCCTCACGGAATACCTGGGGGTGTCTTCTTTCCGAAATGGGGTCACATGTGGGGTATTTATACTGCCCTGGCATTCTAGGGGCCCTAAAGCGTGAGAAGAAGTCTGGAATATAAATGTCTAAAAAATTTTACGCATTTGGATTCCGTGAGGGGTATGGTGAGTTCATGTGAGATTTTATTTTTTGACACAAGTTAGTGGAATATGAGACTTTGTAAGAAAAAAAAAAAAAAATTCCGCTAACTTGGGCCAATAAAATGTCTGAATGGAGCCTTACAGGGGGGTGATCAATGACAGGGGGGTGATCAATGACAGGGGGGTGATCAGGGAGTCTATATGGGGTGATCACCCCCCTGTCATTGATCACCCCCCTATAAGGCTCCATTCAGATGTCCGTATGTATTTTGCGGATCCGATCCATGTATCCGTGGATCCGTAAAAATCATACAGACATCTGAATGCAGCCTGACAGGGGGGGTGATCAATGACAGGGGGGTGATCAGGGAGTCTATATGGGGTGATCACCCCCCCTGGAAGGCTCCAGGGAGACGCCTGTATGTGTTTTGCGGATCCGATCCATCTATCAGTGGATCCGTAAAAATCATGCGGACGTCTGAATGGAGCTTTACAGGGGTGTGATCAATGACAGGGGTGTAATCAATGACAGGGGGTGATCAGGGAGTCTATATGGGGTGATCACCACAGTCATTGATCACGCCCCTGTAAGGCTCCATTCAGACGCCCGTGTACGTTTTGTGGATCCGATCCATCTATCAGTGGATCCGTAAAAATCATGCGGACGTCTGAATGGAGCTTTACAGGGGGGTGATCAATGACAGGGGGGTAATCAATGACAGGGGGGTGATCAGGGAGTCTATATGGGGTGATCACCACAGTCATTGATCACGCCCCTGTAAGGCTCCATTCAGACGTCCGTATGCATTTTGCGGATCCGATCCATCTATCAGTGGATCCGTAAAAATCATGCGGACGTCTGAATGGAGCTTTACAGGGGTGTGATCAATGACAGGGGGGTGATCAATGACAGGGGGGGGGTGATCAATGACAGGGGGGTGATCAGGGAGTCTATATGGGGTGATCACCACAGTCATTGATCATGCCCCTGTAAGGCTCCATTCAGATGTCCGTATGTGTTTTGCGGATCTGATCCATGTATCCGTGGATCCGTAAAAATCATACGGACATCTGAATGCAGCCTGACAGGGGGGGTGATCAATGACAGGGGGGTGATCAGGGAGTCTATATGGGGTGATCACCCCCCCTGGAAGGCTCCAGGGAGACGCCTGTATGTGTTTTGCGGATCCGATCCATCTATCAGTGGATCCGTAAAAATCATGCGGACGTCTGAATGGAGCTTTACAGGGGTGTGATCAATGACAGGGGTGTAATCAATGACAGGGGGTGATCAGGGAGTCTATATGGGGTGATCACCACAGTCATTGATCACGCCCCTGTAAGGCTCCATTCAGACGCCCGTGTGCGTTTTGTGGATCCGATCCATCTATCAGTGGATCCGTAAAAATCATGCGGACATCTGAATGGAGCTTTACAGGGGTGTGATCAATGACAGGGGGGTAATCAATGACAGGGGAGTGATCAGGGAGTCTATATGGGGTGATCAGGGGTGATCAGGGGCTAATAAGGGGTTAATAAGTGACGGGGGGGGTGTAGTGTAGTGTAGTGGTGCTTGGTGCTACTTTACTGAGCTACCTGTTATCAAAACAGCGTCTAATATACCTGTTAGGGGTTAAAAAAAATCACATCTCCAGCCTGCCAGCGAACGATCGCCGCTGGCAGGCTGGAGATCAACTCACTTACCTTCCGTTCCTGTGAGCGCGCGCGCCTGTGTGCGCGCGTTCACAGGAAATCTCGGCTCACGCGTTAGTGTGACCTGGGAGCGCCGCAGAAATGACGCCTTTCGGCGTTAGCGTGACGGTAAGTGGTTAAGGGGTGGAATCAGGGGGAGGGAAAGAGAACTGTTCACTATCACTACTTTGAGCTTATGTTCTCGCAACTCATTTTACATTGCAGATTCCTGTCAAAACAGCCTTTTTTTTCTTTAAAGTTTCTCTCATAACTTTGTTAGTGAAGGCATACTGCATCACAGCGTCTAGTTAAAAAGACATTGTCATGTATCATCAAATTTTCACTGCAAAAATATTGCAAGAGTGAATGCGTGTTATTATGTGAAAAAGGTGTGAATGCGTGTTAGGGCTCTTTCACACTTGCGTTATTGTCTTCCGGCATAGAGTTCCGTCGTCGGGACTCTATGCCGGAAGAATACTGATCAGGATTATCCTAATGCATTCTGAATGGAGAGTAATCCGTTCAGGATGCATCAGGATGTCTTCAGTTCCGGTACGGAACGTTTTTTGGCCGGAGAAAATACCGCAGCATGCTGCGCTTTTTGCTCCGGCCAAAAATCCGGAACACTTGCCGCAAGGCCGGATCCGGGATCAATGCCCATTGAAAGGCATTGATCCGGATCCGGCCTTAAGCTAAACGTCGTTTCGGCGCATTGCCGGACCCGACGTTTAGCTTTTTCTGAATAGTTACCATGGCTGCCGGGACGCTAAAGTCCTGACAGCCATGGTAAGTGTAGCGGGGAGCAGGGGAGCAGCATAATTACCGTCCGTGCGGCTCCCCGGGCGCTCCAGAGTGACGTCAGGGCGCCCCAAGCGCATGGATCACGTGATCACATGGATCACGTCATCCATGCGCATGGGGCGCTCTGACGTCATTCTGGAGCGCCCGGGGAGCCGCACGGACTGTAAGTATACTGCTCCCCCGCTCCCCACTACTACTATGGCAACCAGGACTTTAATAGCGTCCTGGGTGCCATAGTAACACTGAAAGCATTTGGAAGACGGTTCCGTCTTCAAATGCTTTCAGTACACTTGCGTTGTTACGGATCCGGCAGGCACCTCCGGCAACGGAAGTGCATGCCGGATCCCAACAACGCAAGTGTGAAAGAGGCCTTATTATGTGAAAAAGGTGTTCAATAATTCTCCCACATTTCACATCTGTATTGAAAATTAAAACTGTGTTAGTTAAGGTATACTGCATCACATCATCTAGTTGAATGGACATGTTGTGTATCATCACTGCAAAAATATTGCAAGTGCCTTCAAGAGTAGGGAACAAAGCAGCCCTGTACTACACCCACATTACTGTCCCTACCTACATGCATGATCTGGCCTAAATGACGGTCGGCTTCTCAGTAATTGTCCTTGACTTGACTACATGTAGGGGCCTAAACCTAATGGGGTAAAAGAGTAGTCAGACAGAAGCAAACAGAAAAATAAAACAGGACTGGATCAGAATCCAAAAGCTGAGTCAAATACACAGCAGAGTGAAACCAGGAGATAACGACAGAGACAACAAAGTCAGCAGGCAAAGGCAAGGTCAAAAACTTTCAGAGTCTAATACTGGGGATGAACGAATCCGGACCGCAATGCTTGGGTTCATACCAAATATCATGGTGTCTGGGCACCCAAACACGGACATTGGTGCGAAAGTCCGTGTCCGGTATTCAGCTTTTTAATAAAGCTTGTTGAAAGGCTGCAGTGCGATTTTGTTGGTGACATTAAGCCCATTTTTGGGGTTCCAAACACTGCCTTTGCATCCATCACACAGAAATAGAATTGTTAATCAGTCTGTTAATAGAGATGTCGCGAACATAAAATTTTCCGTTCGCGAACGGCAAATGCGATTTTTTTGCAAATGTTCGCGAACGGGCGAACTAGACGAACCGCCATAGACTCCAATAGGCAGGCAAATTTTAAAACCCACAGGGACTCTTTCTGGCCACAATAGTGATAGAAAAGTTGTTTCAAGGGGACTAACACCTGGACTGTGGCATGCCAGAGGGGGATCCATGGCAAAACTCCCATGGAAAATTACATAGTTGACGCAGAGTCTGGTTTTAATCCATAAAGGGCATAAATCACCTAACATTCCTAAATTGTTTGGAATAACGTGCTTTAGAATATCAGGTATGATGTTGTATCGATCAGGTAGTGTAAGGGTTACGCCCGCTTCACAGTGACAGACCAAACTCCCCGTTTAACGCACCGCAAACAACCGCAAACAGTCCATTTGCACAACCGCAAACTCCCCATTTGCACAAGGTTGGATACCAAGCTAGCCATGTCCCGTTCCTTGTCCTCACTGATGTCATTGAAGGTCTCTTCCTCCACCCAGCCACGTACAACACCAAGGGTCCCCGAAAGGTGACAACAAGCCCCCTGGGACGCCTGCTCAAAGCCACCTTCCTCCTCTGACTCCTCTTCTTCAGACTCCTCTCTCTGCGTTGCCTCTCTCTGCGTTATTATAAGGTGTGTTAAGTAGTACTATTCCTATCAGTTTAATCCCTGTTACGTCCCCTATCAGGGGACGTGTATATGGCATCAATTTTAGGAACAGGGAGATGGAAAAAGATGCTTGGTCGGTCCTCCTACTTCAAATTTGGGGCACTGCACGTGCAATCTAATGTGCCACCAGATAGTTGTGGTGTGTTATGTTGTTCTATTCTTATCAGTTTAATCCCTGTTACGTCCCCTATCAGGGGACGTGTATATGGCATTGATTTTAGGAACGGGGAGATGGAAAAAGATGCTTGGTCGGTCCTCCTACTTCTAATTTGGGGCACTGCGCATGTAATCTAATGTGCCACCAGATAGGAGTGGTGTGTTAAGTAGTTCTATACTTATCAGTTTAATCCCGGTTACGTCCCCTATCAGGGGACGTGTATGGAATAGATTTTAGACAACCGCAAAGAGTTGTCAATAGTTGACACACTCATGACATAAATTTTATACCTCTATGCGTCAATCTTGGTGTAGTTATGACTGTGCTTGTGCGCACGTTTGGGAGATTGCAGGTGATGGGGGTTTTAAGCCTATGTTCATGCTGAGGTAGTTCAGTGACAGTTAAGTGACCCAGAAAACAATGATTCTGCAGTGTGTGCCCATTGTTGGCCTAGTAGGCTTTAATGATCACCTTAGGTGATCACAAAGAAAATTAATGTTTTTTCTATGCAAAATTATCCAGCCGATCGCTTTTGGTCTGTTCACAATGAAGCAACGACCTTATCATCTGGGGTGTGCCAACATTGCCATTGCCAACACACTCATAGAGGTGGTCACTTCATTGTGATATGCAAGCCCCTTCACCACGACAAGGTAACGATCACGAAGGGGAATTGACACATGTATGTGCTTTTTTTTGGGGGGTTTTTTAAAGCCACAGTGCAGCACCAGAGGCCAGAAAAATGTGGTATTGTTGCAGCCGCTGATGTTTGTTTCCTAGGCAGAAAGTGCCCTAAAACATTGCGGGTTGAACCCTAGTTGGTGGCGGATAAGTCACGCAAGTCATCCGGCATTCAGAGATAAAATACAGCAGTGTGTGGACCATTTTTAGCCCAAGGCAGCTCATCTCATCAGGCCTTTTTTAGTCAAATGTATCGCCCACTGTCAGTCCCTTTGGGATCCATCCCTCATTCATCTTAATAAAGGTGAGGTAATCTAGACTTTTTTGACCTAGGCGACTTCTCTTCTCAGTGACAATACCTCCTGCTACACTGAATATCCTTTCTGACAGGACACTTGAAGCAGGGCAGGCCAGAAGTTCTATCGCAAATTGGGATACCTCAGGCCACAGGTCAAGCCTGCACACCCAGTAGTCAAGGGGTTCATCGCTCCTCAGAGTGTCGATATCAGCAGTTAAGGCGAGGTAGTCTGCTACCTGTCGGTCGAGTCGTTCTCTGAGGGTGGACCCCGAAGGGCTGTGGCGATGGGTAGGACTTAAAAAGCTCTGCATGTCCTCCATCAACAACACGTCTGTAAAGCGTCCTGTCCTTGCCGGCATGGTCGTGGGAGGAGGAGGATTACTTTCACCTCTTCCCCTGTTAGATTCCCATTGTGCTGTGACATCACCCTTATACGCTGTGTAAAGCATACTTTTTAATTTATTTTGGAACTGCTGCATCCTTTCAGACTTCCGGTAATTCGGTAACATTTCAGGCACTTTCTGCTTATACCGGGGGTCTAGTAGCGTGGACACCCAGTACAGGTAATTCTCCTTCAGCCTTTTTATACGAGGGTCCCTCAACAGGCACGACAGCATGAAAGACTCCATTTGCACAAGGTTGGATGCTGAGCTACTCATGTCCCGTTCCTCGTCCTCAGTGATCTCACTGAAGGTATGTTCTTCCCCCCAGCCACGTACAACACCACGGGTACCAGATAGGTGACAACGAGCACCCTGGGATGCCTGTTGTGGTCTTCCTCCTCCTCCTCAAAGCCACATTCCTCCTCTGACTCCTCTTCCTCACAATCCTCTTCCAGCGTTGCCGCAGGTCCAGCAAGCGATGCTGATAAGGCTGTTTCTCTTCCTCTTCACGGTCATCTACGGCCTGAACCAGCACTCTCTTCGCAGGGCACGCTCCAGGAAGAAAACAAATGGTATGATGTCGCTGATGGTGCCTTCGGTGCGACTGACTAGGTTTGTCACCTCCTCAAAAGGACGCATGAGCCTACAGGCATTGCGCATAAGCGTCCAGTAACGTGGCAAAAAAGTTCCCAGCTCCGCAGAGGCTGTCCTAGCACCCCGGTCATACAAATACTCGTTAACGGCTTTTTCTTGTTGGAGCAGGCGGTCGAACATTAGGAGTGTTGAATTCCAACGTGTCGGGCTGTCGCAAATCAAGCGCCTCACTGGCATGTTGTTTCGCCGCTGGATATCTGAAAAGTGCGCCATGGCCGTGTAGGAAAGCCTGAAATGGCCACACACCTTCCTGGCCTGCTTCAGGACGTCCTGTAAGCCTGGGTACTTATGCACAAAGCGTTGTACGATCAGATTACACACATGTGCCATGCACGGCACATGTGTCAACTTGCCCAAATTCAATGCCACCAACAAATTGCTTCCGTTGTCACACAACACTTTGCTGATCTCCAGTTGGTGCGGAGCCACTGATCCAACTGTGTGTTCAGGGCGGACAGGAGTGCTGGTCCGGTGTGACTCTCTGCTTTCAGGCAAGTCAACCCCAAAGACGGCATGACACTGCCGTATCCGGGATGTGGAATAGCCCCTGGGGAGCTGGGGGGGTGCCGTTGATGTGGAGCAAGCCGCAGCAGCAGAAGAGGACTCAGCCGAGGAGGTTATGGAATAGGATGGAGTAGGAGGAGTAGAGGAGGTGGCAGCAGGCCTGCATGCAAGTCGTGGCGGTGTCACCAACTCCTCTGCAGAGCCACACATTCCATGCTTGGCAGCCGTCAGCAGGTTTACCCAATGCGCAGTGTAGGTGATATACCTGCCCTGATCGTGCTTTGCAGACCAGGTATCAGTGGTCAGATGGACCCTTGCCCCAACACTGTGTGCCAGACATGCCATTACTTCCTTTTGCACAATCGAGTACAGGTTGGGGATTGCCTTTTTTGCAAAGAAATTTCGGCCGGGTACCTTCCACTGCAGTGTCCCAATAGCGACAAATTTTTGTAACGCCTCAGACTCCACCAGCTTGTATGGTAAAAGCTGGCGGGCTAAGAGTTCGGACAAGCCAGCTGTCAGACGCCGTGCAAGGGGGTGACTTTGTGACATTGGCTTCTTAGGCTCAAACATGTCCTTGACAGACACCTGACTGTGGGCAGATGAGCAGGAGCTGCTCAAGGCGAGAGACGGAGTGGCGGATGGTTGAGAGGGGGCAAGGAGGACAGCAGTGGTTGACTTGGCTGAAGATGCTGGACCAGGAGGAGGATGGCGGCTTTGAGTTTGTGTGCTGCTTGTACTCATGTGTTGATCCCCTTGGCGTTTGTGATGTGCGATCATGTGCCTTCGCAAAGCAGTTGTACCTAGGTGGGTGTTGGACTTCCCACGACTCAGTTTGGCATCGCTGTTGTCAGAGGCAGACACACAAAAAAAGCCACACTGCTGAGCTCTGCAATGACGGCATTCTGGTGGTGGCAACAGCATGCGTTGATTGGCGTGCTGTCTGGCTGACCCCGGGTGCCGATGCATGCTGTCTGACTGTGCCACTAGCTCCTTGCGACGACCTCCCCCTGCTTCCAACTCGTCTCCTCCTCCTCTCTGTCTCCCCATCTGAACTTTCCCCCTATTCTTCTTCTCTTCTAGCGGGCACCCACATGACATCCACGTACACATCGTCATCATCAACCGCTTCACTTGTATCTGACAAGTGTTAAGGCTGGCCGCAGGCTAGCCTGGATTTGTGGGAGGGGCCGGTACCTGTCTTAAGCAGTCTGGCTCTCCCAGGCAGCACGTCGGCATTCGGACGTCTGCTACTTCCGGGTGTGACAACATCAGCAAGCGTCCTGCACGAGTCGGATCTCAGAGAAGCCGGGTGTACCTTTCCCTTCAGTCTGCAAGCTGTTCAGGTCGTTTTCCAAGATAACTGGTTTGTTTGGGGAGCGTGGCAACGTGGAGGAGGGTAGGAGGGTGTGTAGAGAGGGGGAAGTGTGCCGGAGGATCGCTTCTCCTCACTGCGTTCAGGCACATGCAATTCAAGTTTTGGCACCAATGGGCAGCATTGTCACATAGTTGGAGCTCATTGCCTGTCTCAGCATAACCTGTATCTAAGTTCATACAGGGGCTGCGAGTCATCTGGGCTCAGCAGGTTAAACTCTGGCAGCTGGGTCCTGGTGCCATTACTGAGTTGATTACTTACAAGGTTGCTGCTTGTGCACATGTTTGACACTCATCACATACACTACATACATACCTTAGACACATAGTTCGCACATCAGGCAGTTTGACAAAAAAAAAAGGGTACAAGTGGATTGTTAAATAAAGTTAAAAAAAAAAAAAAAAAAAAGGAAAAAAAGAGTGGGTTGTTCAAATAAAGAAAAAAAAAATAAATAAATAAAAATTATCCACCAAGCTTCATCCATACACCTCTAGCATAGGTACATCCGCCAAATCAGCTACATGCTCGCACGACATACACACCCCGTTTCATCTCGTAGACTAGTGTCATACGTCATACGGTCTGTTTTCCACAAATCCTATACTTACATACATCACCTACTACGTCTGTAGGTTCTTTAGCCCGCAGTATTCGTTTTTAATTTATCTGCCACGTCACAGATTCACACAAACTCGGGCTCGCTTCATACGTCAGTGGAAACGACTATCATACTCCCTGTCAGCCTCGAAGGCTTTTCGTTCAATCGTTTCACGCTGCTGGGGGGGGAAGGGGAGGGGCTTAGATTCCGTCATCTTGTTTGTCAGCTTACGGGCAGCAGGTCGTAGGGTTAACAGGTTGTTTTTTTTTTTCTCTTCTCTTTTTCTTTCTTAGTTTTTTTTTTTTTTGTTGTTGTTGTTTTGTGGTGTTTGTTGTGTTGTTTGCAGTGGTCTACGCCATCTGCAACTTCAGCCAGTGCAGGCTCCTGCATGTCTGTGCCACATGTTTTAGGGCACATCCGGTCACGGTCTGCACATTGAAGCCGGCGTGACTGAGCCGGGTGAATGTGGAGGCACTAGACCAGCTGCTGCGGCTTCATCCGGTTCAGCCGTTCCGTACATTCCTGGTGGAAGGGTTTTCACGGGGGTTTCACACTGGGCTCATCACCTTGCCCCAGCAGACTCATGAATGCCCCAACTTGCAGTCGGCTTCTAAACATGCTGGTCTGGTGGATTCACTCTTGGCAGTTGAGCTGGACAAGGGTTCATCATTGTCCTTTCCAGTCCCCTCCTTTCTGCACTTTGAGGGTGAGCCCGGTGGGGGTGGTGCAGGGAAAATATTCCAATAAATTTCGTTTGATTTATGATTTGTCTGCTCCACATTCTTCCCACGTTCCTAGTCTCTACTCGTTGATTCCGTCCGAGGAATTTCCTTGAAGTATACTTCCGTAGACCAGGCTATCCAGGTCATTCTTCAGACAGGCATGGGGGCTTGGCTGTCCAAAGCAGATGTCTCTGATGCGTTCAAACTGCTGCCCATTAGCCCATCTCTCTGGCAGTGGCATGGCATCAAATGGAGAGATGCGTACTATTTCGCCACCAAGTTGACGTTTGGTTCCTAGAGCAGCCCCAGTCTGTTTGACAGGTTAGCGCAGGCACTGGAATGGATTTTGTTGGAACAGGGTTGCCAGAATGTCATTCACTACCTGGATGATTTTCTGTTGATCGAAGAACCCTCACAGGCACCTGTTGACTTGCAGGTTCTCTTGCAGGTCTTCAAGGAGTTAAACATTCCAGTGGCCGAACACAAAACAGAAGGGCCTGCGCAGGTTGTCACGTTCTTGGGGATCTCTCTGGATTCACGTGCCATGTCAGCCAGTCTGCCACAAGACAAACTCGACAGAATCAAATCAGGTGTCTGTTCCTTGCTCATGTCTCAGGTTTGCACCAAGAGAGAATTGCAGTCCCTGTTGGGCATGTTATACTTTGCCATGAGGATCATTCCTCAGGGTAGATCATTCATTTCAAGATTGCTAGTCTTATTACAACAGACCAGTGATTTGGACGCATCAGTGCATCTTAATGCGAACGCCCGAGCAGATCTGTTCATGTGGGACAGATTTCTCAGTGGGTAGAACGGCATTTCCATGTTTATTCCGAGGGCCACTTCTGATTCTCCACACGTATTTTCAGACGCGGCTGCCTCGGTAGGTTTCGAGGCCATATTTTTCTCACATTGGTTCGCCGGCTCATGGCCCACACACGTGCTACAGTTGCCGGGGTTTTCTCAGATGTCGGCATTGTTCGAAATCTATCCTATCGTAGCAGCGGCTATAGTCTGGGGGCATAGGTGGTCGGGTCACACGGTGGTTTTCCACACTGACAACATGGCGACCGCAGAGATCATTAACAAGGGCAGATCTAAATCGTTACTCATCACGTCTTTCATGCGTAGATTGACCTGGATAGCTCTGGAACAGGGGTTTCATTTTCATGCCCTGTTTTTGGACGGGGTCAGCAACGTTGCAGCTGATGCTTTATCTCGTTTTGATTTTTCTCGCTTTTTCTTACAGAACCCAGAAGCAGACTCAGTGGGCACCCCGGTACCGGACTGGCGGCTGCTGGTCTTGGATTAGACTCTCTGATGGTGGTCGCCAGTTCACTCATTACCAAGTCTTTGTCGGCCAGTACGTTGCGGTCGTACCGCCGAGCGTGGGTGGTTTTTTCGAACTTTAAGTTGCCATATCCTAGAGGTGACACAGGTCAGGTCAAGTATATGGTGGCTTTCGTGTCTTATTGTCATTCGGTATTGGCTTTATCCTACAACACCATTAGGCTATATTTGGCTGGGGTGCAGCATTTTTTGGCACTTCAAGAGCCAGACAGACCCTCTATATTTTCAGCTCACCCGATCAAGGCCATCCTCAGAGGCATTCAAAAAAGCCCGGTCACGGTCAATTCGGTCCGTCGACCTATTAAGGGGGACACGTTTCGTAGCCTGTCGGAAGTTCTCACATTGTCACCATTCGGAGTCCTTCCCAGCCTGGTGATCAAGGCGGCGATGTACTTGGCGTTTTACGGGTTTTTAAGACCAGGTGAAGTGACACAGGCCAGACAAGGGGCGGTGGCTCTCCGCAAGGGAGATTTAGTCAGGATGGGCAGTAACTCATTCGCAGTTGCCTCACAACAAAACAAGGCAGGTAGGTCCCAGCCATGTAGTTAAGTTCTTCCAGACCACAAACGCATGGTGTCCAGTGACAGTCTTGGATAACCTCTTGCTGGCCCTTAGTCTTCACAGCCCCACCGACCCATTACTTCCATTCCCTGTTGGTCCACTGACGTCCAGCCAGTTCATCAAACATATTCGCATCCTGTTGACCAGTGTAGGATTGAATCCGGCTCAATTCTCGGGGGAATTCTTTCCGCATCGGTGCGGCATCCGCAGCGTCCAAGCATGGAGTCCCTGTGCATATCATTAAACACTTGGGGCGCTGGCGCTCGGGGTGCTTTGTACGGTATATCCCGGAGCCACAAGCGGAGCTGGTCCAAGCATTCAGTACATTGGCAGAGTAGCACCTCAGGCCAATCCTTCCCTCACTGGTGGGTTTTGCCCCCTTTTTCAGGCATACCGACCTAGTGAGGCCAAGGCACACCTCAGGCCAATTAGGTAGGGGGGTGGTGGTTGGGCATCTTCCACTCGTTTAGGTCCTGACCACAAGTGTTAAGGCTGGCCGCAGGCCGGTACATGTCTTAAGCAGTCTGGCTCTCCCAGGCAGCACGTCGGCATTCGGACGTCCCCTGCCCACCCATTCCCATTCTTCATTCTTCATTCAGTCATTCAACCATCCCATTCAGGGTATGCCCCCATTTTCAGGCATACCGACCTAGTGAGGCCAAGGCACACCTCAGGCCAATTAGGTAGGGGGGTGGTGGTTGGGCATCTTCCACTCGTTTAGGTCCTGACCACAACTCAGCAAAGGAAGCAGCAGCGGGTACAACATCATTATCATCACACCGTACGTCCATGTGTGTAATGCTGCCTGACTGAGACATATCCCTGTTATCTACATCCTCTGGCAATAATGGTTGCACATCACTAATTTCTTCCAACTAATGTGTAAATAACTCCTCTGACAGATCAAGTGAAGCGGCTGTAGTGCTAGTGTTGGTGGTGGCGGCAGGCGGGCGAGTGGTAACTTGAGAGGTGCACGAAGCAAAGCTGGAGGAGGATGGTGCGTCAAGGTTCCGAGCGGAAGCTGTAGAAGATTGGGTGTCCTGTGTTAGCCAGTCAACTATGTCCTCAGAACTTTTCGAGTTCAGGGTACGTGGCCTCTGAACACTGGGCATTATTCTAGGGCCAAAGGGAATCAAAGCACCATGACCACGACGGCCCCTGCAGGGTGGCCTGCCTCTGCCTGTAATTTATTTTTGATTAGTGGTACTATGCGTGCAAGCTACTGTGACACCAGATATGAGTGGCACTGTGCACTGGCAGAAGTTGGCAGAGTAGATGCTGTAGGCCTGACACACACGCTTTCAGACAACTAACTGCTATTCAATCTATTACAATCAAAATTGTATATATTTTTTTTAATGTACACTACTGTTACACCAGATATGAGTTGCACTGGTGTGACACTGTGCCCTGGCAGGCCCTGAAACGCACACTTGTGAAGGAAACTGACTGATATTATTTCACAGTCAAATTTTTTTATTTTTTTTTAAATGTGCACCACTCTTACACCAGTTATGAGTTGCACTGGTGTGACACTGTGCCCTGGCAGGCCCTGAAACGCACACGTGTGAAGGAAACTGACTGATATTATTTCACAATTCACAGTCAAAAAATATATATTTTTTTTAAATGTGCACCACTGTTACACCAGATATGAGTTGCACTGGTGTGACACTGTGCCCTGGCAGGCCCTGAAACGCACACGTGTGAAGGAAACTGACTGATATTATTTCACAGTCATAAAAGTGTTTTTTTTTTTTAAATGTGCACCACTGTTACACCAGATATGAGTTGCACTGGTGTGACACTGTGAGCTGGCAGGCCCTGAAATGCACACGTGTGAAGGAAACTGACTGATATTCTTTCACAGTCAAAAAAGTTTTTGTTTTTTTAAATGTGCACCACTGTTACACCAGAGGCCGCTGCCACCTTGACTTCAAGCCTGACTCGGAGACAGCGCCAACCGACATTAAAACAACGTTTTTAACAAGTATGAAGAAACGCAAAGAGCAAAGAAAAATATGATTAGCAACACACTGGGGGATACTATAAGGTACTGTGGTCGGTTTAATATGCGTTTTGCAGGTGACAGGTTCCCTTTAAATGTGCACCACTGTTACACCAGATATGAGTTGCACTGGTGTGACACTGTGCCCTGGCAGGCCCTAAAATGCACACGCGTGCTAGCAACTGACTGCTATTATATTACAGTCCAAAAAGTTTTTTGTTTTTTTTAAATGCAAGGTATTGTGACACCAGATATGAGTGGTGGCACTGGGCAAGTGGGCACAGTATACACTGTGAGCCTGACACACATGCTGGCAGGCAGGCAACTGCAATTAGATTACACAGGAAAAAAAAAAAAAAAAGCAGACTGATGTTTTAGCCCTAAAAAGGGCTTTTTGGGTTGCTGTCCTTACAGCAGAGATCAGATGAGTCCTTCAGGACTGTAGTGGACACTGAATACACTGGCCTAGCTATCGATTTCTTCCCTATTAAATCAGCAGCAGCTACACTGTCCCTCCTCTCACTAAGAATGCAGCTTCCGAATGAATCTAAAATGGATGCTGTCCAGGAGGTGGGAGGGTCTGGGAGGGAGGGTCTGCTGCTGATTGGCTGGAATGTGTCTGCTGACTGTGAGGTACAGGGTCAAAGTTTACTCAATGATGACAAATAGGGGGCGGACCGAACATCGCATACGTTCGCCCGCCCCGGGGAACGCGAACAAGCTATGTTCGCCGGGAACTATTCGCCGGCGAACTATTCGGGACATCTCTATCTGTTAATTCTGTCAGTGACATAAAGCCAATTTGTGGGTTTCAAAACACCACCTTTGCAATCGTCACACAGAAAAAGAATTGTTGAACAGTCTGTTAATTGTGCCAGTGACATAAAGCCAATTTTTGGGGTTCAAAACAACGCCTTTGCATCCGTCACACAGAAATAGAATTGTTTAATCAGTCTGTTGCGTCAGTGACATAAAACCAATTTTTGGGTTTCAAAATACCGCCTTTGCATACGTCTTATTGTAATAAAATAGTTAATCTGTCTGTTACTTGTGTCGGTGACATAAAGCCAATTTTTTGGGTTCAAAACATCACCTTTGCATCGTGACACGGAAATAGATAAATTAATCTGTCTGTTAATTCTGTGGGTGACATAAACCAATTTTTTGGAGCGCAAAACACCTCTTTTGCATCCATGACACTGTAATAGAATAGTTAATCAGTCTGTTAATTTTGTGTTTGCCCTCAAAGAATGAGGAGAGCATCAAATTAGGCTGTGGTCGTGGTGCTGCAGGGAGAGGACGTTGTTGATCTGTGCCAGCTACGCGCCCACGGAGGTTCTGAGTGATTTTGTAGGCCTGAATACCACTCTACTAATGGTGAGGACAGAACAAGTAGAGGCAGTAGTAGATTGCATGGCTGGCAGTGACTCCAGTTTCTTCACATTGTCTTCCACCTGGTCCCCTGCTGAAAGCTTAGAGTTGGCACCAGCAGCCCATGGGCATCAGTCTTTCACATCAGCCAAGCAGTCTGAGCCTCAAGTCATGCAGTATTCACTTATGCTTTTTGATGACTCTTCTGGCGGGACCATCCACCTAGATCTGCCCCACAAGTGGAAGAGTGCATTGATGCCCAACCACTTATGTTTGAGGATGAGGACGTGGGAGGACAGCGGCACATCTCTGATGATGATGATGACGATGAAACACAGTTTTCAATTGCTGCGGCTTTCTACAGTGTGCAGACCGGCAGGGGTGAGGAGTGGGTGGAAGATGATGTGGAGGATGATTAGGTCCTAGACCTCACATGGCATCCAGGTCATTAGAGTGACGTGTGCAGTTTGGAGGAAGAGGTGGTGGTAACTCAGCGTTAGTCGAACAGCAATAGAAGGAGCAGGGTACAAAACCACAGCAGCTGGCCCCCAGCCAGTATGCCTGCTACTACCCAATGCGCCAAGGGACAGAGCACATCAAAGCCAGATCAAAGGAGTTTCCTGGCATGACAGTTTTTCAGGCAATGCGCTAATGACAACAAACAGGTGGTTTGCATGCCGTTCAGTTGGAGCCTGAAGCGAGGCATAAATGTTCTAAACCTGCGCACCACCTGCATGATCAGGCGTCTAACTGCAAAGCACTAGCTGCAGTGGAGTAGACACCTGAAAAACCACAAAAGATTTGAGGCTCCTCCTGCTCCCTCTGCTGCAGTCTTGGCCTCTTCCTCTCCCATGGAGTGATAGGGCCCCCTGGCACCCCGCAGAGAGGATGTGACAGCAACACCACCACCACCAGTGCCACTGAGCATCTCCACACTGTCCCAAGAAAGCATTCAGCTGTCTATCCCCCAAACACTGGAGAGAAGGAGGAAGTACCACCGTAACTGCCCCCCCCCCCCCTTCCCCCTATGAGCCCTGGCCCTGAATGCCAGCATTTAAGAAATTCCTGGCCTTTGAAATGCTGCCATTCTATCTAGTGGAGATGGACATTTTTAAAAACTTAATGACAGTGGCTGTCCCATAGTATGTGGTTCCCATCCGCCACTAATTTTCTAGACAGTTCATCCCTGCCCTGCATGGACAAGTGATGGAAAAAAATAAGGTGTGCTTTGCACAACACCATCAGTGGCAAGGTCCACATAACCAGCTATACGTGGACCAGTAAGCACAGGCAGGAACATTATATCTCCCTAATTGCCCACTGGGTAAATGTAGTGGCAGCTGGGCCTGAGGCGGAAAACGGTTTGGTGCATGTCCTACCACCACCGAGTATTGCTGGACATTTCTCAGTGCCTCCTGTTGCCTCCTCCTTCTACTCCGCTTCCTCCTCTCCCACCTCCTCATCCAGTCAGATGCACCACCAACTTAAGCACAGCCAAGGGAAAACGACAGCAGGCTGTTCTGAAATTCATCGGTTTAGAGGAGAAACCCTGCACCGTGCAGCAGCTGTGGATGGGCATCAAAGAACAGACTGATGAGTGGTTGGTGCTGCTGAGCCTCAAACCCGGCATGGTGGTGTGCGATAATGGGCGAAATCTCATACCAGCTCTGGTCCTAGCCGGTTTGACACACATCCCTTGCCTGGCGCATGTGCTGAATTTGGTGGTGCAGAGGTTCCTAAAGAATTACCCCAAGATGTAAGAGCTGCTGCATTCTCACCCTGCTGCTGATCGCCTGTCTGCGCTGCACCGTAACTTCTGCCTTCCCACTCACCACCTCATATGTGACGTACCCACAAGGTGGAACGCCACCTTGCATATGCTGGAGAGACTGTGTGAGCAGCAGCAGGTGATAGTGGATTTTCAGCTTCAGCACCCACGGGTGAGTCGCTCTGCGGAACAGCACAACTTCACCACCAGCGAGTGGGCCTAAATGCAGGATGTGTGTGCCGTGCTGCGCTGTTTTGAGTACTCCACCAACATGGTCAGCATTACTATCCCACTTCTATGTCTCCTTGAAAAAACGCTTTGGGCGATGATAAATGAGGATGTGGCACAGGAGGAAGAGGAGGAGGAACAGGAGTTATTCTCATGGTTATCAGGCCAGTCGTCCACAGGTGGATCGGAGGGGGGGGTTCCTGCACCAACAGTCGCTAGGTACACAACTACACAACCGTCCAGCCAGGGCACAGTTTTGGAGGATGATGAGGAGAAGGAACAGGAACAGTGTTCACAGCAGGGTAGCACCCAAAGCAGCTCACTGGCATCACTGGAGCGTGGCTGGAGGAATACAGAGGACACAGACAATACACCCCTCACCAAGGACAGCTTGTCGTTGCCTCTGGGCAGCCTGGCACACATGAGCGAGTACATGTTGCAGTGCCTGCACAATGATGGCCGAGTTGCCCCGATTGTGTCACGAGGGTGTCAAGAGCCACGTCTGACTCTGTTATACCCGGGGTCAGGAAGTCGCAGCTGGTGGCTGCGCGCTCTATGTATAAAGATAGTTCTGTTTCTTAATGGTAGCTTTCTGGATTTGCCTTGTAACCCTTTTTGGCTCACTCAGGGATCCGTAGCTTCTTCTCATCAGCTGTTTCTTGTCCAGCACTCCCAACCTCCTTATATTCCCCTCTCCCACTTCTCTGGTTGCCAGATATAGAGCTTCCTGCCTGGACTTCTATACTGACCCACTGGAGCTGAGTAGCTGTGATCCCTGGTTGTTGTTCCAGAGTGTTACCCTCCGGATCCCTGTTGGACTTTTGTTGTCTGCTGTTGTCGTCCACCTGGGATTATATTTTTTGTCTATATTGTCTGTCCTCTCCTTGGTGTTTTCCTTTAGTGTCAGTGGTGCGGACTAGTGATCCCACCGCCCTGTTCACTACGTAGGGCTCATCTTAGGGAAAGCCAGGGTTTAGGCACGTGATCGGCGTACGGGTGAGGAACCCGTCTAGGGACGTCAGAGCAGTCAGGTGCCAGCCTCAAGGTGAGACAGGGGTCACCACCTTTTCCTCTCCCTTGGACAGGGCCTTCCTATTTCCCTCCCTTTGCGTGACGCCGGTCATGACATTATATCTGGCCCTTATTTTGTGTAGGTAGAAAAAATAAAATAAATAAATAAATAAAAATATATATACTTTTTACTTTTTCTGCCTATTTAGAATCCAGTATGGATCCAATTGCTGCTTTGACAAAACAACTTCAAGGCCTGTCTTTGGAGGTGGCAGGATTGAAGGCGTCGGTCCTCCAACAACAGCAGCAATTGCAACAGACCACAAGCCCAGCGGTTGCTACGGGTAACCAGGTTGTTGCGGAACCCAAGGTTGTTCTTCCTGACAGATTTTCTGGGGGAAGGGACAAATTTGTGACGTTCCGTGAGGCCTGTAAGTTATATTTTAAGCTGCACCCTTACTCCTCTGGTAATGAAGAACAGCGGGTGGGATTGTTATTTCCCTGCTTCAGGGGGACCCGCAATCCTGGGCGTTCTCTTTACCCACTGATTCCCAGGCTCTCCGGTCAGTGGATGAATTTTTTGGGGCTTTGGGTCTCATATATGATGACCCTGACCGAGTCGCTCTGGCTGAATCAAAATTACGGAGACTCCTACAGGGAGAGCAGCCAACAGAGGAGTATTGCTCAGAGTTCCGTAGGTGGGCTACGGATACCCAGTGGAACGACCCGGCTCTCAGGAGTCAGTTCTGCTCTGGGTTATCCGAAAGGATTAAGGATGCGCTTGCGCTGTAAGAGACTCCCTTTTCCCTTGATGCTGTTATGTCCCTTTCTATCAGAATAGATAGACGGCTGAGGGACAGATTGAAAAATCCTGAGCAATTGGTAACTCCTCCCAAGCAGCAGTTAGTCTGTACGGACTTAGACGAGCCTATGCAGCTAGGAGGAACTACTCGTCAGGTCCGTCCTCCTGAGGCTCGCCGTAGGTGTGGGGTTTGTTTTTTCTGTGGGGGGAGGGGTCATTTCATTAATGTCTGTCCTTCCTTTCCCAAAAACAAGAGACCGTTGGAAAACTACTAACCCCAGGCTGTGTGGAGGATGTCAGCCGGGGGGTATACGTTTCCTCCATACGAACATCTCAATTTGTGTTGCCAGCGGTTGTTGTTTTTGGTGTTAAAACGGAGACTATTTCTTTCTTTCTAGACAGTGGAGCAGGAGTAAATTTGATAGATGCCCATTTTGCCTGCACTATGGGTTTGTCTCTCTGTACGCTACAGAGACCTATTCCCATATTCGCTATTGATTCTGCTCCTCTGTCTCAGAGAAACCTCACTCACATTGTCCATAACTTACACCTTCGGGTAGGGGACCACCATAACGAGTGTCTTTCATGTTATGTTCTGGAGGGGCTTCCCACTCCTGTGGTATTGGGTCTTCCCTGGTTGGTAGCGCACAATCCAGTGGTGGATTGGCAGGCCAGGGAGATATTGGAGTGGAGTGAGCATTGCAGAGAAAATTGCTTAAATAGCAATTGCTTAGTCGCCTCCATAGCTACTCTACCTAAATTTGTTTCGGACTTTGAGGACGTTTTTTCTAAAAAGGGTTGTCAGAAGTTACCACCTCACCGTCCTTATGATTGCCCGGTTAATCTGATTCCCGGTGCAAAATTACCCAAGACCAGGTTATATAATCTTTCGGGTCCGGAGAGACAAGCCATGAAAGATTATATCTCCGAGAGCTTGGCTAAGGGACACATCAGAACCTCTTCTTCACCCGTGGCTGCAGGGTTTTTCTTTGTTAAAAAAAAAGATGGGGGCCTGCGTCCTTGCCTAGATTTCCGCGAACTAAACCGGATAACCATCCGAGACCCTTACCCTCTTCCTCTCATTCCTGACCTGTTTAACCGCCTCCGGACCGCCTAACGCAGGATCGCGTTCCGGAGGCGGCAGCCTGGCGCAGAGTCACGCATATATGCGTCATCTCGCGAGACGCGAGATTTCCTGTGAACGGGTGCACACAGGCGCGCGCGTTCACAGGATCGGAAGGTAAGAGTGGATCTCCAGCCTGCCAGCGGCGATCGTTCGCTGGCAGGCTGGAGATGCGATTTTTTTAACCCCTAACAGGTATATTAGACGCTGTTTTGATAACAGCGTCTAATATACCTGCTACCTGGTCCTCTGGTGGTCCCTTTTGTTTGGATCGACCACCAGAGGACACAGGTAGCTCAGTAAAGTAGCACCAAACACTACTACACTACACAACACCCCCCCCCTGTCACTTATTAACCCCTTATGAACCACTGATCACCCCTGATCACCCCATATAGACTCCCTGATCACCCCCCTTTCATTGATCACTCCCCTGTAAGGCTCCATTCAGACGTCCGCATGATTTTTACGAATCCACTGATACATGGATCGGATCCGTAAAAATCACGCGGACGTCTGAATGGAGCCTTACAGGGGGGTGATCAATGACGGGGGTGATCACCCCATATAGGCTCCCTGATCACCCCCGTCATTGATCACTCCCCTGTAAGGCTCCATTCAGACGTCCGCATGATTTTTACGGATCCACTGATACATGGATCGGATCCGTAAAAATCATGCGGACGTCTGAATGGAGCCTTACAGGGGGGTGATCAATGACGGGGGTGATCACCCCATATAGACTCCCTGATCACCCCCCTGTCATTGATCACCCCCCTGTCATTGATCACTCCCCTGTAAGGCTCCATTCAGACGTCCGCATGATTTTTACGGATCCACTGATACATGGATCGGATCCGTAAAAATCATGCGGACGTCTGAATGGAGCCTTACAGGGGGGTGATCAATGACGGGGGTGATCACCCCATATAGACTCCCTGATCACCCCCGTCATTGATCACTCCCCTGTAAGGCTCCATTCAGACGTCCGCATGATTTTTACGGATCCACTGATACATGGATCGGATCCGTAAAAATCATGCGGACGTCTGAATGGAGCCTTACAGGGGGGTGATCAATGACGGGGGTGATCACCCCATATAGACTCCCTGATCACCCCCCTGTCATTTATCACCCCCCTGTCATTGATCACCCCCCTGTAAGGCTCCATTCAGAAATTTTTTTGGCCCAAGTTAGCGGAAATATTATTATTTTTTCTTACAAAGTCTCATATTCCACTAACTTGTGTCAAAAAATAAAATCTCACATGAACTCACCATACCCCTCACGGAATCCAAATGCGTAAAATTTTTAGACATTTATATTCCAGACTTCTTCTCACGCTTTAGGGCCCCTAGAATGCCAGGGCAGTATAAATACCCCACATGTGACCCCATTTCGGAAATAAGACACCCCCAGGTATTCCGTGAGGGGCATATTGAGTCCATGAAAGATTGAAATTTTTGTCCCAAGTTAGCGGAAAGGGAGACTTTGTGAGAAAAAAATAAAATAATCAATTTCCGCTAACTTGTGCCAAAAAAAATAAAAAATTCTATGAACTCGCCATGCCCTTTATTGAATACCTTGGGGTGTCTTCTTTCCAAAATGGGGTCACATGTGGGGTATTTATACTGCCCTGGCATTTTAGGGGCCCTAAAGCGTGAGAAGAAGTCTGGGATCCAAATGTCTAAAAATGCCCTCATAAAAGGAATGTGGGCCCCTTTGCGCATCTAGGCTGCAAAAAAGTGTCACACATCTGGTATCGCCGTACTCAGGAGAAGTTGGGCAATGTGTTTTGGGGTGTCATTTTACATATACCCATGCTGGGTGAGATAAATATCTTGGTCAAATGCCAACTTTGTATAAAAAATGGGAAAAGTTGTCTTTTGCCGAGATATTTCTCTCACCCAGCATGAGTATATGTAAAAAGACACCCCAAAACACATTGCCCAACTTCTCCTGAATACGGCGATACCACATGTGTGACACTTTTTTGCAGCCTAGGTGGGCAAAGGGGCCCACATTCCAAAGAGCACCTTTAGGATTTCACAGGTCATTTACCTACTTACCACACATTAGGGCCCCTGGAAAATGCCAGGGCAGTATAACTACCCCACAAGTGACCCCATTTTGGAAAGAAGACACCACAAGGTATTCCGTGAGGGGCATGGAGAGTTCCTAGAATTTTATATTTTTTGTCACAAGTTAGCGGAAAATTATGATTTTTTTTTTTTCTTACAAAGTCTCATATTCCACTAACTTGTGACAAAAAATAAAAACTTCTAGGAACTCACTATGCCCATCAGCAAATATCTTGGGGTGTCTTCTTTCCAAAATGGGGTTACTTGTGGGGTAGTTATACTGCCCTGGCATTCTAGGGACCCAAATGTTTGGTAAGTAGTTTGAAATCAAAATCTGTAAAAAATGGCCGGTGAAATCCGAAAGGTGCTCTTTGGAATGTGGGCCCCTTTGCCCACCTAGGCTGCAAAAAAGTGTCACACATGTGGTATCTCCATACTCAGGAGAAGTTGGGCAATGTGTTTTGGGGTGTCATTTTACATATACCCATGCTGAGTGAGATAAATATCTTGGTCAAATGCCAACTTTGTATAAAGAAAAATGGGAAAAGTTGTCTTTTGCCAAGATATTTCTCTCACCCAGCATGGGTATATGTAAAATGACACCCCAAAACACATTGCCCAACTTCTCCTGAGTACAGCGATACCACATGTGTGACACTTTTTTTGCAGCCTAGGTGGGCAAAGGGGCCCACATTCCAAAGAGCACCTTTTGGCTTTCACCGGTCATTTTTTACACATTTTGATTTCAAACTACTTACCACACATTTGGGCCCCTAGAATGCCAGGGCAGTATAACTACCCCACAAGTGACCCCATTTTGGAAAGAAGACACCCCAAGGTATTCGCTGATGGGCATAGTGAATTCATAGAAGTTTTTATTTTTTGTCACAAGTTAGTGGAATATGAGACTTTGTAAGAAAAACCACTAACTTGTGACAAAAAATAAAAAGTTCTATGAACTCACTATGCCCATCAGGTGAGTAGGGTGTCTACTTTCCGAAATGGGGTCATTTGTGGGGGGTTTGTACTGTCTGGGCATTGTAGAACCTCAGGAAACATGACAGGTGCTCAGAAAGTCAGAGCTGCTTCAAAAAGCGGAAATTCACATTTTTGTACCATAGTTTGTAAACGCTATAACTTTTACCCAAACCATATTTTTTTTTTACCCAAACATTTTTTTTTATCAAAGACATGTAGAACAATAAATTTAGAGAAAAATTTATATTTGGATGTCGTTTTTTTTGCAAAAGTTTACAACTGAAAGTGAAAAATGTCATTTTTTTGCAAAAAAATCGTTAAATTTCGATTAATAACAAAAAAAGAAAAATTGTCAGCAGCAATGAAATACCACCAAATGAAAGCTCTATTAGTGAGAAGAAAAGGAGGTAAAATTCATTTGGGTGGTAAGTTGTATGACCGAGCAATAAACCGTGAAAGTAGTGTAGGCCAGAAGTGTAAAAAGTGGCCTGGTCATTAAGGGTGTTTAAGCTATAGGGGCTGAGGTGGTTAATCAGATTGCGGGTGCTAGGTGGTTCTCCAAACTTGATCTTAGGGGGGCCTACAATCTGATTCGTATCAAGGAAGGGGATGAGTGGAAGACAGCTTTTAACACCCCTGAGGGGCATTATGAAAATCTAGTCATGCCTTTCGGTCTGACCTATGCTCCTGCTGTCTTCCAACATTTCGTTAATGACAATTTTAGTCATCTTATCGGCAGGTTTGTGGTGATATACCTAGATGATATTCTAATTTATTCGTCTGATCTGAAAACACATGAGGTGCATGTCAGACAGGTAGTGCAGGTCCTACGGACGAATAAGTTATATGCGAAAATTGAAAAGTGTGTCTTCGCCGTTCAGGAAATACAGTTCCTAGGTTATTTATTATCTGCTTCAGGTTTCCGTATGGATCCTAGGAAGGTCCAGGCAACTTTAGATTGGGATCTTCCTGAGAACCTCAAAGCACTGCAACGGTTCTTGGGCTTCGCAAATTTCTACAGAAAGTTCATTAAAAATTATTCGGTGATTGTCAAACCCCTTACTGACATGACTAGAAATGGGACTGATTTTTCTAAATGGTCTGACGCCGTTAAAATAGCTTTTTCCTCTCTAAAAGAGAGGTTTACCTCGGCACCTGTACTAATCCAACCTGATGTCTCCCAACCTTTTATTGTTGAAGTAGATGCGTCAGAGGTGGGAGTGGGGGCTGTACTGTCTCAGGGTCTGTCTCCTGGCAAATGGCGTCCTTGTGCTTTCATTTCTAAAAAACTATCTGCAGCAGAGAAGAACTATGATATTGGCAATAGGGAACTATTAGCTATTAAACTAGCGTTTGAAGAATGGCGTCACTTTTTAGAGGTGGCAATCCACCCCGTCACGGTGATTACAGACCACAAAAACCTTCTGTACCTCGAATCAGCTAAGCGTCTCACCCCTAGACAAGCTAGGTGGTCGCTATTTTTTACCAGGTTTAACTTTTTTATTACCTATCGTCCTGGGGCAAAAAATACCAAGGCAGATGCATTATCTCGTTGTTTCCCTGGAGGGGGTAATGTGAGTGATCCAGTACCCATTCTACAAAGAGGAGTGGTTGTCTCTGCGGTACACTCTGTTCTGGAGGGGAAGGTGTTAGAGGCCCAGGGGGACGCCTCGGTCTCTTGCCCCTCAGAGAAATTGTTTGTACCGTTAAACCTGCGTCTCGAATTATTAAAGGAACATCATAATTCGGCACTTGCTGGGCACCCGGGTAGTAAAGCAACCTTGGAACTATTGTCTCGTCGTTTTTGGTGGCCAAGGTTGCGTCAGGATGTAATGGATTTTGTGTCTACTTGTTCTACTTGTGCGCGCGCGAAAGTCTCTCATACACGTCCTGCAGGGTCTCTTTATTGCCACTTGTCATTCCCAATAGGCCATGGACACATCTGTCAATGGATTTTATTACTGACTTACCTTTGTCTGCGGGTAAAACAGTTATCTTGATAGTAGTAGACAGGTTTAGCAAGATGGTACACTTCATTGCGTTACCCGCACTACCTAATGCTAAGACTCTTGCTCAGGTATTTATCAGTGAAATCGTGAAGCTTCACGGGGTCCCTTCCGATGTTGTTTCGGATCGGGGAACCCAATTTATTTCTAAGTTTTGGAAAGCTTTTTGTTCCCGTTTGGGGGTACACTTGTCAGCTTTCCATCCTCAGTCGAATGGACAGACTGAGCATACCAACCAAAACCTTGAGACATATCTAAGGTGTTTTGTGTCTGAAAACCAAGAGGTGTGGTCATCACATTTACCGTTATCCGAGTTTGCCATAAATAATCGCCGTCAGGAATCCACTGGCAAGTCACCATTTCTTGATGCATATGGTTTTCATCCCCAATTCTGTACTTTCAAAGAGGGGGGGTCTTCTGGGGTTCCCGAAGAGGAACGGTTTTCGTCATCTCTTTCATCTTTATGGCAGAAAGTGCAAGCTAATTTGAAAAATATGGGAGGTAAATATAAATGCATGGCTGATAAGAAACGGTCGCTAGGTCCGGACCTAGGTGTGAATGACTATGTGTGGTTATCTACTAGGAATATTAAATTAAAAGGTTCCCTCTTGGAAACTGGGTCCTAGGTTCATTGGTGCTTACAAAATAGTGGCCATCATTAACCCCGTGGCTTTTCGCCTGGAGCTACCTCAGACTTTTAAAATTCATAACGTCTTCCATAAGTCGTTACTTAAAAAGTATGTTCCACCTCTAGAACCATCACCGCTGCCTTCCCCTCCTGTTATTGTGGATGGTAATCTAGAGTTTCAAATATCCAAAATTGTTGATTCTCGTTGGGTCCGCCGCTCTCTTCAATATCTGGTGCATTGGAGGGGTTACGGTCCCGAGGAAAGAATGTGGGTTCCAGCGTCTGAGGTAAACGCCGACAGGTTAGTTCGGGCTTTTCATGCCTCTCATCCTGAGAGACCTAGTCCTGAGTGTCCGGAGGCCCCTCGTGGAAAGGGGGGCACTGTCACGAGGGTGTCAAGAGCCACGTCTGACTCCGTTATACCCGGGGCCAGGAAGTTGCAGCGGGTGGCTGCGCGCTCTATGTATAAAGATAGTGCTGTTTCTTAATGGTAGCTTTCTGGATTTGCCTTGTAACCCTTTTTTGCTCACTCAGGGATCCGTAGCTTCTTCTCCTCAGCTGTTTCTTGTCTAGCACTCCCAACCTCCTTATATTCCCCTCTCCCACTTCTCTGGTTGCCAGATATAGAGCTTCCTGCCTGGACTTCTATACTGACCCACTGGAGCCGAGTAGCTGTGATCCCTGGTTGTTGTTCCAGAGCGTTACCCTCCGGATCCCTGTTGGACTTTTGTTGTCTGCTGTTGTCGTCCACCTGGGATTATATGTTTTGTCTGTATTGTCTGTCCTCTCCTTGGTGTTTTCCTTTAGTGTCAGTGGTGCGGACTAGTGATCCCACCGCCCTGTTCACTACGTAGGGCTCATCTTAGGGAAAGCCAGGGTTTAGGCACGTGATCGGCGTACGGGTGAGGAACCCGTCTAGGGACGTCAGGGCAGTCAGGTGCCAGCCTCAAGGTGAGTCAGGGGTCACCACCTTTCCCTCTCCCTTGGACAGGGCCTTCCCATTTCCCTCCCTTTGCATGACGCCGGTCATGACAGATTGTTACCAGTGCTGATTACTGCGTGACCACCCTGCTGGATCCCTGCTACAAGGACAGCATGCTGTCCTTATTTCCGTCAGTGGAGCGTGATCAGAAGATGTGTGAATACAAGTGCATGCTGGTAGACGCACTACTGACAGTGTTTCCACCTGACAGCGGGGGCTCAGTGGAAGCACGAGGCGGAGGAAGAAGTCGCCAACGCAACTGTGGCACCACCTCAGAAGGGAGAGATAGCATGGCCAAAATGTGGAAAACCTTCAGGAACACGCCACAAAATCCAGCACCACCATCTGATACGGACCGTCTTAGTAGGAGGCAGCATTTCAGCAACATTGTGGAAGAGTATGTGTGCACACATCTGCATGTAATGAATGATGGGTCTGCCCCATTTAACTTCTGGGTCTCCAAATTGGACACATGACCTGAGCTTGCCCTTCACGCCTTGGAGGTGCTAGCATGCCCTGCGGCAGGGGGTGTGATCATGAACAGGCGCATCCGTCTGTCCACAGCCAACGTGAACAAGCTCACATTCATAAAAATGAACCAGACATGGATCCCACGGGACTTTTCTGTACCTTGGGCAGAGTAGAAAAGTATACCGGCCATTGCTATACTCCAGCGCAGTTTGTGCATTCTGTTTGCCATTTCCAAATGATTTGAGGCCTCCCCAAACAAAAAATAAATAAATAAAAAAAAAAAAACAGTTGGCTACCTCCTCCACCTCTCCCACCTACACCACCACCTCCACCTCCTCCTCCACTTGGACCTCCACCTCCTGGCTCAAGATTATTATTTGTTATATTTAGAGATGAGCAAATTTTTCCCCCAAATTTTTTTGGGGGGGAAAAATTTGATTGATCCGAATAAATTCCCAACAAATGACATTAAAAAAACGGCTATTTCATGGCTGCAAAGAGCCTTTATAGTGGTGTAGAACACTGTGCCTTGCAGAAACACGCATAGGGAGTCTGCTTTGGTAGTGAAATAATACTGTGAGTCCGTATTACATGCAGATCACAGGCATCGCTCTTAGAGTTATTGCACACTTCAATTATTTGGGCAGTCATGGGGGCAAAACTGACCAAATAACTCAAGTATGAACTCAGCTTTACAGGTCGATGTTAGCGCCAAGAAGAAGCGCACTCCTTTTACACCGCTGTCAGCTGATTCCACATTGATGTCAACAGAACCTGTTCTATTAAACGTTTATACAAATAGAGCCCCCCTAACAGAGTGGAGAGGGTGTCAACAGTAAGTTTGTGTTGATGTCACTGATTAATTTGCCCTTCCTCTGATCCGTCAGAACAATAACCCACAAAAAATGGATCCTGATTGTGAAGTATACACCTTCACTCGGCCTGCATTTGCTCAATAATCCATCAGTATTGCTAATGCCAAAAAAAACAGTAGTGGATCTAAAACAGAGATGACACGTTAATGGAATATTTGCATGTCTTCTGTGTTTTGTACCGACTCATGCTTTTGGCTACCAAATCATAAGCCAATTCTGATGGGACCATACAGGCCTTATAGCTGCTACACAGACAGGATAGATTGTGCGTCTAATTTTTCCTTCCTTCTGACAGATCAGAAGAAAGGTCAAATAAATGATGATGTCAGCCAGGCCGAAAGACAAAATAGTGGACCAGTCATGAAGTAAGGAGGGTGGGAACAGCATGAGAAGTCCACAGAGTGGACCTATGACATAGTGGTGAGGTAGAGGCAGCATAAGGAGACCACAGAGTGGCCCAATGACAGGGTCTAGAGGTGGTAGCAGTATGAGGAGGCCACCGAGTGGCACAATGACACAGTCTAGAGTTGGCAGCAGTATGAGGAGGCCACCAGCTGGCACAATGACAGAGTCTGGAGATGGCAGCAGTATGAGGAGGCCACTGAGTGGCATAATGACAGAGTCTGGAGGTGGCAGCAGCATGAGGAGACCACAGAGTGGCCCAATGACAGAGTGTGGAGGTGGCGGTAGCATGAAGAGGCCGCAGAGTGGCATGACGACAAGAGATTGTGGAGGTGGCAGCAGCATGAGGAGGCCACAGAGTGTCACCGCTGGCTCTGGGAGAGATCTTTGAAGTTCAGATAGATGGAAGACACAGGAGTCGATCTGACAGATCTCTATTGTTTTCATTGTTGCTGACAGGTTTCCACCCCTTTGCAGGTGTTACTCATTATCAGTCAGGTGGCCCTTTTGTATGTTCTGCCTTTTACTGGTTTCCCTGTGGCTAATAGTTCTTCTGAGGAGTGATCTGCTTGTGTGTTGATTCTCCTGTTCCAGTTGCTTCTCAAGCTAAGTCTGTCAGGGGCTTTCTAAGAGACTAAAAGATGCCCTAGCACTCCATGAAAATCCTGTTTCATTAGAGGCTGCCATGTCTCTTGCGGTATGAATTGATAGAAGTCTGAGGGAAAGGTGCAAGACTTCGTTCTCTCGAGACGTATTACCTGAAGGGAGGTCGGTTCCCTCTGACACTCGGGGTACTGAGACACCTGAGCCCATGTCTGGAGATGTACCTATGCAATTGGGACAGGTCTCTCCAGACCTTGGTGATAAGAACTTCAGGGCTAGAAAGAGACTCTGTTTTTATTGTGGTAAAGGGGGTCATTTTGTTAATGTTTGTCCCTATTTAAAATATGTAGGCGAGAATAAAAAAAAGAAGGAGTTACCAATAAGTTTTGTTCTCTAACTCTTGGCAGAGTAGTTGGGGAATCTGAGCTCTTGTCTTTTACCGGTAGTACCCGTTTTCTCCTGCCTGCCAGGGTGGCGCTAGATTCCAGAAATATTGATGTGGAGGTATTTTTGGACAGCGGGGCAGGAGTTAACCTTGTGGATTACCAGTTTGTCCTGATGCATGGTTTTAAATCTAATGCACTGGACAAAGAGATCTCAGTGTTCGCTATTGAGTCGTCTCCCCTTTCTCAAAAATCTTTGACTCACATGGTGCAGGATATCCAGTTAAGGGTGGGGGATTCTCATGTTGAGGGTATTTCTTGTTTTATAATGAAGGGTCTGCCAGCCCCTCTGGTTCTAGGGTTGCCATGGTTGTTGAAACATAATCCTGTCATTGATTGGCAAGCGAGACAGATCAACGGCTGGAGTGATTACTGTATGGACAACTGTCTCGTCAGATCTCTTGCTGGGATATCCACTAAGATGTTGCCCCCGTTTCTCTCTGATTTCTCTGATGTGTTCGCTGGGGGTGTGGATCAGGAGTTACCCCCTCATAGAGAATATGATTGCCCTGTCAATCTGATTCCCGGAGCTAAGTTGCCAAAGTCTCGGTTGTATAACCTGTCTTAACCCGAAAGAGTTGCTATGCGAAAGTATATTACTGAGAGTTTGGACACATCAGACCTTCTAAGGCTACTTTCACACTAGCGTTCGGAGCGGATCCGTCTGATGTTTCATCAGACGGATCCGCTCCGATAATGCAGATGTTTGCATCCGTTCAGAACGGATCCGTCTGCATTATTACTTAGAAAATTTTCTAAGTCAGAAAGTAGCCTGAGCGGATCCGTTCAGACTTTACATTGAAAGTCAATGGGGAACGGATCCGCTTGAAGATTGAGCCATATAGTGTCATCTTCAAGCGGATCCGTCCCCATTGACTTACATTGTAAGTGTGGACGGATCCGCTCGCCTCCGCACGGCCAGGCGGACACCCGAACGCTGCAAGCAGCGTTCAGGTGTCCGCTCACTGAGCGGAGCGGAGGCTGAGCGCTGGCAGGCGGATGCATTCTCAGTGGATCCGCCTCCACTGAGAATGCATTAGGGCCAGACGGATGCGTTTGGGGCCGCTCGTGAGCCCCTTCAAACGGAGCGCACGAGCGGACACCCGAACGCTAGTGTGAAAGTAGCCTAAGTCACCTATTGCGGCAGGGTTCTTTTTTGTAAAGAAAAAAGATGGGACATTGAGACCGTGTCTAGATTTCCGAGAGTTGAATCGCATCACTATCCCTGATCCTTATCCTTATCCCCTGATCCCAGATTTGTTCAACCAGATTGTTGGATCTAAGGTGTTTTCTAAATTAGGATAAAGGAAGGGGATGAATGGAAGACTGCGTTTAATACCCCAGAGGGTAATTTTGAGAACTTGGTCATGCCTTTTGGTTTTACCAATGCCCCGGCAGTATTTCAACATTTCATCAATGACATTTTTCATCATTTGGTGGGAAGGTTTGTTGTCGAATACCTGGATGACATATTGATTTATTCGCCCGACATGGAGAGTCATCAGGATCATTTGAGACTAGTCTTGCTGATCTTCCGGGAGAATAAGTTATATGCCAAGATAGAAAAATGTGTGTTTGCTGTTCAAGAGATTCCTTTTCTGGGTTACCTGCTTTCCACTTCGGGCTTTCGCATGGATCACGAAAAAGTCAGTGCGGTCTTAGAATGGGATCTGCCCGAGAATCAGAAAGCGCTTATGAGGTTTTTGGGGTTTACCAATTATTACAGAAAATGTATCTTTAATTATTCCACTGTTGTCAAACCTCTGACTGACATGACTAAGAAAGGGGTGGATTTCTCTGTCTGGTCAGAAGAGGCTTTTTCCACTATACAGGGAGTGCAGAATTATTAGGCAAGTTGTATTTTTGACGATTAATTTTATTATTGAACAACAACCATGTTCTCAATGAACCCAAAAAACTCATTAATATCAAAGCTGAATATTTTTGGAAGTAGTTTTTAGTTTGTTTCTAGTTTTAGCTATTTTAGGGGGATATTTGTGTGTGCAGGTGACTATTACTGTGCATAATTATTAGGCAACTTAACAAAAAACAAATATATACCCATTTCAATTATTTATTTTTACCAGTGAAACCAATATAACATCTCAACATTCACAAATATACATTTCTGACATTCAAAAACAAAACAAAAACAAATCAGTGACCAATATAGCCACCTTTCTTTGCAAGGACACTCAAAAGCCTGCCATCCATGGATTCTGTCAGTGTTTTGATCTGTTCACCATCAACATTACGTGCAGCAGCAACCACAGCCTCCCAGACACTGTTCAGAGAGGTGTACTGTTTTCCCTCCTTGTAAATCTCACATTTGATGATGGACCACAGGTTCTCAATGGGGTTCAGATCAGGTGAACAAGGAGGCCATGTCATTAGATTTTCTTCTTTTATACCCTTTCTTGCCAGCCACGCTGTGGAGTACTTGGACGCATGTGATGGAGCATTGTCCTGCATGAAAATCATGTTTTTCTTAAAGGATGCAGACTTCTTCCTGTACCACTGCTTGAAGAAGGTGTCTTCCAGAAACTGGCAGTAGGACTGGGAGTTGAGCTTGACTCCATCCTCAACCCGAAAAGGCCCCACAAGCTCATCTTTGATGATACCAGCCCAAACCAGTACTCCACCTCCACCTTGCTGGCGTCTGAGTCGGACTGGAGCTCTCTGCCCTTTACCAATCCAGCCACGGGCCCAGCCATCTGGCCCATCAAGACTCACTCTCATTTCATCAGTCCATAAAACCTTAGAAAAATCAGTCTTGAGATATTTCTTGGCCCAGTCTTGACGTTTCAGCTTGTGTGTCTTGTTCAGTGGTGGTCGTCTTTCAGCCTTTCTTACCTTGGCCATGTCTCTGAGTATTGCACACCTTGTGCTTTTGGGCACTCCAGTGATGTTGCAGCTCTGAAATATGGCCAAACTGGTGGCAAGTGGCATCTTGGCAGCTGCACGCTTGACTTTTCTCAGTTCATGGGCAGTTATTTTGCGCCTTGGTTTTTCCACACGCTTCTTGCGACCCTGTTGACTATTTTGAATGAAACGCTTGATTGTTCGATGATCACACTTCAGAAGCTTTGCAATTTTAAGAGTGCTGCATCCTTCTGCAAGATATCTCACTATTTTTGACTTTTCTGAGCCTGTCAAGTCCTTCTTTTGACCCATTTTGCCAAAGGAAAGGAAGTTGCCTAATAATTATGCACACCTAATATAGGGTGTTGATGTCATTAGACCACACCCCTTCTCATTACAGAGATGCACATCACCTAATATGCTTAATTGGTAGTAGGCTTTCGAGCCTATACAGCTTGGAGTAAGACAACATGCATAAAGAGGATGATGTGGTCAAAATGCTCATTTGCCTAATAATTCTGTACACAGTGTAAAGAAATGTTTTTCTTCTGCTCCCATTTTGGTGCAGCCTGATGTGTCTCAGTCATTTATTGTTGAGGTGGATGCATCAGAAGTGGGAGTTGGTGCAGTTCTGTCGCAGGGTCCTTCTCTTGGCAAATGGCGCCCTTGTGCGCCCAGCTGTTATCACCTGTACCTTGATAAAGACACAGATTAGTGTCGAAACGCGCGTCACATATGGGTGACGAATAAAAGAAACTTTTTTTCATCACTGGAATTACAGAGTGCTGGTCTTTCTATTACAAGTATTCGGGTATCTACCTTTTGACCGCGCACCTGGACCGCGACTGATGCGCAGTGCCGCCCATTCATTTATCTAATTGAGTCCACTGATAAGTCACCATTTTTTGGTGCATATGGGTTTCACCCTCAGTTTGGTACTTTCTCTGGGAATAATTCCTCTGGTATTCCTGATGAGGAGAGATTTGCTTCTTCCTTGTCATCTATCTGGCGGAAAATTTAAAATCAATTTAAAAAAGATGGGCGATAGGTATAAACGTATGGCTGAAAAGAAACGTGTGTCTGGTCCGAACCTGAATGTGGGTGATTTGGTGTGGTTGTCCACTAGGAACATTAGGTTGAAGGTGCCATCCTGGAAGTTAGGTCCAAGATTTATTGGTCCATACAAGATCTCTGCCATTATTAATCCGGTTTCTTTTCGCCTTCAACTTCCGCAAGCTTGGAAGATCCATTATGTCTTCCATAAATCTTTGTTAAAGAGTTATGTGGAACCTGCTGTACCTTCTTCCTTGCCACCTCCACCTGTCATGGTTGACGGGAATCTGGAGTTTCAAATTTCTAAAGTTGTTGACTCTCGTGTCCTTCGGGGTTCCCTTCAATACCTCGTTCATTGGAAGGGTTATGGTCCGGAGAAGAGAATGTGGGTCCCGGCGACTAATGTGAATGCCAGTCGGCTGCTAAGGGCCTTTCACAGAGCCCACCCTGATAAAGTTGGTCCTGGGTGCACGGAGGTCACCCGTAGAAGGGGGGGGTGCTGTCACCGCCGGCTCTGGGAGAGATCTTAGAAGTTCAGATAGACGGAAGACTCAGGAGTCGATCTGACAGATCTCTATTGTTTTCATTGTTTCTGACAGGTTTCCACCCCTTCGCAGGTGTGTAACAGGAGAATCATCACACAATCATCATTATCAGTCAGGTGGCCCCTTTTTATGTTCCGCCTTTCACTGGTTTCCCTGCGGCTAATAGTTCTTCTGAGGAGTGCTCTGCTTGTGTGATGATTCTCCTGTTCCAGTTGCTTCTCAAGCTAAGTCCTTTCCCTTTTCTTGTTGTGTCTGTCCTGACTAGGCCTCAGGGAGACACTGGTTCCTTCAGGTTGGAAGGAGCCCGTTGCCTCTTTCCCTGTTCCCTAAGCTGAGGGTTTGGTGCAGTGCGTCAGCAGTCTTAGGTTCCCGTGCATGTGCATTTCTACCTTTGAGACTTGCACATGTGGTTAGCAGCTTAGGGAAAGAGTCAGGGTTTGCTAGTAGGTGACCTCTTTATTCCCTAGGCTTGGGGCCTAGTCTGTAGTTGTTTTGTTGTTGTTCCCTTTGGCTGTCTTTCCTTTCCCGTACTACCCGTGACACAGAGTAGCACAACAACGAGAGATTGTGGAGGTGGCAGAAGCATGAGGAAGCCACAGAATAGCACAACGACGAGAGATTGTGGAGGTGGCAGCAGCATGAGGAGGCCACAGAGTGGCAAGACGACGAGAGATTGTGGAGGTGGCAGCAGCATGAGGAGGCCACAGAGTGGCACGACGACAAAGGTTGGAGGTTGCAGCAGCATGAGCAGGCCACTTCGGCACTGCACAATTTAATAATACACATTCTCCGGCACAAAAGGCATGGCAAATTGATTGTCTGTGAATTTCCATAGAAGAATGGGATAATATATTGGCGAATTTAAGTTTAGTTTCTTATAATTTTAATCAAGTTTTGGTTCCATTTAATATTAAATATTTAATAAATTTAATTTAAAAAAATGAAGTGTTGCCTAAGACAGGTAAAAATCTGCCTCAAGATTGATGCAAGTGCGGTATCGGCTGCTCATCGAGCCAGATACTTCTGGAGGAACCTGGCTGGCATGAATAGGCCTCTAGTAGCTACAGACAATGAGAAGACAAAGCTTCAAGATTGCTTGGAGCCCGGAAGAATTGCAAAGTTTATCAAGATTCAAATCATTAGGCGTCTTTCACACAAGCATGACGGATTAGGTCCAGATGCGTTCAGGGTGCGTTCAGAAAAACTCACACCATTTTGCAAGCAAGTTCAGTCAGTTTTGTCTGTCACTGCGTCCATTTTTTTCCACGTGGGTCCAATGCGTTTTGATGCGTTTTTCATGTACGTGATAAAAAACTGAAGGTTTACAAACAACATCTCCTAGCAATCATCAGTGAAAAATGCATTGCATCCACACTTGCTTCCGGATGCAATTCGTTTTTCACGCACCCCATTCACTTCTATGGGGCCAGGGCTGCGTGAAAAACGCAGAATATAGAACAAGCTGCGATTTGCACGCAACTCAGAAGTGATGCTTGAAAAGTAACGCTCATGTACACAGACCCATTAAAATGAATGGGTCAGGATTCAGTGCGGGTGCAATGCATTTACGTCACACATTGCACCCGCGCAGAAAACTTGCTCGTGTGAAAAGGGCCTAACTACTTCTCTTCGTCAGGGAAAACATCACAAGTTTCCAGTCATCATGGAAAAAGCTTAGAATCAACGTTAAAAAATATATGGCATCAGAGGTGTGTGAGGACGCCATCACGATAGGACAGATACGTCATCCAGGGCAGATTGCATATGTGGACGACATACAGAATATAACCAGGAAACAGATTGAAGAATGGGGAAAATTCGATCTGATAAGTGGGGGCAGTCTTTGTAGTGAATTATCTGTGGTTAACCCGCAGCGGAAAGGCCTTTATGGGGGCAGTGGGCAACTGTTTTTTTTTACTTTCTGCGACTACTCAATAAAGTGTTGCCTAAGACAGGAGAGAATCGACCAGTCTTCTGGTTATTCGAGAACGTGGTTGCGATAGAGAAAGCATTCCAAAAATACTTTTTTCTCCACCTGGAGACGAATCCTGTCAAGATTGATGCAAGTGCGGTATCGGCTGCTCATCGAGCCAGATACTTCTGGGGGAACCTGCCTGCCATGAACAGGCCTCTAGTAGCTACAGACAATGAGAAGACAAAGCTTCAAGATTGCTTCGAGCTCGGAAGAGTAGCGAAGTTCATCAAGATTCAAACCATAACTACCAGCCCCTGGTCTAGTGTTGATCGAGCATGCTCGGCCGAACCACAAGATCGGCTCGAGCGTCTCGATGCTCGGCAGATGGCGGTATTCAGCCGAATACCGCATGTGCTCGAGTGCAATGCTCGAGTCTCCTCACCGCACCTTTGTTGGCTGCTAAGCAGGTAAGTACTGCCCTTCACTGTAATGGCGTAGCCATGTTGGTCAGTAATGAGCGGCAGGGGCAATATTCGAATTTGCTATATTTCAGGAATATTTGGGCGAATATTCGTCATATATTCGCAAATTCGAGAATTCGTGATCTTCAGCCATTATTTTCTTGATTGCAAAGATCGGCAATCGAAAAATTTGCGAGAAAAAATACATTTGCGATCAACACTACTCCTAAAGTCAAAGATATTGGAGCCTTCTCATTGGCCCACAAGCAAGAAGCAGTGAGGGATCTTGTGTTCTGAAAAATATAGAATATTCGCTATTACGAAGCTATAGCACTATATTCTAGATATTTGCGAATTCTCGAAATGCCAATATTCGCGATAAAAATTCACGATTAGAATATTCGTGATCAACACTAATGTTGGTTGCTGGCATTACAGTGATTGGCTGGCCGGAACACGTCATCGGGTGCTATATAGCACCCGATGACACGTGTTCGGCTCAGTGTTAAGCCTCATGCAGACGTCAGTGTTTCACAGACGTGTGCTGTACGTGTTCTCCACGGACAGCACACGTCCCTATTCATTTTAATGTGTGTATTCACACATCAGTTTTTCAGCACGGTCCGTGGGTCCGTTTTTTTTTACCATGGATGCATGCTCTATTTTGTCCGGATCCATCACGCCCATTATAGTCTATGGGTCCGTGTTGCATCCGTGTTTCACGGATCATTAACAAGAGATCCAAAAAAAATATAATGCGCATACACTTAAATGTTATATATGCTTGAAAGTATGTCACACATACAGTAGCATAGGATTTGTAATATAAAGAAGGTGAGCAGTAAGGGACAGGGAAGTGGCTGTGATGCTGATGGTGCATGCAGAGGCCGTGGCCCTGCGTGCGTTGAAACTGTGCCTGCTGCCAGAGCACAAGAAAAACAATCATCCACGATACCTAGCTTCATGTCCCAGTTTGCAGGGCGGCGCAGGACAACGCTCTCGAAGTCAGACCAGTGCGACCAGGTGGTCGGTTGGATTGTAGCAGATAATGCTTCCAGTCAGTTAAGCACCACCCTGTCTTCCACCAAGTCCAGTCTCAGTAGCCAAGAGTCTGGTCAACACAATCCTCACCCTGATCATCCTTCCTTCCACCATGGAGAGTCTTGCCAACAAGTGATCCCACACTCGGATATTCTGAGGAGCTATTTTCAGCGCCATTCCTTCATTTGGGCCTCTCGACAAGCCCGCTTGAAGAGGGACATGAGAACTTATGCCCTGATTCCCAAACTCTTGAGCATCCACAGTCACAAGAAGATGACGGTGGGGAACGGCAATTAGTGCTTCATGAGGTGGATGATGATGATGAGACACAGTTTCCAATAAGTCAATGGCAATTATTGTCTCAAGAGGTTGATGATGAGGATGAGACACAGTTGTCAATAACTGAGGTTGTTGTTAGGTCAACAAGTCAGGAGGATGAGCAGAGTGAGGAAGTGGCAGAGAAGGTGGTGGACGATGAAGTCACTGACCCAACCTGAGAATGTGGCAAGCTGAGCGAGGACAGCAGTACAGAGGGGGAGGGATCCGCAGCACCGCAACAGGCTGGAAGAGGAAGTGGGGTGGCAAAATGGAGAAGGCGGGCCACACCAAACAGGCCCGCAACTGTTACCTGGAGCACTCCCTTGCCAAGAGGTAGGTGTTCCGCTGTCTGGCGCTTTTTTGAGGAAAGTGCGGACAACAAAAGAATTGTAATTTGCAACCTGTGCTATACAAAAATGAGCAGGGGCATGAACACTAGGAACCTCACCATCACAAGCATTATCCGCCACATGACATCAAAGCACCATAATAGGTGGGCCGAAAGCCTGGGTCCACAATCTGTGTCTGCAGGTCACACCACTGCCTCCTCTTCCCCTGTGTTACGTTCTGGCCAATCCCTTGTCGAAGGCGCAGGCCCGGATACCTCCCGCCCTGCACCTGGACCTTCGCAAGCACCATCAGCGACCACATCCACTTCTGTGTCCCAGCACAGCGTACAAATGTCCTTACCCCAGGCATTTGAACGTAAGCGCAAATACCAAGCCACCCACCCACAGGCCATAGCACTAAATACACAACTTTCCAAATTACTGGCCCTGGAAATGTTGCCATTTAGGCTTGTGGACACTGAGGCCTTCCGCAGCCTGATGTCGGCGTCCATCTCTCGTTACGCAGTCCCCAGCCACCACTATTATTCACGGTGTGCCGTGCCCGCCTTACACCAGCATGTGTCCCGTAACATCACTCGTGCCCTGACCAACCCAGTTACTGGGAAGGTCCACTTAACCACGGACACGTGGACAAGTGCTTTCGGCCAGGGACGCTACATTTCCCTGATGGCACACTGGGTGAATGTTGTGGAGGCCGGGAGCGAGTCATACCCTGGGATGGCACAGGTGCTACCAACGCCAAGGATTGTGGGCCCTAATTCCATCAGGGTTTCCGCCACCAATTACAACCCCCACTTCTCCTCCTCCACTTCCACCTCAGAATAATCCTCTTGCATCACCAGTCAGCCATCAGTCGGTAGCTAGAGGCAGTGTAGCACTGTAGTGGGGAAGTGTCAACAGGCCGTGCTTAAGCTGATCTGCTTAGGTGACAAACAGCACACCGCCGCAGAGCTGTGGCAGGGGATAAGCGCAAATTGGATGATGATGATGAGGAGGAGGAGGAGCAGGAGCAGGAGACTATTGCCTCCGCTACAGAGAGTAGTACCCATGGAAGTTTAATTCTATCTGTTCAGCGTGGATGGGCAGAAGAGGAGGAAGAGGATGAGGAGATTGAGAGTCATTCTTCTGATGACGACAGCGAAGTCTTGCCTGGTGGGACTCTGACGGGCAAACTAGGCTGCCTTTCCCGTTACCCATGCCTTTTACACATTTTCGACAACACTGATTACTGGTTGTTCACCCTTCTCGACCCCCGCTACAAAGAGAACTTCTCATATCGCGTTCCTGTGGTAGAGACAATGATCAAAATGGTGCAATACCAGAAGGTCCTTGTGGAAAAATTGCTCCAAAAATTTCCAGCTGAGAACGCTGGTGGCAACCGAGGAGGGGATACGAGGGGAACACACAGCAGTTCCAACAGAGGCAGGGCAACACTCTCCAAATCCTGGGACAGTTTCATGACACCCGCCAGCACCCTCACCCTGATGCACGGCCTAGTGTCACAAGGAGGGAAAAATTTTGGAAGATGGTGAAGGAGTACATAGCAGACCGTGTCAGCGTCCTTAATGATCCCTCTGTGCCTTACAACTACTGGGTGTCCAGCCTGGACACGTGGCACGAACTGGCGCTCTACACCTTGGGGGTGCTGGCCTACCCTGAGGCCAGCATTTTGTCAGAGCGGGTATTTAGTGCTGCTGGGGGCATAATAACTGATTAGCGCATCCACCTATCAACTGAAAATGCTCACTGGTTGAATCTTATAAAAATGAACAAGGTATGGATTGCCCCTGACTTCTCTACTCCCCAGAGGAAAGCGGCTGAACATAAAGGTAGTGATGGACGAACATCGGCGGGGACGATTCGCGACGCGATCAAATGTTCTTGAACCGCAAGTTCGCGGTGGGCCCCATTACTTTAATGGCAGGCGAACCTGAAAAACCTTCAGGTTATTTTTGCGGCCACCAAATAATTACAAGTGCACAAATCGTCCCACAACATGGACAGTGACATACCAGAGGGGGATTAATGGCAAAAATTCCCACAAAAAATATGTATTTTAATCAGGGGCCATTTTCATGCATCTTAAAGGGAAACTGTAAAAAATGTGGCCTGCTGGAGCCTAGAAAATTTTTATTTTAGGCCACGGGAGTACAGGCCCCAAACATTACGCATTCACCGGACAGAAAACATCAAGTGATTATGTGGCTGGAGGTATATTGGATGGTCATTGGATGACAATTTTACTTCAGGCCAGTGGAGTACAGGCCCCAAAAATGATCCATTCAATGTACAGAAAAGAACAAGTGATTATGTGGCTGGAGGTATATTGGATATCAATTTTACTGCAGGCCAGTACAAATAAATGTCAAATACATATATTTAAAAGAACTAAAAATATAAAATTTGATTAAAAACATGGCTAATGAAATCCCCCATCTTGAATAAACCCCAAATGATAATAGGTGAAATACGATAACACGTGGTCGTCACAGGTGTTAAATTCCTCCGAGGCCCCAACAATTAAGCATTCACTGTACAGAAAAGATCAAGTGATTATGTGGCTGGAGGTATATTAGACATTCAAGGGCTATCAATTTTACTGCAGGCCAGTGGATTACAGGCCCCAAAAATTATGCATTCACCAGACAGAAAACATTAAGTGATTATGTGACTGGAGGTATATTAGATGGTCATTGGATATCAATTTTACTGCAGGCCAGTAGACTACAGGCCCCAAAAATTATGCATTAACTGTTTATAAAAGATCAAGAGATTATGTGGCTGAAGGTATATTAGACGGTCAATGGATATCAATTTTACTGCAGGCCAGTGGACTACAGGCCCCAAATATTATTCATTCCCTGGACAGAAAACATCAAGTGATTATGTGGCTAGAGGTATATTAGACGGTCATTGGATATGAATTTTAGTACAAATATATGTCAAAAACCTATGTTTAAAAGAACAAAAAATATAAAATTGGATTAAAAACATGGCTAACGAAATCCCCACTCTTGAAAAAAAAACTAATGATAATAGTTGAAATTCGATAACACGTGGTCGTCACAGGTGTTGAATTCCACGAGGTCCCAAATATTAGGCATTCACCGGACAGAAAAGGCATTTTATGCCGCTGTATTTACATAAGACAGGAACCATTATTTGTTCTGGGTAGTGGTGGATATGTGTGGGCTGGCATGAGGAAATTCAATTAAATGTGGTTGTCACAGGTGTCGAATTCCTCCGAGATCCATGCCTCATTCATTTTTAGAAATGTGAGGTAGTCCACACTGAGCTAGGCGAGTGCGCTTATCGGTTACGATCCCCCCTGCTGCGCTGAACGTCTTTTCGGACAGGAAACTCGGCGAGGGGCAAGCCAAGAGTTCCATGGGAAATTGTGCCAGCTCTGGCCACAGATCAAGCCTGCAAACCTAGTAGTCAAGGGGTTTCTCGCTTCTAAGAGCTTCCATATCGGCAGTTAACCTGATGTAGTCAGACACCTTTGGGTCTTGGCGTTCCCCGAGGCTGGATCCTGAGGGCGGCTGTCGATGGCCTGGCTGCAAGAATGATCTCATATCTGAAGTGACCAGCACATCTTCAAATTGCCCTCTTCTTGCATGCGCTGTAGGATTGGTACTCGCAATTGTTTTTCTGTTGGTGGAAATTCCTCTGCCAGCACCCGCAACAGCAGAATGCAGCAACTCTCGAAGCAAGGTCTGGAAATGCTGCATTCTGACAGCCCTCTGTGATGCTGGTAGCATGTCTGCCATTTTGTGTTTGTATCAGGGGTTTAAGTACGTTGTCACCCAGTACTATTCCTCGCCCTTTATGCTTTATATAAGGGGGTCCCTCTTCAAACACTGGAGCATAAATGCCCCCATTTGCACTAAATTGGAAGCGGTGGAGCGCCCTGGCTCGCCCAGGAGAATTTTGTCCTCGGTCTCCTCCCCCTAGCCACTGACAACACCAGGGATCCCAGAAAAGTTTAAAGCCTGCTCTTCTTGCTCCTTCTCCTCCCCCAAGCCACCATCCTCCTCTGACTCCTCTTCAGACTCCTGCTGACTTGTCTCAAATGGAGTAGCCCCCCCTGGGAATTCATTCAGCATTGTGACTTCCTCATCTTCCTGCTCCTCGACGGCTTGATCAATGACACGATGCAATGCACGCTCCAGAAAGAAGGCGTAAGGTACAATGTCACTGATGGCGCCCTGGCTGCGACTGACCAGTTTGGTTATCTCATCAAATGGCCGCAGAAGACTGCATGCATCGCGCATGAGCAGCCACTGTCGCGGTAAAAAAAAAAAAAGCTCCTCAGAACCTGTCCTGCCGCAGAGTTCGTACAGATAGTCGTTAACGGCACGTTTTTAGCCTATCAAGCATATACAAGGTGGAGTTCCAGCGCGTTGGGCAGTCACAAATCAGACATCTGACGGGCAAATGGTGTCGCCGCTGAACGTCACCAAGGCGAGCCATGGCCGTGTAAGATCTTCTTAAATGGCCAGAGATTTTACTAGCCTGCCGCAAGAAGTCCTGGACCCTGGGGTATTTGGCAAGTTCAGGACGTGGACCATGCACGGCACATGTGTCATTTTGCACTGTTTCAGAGCGCTCAGCAGATTGGCACAGTTGTCGCACACCACTTTACCAACTGTCACATTGAGCGGGGTTAGCCACTGATCGGCCTGTGACCGCAGAGCTGAAAGCAGTGCAGGACCGATGTGGCTCTTGGCTTCCAGGCACAACAGCCGCAGCACAGCATGGCAATGTCTCACCTGGCACGTCGAATAGGTTCTGGGGAGCTGGGGGGATGCAGCGGAAGAGGCGATAGCAGAGGAAAAGGAGGAGTCAGCCGAGGAGGAGACGGAGGATGGTGTAAGTGGAGCAGAAGAGGCAGGCCTGCATGTGTAACATCCTGGAGTATGTCTCTAAACTCTTTCTCCCTGCTACAACATGTCAGGTGCATATGTATTGTCATCTTGTGTAGTCTAACATTGCATTTTCCATTATATGTATTTTCTATGCCTGTTTCATATATTATGCTGTAATTTCCATGTACACCAGCAGGTGGCAGCAATGTGTTTAGTTCAGTTTAGTATAGCTAGACTGAAATAGTTCATTCCAGTGTTTAGCTCCCCCTCTTCTAGGAGCAGAAGTGGGCTGGTCCCACGCCCTGCAGCAAGGGAGGGAAGAAACCAGTTAGATCCAGTGTGTACCAGCCCCCCTCTTGGGGTAGGCTGCGTTAGCTGGAGCTCCCAGAAACAGGGATCCCAACCAAAGATCCTCTTCCCAGCCTGAGTCATCCAACTCAGTGCTGGTTGACAAGCAAGCAGCCATCTCCAGAACTAAAGATCTCCAGGAAGAAGCCATCATACCCTGCGAGCAGTCCTGTGAGTACTTATCCAAAGACCAGGAGAAGCCAAATACCTCCTTCAGCTAGTCAGGCCCAAACCAAGAAGATTACAGACAGAGCAGTAGATGCCTGCAAGATTCTACTAGGCGTATGTATAAGAAGCAGAATAGATATAAATTCCTGACATATTGCCACTACCTGCTGGGATCCTAGACTATTGCTGTACCTGTATGGATCAAAGCTGCATAACACCAAGTAAACACAAGTTGGACCCTATTATCTGTGTGGATTTCCATCATTCCTCAAGTACTCCTGCTAACCACACTCAATTTATTGCATGTGAGCCAGGATACAGGAGTCCAGCCGTACCAAGGTAGGAGACACCGTTGACACTACCATATCTGCTATACAGAGACATTATCCCCCTCTGGCATTCCTCACTTGGTACGTGAGTTATAACATCTTAAAGGGCCCTGTTACAGTACCTGCGCAAGCTGCAATTGGCGTCATGAACTAAAAACTATTAATATTGCGCCAGTGTGCATCTGTCCCAATCCGGCTTACTGCATATTTTGGCGTCACTGTGAAAAGGATCGGATTGAATTGTGTGCCTATCCCTGTCCAACAGAACCGGACCCAATTGTGTGCTTAACCGGATCCAACTGCATGTTTCACAGTACTACAAGATCTGAAAATTGACTTTATTGCTTCATTGCCGTGCCAGAAAGCACCATGCGGTGCCCACGAGTACTCAGGGGGTTAAATCGCAGTATTCGCAAGATGGTGCCGCCTCTCCATGCTTGTCGGAGGTGGGAAAAGACAAGAATGCCCTCTCAAGAGAGCAAAATTGTTGAATACGCCCCCCTGGAAGCAGGAAAACTAAAGACTGCCCACCATGAACTTTGTATTGTGAACCAAGGGAGTGCAGACTCCTCTCTTTGGGCTCCACCCTCACTTTCTGCATGCACCATGACGGAAAAGAAGATGGCCGCCAACCCAGAAACCAAGATGGCCGCCGATGCTGAGCCTGCTCCCGCGGATGATGCCACTGATACAGTCGCCCAGGCTTTGGACCAGCCTGCACCGCAGACAGTGATTGGACCCCACGATGACCACCAGGAGGCACCGGAACCGGCCGCCCGGCCGCGACATCAGGTAGGAGCAGACGAGCTTCCTGAGGTCCAGGCCCGGTCCGTACCTGCCCCTGCACCGATCCCTGAGGGTCCCGAGATCCCAAACATGCCTAGGCCTGCTCCGCCAAGGACACTTACTGGTGCGGCGGAGGCGGCCGGAACTTCCACTCCTCCGCCCAGTGCTGCTACAACTGCCAGAGCGGGACATCTCAATCCTGAGGTCCCCATAGTGAGCCCTGAAATCCCTGCGGCTCCAACTCTACAGGTGGGGCAAATAAATAACTCTGTCCTGACTTTCAATCCCAGAGTGCAACCCTACGTACTGCCTTAGAAGCTGCCACAGGCACTCTCAGCTTGCCTAACAGAGCCTCTTCAGCAGGAAGTTTTGTCCACCTCTGTACCGGCAAGGGATCCCGGCTTGCAGCATGTCACAGCTGCATTCACCAGGCTGACTGCTCAGCCAATTCCTAAAGACACCACAGGAGGTGGACCACTACAGCTGCTGAGAGCACCCAGTTTAAGAAAGAACTTTTGTCTCCACAAATATGGGATCCAGGAGGATGTTTTCCAGACTTTCCTGTGAGGAAAACTACCCATTGTGCAAATTACCCACTACCTTGTGTAAATTATAATTAACTTTATTGTTCCATTGGATTAAAATGAACTCTTATTGTTCCTGTCCACAGTCAAGCACTTCAAGAAAAAGGACTCAAGTCATGTTTGAGTGTATAATGATAATATTGATTGCACTGATATTTGCATAATGTTTCTGCACTAATTTTTCCAGTTTATAGGTTGAGCAACATTTAAGATAACATGCCCATTGAGTGAATTCTCCTTCTAGGTGCCGCAATGTGAATTTATGCACTGTTTACAATGATTGCACTTAACCATTGCACTTAACAAAAATGTAGCAACTTACTTAAAGTATGCCTTTTTTACAGCTCTTGTTCTCTCCCCCTTTATACGGACTGTCTACATACGGACATTGAATACTAATGGCCTACACCCGGTGATATATACCCATAGGTACCCTGGGTAGGACCAAGTGGTAAGTCCAGGCAGGTCCAGATTACTTCACAGGTACCCCTGCTGCTTCGGGAATCGTTAGAAGCCCTAGGCTGCTCCTTCCCGCTTGTTAAATGTTCAGGATTGTTCCCATCCTGAGGTGTCTCATTTCCAGGAGCGCACGGGATTAAAGGCCTTCCTCCTGTGACTTGCCAGAAGATACGGAGACGATAAATACCTCCCCTTCTGAGCCTTTTGCCTAAGCTAAGGCACCTCAAACCTTAGAGCCATATTTAGCTTCCTCTTAGTCATCATAGTGATCGTGCTACAAGCCAAATTTCTTCAGGCTATGGTGCAGGGAAAGGAATGCAGGATAAAGCCACCCTTTCATTTGCGGGCTTTGCATTACACAATGGTGGGATTACGGAGTAAAGACACCCCCATACTTTCTTTGATGTCTACTGAGCTCAGGACATACGAAGTCAGTCAGTAATGTTTGCTTTGTGCAGTATTTAGGTTACCTGGTTATACCAAGAGAAGGAAACTGTGTGTTGGACACCTTACTCTAGCGGGCAGGAACCTCGAGAAAGCCGTTATATGTTTTGTCTCTGTATGTCATTATGTGTAAATTCACGCAGCACTTTGTATTTATTGGGTACCCAGAGCTGATTCCTCCTCACCCTCCTAAGCATACGCCGAGGACAGCTTCACTTAAAGTAAGCTGGTATATAACATCCTGGAGTATGTCACTAAACTCTTTCTCCCTGCTACAACATGTCAGGTGCATATGTATTGTCATCTTGTGTAGTCTAACATTGCATTTTCCATTATATGTATTTTCTATGCCTGTTTCATATATTATGCTGTAATTTCCATGTACACCAGCAGGTGGCAGCAATGTGTTTAGTTCAGTTTAGTATAGCTAGACTGAAATAGTTCATTCCAGTGTTTAGCTCCCCCTCTTCTAGGAGCAGAAGTGGGCTGGTCCCACGCCCTTCAGCAAGGGAGAGAAGAAACCAGTTAGATCCAGTGTGTACCAGCCCCCCTCTTGGGGTAGGCTGTGTTAGCTGGAGCTCCCAGAAACAGGGATCCCAACCAAAGATACTCTTCCCAGCCTGAGTCATCTAACTCAGTGCTGGTTGACAAGCAAGCAGCCATCTCCAGAACTAAAGCTCTCCAGGAAGAAGCCATCATACCCTGCGAGCAGTCCTGTGAGTACTTATCCAAAGACCAGGAGAAGCCAAATACCTCCTTCAGCTAGGCAGGCCCATATCAAGCAGATTACAGACAGAGCAGAAGATAGATGCCTGCAAGATTCTACTAGGCGTATGTATAAGAAGCAGAATAGATATAAATTCCTGACATATTGCCACTACCTGCTGGGATCCTAGACTATTGCAGTACCTGTATGGATCAAAGCTGCATAACACCAAGTAAACACAAGTTGGACCCTATTAACTGTGTGGATTTCCATCATTCCTCAAGTACTCCTGCTAACCACACTCAATTTATTGCATGTGAGCCAGGATACAGGAGTCCAGCCATACCAAGGTAGGAGACACCGTTGACACTACCATATCTGCTATACAGAGACATTATCCCCCTCTGGCATTCCTCACTTGGTACGTGAGTTATAACATCTTAAAGGGCCCTGTTACAGTACCTGCGCAAGCTGCAATTGGCATCATGAACTAAAAACTATTAATATTGCGCCAGTGTGCATCTGTCCCAATCCGGCTTACTGCACATGCAATTTGTGGCAGTAACAACAAATCCACAAGGGTGCCACGGCTTGCATGCTTGACAGCAATTTGTCCCTCTGTATAGCTGTGGTATCTCAGCAGAACAGCACACAAATGCTGCACCATACAAATGCACTATATAGGAAGTATATTGAATATCACACCCCTGCCTCAATCAGTTTTTTGGGGGGGCAACTAGTATATCACACCAGTTGCAATTAGTTGTTTTAATAGCGTTTGTCCCTTTGTATAGCTGCGGTATCTCAGCAGAACCGCACACAACTGCTGCACAATACAAACGCACTATAATATACTTTCTATGTTAGAAATTATATTCTAAGTATATTACACCCCTCAGTATGTCACAGCTATCGATAGCACACCTATACCAGTCCTTATAGGGCTTCTGTCACCCCCCATTGTGCAATTTTCATTAGCTGACATTAGCTATTTGCTAATGTCAGCTGAGTGCAATCATACATGTCCTACCTTTGTCTGTGGCTTATTTCTTGTAAAAATCATACTTTTAGCATATGCATATTCTTCACTACCAGCAAGTTGGGTGTGTACTTGCTGGTAGCCGTCGCCTCTGCCGCTTCTAGACACGCCCCATCCCCTCTTGATAGACAGGGCCAGCGAGCGCTCTCCTCCTCCTGCTGGCCCCGTCTGCTGCTGAATTCCCGCGCCTGGCCGTAACGTTCCTCAATCGGGGCAGGCGTACTGAGTGAAGGACGCGCGCTTGCCATCTCCTTCGTCAGTATGCCTGCGCCGATTACGTCACACTACACCTACAGTCAGGTCCATAAATATTGGGACATCAACACAATTCTAACATGTTTGGCTCTATACACCACCACAATGGATTTGAAATGAAACAAACAAGATGTGCTTTAACTGCAGACTGTCAGCTTTAATTTGAGGGGATTTACATCCAAATCAGGTGACCGGTGTAGGAATTACAACAGTTTGCATATGTGCCTCCCACTAGTTAAGGAACCAAAAGTAATGGAACAGAATAATAATCATAAATCAAACTTTCACTTTTTAATACTTGGTTGCAAATCCTTTGCAGTCAATCACAGCCTGAAGTCTGGAACACAGACATCACCAGACGCTGGGTTTCATCCCTGGTGATGCTCTGCCAGGCCTCTACCGCAACTGTCTTCAGTTCCTGCTTGTTCTTGAGAAGAGTGATTTGTGTCCGAAAACACACAATAGGGTACCTCTTTGGCGCACAGGGACGACCACAGTTTCAGGTTTTTAGGTAAAGATACTATTTATTGTTCAGTTGACAACGCGTTTCGGAGTTTATAACTCCTTTCTGAAGTCTAAAGTGAAACAGCAAAGAAATAAAAAGGGGGAAAAAATTTTTTTGCCGAAGGTAAAGGAAATAGCAAAAAATCCACAGAAAAGGCCCCCACACAGTTGGGGGGAGGATATATATATATATATATATATATATATATATATATATATATATATATATATATATATATATATATATATATATATATATATATAGAAAAATACATATATATGCGCATAAAATTAAGTGGTTATAAACTTTTTTCGTGTTCATGTTTGGGTTAGCACTAGACCCAGCAACCATCCAGAATGTATAAAATACAACGTGTAATATACTTTTTATACATATATATATATATATATATATATATATATATATATATATATCTTTTTATATTTTTATATGCTGTAATTTTAATCAATTGATTTATTCACCATAACTGAATTTTATGCGCATATATATATGTATTTATATATATATATTATATATATATATATATATATATATATATATATATATATCCTCCCCCCAACTGTGTGGGGGCCTTTTCTGTGGATTTTTTGCTATTTCCTTTACCTTCGGCCCAAAAAAATGTTTCCCCTTTTTTATTTCTTTGCTGTTTCACTTTAGACTTGAAAAAGGAGTTATAAACTCCGAAACGCATTGTCAACTGAATAAATAGTATCTTTACCTAAAAACCTGAAACTGTGGTCGTCCCTGTGCACCAAAGAGGTACCCTATTGTGTGTTTTCGGACACAAATCACTCTTCTCAACCCTAACAATCCCTAGGAGTATTTGGCAACTCCATCCAAAGGGACTGAACGGGTACCGGCAGCACGGACCTCCCTCACCCTCCCAACCTATTGTGTGTCTAAACCTGTTGTGCGCTTACACCTGCACAACACCCAAAGGTGAGCACAATTTATTCATCACGTTATCTGCGTATCATCGCTTACCACCCTATGAGCGCCTCTCCCTTTTCTCTTTTGCCATAATTGCTGCATGTTCTTGGGGCATTTTCCCTTCAGTTTTGTCTTCAGCAAGTGAAATGCATGCTCAATCGGATTCAGGTCAGGTGATTGACTTGGCCATTGCATAACATTACACTTCTTTCCCTTTAAAAAATTCTTTGGTTGCTTTTGCAGTATGCTTTGGGTCATTGTCCATCTGCACTGTGAAGCGCTGTCCAATGAGTTCTGAAGCATTTGGCTGAATATGAGCAGATAATATTGAACGAAACACTTCAGAATTCATCCTGCTGCTTTTGTCAGCAGTCACATCATCAATAAATACAAGAGAACCAGTTCCATTGGCAGCCATACATGCCCACGCCATGACACTACCACCACCATGCTTCACTGATGAGATGGTATGCTTAGGATCATGAGCAGTTCCTTTCCTTCTCCATACTCTTCTCTTCCCATCACTCTTGTACAAGTTGATCTTGGTCTCATCTGTCCATAGGATGTTGTTCCAGAACTGTGAAGGCTTTTTTAGATGTTGTTTGGCAAACTCTAATCTGGCCTTCCTGTTTTTGAGGCTCACCAATGGTTTACATCTTGTGGTGAACCCTCTGTATTCACTCTGGTAAAGTCTTCACTTGATTGTTGACTTTGACACACATACACCTACCTCCTGGAGAGTATTCTTGATCTGGCCAACTGTTGTGAAGGGGGTTTTCTTCACCAGGGAAAGAATTCTTCGGTCATCCACCACAGTTGTTTTCCATGGTCTTCCGTGTCTTTTGGTGTTGCTGAGCTCACCGGTGGGTTCCTTCTTTTTAAGAATGTTCCAAATAGTTGTTTTGGCCATGACTAATGTTTTTGCTATCTTTCTGATGGGTTTGTTTAATTTTTTTTAGCCTAATGATGGCTTGCTTCACTGATAATTACAGCTCTTTGGATCTCATCTTGAGAGTTGACAGCAACAGATTCCAAATGCAAATAGCACACTTGAAATGAACTCTGGACCTTTTATCTGCTCGTTGTAATTGGGATAATGAGGGAATAACACACACCTGGCCATTGAACAGCTAAGAAGCCAATTGTCCCATTACTTTTGGTCCCTTAACAAGTGGGAGGCACATATGCAAACTGTTGTAATTCCTACACCGTTCACCTGATTTGGATGTAAATACCCTCAAATTAAAGCTGACAGTCTGCAGTTAAAGCACATCTTGTTTGTTTCATTTCAAATCACTTGTGGTGGTGTATAGAGCCAAAAATGTAAGAATTGTGTCGATGTTCCAATATTTATGGACCTGACTGTAGAAGAGAACACTGCCGACATCAGCGATAATTGCCAGTCTTCTCTTCCGGGTGTAGTGTGATGTAATCGGCGCAGGCGCACTGAGGAAGGAGCTGGCAAGCGCGTGTCCTTCACTCAGTGCGCCTGCGCCGATTGAGGAATGTTACGGCACAGGTGCGGGAATTCAGCAGCAGACGGGGCCAGCGGGAGAAGGGGAGCGCTCGCTGGCCCTGTCTATCAAGAGTAGATGGGGCATGTCTAGAAGCGGCAGATGCGGCGGCTACGAGCAAGTACACGCCCAACTTGCTGGTAGTGAAGAAATTTGCATATGATAAAAGTATGATTTTTACAAGAAATAAGTCACAGACAAAAGTAGGACATGTATGATTGCACTAAGCTGACATTAGCAAATAGCTAATGTCGGCTAATGAAAATTGCACAATGGGGGGTGACAGAAGCCCTTTAAATGGACTTTTGTGGCTCTTTTAGCTAGCGTTTGGTGTCTCTAACAGTCTGTCTGTGCTCCACACAGCAACCTCTCCCTACACTGGAAAAATACCAAATTTAAAATGGCGGCCAGATCGGGTTTATTTATAGGGTAGGGGGTATGTCCATGTGCTGAAACGTCTCAACGCACCGCGAACGAGCAAAGTTTGCCGCGAAACGACTGCCGGGCAAACCGCAAGGCCATCTCTACATAAAGGCACTTTAAATGTTTTTTTTTATAATATACTGAATACACTTTATTGCCATGCACCCCCTTCCACCACAAAAAAGGGTATACGGTTCAATCTTCCTTTTCTCGTCCTCCTCCTCTTCCATCATATCAACATGCTTATTAGTCTGCCCTCACTTCTAATGTTGTAGAGGGTCAGCTCACTTGCAGGCCCTCGCATATAATGTTTTAGAGAGTCAGTTCACCAGCAGACCCTCACCTACAATCTTTTAAAGGGTCAGCTCACCAGCAGGCCCTCACATGTAATGTTTTAGAGGGTCAGCTCACCAGCAGGCCCTCGCATATAATGTTTTTAAGGGTCAGCTCACCAGCAGGCACTCAACCATAATATTTTACAGGGTCAGCTCACCAGCAGGCCCTCACCTACAATCTTTTAGAGGGTCAGCTCACCAGCAGGCCCTCGCATATAATGTTTTTGAGGGTCAGCTTACCAGCAGGCCCTCAACCATAATATTTTACAGGGTCAGCTCACCAGCAGGCCCTCGCCAATAATTTTTTCAATGGTTAGCTAAGCAGCAGGCACTCTCCCATAATTATTTCAATGGTCCGCTCAGCAGCAGGCACTCGCCCATAATGTTTTAGATGGTCAGCTCAGCAGCAGGCCCTCGCCTGTAATGTTTTAGAGGGTCACCAGCAGGCCATCAATCATAATTTTTCAAGGGTGTGGGGGGGGAGTGTTTAAACTAGGGACTGGGGGGAGGGTAATTACACTATAGAAGGGGAAGATAGTGCAGATAGAGACCAGGGGCAAGGTAGTGGGACTGGGGGAGGAATGGAAGGAGGGACTAGAACAGTTCAGAAGGAAAGCTGTAGGGTAAAAAATATACATAAACCTCTCAAATGTATGTATACTAATGCCAGAAGCCTGACTAATAAAACTGGTGAACTGGAATTAGTGATGTGTGAGGAGGACTATGACATAGTGGGAATAACTGAGACATGGCTGGATGATAGCTATGACTGGGCGGTTAATGTACAAGGTTACAGTCTGTTTAGAAAGGATCGTCAAAACCGGAGAGGGGGAGGGGTTTGTCTTTATGTAAAGTCCTGTCTAAAGCCCACATTCCGTGAAGATAAAAGTGAGGGACATGAACATGTGGAGTCACTGTGGGTAGAGATACATGGAGCTAAAAACAACAATAAATTACTAATAGGAGTTTACTATAAACCACCTAATATACCAGAGTCCACAGAAAATCTACTACTAAATGAGATAGACAAGGCGGCAAATCATAATGAGGTGCTTATTATGGGGGACTTCAACTACCCAGATATAGACTGGGAAATGGAAACTTGTATATCTCATAAAGGAAACAGATTCTTGGCATTAACTAAAGACAATAACCTCTCCCAACTGGTTCAGGACCCGACTAGAGGGACGGCCATACTGGACTTAGTATTAACCAATAGACCTGACAGAACAACAGACGTGCAGGTTGGGGGACACCTGGGAAATAGTGTCCATAAAGTAATAACCTTCCAATTATCATTCAAAAGAGAGTTTCTACAGGGAGGAACAAAAATACCAAACTTCAAAAAAGCTAAATTTAGCCAGCTAAGAGAGGCCATATGTCATGGTCTTACCTTCTTGCTGTTCTCCTTCATTTGACATGTGCTGGCGGCCATCTTGGTTTCTGGGTTTCTTGTAGCCTCCCACCCTGCGGCTCCTCCTTCCCACTGGGAGGAGCTGGATGCCTAGCTCATATATATAGGAGGTCTGTGGCTTCAGTTCCTTGCTTGGTCCTCCTGTGTTCACATGCTTCTAGACTGCTGCTGCTTCTGGTTCCTGATCCTGGTTTCGTCCGACTACCCTGCTGGTTCCTGATCCTGGTTTCGTCCGACTACCCTGCTGGTTCCTGATCCTGGCTTCGTCTGACTACCCTGCTGGTTCCTGATCCTGGCTTCGTCTGACTACCCTTCTGGTTCCTGACCTCTGGCTTCGCAAAGACTCTGCTTCGGTTTCGCCATCCGTTTGGACTTTTGCTTTACAGCTTTATTTTCAATAAAGCCTTCTTATTTTCACTTATCTCTTGTTGTACGTCTGGTTCATGGTTCCGTGACATTAGGACCAAGCCATGAATTCTGACGGTACAGGGCCATCCTCGCTACCCACGCTGGTTGCCAGACTTGATCAGCAGGATCACCTGATGGGTCGGTTCGCTGTGGCGTTGCAAACCCTGCTTGAACGCACGGCTCATTTCGCTCCCGTTGCCGATGGGTCGGTTGTCGCTCCTGGGCCCGCTCCTACTGCCGCTCCGGTTGTTGCGCCAGAGTCTACCCCGACACCTGTTGTTGCACCTGCGGTGTTTCGGGGTATGACCGGTTCTGCCCCTCTTCCACAGCGCTTTGGGGGAGAGCCAACTCAGTGCCGAGGTTTCCTTAACCAGGTGGGCATTTATTTCGAGTTGCTGCCACATGCCTTTCCTACTGAGAGATCAAAGGTGGGCTTCTTGATCTCGCTGCTCTCGGACAAGGCCTTGGCCTGGGCCAGCCCTTTATGGGAGAACAACAATCCGGTGGTTGCCGAGTTTTCCGGTTTTGTTGCTTCTCTTCGGAAGGTATTCGATGTGCCGGCTCGTGCTGCCTCTGCTGCGAAGCTCCTTATGTCCATCAGACAGGGTTCACGATCCGTAGCTGAATACGCCATTGAGTTTCGTACCCTGGCAGCAGAGGTGGGCTGGAATAATGAGGCTCTGGTCGCTGCTTTCTCTCATGGTCTCTCGGATGCCTTGAAGGATGAGGTTGCAGCTAAGGACCTACCAGTGGAGCTCGAGTCTCTTATTTCTTTCCTGATTTTGATTGACACCAGACTCAGGGAGAGACCTTCCTTTAAGGAGAGCCTGCGGAGGTTTTCTAACAGATTGGCGCCTACGTTTGCTGTCCCACCCGTGCCTCCCTCTCCTCCCACGCCTCCTGGGGATGACTTGTCTGGGGGTGAACCCATTCAGCTGGGGTTTGCTCGCCTGTCCGAGGGGGAGAGGGTACTCCGGAGACGCGAGGGCCGATGCATGTACTGTGGTCTCGGTGGGCATTTTCGGTTGGCATGTCCGAACCATCCGGGAAACGCTCGCACCTGAGATCCTGTCGGGGGCAGATCTTGGGTGGAGTCTCCTCGTCCCCGGTTTCCCGTGTTGACAAACCACTGATCACTGTTGTCCTCTCCTGGGTCGGGGGCTCGGTGACGACCCAGGCGTTGGTGGACTCTGGTGCTGGTGGTTTGTTCATTGATAATGTGTTCGCTGCCGCCAATTCCATTCCTCTGCAGGCTCGAGGTTCCCCACTGGCTCTTGAGGCGATAGACGGCAGACCCCTTCTGCCGCCACACGTGACTCATGAGACCCTTCCACTGGGGATAGCCATTGGTGCCGTTCACAGAGAGTCGGTCTGCCTCCAGGTTATTTCGTCTCCACACTACTCGGTGGTCTTGGGGTACCCCTGGCTCCGGAAGCATAATCCGACTTTCGATTGGAGATCGGCCGAGATCCTCTCGTGGTCACCGCAGTGTGGGGCTAGTTGCATCCATGGGTCTGTCAAGTTGCTGTGTACTTCCTCGGACTCTCTGTTGCCTCCTGAATACGAGGAGTACCGGGATGTATTCGATAAGGTGCGCGCGGTTGCCCTACCTCCGCACCGCCCATACGATTGTGCCATAGAGTTACAATCTGGTGCCGTTCCTCCTCGTGGCAAAGTCTATCCACTGTCGGTAGCGGAGAATAAGGCCATGGAGGAGTACGTGAGGGAGGCGCTTTCACGCGGACACATTCGCAAATCCTCGTCCCCGTCAGGGGCTGGATTTTTCTTTGTGAAAAAGAAGGGCGGTGAGTTGAGGCCTTGCATCGATTACAGGGGTCTCAATCGCATCACGATCAAGAACGCTTACCCGATACCCTTGATTTCCGAGCTGTTCGATCGCCTTAAAGAGGCCACGGTCTTTACCAAACTCGACCTGAGGGCGGCATATAACCTGGTAAGGATCAAGGCGGGCGATGAGTGGAAGACCGCGTTTAACACCAGGACCGGTCATTATGAATCCTTGGTTATGCCCTTTGGGTTGTGCAATGCGCCCGCAGTCTTTCAGGAATTCATCAACGATGTTTTCCGTGACCTGTTGCAGCAGTGTGTGGTGGTCTATTTGGATGACATCTTGGTATATTCTGAATCCATGGAGGCCCACATTCTGGATGTCAGACGAGTGTTGCAACGGTTACGAGAGAACAAGCTGTTCGGTAAGCTTGAGAAATGCGAATTTCACCGACCCCAGGTAACCTTCTTAGGTTACATCATTTCCGCTGAGGGGTTCTCCATGGATCCTGAGAAGGTTTCGGCTGTTTTACAGTGGCCCCAGCCCAGTGGTCTTCGTTCCCTGCAGCGCTTTTTGGGCTTCGCCAATTATTATCGGAAGTTCATCAGGGACTTTTCCATGCTAGCCAAGCCTCTCACGGATCTGACCAGAAAGGGCAGTAATTCCCAGGTCTGGCCGCTCGAGGCCATCCGAGCTTTTGAGGCTCTAAAGTCCGCCTTTGTGTCGGCTCGGATTCTGTCGCATCCCAACCCTAGGTTGCCCTTTGTCCTCGAGGTGGACGCGTCTGAGACGGGAGTAGGCGCCCTTCTGTCTCAGCGTAGAACACCAGAGGGTCCTCTGCTTCCTTGTGGGTTTTACTCCCGGAAACTGTCTTCCGCGGAGTGCAACTATCAGATTGGTGACAGGGAGTTATTGGCCATCGTGCAGGCCCTTAAAGAATGGAGGCACTTGCTCGAGGGTTCGGTGGTTCCGGTCCTCATCCTGACGGACCACAAGAATCTGACCTACCTTTCTGAGGCCAAGAGATTGACACCACGTCAGGCCAGATGGGCTCTGTTCTTGTCACGTTTTAATTACGTGGTCTCCTACCTACCCGGTTCCAAGAACATCAGGGCGGATGCCTTATCACGGCAGTACTCCGAGCTGTCCAGGGAGGAGTCGATTCCGACTTCGGTCATACCTCCGAATCAGATCTTGGCCGCCATTCGCACCAGCCTGACCTCTCCCCTGGGTGAGCAGATTTTGGCGGCTCAATCTGGTGCTCCCTCTGGGAGACCCAACGGCAGATGTTTTGTGCCTGAGGAGTTGCGCACTCGGTTGTTGCGAACCTACCATAACTCCAAGACCGCGGGGCATCCTGGAAAGAATCAGCTGTCCTGGGCTGTTTCACGTCTGTTCTGGTGGCCTTCCCTACGTTCCGACATCGCCGCATATGTAGCGGCATGCTCCGTTTGTACCCAGAGTAAGTCCCCTCGGCACCTTCCGTTGGGCCTTCTGCAACCCATAGCCACCGGGGAGCGCCCATGGTCACACCTGGGGATGGATTTCATTGTGGACCTCCCTGCATCCCGAGGCCATACGGTCATTCTCATGATTGTGGATCGGTTTTCCAAAATGTGCCACTGTGTTCCTCTCAAGAAGTTACCCTCTGCACAAGAGTTGGCCACGATTTTTGCCAGGTAGGTCTTCCGGTTGCACGGTTTGCCCAAGGAGATTGTGTCGGATCGGGGGAGTCAGTTTGTGTCCAGGTTCTGGCGCGCCTTTTGCTCCCAGTTGGGGATTCATCTCTCCTTCTCCTCGGCCTACCACCCTCAGTCCAATGGGGCCGCAGAACGATCCAATCAGGCCTTGGAGCAATTCCTTCGTTGCTATGTCTCCGATCACCAAGACAATTGGGTTGACCTCCTGCCTTGGGCTGAGTTTGCCAGGAACACGGCAGTGAACTCTTCCTCTGGGACGTCTCCCTTCATGGCCAATTATGGGTTCCAACCTGCCGTGTTACCGGAGGTATTCTCTCCCCAGGATATTCCGGCTGTGGAGGATCACCTTTCCGTCCTACGTGCTTCTTGGGTACTGATCCAGAAGTCCCTTGAGGTCTCTGCGCAGCGCCAGAGACTCCAGGCTGATCGCAGACGAGCGCCTGCTCCTTCCTACCAGGTCGGAGACCGTGTATGGTTGTCCACCCGCAACCTCAACCTTCGAGTGCCCACTCCCAAGCTGGCGCCTCGCTTTGTTGGTCCCTTCCGAGTGCTTCGCAGGGTAAACCCGGTAGCCTATGCCCTTGCGCTTCCTCCTGGCATGCGGATCTCCAACGTGTTTTATGTCTCCCTGTTGAAGCCACTGGTGTGTAATCGTTTCACTTCCTCGGTTCCTCGGCCTCGTCCGGTCCAAGTGGGTAATCGTGAGGAGTATGAGGTGAGCAATATCCTGGACTCACGCCTGGTCCGCGGTCGGGTGCAGTTTTTGGTCCATTGGCGTGGTTATGGTCCAGAGGAGCGTTCCTGGGTTCCCTCCGCAGATGTCCATGCTCCTGCCTTGCTCTGAGCCTTCCACGCACGCTTCCCTCAGAAACCGTTCTTTACTCCGCGGAGGAGGGGCCCTTGAGGGGGAGGTACTGTCATGGTCTTACCTTCTTGCTGTTCTCCTTCGTTTGACATGTGCTGGCGGCCATCTTGGTTTCTGGGTTTCTTGTAGCCTCCCACCCTGCGGCTCCTCCTTCCCACTGGGAGGAGCTGGATGCCTAGCTCATATATATAGGAGGTCTGTGGCTTCAGTTCCTTGCTTGGTCCTCCTGTGTTCACATGCTTCTAGACTGCTGCTGCTTCTGGTTCCTGATCCTGGTTTCGTCCGACTACCCTGCTGGTTCCTGATCCTGGTTTCGTCCGACTACCCTGCTGGTTCCTGATCCTGGCTTCGTCTGACTACCCTGCTGGTTCCTGATCCTGGCTTCGTCTGACTACCCTTCTGGTTCCTGACCTCTGGCTTCGCAAAGACTCTGCTTCGGTTTCGCCATCCGTTTGGACTTTTGCTTTACAGCTTTATTTTCAATAAAGCCTTCTTATTTTCACTTATCTCTTGTTGTACGTCTGGTTCATGGTTCCGTGACACCATAGGCCTAACTAACTGGGACAAAGTCCTCAAAAATAAAAATACAGCCACAAAATGGGATATCTTTAAAAACATCCTAAAATCTCATTGTGAGAGGTACATACCGTATGGGAATAAAAGGTTAAGGAACAAAAAGAAACCAATGTGGATAAACAGAACTGTAAAGAAAGCAATAAATGACAAAAAGAAAGCATATAAAACACTAAAACAGGAGGGTGGCACGGAAGCACTGAAAAACTATAAAGGAAAAAAACAGAACATGTAAAAAACAAATAAAAGCGGCCAAACTAGAGACCGAGAGATTAATTGCCAAAGAGAGTAAAACTAACCCTAAAATGTTCTTCAATTATATAAATGTTAAAAAGTATAAATCTGAAGGTGTCGGCCCTTTAAAGAGTAAGGAGGGGGGAGTCGCAGAGAGCGACGCGGAGAAAGCAAAGCTTTTAAATATTTTTTTCTCAAGTGTATTCACTGAGGAATATAAACTGTCAGATAAAATGCTGAATGTTGAAATAAATTCCCCATTAAAAGTGTCCTGTCTGACCCAGGAAGAAGTACAACAGCGACTTAAAAACATCAAAATAGACAAATCGCCAGGACCGGATGGCATACACCCCCGTATCCTAAGGGAATTAAGTAATGTCATAGCCAGACTCTTATTTCTGATATTTGCGGACTCTATACTGACAGGGAATGTCCCACAGGATTGGCGCATAGCAAATGTGGTGCCAATATTCAAAAAGGGTCCAAAAACAGAGCCTGGAAACTATAGGCCGGTAAGTTTAACATCTGTTGTGGGTAAACTGTTTGAAGGTTTTCTGAGAGATGCTATCTTAGAACATCTTAACGGAAATAAGCAAATAACGCCATATCAGCATGGCTTCGTGAGGGATCGGTCATGTCAAACTAATTTAATCAGTTTCTATGAGGAGGTAAGTTCTAGACTTGACAGCGGCGAATCAATGGATGTCGTGTATCTGGACTTCTCCAAAGCATTTGACACTGTACCACATAAAAGGTTAGTATATAAAATGAGAATGCTCGGACTGGGAGAAAACGTCTGTAAGTGGGTAAGTAACTGGCTCAATGATAGAAAACAGAGGGTGGTTATTAACGGTACATACTCAGATTGGGTCACTGTCACTAGTGGAGTACCTCAGGGGTCAGTATTGGGCCCTATTCTCTTCAATATATTTATTAATGATCTTGTAGAAGGCTTGCATAGTAAAATATCAATTTTCGCAGATGACACTAAACTGTGTAAAGTAATTAACACTGAAGAGGATAGTATACTACTACAGAGGGATCTGGATAGATTGGAGGCTTGGGCAGATACGTGGCAGATGAGGTTTAACACTGACAAATGTAAGGTTATGCACATGGGAAGAAATAATGCAAGTCACCCGTACATACTAAATGGTAAAACACTCGGTAATACTGACATGGAAAAGGATCTAGGAATTTTAATAAACAGCAAACTAAGCTGCAAAAAACAGTGTCAGGCAGCTGCTGCCAAGGCCAATAAGATAATGGGTTGCATCAGAAGGGGCATAGATGCCTGTGATGAGAACATATTCCTACTACTTTACAAATCATTAGTAAGACCACACATGGAGTACTGTGTACAGTTCTGGGCTCCAGTGAACAAGGCAGACATAGCAGAGCTGGAGAGGGTCCAGAGGAGGGCAACTAAAGTAATAACTGGAATGGGGCAACTACAGTACCCTGAAAGATTATCAAAATTAGGGTTATTCACGTTAGAAAAAAGACGACTGAAGGGAGATCTAATTAATATGTATAAATATATCAGGGGTCAGTACAGAGAATTATCCCATCATCTATTCATCCCCAGAACTGTGACTGTGACAAGGGGACATCCTCTGTGTCTGGAGGAAAGAAGGTTTGTACACAAACATAGAAAAGGATTCTTTACGGTAAGAGCAGTGAGACTATGGAACTCTCTGCCTGAGGAGGTGGTGATGGTGAGTACAATAAAGGAATTCAAGAGGGGCCTGGATGTATTTCTGGAGTGTAATAATATTACAGGCTATAGCTACTAGAGAGGGGTCGTTGATCCAGGGAGTTATTCTGATTGCCTGATTGGAGTCGGGAAGGAATTTTTAATCCCCTAAAGTGAGGAAAATTGGATTCTACCTCACAGGTTTTTTTTGCCTTCCTCTGGATCAACTTGCAGGATAACAGGCCGAACTGGATGGACAAATGTCTTTTTTCGGCCTTATGTACTATGTTACTATGTTACTATGTATGATGCCCTCCTTTGTGTAATATAGGGTGTATTGGAGTGTCAGTTGCTTGTAATTTTTTTATGAAGCCCTTTCACTTAGTACATAGGGTTTATGAGTGTAGGAGTCCCACTACCTGAACAATTATACCACAATGTGAATGAGGCCCTCCTTTATGTGATATACAGGTTGTATCAGAGTGCCTCCTCCTTGTAATTTTTGGCAGCACTTGCACTTTATATACAAGTAAATATACAGGATAGAATATTTCCTAACAGTTTTTCATCTAAAATTGATTTTATCTTCGGTTTTGAGCGTATTATTGTCAGTTATTGTCAGTTTGTAAAAGTGGCGTACTACTCGAACAACATCGTTGCCAGCAGCGACCTGGGAGTCAAAGATGCATCCAGACATATTCCCCATGCTGTTCCCTAACCATTTCAGTGGTGTTTCCATTCATTTCTGACCTTTTCCTATGAACCATATACCCTCCCCTCTTCGTTTTTTAAAAAAATTTTCACAATGAGGTTTTTCCTATTGCTGTCCCTAGCGCCTTCTCACGTCTGTCCCTGCACTCAGAACGCTGCAAAATGTCTGAATCTAAGATGGCTGCCATATTTATTGGGCTGTGACATCACAGGGCTGGCTGGCTACTGATTGGCTGCATGCATGGCATTATCCCGCCTTCCCACAGTTCCTTGCCCCAGGTCCTCACACGTGTAGCTGCCATTTTAGGAAAAATTGCGATTCGTTATCGATTCGGATCGAATTCTACTTTGTCAGCTTCAATTCGCTCATCTCTAGTAATATTAGCAGAGTAGAAAAGTATACCGGCCTCCCCCAGCCACTGTTATACTCCAATGGAGTTTGTGCCTTCAGTTTGCCATTTTCCAATGTTTTGGGGCCTCCCCAAATGAAAAAAAAAGAAAAATTTGAAAAAACTAAAACACAAAAAGAGTGTTGGCTACCTCCTCTGCCTCTTCCACTTATACCACCACATCCACCTCCTCCTCCATTCGGACCTCCACCTCCTGGTTTAAGATTATTATTTGTTATTGTAACGGTCACGTCCACACACACACAGGGGGAAGGGTAGTGACCACTGCGCTCCACCCTCACTCCTGGCCCTGCCTACTTGCCTCACGAGTCCTGATGACAGGGGACAACTGGACGGCAGTCCCTAACTTAGGATATGTGCAGGGAAGACAGACAAGACAAAATACGGAACATGAACGGACCGGGTCAGAACCAAGAGAGCTACGCAGTACAACGGATTAAGCAAAGAATGGTCAGGAGAAGCCGGGGTCAAATACCAGGAGAGTAGCGAAGTACAAGAGGAGTCCTAAGAGAGTAGTCAGGTGGGAGCCGAGGTCACAATACCAGGATGTATGCGCAGTACAGGAGGAGCAGGCAGAGGATCGTCAGGGAACAGGATCAGGTAAATATTCAGTAGTTCAACAAATAGCCAGGAACCTAGAAATTAACAGGCAACCTGTAGCCAGCAGGCTGCCTGTATTTATAGTGGGGAGTGAGGGTCATGTGACGTGGCCAGCGTCACATGACCGACAGACCAACCAGTCGAGCACTGAGTGATCAGCTCGGCGCTCAAGGCAGACTAGGAGCAGGGAGCCACCCAGCTAGTAAAGCCGCCCTGGGAATGAGGTCAAACACAGAACCTCATTCCAAAAGCTAAGCAACAGTTCTGCGGGCAATGGGGGGCCGAGTGCGCCTTCGGAACCCCGTGACAGTACCCCCCCTTTTACGAGGGGCCACCGGACCCAAGACTTCAGGCGATGGCTTTTCAGGGTGTTCTAAATGAAATTTACGAACCAGTCTAGGAGCATGAACCTCCCTGGCAGGTACCCAAGATCTCTCTTCAGGTCCATACCCCTTCCAGTGAATCAGATACTGCAAGGAGTTACGCACCTTCCTGACATCCACTATTTTAGACACGACATACTCAACAGCATCATTAACAAGAACCGGCGGAGGCGAGGCTTTCGATGGTACTACCGGTTCAAAATATTTTTTAAGTAGAGATTTATGGAACACATTATGAATGTGGAATGACTCGGGCAGCTCCAACCTAAATGATACCGGGTTAATCACCTCCGTGATCTTATATGGACCAATAAAACGAGGAGCAAATTTTCTAGAAGCTACCTTGAGAGATAGATTCTTGGAGGACAACCATACTTTATCCCCAACCTGAAAATTCACCCCCCTTGAACGTCTCCTATCGGCCTTGAGTTTTTGAGAACTTTGAGCCTTTTCTAGGTTCGATTGAACCCGGGCCCAAACTGTGCACAGTTCGGAGGAGAGTTTATCAGCTTCAGGGTTAGAGGAGGAGACGGACGACCCAGAATGAAAACGGGGATGAAAACCATGGTTACAAAAGAAAGGGGAGACCCCAGCAGAAGAATTGACACGGTTATTCAGAGCAAATTCAGCCAACGGAAGGAATTTGACCCATAATAGCTGGTCATCAGCAACATACAACCTCAGGAATTGTTCCACAGACTGATTAAGGCGTTCAGTCTGCCCATTACTCTCAGGATGGTAGGCGGAAGAAAAAGACAATGAAATTTTACATCTTTGACAGAAGGCCCTCCAGAATTTGGACACAAACTGCACACCCCTGTACGAAACAATATTTTCCGGGATGCCATGTAAACGAACAATCTCTCTCACAAAAATAGACGCCAGGGTTTTAGCATTCGGAAGTTTAGACAGGGGAATGAAATGAACCATCTTGCTAAACCTATCGACCACTACCCAAACCACAGTCTTACCCTCCACCAGCGGTAGGTCAGTTATAAAGTCCATCGAGATATGGGACCAGGGTCTACTGGGAATGGGTAGGGGTCGTAGGTTACCAGCAGGGCGAGTCCTAGGTGTCTTAGACCTGGCACAAACCTCACAGGCTGACACGTAGGACTTGACATCCCTGGTCAGAGTGGGCCACCAATAAGATCTAGAAACCAGATCCTTAGTGCCCTCAATACCCGGATGTCCACAAAAGGCAGAATCGTGACACTCACCCAACAGCTGGAGACGAAATTGTATGGGAACAAACAACTTATCTGTTGGGGTGGATGCCGGTGCCAGATGTTGTTCAGCCTTAATGCGAGCCGAGATATCCTGGGTTAGAGCCGCTAAGAAGATGTTTGCTGGTAGGATGGATTCAGGCGGCGTCTCAGTGGGTTGAAAAGCATGGAAGCTCCGAGATAATGCGTCTGCCTTCACATTTTTACTTCCCGGCCTGAACGTAATGGAGAAATCAAAACGGGTAAAAAACAGAGCCCATCGGGCTTGTCGGGGATTCAACCTCTTAGCGGACTCGAGAAACATTAGGTTTTTATGGTCAGTGACAACAGTTACTCGATGCCTTGCCCCCTCCAAAAAATGTCTCCACTCCTCAAATGCCCATTTAATGGCCAACAGCTCCCTATTCCCTATGTCGTAGTTTCTCTCCGTGGGAGAGAATTTCCTAGAGAAGAAGGCACACGGTCTCAGGTTAGTGAGGCTAGCAGGACCTTGTGAAAGGACTGCTCCTACGTCGTCCTCGGACGCATCCACCTCCACAATAAAGGGTCTCTCCTGATCAGGCTGGATCAGAATGGGAGCGCTACTAAATGCCTTTTTTAATGTTTCAAATGAAGACATGGCCTTGGTAGACCAATTCTCCAAATCCGCCCCTTTCTTAGTAAGGTCGGTCAATGGCTTAGCAATTACAGAAAAATTCATGATAAATTTACGGTAGTAATTAGCGAAACCCAAAAACCGTTGTAAAGCCTTTAAGGATGAAGGTCTTACCCATTCCTTAATTGCTAAAACCTTACCAGGATCCATCTTAAAGGCGTGAGGAGTCAAAACATGCCCTAGAAACAGTATCTCCTGTACACAAAAGACACATTTCTCTTGCTTAGGGGATAGCTGGTTCTCCCTCAACACCTCTAATACTTGTTTGACATGGGACACATGAGATTCGAAATCAGGAGAGAATATCAAAATGTCGTCAAGATAGACAATAATAAATTTACCTAAGAACTCCCTAAGAATATCGTTCATTAAGTTTTGGAACACAGCTGGGGCATTGCTGAGTCCAAAAGGCATCACCTGATATTCAAAGTGTCCTATCGGAGTATTGAACGCTGTCTTCCATTCGTCTCCCTCCTTGATTCGGATTAGATTGTATGCCCCTTTCAGGTCAATCTTGGAAAACCAGGTTGCCCCCAAAACCTGGTTAAATAAATCCGGAATCAATGGGAGAGAGTATCTATTTTGGACAGTGATTTTATTTAATCTCCGGTAATCAATACAAGGCCTAAGACCACCATCCTTCTTTTTAACAAAGAAAAACCCTGCTCCCAAAGGAGAGACTGAAGGTCTAATATGCCCTTTAGCAAGGCTCTCCTTAATATAATCTTCCATAGCCTTGCGTTCGGGCCCTGAAAGATTATAAATTCGACCTTTAGGAAATTCGGCACCCTCAATTAGCTCTATGGCGCAATCATAAGGTCTATGGGGGGGTAGAACCTCTGGAGTAAAGGACGAGAACACATCAGAATATTCCTTAATAACAGAGGGTAATGTATTAGACCTTACTGAAACCCCAGCCTGGACCACGGACAAGCATGAGTCACACTTAGGTCCCCATTTCACCAACTCTCCTTTGGACCAATCAATTGTGGGGTTATATAAACGGAGCCATGGCAACCCTAGTACCACCTCAACCGGTAGGTTCTCCAGGACTAGAAGAGAACATCTCTCAGAGTGGCACACACCCACGGACAGAGAAATTTCAGAGGTACATGACCTCACCGTACCACCAATCAGGGGAGTAGAATCAATAGCCATGACATGGATAGGTGTAGGTAAAGCAAACATTGGAATACCCAATTTACAAGCAAACTCAAAGTCAATAAAGCTGGCCGCTGAACCGGAGTCAATAAAGGCCTTACCCGGCCACTTATTAACCCCCAGAGAAATTGTTATGGGTACCAAAAGCTTACCTTTAGAAAAATCAGGGTGTACCTGGTCTTTAGGTTGTCTTGCCTTAGAAGACTTGTCAGAGAGGTCCCTCTTAGGACACTTGTTGATCCAATGGCCAGGATCTCCACAGTAGAAGCACTCTCCGCGTCTGCGACGAAGATTACCCCGGGTCATGCCAACCTGCATGGGTTCCTCGGTGGAGACCTCAGTGTTGTCCCTGGAAAAGGCCTCTGGCTGGACCACCATCTGAGAACAGAACTGTCGTTCTTGTCGTCTCTCTCTAACTCGTCTGTCAAGTCGGACAACTAGGGTCATCATCTCCTCTAAGGTCTCAGGAATTTGGTAATTGACCAATAGATCTTTTAAATTATCAGATAGACCAGACCTAAACTGACTCTTCAGGGCTGGTTCATTCCATCCTGAGGGGACACACCACTGTCTGAATTGGGTGCAATACTCCTCCGCAGGGAGATGGCCCTGAACCAGTGCCCTAAGAGCTGTCTCGGCTACCAGGGCCCTGTCTGGTTCGTCATAGAGGGTACCCAGGGCCTGAAAAAACCCCTCCACAGAAGTTAGACAACTGGCCCCAGGAGGTAACGAAAATGCCCAGTCCTGGGGATCACCCTGTAGTAGAGAAATGATAATCCCCACGCGTTGGCTCTCAGGACCGGAGGACACGGGGCGCAAATGGAAGTAGAGTTTGCAATTCTCCTTAAAGGAGAGAAACCTTTTCCGGTCTCCAGAAAAGGGTTCTAGGAGCTTGATCTGGGGTTCAAAATATGGACTGGAGGACAGAGGAGTGGAAGAACCTTGCCCTAACTCACAAGAACGGAGTTTCTCTCCTAGCTCCTGCACCCTCTGTGTCAAGTTAGAGACATGGTCAGTCAGGGTAGTAAGAGGATTCATGATACAGTGGTTATTGGGCCTGTTAATCTGTAACGGTCACGTCCACACACACACAGGGGGAAGGGTAGTGACCACTGCGCTCCACCCTCACCCCTGGCCCTGCCTACTTGCCTCACGAGTCCTGATGACAGGGGACAACTGGACGGCAGTCCCTGACTTAGGATATGTGCAGGGAAGACAGACAAGACAAAATACGGAACATGAACGGACCGGGTCAGAACCAAGAGAGCTACGCAGTACAACGGATTAAGCAAAGAATGGTCAGGAGAAGCCGGGGTCAAATACCAGGAGAGTAGCGAAGTACAAGAGGAGTCCTAAGAGAGTAGTCAGGTGGGAGCCGAGGTCACAATACCAGGATGTATGCGCAGTACAGGAGGAGCAGGCAGAGGATCGTCAGGGAACAGGATCAGGTAAATATTCAGTAGTCCAACAAATAGCCAGGAACCTAGAAATTAACAGGCAACCTGTAGCCAGCAGGCTGCCTGTATTTATAGTGGGGAGTGAGGGTCATGTGACGTGGCCAGCGTCACATGACCGACAGACCAACCAGTCGAGCACCGAGTGATCAGCTCGGCGCTCAAGGCAGACTAGGAGCAGGGAGCCACCCAGGTAGTAAAGCCACCCTGGGAATGAGGTCAAACACAAAACCTCATTCCAAAAGCTAAGCAACAGTTCTGCGGGCAATGGGGGACCGAGTGCACCTTCGGAACCCCGTGACAGTTATATTGTCAGAATAGTCAAAATGTCTATAGGTCACACACAGAATTAGCAGACAAATAAAAAAAATAAAGAAAACCCCCCCACCACCAAAACAGTGTTGGCTTCCACCTACACCACCACATCCACAGCCTCCTCAACTTCCTTCTCCACTTGGACCTCCGCCTCCTGGTTCAAGATTGTTATTTTTTATTTTTAGGTATTTTATGTTATTTTAAGCCATTTCCCTATCCACATTTGTTTGCATGGCAATTGTCCTGCCATTTTCAGCCGCAAGGTTCGGGTCCCAATTGACTTGGATGGGGTTCAAGTTTGGGTACCCGAATCGCACAGTGGAACAAAGTTTGGCCGAACCCATTGAACCTGAACATCCACGGGTTCGCTCATCGTTAATCTAATACCAAACAGTGTACATATCAAGTAAGGGCAAAAAAACAAGCAAAGTCAAATTCAAAATACAGTGGCAAATTCAGAGAAACAGACAAAAGGCCCGTGATCCACAGCAACAAACAAAAAAGGAGCTAATGAGGCAGGAATTCAAATCACAGGCAACTGTGGCCAGCAGCTGCTTTCCTAACTAGTCAACCCTCAGGATGCAGGTGATGTTGGCACCGAGCCCGATTGGCCCGGCATCCATTCTTCCTTATAGGTCAACTAACCCCACTGTTAGTGAGGATGGTTTCCATAGCAACAGAGTTATGGTGGAAGAGCTGCTATAGTGTGGCCACTCTCACCACAGAAGGGCAGACAGCAAGAGTTTTAGTGAACAATAATTCTACCATAATTCACATCCCAATTTCACATCCATAACACTGTGTAAGTGAAGGGATAATGCATCACATTGTCTAGTTGAATAGAAGTAGTAGTGCAGAAGTAGTAGTGAACTAGAGTTGAGCGGACACCTGGATGTTCGGGTTCGACGGGTTCGGCCGAACTTCGGAAAAAAGTTTGAGTTCGGGACCCGAACTTGACCCCGAACCCGAACCCCATTGAAGTCAATAGGGACCCGAACTTTTGAGCACTAAAATGGCTGTAAAAATGTCATGGAAAGGGCTAGAGGGCTGCAAATGGCGTCAAAATGTGGTTAAGAGCGGGCAAGTGCTCTGCAAACAATGTGGATAGGGAAATGACTTTAAATAACCTAAAATACGTAAAAATAAAAAATAATAATCTTGATCTAGGAGGTCCAGATCCATATGGAGTAGGAGGTTGAGGAGGCGGTGGATGTGGCGGTGTAGGTGGAAGCGGCGGTGGAGGAGGAGGTAGCCTACACTGGTTTTTGGTTTAAATTTTTTTTTTTAAAATTAGGGTACAATTAGGGTACACCCCAAAACATTGGGAAATATAACCTGTGATGACACCCTCCAGTCATGCTAAAAACACACGTTCAGACAATACACTGGCTGCAGGGCAGGCCAGCACCTCCAAGGGGTAAAGGGCAAGCTCAGGCCATGTGCCCAATTTGGAGACCCAGAAGTTGCAGGGGCTGACCCCTGTCAGTCATTTCGCGTAGGCGTGTGCACACTTACTGCCCCACCATGTCGCACATCCCCGTGATGTTAACGATCCAATTTGATATCAACTTTCGATGTTCTTTTATGCGCCTACCATGGTGATCACGGGTGGCGGGGAATCAGGGTTCCAGGCCAGAGAGGGAGCGTGAGAAAGAGAGACCACATCCAAGGGAGGATTCATTTTTTCAAATTTAAAATTAGAGTTGAAATATGGGAGATTGTATAATGTCAACCAAAGAATGTAACAGAAAAATAATTGAAATTTATTAAGCTGTCAACTAGGTAGAGGAGGGGTATATTACACCCAAAAATTTGTTAATTTCACCATAAAATGTAACTGACAATTTTTATTTTTACCGGCCTACTAGGTATAGCAGTGGTACTATACACCCAAAAATTGGTTAATTTCACCCGAAAAAGTAAATGACCATTTTTTTTTTTTAACCTGTCTACTAGGTATAGCAGTGGTACTATACAGCCAAAAATTGGTTAATTTCACCATAAAATGTAACTGACAATTATTTTTTTTTTAACGGTCCACTAGGTATAGCAATGGTACTATACACACCAAAATTTGGTGAATTTCACCCTAAAATGTAAATGACAAAGTAGCAAAATGATATAAAATAAAACACGTACAAAATTTTTTTTCATTGATTTATGAGGTGGAGTTCCATATGGAGTAGGAGTTTGAGGAGGCGGTGGACGTAGCAGAGTAGGTGGAAGCGGCGGTAGACGAGATAGCCAACACAGGTTTTTGGTTTTAATTTAATTTTGTAAAATTAAGGTACACTCCAAAAGAGTGTGAAATATCCAAAATACAAACATGAGCAATTGGGCTGCAGTATAACAATGGCTGCTTTGTGCCGATATACATGTCTATTCTGCACAAGGTACGGACAAGTCCTGAGGGATCCATGCCTGGTTCATTTTAATGAACGTGAGCTTGTCCACATTGTGTCACCGCCAGCTCTGTGAGAAGGTCTGTTAGACGTTATTCGCTACCTCTTGCATGACGTTCTTTGTTTTGGTTTCACTTTGTCATCTCCTTTCCTTCTCCCAGCTGTCACCTATTTGCACTGATTATTTCCCTTTATATTCCCTCCCATACTGACTCACTTTGCGGTTTATACTTCTTCCTGGATGAGTTGTTCACTGCTGGATGCTGCTTCTCCTGATTCCTCAGATAAGTCTGTTTCCTTTATTTGTGTTTGCTTGCTGGCTTGATTGTTGGTGACCCTGACTCCGTCCGTATTAAGTGCAGGGAGCTGGTGGTCGTGTCCCCTCACTATTATAGAGTTTTCAGGTGTCACATAATATAAAGGTACGAGGGCATGCAATCGTCTACCATAAAGACCTTTGCATGGGCATAGCAGGGAGAGCTCTAGGGGTTTTATAGGGTTCACCCATGTGCTCCTTAGTTTGGGATCAAGCCAGTCAGATGTTTATTTATAAGTTCCAGCTTTCTGCAACACCATCCGTGACATTATAAACCGCCATAACCGTCTTAAGCATGGATCCGGTTTCAGCCTTGATTGACCGCATGCAAGGTCTTTCACTGGAGGTAGCAGATCTCCGTAAAACTGTGTCTCAGTTTCAGGTGACCGGTTCTGCTTGCGTACATGGAGTTTGTTCCGAGCCTAAGATCTCGCTTCCGGATACGTTCTCCGGGGGTAGTGAGAATTTTGTTTGCTTTAGAGAGGCTTGCAAACTCAATTTTCGCCTACTTTAACATTCCTCTGGTGATGAGGAGCAGCGGTGGGGATCATCATCTCGCTGCTCAGGGATAACGCTCAGTCTTGGACCTTTTCGCTGCCGGTCGGGGCACGGCCCCTCCGATCAGAGGATGAATTTTTTGTAGCCCTGGGGCAGATATATGATGACCCGGATCGTATTGCTCTGGCTGAATCTAAACTGCGTCTTGTACTGGTTGGAATGATGCTGCACTCCGAAGGCAATTTTGCCATGGTCTTTCGGAAAGATTGAAAGATGCATTTGCTTTTCATGAGAGACCAGCCTCGTTACAATCTGCCATGTCTCTAGCTGTTCGTATTGACAGGCGTCTTAGAGAGAGAGAGAGGAGACTACTCCTTCCTGTCATATTCAGTCCAAGGACAGTTGGGCTGTCTCATTCAGTGCGCAGGGGTCTCAGTCTCTCTCAATCCCCTCTGAGGAGGAGGCCATGCAGCTGGGTTTGCTTGCCTCTGATATTGGAGGATTCAGCTCTCAGAGGAGGGTTTGTTTCTTTTGTGGGGGTATAAATCATTTGGCTAATGTTTGCCCCTCTAGGAGATTCATTGAGTTTTCTGAGGGTAATAAAAGGAAAACAAAAAGAAAAAACCCTCTAAAAAATTCCCATTTGCTACTATTGGCAAGGTTGATGCGGAAATTGAAGGTTTGCCATTTACTTGTAGTTCCCGTTTTCTCCTACCTGCCAGAGTGGCGCTAGACAGCAAGAACATTGTTTGTGGGATTTTTGTAGATAGTGGAGTAGCTGTCAATCTCATTGATAATCAATTTGCAATAACGCATGGTTTCCAGGTATGCACTTTGGAAAAGGATATACCTGTTTTTGCTATCGATTCCGCTCCACTTTCTCAAAGATCGTTAAAGGGCATAGTTCACAATATCCTTTTGACTGTGGGTGACGCTCATGTTGAGGATATGTCATGTTTCGTCTTAAGCGGATTACCTACTCCTCTAGTGTTGGGGCTACCCTGGCTCACTAAACATAACCCCACCATTGATTGGCAAGCAAGGCAAATAAATGGTTGGAGTGAGTTTTGCAGAGAGAATTGCCTCACGGCGTCTCTTTCGGAGGTTTCTACCAAGACTGTGCCATCTTTTCTCTCAGAATTTTCGGATGTGTTTTTCGAGAGTGGTGTCCAGGAGTTGCCCCGCACCGGGAGTACGACTGCCCTATTAATCTCATCCCAGGCGCCAAACTGCCAAAATCACGTTTATACAATCTCTCCCAACCAGAAAGAGTCGCTATGCGTACTTATATCTCTGAGAGCCTGAGAAAGGGACACATCCGACCCTCGAAGTCACCTGTTGCCGCTGTTTTTTTTTTTTGTTAAGAAAAAAGATGGTTCTTTAAGACCTTGTCTGGATTTCAGGGAGCTGAACCGTATCACGATTCGTGACCCTTATCCGCTTCCTCTGATCCCGGACCTGTTTAACCAGATTGTTGGGGCTAAGGTTTTTTCTAAGGCTACTTTCACACTAGCGTTCGGAGCGGGTCAATCTGATGTTTCATCAGACGGATTCGCTCCTATAATGCAGACGTTTGCATCCGTCCAGAACGGATCCGTCTGCATTATAACTTAGAAAAATTTCTAAGTGTGAAAGTAGCAACGGATCCGTCCAGACTTTACATTGAAAGTCAATGGGGGCTGATCCGTTTAAAGATTGAGCCATATAGTGTCATCTTCAAACGGATCCGTCCCCATTGACTTACATTGTAAGTCTGGACGGATCCGCTTGCCTCCGCACGGCCAGGCGGACACCCGAACGCTGCAAGCAGCGTTCAGGTGTCCGCTCGCTGAGCGGAGGCTGAACGCTGGCAGACTGATGCATTCTCAGCGGATCCGCCTCCACTGAGAATGCATTAGGGCTGGACGGCTGCGTTCGGGGCCGCTTGTGAGCCCCTTCAAACGGAGCTCACGAGCGAACACCCGAACGCAGGTGTGAAAGTAGCCTAAGTTGGATTTAAGAGGGGCATACAACCTAGTCAGGGTCAGGGAAGGGGACGAATGGAAGACGGCCTTCAATACCCCTGAGGGTCATTTCGAGAATTTGGTTATGCCCTTTGGTTTGATGAATGCTCCAGCCGTCTTCCAACATTTTGTGAACAGCATTTTTCATCATTTAATGGGGAAATTTGTACTGGTGTATCTGGATGACATTTAGATTTTTTCTCCTGATTTCAAGACTCATCGAGACCACCTACGTCAGGTCTTGTTGATTCTGCAGGATAATAAATTGTACGTTAAACTGGAAAAATGTGTGTTTGCGGCTCCGGAGATTCAATTTCTTGGTTTTCTTCTCTCCGCTTCTGGTTTTCGCATGGACCCTGAGAAGGTCAGCGCTGTGCTTGATTGTGAGCTTCCTGAGAATCAGAAGGCGCTGATGCGGTTTTTGGGTTTTGCCAATTATTACAGAAAGTTCATTTTGAATTATTCCTCTGTTGTTAAGCCACTCACTGATATGACTAAAAAGGGGGTAGATTTTTCTTCGTGGTCAGTAGATGCGCTTAAAGCCTTTTCTAGTATCAAAGAGAGTTTTGCTTCCGCTCCCATTTTGGTACATGATGTCTCTCTACCTTTTATTGTTGAGGTGGACGCTTCTGAGGTGGGTGTGGGTGCGGTCTTATCTCAGGGTCCCTCTCCTGCCAAATGGCGACCGTGTGCCTTTTTCTTAAGGAAACTCTCCTCTGCAGAGAGAAATTACGATGTGGGAGATAGGGAGTTGTTGGCCATCAAATTAGCTTTTGAGGAATGGCGCCATTGGTTAGAGGGAGCCAGACACCCTAATACCGTGTTTACAGACCATAATAATCTGGCCTACTTGGAATTGTTACGTTCCGCCCTGGGGTTAAAAATGTGAAGGCGGATGCCCTGTCACGTTGTTTTCCGGCAGGGGGGAACTTTGAAGATCCAGGTCCCATTTTGGCTGAAGGGGTGGTCGTCTCTGCTCTTTATCCTGATTTGGAGGCAGAGGTTCAGGCAGCCTAGGCAGAAGCTCCTGATCTTTGTCCCCCTGGGAGGTTGTTTGTGCCTCTCGCTTTACGACACAAGGTTTTTAAGGAGCACCACAATACTGTCCTTGCTGGGCACCCGGGGAGCAGAGCCACAGTGGATCTCATTGCTCGGAGATTCTGGTGGCCGGCTCTTCGTAAGACGGTTGAGGGTTTTGTGGCAGCCTATGAGACCTGCGCTTGTGCCAAGGTCCCTCATTCACGGCCATCGGGTTCTCTCCTCCCGTTACCCATTCCTTCCCGTCCTTGGACGCATCTGTCCATGGACTTCATTACGGACCTGCCTCGTTCCTCGGGGAAGACTGATTCTGGTAGTAGTGGACCGTTTTAGCAAAATGGCGCATTTCATTCCCTTTCCTTGGTTACCCAATGCTAAGACGCTGGTGCAAGTGTTTGTTGATCACATTGTTAAATTGCATGGCATTCCTTCAGACATCGTTTCTGATAGGGGCACGCAATTTGTTTCCAGATTCTGGAAGGCCTTCTGTTCTCGTTTGAGAGTTCGGTTGTCGTTCTCTTCTGCTTTTCACCCGCACGCAGTCGAATGATCAGACCGAACGCGTCAATCAGAATCTGGAGACATATCTGCGCTGTTTTGTGGCGGAGAATCAGGAGGATTGGTGTTCTTTTTTGTCCCTTGCTGAGTTTGCTTTAAATAACCGTCGCCAGGAGTCCTCTGATAAGTCACCATTTTTTTGTGCATATGGGTTTCATCCGCAGTTTGGGACATTCTCTGGAGAGGGGTCTTCTGGTTTACCTGATGAGGAGAGATTTTCCTCATCTTTGTCATTTATTTGGCAAAAGATTCAGGGTAATCTGAAGAGGATGAGTGAGAGATATAAGTGTGTGGCGGATAAGAGACGTGTGCCTGGTCCGGACCTGAATGTGGGGGATCTGGTGTGGTTGTCTACAAAGAATATCAAACTGAAGGTTCCCTCCTGGAAGTTGGGTCCTAGGTTTATTGGGCCTTACAAGATCTTGTCCGTCATCAATCCCGTTGCCTTTCGTCTTGATCTTCCTCAGACTTGGAAGATCCATAATGTTTTTCACAGGTCCCTATTAAAACCTTATGTCCAACCCACTGTACCCTCCTCTTTGCCTCCTCCTCTGATTGCTGGCTTGATTGTAGGTGACCCTGACTTCGTCCGTATTAAGTGCAGGGAGTCGGTGGTCGTGTCCCCTCACTATTATAGGGTTTTCAGGTGTCACATAGTATAAGGTACGAGGGCATGCAATCGTCTACCATAAAGACATTTGCATGGGCATAGCAGTCAGGGAGACCTCTAGGGGTTTTATAGGGTTCACCCATAGGCTCCTTAGTTTGGGATCAAGCCAGTCGGATGTTTATTTATAAGTTCCATCTTTCTGCAACACCATCCGTGACACATTGGCTATGGACAGGCGGCTGCGCTTGTCTGTGACTCCCCCTGCCGTGCTAAACACACGTTCAGATAATACATTGACTGCAAGGCAGGCCAGCACCTCCAAGGCATAAAGGGCAAGCTCAGGCCATGTGCCCAATTTGGAGACCCAGAAGTTGAAGGGGGCAGACCCGTCATTCAGTACGTGTAGGCGTGTGCACACATACTGCTCCACCATGTTGGTGAAATGCTGCCTCCTGCTAAGACGTTCCATATCAGCTGGTGGTGCTGGTTGTTGTGGCGTGCTGACAAAGCTTTTCCACATTTCGGCCATGCTAACCCTGCCTTCTGAGGTGCTGACGGTGCCCCAGCTGCGTTGGCGACCTCTGCCTTCGCCTTGTGCTTCCACTGTGCCCCCATTGTCAGGTAGGAATGCCACCAGCAGCGCGTCTACCAGCGTGCGCTTGTACTTGCGCATCTTACGATCACGCTCCAGTGAGGGAATTTAGGATGGTATGTTGTCCTTGTAACGGGGATCCAGCAGCGTGGCCAACCAGTAATCAGCACAAGTTAGAATGTAGGCAACATTCGTTGCGGAAACACTGCAGCATGTAATCGCTCATGTGTGCCAGGCTGCCCAGAGGTAACGGAAAGCTGTCCTCTGTGGGAGGTGTATCATCTGTTTCCTCTGTATCCCCCCATCCACGCACCAGTGATGGCCATGAGCTGGTCTGGGTGCCACCCTGCTGTAAACATGGTTCCTCCTCCTCCATCTCCTCCTCCTCATCCTCCAGAACTGTGCCCTGGCTGGACAATTGTGTACCTTGGGTTTGTTGGTGCAGGAACCCACCCTCAGAGCCACTTGGGAATGACTGGCTGGAAACCCTACGAAATTATCCCTCTTCCTCCTCCTGTGCCACATCCTTTTCCATCATCGCCAGGAGGGTTTTTTCAAGGAGGCTTAGAAGTGGGATAGTAACGCTGAGAACGGCGTTATCGGCACTGGCCATGTTGGTGGAGTACTCGAAACAGCGCAATAAGGAACACAGGTCTCGCATGGAGGCCCACTCATTGGTGGTGAAGTGGTGCTGTTCCGCCGAGCGACTCACCCGTGCGTGCTGCAGCTGAAACTCCACTATCGCCTGCTGCTGCTCGCATAGTCTGGCCAGCATGTGCAAGGTGGAGTTCCACCTTGTAGGCACGTCGCATATGAGGCGGTGAGCGGGAAGGCCGAAGTTACGCTGCAGCGCTGACAGGAGAGCAGCAGGGTGAGAACGCTGAAAGCGCGCACAGATGCGCACTTTATGCAGCAGCTCTGACATGTCGGGGTAATTTTTTACGGAATCTCTGCAACACCAAATTCAGCACATGCGCCAGGCAAGGGATGTGCGTCAAACCGGCTAGTCCCAGAGCTGCTACGAGATTTTGCCCATTATCGCACACCACTAGGCCGGGCTTGAGGCTGACTGGCACAAACCACTCATCGGTCTGTTGTTCAAGGCCCGTCCACAGCTCCTGCGTGGTGTGGGGTTTGTCCCCCAAACAGATAAGTTTTAAAACTGCCTGCTGTCTTTTACCCCTGGCTGTGCTGAAGTTGGTGGTGAAGGTGTTACGCTGACCGGATGAAGAGCTGGTAGAGGAGGAGGAAGCAGAGTAGGAGGAGGAAGCAACAGGAGGCAAACTGAAGCGCCCTGCAATCCTCGGTGGTTGAAGGACATGCGCCAAACTGCTATCCGCCTCAGGCCCAGCCACCACTGCATTTACCCAGTGTGCTGTTACAGAGATATAACTGCCCTGACCGTGCTTACTGGTCCACATATCCGTAGTCAGGTGCACCTTGCCACAGATGGCGTTGCGCAGTGCACACCTGATTTTGACCCCTACTTGGTTGGGCAGGGAAGGGATGGCTCGCCTTGAAAAGTAGTGGCGGCTGGGCCATAAGGCCTTTAAAACTATCCGTCTCCACCAGACGAAATGACAGCATTTCAAAGGCCAGTAATTTAGAAATGATGGCATTCAGGGCTAGGTTTCGCGGGTGGGTAGGGGGGTACTTCCTCTTCCTCTCCAGCGTTTGGAATATGGAAGGCTGAACGCTTCCGTGGGACATTGTGGAGATGCTTGGTGACCCAGGTGTTGGTGTTGCTGGCAGATCCTCTGTTTGCGGGGTGCCACGTGGCACTGTCACTCCAGAGGTGGATGAAGAGGCCACGACTGCAGCAGAAGAGGAAGCAGGAGGAGCCAGAGACCTTTTTTTGTTTTTGAGATGTCTACTCCACTGCATCTCGTGCTTTGCACTTAAATGCCTGGTCATGCAGGTAGTGCTCAGGTTGAGAACGTTTATGCCTCGCTTCAGGCTCTGATTGCACAGCGTGCAAACCACTCGTGTCTTGTCGTCAGCACATTGTCTGAAGAACTGCCACACCAGGGAACTCCTTGGAGCTGGCTTTGGTGTGCTTGGTCCCTTGCTGCGGTGGGCAGTAGGAGGCGTACTGTCTAGAGGACGGCCGCTCCGCTTTTGCACCCTGCTCCCTCTTCTGCTGTGCTGGTGGCTCTGTGCGACTACTTCCTCTTCCTTCGAACTACATAGGTCACTCGCATGACCTTGATTCCATGTGGGGTCGAGGACCTCATCGTCCTCCACATCATCTTTCACCCAGTCTTCACCCCTGCCTTCCTTGTCGGTCTGCACACTTTCGAAAGCCCCAGCAGTTGGCACCTGTGTTTCGTTATCATCCGAGACGTGCTGCGATGGTCCTCCCATGTACTCATCTTGAAAGATAAGTGGTTGGGCATCAGTGCACTCAATCTCTTCCACTTCTGGGGCAGGGCTAGGTGGATGGGCCTGGGAAACCCTGCTAACAGAGTCATCAAAAAGCAGAAGAGACTGCATGACTTGGGGCTCAGACTGCTTGGCTGATTCGCAAGGGGGTGAGGTGAAAGACTGATGGACATCGGCTGCAGGTGCCAACTGTGGTCTTTCAGCAGGAGACTGGGTGGGATACAATGTGAAGAAACTGGATCCACTGTCAGCAACCCAATCTACTATAGCCTGTACTTGTTCAGGCCTCACCATTCGTAGAGCAACATTAGACACGACCAAATACCGCTGCAGGTTTTGTCGCCTACTCGCACCTGAGAAAGGGGTTTCACTTGAGCCTGTAGCTGGCACAGATCGACCACGTCCTCTCCCTACAACAGGAGCTCCACCAGCAGCACCACGACCTGGGCCACGTCCCTTATTTGACACTCTCCTCATATTTTTCGAATTTAGGATCTTGCCCTAAATGGGTGTTTAATTAATAGTAGAATAGAACGACAGTATGTAGAGGAAGTATCTCACAGGGCCTGAGCCAGTGTAGGCCTGAAGTAAATATATCTTTGCCCAAAATGGCTGTATTTCAAATGGATGTATTTCAAATGCCTGATTTAAACCCCTGTATGTAGAGGGAGTATCTCACACGGTCTGAACGCCTGTAGGCCTGAAGTAAATATATCTTTGCACAAAATGGCTGAATTTCAAATACTTGATTCAAACCCCTGTATGTAGAGGGAGTATCTCACATGGTCTGAACGCCTGTAGGCCTGAAGTAAATATATCTTTGCACAAAATGGCTGTATTTCAAATTGCTGTATTTCAAATGCCTGATTCAAACCCCTGTATGTAGAGGGAGTATCTCACACGGTCTGAACCACTGTAGGCCTGAAGTAAATATATCTTTGCACAAAATGGCTGAATTTCAAATACTTGATTCAAACCCCTGTATGTAGAGGGAGTATCTCACATGGTCTGAACGCCTGTAGGCCTGAAGTAAATATATCTTTGCACAAAATGGCTGTATTTCAAATTGCTGTATTTCAAATACCTGATTGAAACCCCTGTATGTAGAGGGAGTATCTCACACGGTCTGAACCACTGTAGTCCTGAAGTAAATATATCTTTGCCCAAAATGGATGTATTTCAAATGCCTGTATTTCAAATGCCTGATTCAAACCCCTGTATGTAGAGGGGGTATCTTACAGGGTCTGAACCAGTGTAGGACTGAAGTAAATATATCTTTGCCCAAAATGGCTGTATTTCAAATGCCTAATTCAAACCCCTGTATGTGGGGGGGGGGGGGGGGGGGGGTTGGTATCTCACACGGTCTGATCCACTGTAGGCCTAAATTAAATATTTCTTTGCCCAAAATGGCTGTATTTTAAATGGATGTATTTCTAATGCCTGATTCAAACCCCTGTATGTAGAGGGGGTATCTCACATGGCCTGAACCAGTGTAGGCCTGAATTCAATATTGGTGCACCAAATGGCGGTATTTAAAATCTCTGAATGTAACCCAAATGTATTAAGGGTGTATCTCACAATGACATCTGCATCAAAGGCTGCCACCAATGTGTTGAATACAAGGGAGGGAGGGGGGCCGGCCGCACTGGCCACCAATGTGTTAAATACAAAAGGAGGGAGGGGGGGCCGGCTGCACTGGCCACCAATGTGTTAAATATAGAGGGGGGAGGGAGGGGGGGGTCTGCCCCTTGCTGCCTGGCAGCACCTGCCAGGCAGCAGGGGGCAGTCATGTACACAGTTCTTTTAGTATATTCTAACCTGAAGCGTCCCCATCACCATGGGAACGCCTCTGTGTTAGAATATACTGTCGGATCTGAGTTTTCACAAAGTGAAAAATCAGATCTAAAAAGCTTTTATGCAGACGGATCAGCGGATCTGTCTGTGTGAAAGTAGCCTACGGACAAGGATGACGGACGCGGATGGCAATCTTGTGTGCATCCGTGTTTTTTCACGGACCTATTGACTTGAATGGGTCTGTGAACCGTTGTCCGTCAAAAAAATTGGACAGGTCATATTTTTTTGACGGACAGGAAACACGGATCACGGATGCGGCTGAAAAACGGTGCATTTTCCAATTTTTCCACGGACCCATTGAAAGTCAATGGGTCCGCGAAAAAAAACGGAAAACGGATGTTCATGTGCATGAGGCCTAATACAGATGTTGTAAATTGCAAAAAAAGTCTTTTTTTGGTAACAGAATATGAAGGCTGTATATATTAAACTTGAATTTAACACTTGCAGATTTGGAAAATACAGTTTTTGTTTTTTTTAAAAAGTGTGTTTTTCAAACCCCAGAAAATGATGGGTGTATTTCTAGCTTAAATTGCGCACTGACTAATACAGATGTTGTAGTTTGCCAAAAAAGTCTTTTTTTGGTAACAGAATATGAAGGCTGTATATATTAAACTTGAATTTAACACTTGCAGACCTGGAAAATACTGTTTTTTGAAAAAAAAAGTGTGTTTTTCAAACCCCAGAAAATGATAGGTGTATTTCTAGCTTAAATTGCACACTGACTAATCCAGATGTTGTAGTTTGCCCCATAAAAATGGTGATTTGCAATGTCACAAAAGCTCAGATGCAGTGCTGGTGCACTGAGCATGCATAAAATGGCCGCTGCCGCCACCCACCTAACTAACAGAATTATAAAAGTTATTTTTTTTTGGTCAATGACCTCAGGGCAGGGTAAAACGATTGTGTCCTGCATCCACACAACTATTTCTAGGTAGATCGCTGAGTTACTTTCTCTCCTATTCTCTCCCTGAAATCACAAGTCCAGCAGCATCCTCTCCCTACACTTGTAACAGCAGAGTGACGTTCAGCGCTACGTGACTCAAGCTTATATAGGGCCTGGGTCACATTCTGCTCTGGCCAATCACAGCCATGCCATTATTAGGCATGGCTGTGATGGCCTCTTGGGGCAAGTAGTATAATGCTTGTTGATTGGCTGCTGTACAGCCTTTCAAAAAGTGCCAAGAAAGCCCCGAACACCGAACCCGAACCTGAACTTTTACGGAAATGTTCGAGTTCGGGTCCGGGGTACAAAAAAACTAAAGTTCGGTACGAACCCGAACTTTACAGTTCGGGTTCGCTCAATCCTATAGTGAACCTGTGTTATTCTGTGGAAAAAAAAATATATATAATACTATCTTGAATTACATTAGTAATGTAAACTACAACTGTGTTAGTAAAGACATATTGCATCACAGTGTCTTGTTGAATAGATGTTTATCATCACTGCTACTGTTGAGCGAACTGAAGAAGTAGCATTCAATTTGAATTTCAGGAAAAAAAAAATCCTCGCACTTTGTGGTAACGAATCTGATTTTCTCTAAAATGGCTGCAGCACGTTAGAAAGAGGAAGTAAGAAGCCCAGGAAAGAGGGATCACTCATAATGCTGTGTAGACGTCAGCAGATAGTGATGTCACAGCCATATAAAAAGCCTCATCCTGTCCAGTCGCTGCCATTTTCCAGTCAGGGAGAGACTTCTCAGGAACTAGTGACAGTGATTAGGAAACACTTTTGTTTACAAAATATTTCTTTTGAGCAGTTCAGGGACAGCTGAAATAGTGTAGGGATATAATAGGGAGGCTTTATCCACACTGTAGGGAAGAGATCAGGGGCCAATTGAACAGCAAAAAGCTTGGCTAATAGAGAAACTAATCTATTATACCTTGCTGCACTGATTGGGGATAAAAAGCGTTCTAATTCTACTGATTTTAGGTTGTTTGTAGAGATGAGTGAATTTTTCAAAAATTCAATCTGCCGGTTTGCCAAATATTTCTGGAAAAATTTGGTTCGATCTGAATATATTCGTGGCAAATTCCGTTAAAAAAGTGCCCACTGTGTGAACACTGTGCCTTGCAGTAACACGCATAGGGAGTCTGCTTTGGTAGTGAAAGAATACTGTAAGTCCGTATGACATGCAGATGACAGGTTTCTCTCTTAGATTCACTGCACACTTTACTTATTTGGGCAGTGACGGGGCCACAACTGATCAAATAACTCAAGTATGAACTCAGCCTTATAGGTCGATGTTAGCGCTAAGAGGAAGCGCACTCCTTTTACACAGTCGTCTACTGATTCCACATAGATGTCTACAGAACCTGTTCTATTAAATGCCTATACAAGTAGAGCCCCCCCTAACAGAGCGGAGACGGTGTCAGCAATAAGTTTGTGTTGACATCACTGATTAATTTTCCCTTCCTCTGATCCGTCAGAACAATTACTATAAGATCCTCACCTGTCTCGCACTCCGGTGAGACCAAAAAGGGTCCTCGTGGAGCTGCGGGACAGGTTACGCGTGTCTCCATTGATACACCAGTTCCTACCCCTTTGCTAATCGACGCGGGGATGCATTCGCATGTGCACAGGAGGGGAAGACTGCATGGCTTTCGGGGACAGCTTGGCTGGGCTAGTGGCAGTACGCTGCGGCCGAGCTTGTCTCTGGTGCCTATTGCGGATTCCATTCGGGTGTCCATGTCGACGCGCTTGCGCACTCTCGCAGAGCATGTCGTGCATCCGCATTTACGTTCGAAAACGGGTTCGCAAGGGGATACGCGCTTATGTGCTTCACCAACCAGCGAAGGGAATAGCACCTGGGCGCAAGTTCAAAGCAGATTAGGGGGCCGGCGTTGGTCTAATTGACTGATGACCGACCAAAGCCTTGTACACAGGAGTAGGGCAGGATCATGACCTATGGGGAGTGGACACTTGGTGCCCTGGGATTTGTTAGCAGGCACATAAAAGGTGGCCTCCCAGGTCGGACAGTGCCCACTGTTATCCTTCCTTATCCAGGTGCAGGTCAGTACTGCTAGCTACTGACTGAAGTTTGCTGGGACTCCGTCAGTTCCAGTAGGACTCAGGACCCAGGACTTTCCGTGACGCATCCGTTTATCTGGCAAGTTGCACAGAGACTTATGCATGGATCGGGACTACTCCTGGCTTTCCTTTGTTGTTTGTTTGCCTGACGTTTGCCCAGTGAAGTTTACCTGGACTTTGTTCATTTTGTTAATAAACCCCTTTGACTTCATCCTCACTGGTCTGTTTCGTTGGTGCCTTGCATTATAATAACCCACAAAAAACGGATCCTGTCTGTGGAGCATACACCTTCACTCGGTCAGCATTTGCTCAATAATCCATCAGTATTGTTAATGCCCAAAAAAACTGAGATGGCACGTAAAAGTAATATTTACATTTCTTCTGTGTTTTATACCCACTCCTACTTTTGGCTACCAAATCATAAGCCAATTCTGATGGGACCATACAGGCCTTACAGCTGCTACACAGACAGGATCTATTGTGCATCTCATGTTCATTCTGACAGATCAGAGGAAAGGTCAAATAAATGGATGATGTCAGCCAGGCCGAAAGACAAAATAGTGGACCAGTCATGAAGTGGGGAGAGTGTAAGCAGCAAGAGGAGACCACATAGTGGCCCAATGACTGAGTCTGGAGGTGGCAGCAGCATCAGGAGGCCACAGAGTGGCACGATGATGAGATTGTGGAGTTATCAGCAGCATGAGGAGGCCACAGAGTAGCACGACGACTAGAGATTGTGGAGGTGGCAGCAGCATGAGCAGGCCACAGAGTGGCACGATGACAAGAGATTGTGGAGGTGTCAGAATCATGAGGCGGCCACTTCGGCTCTGCACGATTTAATAATACACGTTCTCTGGCACAAAAGGCTTGGCAAATTGATTGTCCGGGAATTTCCATCGAAGATTGGGATAATATATTGGCAAATTTAAGTTTAGTTTCTTATAATTTTTATAAAGTTTGGTTCCATTTAATATTAAATAATTAATAAATGTAATTAACCCCTTAAGGACCCATGACGTACCTGTAAGTCATGGCTTTAATTCCCGATTCCGGCGCCGCGGGGGTTAATCGGAACGGGAGGCCGGCTGAAATCATTCAGCCGGCATCCCGTAAAAAACGCAGGGGGGGGGGGTCATTTGACCCCCCCGTATAGACGATCGCAGAAAACCGCAGGTCAATTCAGACCTGCGGTTTTCTGCGCTTTTAGCAGATTCTGACCGCGGGGATCAAACTTTTAAATGCCTGAAATAAAGTTTTATTAACCCCCCCTGCACCCCTGAATGATATTATGTGGGCGGGTGGTGCAGGGGGGGTGTCGCAGGCAGTGCGGGAGGCGGGCGGTGCGGCAGGCGGGATCGCGATCCCCCGCCCGCCTCCCTTTGAATAATCGTTGGCGTCTAGTGGGTATACCAGGGTACCAGCACATTGCTGACACCCTGGTATAAACGGCTGACATCGGTGATGCAATGTCAGCCGTTTAACCCTTTCCATACAGCGGTCCATACGGACCGCTGTATGGAAAAGGTTAACAGCTCAGGGAGCTCCCTCCCTCTCCCATCGGGGGGCTGCCGAGATCTGTTCAGACAAAGTAAGTAAAATACAGTACAGTACAATATATATTGTACTGTACTGTATTATACAGACATCAGACCCACTGGATCTTCAAGAACCAAGTGGGTCTGGGTAAAAAAAAAAAATGTAAAAAAAAAAGTTAAAAAAGTTAAGATAAAAAAAATAAAATACACTACACATATTAGGTATCGCCGCGTCCGTAACGACCTGATCTATAAAATGGTCATGTTACTTTCCCCGCACGGTGAACGCCATAAAAAAAATAAATAAATAAATATGAGAAAATTAATATTTTGCCCACCTTACTTCCCAAAAAAGGTAATAAAAGTGATCAAAAAAGTTGCATGTACGCCAAAATAGTACCAATCAAACTGTCATCTCATCCCGCAAAAATCATACCCTACCCAAGATAATCGCCCAAAAACTGAAAAAACTATGGCTCTTAGACTATGGAAACACTAAAACATGATTGTTTCAAAAATGAAATCATTGTGCAAAACTTAAATAAATAAATAAAAAAGTATACATATTAGGTATCGACGTGTCCGTATCGACTGGCTCTATAATAATATCACATGACCTAACCCCTCAAGTGACCACCGTAAAAAATAAAAACGGTGTAAAAAAAAGCCATTTTTTGTCATCTTACGTCACAAAAAGTGTAATAGCAAGCGATCAAAAAGTCATATGCACCCCAAAATAGTGCCAAACTCTCATCTCATCCGGCAAAAAATGAGACCCTACTTAAGATAATCGCCCAAAAACTGAAAAAACTATAGCTCTTAGACTATGGAGACACTAAAACATTTTTTTTGTTTTAAAAATGAAATCATTGTGTAAAACTTACATAAATAAAAAAAATTGTATACATATTAGGTATCGCCACGTCCGTGACAACCTGCTCTATAAAATTACCACATGATCTAACCTGTCAGATGAATGTTGTAAATAACAAAAAAAAAAAGTGCTAAAAAATCTATTTCTTGTTACCTTGCCGCACAAAAAAGTGTAATATAGAGCAATCAAAAATCATATGTACCCTAAACTAGTACCAACAAAACTGCCACCCTATCCCGTAGTTTCCAAAATGGGGTCACTTTTCTGGAGTTTCTACTCTAGGGGTGCATCAGGGGGGCTTCAAATGGGACATGGTGTCCAGCAAAATCTGCCTTCCAAAAACCGTATGGCATTCCTTTCCTTCTGCGCCCTGCCGTGTGCCCGTACAGCGGTTTATGACCACATATGGGGTGTTTCTGTAAACTACAGAATCAGGGCCATAAATAATGAGTTTTGTTTGGCTGTTAACCCTTGCTTTGTAACTGGAAAAAAATTATTAAAATGGAAAATCTGCCAAAAAAGTGAAATTTTGAAATTGTATCTCTATTTTCCATTAAATCTTGTGCAACACCTAAAGGGTTAACAAAGTTTGTAAAATCAGTTTTGAATACCTTGAGGGGTTTAGTTTCTTAGATGGGGTCACTTTTATGACGTTTCTACTCTAGGGGTGCATCAGGGGGGCTTCAAATGGGACATGGTGTCAAAAAACCAGTCCAGCAAAATCTGGCTTCAAAAAAACATACGGCGCACCTTTCCCTCTACGCCCTACTGTGTGCCCGTACAGTAGTTTGCGGCCACATATGGGGTGTTTCTGTAAACGGCAGAGTCAGGGAAATAAATATATAGTCTTGTTTGGCTGTTAACCCTTGCTTTGTTAGTGGAAAAAATAGGTTAAAATGGAAAATTAGGCAAAAAAATGAAATTCTCAAATTTCATCTCCATTTGCCAATAACTCTTGTGCAACACTAAAGGGTTAACGAAGTTTGTAAAATCAGTTTTGAATACCTTGAGGGGTGTAGTTTATAGAATGGGGTCATTTTTGGGTGGTTTCTATTATGTAAGCCTCGCAAAGTGACTTCAGACCTGTAGTGGTCTCTAAAAATTGGGTTTTTGTAAATTTCTGAAAAATTTCAAGATTTGCTTCTAAACTTCTAAGCCTTGTAACATCCCCAAAAAATAAAATATCATTCCCAAAATGCTACAAACATGAAGTAGACATATGGGGAATGTAAAGTCATCACAATTTTTGGGGGTATTACTATGTATTACAGAAGTAGAGAAACTGAAACTTTGAAATTTGCTAAGTTTTCCAAATGTTTGGTAAATATGGTATTTTTTTATGTAAAAAAATTAACTTTTTTGACCCAATTTTAGGAGTGTCGTGAAGTACAATATGTGATGAAAAAACAATCTCGGAACGGCCTGGATATGTCAAAGCGTTTTAAAGTTATCAGCACTTAAAGTGACACTGGTCAGATTTGCAAAAAATGGCCAAGTCCTTAAGGTGAAATAGGGCTGAGTCCTTAAGGGGTTAAAAAAAATGTTGTGTTGCCTAAAACAGGAGAGAATCAGCCAGTCTTCTGGTTATTCAACAACGTTGTTGCCATGGAGAAAGGATTCCAAAAAACAATACAGTATATCTCCACCTGGAGACGAATCCTGTGAAGATTGATGCAAATGCGGTATCGAGCCAGATACTTCTGGGGGATCCTGCCTGGCATGTACAGGCCTCTATTAGCTACAGACAATGAGAAGACAAAGCTTCAAGATTGCTTGGAGCCCAGAAAAGTCGCAAAGTTCATCAAGATTAAAACCATAACTACCATCCCCTGGTCTCTTCGTCATGGAAAATATCACAAGTTCCCAGTCATCATGGATGTGAAGGAGGACATCATGTGGTGCTAAGAAATGAACCGTTGCTCCCGACAGATGCTCCTGAGAAGGTCACAGAGCGTCCTGGTCATCCGGCATCTATTCGCACCGCTGAAGGATTATTTTGAAAGTGTGTAGAAGCAGTGGCGTCGCCAGGGGGGGGCCAGAGGGGGCCACGGCCCCCCCTACATCACACTGTGCCCCCCCATGTGCCCCCCCAACTAAAATGTGCCCCCATTCATTTTGGTGTGCTGCAGGCAGGGCCGGACTGAACCGCTCGTCACAGGTGTGTACTGTGTACTGTACATTTTTCTAAACTTCGATTCCGTACAGGGGCGGACTGACCGGTCGGGCACTTCGGACATGGTCCGAGGGCCCGGCCGGGATGGGGGCCCGCCCCAGAATAACATAACACCGGGCCCCGCTCACTGTAATAGTAATATTCCAATGTGATCCTCTCCCTCTCTGTACTCACAACCTCAGTAGCATACAGTAGAGGCGGCAGCAGGCAGTGTAATAGGGGCCGACAGTGGAAGCTAGCCCCGCCCCTCCCTCCAACCAATCAGAGGCAACCAGCAGTCCAGCACTGACTCACAGCACAGGGCGAGTCGCAGGGACTCAGAGAATCGTCTGAGTTTATTAGTTAAAAGAATCGAATGAGTCACAGACTGTGTCACCGAGTCCCTGCCAGGCTTCCTGCTCTGCGGCTCCCTGTCTCCCGACAAGTCCGTCTGGGGGTGGTGGTATAGTATTGCATGTAGCAGAGCTGTGTGTGTACAGGGTGCTTGCAGCAATGTAGCAGAGCTGTGTGTGTACAGGGTGCTTGCAGCAATGTAGCAGAGCTGTGTGTGTACAGGGTGCTTGCAGCAATGTAGCAGAGCTGTGTGTGTACAGGGTGCTTGCAGCAATGTAGCGGAGCAGGAAGCCTGGCAGGGACTCGGTGACAGGATTATTTTAACTCAAAGAATCAAATGAGTCTCTGACTCATTTGATTCTTTTAACTAATAAACTCTTAGACCATTATCTAAATCCCTGCAATAACTGCAGCAGAGCTGTGTTTGCCAGGAGAGAGTCCCTCCAGACCTTCGGTTCACTTGAGAGCCGACTCAGCAAGGGAACCGAAGATTCGATGAGCTGAGCATGCGCATTGATCTTCAGTTCACTTGCTTCTGCCGGCTCAGGAAGTGAACCGAAGATCCGATTCATGAAAAAGATCCGAACTTCCCATCTCTAAAACTCAGTAGCAGGCAGGCCGGGCGGCAGCGCAACTCACTGACGTAACGCGCCTGCTCCTCCTACTTCATTCATAAAGTGGGAGGAGCAGGCGCGTGACGTCAGTGAGTTGCGCTGCCGCCCGGCCTGCTACTGAGGTTGTGAGTACAGAGAGGGAGAGGATCGCAGAGGATTTCAAGTTATTCACATCGGAATATTAGTATTACAGTGAGCGGGGCCCGGTGTAATAGAATACAGTGACTGCAGTGGGGCCCGCTGCCATTACAACACCAGATGCCGGTGTTCCGTTTACTTGACAGTATTATGTCTATATCGTGGGAGATAGTTTTGCATTACGTCTAGCTTGAACTGCTGACTAATATAACATTTTAAATCTTTATTTCATTTCCTTAAAACTATTTTCCACGATATAGACATAATACTGTCAATTAAACGTCACAGAGGTGCTGAAGAGGTCTAGATATTTGCATTTTGTTAACCTTTATTTTTGTTTGCATTTTGTTAACCTTTATTTTTATTTGCATTTTGTTAACCTCTACTGCGCCTGCGCCAAGTAGTCTTTTTCGCGCATGCGCAGTGTATCGGGGATCATTCACTCACAGGGACACTGTTATGGGGGATCTGTGGATGACACTGTATATGCTGCTATATATGTGTCATCCACAGATCCCCCCCACAACAGTGTGTCATCCACAGAGCCCCCCCACAACAGTGTGTCATCCACAGAGCCGCCCCCCCCACAACAGTGTGTCATCCACAGAGCCGCCCCCCCCCACAACAGTGTGTCATCCACAGAGCCGCCCCCCCACAACAGTGTGTCATCCACAGAGCCCCCCCACAACAGTGTGTCATCCACAGAGCCCCCCATAACAGTGTCATCCACAGATCCCCCCATAACAGTGCCATCCACAGATCCCCCATTCCCCCCATAACAGTGCCATCAGCAGATCATAATGATCTGATGCTCTCAGCATTACTTAATGCTAGGAGCTTTAGGTACTTATGCACTTGGCCAGCAGCTGCGGGCGCTTTCCTGTATTCAGCTGTATCACTGCCCTCAGTGAACTACAACTCCCGTTGGCTGTCCACTCCAGGCATGCTGGGAGTTGTAGTTTTGAAATATCTGGAGCTCCACAGTTTGGAGACCACTGCTCTATAAGCTAAAGCAGTAAATGGGGGTCTGACCACTGGGGCCCCCACCAATCCTGAGAATGGGACATAATTGTGCCTGGAGTGAATGGTGGGGACTTCACCTGCGTGTCCACCACTCCATCCATTCCCTATGCATGTCTACATTCTCAGGATCGGCAGGGGTTCCAGCAGTCAGACTCCCACCTATCTGCTTGGTATCCCATATACTGTGGATATATATAACTTAATGAGATGGGGAAAAACCCTTTAACCCCTTCTTACTTCAGGATGTATGCCTATGTCCTTGCAGCTGCAATGTTCACACAACTGGACGTATGCATACGTCCTGCATTCTCACTGCACCTCAAGATCGGTGGCAGAACCTGTCTGGTTGCCATGGCAAGAAGAAGCCAGTGGATCTCACAGGCAAACTGTCATAATATACTGACAGTTATACTATGCTGCAGTACAGATGGTCACAGGCCCATCTAGAGTTGGCGCACCTTTTGCACTTAGAATAACATTAAAGTGCAGAAACTCCTATCATTTTGACAGGAACCCCTGCTCTCCTACTGTAAACAGGGATACGCTATTCAAATGTATATATTTTTTATTTTATTTACTTTATTTTTTTAAATCATTGCTGAAGGTGCCTCTATTTTTGTTACAGATATTGTCTTTGTACAAGTACTTCAGGTGCTCGCAGATAGCAATACTATCGGGTCATGCCATGTGACAAAGAGAAGGGGACTTACCTCTGACTCAGGAGTAATTCCAGCATGCCCAGGCAGCTAGGACATGTTGAAATCTGAGTGATTGTTTTTTTTTTTTTTAAACAGACAGCAGGACTTTTCTTCCCTGTTGCGGTTTTAGGTATTGGGTAAAGTATCGCAGCATTTCTAACCATACTTGTGTAAATGTATCGTTGTTATAGCTGCCCCCCCTACTTTTGTCCTGGTCCCCAGTGTGCCCCCCCAAAATTTAAAAGCTAGAGATGCCACTGTGTAGAAGCCACACAGGGCCCCCACGCTGCAGATTTATCATGGAGACACCGGATTTTATACACTGAACAAAAATATAAACACAACACTTTCAGTTTTGCTACCATTTTGCATGAGCTGAACTCAAAGATCTGAAACATTTTCTACATACACAAAAGACCCATTACTCTCAAATATTGTTCGCAAATCTGTCTAAATCTGTGTTAGTGAGCACTTCTCCTTCGCCGAAATAATCCATCCCACCTCACAGGTGTGGCATATCAAGGTGCTGATTAGACAGCATGAATATTGCACAGGTGTGCCTTAAACGGCCTACAATAAAGGTCACTCTGAAATGTGCACATTTTTGCCTTACTGGGAGGGGGGGGGGGGGTCAGAAAACCCGACAGTATCTGGTGTGGCCACCATTTGACTCGCGCAGTGCAACACATCTCCGTCGCCTAGAGTTAATCAGGTTGTTGATTGTGGCCTGTGGAATGTTGGTCCACTCCTCTTCAATGGCTATGCGAAGTTACAGAATATTGGCAGGAACTGGAACAAGCTGTCGTATACACCGATCCAGAGCATCCCAAACATGCTCAATGGGTGACATGTCCGGTGAGTATGCTAGCCATGCAAGAACTGGGATGTTTTCAGCTTCCAGGAATTGTGTACAGATCCTTCCAATACGGGGCCGTGCATTATCATGCTGCAACATGAGGTAATGGTCGTGGATGTATGGTACAACAATAGGCCTCAGGATCTTGTCACGGTATCTCTGTGCATGCAAAATGCCATCAATAAAATGCACCGGTGTTCGTTGTCCATAACATACGCCTGCCCATCCCATGGGCCACTTGATCCACAACGTTGACGTCAGCAAACCGCTCACCCACATGACGCCACACACGCTGTCTGCCATCTGCCCTGAAAAGTGAAAACCGGAACTCATCCGTGAACAGAACGCCTCTCTAACGTGCCAGATGCCATCGAATGTGAGCATTTGCCCACCCAAGTCGGTTACGACGACGAACTGCAGTCAGGGCCAGACCCCGATGAGGATGACGAGCATGCAGATGAGCTTCCCTGAGAAAGTTTCTGACAGTTTGTGCAGAAATTCTTTGGTTATGCAAACCGATTGTTGCTGCAGCTGTCCGGGTGACTGGTCTCAGACGATCATGGAGGTGAACATGCTGGATGTGGAGGTCCTGGGCTGGTGTGGTTACACGTGGTCTGCGGTTGTGAGGCTGGTTGGATGTACTGCCAAATTCTCTGAAATGCCATTGGAGACTGCTTATGGTAGAGAAATTAACATTCATTGCACGGGCAACAGCTCTGGTAGACATTCCTGCAATGAGCATACCAATTGCACGCTCCCTCAAATGTTGCGACATCTGTGGCATTGTGCTGTGTGATCAAACTGCACATTTCAGAGTGTCCTTTTATTGTGGGCATTCTAAGGCACACCTGTGCAATATTCATGCTGTCTAATCAGCACCTTGCTATGCCACACCTGTGAGGTGGGATGGATTATATCGGCAAAGGAGAAGTGCTCACTAACACAGATTTAGACAGATTTGTGAACAATTCTTGAGAGTAATGGATCTTTTGTGTATGTAAAAAATGTTTCAGATCTTTGAGTTCAGCTCAAGCAAAACGAAAGTGTTGCGTTTATATTTTTGTTCAGTGTAATGTTACATTATTATATAAAGAAAAAAAAAATGAAGCCCCTTCGTCGAAAGTGCGATCAGCTACATCATCATCATCATCATCGTCGTCGAGTACTGTCTGCATGTCACTGATGTACTCCTCAACTGTCTCTGGGTCAGGAGCCTGAATGCTCACAACACCAGCTCCCACACCACTCTCCTCATCACTACTTGACCGCCTAGTGGAGGAAAGGACAGAGGCAGGTTGAGGACCGGTGAGGGCACAGGGCCTGCTCCTGGGCCATGCCAACTAAGGGTTGTGTCTGACAAACTGTTGGCTGGTGGTGTCTGATATCACTTGACATGAAGTGGATGACCGAGTTAACCAATCAAGAACTGCTGGGTTGTTGGTCAAGACACGACCGCTAGATGACACCGGGAGAGCAGGCCTCTCACTGCGACTTCTGCTGCCATGCCCTATTACTCTGCTGCAACCTCTGTCTGCACCAGAAATATTTAGGCCTCTGCCACTCCTCTGTGCATGGCCTGGCACTTCTCTGCCTGACATACTTTTAGCTGAACTAAATAAATTAAAAGCAAATTAAAACACCCCTAAAAGCGACAAATATATTTCTCTTTCTGTACTGAAATAGGCCACTAAACGCTTTCCCCACAAATAACTGCAACAGTGAAGTGACTATGTGTGATTCTAAACGGACAGCTAAACACTTGTCCGAGAATCTAGTAAATAGAAGCCCACTGCTTGTGTTGTCTACCAAAGGAATCAAACTTTATTCCATTTTATTTTTTGTGAAACTCAAATACAATACAATAACAACATATCAGTATACATAGAATAAACTAGTATAGCATAAATAACAGATAACACCTGTGAGGGGTAGCTTCTTTTCAGGGGATCATCATGCGCAGTGTCGGCATAGTGTTCCTTCCCTGTGCTGGCATCAGCCTCAGGGAACGAACTGCGCATGTGCTAGCTTGTGCATCGCGAGATTACAGCGCCCTAGCTTTGTGGCGTCGGGGAGCAAGGAAGAGATTCGGAGGATGTGGGGCGGTGCTGGGCTCCTTCACAGTAGGCGGGGCAGGGCTCAGAGTCAGAGAACGCTGGACTCATCTCTCAAGCATGGAGGAGACAGGACTCATCTAAGGTTAATTTACATATTGTAAGGGATCGTCTCTTTTCAGGAGGGGTCACACTCACAGATCCCTCACCAGACAACGGATTTTCATGTCCAAACTGTGCATTTATTTTGACAGTCTTCTTATAAAGGATAGTCCAGTTATACATCAGGCTTCCGGCTCTTTAAACTCCAGCACAGCAGGATTCAGCAGCACCTGCTCTTTCTCTTGTTGTTGCCCCTAGCAACCGACTGTTGCCCTTCTCTCATGGACAACTTGCCCGCATCAGACACCATATGTAAGGGATCGTCTCTTTTCAGGGGGGGGTCACACTCACAGATACCTCAACAGACAACGGATTTTCATGTCCAAACTGTGCATTTATTTTGACAGTCTTCTTATAAAGGATAGTCCAGTTATACATCACTGGGTGGGGTGAGGTTCCTGCACCGCCAACACTTAAAACACAAATAAACTCCTGCCCGTCTAGGCGCTACCTAAACAAAATACGTCCCTACCTCACTCATAGAGCTCAGTTCACACATGGACAACATATGCGGCTTTCCTCAGCCAACATCAATACTGCAGCCTCCAGGCTGTGGCAACTCCAGTAACTTTTGGGGAAGTGTGGCCCAGTAGTCCTCCAGACGCTGGGCGTGCAACCCTCGTTCTCTAGGTGTCGCTAGGTCCTCCAAACCTCAGGCTATTCAAAGCCTTGTGGCCCCTCAGTCCTCCTGACTGAGACCACACACAGAGCCTCTGCTTCACAAAACAGTCTCGCTCTCCCTCCTCAGACTGACCTACTCTGAGGCACTTTATGTAAGCCTGATTACAGCAGGCCTCACCTGCGATCACCTCAGGTAGAAAGGAAAACCCATACTGGAAGGGTGTGGACTGGGAACTCCCTCTACCAAGCCTAGCCACCAGCCCAAGTAAAATCCAGCCCAGAAATAGAGATGTCCCGAACTATTCGCCGACGAATAGTTCCCAGCGAACATAGCTTGTTCGCGTTCGCCGCAGCGGGCGAACATATGCGATGTTCGGTCCGCCCCCTATTCGTCATCATTGAGTAAACTTTGACCCTGTACCTCACAGTCAGCAGACACATTCCAGCCAATCAGCAGCAGACCCTCCCTCCCAGACCCTCCCACCTCCTGGACAGCATCCATTTTAGATTCATTCGGAAGCTGCATTCTTAGTGAGAGGAGGGACGCGGTCTAGCTGCTGCTGATTTAATAGGGAAATCGATAGCTAGGTTAGTGTATTCAGGGTCCACTACAGTCCTGAAAGACTCATCTGATCTCTGCTGTAAGGACAGCGTCCTGACAGCACCCCAAAAAGCCCTTTTTTCCTGTGTAATCTAATTGCAGTTGCCTGCCTGCCAGCGTGTGTGTCAGGCTCACAGCGTATACTGTGCCCACTTGCCCAGTGCCACCACTCATATCTGGGGTCACAGTAGCTTGCATTTAAAAAAATATATATAATTTTTTGACTGTAATATAATAGCAGTCAGTTGCTGGCACGCGCGTGTGTGTTTCATGCCCTGCAAGTGCATAGTGTCACCAGCGCAACTCATATCTGGTGTCACATTCGATTCCATTTAAAGAAAAACAACAATTTTGACTGAATAAATAGCAGTCAGTAGCCTGCACGTGTTTGTGTGTTTAAGGCCCAGCTGCCAGTGCATAGTGTCACTTCAGCGCAACTCATATCTGGTGTCACATTCGATTCCATTTAAAGAAAAACAACAATTTTAACTGTGAATAAATAGCAGTCAGTTGCACACACGTGTTTGTGTGTTTAAGGCCCAGCTGCAAGTGCATAGTGTCACCAGCGCAACTCATATCTGGTGTCACAGTAGCTTGCACGCATAGTACAACTTAACGAATCAAAAAAAAAAAAAAAATGACCAACAGAGGCAGGCCACCCCGCAGGGGCCATCGTGGTCGTGGTGCTGTGATTCCCTTTGGCCCTAGAATAATGCCCAGTGTTCAGAGGCCACGTACCCTGAACTCGAAAGGTTCTGAGGACATAGTTGACTGGCTAACACAGGACACCCAATCTTCTACAGCTTCCGCTCGGAACCTTGACGCACCATCCTCCTCCAGCTCAGCTTCGGGCCCGTCTCAAGTTACCACTCGCCAGCCTGCCGCCACCACCAACACTAGCTCCACAGCCACGTCACTTGATCTGTCAGAGGAGTTATTTACACATCAGTTGGAAGAAATGAGTGATGCGCAACCATTATTGCCAGAGGATGTAGATAACAGGGATATGTCTCAGTCAGGCAGCATTACACACATGGACGTACGGTGTGATGATAATGATGTTGTACCCGCTGCTGCTTCCTTTGCTGAGTTGTCAGATACAAGTGAAGCGGTTGATGATGACGATGTGTCCGTGGATGTCACGTGGGTGCCCACTAGTAGAGAAGAAGAACAGGTGAAAAATTCTGATGGGGAGACAGAGAGGAGGAGGAGACGAGTTGGAAGCAGGGGGAGGTCGTCGCAAGGAGCTAGTGGCACAGTCAGACAGCATGCATCGGCACCCGGGGTCAGCCAGACAGCACGCCAATCAATGCATGCTGTTGCCACCACTAGAATGCCGTCATTGCAGAGCTCAGCAGTGTGGCATTTTTTTTGTGTGTCTGCCTCTGACAACAGCGATGCCATTTGCAATATGTGCCAAACTGAGTCATGGAAAGTCCAAAACCCACCTAGGTACAACTGCTTTGCGAAGGAACATGATCGCACATCACAAACGCCTATGGGATTAACACATGAGTACAAGCAGCACACAAACTCAAAGCCGCCATCCTCCTCCTGGTCCAGCATCTTCAGCCACGTCAACCACTGCTGTCCTCCTTGCCCCCTCTCAACCATCCGCCACTCCGTCTCTCGCCTTGAGCAGTTCCTGCTCATCTGCCCACAGTCAGGTGTCTGTCAAGGACATGTTTGAGCGTAAGAAACCAATGTCACAAAGTCACCCCCTTGCCCGGCGTCTGACAGCTGGCTTGTCGGAACTCTTAGCCTGCCAGCTTTTACCATACAAGCTGGTGGAGTCTGAGGCCTTCAAAAAATTTGTAGCTATGGGGACACCGCAGTGAAAGGTACCCGGACGAAATTTCTTTGCACAAAAGGCAATCCCCAACCTGTACTCGATTGTGCAAAAGGAAGTCAGGGCATATCTGGCACACAGTGTTGGGGCAAGGGTCCATCTGACCACTGATACCTGGTCTGCAAAGCACGGTCAGGGCAGGTATATCACCTACACTGTGCATTGGGTAAACCTGCTGACGGCTGCCAAGCATGGAATGCGTGGCTCTGCAGAGGAGTTGGTGACACCGCCACGACTTGCAGGCAGGCCTGCTGCCACCTCCTCTACTCCTCCTACTCCATCCTCTTCCATAACCTCCTCGGCTGAGTCCTCTTCTGCTGCTGCGTCTTGCTCCACATCAACGGCACCCCCCCCAGCTCCCCATGGGCTATTCCACATCCCGGATACGGCAGTGTCACGCCGTCTTGGGGTTGACTTGCCTGAAAGCAGAGAGTCACACCGGACCAGCACTCCTGTCCGCCCTGAACGCACAGGTGGATAAGTGGCTGACTCCGCACCAACTGGAGATCGGCAAGGACAGGACGCTTTACAGACATGTTGTTGATGGAGGACATGCAGAGCTTTTTAAGTCGGGGTCCACCCGAGTTGTGGTCACCATCACCACCAGAAACAGCCTTAGCAGCATCGCTTGCTGGACCTGCGGCAACGCTGGAAGAGGATTGTGAGGAAGAGGAGTCAGAGGAGGAATGTGGCTTTGAGGAGGAGGAGGAAGACCACAACAGGCATCCCAGGGTGCTCGTTGTCACCTATCTGGTACCCATGGTGTTGTACGTGGCTGGGGGGGGAAGAACATACCTTCAGTGAGATCACTGAGGACGAGGAACGGGACATGAGTAGCTCAGCATCCAACCTTGTGCAAATGGGGTCTTTCATGCTGTCGTGCCTGTTGAGGGACCCTCGTATAAAAAGGCGGAAGGAGAATGACCTGTACTGGGTGTCCACGCTACTAGACCCCCGGTATAAGCAGAAAGTGCCTGAAATGTTACTGAATTACCGCAAGTCGGAAAGGATTCAGCAGTTCCAAAATAAATTAAAAAGTATGCTTTACACAGCGTATAAGGGTGATGTCACAGCACAATGGGAATCTAACAGGGGAAGAGGTGAAAGTAATCCTCCCACGACCATGCCGGCAAGGACAGGACGCTTTACAGAGGTGGTGTTGATGGAGGACATGCAGAGCTTTTTAAGTCCTACCCATCGCCACAGCCCTTCGGGGGCCACCCTCAGAGAACGACTCGACCGACAGGTAGCAGACTACCTCGCCTTAACTGCAGATATTGACACTCTGAGGAGCGATGAACCCCTTGACTACTGGGTGTGCAGGCTTGACCTGTGGCCTGAGCTATCCCAATTTGCATTAGAACTTCTGGCCTGCCCCGCTTCAAGTGTCCTGTCAGAAAGGACCTTCAGTGCAGCAGGAGGTATTGTCACTGAGAAGAGAAGTCGCCTAGGTCAAAAAAGTCTAGATTACCTCACCTTTATTAAGATGAATCAGGGATGGATCCCGAAGGGACTGACAGTGGGCGATACATTCGACTAAAAAAGGCCTGATGAGATGAGCTGCCTTGGGCTAAAAATAGTCTACACTCTGCTGTATTTTATCTCTGAATGCCGGATGACTTGCGTGACTTATCCGCCACCAACTAGGGATCAAGCCGCAATGTTTTAGGGCACTTTCTGCCTGGGAAACATCAATTTTTCTGGCCGCTGCTACAGTAGCGGCTGCAACAATACCTAATTTTTCAGGCATGTGTACATGCCTAATTTTTCTGGCCTCTGGTGCTGCACTGTGGCTTCAAAAACCAAACCAAAAAAAAAAGGCACATACATGCAGGGGCGTAGCTAGAAATGCATGGGACCCATAGCAAAAAAAATTTATGGCCCCCCCCCCCCCCCCCGTGCCATCCACAGATCCCCCTCCCCTAAATAGTGCCATCCACAGATCCCCCTCCCCTAAATAGTGCCATCAACAGATCCCCCTCCCCTAAATAGTGCCATCAACAGATCCCCCTCCCCTAAATAGTGCCATCCACAGATCCCCCTCCCCTAAATAGTGCCATCCACAGATCCCCCTCCCCTAAATAGTGCCATCAACAGATCCCCCTCCCCTAAATAGTGCCATCCACAGATCCCCCTCCCCTAAATAGTGCCATCCACAGATCCCCCTCCCCTAAATAGTGCCATCCACAGATCCCCCTCCCCTAAATATTGCCATCCACAGATCCCTCTCCCCTAAATAGTGCCATCCACAGATCCCCCTCCCCTAAATAGTGCCATCCACAGATCCCCCTCCCCTAAATAGTGCCATCCACAGATCCCCCTCCCCTAAATAGTGCCATCCACAGATCCCCCTCCCCTAAATAGTGCCATCCACAGATCCCCCTCCCCTAAATAGTGCCATCCACAGATCCCCCTCCCCTAAATAGTGCCATCCACAGATCCCCCTCCCCTAAATAGTGCCATCCACAGATCCCCCTCCCCTAAATAGTGCCATACACAGATCCCTCTCCCCTAAATAGTGCCATACACAGATCCCCCTCCCCTAAACAGTGCCATCCACAGTATCAGGTGCCTCTTCCCCCCCCCCCCCATGTGCCAGTCAGTATCAGGTGCCAGTATCAGGTCAGGTACCAACCCCCCTCCCCCCATGTGCCAGTATCAAGTGTGTTGGCAATGGCAATGTTGGCACACCCCAGATGATAAGGTCGTTGCTTCATTGTGAATAGACCAAAAGCGATCGGCTGGATAATTTTGCATAGAAAAAAAACATTCATTTTCTTTGTGATCATCTAATGTGATCATTAAAGCCTACTAGGCCAACAATGGGCCCACACTGCAGAATCATTGTTTTCTGGGTCACTTAACTGTCACTGAACTACCTCAGCACGACCATAGGCTTTGAAAAAGCCCTATCGCCTGCAATCTCCCAAACGTGCGCACGAGCACAGTCATCACTACATCAAGATTGACGCATAGAGGAATAAAATTTATGTCATGAGTGTGTCAACTATTGACAACTCTTTGCGGTTGTCTAAAATCTATTCCATACATGTCCCCTGATAGGGGACATAACAGGGATTAAACTGATAGGAATAGTACTACTTAACACACCTTATAATAACGCAGAGAGAGGCAACGCAGAGAGAGGAGTCTGAAGAAGAGGAGTCAGAGGAGGAAGGTGGCTTTGAGGAGGTAGAAGACCAACCACAGCAGGCGTCCCAGGGAGCTTGTTGTTACCTTTCGGGGACCCTTGGTGTTGTACGTGGCTGGGTGGAGGAAGAGACCTTCAATGACATCAGTGAGGACAAGGAACGGGACATGGCTAGCTTGGTATCCAACCTTGTGCAAATGGACTGTTTGCGGTGCGTTAAATGGGGAGTTTGGTCTGTCACTGTGAAGCGGGCGTACCCTTACACTACCTGATCGATACATCATACCTGATGTTTTAAAGCACGTTATTCCAAACAATTTAGGAATGTTAGGTGATTTATGCCCTTTATGGATTAAAACCAGACTCTGCGTCAACTATGTAATTTTCCATGGGTGTTTTGCCATGGATCCCCCTCCGGCATGCCACAGTCCAGGTGTTAGTCCCCTTGAAACAATTTTTCATTCACTATTGTGGCCAGAAAGAGTCCCTGTGGGTTTTAAAATTCGCCTGCCTATTGAAGTCTATGGCGGTTCGCCCGTTCGCGAACATTTGCAGAAATTTGAGTTCGCCGCTCGCGAACGGAAAATTTTATGTTCGAGACATCTCTACCCAGAAAATGTATACAGAAATGTCTCAGCAAACTATGCTTTGCTGAGACTACTGCCACTCTCTGGATTTTACCTGTCTCACCCATCTGAGGTACCTGAAGTGGGACAACACACCTTCCAGCACTGTTCACATTACCACATTCCCCCCCCCCCTCCTTCCTCTTCTTCAGACCGGAGGTCTGGGGATTTTACCACATCGTACCATGCCGTACCATACCATGTGGTCAGTGTCACATATTTCTCTCTATTCCGCCACCCCCAGGCTAGCAGAACTTGGTATTTTATAAACACTGACTTTCTACCTAGCAGATAGTGTCTAAGGGAGTCCTCCTTCTCCTCTTTGCTGCAGAACTTTTTCTTAGCTTTCTGGCTTTCTCCTTTTCCAGATTTCTTCTTAGGTCCACGACCTCTAACTTCTGCAATCTTTACAGCCATGTTTTCCACGGGGAGCTCCCGCCTCCTCCTTTTGTTGGAGATCCAGCTGGTCAGTTTTATACCCCCGTTTAGCCGCTCTGGTGTCACCTGGTGTTCACACTCGCTTTGTTTCTTTCTTCTATCAAGAGATAGCACTTCTCTTTTTTTCTTTACTCCCCACAGGGTTTAGCTCAGGTTTGGCTTCAGTTTCAGAGTCTTCTGCTTCTTCAGTAGCTTTGCCCACTTCGTCCGACTCTTCTTCCGCGTTATCTTTGGTCTCTGGAGCATCCGAAAATCTCTCCCACTCCAACTCATCTGCCTTAGCTTATTCAGCCTTTGAGTCTTTATTCAGTTTGTTAGCCTTCTCATCCTTCTCGGACACGGCAACATATACTTGCATTCTTAACTCCTCCTCTTTCTCATCAAGGTTGGAGGTACTGGAGACACCGGGGTCCTCATCAGACTCTTTATCTTCTGGCATTCCCTCCAGAGGGTCACCCAGGACATTGTTCTCCTTTCGGGCAGGCTCTAGGAGAGCCATCTCACAGTAGTAGACAACATCTGTATGCTGGCCGTCTGTCTCCTCATATTTCTTCCCCAGCAGACCGCTGGCTTTCTGGAAGGCATTGACGGCAGAGGGGACATCTTTCATGACCCGGTCCTGACTACTCAATGTCATGAGTCTCTTGACTTCTGCCTCCACATCAGCTTCATCAACTTGTTCAGAAGAAACTTCTTCCATCTTCTGCCGGCCGAGGCAGAGTAAAGTGCCACCATCTTCAGGCCCATTCTTAACAGGCTCTGACTTCTTGGCATCTTTCAGAGGATGCTCCTCTTCAGGTTTCTCATTTTCCTTTGATTGAGCCAACCTGTCATCTCGAGAAGCTCTTGCCTTTAACTCGTCAAGCTTAGTCTTCTCCAACTCATAGACGTTCTTCCCGACGTCATCCTTTGAGCTCATGAGATCCTCCATCTCTGCTCTGGGTTGCTTGTTCAGCCTCTCACATTCACCTCGCTCCTCAAGCACTTCTTCAAGGGCTCTAACCAAGGAGAGGGCCTTGGTTTCCTTCTCCCGAGCATCAGCCTCAGCTCGGTCACGTTCTTCGACATATCGGACCGAGCCGTATTTCTCTATATGAGACATAATTTGCCTCTGGTGGTCCAGGTCCACCATCAGATCATCCAATTCTCGCTGAAGTTTGTTCTTGGTTTTGCGCACAAACGTAATAGAAGCGCCCTGCTCTTTGGCCTCCTGTTCCAGCTGCTCCCTGCTTTGCTCTGCTGCAGCAGCAGATGTAGGAGTACCACCATTCTCTTTTGGACACCCTGTGGGGGTTCTACCCAGAGTCTCTTTAAACACATTGTCCATGTCTACCGCAGTTTTCTGTGCTTCTTTGGAGCCTTTACTCTTCACCTGGCTATCAGGCAGTAGATCCTTAAGCTCACTCATCTCTTTCTGATTGCAGCTGTACTGACACGTCTGGTCATCTACCACTGCCTGGGTATAGGTCTCAGTCACTAGGCTGAAGTCTCCCCACTCAACTCTAGTCATGTCAGAAATAACGATAGTCTTGTCACTACTAGCAACTATTTTAATTTCACAAGACCTTGACCGGGTAGCTTCTTTCTCTGAGTTGCTATCGGCCACGGCACATGCGTCACCTATATTACTTGTGTCATCATTATCAGTTCTGACCTCTAGGGGCCCCGATGTGCTAATCCCCACATTTGACACTTCCCCAGCAACCATAGAACCCCGTGGGTACTGCATATCCACCTCTGGTACGTGTGGTACACCCTCTGGGCTCACAACATTAACCAGCATTTTTGTATCACATATATTTTTACCAGGAGCGGGCACTTTTCTCCTGATCACATCCTGAAAGGGAAAAGGCATGGCATCATCATATACTTCACATGACCTCACATTTTCATTTTTCACTTCAACTACATCACTGTTTTCAATGGTCCTTTCCCTTACACGTTCACTTAAAGGGACAGGTACAAGTTCTGCAGGAGTGTCTCCATTACTCCACAACTCCCAAAACAAGGGGAAATCACGGCCCAAAACTACATCATGCGCAAGCTTGTTTGCAACCCCAAACTTATAAGTCCCAGTTCCCACTGGAGTCTCACACTCAGTGAGAGCCACCAGATAGTCCTTACTATCCGCATGATTGTTCCGCACATAGTCCCCAGCTACCAAGCTGCCATGTACCAGGCTCATCTGGCACCTTGCGTCCAACAACGCCTGGACTGAACTGCCATTCACCACAATGTTGCACATTTTCGGCGCAGTCTCTAGTCCCAGTGTCTCAACACCTCCTGGCCCAGCATATAGCAACTGCCGCCCGCTCACACCACAGTTCACGGTCTCTGAGGTACCAGGGCCCCGGTCAGTCACATGCCCAACCTCCAGAGCCGTGCTCACTGTCACGTGGTCTGCTACACCAGCAATTACAGGAACGATCTTACCCATTGTCACCTCGGGTTCGTCCCTCTCACGTCCAGGATGTTGGGAACCTCCCATCTTGGATTCCTGGTCAACGGACAACAAGGTGCACACCTTCCCACTTGGCGACATCTCCAGCAGCACTCTCTCTGTTGCCGGACAGCTGCATGCTGTCGAGGTTGGTTGCTCTTCGCACATCCTCTCTAGGACTCTGTACACCTTGGCAGAAAACACTTGAACTCTTGAGAGCCGCACTGCTCTCCATCTCACTCTCTTCCTGTCGGTTGCCCTTGTGTCACGGCTGAGGATGGGGGAAATCCTCAGCCGTGTGCAGCCCGGTGATGTTTCGGCTGCTTGGCCATGTAGACAGGATTAGGGAGCAGGTCACCTCCTAAGGCATCCCTAACCTGACCCTAGCTCCTAGTTACATGGGCCAACCTTGATGGTAGGAGGGCCCATGCTCCGGAACCTAAAAGTCCCTGCTGGCCCTCAAGATGACCCTCACCTAGGAGCTGAGTAAGACAAGCCCACTCCTCCTAGACACGGAGGAGCAGGAGTCTCAACGGCCAAGCTGCAGGAAAAGGGGAGACATAAACAGCTCTATGGATATGGCAGGTGAACAAGGAGTTCCACCTACCTGCCACAGCCTTGCTGACTGGATCCCTGTGTTAGCAGGGTGCAGATCACAAGCGCATCCCTACACAGGGACCCAGATCCATAGCTGCACAAAATCACATATAAAACATCACACGGACATCACACATAACTGGAAATAACTAAAGCACAATATGGTTATGACATTAAGGTTTTGACATAAAGGTTTATGACCACAGGGGTGGCTCTTACTGGCAAGTAATAAATACATGAGGCTGCTCTCAGCTAAGCATGGCTGAAGCAACCTGCAGGCCTACAAAAGCAATGAGGCTTTATAGGCCAAGAAGCCACACCCCACAGTTAGACACACCCAGTGATCACACACACTAGGAAGGGGATTAACCCTTCCAACACCAGGGAAGGGAAAACACCACTTAAAGGAGACGTGCACCCAATAACATAAAACACAGAGCACACATCCACACATCACACACAAAACCGCATGCGCAGCGTAGCGAGCTGCATGGCACAGCTCAGCCTGCTACGCTGCCACATACATACTGTTGCCAGCGGCAACCACAGGTGAGGCAAATACCACAGCCCTCACCTGTGATTGAACACCAATGAAAACCGCTGACAACCGCATGCGGTTCAGGAGTCACGGTCATAGCCATGGCCGTGACACTCCCACCCCTCAAAGCCCCCCCACCAAAAAAAGACACGTGAGGGACTCAGACAAGGGGATAGGAGAAGGGGACGTCCACTCTCAGTGCCGGTTCTAAAAAGGGGTCGCTGTCAGCTGCATCCTCTCCCGGCTCACACTAGCCAGTCCGACGAGGACTGCAGCCCGCACCAGCAACAAAGAGGAAAGAACCACTGAGAGATGGACGAGGGGACTCTCCACTCACGTCCCCACTCCAGTCGTTGCCAGCAGACACTCCTAACCAGCACGCAGCCGGACCACTACCGGAGTGCTGCCAGCAGACGACCAGAGATGGGAACATGGAGAGGGACGAGGGATCCCCAACACGGACACGGAAGGTAAGGTGGCGGGGAATAAGCCACCAACCGTGCCGTTAACGGAGAACCCCCAGGAACGCTCTCCCTCCGGAGAACGCGCATGCAGGCCACAAGGATATGGCACTGCATGCTGCACCCTCTTTCGAAGGTATGCATACCGCATACCAGACACACACCACGTGTAACTAAAATCAGGGGGAACGCCAAACGAGGCAACGATGATGGCGGGGAAACGCCACTCACCGCGCCGTCAGCGGCGAAACCCCCAGAACGCTCTCCCTCCGAAGAGCGCGCATGTACCCCTTCACAGAAGGCAGTACATGCTACACCCTCTTTCGAGGGAATGCATACTCCCACCCCTCAAAGCCCCTCCCAACAACAAAAAGGGAAAGTTGGTGAGGCATAAAAAACAGTGGGAGGGGGGGAGGGGAAAGACAAACAAAAGGGGACACCAACACGGAACACGGTAAGCGAGGAATGGCGGGGAATGCCACTCACCGCGCCGTAAATGGTGAGCCCCATAACGCTCTCCCTCCGGAGAACGCGCATGCACCCCATCCGTAGACAGCAGTGCATGCTTTACCCTCTTTCGAGGGAGCGCCACGTAAGAGCGACTGTGGTCATACTGTCACGGCTGAGGATGGGGGAAATCCTCAGCCGTGTGCAGCCCGGTGATGTTTCGGCTGCTTGGCCATGTAGACAGGATTAGGGAGCAGGTCACCTCCTAAGGCATCCCTAACCTGACCCTAGCTCCTAGTTACATGGGCCAACCTTGATGGTAGGAGGGCCCATGCTCCGGAACCTAAAAGTCCCTGCTGGCCCTCAAGATGACCCTCACCTAGGAGCTGAGTAAGACAAGCCCACTCCTCCTAGACACGGAGGAGCAGGAGTCTCAACGGCCAAGCTGCAGGAAAAGGGGAGACATAAACAGCTCTATGGATATGGCAGGTGAACAAGGAGTTCCACCTACCTGCCACAGCCTTGCTGACTGGATCCCTGTGTTAGCAGGGTGCAGATCACAAGCGCATCCCTACACAGGGACCCAGATCCATAGCTGCACAAAATCACATATAAAACATCACACGGGCATCACACATAACTGGAAATAACTAAAGCACAATATGGTTATGACATTAAGGTTTTGACATAAAGGTTTATGACCACAGGGGTGGCTCTTACTGGCAAGTAATAAATACATGAGGCTGCTCTCAGCTAAGCATGGCTGAAGCAACCTGCAGGCCTACAAAAGCAATGAGGCTTTATAGGCCAAGAAGCCACACCCCACAGTCAGACACACCCAGTGATCACACACACTAGGAAGGGGATTAACCCTTCCAACACCAGGGAAGGGAAAACACCACTTAAAGGAGACGTGCACCCAATAACATAAAACACAGAGCACACATCCACACATCACACACAAAACCGCATGCGCAGCGTAGCGAGCTGCATGGCACAGCTCAGCCTGCTACGCTGCCACATACATACTGTTGCCAGCGGCAACCACAGGTGAGGCAAATACCACAGCCCTCACCTGTGATTGAACACCAATGAAAACCGCTGACAACCGCATGCGGTTCAGGAGTCACGGTCATAGCCATGGCCGTGACACCTTGGCAACGGCATACACCACCTCTGCATGCAACTGCATCCCGAGAACCTGCAGTTCTTGGCTCCTAGTCATGAGGTCACTGCCCAGTTCCTCCGCACAGCGGTTACCATGGGAAACGCCTTGGGTTAGGACGTCTCTTGGTTTGTCCAACCCGCACAAGAGCTTTTCCTGCTCCTGTTGCCACATCATTTGCCTTTGGCTAGCCTTCAGATTGGCCCGCATCAGCTGCTTGGTGAAATCTTCCATCCACCCCATAGCAACAGATAGTCCTCTCTAGCAACACACCAAAGGGGGAAAAATTATTATTATTTTTTTTCAAACTTTTTCTCTTTTCTGTGGCTTCTGGCCCTTTAAATCTCTGCACCACAGCAAAAATAGTCCACAATAGCATGAGCAGCCCCTGCTCCACCGAATAAACAGGCTTCTGGCTCTTTAAACTCCAGCACAGCAGGATTCAGCAGCACCTGCTCTTTCTCTTGTTGTTGCCCCTAGCAACCGACTGTTGCCCTTCTCTCATGGACAACTTGCCCGCATCAGACACCATATGTAAGGGATCGTCTCTTTTCAGGGGGGGTCACACTCACAGATACCTCAACAGACAACGGATTTTCATGTCCAAACTGTGCATTTATATTGACAGCCTTCTTATAAAGGATAGTCCAGTTATACATCACTGGGTGGGGTGAGGTTCCTGCACCGCCAACACTTAAAACACAAATAAACTCCTGCCCGTCTAGGCGCTACCTAAACAAAATACGTCCCTACCTCACTCATAGAGCTCAGTTCACACATGGACAACATATGCGGCTTTCCTCAGCCAACATCAATACTGCAGCGTCCAGGCTGTGGCAACTCCAGTAGCTTTTGGTGGAGTGTGGCCCAGTAGTCCTCAAGACGCTGGGCGTGCAACCCTTGTTCTCTAGGTGTCGCTAGGTCCTCCAAACCTCAGGCTATTTAAAGCCTTGTGGCCCCTCAGTCCTCCTGACTGAGACCACACACAGAGCCTCTGCTTCACAAAACAGTCTCACTCTCCCTCCTCAGACTGACCTACTCTGAGGCACTTTATGCAAGCCTGATTACAGCAGGCCTCACCTGCGATCACCTTAGGTAGAAAGGAAAACCCGTACTGGAAGGGTGTGGAACTCCCTCTACCAAGCCTAGCCACCAGCCCAAGTAAAATAATAAAAAAAAAATAATTAACCAATATCAATTGGAGAGAGGTCCCATAGCAGAGAATCAGGCTTCATGTCACCCACCACTGGAACAGTCCTCTGTGAGATATTTAGGCCCCGGCACCCAGACAGAGGAGAGAGGTCCCATAGCAGAGAATCAGGCTTCATGTCATAGCAGAGAATCAGGCTTCATGTCACCCACCACTGGAACAGTCCACTGTCAGATATTTTTAGGCCCCGGCACCCAGACAGAGGAGAGGTTCATTCAACTTTGGGTTGCCCCGCAATATAATGGTAAAATTAAAAAAAGAGGATTGAATGAGGAAGTGCCCTGGAGTACAAGAATATATGGTTAAGGGGAGGTAGTTATAAATGTCTAATCTGCACAAGGGATGGACAGGTCCTGTGGGATCCATGCCTGGTTCATTTTTATGAACGTCAGCTTGTCCACATTGGCTGTAGACAGGCGACTGCGTTTGTCTGTAATGACGCCCCCTGCCTTGCTGAATACACGTTCAGACAAAACGCTGGCCGCCGGGCAGGCCAGCACCTCCAAGACATAAAAGGCTAGCTCTGGCCACGTGGACAATTTGGAGACCCAGAAGTTGAATGGGGCCGAACCATCAGTCAGTACGTGGAGGGGTGTGCACACATACTGTTCCACCATGTTAGTGAAATGTTGCCTCCTGCTAACACGTTCCGTATCAGGTGGTGGTGCAGTTAGCTGTGGCGTGGTGACAAAACTTTTCCACATCTCTGCCATGCTAACCCTGCCCTCAGAGGAGCTGGCCGTGACACAGCTGCGTTGGCGACCTCTTGCTCCTCCTCTGCCTTCGCCTTGGGCTTCCACTTGTTCCCCTGTGACATTTGGGAATGCTCTCAGTAGCGCGTCTACCAACGTGCGCTTGTACTCGCGCATCTTCCTATAACGCTCCAGTGCAGGAAGTAAGGTGGGCACATTGTCTTTGTACCGGGGATCCAGCAGGGTGGCAACCCAGTAGTCCACACACGTTAAAATGTGGGCAACTCTGCTGTCGTTGCGCAGGCACTGCAGCATGTAGTCGCTCATGTGTGCCAGGCTGCCCAGAGGTAAGGACAAGCTGTCCTCTGTGGGAGGCGTATCGTCATTGTCCTGCGTTTCCCCCCAGCCACGCACCAGTGATGGGCCCGAGCTGCGTTGGGTGCCACCCCGCTGTGAACATGCTTCACCCTCCTCCACCTCCTCCTCATCCCCGTCCTCCTCGTCCTCAGTAGTGGGCCCTGTCTTGCAACATTTGTACCTGGCCTCTGCTGTTGCAAAAAACCTCCCTCTGAGTCACTTCTAAGAGACTGGCCTGAAAGTGCTAAAAATGACCCCTCTTCCTGCTCCTCCTCCTCCTGGGCCACCTCCTCTTCCATCATCGCCCTAAGTGTTTTCTCAAGGAGACATGGAGAAGTGGTATTGTAACGCTGATAACGGCGTCATCGCCACTGGACATGTTGGTGGAGTATTCTAAACAGTGCAACAAGGCACACAGGTCTCGCATGGAGGCCCAGTCATTGGTGGTGAAGTGGTGCTGTTCCGCAGTGCGACTGACCCGTGCGTGCTGCAGCTGAAACTCCACTATGGCCTGTTGTCCACCATTGGCAAGGTGGAGTTCCACCTGGTGGGCACGTCGCATATAAGGCGGTGAGCGGGAAGGCCGAAGTTACGCTATAGCGCAGACAGGCGAGCAGCGGCAGGATGTGAACATCGGAAGCGTGCACAGACGGCCCGCACTTTATGCAGCAGCTCTGACATGTCAGGGTAGTTGTGAATGAACTTCTGCACCACCAAATTCAGCACATGCGCCAGGCAAGGGATGTGCGTCAAACCAGCTAGTCCCAGAGCTGCGACGAGATTTCACCCATTATCGCACACCACCAGGCCGGGCTTGAGGCTCACCGGCAGCAACCACTCGTCGGTCTGTTGTTCAATACCCCGCCACAACTCCTGCGCGGTGTGGGGCCTGTCCCCCAAACATATGAGTTTCAGAATGGCCTGATGACGTTTACCCCGGGCTGTGCTGAAGTTGGTGGTGAAGGAGTGTGGCTGACTGGATGAGCAGGTGGAAGAAGAGGAGGAGGAAGCTGAGTAGGAGGAGGAGGCTACAGGAGGCAAAGAATGTTGCCCTGCGATCCTTGGCGGCGGAAGGACGTGCGCCCAAGAGCTCTCCGCCTGGGGCCCAGCCGCCACTACATTTACCCAGTGTGCAGTTAGGGAGATATAGTGTCCCTGGCCGTGCTTACTGGTCCACGTATCTGTGGTTAGGTGGACCTTGCCACAGATGGCGTTGCGCAGTGCACACTTGATTTTATCGGATACTTGGTTGTGCAGGGAAGGCACGGCTCTCTTGGAGAAGTAGTGGTGGAGATGCTTGGTGACGGAGGTGGTGGTGTTGGTGGTGCATCCTCTGTTTGCTGGGCGGCAGGTGCCAACGTTCCTCCCGAGGCGGAGGAAGAGGCCGAGGCGGCAGCAGCAGAAGAGGTAGCAGGGGGAGCCTGAGTGAGTTCCTTGTTTTAAAGGTGTTTACTCCACTGCAGTTCATGCTTTGCATGCAGATGCCTGGTCATGCAGGTTGTGCTAAGGTTCAGAACGTTAATGCCTCGCTTCAGGCTCTGATGGCACAGCGTGCAAACCACTCGGGTCTTGTCGTCAGCACATTGTTTGAAGAACTGCCACGCCAGGGAACTCCTTGAAGCTGCCTTTGGGGTGCTCGGTCCCAGGTGGCGGTGGCCAGTAGCAGGCGAACTCTCTTGGCGGCGGGTGTTCTGCTTTTTCCCCCTGCTCCCTCTTTTGCTACGCTGTTGGCTCGGTCTCACCACTGCCTCTTCCTCTGAACTCTGAAAGTCAGTGGCACGACCTTCATTCCATGTGGGGTCTATGACCTCATCGTCCCCTGCATCGTCTTCCACCCAGTCTTCCTCCCTGACTTCCTGTTCAGTCTGCACACTGCAGAAAGACGCAGCAGTTGGCACCTGTGTTTCGTCATCATCAGAGACGTGCTGAGGTGGTATTCCCATGTCCTCATCATCAGGAAACATAAGTGGTTGTGCGTTAGTGCATTCTGTCTTCCACCGCTGGGGAAGGGCTAGGTGGATGCCCTTGGGAAACCCTGCCAGCAGAGTCTTCAAACAGCATAAGAGACTGCTGCATAACTTGAGGCTCAGACAGTTTCCCTGATATGCATGGGGGTGATGTGACAGACTGATGGGCTTGGTTTTCAGGCGCCATCTGTGCGCTTTCTGCAGAAGATTGGGTGGGAGATAATGTGAACGTGCTGGATCCACTGTCGGCCACCCAATTGACTAATGCCTGTACCTGCTCAGGCCTTACCATCCTTAGAACGGCATTGGGCCCCACCAAATATCGCTGTAAATTCTGGCGGCTACTGGGACCTGAGGTAGTTGGTTCACTAGGACGTGTCGCTGTGGCAGAACGGCCACGTCCGCTTCCAGCACCAGAGGGTCCACTAACACCACCACGATCATGTCTGCGTCTACGTCCCTTACTAGATGTTTTCCTCATTGTTACCGTTCACCACAATAAGAAAAAAATTATTTGGCCCAATGTATTGAATTCAAATTCAGGCCTTTTTTTACAGGCAACTAACACTATCTGGCTTTCTATTTAGGTACCGTATTACACTAATACAGGCACAGCAGTAACCACAGATTTAGCTGAATATAAATTGTAGGCCTAGTATTTAGGCACTGGATGACAGGTATTCCTTTTACGGACAGAATTAGACTTGGAAATGCTCGGTAGCGTGTGAAGTTATTGAGGATGACCCTATCAGCACCTTCAATGTAATATACCCTTTTATGGATAGATTTAAACTTGGCCTGCTACAGCAGAAACCACTGATTTAGGGAATTGCTAATTTGGGAATTATATTTCAACCCAGAAAAAAATATATCCTTTAGCAGACAGTATTACAATTGGCTAGCCACAGCTGAAACATCAGATTTAGGGTACTGTTATTTTGGCAATTGTATTTCACCCCTCAATAAAATAGCAAGCACAGCCAAGCCCCTGATGTAGTATATAGCAAAAAAAAAACACTATTGATGGTTAAATGGACTTGGTGGCAGCTTGTGCTGGCGCACCACAAGACACGAAGTGGCCGCCTATCACCCCAGAAAAAAGTGACAGAAAAACGCTCTGGGCAGCCTCAAAACAATGAGCAATTAACTAGCAGAAGTTGAATGATACACAGCTGTAGATTGATCACTTCAGTAAGTGTTTTTGATGAGTAAATCCCTGCCTAATCTGGCCCTAACAGCAGCAGCTGCATCCTATCCCTACACTGATCAGAGCAGAGTGACGTGCGGCGCTACGTGACTCCAGCTTAAATAGAGGCTGGGTCACATGCTGCACTGGCCAATCACAGCCATGCCAATAGTAGGCATGGCTGTGATGGCCTCTTGGGGCAAGTAGTATAACGCTTGTTGATTGGCTGCTTTGCAGCCTTTCAAAAAGCGGCAAGAAAGCGCCGAACACCGAACCCGAACCCTGACTTTTACGTAAATGTTCGGGTTCGGGTCCGTGTCACGAACACCCCAAAATTCGGTACGAACCCGAACGATACAGTTCGGGTTCGCTCATCCCTAGTATTCTCTCCTCCATCTCTTCCAAAACATATCAGCCAGACACTGGACTTGTTTCCATTGCTTTACAGGAAGTTCTGTTGTACTAAAGTCCCCACAAGGGGCCCACCAAGAGTCTACCTTTTGGGTTAAGAGCATAGCAGGAGTAAGAACTGTTGGAGTATCTGGATCCGTAGATAGTGGTACCAATGGTCTTGCATTAATGATAATGTAACATCCCAGAGTTATGTTACGAAACTCTTTTTCCCCGCTACAACCTGTTAAGTGTATCTGCATTGTCATCCTGTGTAATTTATCATCACATCCTCACAAATGTGCATTCTAAGCCTGTTACATGTATTTTGCTGTAATTTCCATGTACACCAGCAGGTGGCAGCAATGTGTCAGCAGGGCCTTAGTAACAGTTTAGCATATCTAGACTGGAATAGTTTGTTCCAGTTTAGCTCCCCCCTCTTTGAGCAGAGTGGGCTCGCCCATGTCCTGCCTCATGGGTGGGGAATCAAGTTAGAGTTAGTGTGCCAGCCACCCTGGCTAGGGGAAGGCTGTGCTGGTAGGAGCTCCCAGTTCTAGGGATCCCAACCCAGGATCGTGTCTCGGCTGAGACCAAAGATCTTCATTCCCAGCCTGAGCCTTCCGCCTCAGCTGGTGACTAGTGTTGAGCGCGAATATTTGAATAGCGAATTTTTTTAGCGAATATCGGCACTTCACTAATTCGCGAATATTTCGAATATAGTGCTAAAAATTCAATATTTCGATATTCGTATATATATTTTTTTATATTTATTCCTTTCCCACTTCCCTAAAGTTGTTCTTACCTGTCCTTAAGATTCCAGACTGCTCCAGTCAGTGCCCATTGCCGCTTCTGCCGACTTCCGTGCTCATGGAGCGTCCCCATCACCATGGGAACGTCTCCATACTAGAATGTACTGTCGGATTTGAGAATTATAATAATCGAATTGCGATTTCAACCTTATTTACTATGGTTAGCTTGTTAGAATTAGCGAATATGGCAAATGTACTGTATTCGTCATATTCCTCAAAATGAAGATAACGAAGTATTCTTCATCTTCATTTTAGCTCCGTATTTGTCAACTTCGCTAATTCTAGCAATCAAATAGGAAGGTTGACTATAGAGACAGCTGTGTTTAATTCGCTATGGGATTATATTACTTTTTTTTATTTTTTATAAATAGAATCATTATAATAATCAAGTATTTAACTATTCAATAAAAAAAAAAAGAAGCAAATAATATAATCGCATAGCGAATTAATCTTAGCTGTCTCTATAGTCAACTTTCCTATTTGATTGCTAGAATTAGCGAAGTTAACGAATAGGTAGCTAGAAACGAAGATGGAGAATACTTCGTTATCTTCGTTTTGAGGAATATGACGAATACATTCGTCAAATTCGTCATCTTCGCTAATTCTAGATATCAAACAAACAATAGGAGAGTAGCTTAAGTTAAAATCGCAATACGCGATTATTTAAATCGCATATTAATCGCGATAACTAGAATAATGACGAATATTCGATTTCGACAAATATAAAACGAATATTCTATCGAATATTCACGAATTTCGTCGAAATCGAATATGGTACCTGCCGCTCATCACTACTGGTGACAAGCAAGCAGCCACCTCCAGTACTCCAGGAAGAACCATACCCTGTGAGCATAACTGTGAGTACCATCCAGAGACCAGGAGAAGCCAAATTCCTCCTCAGCTAGTCCCCATACACAGCAGAAGATAGAGCAGAAGATAATAATTCCTGCCATATTACAGAGCCACAAGCAGACGACTTATCCTGCAACAGAGCTCCAGGAACATGATAGAAGCAGAAGACAGATTCCTGCCATACATTGCCAATACCTGCTGGGACTTCAGACTATTGCTGTACCTCATATGGATTACTGCTGCACCAGAGTAAACACCAGTTTGAATTATATTCCAAGTCTGGATCTCATTCATTGCTGCCAAGTTCCTCAATTACTCCTACTAGCAACACACTCATTTATTGCAAGTGAGCCAGGATCCAGGAGTCCAGTCGTACCAAGGTAGGAGACACCGTTGACACCCTTACCACTACCACACAGAGACATTACACCACTCTAGCATTCCTAACCTGGTATGTGAGTTGCAACACCTTAAAGGGCCCTGAGACTGTACCCTGCGCACGCTGCAATTGGCGTCACAAACAAAAACAAATAACTATCATTTACACCTGACCCAGTCATTGCATATTATAGCGTCAGTGTGCATTATTCCAATCCGGCTTACTGCAATAGCCATAACTTCTGCTGTGAAAGTGTAGTGTCCCACTAGGTAAAGGTGGGCGCTACACAAGGGTTAACATGTCTTTTGCATTAATGTGATGTTTAATATGAATTTCCCTGTGTTATCTGGGTGTCAGGCCTGTTAGGATGTAGTTTAGCCTCCTAGACGTTAGAGGGAGCTAGAGAGCCCTAAGTATATATAGGTAGGCCCAGACAGGGGAGAGTTAGTTCATTCCAGGTGGCTAGAAGAGTAATGTAGTCAGCCTGAAGCTCCTGAGGCTAAGTTAGCTCAGTAGAGTCACCCCAGAAGAAGAATCTACCTCCTGGGAGAAACCTGCAGCTTCCCTACCAAGCAAGGACAATACAACAAGTTCAGATAAGTAACTTGATGAGCAGGAGTACTATAAGTTAAAGTCAAGAGTCAATACTGGAGGAAGGATTTATTACCAAGGATTAAAGCCAGCATTTAGGCATTCGGGCCTTGGGATCCAGCCAGCTAGAATAGCTGAAGGGAATAGTGCAGCATAGTTCTGCTAAAGCATTAACTGTTTACCCTCCAAGTATCTTGCAAGATTATACCTGCCATACTGTGAAGTAAACCTGCTTGTGGAATATTGTTATAAGGGACTGCATCATCATTATCAACTGTTTGTACAAAGTTGGACTGTTCAAAGTAAAGCAACGTTTGGTTCACTATACCACCTGTGTACCTCACTTATTGCTCCTACAAACCGTTGTGCCACCGTTACAGGCACTGGCGTCACGATCCTTAAAGGGACCTTGCCTCAGGCACTCAAAATACCTGCAACATCCAGGGCACCTCATCCACCATCAGGTTTGGTCCCTACATCCAGAGTGTGCCCCAGAGGAACTTGTGTCTACCTCTCCTTCACTGCCGCATGCCTGCCCAGGGTCCTCCAAAAAGTGAGTAACCCTCGATTGCCCCTAACCGTGACCTCACTATCGCAATACCCTGCAGGTCTGGCGTGCTGCATAAATTGGTGTCACGAACAGGATACGATCATATCCGCGCCATTGTTGGATTCCAAAAACTGTGTGCCATTATCCACCTAAAAAGTGACTAAGCCCTATTGCTTTATTTAAAAATTGCTGGGCCAAAGAGAACTGTAATAATTTGCGGTGTGAAGATTATAGTGTATGGACTGTTTGCCGTTTGTGTAAGCCACCGCTTGCTGTCAGTGAATAGACAGCGATTTGCTCAAAGATGGCCGCTTAACCTGACGGGATTACAAGTGCGCCTCGTTGTACCCGTTTGGCGCGAAAAAGGACAAGGTGAAGGTACCGCCCAGCCTGCAAGGAGGAAGAAACGCCGCCCTGTGGGAAAAAGTACCGCCTACCTGAATCCCGGAGTTGCTGACGCTGTGTGTGGGACTCCCGTCTGACGTAGCCACGCATCTCGCGAGACTTGGAGCGAGCACCACCGGAGTGAGTACTAACTTTACCCTTCACCGGCCCTCTTCTGGTTACGATACCGGAGCGTCCCTGACCCTTGCCAGGGTACCGGAGAGGGTCCCCCACTAGCGACAAGAGACTTGACCGAAAAAAAAAAAACTGACATTTTCACTCCGGACCGCTCCGCTGTCATTTAAAGGGCCATACCCATCTAGTAACACTATGTCTGCACCTGAAGGAGCAGGGCAGGCGGCCCCAGAAATGCCTTTTGAAGTGCCCACAACTGACAATAGGGCACCTGCCGCCGCGGCAACATCAAGCCTGATGCCATTAACCATGCCGTATTATTTTATGGGCCCCTTGGTTTCCACGATATTCAGGGGAAGCCCATAAATTAAAGGACTTTAGGGACCAGATACTGGCCTTATTCCAGCTCTATCCTACACTGCGTGCAGAATTATTAGGCAAATGAGTATTTTGACCACATCATCCTCTTTATGCATGTTGTCTTACTCCAAGCTGTATAGGCTCGAAAGCCTACTACCAATTAAGCATAGTAGGTGATGTGCATCTCTGTAATGAGAAGGGATGTGGTCTAATGACATCAACACCCTATATTAGGTGTGCATAATTATTAGGCAACTTCCTTTCCTTTGGCAAAATGGGTCAAAAGAAGGACTTGACAGGCTCAGAAAAGTCAAAAATAGTGAGATATCTTGCAGAGGGATGCAGCACTCTTAAAATTGCAAAGCTTCTGAAGCGTGATCATCGAACAATCAAGCGTTTCATTCAAAATAGTCAACAGGGTCGCAAGAAGCGTGTGGAAAAACCAAGGCGCAAAATAACTGCTCATGAACTGAGAAAAGACAAGCGTGCAGCTGCCAAGATGCCACTTGCCACCAGTTTGGTCATATTTCAGAGCTGCAACATCACTGGAGTGCCCAAAAGCACAAGGTGTGCAATACTCAGAGACATGGCCAAGGTAAGAAAGGCTGAAAGACGACCACCACTGAACAAGACACACAAGCTGAAACGTCAAGACTGGGCCAAGAAATATCTCAAGACTGATTTTTCTAAGGTTTTATGGACTGATGAAATGAGAGTGAGTCTTGATGGGCCAGATGGATGGGCCCGTGGCTGGATTGGTAAAGGGCAGAGAGCTCCAGTCCGACTCAGACGCCAGCAAGGTGGAGGTGGAGTACTGGTTTGGGCTGGTATCATCAAAGATGAGCTTGTGGGGCCTTTTCGGGTTGAGGATGGAGTCAAGCTCAACTCCCAGTCCTACTGCCAGTTTCTGGAAGACACCTTCTTCAAACAGTGGTACAGGAAGAAGTTTACATCCTTCAAGAAAAACATGATTTTCATGCAGGACAATGCTCCATCACACGCGTCCAAGTACTCCACAGCGTGGCTGGCAAGAAAGGGTATAAAAGAAGAAAATCTAATGACATGGCCTCCTTGTTCACCTGATCTGAACCCCATTGAGAACCTGTGGTCCATCATCAAATGTGAGATTTACAAGGAGGGAAAACAGTACACCTCTCTGAACAGTGTCTGGGAGGCTGTGGTTGCTGCTGCACGCAATGTTGATGGTGAACAGATCAAAACACTGACAGAATCCATGGATGGCAGGCTTTTGAGTGTCCTTGCAAAGAAAGGTGGCTATATTGGTCACTGATTTGTTTTTGTTTTGTTTTTGAATGTCAGAAATGTATATTTGTGAATGTTGAGATGTTATATTGGTTTCACTGGTAAAAATAAATAATTGAAATGGGTATATATTTGTTTTTTGTTAAGTTGCCTAATAATTATGCACAGTAATAGTCACCTGCACACACAGATATCCCCCTAAAATAGCTAAAACTAAAAAAAAACTAAAAACTACTTCCAAAAATATTCAGCTTTGATATTAATGAGTTTTTTGGGTTCATTGAGAACATGGTTGTTGTTCAATAATAAAATTAATCCTCAAAAATACAACTTGCCTAATAATTCTGCACTCCCTGTATATCTGCTGAACAACAAATGGAGATCCTCCTAGCTCAGTTGGAAGGGGCCGCCTGCAGGGAAGTCATGCCCTGGCCCCGTTCTGAAAAGAGCACCCTGGAGCAGATTTTTGATAGCCTCGGCACCACATTTGAGGCCAGGACGGTGTCCGAAGTTAAAATGCAATTCTTCAGCAGGAAGCAGCAACCTGGGGAGTTGCTCCGCGATTTTGCTCTGTCCTTGCAAGAGACCCTAAGGGCTGTGGTCCAGGTGAACCCCAAGGAAGCTGAGGATCAGGACAGGACTCTTAGAGAACAGTTCATTGCAGGAATAAGTACTGAGCATTTAAAGGGCCAGCTGAGGATGCTGTCGGCCCAACACCCCAAATGTGCATTCTTGGACTTTAAAGAACTGGCCATCAGCATTCTAGGCCAAAACCCGGCCGCAGGGCCGGCAGCCTCGCCTGAACCTCAGGTTTGTCAACCAAAAACTGTCAATGTGGGGCCGGCTGGAGTCAGTCAAGCCACTCAGGCTCCGGTAACAGATGTAGTGGCAGCACTAATGGAGCAAGTGAACCATCTCACTCTGAGCTTAGAGAAAGTATTCAAGAAAATAGAGGAGTGGGAAAGACCAATACTGTTGGAAGATGAAGGCCCTTTTCCTCCAAGGCTCCCACCTGCATATAGGGATGTCTACCCAAAAGAACCTGATGGACGGCCAAATTATCGGTCTCGAAATCGAAAGCAGCCTGTTTGCCACTATTGCAAAAAATATGGACATACGGAATCAATGTGCTGGCAGTTAAACGGGCAACCCCTGAGGCAGAGGACCGCCCCTCGGGAGGTAGAACAGTAGGTCCAAAGGATCCAAGCTGGATGCCTAAATACGTGGGATCCTGTCCAAAAATTTAAATATGTATCAACGGGATACCCTTTGAAGCCCTTCTGGATACGGGGTCACAGGTCACCACCATCCAAAGACCTGCCTTTGACAAGTTCTGGGATCCAAGTCTCCTCACCCTGCCACCAGAGTCCTGGCTAGATATCATTGCCAGCAACGGGAAGCCAGTGAAAGTCCACAGATACTGGGAACCTACTCTTCAGGTGGGAGAGGCCACCTTACCACAGCAAGGTGTAATTGTGGTGCAAGCAGGAGATAAAGGAGGACACCCTGTGATCCTAGGGACCAATGTCCTTAAAAACTGTTACTCTGAAGTGCTTGAGGCATTGATCCAAACTATATCCTCAGCCTCGCCTGCTTCTAGAAGGGTCATTCAAAAGACTATCAGTGTGCTGTGCGCTCAACAAAGGTTCACCAACAAAAAAAGGGGAAATTTGTACTGTTCGGATCCGGTACAACCGGCCAGTAATCCTGCCTCCAAATTCCCAGATCATCCTTTGCTGCCGTGCGGTGTTAGGAATCCAGGGTCAGGACTACCAAGCCCTAGTGGAACCCATCCAGATTGAGAATCACCCCTTCGTACGGACAGCCAAGAGTCTGGTGACCGTGTCCCAAGGTAAATTGCCTGTCCGTTTAATTAACTTTGGTGATCACCCCGTTACTCTTTTTAAGCACTGCCCCGTTGCTCAGCTTTTCCAGGTGTCTTTCCAGGATGTGATCCATCTGCCTGCCACGGAGGCGTTCCAGACCACACAGAGCAGCAGCATCACCGCAAACACCTCAACAACATCCTGGTGGGAAGAGCTTCATGTGGGGAATGAATACACCCCGAAAGAGCAAATAGAGGGAGTTCTGAATCTAGTGAGAGAACATCACAAGGCTTTCAGCAAGCACTCCACGGACTACGGAGAGGTCAGTGTAATTAAACACACCATACCCACTGGTTCTCATCCTCCTATCAAGGAGAGACACAGACCCATACCACCTACTACTTATCAGTCTGTGAAAGAGATGATACAAGAGATGAAAGACTCTAACATAATCCGGGACAGTCACAGTCCCTGGGCTGCGCCCCTAGTCCTTGTGCGGAAAAAAGATGGCAGCATAAGGTTTTGCGTGGATTACAGAAAGATCAATCAGATCACTCACAAAGATGCTTATCCACTACCACGCATTGAGGAGTCCTTGACTGCCCTGGGGTCATCAGCCTATTTCTTCACCTTGGACTTAACTAGTGGGTACTGGCAAGTACCTATGGCCCCTGAATATCGAGAAAAGACTGCTTTCACTACACCTATGGGCCTGTTTGAATTTAACTACATGCCGTTTAGACTGTGTAACGCTCCAGGGATGTTCCAACGGCTGATGGAACGTTGTTTAGGCTATAGGAACTTTGAAACCGTATTGTTATATCTAGATGACGTCATTATATACTCCAAGACGTATGAGGACCACCTAGAACACCTGGCGGAAGTGTTCCAAGTCCTTACCAAATATGGCCTCAAAATCAAGCCATCTAAGTGCCACCTGCTGAAACCAGCGGTAAAATACCGAGGGCACGTTGTCAGTGCCGAAGGAGTACAGCCTGATCCTGATAAACTTGCTGCTGTCCGCAATTGGCCTACTCCTACCACCGTGAAAGAGGTGAGAAGCTTTCTCAGCTTTGCAGGGTATTACAGGCGTTTCATCCCCCATTTCGCACAAATTGCGGATCCAATCCAGGAACTCCTGAGGGGACACCCTAAGAAGAGTCCAAAGACTCCTATTCCTGTTGAGTGGAGCGAAGAACGAAAGATTGCCTTTCAGTTCCTAAAGAAGAAGCTGACCGAACCCCCTGTTCTGGGTTACCCAGATTATCAGAAGCCGTTCCACCTCTACACAGATGCCAGTAAAAAAGGCCTAGGGGCTGTGTTGGCTCAAGTGCAAGATAACAAAGAGAGGGTAATTGCCTACGCCAGCAGATCCCTGAAGGGAGCTGAGACGAACGACCAGAACTACAGTTCCTTCAAGCTGGAGTTTCTTGCCTTAGTGTGGGCTGTGACCGAGATGTTCAAAGAGTATCTCACTGCCACGCCATTTGTGGCCTTCACGGACAATAACCCCCTGGCGCATCTGAATACAGCCAAGTTAGGGGCTCTGGAGCAAAGATGGGCCTCCCGCCTTGCCAACTATGACTTTACTGTGAAATACCGGGCAGGCCGCTCCAATGACAATGCTGATGCCCTGTCTCGGCTACCCACTACAGAAGCCCCAGATGAACCAAAAGATGCCTGGGAAGAAGTGGAAATGCCAGCGTTCTACAATAAATTTGCCCAGCAGGATAATATCCGCACTGAGAACCATCCTGCTGCTGATCCTTCCTCACCAGATATTCCTGAGTCCAGAGGCGACTAAGAAAGATGGATTAAGCTCCAGTCCGAAAGTAGAGTCCTCGGTGAACTGCTCGACTTCCTTTCCAGTGGGAGAACTCCTGAGAGAGTCCGCAGGAAGAGTGCAGACCCAGAACTGATGAGACTGTGGAGACATCGCCACCTACTTTTCCTTCAAAGAGGCCTGTTGCTTAGAAGGAGCCTGGACCCAGTGTCCTGTGATAGGATATATCAAATCCTCCTACCACGTCGAGATGCCAGTCTGGTGCTAGAAATGTATCACAACCAGTCCAGACACTTCGGCGTGCAGAAGACTGAGGCCACTATTCTCAGAAGATTCTATTGGATTGGGATGAGAGACGATATTGAGAAATGGTGCCGAGAATGCACTGCCTGTGCTGTGGGGCGAACTGAACGTCATGACCAGCAGGCACCTCTCCATCCTATCGTAAGTAAAACTCCTTTAGAACTTGTTGCTATTGATAGTGAAATTGGAGCCGAGTCGCTCAGGGTATACTTATGCCATGACCATTATTGATCACTTCACTAAGTTTGTCGTAGCAGTGCCTGTGAAAGACCTGACAGCTAAGACTACAGCAGAGGCATTCTGGATTCATTTCCTTCTGCCCTAAGGCTGCCCAGAGAGAATCCTCACCGACCAGGGGTCTGCGTTTGAGTCACAGCTGTTCCAAGAGATGTGCCTGCTGCATAACTGCCAGAAATTCTGGACCACCGCCTATCACCCACAAGGTAACGGACTCTGTGAAAAGATGAATCAAACTCTCATCGAAATGCTGAGAGCAGTACCCCCAGAGACAAGGGGTAATTGGCCTATTCTGCTGCCACAACTCATGTATACCTATAACAATACAATTCACTGCTCCACTGGTTACACACCTTTCTATCTGATGTTCGGCTGTCAAGGGAGGCTGCCTGCTGATCACTCCCTAGATATACAAGTGCCCGATGTCATTAACCCACTACCAAAAACTGATTGGGTAGTGGAGCACCAAAGACGTCTCCTCAACGCCAAAGAGATCGTTCAGGAACGCATGGAAAATGTCTGGGAACGACAACAAAGAGACTATGACCTGGCTGCTCATGCGGAACCCTTAGCTCTGGGAGACCTGGTGTGGTTGAAGAACAACCATAGAACCAGTAAATTGGACAGTAAGTGGGAAAGGATTCCCTATGTTATTTCTGCCATTCCTAACGCTGAGGCTCACATCTACCAAATTTCCAGAGAAGGTAAAGGCTCTCAAGTTGTACATAGAAATCTGTTGAAACCCTGTATAGAAGGAGAACCTGCAGCAGAGGACATTGAACCAGAATCTCCTGAGCCTGAGTTGCCAGCCTGACCTGCTGATCCTATGCAGGCTGTTGAAAACCTGATACATGATAAAGATCCACTTCATTGGTTTCTCACTCCCTGGTTAAACCTGGTAGTACCTGCTCCTGTTCCAGTTGTTTCTCCATCCCAGGATGAACCCACTTCAGCTCCTGTTATCCCTTCGGCTCAGAGTGTACTTGAAGGAGCTCCAGAGCCTGTGGACTCCTCCAATCCTCCTAAACCAAGTCAGGAGGAATCTCCGCCAGTAAGAAGATCCACGTGGTCTACGAAGGGGCACCCACCTGTGAGATTTGGAGACTACATTATGGGCCCAGGTAGCCCCTCACGGGAAACCCCTGTTTAACCCTCTACAAGCCTTGGGTACGGACTCATTGTGTTCCTTGAGCCTCTAAGAATTGTTATTTTGTTCTACATTTTCTATGGACTATTATTATGGACTATCCTGGTATTATTGATACGCTGCACCAGGTCAGCGCCCCAGTTCCCTTACATTATCCTGAGAGAAGAGAACGACGCCCCTTTTCACCGCACTTTCAGTGAAACTGTTTATTATATTTCAATTGCTAAAGTGGTGATTACTGTGTATGCCTGTTCTCTATTTTGTCTTTCAGGCTGCAGTATCCAGCTGGGCAGGGCCCCTCCATGTTGCGCCGAGGACGGGCAACGTTGTAGCATGGGGGTATGTAGTGTCCCACTAGGTAAAGGTGGGCGCTACACAAGGGTTAACATGTCTTTTGCATTAATGTGATGTTTAATATGCATTTCCCTGTGTTATCTGGGTGTCAGGCCTGTTAGGGTGTAGTTTAGCCTCCTAGACATTAGAGGGAGATAGAGAGCCCTAAGTATATATAGGTAGGCCCAGACAGGGGAGAGTTAGTTCATTCCAGGTGGCTAGAAGAGTAATGTAGTCAGTCTGAAGCTCCTGAGGCTAAGTTAGCTCAGTAGAGTCACCCCAGAAGAAGAATCTACCTCCTGGGAGAAACCTGCAGCTTCCCTACCAAGCAAGGACAATACAACAAGTTCAGATAAGTAACTTGATGAGCAGGTGTACTATAAGTTAAAGTCAAGAGTCAATACTGGAGGAAGGATTTATTACTAAGGATTAAAGCCAGCATTTAGGCATCTGGGCCTTGGGATCCAGCCAGCTAGAATAGCTGAAGGGGATAGTGCAGCATAGTTCTGCTAAAGCATTAACTGTTTACCCTCCAATTATCTTGCAAGATTATACCTGCCATACTGTGAAGTAAACCTGCTTGTGGAATATTGTTATAAGGGACTGCATCATCATTATCAACTGTTTGTACAAAGTTGGACTGTTCAAAGTAAAGCAACGTTTGGTTCACTATACCACCTGTGTACCTCACTTATTGCTCCTACAAACCGGTGTGCCACCGTTACAGGCACTGGCGTCACGATCCTTAAAGGGACCTTGCCTCAGGCACTCAAAATACCTGCAACATCCAGGGCACCTCATCCACCATCAGGTTTGGTCCCTACATCCAGAGTGTGCCCCAGAGGAACTTGTGTCTACCTCTCCTTCACTGCCGCATGCCTGCCCAGGGTCCTCCAAAAAGTGAGTAACCCTCGATTGCCCCTAACCGTGACCTCACTATCGCAATACCCTGCAGGTATGGCGTGCTGCAAAAGTCCTCAAAGTCTCATGACTCAAACGAGTAGGTTTAGCTTGGAGTAACATTGATTCTAAAATGCGCCTAGCAACACCTATTAATCTCTCCCAAGCACCTCCCATGTGAGATGAGTGTGGAGTGTTAAAAATCCATGTACATCCCTTGTCTTGAAGATAGTCTTGAAGTTATGCATCATTTGAGCACATACAGCCAGGTCCATAAATATTGGGACATCAACACAATTCTAACATTTTTGGTGCTATACACCACCACAATGGATTTGAAATGAAACGAACAAGATGTGCTTTAACTGCAGACTGTCAACTTTAATTTGAGGGTATTTACATCCAAATCAGGTGAACAGTGTAGGAATTACAACAGTTTGCATATGTGCCTCCCACTTGTTAAGGGACCAAAAGTAATGGGACAGAATAATAATCATAAATCAAACTTTCACTTTTTAATACTTGGTTGCAAATCCTTTACAGTCAATTACAGCCTGAAGTCTGGAACACATAGACATCACCAGACGCTGGGTTTCATCCCTGGTGATGCTCTGCCAGGCCTCTACTGCAACTGTCTTCAGTTCCTGCTTGGGGCATTTTCTCTTCAGTTTTGTCTTCAGCAAGTGAAATGCATGCTCAATCGGATTCAGGTCAGGTGATTGACTTGGCCATTGCCTAACATTCTACTTCTTTCCCTTAAAAAAACTCTTTGGTTGCTTTTGTAGTATGCTTTGGGTCATTGTCCATCTGCATTGTGAAGCGCCGTCCAATGAGTTCGGAAGCATTTGGCTGAATATGAGCAGATAATATTGCCCGAAACACTTCAGAATTCATCCTGCTGCTTTTGTCAGCAGTCATATCATCAATAAATACAAGAGAACCAGTTCCATTGGCAGCCATACATGCCCACACCATGACACTACCACCACCATGATTCACTGATGAGGTGGTATGCTTAGGATAATGAGAAGTTCCTTTACTTCTCCATACTCTTCTCTTCCCATCACTCTGGTAAGGTTGATCTTGGTCTCATCTGTCCATAGGATGTTGTTCCAGAACTGTGAAGGCTTTTTTAGATGTCGTTTGGCAAACTCTAATCTGGCCTTCCTGTTTTTGAGGCTCACCAATGGTTTACATCTTGTGGTGAACCCTCTGTATTCACTCTGGTGGTCTTCTCTTAATTGTTGACTTTGACACACATACACCTACCTCCTGGAGAGTATTCTTGATCTGGCCAACTGTTGTGAAGGGTGCTTTCTTCACCAGGGAGAGAATTCTTCGGTCATCCACCACAGTTGTTTTCCATGGTCTTCTGGGTCTTTTGGTGTGGCTGCCTAGAGTTGGCCGAATAGTTCGCTGGCGAATAGTTCCCGGTGAACATAGCTTGTTTGCGTTCGCCGCGGCGGGCGAACATATGTGATGTTCGGTCCACCCCCTATACATCATCATTGACTAAACTTTGACCCTGTACCTCACAGTCAGCAGACACATTCCAGCCAATCAGCAGCAGACCCTCCCTCCCAGACCCTCCCACCTCCTGGACAGCATCCATTTTAGATTCATTCGGAATCTGCATTCTCAGTGAGAGGAGGGACAGTGTTGCTGCTGCTGATTCAATAGGGAAAGCGTTAGCTAGGGCAGTGTTCTGTGTCCACAGACTCATCTGCTGTAAGGACAGCGTCCTGACAGCACCCCAAAAAGCCCTTTTCAGGGCTGGTACATCAGTCTGCATTTTTTATTTTTTTAATATATATATATATATATATATATATATATAGTAAAAAAACACTGGCAGCACCACCCTGAGAAGTATGGAAAAATAGACGGGTGCAATGTCCAAGTACGGTAAAAGGTGCTTACCCACTTATAGAAGACAAAAATCGGACTGCACTCCAAGCGACTCTTCAGAAAATGTGTTTTATTCACCCATATGGTGGCAAAAGCGACGTTTCGGCTCAAGCATGAGCCTTTCTCAAGCATTGGTGAACAGTAAATAGCAGGTATATAAAGGTGTGTCAAATACATACAATCAAACAACATAATTGATGCATTAAAAGTAATACATACATACAATGTACAAATATGTGCAAAAACCGCATAATGGTCATGATTAATAAAGTGACTAGTGCATTACATACAAAAGGTTTCCAAGATACAGTAGATTACATGTAAAAATACCATAAGACATATAATTGGTTACATCTGTAGCTCATCAATATATCATTCATGCATCAACTATAATAGTGCACATGTGCAAATAGGGAAGACTGATGATTTACTACCTGGGGTAATGCTGTCGCCCACATATACAATAGCGCTGATCCGCGCGTTCTCAGGAGACCAGTGCGCATGTCCCAATCCATACACATCATCCCGGAAGACCGACTGATGCATAACAGTGCCGCCTACTGATGACGTCAGTGGCGCACCCAATGGCATGTCACCGCCTTCTCCCATCGATGCCTCCACATCGCGGCGCATGCGCAATAGCTGCAGCAAGCTTGTTTGCCGCCATATTGAGTAAGGGAATCCGAGCAAAAGAGAAATAATCGTAAGATCTGTCGCTTGCTACCCTCCTCGTTCTCCATATTCAGTTGTTGTGGTTGAATCCCACCATAACGCAGGGTGGATGAGTGACCATCTTTTCCAAAATGGTATACCCTACTCCACTAGTCACCCCAATATCAGTGTCGTCAGTATTGTAGGATCTTATCCTGCTAGAACATACAACTGTGAGGGTACTCCTCATATAACTGAACGATTTAGGACAAGCGGCAGTATGTACCTACTACAGGAAAATATAAATTGCTCATTCCCAATTTTTTAAAAAAACATCTTGGCGGGACATACGCTTGGAAACCAGAGGAAAAAACTATATATGTCTCAGCATAGTTATTTTTTCGTGGGCTCATCATCCACCAATCAGGTTCATCAGTTTTCTAAGGTGCCTTCTGTGCAGGTATATCTAGGAAGATAATATGAAAGTGTCAGTATCATAAAATAGTAAAGTTACCCATTACATTAAAATCAATTAGTTACTCATAATTATGTGTTTACATTTTTTCTTATTCTTTTTTAAACCAATGAATCTGTCAACCGCAGAAGGTATTTTGGAACCCACATCATTGAAACACAGGGGCAAAATGACCCCCTCACAGTCCTCCACCATATCTATAATCAATGTTTAAACCTTTAGGATGCAGACTTTGTAATGTCTGAATCCAATGCATTTCTCTTTTTTTGAGTAGAGATACCCGATCTCCACCCCTCCGTGGCATTGGAACTTGATCCAGGATCCAACATCTAAGATCTTTTTCTTTATGTCCCAGTAACCCAAAATGTCTGGGCACTGGCAGATCTTTGCGTCCCTTTCTGATTGTGTAACGGTGATTATTGAGCCTAGTTTTAAAATCTGTGGAGGTTTATCGGGTATCTCTACTCAAAAAAAGAGAAATGCATTGGATTCAGACATTACAAAGTCTGCATCCTAAAGGTTTAAATATTGATTATAGATATGGTGGAGGACTGTGAGGGGGTCATTTTGCCCCTGTGTTTCATTGATGTGGGTTCCAAAATACCTTCTGCGGTTGACAGATTCATTGGTTTAAAAAAGAATAAGAAAAAATGTAAACACATAATTATGAGTAACTAATTGATTTTAATGTAATGGATAACTTTACTATTTTATGATACTGACACTTTCATATTATCTTCCTAGATACACCTGCACAGAAGGCACCTTAGAAAACTGATGAACCTGATTGGTGGATGATGAGCCCACGAAAAAATAACTATGCTGAGACATATATAGTTTTTTCCTCTGGTTTCCAAGCGTATGTCCCGCCAAGATGTTTTTTTTAAAAATTGGGAATGAGCAATTTATATTTTCCTGTAGTAGGTACATACTGCCGCTTGACCTAAATCGTTCAGTTATATGAGGAGTACCCTCACAGTTGTATGTTCTAGCAGGATAAGATCCTACAATACTGACGACACTGACGTGCCGCTGGTATTGGGGTGACTAGTGGAGTAGGGTATACCATTTTGGAAAAGATGGTCACTCATCCACCCTGCGTTATGGTGGGATTCAACCACAACAACTGAATATGGAGAACGAGGAGGGTAGCAAGCGACAGATCTTACGATTATTTCTCTTTTGCTCGGATTCCCTTACTCAATATGGCGGCAAACAAGCTTGCTGCAGCTATTGCGCATGTGCCGCGATGTGGAGGCATCGATGGGAGAAGGCGGTGACATGCCATCGGGTGCGCCACTGACGTCATCAGTAGGCGGCACTGTTATGCATCAGTCGGTCTTCCGGGATGATGTGTATGGATTGGGACATGTGCACTGGTCTCCTGAGAACGCGCGGATCAGCGCTATTGTATATGTGGGCGACAGCATTACCCCAGGTAGTAAATCATCAGTCTTCCCTTTTTGCACATGTGCACTATTATAGTTGATGCATGAATGATATATTGATGAGCTACAGATGTAACCAATTATATGTCTTATGGTATTTTTACATGTAATCTACTGTATCTTGGAAACCTTTTGTATGTAATGCACTAGTCACTTTAATAATCATGACCATTATGCGGTTTTTGCACATATTTGTACATTGTATGTATGTATTACTTTTAATGCATCAATTATGTTGTTTGATTGTATGTATTTGACACACCTTTATATACCTGCTATTTACTGTTCACCAATGCTTGAGAAAGGCTCATGCTTGAGCCGAAACGTCGCTTTTGCCACCATATGGGTGAATAAAACACATTTTCTGAAGAGTCGCTTGGAGTGCAGTCCGATTTTTGTCTTCTATAAGTGGGTAAGCACCTTTTACCGTACTTGGACATTGCACCCGTCTATTTTTCCATACTTCTCAGGGTGGTGCTGCCAGTGGTTTTTTACTTTATTTTTGTGATATTGGCTTAGCACACCTACCATTTTTATCATTGTGTTTTTGTACTACTTTTTTTGTTGGTTTTGCACACCAACATGTCGCAAATGGATACACCCGGTGGTTGTGTCTTCACACAGGAGGATGCGGAGCGTATTATCGGTGGCATAGAGGGAGATACTGCCTTCCTCACGACTCCATCTTTGAAAGAATATAAAAGAAAATATGAAAACCTATCCAGACGGACATTGTCTTTAAAACTGCATATGACCACTCTTGGGCATTATTACAAGGAACAGCGGATCCCCAGAGGGATGCGATCCCATTTGCGCCCCAATCTGTTTTCTCATAGTGATTTTTTTTGTAAACGGTTTGAGGCCTTATCAAACAAATATTCTATGGACTTTATTTTGTTAAATATTGAATTCTTGCAACAGGAAGTAGCCACATTGACCAGTGATATGGCACAAATTGATCAACAGCTTCATATATGTATGACGGAGGAGCAGTACTCAGAGTTCAGTGAGATGCTGAAGGGGCAGCTACAGCAGCTGCAGACTGAACTGGAGGATGGAAAGAGGATAAAATGGGCCCTAGATATCGAGGACTATAAAAAAGGTGACATTTACAGTTGGCAACCCGGTAATCCTTCATACAATATAAGGGATAACAAAAAAACAAGAAAAAACACCCAGATGCACAAAGGAGAACCGGAGGTTTTTTTAGGGAACAAAGCGGAGTCCAGTGCAGCAAGAGGAAGCGAACCAGGAGAGGCGGTCGTAGATACAGACGAAACCACCAGAACACGCAATATGAAAACCAGGACTCAAATACAAAAAAAGAAGAAATAGCGGTCATCAACCTTTCGTCTAAAGCATTGACCCCAGCGCAGTTAACCGTTTTGGCTAAAGGACTATCATTTTGCCCTAATGCTCAGGTAAATTGGCTGGATGTTGAATCTGATCTCAGTAATTTTTTCCGCTCTATTAGGTTGAAGGCATGGTTCCAAGGAAAAAGTGGGGAGCAGGTAGCAAGAAGCAGTGAGTTTTCATGTAAAATGTTTAACTTGTCCAACAAGAGCTATTTTAATCCGGTGGTAAATGAGCCAGCCATTGATGCATACATCTCGGCTGTCAAGAATGAGATTGGTGCCCTGAAGGCTCTCCCTTGTATGGAGGATTTCAGTTATCCCAACCTCACTGCAGCCGAGGTATATGCATTGGTTGAGTTAAAAAAGGATAATGACCTAACGATAAAACCCGCCGATAAAGGCGGTGCCGTTGTAGTGATGGATACCATCAAATACATCAAAGAGATCACAAGACAATTAAATGACGTACAAGTATATAATGTATTACCACATGACCCCAAATTTAACATTATACGTACCATTGAACAATGTGTGACTAGGGCTGTACAAGCAGGCATTATAGATGAGGGGCTCAAGGAATATCTGGTTGTTTCTCACCCCATTACCCCAGTAATTTATGTGTTGCCGAAGGTGCACAAGACAATGGTGGACCCACCAGGGCGCCCCATTGTCTCCGTCACCGATTCAGTATTTTGTCACATATCCATTTTTTTGGACAAAGTGTTACGAGGTTTTTCTACAGGGGGATTATCTTACATCAAAGATACGTCAGATTTCTTGACAAAATTGAGCAAGGTCAATTTTGAAGATGTGGGTAGGATCACACTGGTTTCGTTTGATGTCATATCCTTGTATACCTCTATTGATCACAAAAAGGGTATAGCTGCGGTACAAGGTATGTTGGATATGTCATCAATGACACCGGAGGCTTGCGCCTTTGTTGTCTCGCTTCTTACTATTGCATTAGAATGCAACTATTTCCTTTTCCAGGACACATACTATGTCCAGAAACGTGGCGTGGCGATGGGGTCCAACGTGGCCCCAACGTACGCCAATATTTTTATGCGCAGATTTGAGGAAGATGTCGTCTATGTGTCCCACCATGCCCAATACATCTTGGGGTGGTGGCGATACATAGACGACATCTTCCTCATCTGGACAGGAACCGAACAACAGTTGTTGGATTTCCATGAGTACCTTAATGGTGCGGATAGTGAGCTACAGTTCACGGTGACTTACTCTGATACCTCAGTTCAGTTCCTTGATACTAATGTCGTGGTCACGAATGGAGTGTTATCTACATCATTATACACTAAACCCACTGACAGGAATGTGATGCTGAGGTACGAAAGTTGTCATCCACGCAGTATGGTAAAGCATTTGCCATACTCACAATTTCTAAGAGCTAGGCGAATTGTAGCAGATAATGAAGCCCTAGAAAGTACGGTTGATAGCATGGTTGTCAAATTTAAACAACGGGGATATCCGGAGAAACTGCTCATGCAGCAGAGACAAAAAGCGCTGGCTGTGGATAGGGATTCCCTATTGCAGGGTAAGGATAACAGGAAGGTACAGAAAAGGATTACGTTTGTATCCACCTATTCAGAATACAGCGGCGCTATTAATAAAATCCTGAAAAGACACTGGCCAATACTTGGTAGTTGCTTAACAGTAGAATTATATGGAAAGTGGTCAGAAATAAAACTTAACGTTTAATAAAGATATTTAGAATAAATGGGTCCCAAGATAAGAGATGAACAATTTATATAAATATACACACGCGGAGCACCACGGCGGTTTACCAGACAGATGTAGATGGTGCCAAAACCAAAAAAGCAATAATGTAAAGTGCTCGGCGGCACCAGAAAAAAACGGTTGGTCCTACCGCACAGATGGGGTACTCCAGAAACAGCAATTGACCGGCCGGTGTTGATAGATATTCACACCGTTGTAGACGGTAATCACGTAGCACAGGGAGGTTTGTAGAACTGGCTGGCCCTAGAATAGCCCTGGAGCCCTACACTCGCCTATGTGACCGGATGACGGAAACCCGCCACCAGTCACCTACAGGAACCTCACCCTGGAATTAATGCGCCCTAGAGAAGCCCTTGCTTACCTAATCCCTACATGCATGTTTCGCTGGGGAGGGATGAGTAACAAGCTCATCAGGGGAAACATGGGAGCTTGGGCTGAATCTGTGCTGGGTGCACTGACAATAGTGTCAAAAGTGCACTCTGCACAGAGACAAGAAACACCACAATCCAGATATGGATCTTAAGTGGGCAAATTAGCTATGAGAGGAAAGGGGAATCAAGATATGGAGCCCCTCTCCTAACAGCTGAGACGCATGGGCTGATGTAGCCTGGGTAGCAGTTGACAGGCGCTACCTTTTAAAGTGAAAGCCAGCCTCAGAATGAGGCTTGGCTAGAGCACGCCCACCTCAGTCCGAGCGAGTGATGAACGCCCGCGCATGCGCGGAGCGATACAACGCACAGAGAGAGGAAGGCAGGGAGGTGGACGTATGACAGAGATGACGTCACCACGTCCCATCTCGCAAATACACGCGAGATGACGCGACGGTTGCCAAGCCAACGGGACGCGTTCACAGGCATCGTCGGGTCGCGCAGCTCCGGGTATGTTGCTGCGCTCAATATGAACCTGGTATTATATGGCAAAATGATAAAGTAATATATGATTCAAGACTATGTTGGCAGTATATGGACACATATAGGAGGGGCATAAGGGGAGATGGTAAAATTGAAGGAAGGGACAGGTAAACGAGGAAGGGGGGAGGGGGAAGGAGATGGTATATACTTAAACACAAAATGTAACTATGAACATATATGGGGGCAGTATAGGGCACCCCACATATATTCAATGGGTGATCAGTCCTTGGGCTATATGAAGCAGCCGAAATTGAGCTGTTCATTGAGCCCCATGGGTGAGACTGTGCCCAGCGTAAAAATCCAGCGGGATTCCTTCTGGAGCAGCGTGCGGTCCCAGTCTCCCCCACGGGCCGGACGAACAACTTGCTCAATTCCTACTGCCTTAAGGCAGTTTGGATTCCCCTGGTGGTGATCATGTACATGCCTCGACACTGCTGTGTCCCTGTTATTGGCAATGTCGCCAAGATGCTCACCAAGGCGTCTAGCTCACGTTTTGTTTTTCCTACGTATTCCAAACCGCAGGTGCAGGTGATCTTATAAATGACGCCCTGTGTCTTACAATTGATAAAATCTCTGATAGGAAATGTTTTTGACAAATTGGAGCTGTAAAAGGTTTTGCCTGGTTGAATGAGCCCACAGGCTACACAGCCACCACACCTGAAGCAGCCTATTGGCCTATGGTCAAGTCAAGTGCCTTGCCTAGGAGCAGGTGTAAAATGGCTGTGAACAAGGAGATCCTTCAAGTTGCTGCCCCTTCTAAATGTAATTTGAGGGTAGTCATGTACAGCTTCTTTAATATCTGGGTCCATCAACAAGATGGGCCAATGCTTACCGAGGATCCCTCTTATCTGGTCAGCACATCCATCAAAAGTACCCAGCAGTCGGATCTTCTGGTCCTGGGGCGGTCTCACCCTAGGCACCAGGAGATCCGAACGGGCCGTACCGGTCGCCCTATGGTAGGCCTGTCTAAGTACATCATCGGGGTACCCCCTATTGAGAAATCTGGTCCTTAGGTCATTGGCCCTCTTTTTGAATTCAGATCCCTCGGAGCAGTTACGCCTAAGGCGTAGATATTGGCCACACGGAATACCCCTTTTTAGGGGGGTAGGGTGGCTACTGCTCCAATGGAGGACTGAATTGGTGGAGGTGGGTTTTCTAAAGATGGTTGTAGAAAGCTCATCATTACCTTTCCTTGATATAGAAACATCCAGGAAAGGGAGGCTCACTGGATCAGATTCGTGCGTGAACCTCAAACCTATGTCATTACAATTTAGTTTGGCGACAAAGTCAGAGAAGGATGACTTTGAATCGTTCCAAATGAGGAAGACGTCGTCGATGTAACGGGCCCACAGGCCTATGGGCCCGGTACTCGACGACATCTCCTCAGAGAAAACATAGGTAGACTCCCACCAGCCCAGGAGCAGGTTAGCGTACGCCGGCGCACAGGAACAACCCATCGCCGTGCCCCTGAGCTGGTGGTAGAGTCTCGGGCCAAAAAAGAAGAAATTGTGCGTCAACAGATACTCGAGAAGCCTCAGGACAAAGGTGTTATGTTGAGAGAATTGACAGCCCCTCATACTAAGATAGTGTCCCACTGCCTTGAGACCAGCTGTGTGGGGGATAGAAGAGTACAAGGCCTCGACATCGATACTACCTAAAATGGCCTGTGGTTCGATGCTTACCCCATCCAGTCTCTTAAGCAGGTCCATGGTGTCCCTGACATAAGATGGCAGGGACACCACGAAGGGCATAAGGACTTTATCGATGTAAATACCCAGGTTCTGGCTGATACAGCCAACACCCGAGACAATTGGCCTACCTTTAAGGGGAGTTGTCCCCTTATGCACCTTCGGTAGGCTATAGAAGGTGGCGATCACCGGGTGTTTGGGATATAAAAAGTCCAATTCCTCTGCAGAGATTAGTTTCTTGGTTTTGGCATCCTGTAAGATGTCCAGAAGTTCGGCTAAATACGAGTCTGTTGGATTATATGACAAAACCTCATAACTTTTTTTGTCCCGGAGGATCTGTTCACACATACCCTTGTAGTCAGCCGTGTCCAGGATCACCGTGTTGCCCCCTTTGTCTGAGGGCTTGACGGTGATCGTGGAGTCATTTTTAAGTGAGGAGATGGCTTCCCATTCTTCCCTAGTCCAATTATTGCAGGAGGGGAGAGATGTGATTTGTTTCAGATCTGCTGTCACCAGTTGGAGAAAGATATCCAGGCATGATATATCGCCTGAAGGAGGCATTCTGGTACTTTTGTTCTTAAGGGTCGTGAAAGGGCCCAGACCAGATGAACCTCCAACTACTTCCTCCAGACTGCACAGCAATCTGACATCAGACAGTATATCCAAGGGAATGCCCAGTTCCAGACACTGCCGTTCATCCTTGTGTCGGAAAAACTTACGCCACCTGAGTTTCCTTATAAATAAATTTAAGTCCTTTGTCCAGGTAAAGGCATCAAACCGGCGGGTGGGGACAAAAGATAGGCCCTTGCTAAGGACAGCCATCTCGATGTTATTTAATGTTCTCTGAGACAAATTAATTACCTGGGGGCCTGCTGGTCCCGTGTCCGAGACCTGTTTCTCAATGGGTAGGGGATGGCCTGATCTAAAAAACCCTGTGGTAAACCCCTTCCCCTACCTCCACGTCCCTCCAAGGTGCATAAGGGGACAACTCCCCTTAAAGGTAGGCCAATTGTCTCGGGTGTTGGCTGTATCAGCCAGAACCTGGGTATTTACATCGATAAAGTCCTTATGCCCTTCGTGGTGTCCCTGCCATCTTATGTCAGGGACACCATGGACCTGCTTAAGAGACTGGATGGGGTAAGCATCGAACCACAGGCCATTTTAGGTAGTATCGATGTCGAGGCCTTGTACTCTTCTATCCCCCACACAGCTGGTCTCAAGGCAGTGGGACACTATCTTAGTATGAGGGGCTGTCAATTCTCTCAACATAACACCTTTGTCCTGAGGCTTCTCGAGTATCTGTTGACGCACAATTTCTTCTTTTTTGGCCCGAGACTCTACCACCAGCTCAGGGGCACGGCGATGGGTTGTTCCTGTGCGCCGGCGTACGCTAACCTGCTCCTGGGCTGGTGGGAGTCTACCTATGTTTTCTCTGAGGAGATGTCGTCGAGTACCGGGCCCATAGGCCTGTGGGCCCGTTACATCGACGACGTCTTCCTCATTTGGAACGATTCAAAGTCATCCTTCTCTGACTTTGTCGCCAAACTAAATTGTAATGACATAGGTTTGAGGTTCACGCACGAATCTGATCCAGTGAGCCTCCCTTTCCTGGATGTTTCTATATCAAGGAAAGGTAATGATGAGCTTTCTACAACCATCTTTAGAAAACCCACCTCCACCAATTCAGTCCTCCATTGGAGCAGTAGCCACCCTACCCCCCTAAAAAGGGGTATTCCGTGTGGCCAATATCTACGCCTTAGGCGTAACTGCTCCGAGGGATCTGAATTCAAAAAGAGGGCCAATGACCTAAGGACCAGATTTCTCAATAGGGGGTACCCCGATGATGTACTTAGACAGGCCTACCATAGGGCGACCGGTACGGCCCGTTCGGATCTCCTGGTGCCTAGGGTGAGACCGCCCCAGGACCAGAAGATCCGACTGCTGGGTACTTTTGATGGATGTGCTGACCAGATAAGAGGGATCCTCGGTAAGCATTGGCCCATCTTGTTGATGGACCCAGATATTAAAGAAGCTGTACATGACTACCCTCAAATTACATTTAGAAGGGGCAGCAACTTGAAGGATCTCCTTGTTCACAGCCATTTTACACCTGCTCCTAGGCAAGGCACTTGGCTTGACCGTAGGCCAATAGGCTGCTTCAGGTGTGGTGGCTGTGTAGCCTGTGGGCTCATTCAACCAGGCAAAACCTTTTACAGCTCCAATTTGTCAAAAACATTTCCTATCAGAGATTTTATCAATTGTAAGACACAGGGCGTCATTTATAAGATCACCTGCACCTGCGGTTTGGAATACGTAGGAAAAACAAAACGTGAGTAGACGCCTTGGTGAGCATCTTGGCGACATTGCCAATAACAGGGACACAGCAGTGTCGAGGCATGTACATGATCACCACCAGGGGAATCCAAACTGCCTTAAGGCAGTAGGAATTGAGCAAGTTGTTCGTCCGGCCCGTGGGGGAGACTGGGACCGCACGCTGCTCCAGAAGGAATCCCGCTGGATTTTTACGCTGGGCACAGTCTCACCCATGGGGCTCAATGAACAGCTCAATTTCGGCTGCTTCATATAGCCCAAGGACTGATCACCCATTGAATATATGTGGGGTGCCCTATACTGCCCCCATATATGTTCATAGTTACATTTTGTGTTTAAGTATATACCATCTCCTTCCCCCTCCCCCCTTCCTCGTTTACCTGTCCCTTCCTTCAATTTTACCATCTCCCCTTATGCCCCTCCTATATGTGTCCATATACTGCCAACATAGTCTTGAATCATATATTACTTTATCATTTTGCCATATAATACCAGGTTCATATTGAGCGCAGCAACATACCCGGAGCTGCGCGACCCGACGATGCCTGTGAACGCGTCCCGTTGGCTTGGCAACCGTCGCGTCATCTCGCGTGTATTTGCGAGATGGGACGTGGTGACGTCATCTCTGTCATACGTCCACCTCCCTGCCTTCCTCTCTCTGTGCGTTGTATCGCTCCGCGCATGCGCGGGCGTTCATCACTCGCTCGGACTGAGGTGGGCGTGCTCTAGCCAAGCCTCATTCTGAGGCTGGCTTTCACTTTAAAAGGTAGCGCCTGTCAACTGCTACCCAGGCTACATCAGCCCATGCGTCTCAGCTGTTAGGAGAGGGGCTCCATATCTTGATTCCCCTTTCCTCTCATAGCTAATTTGCCCACTTAAGATCCATATCTGGATTGTGGTGTTTCTTGTCTCTGTGCAGAGTGCACTTTTGACACTATTGTCAGTGCACCCAGCACAGATTCAGCCCAAGCTCCCATGTTTCCCCTGATGAGCTTGTTACTCATCCCTCCCCAGCGAAACATGCATGTAGGGATTAGGTAAGCAAGGGCTTCTCTAGGGCGCATTAATTCCAGGGTGAGGTTCCTGTAGGTGACTGGTGGCGGGTTTCCGTCATCCGGTCACATAGGCGAGTGTAGGGCTCCAGGGCTATTCTAGGGCCAGCCAGTTCTACAAACCTCCCTGTGCTACGTGATTACCGTCTACAACGGTGTGAATATCTATCAACACCGGCCGGTCAATTGCTGTTTCTGGAGTACCCCATCTGTGCGGTAGGACCAACCGTTTTTTTCTGGTGCCGCCGAGCACTTTACATTATTGCTTTTTTGGTTTTGGCACCATCTACATCTGTCTGGTAAACCGCCGTGGTGCTCCGCGTGTGTATATTTATATAAATTGTTCATCTCTTATCTTGGGACCCATTTATTCTAAATATCTTTATTAAACGTTAAGTTTTATTTCTGACCACTTTCCATATAATTCTTCTGTTTGACTCAGGTGGTCACCCTCATTATCTATATTGTCTGTTTGTACTTAGTTGCTTAACAGTACCAGAATTTGGAACATCTCCCCTATGTGCCTACCGTAGGTGTAAAAACATAAGAGACCAACTGGTGAGAGCGGACGTGGGACCTGAATCTGTTGTCAGGCAGACCAAGTTGGCACCAGCGGGCACGGGCTGTTTACCGTGCCTGCATTGTGTCAACTGTAGCCTGATCTGTAGATCTAGGACTTTCACGCATCCTGACACGGGACAAATATACCCCATCAAGTTTCACCTAACACGTGACTCCTCATTTGTGGTCTATGTCCTATCCTGTCCATGCCAACTCCTATATGTAGGCGAAACCTCCACAGATTTTAAAACTAGGCTCAATAATCACCGTTACACAATCAGAAAGGGACGCAAAGATCTGCCAGTGCCTAGACATTTTGGGTTACTGGGACATAAAGAAAAAGATCTTAGATGTTGGATCCTGGATCAAGTTCCAATGCCACGGAGGGGTGGAGATCGGGTATCTCTACTCAAAAAAAGAGAAATGCATTGGATTCAGACATTAAAAGTAATACATACATACAATGTACAAATATGTGCAAAAACCGCATAATGGTCATGATTATTAAAGTGACTAGTGCATTACATACAAAAGGTTTCCAAGATACAGTAGATTACATGTAAAAATACCATAAGACATATAATTGGTTACATCTGTAGCTCATCAATATATCATTCATGCATCAACTATAATAGTGCACATGTGCAAATAGGGAAGACTGATGATTTACTACCTGGGGTAATGCTGTCGCCCACATATACAATAGCGCTGATCCGCGCATTCTCAGGAGACCAGTGCGCATGTCCCAATCCATACACATCATCCCGGAAGACCGACTGATGCATAACAGTGCCGCCTACTGATGACGTCAGTGGCGCACCCGATGGCATGTCACCGCCTTCTCCCATCGATGCCTCCACATCGCGGCGCAATAGCTGCAGCAAGCTTGTTTGCCGCCATATTGAGTAAGGGAATCCGAGCAAAAGAGAAATAATCGTAACATCTGTCGCTTGCTACCCTCCTCGTTCTCCATATTCAGTTATTGTGGTTGAATCCCACCATAACGCAGGGTGAATGAGTGACCATCTTTTCCAAAATGGTATACCCTACTCCACTAGTCACCCCAATACCAGCGGCACGTCAGTGTCGTCAGTATTGTAGGATCTTATCCTGCTAGAACATACAACTGTGAGGGTACTCCTCATATAACTGAACGATTTAGGACAAGCGGCAGTATGTACCTACTACAGGAAAATATAAATTGCTCATTCCCAATTTTTTAAAAAAACATCTTGGCGGGACATACGCTTGGAAACCAGAGGAAAAAACTATATATGTCTCAGCATAGTTATTTTTTCGTGGGCTCATCATCCACGAATCAGGTTCATCAGTTTTCTAAGGTGCCTTCTGTGCAGGTGTATCTAGGAAGATAATATGAAAGTGTCAGTATCATAAAATAGTAAAGTTACCCATTACATTAAAATCAATTAGTTACTCATAATTATGTGTTTACATTTTTTCTTATTCTTTTTTAAACCAATGAATCTGTCAACCACAGAAGGTATTTTGGAACCCACATCAATGAAACACAGGGGCAAAATGACCCCCTCACAGTCCTCCACCATATCTATAATCAATGTTTAAACCTTTAGGATGCAGACTTTGTAATGTCTGAATCCAATGCATTTCTCTTTTTTTGAGTAGAGATACCCGATCTCCACCCCTCCGTGGCATTGGAACTTGATCACCATATGGGTTATGTTGTTTGATTGTATGTATTTGATCACCATATCAATTATGTTGTTTGATTGTATGTATTTGACACACCTTTATATACCTGCTATTTACTGTTCACCAATGCTTGAGAAACGTCGCTTTTGCCACCATATTGGTGAATAAAACACATTTTCTGAAGAGTCGCTTGGAGTGCAGTCCGATTTTTGTCTTATATATATATATATATATATATATATATATATTGCAGTTGCCTGCCCGTGTGTGAGAGGCTGCAGGCTCAGTCATAGACAGTACTGTGTGCACACCATTCATACAGGGTGTGACAGAAAATACCTCGCAGATAAAAAAAAATCTATTTAATATTTTTCTGTGATCTAATCACATTTTCAAGCCCGTGTGTGTCAGGCCCACACACACTGTATTGTGGCCACTGGCTAGTGGCTAGGCCTCCACTCATACCGTTACAGGGTGTCACTCACTCAAATACCTTTCAGATTAAAAAAATTATATTTAATATTTTTCTGTGATATAATCACATTTGCAAGCCCGTGTGTGTCAGGCCCACACAGACTGTATTGTGGCCACTGGCTAGTGGCTAGGCATCCACTTATACCGTTACAGGGTGTCACTCACTCACAAATACCTCGCAGATAAAAAAAAATTCTATTTAATATTTTTCTGTGATCTAATCACATTTGCAAGACCGTGTGTGTCAGGCCCACACACACTGTATTGTGGCCACTGGCTAGTGGCTAGGCCTCCACTTATACCGTTACAGGGTGTCACTCACTCACAAATACCTCGCAGATAAAAAAAAATCTATTTAATATTTTTCTGTGATATAATCACAGTTGCAAGCCAGTGTGTGTCAGGCCCACACAGACTGTACTGTGCCCACTGCCTACCACTTATGTAGGGTGGAACAGTACCTTGCACATATAGTAACACTTATCTAATAAAAAATTACAGGCAGAGGCAGGCCACGCCGCAGGGGCCATCGTGTTCGTGGTGCTGTGATTTCCACTGGCCCTGGAATAATGCCCAGTGTTCAGAGGCCACATACCCTGAACCCAAAAAATTTGGAGAAAATAGTTGACTGGCTTACACAGGACACCCAATCTTCAACAGCTTCCGCTAAGAACCTTGACGCACCATCCTCCTCCAGCTCAGCTTTGGTCACCTGCTCTCAAGTTACCACACTCCTGCCCGCCGCCACCACCACCACTACCACCACAGCCACCACAGCCGCTTCACTTGATCCCTCAGAGGAGTTATTTACACATCAGTTGGATGAAATTAGTGATGCGCAACCATTATTGCCAGAGGATGGAGATAACAGGGATATGTCTCAGTCAGGCAGCATTACAAACATGGACGTACAGTGTAATGATGATGATGATGTTGTACCCACTGCTGCTTCCTTTGCTGAGGTGTCAGATACAAGTGAAGTGGTTGATGATGACGATGTGTCCGTGGATGCCACGTGGGTGCCTGCTCGAAGAGAAGAAGAAGAGGGGAAAAGTTCAGAAGGGGAGACAGAGAGAAGGAGGAGACGAGTTGGAAGCAGGGGGAGGTCGTCACAAGGAGCTAGTGGCACAGTCAGACAGCATGTATCGGCACCCGGGGTCAGCCAGACAGCACGCCAATCAACACATGCTGTTGCCACCACCAGAATGCCATCATTGCAAAGCTCAGCAGTGTGGCATTTTTTTTTGTGTGTCTGCCTCTGACAACTGCGATGCCATTTGCAACCTGTGCCAAAAGAAACTGAGTCGTGGGAAATCCAACACCCACCTAGGTACAACTGCTTTGCGAAGGCACATGATCGCACATCACAAACGCCTATGGGATCAACACATGATGACGAGTAGAAGCAGCACACAAGCTCAAAGCCATCCTCCTCCTCCTGGTCCAGCATTTTCAGCCACGTCAACCACTGCTGTCCTCCTTGCCCCATCTCAACCACCCGCCCCTCCGCCTCTCACCTTTAGCAGTTCCATCTAATCTGCCCACAGTCAGGTGTCTGTAAAGGAAATGTTTGAGCGTAGGAAGCCAATGTCACAGAGTCACCCCCTTGCCCGGCGTCTGAAGCTGGCTTGACGGAACTCTTAGCCCGCCAGCTTTTACCATACCAGCTGGTGGAGTCTGAGGCCTTCAAAAAATTTGTCGCTATTGGGACACCACAGTGGGAGGACGAATTTTTTTTTAAAAAAAGGCAATCCCAAACCTCTACTCAGTGATTGAAAAGGAAGTCATGGCATCTCTGGCATACAGTGTTGGGCCAAGGGTCCATCTGACCACTGATACCTGGTCTGCAAAGCACGGTCAGGGCAGGTATATCACCTACACTGCGCATTGGGTCAACATGCTGACTGCTGACAAGCATGGAATGCGTGGCTCTGCAGCGGAGTTGGTGACACCGCCACGACTTGCAGGCAGGCCTACTGCCACCTCCTCTACTCCTCCTACTCCATCCTCTTCCATAACCTCCTCGGCTGAGTCCTCTTCTGCTGCGGTGTCTGGCTGCACATCATCTGAATCCCCCCAGCTCCCCAGGGGCTATTCCACATCCCGGATACGCACAAGTTGTCACATGTGCCTTGCATGGCACATGTGTTGAATCTCATCGTACAACGCTTTGTGTCTAAGTACCCAGGCTTACAGGATGTCCTCAAGCAGGCCAGGAAGGTGTGTGGCCATTTCAGGCGTTCCTACACGGCCATGGCGCACTTTTCAGACATTCAGCGCCGAAACAACATGCCAGTGAGGTGCTTGATTTGCGACAGCCCGACACGTTGGAATTCAACACTCCTAATGTTCGACCGCCTACTCCAACAAGAAAAAGCCATCAACGAGTATTTGTATGACTAGGACAGCCTCTGCGGAGCTGGGAATTCTTTTGCCACGTTACTAGACGCTCATGCGCAATGCCTGTAGGCTCATGCGTCCTTTTGAGGAGGTGACAAACCTAGTCAGTCTCACCGAAGGCACCATCAGCGACCTCATCCCATTTGTTTTCTTCCTGGAGCGTGCCCTGCGAAGAGTGCTGGATCAGGCTGTAGATGAGCGTGAAGAGAAAGAGGAAGAGTTGTGGTGACCATCACCACCAGAAACAGCCTTGTCATCATCACTTGCCGGACCTGCGGTAACGCTGCAAAAGGAGTATGAGGAAGAGGAGTCAGAGGAGGAATGTGGCTTTGAGGAGGAGGAAGACCAACCACAGCAGGCATCCCAGGGTGCTCGTTGTTGTCACCTATCTGGGACCCATGGTGTTGTACGTGGCTGGGGTGAAGAACAGACCGTCAATGACATCAGTGAGGACGAGGAACGGGAAATGAGTAGCTCGGCATCCAACCTTGTGCAAATGGGGTCTTTCATGCTGTCATGTCTGTTGAGGGGCCCTCGTATAAAAAGGATGAAGGAGAACGACCTGTACTGGGTGGCCACGCTACTAGACCCCCGGTATAAACAGAAAGTGGCGGAAATGTTACCAACTTACCGAAAGTCAGAAAGGATGCAGCAGTTCAAAACAAAACGAAAAAATATGCTTTACACAGCTTATAAGGGGGATGTCAAAGCACAACGGAAATCTAACAGGGGAAGAGGTGAAATTAATCCTCCTCCTACCACGACCACAGCGGCAAGGACAGGACGCTTTACAGATGTGTTGTTGATGGAGGACATGCAGAGCTTTTTCAGTCCTACACATCGCCACAGCCTTTCGGGATCCAGCCTTAGAGAACTACTCGACCGGTAGCAGACTACCTCGCCTTAACTGCAGATATCGACACTCTGAGGAGCGATGAACCCCTTGACTACTGGGTGTGCAGGCTTGACCTGTGGCCTGAGCTATCCCAGTTTGCGATAGAACTTCTGGCCTGCCCCGCTTCAAGTGTCCTGTCAGAAAGGACCTTCAGTGCAGCAGGAGGCATTGTCACTGACAAAAGATGTCGCCTCGGTCAAAAAAGTGATCATTACCTCACCTTCATTAAGATGAATGAGGCATGGATCCTGAAGGGACTAACAGTGGGGGATACGTTTGACTAACAAAACGCCTGATGACATGCCTTGGCCTCAAAATGGTCCCCACACTGCTGTATTTAATGTCTGCATACCGGATGACTTTCGTGAATTCTCCGCCACCAACTAGGGTTCAAGCCGCAATGTTTTAGTCACCTTTCTGCCTTGAAAACATCAATCTTTCCGGCCGCTGCTACAACAGCGGCTGCAACAATAACATAAATTTTCAGGCATGTGTACATGCCTAATTTTTCTGGCCTCTGGTGCTGCACTGTGGCTGCAAAAACAAAACAAACAAGAAAAGGCACATACAAGTGTCAATTCCCCTTCGTGATCATTACATTGTTGTGGTGAAGGGGCTTGCGTATCACAATGAAGCGATCATCACCTTTATGAGTGTGTTGGCAATGTTGCCACACCCCAGATGATAAGGCCATTGCTTCATTATGATCAGACCAAAAGCGATCGGCTGGATAATTTTTCATAGAAAAAACTTACATTTTTTTATTTTTATTTTTTAAGTTGTATGGGTGGGTTTTTAATACATAAAATAAAAAAATCATAATAAAGTCTCTTAATAGTTTATTAGAAATAATGCAGACAATTTAAAAAATCCCCATCAATTCCAATACAAAGCAAGTACAAAGCTCAGAAATAAATTATTCCAGGATGTCGTAATGGTTTGTTAATTCGACAATGGTTAATCAATTCGACACACGCCCCCGGATAGGGGACGTAACAGGGATTAAACTGATAGAAATAGTACAAGTTAAGACACCACTCATATAGGGTGTCAAAGCACATTGCTTCGTGCACGCGCAGTGCCTCAACTTGGGAGTAAGAGGACCAAGCTGCTTTTTCCATCTCTCGATTCCTAAAATCAATTCAGTTTGGTGTATCAGAGTTTGGTCTGTCACTATGAAGGCAGTCGAAGGTACCCGGCCTAAATTTTTTTTTACAAAAGGCAATCCCGCCCTGATATGAGACGTAACAGGGATTAAACTGATGAGAATAGTACTACAGAAAATAGCACTCATATCAGGTGTGACAGTAAATTGCACGGCGCAGACGCAGTAACCGTGGCGTGGATTCAAACAAAGGGGAGGGAGCCAGCCTTTTTTTAACCATCTCCCAGTTCGAAAAATCCATTTAATAAATGGACCCCAGATTGGGGACGTAACAGGGATTAAACTGATGAGAAGAGAGAACTACAGAAAATACCACTCATATCGGGTGGGACAGTAAATTGCACGGCGCAGACGCAGTGACCGTGGCGTGGATTCAAACAAAGGGGAGGGAGTCAGTATTTTTTTAACCATCTCCCAGTTCGAAAAATCCATTTAATAAATGGACCCCAGATTGGGGACGTAACAGGGATTAAACTGATGAGAAGAGAGAACTACAGAAAATATCACTCATATCGGGTGGAACAGTAAATTGCACGGCGCAGACGCAGTGACCGTGGCATGGATTCAAACAAAGGGGAGGGAGCCAGCGTTTTTTTAACCATCTCCCCTTTCGAAAAATCAATTCAATTCACCTTTCCGGGACCCTTGGTGTTGTACGTGGCTGGGTGAAGGAAGAAACCTTCAATGACATCAACGGGACATGGCTAGCTTGGTATCCAACCTTGTACATATGGGGATTTTGCGGTTGGGCAAATGGACTGTTTGCGGTGCATTAAAAGGGGAGTTTGGTCTGTCAATGTCTGTGAAGCGGGCGTAACCCTTACACTACCTGATCGATACATCATACCTGATCGTATACACACACTGGATGTTTTAAACCACGTTGTTCGAAAAAAATTGGATTGTTAGGTGATTTATGCCCTTTATGGATTAAAATCCAACTCTGCGTCAACTATGTAATTTTCCATGGGAGTTTTGCCATGGATCCCCCTCCGGCATGCCACAGTTCAGGTGTTAGTCCCCTTGAAACAACTTTTCCATCACTACTGTGGCTAGAAAGAGTCCCTGTGGGTTTTAAAATTCGCATGCCTATTGAAGTCTATGGCGGTTCGCCCGGTTCGCCCGTTCGCGAACATTTGCAGAAATTCGCGCTCACCGTTCGCGAACGGAAAATTTTATGTTCGCAACATCACTATTGCTGACCTCACTGGTGCGTTCCTTCTTTTTAAGAATGTTCCAAACAGTTGTTTTGGCCACGCTTAATGTTTTTGCTATCTCTCTGATGGGTTTATTTTGTTTTTTCAGCCTAATGATGGCTTGCTTCACTGATAGTGACAGCTCTTTGGATCTCATCTTGAGAGTTGACAGCAACAGATTCCAAATGCAAATAGCACACTTGAAATGAACTCTGGACCTTTTATATGCTCATTGTAATTGGGATAATGAGGGAATAACAAACACCTGGCAATGGAACAGATGAGAAGCCAATTGTCCCATTACTTTTGGTCCCTTAACAAGTGGGAGGCACATATGCAAACCGTTCACCTGATTTGGATGTAAATACCCTAAAATTAAAGCTGACAGTCTGCAGTTAAAGGGAATCTGTCACCTATTTTGACCATATAAAACCGTTAAAATAGCAATGTACAATAAAGTACCTTCTTACCTACATGTGTCTTCTTTCTTTTATTCAACTTTTCATCCTTAGAAAAAAGAGATTTTTCTGATATGCAAACGAGGTTCCAAGGTGCCCAGAGGGGCATTATTACTCTGCTCTAGTGCCCAGTAACGCCCCCCTAAAGTGCCCAGCCGGCCTTTCTTCCAAGCCCAGCACGCCTCCTAAGAATTAAATGTCCTCCCACATACTTGCCGAACGGCGCCGCCCCCTCCCCACCACGTCATTTAATTTATTCATTGCACCATCGTGCTTCATCCTCTCTTGGCCTACGGCGCCACCCCCTCCCGATTACGTCATTTAATTTATTCATTGCACCATCGTGCTTCCTCCTCTCTTGGCCTACGGCGCCACCCCCTCCCGATTACGTCATTTAATTTATTCACTGCATCGGACGTTCCTTCCTCCTCTCTTGGCCTACGGCGCCGCCCCCTCCCCATTACGTCATTTAATTTATTCATAGCATCGGCCCTCCCTTCCTCCTCTCTTGTCCCCCGAAATCCCACGCAGTATCGGTGAGTGCCTGCGCCTGCACGATTCTCCTGTTCCAGAGGGCAACAGCCTCAATAGTGTCACTGGGCTCGGCGCATGCCCATAACTGCACATAACTCTAGGCGTGGAATTGTATGTGCCAGCTTAGGGCTCAGTTTGGATTTTCCCATAACAAATGCAACATGGCAGACATTTTCTGCATTGTTTACCTTCAAGTAAGCGACTGCACCTATTGCTATAACAGATGCATCTGAAAAGATGTACAGTTCTCTTTTGCAGGCTTGTGACAATGAAACAGGAACATGATACCTGGATATTTGTAAACATTGTAAGGCTTGTAAAGACTCTGTCCATTGGACCCACTCATGGAGTCTCTCTTGTGGAAGTAAGGCATCCCACTCACTTTTTTCACTTGACAGTTCACAAACTAAGGCCTTACCTTTTATGGTGACAGGTGCTACAAACCAGAGAGGATCATAGAGACTGTTCACAGTGGAGAGAATTCCTCTTCTTGTGAATGGCTTTTCTGCTGAAAAAACCTGAAACATAAAACAGTCTTTATCTGGATCCCAGCTTAGGCCTAAACTCTTCTGTAAAGGGTGTCTGTTCCCAGGCAAAGGTCTTTGAGATCTTTAGGTCTGTCTTCTGCAGTGAAAGCTTCCATGACTTGTTTGCTGTTAGAGGCAATCTTGTGTAGTCGCAGATTAGACTATGCCAGCATTTGTTTAGCTTTGCTGAGAATGTTGACAGCTCCTTCAGGTGTGCTAGCTGAAGCAAGGCCATCGTCTACATAGAAGTGTCTCATCATAAAGTGTTTGGCATCTTGACCATAATGTTCTGCACCTTTCTGGGCAGCTTTGCGCATGCAGTATATGGCAACAGGAGAAGGGCTGTTACCAAAAACATGCACTCTCATTCTATACTCTGTTACCTCTTTATCTATGTCGTCATCCTTGTACCACAGCAAACGCAGGTAGTCACGATGGTCCTCTCTCACTAAAAAAAACAATAAAACATCTGTTGCACATCACCTGTGAAGGCAATAGGCTCTTTCCTGAAGCGTAAGAGGACACACAGAAGTGTATTGTTTAAATCTGGTCCACTCAGCAGTAAATCATTCGATGAAACACCTTCATGTTGAGCACTGGAATCGAACACAACTCTTATTTGGTCTGGTTTGTGTGGATGGTAAATGCCAAACATTGGCAGATGCCAGTGTTCTTTATCTTCATCCAGTGATGGTGCTACTTCAGCATGATTATTGTCGTGCATCCTTTTGATGAATTCTGTAAAGTCTTTTTTTCACATCAGGTTCTCTTTGCAAAGTTTTACGTAGTGTGTTCAGGCGCTTCATGGCTTGTTCTCTGTTACTAAGTAAATAACACCTTGGTGTGTGAAAAGGTAAAGGGGCTACCCAATTGTTGTTTTCATTTTGGAAAGTCTCTTTATCCATGATATGGAGAAAGGCTTGATCGTCTATAGACATAGCTTGTTTGTCATCATCTTTTGTTCTCTGAAACACTGAGTTCCCTAAAGTGTCAGTCTTCATGCCACTACTAATGTCTCTATTGTGACTAGAAGGAAAGTCACAGTATGGTTTTAGGGTTTCTTTAACAACAAAGCTGTTCTGGCTTGGACTAAAAAGGGACGTGCTCCCATTTATTAGCACAGATGTATGACACTGTCAGGCCGATGTGCTGCCCCCAGACAAACTTTTCCCACTATTACCCACCCTAGATCAAGTCTTTGAGCATAGGGGGCATTAAAGGGTCCATTGATTTGTTGGCTTACCTTATGTACCTGTAGAATGTTTCTTCTGAGAAGTAGAAGAATAGAGGCATCTGTCTGGATAGCTGGAATGAGGTGAGATATTAAATTCATATGAGGATGATGAAAAGCCACTTCTGGTGAAGGGATCTCTGTTTTATCATCTGGTATCATATCACACTCTATCAAAATGGGAAGTGAGAGATGGACTATCTTGTCAAGAGACTCAATAGTAAAGTCAGTAGCTCTTTTTCCTGAATTTTCTATCACTCCTGCACATGTCTTTAGGGTGTATGGAACTGCACTTGATGTAGTGTTGAAGGCATCAAAAAGTCTGACCTTGCAAGTAACCTGTTACTCTGTTCATCAAGAGCCACATACATCTTAACTGCCTTCTCCTTTTTCCCTGTGGGGTACACTGTTGCTAGGCAGATCTTGGAACATGAGTGTGGATTTGTACTGTCACCACATATTTCAGTGCATTTTGACATTACTGGTGTAGATTAATTATCTTTTTGCTCCCTGCCCTCATCTTTTGGGGCTTCAGTGGCCTCTAGTGGTTGATGCAAAGTATCATGGTGTAAAGCTGTGATGTGTCTGTTACTGCCACATTCGGAGCAATTTGCTTGCATTTTGCAGTCTTTGGCTATATGCTTAGTGGATTCATAACACTTGAAGCAGATGTTGTTTTGTCTAAGAAAGGCTAACCTTCCCTTGATAGGTTTACTTTTAAACCCTTTGCACTTGTTTAGAGGATGGGGCTTTTTATGAAGTGGGCAAAGTCTGTCAGGGCCTTCAAAGTTGTTTACCTTGTAGCTACTGTGGGGATTTACTCCGGTAGACAGGGGTGCGGGTGCAGTATAGAGACAAATGGAGTCCAGGTAACAAAGCAAAATAGCATTTATTTTACACTTGCTCAAACAGAAAAGCAAAACAGTCACTTGGTGTTAGTTCACACACAAAATAACACAGAGCTTCACCTGGTTCCTTTACTTGAATGAGTCCTGTCCTGGCCGATCGCACAGCCACATAAAGTATTCCCACAAATGGTGGGCGCTCTGTACGCCTGTTTCGGGGTCCAGGCCTCAGCTCCACACACTATAAAAACCACACAGACTCACTGGGATTTCCCTTCCTTCTCCTCCCAGCTGAGGTTGCTGCCTGGGAACATAAGATAGGGCAACAGAAGATCCCAATCCTTCCCATCCTTAGATACCACCTGTTTTAACATATTTTTTAGGGTCTTGTTGAACCTTTCTACGAGGCCGTCTGTCTGCGGGTGGTACACGAACGTCCGCAACTGTTTTATGTGGAACAATTTACATAACTCCCTCATGATCTTGGACATAAAGGGGGTCCTCTGGTCAGTCAACACCTCTTTAGGGAGCCCCACTCAGGCTATTAACTTAGCCGACGTATGACGAAGTGGCACCGCCACGGGGTACCGTGTGGCATAATCCAAGATTACTAGGATGTGTTGGTGACCCCTAGCGAACTTCGGGACGGGGCCTACGAGGTCCATCGCGATACGCTCGAACGGTACCTCGATGATCGGGAGGGGTACAAAGGGACTACGGAAATGGGGCTGGGGGCTAGTAATCTGGCAAGTTGGGCAAGACTCACAATACTGTGCCACCTCTTTAAACACCTCTTTGACCCCCAAGAACATGTTGGTGGGCTAATACTAATACGAGCTTACGGTAAGGCTTGGGCACCACCAACTGTTCAATTTGCTCCCCCCCGTAACTGATTTTACCGGTATAGCAATTCTTGGCGAACGACAAACTGGGGAAACATAGATTCCGCCCACGGTTGTTGCGGCTCGCCTTCTACTATCACCACATTTTCCCAGGCCCGAGTCAGGAGGGGATCCCAGTGCTGTGCAGTACCAAAATTTTCATCAGAGACGTTGAGGTCTGCCAACTCCGGTCCTGGTTCCAACTCCTCCACGTCTCCCACCATCACATTTAGTGGGGTTGTCTCCTCCTCCTCAGAGGTAGATACCTCCCACTGCGGGGCCTTCAGCCTCAGGTTCCCAGGGCTCTGAATTTTCCCCTGAGCAGGGCCACTCTGGTGGGGTTACCCCTGACCTGTGTGATCACATTTAACCTCTGGCCACAGGGATGGGAACCCGGGGAAGTCTCTCCCTATTACTAGTTCGTGTGGGAGGGGGGTGGCTACGGCCACCTCGTGAGTCCACTTGCCGGCCACCGTGGACAAGGTCCCCTGGGCAGTGGGATAATCTTTCAAGTCCCCATGAATACATACCACCCCCACCTTTCGGTCCGTGTACTCGACGGGTAGCACCAGGGCAGCGCTCACCAGGGTCACCAGGCTCCCTGAGTCCAGCAGCGCCACCGCCAAAGTACCTCCCACCTTCACTTGGCACAGGTGGCTTGTGTCTAAGGTCTCAAGGGCACCGGCTACACACAGTCTCCTGGCATAGAACGACTGCCGATAGCCATAGTTGGTGTCCATGAGTTCGTCTTGATAGGGACAGTCAGCTCTTATGTGACCAGGTTCCTGGCACCGCCAGCAGACAATGGGAGCCGGGTCTGCGGGGGGGCACGTCCCGAGCAGGCTTTGGTTGGATCCGGCCATCGGGTGAAAGGCAAATGTAGTCCAGGTTACAAAGCAAAAGAGCATTTATTTTACACTTGCTCAAACAGAAAAGCAAAACAGTCACTTGGTGTTAGTTCACACACAAGATAACACAGAGCTTCACCTGGCTCCTTTACTTGAATGAGTCCTGTCCTGGTCGATCGCACAGCCACATAAAGTATTCTCACAAGATGCAGGGCGCTCTGTACGCCTGTGTCGGGGTCCAGCTCCACACACTTCAAAAACCACACAGACTCACTGTGATTTCCCTTCCTTCTCCTCCCAGCTGAGGTTGCTGCCTGGGAATTTAAATCCCAGCTCCAAAACCTGGTTCTGGAACATGGGGAGTAGGCACCCGCCCAACTCTTTACCTACTGCCAGTAAAAGCCGGCCCGGATTGGCTATGCAGCCATACTAAGTATTAAAGGTGTCAACAGCCTCTGCTGTTAACACATAAAACCCGGATCTTATTTCACGGAGGCCAGAAACCTCTGTGACATGTATCTGCCATCCAATACGGTACCCTGCACCTTACCACACTACTTAAACAGTCTTGGTCCTCAGAGGGTACCGTTGTCTCATGGGCAATCACTGAAGTCCTATTGTAGGATATAGGCGGCTTTTCTGCCTTTGGCAGTTGACTGCTGGTGATTAAGGAAAAGCTGGGATCACACCTGATCTTTGCTTGCTGCTGCACAAACCTAGAAAACACAAAGAAAGGAGGGAAGGGGACATCATGTTCTTCTTTGTATTTGGCTCTAACACCCACCCATTTTTCTTGTAGGTTGTGAGGTAGTTTCTCCACTATAGGCTTAGTACCGCTGGCGGTATCTAAATGTGCAAGTCTTCTTAAATAGCCTTCTTCTTTGGCACACTTGACTTCCCAAAGAATATCACCCAGCTCTTGCAGTTTCAAATTGTCTTTGCTGTTTAGCTTAGGGAAAGATTCAAGCAGGGGCGTACATAGAAATCACTGGGCCCCATGGCAAGAATCTGAATTGGGTCCCCTTGTGAGTGTCCCATAGAACCCCTTAGGGTACGTGCACTGCAGAGTAGAAGCCTCTATTGCAGATTCTGGCAAAACAAAGGGCAAAGAAATCTCGAATGACCCTGTTAGGCAATTTTGACTCTTTGCCTATGGTGTCCCTGACACCAGACTTTCGGTGATAAGCTTGAATTAAGTTTTTTCTGGTACCAGGAGGGGGAAATCAGATTTAACACCAAACACGTGTCTTGTTCCAATTCACTCTGCTTTATTAACAGTGGGCAAACACTTAATATAGAGGGGGTTGAGCTTCCTTGACATCCAATCATATGTTAGCATTTGTTTTAACCTATAGCATAAATACACATGAGCTCTGCATTACATTGAGCCAGGATGACCATGTAAGGTATGAGTTGTTTAAACTAAGGAATTGTAACGCACCTAGTTGATCAGTTAGGATCTCAACTGCGGAAGCAATGGACATGCACTATTATCCCACTGCCCTTGTTCTTGGCTGTGGGATTCGCGGTTACTCAGTATGTACCCCAGGCGTCTCTCTCAGTCTTGGGCGGAGAGTTTGGGGTAACAAAATCATTTACCGCTATCCATCTAATTAGTTACTGCTGGAAAGGGAGGTCCCCCAGTATACAGGAGTCACAAGTTAGTATAAGTTTGTGCACAGTTCAGAGTTAGTATCTAGTATGCAATAAGTTCAGGGTTAGTATATAGCATGTCCTCAGTTTAGTATATAGTATGCAGTAGGTTCAGAACATGTCCACAGTTTAGTATATAGTATGCAGTAGGTTCAGAGTATGTCCACAGTTTAGTATATAGTATGCAGTAGGTTCAGAGCATGTCCACAGTTTAGTATATAGTATGCAGTAGGTTCCGAGCATGTCCACAGTTTAGTATATAGTATGCAGTAGGTTCAGAGCATGTCCACAGTTTAGTATATAGTATGCAGTAGGTTCAGAGTTAGTATAGCATGTCCACAGTTTAGTATATAGTATGCAGTAGGTTCAGAGTTAGTATAGCATGTCCACAGTTTAGTATATAGTATGCAGTAGGTTCAGAGCATGTCCACAGTTTAGTATATAGTATGCAGTAGGTTCAGAGTTGGTTTGGGAGTATCGTCTCACACCAGTCAGGAACCACCCCACTCAGAGTTCCAGGACATTAATCAGAGCAGGTAACAAGCATACACTTGCGGTTAGTTGGTCCTGGCTAGGAAGCCAGCAGTGGGGAAGCCAGTGGCAAGAAGGTAGACAGTCCTTTACGCTGTTGTTAGGGATCCAGGTCTGGATATGTGGACAGAGTCCTCAGATGCAGTGGAGCTAGCAGGGTGCGCACTCCATTAGTGGAACACCCTGCTTAGCACCTGTCTTCTATTTAAGGGCCGGACGGTAAGTGGGCGGAGTCACAGGACGGCCCAGCAGCCACTGCGTTCCACGCTGGAGTGCAAGCCAGCGTAACAACACAGGCGGTCACTGCGTTCCACGCTGGAACGCAAGCCAGCATATCATCGCAGACGGCCGGTGCGTTCCACGCTGGAGCGCAAGTCAGCGTATCGTCACAGGGAGCCGCTGTGATCCAGGCTGTACTGTTACAGTACCCCCCCCCTTAAGGGACCCCTCCGGGGTACCCCACTAGGAGAGGGTCAGTTGGGAAATCTTCTATGGAACAATCTTTGGAGTCTGGGAGCATGAACGTTTTGCACATCTTCCCAAGAGTCATCCTGGGGACCATACCCCTTCTATCTAATGAGATACTGGATCTTCCCCCGTCTTCTTCTGGAATCAATGAGCTGCTCAACTTCAAATTCTTCTTCTCCTTGGACCTCTATCGGAGGCAAGGGTCGAGGATCACTTGATGGGAACGGCCTAGATCTAAACGGCTTCAGTAGTGACACGTGGAATGTGGGATGTACCTGTAATCGCGGAGGAAGGGTGAGTCTCACCGTGTTGGGGTTAATAATCCTTTCTATCGGAAAAGGACCCAGGAATTGTCTTCCCAATTTCTTGGAAGGTACCCCCAACCGAAGGTTTTTTGTTGATAACCAAACCGAGTCCCCGACCTGGTAGGGAGGACTTTCTCTCCTACGACGGTCGTAGTAACACTTCTGTCTTTCTTTTGCCCGTTGAAGGTTGTCTTTTAGCGTCTTAAGGGTAGTTTGCAAAGTGGTCAGATAATCGTCTGTGGCTGGAACGTTTGTGGGAAGGCTGGTTTGAGGAAGAGACCTAGGGTGAAATCCGTAATTAGCAAAGAATGGAGTATGTAATGTGGAGGAATTCGCAGAATTATTATAGGCGAATTCAGCGAGAGGAAGTAGGCCCTCCCAGTCATCCTGGAGAAATGAGCAGTGACATCTGAGATACTGTTCCAGACACTGATTCACCCTTTCAGTCTGCCCATTAGTTTGGGGGTGATAGGCGGTAGACATTCTGTGGTCGATTTGAAGTCTGGAACAAAGTGCTCTCCAGAATTTGGATACGAATTGTGAACCCCTGTCTGATATGACCTGGCTAGGAATTCCATGTAACTTAATAATATTAGACAGGAATACCACGGCCGTTTCCTTGGAGGAGGGTAACTTCTTGAGGGGCACGAAGTGTGCCATCTTAGTCAGCAAATCCACTACCACCATGATGGTGTTGTTTCCTCTGGAAAGGGGAAGTTCAACTATGAAATCCATCGAGACCCATTCCCAGGGTCTGTTGGCGATGGGAAGACTCATTAGGAGACCATAAGGTCGGTTTCTGTCAGTTTTACATGAGGCACAGGTCTCACACGTGGAAACATATTCTTCAATTTGTTTGGTCATCTTTGGCCACCAGAAGTTCCTGCGTATCAGGGTTGTGGTTTTAGCAATGCCGGGATGTCCCGTGAGGGGTAAATCATGGCAAAGTTTGATCACCTGATTGGTGAGGGAGGGTGGTATGTACAGTTGGCTGTCCTTGTAAAGGAGACCCTGTTGGTTCTGCGAAAGACCAGGGGGGGTATTAGCATGGTCATTAATTAGAGCATCCTTGAGCTGGGTTTCCAACGTTATGGTGGCAAGGACGAGTTTCTTCGGTGGAATGATCCATGTGGGGGCCGTGTCTGAGGTGCGAATTTCAGCCAGTCGTGACAAGGCGTCGGCCTTCCCATTTTTTGAGCCTGGTCGGTATGTAATTTGGAAGTTAAACCTGTCAAAAAAAAAACTCCACCGTACTTGACGGCCTGATAATGTTTTATTGGTTTTCAGGTATTGTAGATTACGGTGATCCGTATAAATTGTGATGGGGTGTATTGATCCTTCAAGTAAATGCCTCCAATTTTCCAGGGAGCACTTTATGGCGAGGAGTTCCTTTTCGCCTATGGGGTAATTGAATTCGGCGGTATTTAGCATCCGGGAGTAGAACCCGATAGGATGTAACGGAGTTGAAAAAGAGCTTCGCTGGGACATAACAGCTCCTATGGCTGCCTGGGATGCGTCTACTTCCAGCACGTAGTGATGGTTCGGATTTGGGAGAGTCAGTATCGGTGCCGTAGTGAACCTTTTCTTTAATAACTCAAACGCTGATTGGGCGTCCTTGGACCAAACGAACTTCGTGTTGACACTAGTTAAGCGGGTTAGTGGTTTAGTGGTAGCGGAGAAATCTTTAATGAATTTCCTATAGAAGTTTGAGAACCCCAGGAACCGTTGAAGAGCTTTCCTGGAATCCGGAATCGGCCAATTTTGGATGCAAGTGATTTTTGAGGGATCCATCTGGATACCTTTGGGTGAAATTATGTATCCGAGGAAGGGAAGAGAGGTAGTCTCGAATACACATTTTTCCTGTTTGACATATAAGCGATGAACACTTAACCGTGCGAGAACCCAACGGACATGTTTCCTGTGATCGTGTAAGTTATCGGAATACACTAGTATATCATCAAGATAGATGATTACACATACGTCCAGTAGATCCCTAAAGATGTCGTTAATAAAATTTTGGAATGTGGCAGGGGCGTTGCACAACCCGAAGGGCATCACTGTATACTCGAAGAGTCCATACCGAGTGCGGAAAGCTGTCTTCCATTCATCACCTTTTCTGATCCTAATTAAGTTGTATGCGCCTCTCAAATCCAGCTTGGTGTAGATAGTTGCTGTTTGTAATCTTTCTATGAGTTCGGATATTAGCGGCAAGGGGTACCGATTTTTGATTGTTACTTTGTTCAAGGCTCTGTAATCTATGATGGGCCTTAGGCTTGAGTCTTTGTTTCTTACAAAGAACATCCCTGCTGCTGCCGGGGAGGTTGAAGGCTGAATAAAACCTTTTCGTAAGTTCTCTTCTAGGTACTGTTTGAGGTGAACAAGTTCTGGTTGTGCCAATGGATAAATTCTACCCGTGGGTATCTCACTACCCGGCAGCAAGTCTATGGGGCAATCGTAAGATCTATGGGGCGGAAGAGATTCCGCCTTCTTTGCGCTGAATACCTCAGCAAAGTCTGCGTATTGGCTGGGGACCTGGTTCACTCCCACGTGCATGAGAGATTTGAGAGGAAAGCAGGTCTCCATACAATAAAGTGACGTAAACTGAACTCTCCCCTGTTTCCATAGGAGGGTTGGCTGGTGTATTTGCAACCATGGCAACCCAAGAATCACGGGAAACAATGGAGAGTGTATGATATCAAGGGATAAGAATTCTGTGTGGTTATTTTCACATGTCACCATGAGGGGTTGAGTCTGACTGTGGATAGGACTAGAAGTGGTACCGTCAATGAAACTCACGGATATCGGAACGTTTTTTCTCATGTGGGGAATTTTATTTCGCTCAACCAGATGCATATCGATAAAATTCCCCGAAGCTCCCGTGTCCACCATGGCTTCAACGATAATCCGGTTTTGGTCCCACTGTAAGGTGAGAGACGTGTATATGTAACCACCAGTACTATTTTTTGTACTGCCTAAGGTACAAGACATGCCGCTCTTACCTTCGCACTTCTTACGTATCGCGGGGCATCCGTCAACGGTATGGTCAGCAGAGGCACAATATAAACAGAGGTTGAGGTTACGTCTCCTGGCTTTCTCTCTCTCGGTCAGAGGACCTCGGATCGCTCCAATCTCCATCATCTCTACCGCAGGACCCTGGCTGGACGGTCTTGGGTTGGGTGTGAAGCCTGAGACTCTCTCGGCTCTGCGTTCCCTCAGCCGTCTGTCAATGGTGGTGGCCTTCTGCATCAAGGCATTAAGTGTAAGTGGTAATTCTCCTCGGGCTAATTCGTCCTTCAGGGCCTCGGAAAGACCTAGGCGAAACTGATTCCTAAGGGTGAGGTCATTCCATTCAGTCTCCCGGGCCCAGCGAGTGTATTCCGCAATAAAGTCCTCTACAGGTCGTCTCCCTTGTTTAAGGCTGCGTATAGCGGTCTCAGCGGTCAGCTGTTTACTTTGGTCCTCGTAGAGAAGGGCCATTTTTTCAAGGAACAGAAGGAAGGATTCCAGGACTGGGTCTTCTTTTTCTAAATAAGTATTGGCCCATGCTCTGGGCTCCCCCTGAGGTATGAGATCATGGTAACTACTTTTGTTCTGTCGGTTGGGTAAGTCCGGTGCTGCAGCTCAAACATTAGTTTGCACGCGTTCAGGAAATCCCTGAACTGCCTTCGGTCACCCGCGAATATCTCAGGTGGGCTGACCTTGGGTTCTGGTCCATCACGGGGGTGTCCTGGCCCCTGAGTGACAAGTTGCCGTATTGCCTGGTTTTCTAGCTGGAGATGTTGTATAGTCACATTGAGGGTCTCCACCCTCTTAGTGAGGGTGACGAGGTGACCTGCAACCTCCGCTGGATCCATGTGGGTTCCACTAATATGTAACGCACCTAGTTGATCAGTTAGGATCTCAACTGCGGAAGCAATGGACATGCACTATTATCCCACTGCCCTTGTTCTTGGCTGTGGGATTCGCGGTTACTCAGTATGTACCCCAGGCGTCTCTCTCAGTCTTGGGCGGAGAGTTTGGGGTAACAAAATCATTTACCGCTATCCATCTAATTAGTTACTGCTGGAAAGGGAGGTCCCCCAGTATACAGGAGTCACAAGTTAGTATAAGTTTGTGCACAGTTCAGAGTTAGTATCTAGTATGCAATAAGTTCAGGGTTAGTATATAGCATGTCCTCAGTTTAGTATATAGTATGCAGTAGGTTCAGAACATGTCCACAGTTTAGTATATAGTATGCAGTAGGTTCAGAGCATGTCCACAGTTTAGTATATAGTATGCAGTAGGTTCAGAGCATGTCCACAGTTTAGTATATAGTATGCAGTAGGTTCAGAGCATGTCCACAGTTTAGTATATAGTATGCAGTAGGTTCAGAGTTAGTATAGCATGTCCACAGTTTAGTATATAGTATGCAGTAGGTTCAGAGTTAGTATAGCATGTCCACAGTTTAGTATATAGTATGCAGTAGGTTCAGAGCATGTCCACAGTTTAGTTTATAGTATGCAGTAGGTTCAGAGTTGGTTTGGGAGTATCGTCTCACACCAGTCAGGAACCACCCCACTCAGAGTTCCAGGACATTAATCAGAGCAGGTAACAGGCATATACTTGCGGTTAGTTGGTCCTGGCTAGGAAGCCAGCAGTGGGGAAGCCAGTGGCAAGAAGGTAGACAGTCCTTCACGCTGTTGTTAGGGATCCAGGTCTGGATATGTGGACAGAGTCCTCAGATGCAGTGGAGCTAGCAGGGTGCGCACTCCATTAGTGGAACACCCTGCTTAGCACCTGTCTTCTATTTAAGGGCCGGACGGTAAGTGGGCGGAGTCACAGGACGGCCCAGCAGCCACTGCGTTCCACGCTGGAGTGCAAGCCAGCGTAACAACACAGGCGGTCACTGCGTTCCACGCTGGAACGCAAGCCAGCGTATCATCGCAGACGGCCGGTGCGTTCCACGCTGGAGCACAAGTCAGCGTATCGTCACAGGGAGCCGCTGTGATCCAGGCTGTACTGTTACAGGAATGTATGGGTATCTTGAAACTGCACAGGAAGTTTCTCACATTCCACAAAAAAGGGAATCTTGAAACAGTGCACTGACCAGATGTAATCGTAATACACATTGCTAAAACAGACAAAATGGAGTTACTTATACCCCATCAATCCCCTCTTAGAACCTTATATATATACCTTATACTATATGGTTCTTTCTCTGCTCTCCCTTAGTTTGCTTGTAAGCCTTTAGATATTCCATATACCCTTCAGGAGTATAATCCTCAGGCTTTGTTGAGGAATGTTGAGTGTACCCCTCTTTCGGCCACTTTTTGACATATGGCAAGAAGGGAGGGCACACACTGTAGACAACAGCAGAGACACACTATTGCAGCGACCACAGCAAGTGCCACTCCTAAAACATATCTTATTTGACCAAAGTCAGGTATCCAGCCAAAAAGCCAGTCCCACCATCCTTGGTCAACATCTTGTTTTATATGTTTTATCATCTCTTCTAGTTCGCCTATTTTATCTTTTATTCCACGGGAGTGATCTGATAAATTAAAACAACACATCCCTGCGAACGCTGAGCATCCTACACCATGTTGAAACAATAGTCAATAGTTGCCCTATTCTGCAAGATAGCTTTTTTATATGATTGTATATCCAGCAGCATATCTTGCAGAATTGCACTAGTGACATTTATCTGTTTTACCATGAAACAGGCAAGTTTTGATATTGTCCTGTGGTTATATATGGCCAACCCTGGTACTCATGTATTCTGCTCTAGAGAGGAGATTCACATTATAATCACAATTTTCTGGTAACTGTAGGGAAGTGTCTCTCGTGTGTCTACATTGCTGGCACTAGTGGTATCATTGTTAATGTTAACCTAGCTATTGTACAGGGTCCCTCTGTAATATTGGCCGGTATGTATGTGTAACTAGTATTTACACAGGCCAATACCCATCCTGTTGGTAGAGGTACATGTTTGTCTAGGGATGGTACTGTTTTTGTAATGTTACATTGCATATTTTTTCCTGATACTATCTTTTTACAGCTACTTATATTTCTATTGCAAATATTTGGATTAGTCTTGTTCTGCATTTTTGCTTGTATGCAGAGAGGCAATAGTTTCTCATCGCAGGAGAACTTGTAACATATTTCTGCTGCTGTAACAAGACCTGTAATCATTTCTATCATATTACTTTGCAAAGTCTCATATGTAGAACAGTTATAACAAGCATGATAAGGATTTACATATCCATATTTAACATCATGATCCTGTAAATCAGTGTCATTCCATTGGGAACATAGGAGCCCCGTCCATACATCTACTGGGGTGGGGACTGCTACCAGACATGTCTCCAAAGTGTTAGAAGCGGATAAAGTGGTTCGGAGACAGAAATCAGTTAAGTTCAGAGTTTTGGCCAGATACAGCCATAAGTTCTCCTTCGTCTTCCACAGATTGTCTTCCCCCCTGCATTCCGTTTTCAGGTATGTCTGTCTGTTCCACAGCCGTGGGACAGTGAGTAGGAGACACAAAATTGCAATTATCAAGGCACTGCATCTCAGCCATCTCGAGGAATTTCCTGACTGCGTCATCTCGTTGGGGGTCAAGGCTGTCTGCCTCCGTTAGTACCCCTTCTGTATCTTCTTTGAGGTCAAGGCTGTCTGCCTCCGTTAGTACCTCTGGGCCTTGTTGGAGGTCAGGGCTGTCTGCCCCCTTTAGTACCTCCTGTCCTTCTCTCACAAGCTTCACTCGAGTGGCGTGGATCCAAATTAGAGATTGTTCAATCAGCACAGCTGTTCTGGTTACTGCAACCACGGTAGTAGGTGGGCCATATACGAAATCACCTTGAGCTCTTCCTTTCTTCAGTGTTTCGACCACCACCTCATACCCCACCCTGTATGGGTGGGTGGGTTCCTGTGGAAAAGAGGGAGACTTACAAGCAACTTTGTCCTCAGTTTTGTTAAGTACCTGTATCAATTTGGTGACATAGTCTGCCCTTATTAAATCAAAGTCTCCTCCCTGCACTATCATTGGGCCCAGGGGGTGGGGAAAGGCCTCCCCATGAGTATCCCAATGCTGTTATGTCCTACTCCGTGGAAATGTGCTATTAAGATGGAAGCATTGTGTTAGGGAATGCATAGCTTCCCCTCTTCGCAGACTAATCCTGTCTTAGGATTTTTCTGCAATACTGGATAACACCAGTCTTGCTGTTCCTGTTCAGTGGCATACCTTTGAAGATCAGTAAGCATTTGCGACATCTCAGGGGTTGGAGGTGCCAGACATGGCATCTCCCAATGGTTACACGGACCTGTGGGGTTGCATTTGGCCACTCGTTCCGCCACCTTATCTGCCAGCGCATTGCCCTGTGAGACATGATCCTTACCATCATCTGCTGCCGTGAATCCTCTCCTCTGCCAAATCATACCATGGTCCCACACTACCCCATGTGCGTACTTACTCTCAGTATAGATGGTGACAGGTCTGTTAGCATGTAGAATACATGTTCTAGTGAGTGCAATGAACTCAGCTGCCTGCTGTGTTGAGTGTGGATGCCCTTGAGTACTACAACATCATGAGTAGTGTGCAAAATGGTGTAATGTCACATTGTGAAAGGAGTTGCCAACTCTACCATCATAGCACAGGCTGCAAGTGAATAAAGACATGCCGGCATCCCTTGAACAGGGGTGGGCATTACCTTTGAGAAAAATACACAAGGACGCAACTTGCCTCCGTTTTCTTGTGTCAGTACACCCGCCATGGTTTTACAATTTTGGCGTGCAAACATGTGGAAGGGCATATTATAGTCAGGGAGGCCCAGCCCTGGACACGACATGAGTGACCATTTCAGATAATCAAATGCATTGTACATTTCAGAAGACCATTTAATCAAATCTGGATTTTCATCCAGAGTGGCTTGCCTCAAAACATTGTCATAATAGGAGCAATCAGGAATCCATTGTCTACAGTAGTTTATCATACCAAGGAAAGATAACATTTCTTTCTTGGTGTGCGGGGTGACCAGTAGAGATGGCCCGAATAGTTCGATGGCGAATAGTTCCCGGCAAACATAGCTTGTTCGCGTTCGCCCCGGCGGGCGAACATATGCGATGTTCGGTCCGCCCCCTATACATCATCATTGAGTAAACTTTGACCCTGTACCTCACAGTCAGCAGACACATTCCAGCCAATCAGCAGCAGACCCTTCCTCCCAGACCCTCCCACCTCCTGGACAGCATCCATTTTAGATTCATTCGGAATCTGCATTCTCAGTGAGAGGAGGGACAGTGCTGCTGCTGCTGATTCAATAGGGAAAGCGTTAGCTAGGGCAGTGTTCTGTGTCCACAGACTCATCTGCTGTAAGGACAGCGTCCTGACAGCACCCCAAAAAGCCCTTTTCAGGGCTGGTACATCAGTCTGCTTTTTTTAAATTTTTTATATATATATATATATATATATATATTGCAGTTGCCTGCCCGTGTGTGAGAGGCTGCAGGCTCAGTCACAGACAGTACTGTGTGCACACCATTCATACAGGGTGTGACAGAAAATACCTCGCAGATAAAAAAAAATTATATTTAATCTTTTTCTGTGATATAATCACAGTTGCAAGCCAGTGTGTGTCAGGCCCACACAGACTGTATTGTGGCCACTGGCTAGGCCTCCACTCATACCGTTACAGGGTGTCACTCACTCAAATACCTTTCAGATAAAAAAAAATTCTATTTAATATTTTTCTGTGATATAATCACATTTGCAAGTCCGTGTGTGTCAGGCCCACACAGACTGTATTGTGGCCACTGGCTAGTGGCTAGGCCTCCACTTATACCGTTACAGGGTGTCACTTACTCACAAATACCTTGCAGATAAAAAAAAATTATATTTAATCTTTTTCTGTGATATAATCACAGTTGCAAGCCAGTGTGTGTCAGGCCCACACAGACTGTATTGTGGCCACTAGCTAGTGGCTAGGCCTCCACTCATACCGTTACAGGGTGTCACTCACTCAAATACCTTTCAGATAAAAAAAATTCTATTTAATATTTTTCTGTGATATAATCACATTTGCAAGTCCGTGTGTGTCAGGCCCACACAGACTGTATTGTGGCCACTGGCTAGTGGCTAGGCCTCCACTTATACCGTTACAGGGTGTCACTCACTCACAAATACCTTGCAGATAAAAAAAAATTATATTTATTATTTTTATGTGATATAATCACATTTGCAAGCCTGTGTGTGTCAGGCCCACACAGACTGTATTGTGGCCACTAGTGTTGAGCACGAATATTCGAATATCAAAATTTTTTCGCAAATATCGCCACTTCGCTAATTCGCGAATATTTCGAATATAGTGATATAAATTCGATATTTCGAATATTCTTTTTTTTTCTTTTTTTAATTGTTATATTTTTTTCTTTCCCACTTCCCTAAAGTTGTTCTTACCTGTCCTTTGGATCCCTGGCTTCCTGGTTGCTCCAGTCAGTGCCCGTTGCCGCTTCTGCCGACTTCCGTGCTCATGGAGCGTCCCCATCACCATGGGAACGTCTCCATATACTAGAATGTACTGTCGGATTTGAGAATTAGGTTGAAATCACAATTCGATTATTTCAAGTTATAATAATCGAATTTCGATTTTAACTTAGCACTGCTATATTCCATATTCGTTAATTCTAGCCTAATATGGAATATAGCAGTGCTAAGTTAAAATCGAAATTCGATTATTCTAACTTGAATTAATCGAATTGCGATTTCAACTTGGACCTGGTTTACTATGGTTGGCTTGGTAGAATTAGCGAATATGACGAATGTATTCGTCATATTCCACAAAACGAATATAACGAATGTATTCGTCATATTCCACAAAATGAAGATAACGAAGTATTCTGCATCTTTGTTTTAGCTACCTATTCATCAACTTCGCTAATTCTAGCAATCATATAGGAAAGTTTACTATAGAGACAGCTAAGTTTAATTCGCTATGCGATTATATTACTTAGCTTTTTTTTTATAAATAGAATAATTATAATAATTATCAGGTATTATAATTATTCTATCTATTAAAAAAAAAAAAGCATAGCGAATTAAACTTACCTGTCTCTATAGTAAACTTTCCTATATGATTGCTAGAATTAGCGAAGTTGATGAATAGGTAGCTAAAACGAAGATGCAGAATACTTCGTTATCTTCATTTTGTGGAATATGCAGAATACTTCGTTATCTTCGTTTTGTGGAATATAACAAATATATTCGTCATATTCGCTAATTCTACCAAGCCAACCATAGTAAACCAGGTCCAAGTTGAAATCGCAATGCGATTAATATAACTCGAAGTAATCGCTGTAACGGTCACGTCCACACACACACAGGGGGAAGGGTAGTGACCACTGCGCTCCACCCTCACCCCTGGCCCTGCCTACTTGCCTCACGAGTCCTGATGACAGGGGACAACTGGACGGCAGTCCCTGACTTAGGATATATGCAGGGAAGACAGACAAGACAAAATACGGAACATGAACGGACCGGGTCAGAACCAAGAGAGCTACGCAGTACAACGGATTAAGCAAAGAATGGTCAGGAGAAGCCGGGGTCAAATACCAGGAGAGTAGCGAAGTACAAGAGGAGTCCTAAGAGAGTAGTCAGGTGGGAGCCGAGGTCACAATACCAGGATGTATGCGCAGTACAGGAGGAGCAGGCAGAGGATCGTCAGGGAACAGGATCAGGTAAATATTCAGTAGTCCAACAAACAGCCAGGAACCTAGAAATTAACAGGCAACCTGTAGCCAGCAGGCTGCCTGTATTTATAGTGGGGAGTGAGGGTCATGTGACGTGGCCAGCGTCACATGACCGACAGACCAACCAGTCGAGCACCGAGTGATCTGCTCGGCGCTCAAGGCAGACTAGGAGCAGGGAGCCACCCAGCTAGTAAAGCCGCCATGGGAATGAGGTCAAACACAGAACCTCATTCCAAAAGCTAAGCAACAGTTCTGCGGGCAATGGGGGACCGAGTGCACCTTCGGAACCCCGTGACAGTACCCCCCCTTTTACGAGGGGCCACCGGACCCAAGACTTCAGGCGATGGCTTTTCAGGGTGTTCTAAATGAAATTTACGAACCAGTCTAGGAGCATGAACCTCCCTGGCAGGTACCCAAGATCTCTCTTCAGGTCCATACCCCTTCCAGTGAATCAGATACTGCAAGGAGTTACGCACCTTCCTGACATCCACTATTTTAGACACGACATACTTGACAGCATCATTAACAAGAACCGGCGGAGGCGAGGCTTTCGATGGTACTACTGGTTCCAAATATTTTTTAAGTAGAGATTTATGGAACACATTATGAATGTGGAATGACTCGGGCAGCTCCAACCTAAATGATACCGGGTTAATCACCTCCGTGATCTTATATGGTCCAATAAAACGAGGAGCAAATTTTCTAGAAGCTACCTTGAGAGATAGATTCTTGGAGGACAACCATACTTTATCCCCAACCTGAAAGTTCACCCCCCTTGAACGTCTCCTATCGGCCTTGAGTTTTTGAGAACTTTGAGCCTTTTCTAGGTTCGATTGAACCCGGGCCCAAACTGTGCACAGTTCGGAGGAGAGTTTATCAGCTTCAGGGTTAGAGGAGGAGACGGACGACCCAGAATGAAAACGGGGATGAAAACCATGGTTACAAAAGAAAAGGGGAGACCCCAGCAGAAGAATTGACACGGTTATTCAGAGCAAATTCAGCCAACGGAAGGAATTTGACCCATAATTGCTGGTCATCAGCAACATACAACGTCAGGAATTGTTCCACAGACTGATTAAGGCGTTCAGTCTGCCCATTACTCTCAGGATGGTAGGCGGAAGAAAAAAAAAAAACGAAATTTTACATCTTTGACAGAAGGCCCTCCAGAATTTGGACACAAACTGCACACCCCTGTCAGAAACAATATTTTCCGGGATGCCATGTAAACGAACAATCTCTCTCACAAAAATAGACGCCAGGGTTTTAGCATTCGGAAGTTTAGACAGGGGAATGAAATGAACCATCTTGCTAAACCTATCGACCACTACCCAAACCACAGTCTTACCCTCCGCCAGCGGTAGGTCAGTTATAAAGTCCATCGAGATATGGGACCAGGGTCTACTGGGAATGGGTAGGGGTCGTAGGTTACCAGCAGGGCGAGTCCTAGGTGTCTTAGACCTGGCACAAACCTCACAGGCTGACACGTAGGACTTGACATCCCTGGTCAGAGTGGGCCACCAATAAGATCTAGAAACCAGATCCTTAGTGCCCTCAATACCCGGATGTCCACAAAAGGCAGATGTCACGGCTGTATGTGGGCAACAATAGTAATACACAGTACAGAGCTACTGACTGGACCCAGAACTAGGGAGGATAACGGGTGACCCCTGTCCGACCCTCAACGCTCTCCCTATTCTGCTAAAGCACATGCCCGGATCCAAATGGCAGAAAGAGGCATGCCCACGTGCCTAAGACTAATGACCACTGTAACCCCTACAATAGTGGAAGGGGCACGGCCACCAGTGCCCTACTCAGTATATGGAGGGAACCGTGGCCACCTCAGATCCAGTCAGTAAATAAACAGGAACACAACAATGTCTGCACACTTAGCTGACGGTGTTGCAGCCGCAGAGAAGACGGATCCAAGGACAGGCTGGCAATATCCGGAGTGCTAGCTGCAGCAGAACACAGGTCCAGTGAACTGATAGCTACAAGTGAAGAAACTAAAGCCAGAGCTACAACTGAAGTGAGAACTATAATCCACATCCTATCATAGGAGGAGGGGTGATATAAAGAGAGGAAAATCAAACACATGAAGGACAGCTGTGGTGAAAGAAACCAAAAGTAAACAGAGTAGTGAGAACTCCTCCCAGCTCTAGTAGTGACATCATCACAGGGGTGGAGAAACAGAGCTGTGAGAACGTCCCAAAGATCTGGTAGTGACAGTACCCCCCCCTCTATGGGTGGACTCCGGACACCCAGGACCCACCTTCTCAGGATGAGCCCTATGAAATGCCCTGATGAGGCGAGTGGCTTTAATGTCCGACACCGGAACCCACATCCTCTCCTCAGGACCATAACCCTTCCAATGAACGAGGTACTGAAGAGAACCGCGGACCATGCGAGAGTCCACAATTCTGGAAACCTCAAACTCCAGATTGCCATCAACTAAAATCGGAGGAGGAGGCAAAGAGGAGGGTACCGTGGGCTGGACATATGGTTTTAAGAGAGATCTGTGAAATACATTATGTATCTTCCAAACCCGTGGAAGATCAAGACGGAAGGCAACAGGATTGATGACTGACAAGATTTTATAAGGCCCAATAAACTTGGGACCCAATTTCCAGGAGGGAACCTTCAACTTAATGTTTCTAGTAGACAACCACACCAGATCACCCACATTCAGGTCCGGACCAGGCACACGTCTCTTATCAGCCACACGCTTATACCTCTCACTCATCTTTTTAAGATTACCCTGAATCTTTTGCCAAATGGTAGACAAAGACGAGGAAAATCTCTCCTCCTCAGGTAAACCAGAAAGAGCACCTCCCGAGAATGTCCCAAACTGTGGATGGAACCCATATGCACCAAAGAATGGTGACTTATCAGAAGATTCCTGACGACGGTTGTTCAGAGCAAACTCAGCAAGAGGGAGAAATGAACACCAATCCTCCTGGTTCTCTGAAACAAAACAGCGCAAATATGTCTCCAGATTCTGATTGAGGCGCTCAGTCTGACCATTCGACTGCGGATGAAAAGCAGAAGAGAAGGACAGCCGAACCCCCAGGCGAGAACAGAAAGCCTTCCAGAACCTGGACACAAACTGCGTGCCTCTATCGGAAACAATATCAGAGGGAATGCCGTGCAATTTAACAATATGGTCGACAAAAGCTTGCGCCAACGTTTTAGCATTAGGTAAACCAGGGAAAGGTACGAAATGAGCCATCTTGCTAAAACGGTCCACCACCACCAGGATCACCGACTTCCCCGAGGAACGAGGAAGATCCGTGATAAAGTCTATGGACAGGTGTGTCCAAGGACGGGAAGGAATGGGTAACGGGAGAAGGGAACCTGAAGGCCGTGAACGAGGGACCTTAGCGCGAGCGCACATCTCACAAGCAGCCACAAAACCCTCCACCGACTTACGAAGAGCCGGCCACCAAAATCTCCGAGCAATGAGATCCACCGTGGCTCTACTCCCGGGGTGACCAGCAAGAACCGTATCATGATGCTCCTTAAAGAGTTTGTGACGTAGCTCAGGAGGCACGAACAACTTCCCAGAAGGACAACGGGCAGGTGTCTCAGTCTGGGCAGCCTGGACCTCGGCCTCCAAATCAGAATATAGAGCAGAAACAACTACCCCCTCCGCCAAAATGGGACCCGGGTCCTCGGAGTTTCCTCCTCCCGGAAAACAGCGAGAGAGAGCATCAGCCTTCACATTTTTTATCCCAGGTCGGAATGTAACAACAAAATTGAATCTGGAGAAAAACAGAGACCATCTGGCCTGTCTCGGATTCATACGCCTGGCCGACTCCAAGTATGCCAGATTCTTATGGTCGGTAAAAACGGTGATAGGGTGCCTGGCCCCCTCCAACCAATGGCGCCATTCCTCGAAAGCCAACTTGATGGCCAACAACTCCCTATCGCCCACATCATAGTTTCTCTCTGCCGGGGAGAGTTTTTTAGAGAAAAAGGCACAGGGTCGCCACTTGGCAGGGGAAGGGCCCTGGGACAAAACCGCACCCACACCCACCTCGGAAGCATCCACCTCAACAATAAAAGGTAAGGAAACATCGGGATGCACCAAGACGGGAGCAGACGCAAAATTCTCTTTAATCTTAGAAAAGGCTGCAAGCGCCTCCTCCGACCAAGAGGAAAAATCTGCCCCCTTTTTTGTCATGTCAGTGAGGGGTTTGACAACAGAGGAATAATTCAAAATGAACTTTCTGTAATAGTTCGCAAAACCCAGAAAGCGCATCAATGCCTTCTGATTCTCAGGAAGCTCCCACTCAAGTACAGCACGGACCTTCTCGGGATCCATGCGAAAACCAGAAGCAGAGAGGAGAAAACCCAGAAATTGAATCTCCGATACCATAAAAAGACATTTCTCCAGCTTGGCGTACAATTTATTTTCCCGCAGAATCTGCAGAACCTGAAAAAGATGATCCTGATGGGTCTGAACATCAGGGGAAAAAATCAAAATATCATCAAGATACACCAATACAAATTTCCCCATTAAATGATAGAAAATACTATTAACAAAATGCTGAAAGACGGCCGGAGCATTCATCAGGCCGAAAGGCATAACGAGATTCTCGAAATGCCCGTCAGGGGTATTAAAGGCCGTTTTCCATTCATCCCCCTCTCTGACCCTGACCAGGTTGTACGCGCCTCTCAAATCCAATTTGGAAAACACCTTGGCCCCAACAATTTGATTGAAGAGGTCCGGGATCAGAGGAAGGGGATAGGGATCGCGAATCGTGATACGGTTCAGCTCCCTAAAATCTAGGCAAGGTCTCAGAGAGCCATCTTTCTTTTTAACAAAAAAAAAACCCGCGGCCACAGGTGACTTTGAGGGACGAATATGCCCCTTTTCGAGACTCTCGGAGATGTAAGTTCGCATAGCGATTCTTTCCGGTTGTGAGAGATTGTAGAGGCGTGCTTTTGGCAGCTTGGCGCCGGGAATGAGGTTAATGGGACAGTCAAACTCCCGGTGAGGAGGTAGCTCCTGAACACCGCTCTCGGAAAACACGTCCGAGAAATCAGAGAGAAATGATGGCACCGTTTTAGTAGACACCTCTGCAAAAGTCGCTGTGAGACAATTCTCTCTACAAAAGTCACTCCACTCATTTATTTGCCTTCCTTGCCAATCAATAGTGGGGTTATGTCTAGTGAGCCAGGGTAACCCCAAAACTAGAGGAGAAGGCAATCCGTTAAGGACAAAACAAGATATATCCTCCACATGAGTGTCACCTACAGCTAGCCGGATATTGTGAACAATGCCCTTCAGAGATCTCTGTGAGAGTGGAGCAGAGTCAATAGCAAAAACAGGTATATCTTTATCTAATGTGCAAACCTGAAAACCATGCATGGCTACAAATTGAGTGTCAATAAGATTGACGGCCGCTCCACTATCGACAAAAATCTCACAAGAAATGACTTTGCTCTCTAGCGCCACCCTGGCAGACAGGAGAAAACGGGAACTGCAGGTCAGAGGAAAAGCATCAAATCCTACATCAACTTTGCCCAAAGTAGCAGATGAAGCAGAACCTGATGATTTACCTTTTGAGATTTTTCTCTTATTATCGCTCTTAGTACGGTTCAAGAATCTCCTAGATGGACAAACATTTGCCAAATGACCTATGCCCCCACAACAAAAACAGACCATACTCTGAGGACTAAATCCTCTTTTATCAGGGGCAAGTCGACCTAGCTGCATGGGCTCCTTCTCAGAGGGGAGCGAGACAGGATGAGGCCCCTGCACACTGAATGAGTCCGCACCACTGCCCCTAGACTGACAATGGCTGGACAGAGAGGTCTCGTTTCTTTCTCTTAGACGCCTGTCAAGGCGTACCGCCAATGACATGGCAGACTCTAAGGACGTTGGTCTCTCATGGAAAGCAAACGCATCTTTTAATCTCTCCGAGAGACCATGACAGAACTGACTCCGGAGTGCAGCATCATTCCAACCCGAATCAGCTGCCCATCTCCGAAATTCAGAACAATAAAGCTCCGCAGACCGTTTGTTCTGGCATAAAACACGTAGGTTAGATTCGGCCAGAGCAACACGATCCGGGTCATCATAAATCTGCCCCAGGGCCACAAAAAATCCCTCCACGGATCGAAGGGAGGGATCCCCTGATGGCAGCGAAAAAGCCCAAGTCTGAGCATTACCCCTGAGCAGGGAGATGACAATCCTCACCCTCTGCTCTTGATTACCAGAAGAGTGAGGACACAAGCAAAAATGGAGTTTGCATGCCTCTCTGAAACGAACAAAATTCTCACTGCCCCCGGAGAACGTCTCCGGAAGTGAGACCTTTGGCTCGCAACAGACTCCATGAGCCGGAGCAGGGCCCAATGCTTGAAGCTGAGTCATAGATTGACGGAGATCCGCTACTTCCAAAGAAAGACCCTGCATGCGGTCAACCAGGCCAGAAAGCGGATCCATGTCAAAAAAGGACGGTTTTGGTGGATTATAATGTCACGGCTGTATGTGGGCAACAATAGTAATACACAGTACAGAGCTACTGACTGGACCCAGAACTAGGGAGGATAACGGGTGACCCCTGTCCGACCCTCAACGCTCTCCCTATTCTGCTAAAGCACATGCCCGGATCCAAATGGCGGAAAGAGGCATGCCCACGTGCCTAAGACTAATGACCACTGTAACCCCTACAATAGTGGAAGGGGCACGGCCACCAGTGCCCTACTCAGTATATGGAGGGAACCGTGGCCACCTCAGATCCAGTCAGTAAATAAACAGGAACACAACAATGTCTGCACACTTAGCTGACGGTGTTGCAGCCGCAGAGAAGACGGATCCAAGGACAGGCTGGCAATATCCGGAGTGCTAGCTGCAGCAGAACACAGGTCCAGTGAACTGATAGCTACAAGTGAAGAAACTAAAGCCAGAGCTACAACTGAAGTGAGAACTATAATCCACATCCTATCATAGGAGGAGGGGTGATATAAAGAGAGGAAAATCAAACACATGAAGGACAGCTGTGGTGAAAGAAACCAAAAGTAAACAGAGTAGTGAGAACTCCTCCCAGCTCTAGTAGTGACATCATCACAGGGGTGGAGAAACAGAGCTGTGAGAACGTCCCAAAGATCTGGTAGTGACAGCAGAATCGTGACACTCACCCAACAGCTGGAGACGAAATTGTACGGGAACAAACAACTTATCTGTTGGGGTGGATGCCGGTGCCAGATGTTGTTCAGCCTTAATGCGAGCCGAGATATCCTGGGTTAGAGCCGCTAAGAAGATGTTTGCTGGTAGGATGGATTCAGGCGGCGTCTCAGTGGGTTGAAAAGCATGGAAGCTCCGCGATAATGCGTCTGCCTTCACATTTTTACTTCCCGGCCTGAACGTAATGGAGAAATCAAAACGGGTAAAAAACAGAGCCCATCGGGCTTGTCGGGGATTCAACCTCTTAGCGGACTCGAGAAACATTAAGTTTTTATGGTCAGTGACAACAGTTACTCGATGCCTTGCCCCCTCCAAAAAATGTCTCCACTCCTCAAATGCCCATTTAATGGCCAACAGCTCCCTATTCCCTATGTCGTAGTTTCTCTCCGTGGGAGAGAATTTCCTAGAGAAGAAGGCACACGGTCTCAGGTTAGTGAGGCTAGCAGGACCTTGTGAAAGGACTGCTCCTGCGCCGTCCTCGGACGCATCCACCTCCACAATAAAGGGTCTCTCCTGATCAGGCTCGATCAGAATGGGAGCGCTACTAAATTCCTTTTTTAATGTTTCAAATGAAGAAATGGCCTTGGTAGACCAATTCTCCAAATCCGCCCCTTTCTTAGTAAGGACGGTCAATGGCTTAGCAATTACAGAAAAATTCATGATAAATTTACGGTAGTAATTTGCAAAACCCAAAAAACCGTTGTAAAGCCTTTAAGGATGAAGGCCTTACCCATTCCTTAATTGCTAAAACCTTACCAGGATCCATCTTAAAGGCGTGAGGAGTCAAAACATGCCCTAGAAACAGTATCTCCTGTACACCAAAGACACATTTCTCTTGCTTAGCGGATAGCTGGTTCTCCCTCAACACCTCTAATACTTGTTTGACATGGGACACATGAGATTCGAAATCAGGAGAGAATATCAAAATGTCGTCAAGATAGACAATAATAAATTTACCTAAGAACTCCCTAAGAATATCGTTCATTAAGTTTTGGAACACAGCTGGGGCATTGCTGAGTCCAAAAGGCATCACCTGATATTCAAAGTGTCCTATCGGAGTATTGAACGCTGTCTTCCATTCGTCTCCCTCCTTGATTCGGATTAGATTGTATGCCCCTTTCAGGTCAATCTTGGAAAACCAGGATGCCCCCAAAACCTGGTTAAATAAATCCGGAATCAATGGGAGAGAGTATCTATTTTGGACAGTGATTTTATTTAATCTCCGGTAATCAATACAAGGCCTAAGACCACCATCCTTCTTTTTAACAAAGAAAAACCCTGCTCCCATAGGAGAGACTGAAGGTCTAATATGCCCTTTAGCAAGGCTCTCCTTAATATAATCTTCCATAGCCTTGCGTTCGGGCCCTGAAAGATTATAAATTCGACCTTTAGGAAATTCGGCACCCTCAATTAGCTCTATGGCGCAATCATAAGGTCTATGGGGGGGTAGAACCTCTGGAGTAAGGGACGAGAACACATCAGAATATTCCTTAATAACAGAGGGTAATGTATTAGACCTTACTGAAACCCCAGCCTGGACCACGGACAAGCATGAGTCACACTTAGGTCCCCATTTCACCAACTCTCCTTTGGACCAATCAATGGTGGGGTTATGTAAACGGAGCCAAGGCAACCCTAGTACCACCTCAACCGGTAGGTTCTCCAGGACTATAAGAGAACATCTCTCAGAGTGGCACACACCCACGGACAGAGAAATTTCAGAGGTACATGACCTCACCGTACCACCAATCAGGGGAGTAGCATCAATAGCCATGACATGGATAGGTGTAGGTAAAGCAAACATTGGAATACCCAATTTACAAGCAAACTCAAAGTCAATAAAGCTGGCCGCTGAACCGGAGTCAATAAAGGCCTTACCCGGCCACTTATTAACCCCCAGAGAAATTGTTATGGGTACCAAAATCTTACCTTTAGAAAAATCAGGGTGTACCTGGTCTTTAGGTTGTCTTGCCTTAGAAGACTTGTCAGAGAGGTCCCTCTTAGGACACTTGTTGATCCAATGGCCAGGATCTCCACAGTAGAAGCACTCTCCGCGTCTGCGACGAAGATTACCCCGGGTCATGCCAACCTGCATGGGTTCCTCGGTGGAGACCTCAGTGTTGTCCCTGGAAAAGGTCTCTGGCTGGACCACCATCTGAGAACAGAACTGTCGTTCTTGTCGTCTCTCTCTAACTCGTCTGTCAAGTCGGACAACTAGGGTCATCATCTCGTCTAAGGTCTCAGGAATTTGGTAATTGACCAATAGATCTTTTAAATTATCAGATAGACCAGACCTAAACTGACTCTTCAGGGCTGGTTCATTCCATCCTGAGGGGACACACCACCGTCTGAATTGGGTGCAATACTCCTCCGCAGGGAGATGGCCCTGAACCAGTGCCCTAAGAGCTGTCTCGGCTACCAGGGCCCTGTCTGGTTCGTCATAGAGGGTACCCAGGGCCTGAAAAAACCCCTCCACAGAAGTTAGACAACTGGCCCCAGGAGGTAACGAAAATGCCCAGTCCTGGGGATCACCCTGTAGTAGAGAAATGATAATCCCCACGCGTTGGCTCTCGGGACCGGAGGACACGGGCGCAAACGGAAGTAGAGTTTGCAATTCTCCTTAAAGGAGAGAAACCTCTTCCGGTCTCCAGAAAAGGGTTCTGGGAGCTTGATCTGGGGTTCAAAATATGGACTGGAGGACCGAGGAGTGGAAGAACCTTGCCCTAACTCACAAGAACGGAGTTTCTCTCCTAGCTCCTGCACCCTCTGTGTCAAGTTAGAGACATGGTCAGTCAGGGTAATAAGAGGATTCATGATACAGTGGTTATTGGGCCTGTTAATCTGTAACGGTCACGTCCACACACACACAGGGGGAAGGGTAGTGACCACTGCGCTCCACCCTCACCCCTGGCCCTGCCTACTTGCCTCACGAGTCCTGATGACAGGGGACAACTGGACGGCAGTCCCTAACTTAGGATATGTGCAGGGAAGACAGACAAGACAAAATACGGAACATGAACGGACCGGGTCAGAACCAAGAGAGCTACGCAGTACAACGGATTAAGCAAAGAATGGTCAGGAGAAGCCGGGGTCAAATACCAGGAGAGTAGCGAAGTACAAGAGGAGTCCAAAGAGAGTAGTCAGGTGGGAGCCGAGGTCACAATACCAGGATGTATGCGCAGTACAGGAGGAGCAGGCAGAGGATCGTCAGGAAACAGGATCAGGTAAATATTCAGTAGTCCAACAAACAGCCAGGAACCTAGAAATTAACAGGCAACCTGTAGCCAGCAGGCTGCCTGTATTTATAGTGGGGAGTGAGGGTCATGTGATGTGGCCAGCGTCACATGACCGACAGACCAACCAGTCGAGCACCGAGTGATCAGCTCGGCGCTCAAGGCAGACTAGGAGCAGGGAGCCACCCAGCTAGTAAAGCCGCCCTGGGAATGAGGTCAAACACAGAACCTCATTCCAAAAGCTAAGCAACAGTTCTGCCGGCAATGGGGGACCGAGTGCACCTTCGGAACCCCGTGACAACGGTCACTGCGTCTGCGCCGTGCAATTTACTGTCACACCCGATATGAGTGGTATTTTCTGTAGTTCTCTCTTCTCATCAGTTTAATCCCTGTTACGTCCCCAATCTGGGGTCCATTTATTAAATAGATTTTTCGAACGGGGAGATGGTTAAAAAAACGCTAGCTCCCTCCCCTTCGTTTGAATCTACGCCGCGGTCACTGCGTCTGCGAAGTGCAATTTACTGTCACACCTGTGAGTGACACCCTGTAACGGTATAAATGGAGGCCTAGCCACTAGCCAGTGGCCACTAGTGATGAGCGGCAGTTGCCAGATTCGATTTCGACGAAATTCGCGAATATTCGATAGAATATTCGTTTTATATTCGTCGAAATGGAATATTCGTCATTTTTCTTGTTATCACGATTAATATGCGATTTAATTAATCGCGTATTGCGATTTTAACTTAAAGGGACACTGACAGGCCGATTAAGCATACTTAGTTGTATATATGCATGCACAGGTCTTCCATTGAGTATTAAAAACATATAAGTCTAACCCCTGTCCACCTTATGAATACTGCAAAATGATGTTATATAACCTGAAGAAATCGCTTGTCTTTCTGCCCAAGGGGCGGCGTCTCAGCTTAACTTCTGCCCAGCCAGCAGCCCCCCAACCGCCGTTTTGAAGCGCCGCCCAGCTCATCAATATTGACTTCGCTGGGCGGCTTCTGCTGTCCCCGACGTTCCGAGATCCGGCGCATGCCCAATAGAAAGCTATGGGTGCCGGGCGCATGCGCAGAAGCTGAAAGTGAGTCCGATGCCCATAGCTTACTATTGGGCATGCGCCGGATCTCTATTGGGCATGCGCCGGATCTCGGAACGTCGGGGACAGCAGAAGCCGCCCAGCGAAGTCAATATTGATGAGCTGGGCGGCGCTTCAAAACGGCGGTTGGGGGGCGGCTGGCTGGGCAGAAGTTAAGCTGAGACGCCGCCCCTTGGGCAGAAAGACGAGCGATTTCTTCAGGTTATATAACATCATTTTGCAGTATTCATAAGGTGGACAGGGGTTAGACTTATATGTTTTTAATACTCAATGGAAGACCTGTGCATGCATATATACAGCTAAGTATGCTTAATCGGCCTGTCAGTGTCCCTTTAAAGGCTACTCTCCTATTGAAATAGCAATGCGATTAATTCAAGTTATAATAATCGAATAATTATCAGGTATTATAATTATTCTATTTATTAAAAAAAAAAAAGCAGTTATATAATCGCATAGCGAATTAAACTTAGCTGTCTCTATAGTAAACTTTCCTATATGATTGCTAGAATTAGCGAAGTTGACGAATAGGTAGCTAAAACGAAGATGCAGAATACTTTGTTATCTTCGTTTTGTGGAATATAACGAATATATTCGTCATATTCGCTAATTCTACCAAGCCAACCATAGTAAACCGGGTCCAAGTTGAAATCGCAATGCGATTAATATAACTCGAAGTAATCGCATGGCGATTTCAACATCCGTCTCCCATTGACTTTCAGTCCCCTATTAATATACCATCAGATCGGAATTTTCTCCAATCCGATGGTATATTTTAACTTGAAGCGTCCCCATCACCATGGGAACGCCTCTATGTTAGAATATACCATCGGATTTGAGTTACATTGTGAAACTCAGATCCGACAGTATAATTTAACACAGAGGCGTTCCCCATCATTGGTGGCAGCGGAGAGTTCCGATCGGAGTCCCAGTTTAATCGCTGGGGCTCTGATCGGTTACCATTGCAGCCAAGACGCTATTGAAGTCTTGGCTGCCATGGTTACTTAGCAATAAATAGAAGCATTATACTTACCTGCGAGCTGCGAAGTCTGTGACCGGCCGGGCGCTCCTCCTACTGGTAAGTGACAGGTCTGTGCTATAGGCAATGTGCCGCACAGACCTTTCACTTACCAGTAGGAGGAGCTCCCGGCCGGTCACAGACATCGCAGCTTGCAGGTAAGTATAATGCTTCTATTTATTGCTAAGTAACCATGGCAGCCAAGACTGCAATAGCGTCTTGGCTGCCATGGTAACTGATCGGAGCCCCAGCGATTAAACTGGGACTCCGATCGGAACTCTCCGCTGCCACCAATGATGGGGGGATGATTTTAATTAGGGGGGGGGAAGAGGGGAGGCCGCACTGGTCTAATTTAATACTGGGAATCCGCAATGGCCACCAATGAATATAGAGGGAGGGGAGCTGCACTGGTCACATTTAATACTGGGGAGGGAGGGAGGGGGGCCGCACTGGCCACCAATGAGTTAAATACAGGGGGGGGGAGGGGGGGGTCTGCCCCCTGCTGCCTGGCAGCACCTGCCAGGTAGCAGGGGGCAGTCATGTACACAGTTCTCAGTATATTCTAACTTGAAGCGTCCCCATCACCATGGGAACGCCTCTGTGTTAGAATATACTGTCGGATCTGAGTTTCACGATGTAACTCAAATCCGATGGTATATTCTAACATAGAGGCGTTCCCATGGTGATTGGGACGCTTCAAGTTAAAATATACCATCGGATTGGAGAAAACTCCGATCTGATGGTATATTAATAGGGGACTGAAAGTCAATGGGAGACGCCATGCGATTGTCACGGGGTTCCGAAGGTGCACTCGGTCCCCCATTGCCCGCAGAACTGTTGCTTAGCTTTTGGAATGAGGTTCTGTGTTTGACCTCATTCCCAGGGCGGCTTTACTAGCTGGGTGGCTCCCTGCTCCTAGTCTGCCTTGAGCGCCGAGCTGATCACTCGGTGCTCGACTGGTTGGTCTGTCGGTCATGTGACGCTGGCCACATCACATGACCCTCACTCCCCACTATAAATACAGGCAGCCTGCTGGCTACAGGTTGCCTGTTAATTTCTAGGTTCCTGGCTGTTTGTTGGACTACTGAATATTACACCTGATCCTGTTCCCTGACGATCCTCTGCCTGCTCCTCCTGTACTGCGCATACATCCTGGTATTGTGACCTCGGCTCCCACCTGACTACTCTCTTTGGACTCCTCTTGTACTTCGCTACTCTCCTGGTATTTGACCCCCGCTTCTCCTGACCATTCTTTGCTTAATCCGTTGTACTGCGTAGCTCTCTTGGTTCTGACCCGGTCCGTTCATGTTCCGTATTTTGTCTTGTCTGTCTTCCCTGCACATATCCTAAGTCAGGGACTGCCGTCCAGTTGTCCCCTGTCATCAGGACTCGTGAGGCAAGTAGGCAGGGCCAGGGGTGAGGGTGGAGCGCAGTGGTCACTACCCTTCCCCCTGTGTGTGTGTGGACGTGACCGTTACAGATTAACAGGCCCAATAACCACTGTATCATGAATCCTCTTATTACCCTGACTGACCATGTCTCTAACTTGACACAGAGGGTGCAGGAGCTAGGAGAGAAACTCCGTTCTTGTGAGTTAGGGCAAGGTTCTTCCACTCCTCTGTCCTCCAGTCCATATTTTGAACCCCAGATCAAGCTCCCAGAACCCTTTTCTGGAGACCGGAAGAGGTTTCTCTCCTTTAAGGAGAATTGCAAACTCTACTTCCGTTTGCGCCCCGTGTCCTCCGGTCCCGAGAGCCAACGCGTGGGGATTATCATTTCTCTACTACAGGGTGATCCCCAGGACTGGGCATTTTCGTTACCTCCTGGGGCCAGTTGTCTAACTTCTGTGGAGGGGTTTTTTCAGGCCCTGGGTACCCTCTATGACGAACCAGACAGGGCCCTGGTAGCCGAGACAGCTCTTAGGGCACTGGTTCAGGGCCATCTCCCTGCGGAGGAGTATTGCACCCAATTCAGACGGTGGTGTGTCCCCTCAGGATGGAATGAACCAGCCCTGAAGAGTCAGTTTAGGTCTGGTCTATCTGATAATTTAAAGATCTATTGGTCAATTACCAAATTCCTGAGACCTTAGACGAGATGATGACCCTAGTTGTCCGACTTGACAGACGAGTTAGAGAGAGACGACAAGAACGACAGTTCTGTTCTCAGATGGTGGTCCAGCCAGAGACCTTTTCCAGGGACAACACTGAGGTCTCCACCGAGGAACCCATGCAGGTTGGCATGACCCGGGGTAATCTTCGTCGCAGACGCGGAGAGTGCTTCTACTGTGGAGATCCTGGCCATTGGATCAACAAGTGTCCTAAGAGGGACCTCTCTGACAAGTCTTCTAAGGCAAGACAACCTAAAGACCAGGTACACCCTGATTTTTCTAAAGGTAAGCTTTTGGTACCCATAACAATTTCTCTGGGGGTTAATAAGTGGCCGGGTAAGGCCTTTATTGACTCCGGTTCAGCGGCCAGCTTTATTGACTTTGAGTTTGCTTGTAAATTGGGTATTCCAATGTTTGCTTTACCTACACCTATCCATGTCATGGCTATTGATGCTACTCCCCTGATTGGTGGTACGGTGAGGTCATGTACCTCTGAAATTTCTCTGTCCGTGGGTGTGTGCCACTCTGAGAGATGTTCTCTTCTAGTCCTGGAGAACCTACCGGTTGAGGTGGTACTAGGGTTGCCTTGGCTCCGTTTACATAACCCCACAATTGATTGGTCCAAAGTAGAGTTGGTGAAATGGGGACCTAAGTGTGACTCATGCTTGTCCGTGGTCCAGGCTGGGGTTTCAGTAAGGTCTAATACATTACCCTCTGTTATTAAGGAATATTCTGATGTGTTCTCATCCCTTACTCCAGAGGTTCTACCCCCCCATAGACCTTATGATTGCGCCATAGAGCTAATTGAGGGTGCCGAATTTCCTAAAGGTCGAATTTATAATCTTTCAGGGCCCGAACGCAAGGCTATGGAAGATTATATTAAGGAGAGCCTTGCTAAAGGGCATATTAGACCTTCAGTCTCTCCTATGGGAGCAGGGTTTTTCTTTGTTAAAAAGAAGGATGGTGGTCTTAGGCCTTGTATTGATTACCGGAGATTAAATAAAATCACTGTCCAAAATAGATACTCTCTCCCATTGATTCCGGATTTATTTAACCAGGTTTTGGGGGCATCCTGGTTTTCCAAGATTGACCTGAAAGGGGCATACAATCTAATCCGAATCAAGGAGGGAGACGAATGGAAGACAGCGTTCAATACTCCGATAGGACACTTTGAATATCAGGTGATGCCTTTTGGACTCAGCAATGCCCGAGCTGTGTTCCAAAACTTAATGAACGATATTCTTAGGGAGTTCTTAGGTAAATTTATTATTGTCTATCTTGACGACATTTTGATATTCTCTCCTGATTTCGAATCTCATGTATCTTATGTCAAACAAGTATTAGAGGTGTTGAGGGAGAACCAGCTATCCGCTAAGCAAGAGAAATGTGTCTTTGGTGTACAGGAGATACTGTTTCTAGGGCATGTTTTGACTCCTCACGCCTTTAAGATGGATCCTGGTAAGGTTTTAGCAATTAAGGAATGGGTAAGGCCTTCATCCTTAAAGGCTTTACAACGGTTTTTGGGTTTCGCTAATTACTACCGTAAATTTATCATGAATTTTTCTGTAATTGCTAAGCCATTGACCGACCTTACTAAGAAAGGGGCTGATTTGGAGAATTGGTCTACCAAGGCCATTTCTTCATTTGAAACATTAAAGAAGACATTTAGTAGCGCTCCCATTCTGATCCAGCCTGATCAGGAGAGACCCTTTATTGTGGAGGTGGATGCGTCCGAGGACGGCGCAGGAGCAGTCCTTTCACAAGGTCCTGCTAGCCTCACTAACCTGAGACCGTGTGCCTTCTTCTCTAGGAAATTCTCTCCCACGGAGAGAAACTACGACATAGGGAATAGGGAGCTGTTGGCCATTAAATGGGCATTTGAGGAGTGGAGACATTTTTTGGAGGGGGCAAGGCATCGAGTAACTGTTGTCACTGACCATAAAAACCTAATGTTTCTCATGTCCGCTAAGAGGTTGAATCCTCGACAAGCCCGATGGGCTCTGTTTTTTACCCGTTTTGATTTCTCCATTACGTTCAGGCCGGGAAGTAAAAATGTGAAGGCAGACGCATTATCGCGGAGCTTCCATGCTTTTCAACCCACTGAGACGCCGCCTGAATCCATCCTACCAGCAAACATCTTCTTAGCGGCTCTAACCCAGGATATCTCGGCTCGCATTAAGGCTGAACAACATCTGGCACCGGCATCCACCCCAACAGATAAGTTGTTTGTTCCCATACAATTTCGTCTCCAGCTGTTGGGTGAGTGTCACGATTCTGCCTTTTGTGGACATCCGGGTATTGAGGGCACTAAGGATCTGGTTTCTAGATCTTATTGGTGGCCCACTCTGACCAGGGATGTCAAGTCCTACGTGTCAGCCTGTGAGGTTTGTGCCAGGTCTAAGACACCTAGGACTCGCCCTGCTGGTAACCAACGACCCCTACCCATTCCCAGTAGACCCTGGTCCCATATCTCGATGGACTTTATAACTGACCTACCACTGGCGGAGGGTAAGACTGTGGTTTGGGTAGTGGTCGATAGGTTTAGCAAGATGGTTCATTTCATTCCCCTGTCTAAACTTCCGAATGCTAAAACCCTGGCGTCTATTTTTGTGAGAGAGATTGTTCGTTTACATGGCATCCCGGAAAATATTGTTTCGGACAGGGGTGTGCAGTTTGTGTCCAAATTCTGGAGGGCCTTCTGTCAAAGATGTAAAATTTCGTTGTCTTTTTCTTCCGCCTACCATCCTGAGAGTAATGGGCAGACTGAACGCCTTAATCAGTCTGTGGAACAATTCCTGAGGTTGTATGTTGCTGATGACCAGCAATTATGGGTCAAATTCCTTCCGTTGGCTGAATTTGCTCTGAATAACCGTGTCAATTCTTCTGCTGGGGTCTCCCCTTTTCTTTTGTAACCATGGTTTTCATCCCCGTTTTCATTCTGGGTCGTCTGTCTCCTCCTCTAACCCTGAAGCTGATAAACTCTCCTCCGAACTGTGCACAGTTTGGGCCCGGGTTCAATCGAACCTAGAAAATGCTCAATGTTCTCAAAAACTCAAGGCCGATAGGAGACGTTCAAGGGGGGTAAACTTTCAGGTTGGGGATAAAGTATGGTTGTCCTCCAAGAATCTATCTCTCAAGGTAACTTCTAAAAAATTTGCTCCTCGTTTTATTGGACCATATAAGATCACGGAAGTTATTAACCCGGTATCTTTTAGGTTGGAGCTGCCTGAGTCATTCCACATTCATAATGTGTTCCATAAATCTCTGCTTAAAAAATATTTTGAACCGGTAGTACCATCAAAAGCCTCGCCTCCGCCAGTTCTTGTTAATGATGCTGTCGAGTATGTGGTGTCTAAAATAGTGGATGTCAGGAAGGTGCGTAATTCCTTGCAGTACCTGATTCACTGGAAGGGGTATGGACCTGAAGAGAGATCTTGGGTACCTGCCAGGGAGGTTCATGATCCTAGACTTGTTCGTAAATTTCATTTAGAACACCCTGAAAAGCCATCGCCTGAAGTCTTGGGTCCGGTGGCCCCTCGTAAAAGGGGGGGTACTGTCACGGGGTTCCAAAGGTGCACTCGGTCCCCCATTGCCCGCAGAACTGTTGCTTAGCTTTTGGAATGAGGTTCTGTGTTTGACCTCATCCCCAGGGCGGCTTTACTAGCTGGGTGGCTCCCTGCTCCTAGTCTGCCTTGAGCGCCGAGCTGATCACTCGGTGCTCGACTGGTTGGTCTGTCGGTCATGTGACGCTGGCCACGTCACATGACCCTCACTCCCCACTATAAATACAGGCAGCCTGCTGGCTACAGGTTGCCTGTTAATTTCTAGGTTCCTGGCTATTTGTTGGACTACTGAATATTTACCTGATCCTGTTCCCTGACGATCCTCTGCCTGCTCCTCTTGTACTGCGCATACATCCTGGTATTGTGACCTCGGCTCCCACCTGACTACTCTCTTTGGACTCCTCTTGTACTTCGCTACTCTCCTGGTATTTGACCCCGGCTTCTCCTGACCATTCTTTGCTTAATCCGTTGTACTGCGTAGCTCTCTCGGTTCTGACCCGGTCCGTTCATGTTCCGTATTTTGTCTTGTCTGTCTTCCCTGCACATATCCTAAGTTAGGGACTGCCGTCCAGTTGTCCCCTGTCATCAGGACTCGTGAGGCAAGTAGGCAGGGCCAGGGGTGAGGGTGGAGCGCAGTGGTCACTACCCTTCCCCCTGTGTGTGTGTGGACGTGACCGTTAAAACCGTGACGTGGATTCAAACAAAGGGGAGGGAGCCAGAGTTTTTTAACCATCTCCCCGTTCGAAAAATCTATTCAATTCACCTTATGGGGACCCTTGGTGTTGTACGTAGCTGGGTGGAGGAAGAAACCTTCAATGACATCGACGGGACATGGCTAGCTTGGTATCCAACCTTGTGCAAATGGGAAGTTTGCGGTTGGGCAAATGGACTGTTTGCGGTTGTTTGCGGTGCATTAAACGGGGAGTTTGGTCTGTCAATGTCTGTGAAGCGGGCGTAACCCTTACACTACCTGATCGATACAACATCATACCTGATCGTATACACACACTGGATGTTTTAAACCACGTTGTTAAAAAAAAAATGGATTGTTAGGTGATTTATGCCCTTTATGGATTAAAATCCAACTCTGCGTCAACTATGTAATTTTCCATGGGAGTTTTGCCATGGATCCCCCTCCGGCATGCCACAGTCCAGGTGTTAGTCCCCTTGAAACAACTTTTCCATCACTACTGTGACTAGAAAGAGTCCCTGTGGGTTTTAAAATTCGCCTACCTATTGAAGTATATGGCGGTTCGCCCAGTTCGCCCGTTCGCGAACATTTGCAGAAATTCACATTCGCCGTTCGCGAACGGAAAATTTGATGTTCGCGACATATCTAGTGACCAGACCCGCATTTGACTGGACTCTTTCTATGCTGATTCTCCTTTTACCTTTTGTGAGGACAAAGCCCAAGTATTCAACCTGTATTTTACACCATTGCATTTTCTTAAGTGCCACCTTGTGGCCACATCCTGACAACCATTGTCCTGAATGCTGGCCTCCGCTGACATGCTACACAGTAATAAATCATTGACATATTGTAACAGCACAGAACCTTGGGGGGTACCATGGTTTTAACGTGGCTTGGAGGACTATGCTGTACACTACAGGTGAATCAGCATATCCCTGGGGCATTCTGCACCAGGTTAGTTAACGTCCCTCAAAGGAAAAAGCAAAAAGTAGTCTGGTTATCTTATCAACTGGGATAGAAAGGAATGCATTTTTCAGATCTATCACACTGAACCAAACAGCGTCTGCTGGAATGGCAGATAATAATTGAGTGACATCAGGTACAACAAGGCTATAGGCACAATGATGTTGTTGATGGCCCTTAAATCCTACAAAGCGGGTAGTACCATCTGCCTTTGTCACTGGATTCACGGGCGTACTGTAGGGTGAAATCATCTCTTCCAGGATTCCCTTTTGTAGGAATTCTTCTATCATTGGCCTAAGTCCATCGAGTTTCGCTTTTGACAACGGGTATTGTTTCTGGAACACTGAGATGACACCTGGTTTCACAGTTGCTGTGTAAAGTGTGCAATCTATGAATCCTGTGTCATATTCATTTGAAGACCACAATGCAGGGTTAATGTTATTAAGTTCTGGGTGGTCCTGTATGTTTGCAAGAATCAGTGGCACTGGTGTAGAGATTGGAATGAGACCTGAGTATACTCTTATGTCCTGATTCTTTGCTGATACCTGCAAGTCAAGCTTAATGAACAAATCTCTCCTTAACAAGCTGACTGAGCAATCTAGAATAATGCTAAATACATGATCTGTGATGTATTCCCTGTCCATGGTCTCGAGTGGTAGTGAGTCAGTTTTGAAAGGTTTTGTCAAAACCCCATTAATTCACATAGAAGGCTCAGATTCTCCTTCCTCCCACTCTGTCATCTAAGTCCACCCCTTTTAGTCGGACGCTGTGGTCCTCCTTCTGTCTGTCATTAGTGTCCCAGCTGCCATAAGAACAAAGCTCTGATGTTAAGCACAACACTTAACATGTAACACATAACTTCAAACATTGAAACAAACAGACATGAACACACAAAGGGCCCATAAAAACTTTTCATTGACTTCAATAAAAAAAAAAAATGTACAGCTTGATCAATGCTGTTGGCACCAATAAAAACCAAAAACATCCAAGAAAAATAAAATTAAATTCTCAATGCGCATATTATATGAAAACAAATACCGTACTCCATACGCATTCACATTTTCATGTACTCATTTTCACAAACAGCTCATAACCTCGCCCTCATACATAAAAACTGAATTGCATACACAGTTCTACTAAAAACATCTCTCAGTCTTCACACATATTCAACTCCACTACAACTCAAAGCCACACCCATTCACATTCCACTGAATCATTTGTCTTCCAACCCAGTCACACAATTTCTTTGTTTTATTTCAAAACTTGCAGCACAGACAAACACAGCTTTCCTGGAAACAGATAGCCACACCACACCCAGAATTGCTAATGATCTGTCACTATTGTGATGCTTTTTCCAATGTCTTCTGGTCTTCACTCTGTGATTAGTCAACTCTTATAAGAAGACAATATACATGTTATAATCATACAGTAATTTTGTTAAACCCAAATCATCTTATATGCCAGGTGGTCTTAGTTAGTGTTTGCACATATCTAATAATTATTTTTGTTAAAAGCTGGATTGTTACACATATAACATCATTTACTCTACACAATTCCCTCCCCCTATTTGATTTGCCTTGCGTCTCTTATCTCAAGAATGTTTCTTTGTTTAAGGCAGGGGAAGTGGATCCGTCCATCACAGAACGTTCAACTTAAATATTCCTCAAAATTTTTATAGATACTGCACCAAACAATACTTATCCATTAACTGACCATCTTTTACTGCTCTAATTTCTAATGCTAGGGCTATGGATCGTCCCTATTTAAAAACACACACATATCATTAGGGTAACAAAACTTAACCAGTTTATTTCTGAACATTTAACACAAGCCCTTTCTGATTGCAGACACTGGGCACTTTCTTTCTTGCTAGTGCCATCAATTAACTTCCTGACACTGCTCTGTTTTCTCACTCACCAGAGATCCCCCTTCAACATCACAGGAGTTCTGATGTCCACAGTCTGTAAGCTCTAACTTCACAGATTCTTACAGATTTTTATCCCTATTGCCAGCCAGTAGTTAACCCAAAATACATCAATTTGACAATAACAGTGGGATGTGACCGTACACTTACAGATAATCTTATCACTTCTAAAATACTTATACTATATATATATATATATATATATGAGTTAATCCAAGCTTGTAACTAGGGATGAGCGAACCCGAACTGTATAGTTCGGTTCGTACCGAATTTTGGGGTGTCCGTGACACGGACTCGAACATTTTCGTAAAAGTCCGGGTTCGAGTTCGGTGTTCGGCGCTTTCTTGGCGCTTTTTGAAAGGCTGCCAAGCAGCCAATCAACAAGCATCATACTACTTGCCCCAAGAGGCCATCACAGCCATGCCTACTATTGGCATGGCTGTGATTGGCCAGTGCCGCATGTGACCCAGCCTCTATATAAGCTTGGGTCACGTAGCGCTGCACGTCACTCTGCTGATACAAGTGTAGGGAGAGATTGCAGCTGCGACGTTAGGGCGAGATGAGGCAGTGATTAACTCCTCCAAAAGACTTCATTCAGTGATCGATCTACAGCTGTGGATCATTAAACTGCTGCTATTCAATTGCTCACTGTTTTTAGGCTGCCCAGAGCATTTTTCAGTCACTTTTTTCTGGGGTGATCGGCGGCCATTTTGTGGCTTGTGGTGCGCCAGCACAAGCTACCACCAAGTCCATTTAACCATCAATAGTGTGGTTATTTTTTGCTATATCCTACATCAGGGTCAAGCTGTCATCAAGTGCATTTAACCATCAATAGTGTGGTTATTTTTTGGCCATATACTACATCAGGAGCAGGCTGAGCCTGTGTCACCCAAGTGCATTTAACCATCAATAGTGTGGTTATTTTTTGCTATATCCTACATCAGGGTCAAGCTGTCATCAAGTGCATTTAACCATCAATAGTGTGGTTATATTTTGGCCATATACTACATCAGGGGCAAGCTGAGCCTGTCACCCAAGTGCATTTAACCATCAATAGCGTGAATATTTTTTGGCTATATCCTACATCAGGGTCAAGCTGTCATCAAGTGCATTTAACCATCAATAGTGTGGTTATTTTTTGGCCATATACTACATCAGGGGCAAGTTGAGCTTGTCACCCAGCGCCTAAAAAATAGGCCTCACATTTATATTCATCCAAATCTGTCATTACTGTTTTAGCTGGTCAAGTTATTTTTAGTGTCCGTCAAAGCACAGTTTTTGTTCTGGGTTGAAAAACAATTCCCAATTTTGCAATTCTCAAAATTAGGGGTTTCTGCTGTATCAAGCCTACTTTAAATCTATCCCTAAAAGGGTATATTAGATTCAAGTTGCTGATAGGGTAATTCTCAAGAACTTCACACACACGCTACAGTGCAGATCCAAGTCTAATTCTGTGATTAAACGTATACCTGTCACCCAGCGCTTAAAAAATAGGTCTCACATTTATATTCATCCAAATCTGTCATTACTGTTTTAGCTGGTCAAGTTATTTTTAGTGTCTGTCAAAGCACAGTTTTTGTTCTGGGTTGAAAAACTATTCCCAATTTTGCAATTCTCAAAATTAGTGGTTTCTGCTGTATCAAGCCTACTTTAAATCTATCCCTAAAACGGTATATTAGATTCAAGGTGCTGATAGGGTAATTCTCAAGAACTTCACACACACGCTACAGTGCAGATCCAAGTCTAATTCTGTGATTAAACGTATACCTGTCATCCAGCGCCTAAAAAATAGGCCTCACATTTATATTCATCCAAATCTGTCATTACTGTTTTAGCTGGTCAAGTTATTTTTAGTGTTAATTCACAGATAATGGGTCGCACTACTGTATGGAAAAAACCGGATGGGTGCTCACAGCCCGCAGATTCACCCAATCTAACAAGCAAAAAATTATACAAAAGAAAAGGGCTGGGCACTCACTATATCTAGTAGCCGTGGTGCTTTATTAATTAAAATCAATTATTATAATATAATTAAAAACACATATTCTAACACACATTCATACACATCAATAATAGTATCTAAAATATAAATATAATCACTGTAACACAATGGTAAAAGGACCTATTTGATATATATAAGAGTCAGATATGATCAGTAATTCGCATATGACCAATAGTCCGCATATATGGAGGACGAAAACAGTCCAAAACTATCCGAATGTTCAGTCCAATATCAGAAGTGTGCCATATACAAAAAGGACGGATGAAATAGTTGATCCGATATCCTGAGATCTTTTTCAGAGACGAATAGTCCTGAATTCAAATATTCGCACAGTTCAAAGTAACAGCGTTAATTTCCAAATGGATAATGTGTCAGTTGTATTATAGTCTACTCACATAATAAATGTACTTAGGCGGCTCAGATCAACAATCCGCGGCGTCCCGCGTAATAGTCAGGGTATGATCTCCGCTTGTACGTGTGAGCCACAACTTCACAATGGAATAGTCTTTGATAACTCCTAGTAGGTTTCACAGAGAGTTTTCAACAAGCTGTTTTTCAATTGAACAATCAAAGTTCCTCACTTACTGGCGCCAGTAGTATCTTTGTATTCCACAGCTCTGCAGATATGCGTTCCACCTTCAATTTATTTTCTCCAAGAAGGTGGCGAAGCTGCAAAGGTTGGTGGTCCTTAGGTCCAGTCGGGGGGTCCAGTACCAGACGCGTTTCGGGGCTTTAATGGATATTAATAATAATAATTTTAATCTAAAATTTACCTCCATGACTAGCCAAATGAAAATTGAGTTTTTAGATTTACAGATTCAGATAGAGGATACAAAAATGAAATGTAGTACTTTTGTTAAACCAACAGCTCGTAATAGTTTCATACTGTATAATAGTTGTCATCTTCCAAAATGGCTCCTCAATATTCCTCAAGGACAGTTTAGAAGGATAAAAAGAAATTGTACAACAGATCAACAATTTGAGGAGGAAGCAACCAAAATGAAACAACAATTCCTAGTAAAGAAGTACCCTCTAAAAGTGCTAGATGAAACTATTGATAAGGTCCGTAATATGGACAGGAGCTCTTTCTTTGATGACAATACTTTACTCCAAAAAGGGAAAGGGGATGAACAGATTAGGATGATCTTGCCATATAATGAGCAATATGGAAAGATTCGCAAGATCATCAAGAAATACTGGCATATGGTCCGAAAAGGACAAAATCATTGGGAGCATGATGCCAGAATTTCCACTTGTATCATTCACAAAAGCTCCAAATTTGGGCCTTAAAATAGCGCCAACAGTTAAACCTAAAAAAGGAGCCCAAACGTTACAAAAATGGGCCGACATCACAGGTTTTTTTAGGTGTGGACAATGTAATAATTGTAAATCAACATCCTTCCCTAAAAAAACAATGGAGATTGTCTCGACCTCAAACGGATTTAGACACAAGATTAAAGAGTTTTTGTCCTGTGATACAAGTGACGTTATATATGTCATTGAATGTCCCTGTAAACTACAATATATCGGGAGAACAAAGAGATTACTTAAGAAAAGGATAGCGGAACATATTAGTAAAATCAAAAAGGGCTTCGAAAATCACTCCCTCTCAAGCCATTTTAAAGATGCACATCATCAGGATCCCTCAGGCCTTAAGTTTGCAGCCCTGGAAAAGATACAGAGAGATTGGAGAGGAGGTGATCACATAGCCAAGATGTCAAGAGCAGAAACTCAAAAAATCTTTGAATTTGACACATTACTCCCAATGGGATTAAATTCTGAATTTGAATTGTTTGGCTTTCTATAGGGGAGAGCGCCATCGGCCGACTAGTGACCGTACCATATTTAAGGTGGTCGGTCCCTCTCTGCCGCTGACGCTCCCCCCAATATACTACAATAAGATCTGAATTTGAAATAGAACGCCATTACAAGCGGTTTGTTTATATATAAGTATGAAATGTAATTTAGGACTACCTCTTAGGAACCTGACATGGAGGTTTTTTATAAATACTTTTTACAACTTTTTTATATTAAATGGTTTTAGTTAACCAGTTTTTCCTTAAACATGAGTAAGGAAATACCAATCTTCATACATTCACTATTATATATTTTACATGTTTTTATGGGATATTTGCGTGTATTTTTTGGGAATTTGATGTTATTTATGCATGATATAACATGTTTTACTGTTTTTTAGAAAAAACGCATCAAAAGCGCATATGCGTTTTTTGGAGACCATGCGTTTTTTTTTTTCTTCAAAATCTCCAGCTTATTGTAATAAGGCTATATAACATAGCCTGACACGATGGTGACCTATTTGATATTTATATATTTTTATAGATATGTATATGAGGGATCTACACAGTTATGAAATCTGGATCGTTTTGAATATAAATGCAACAAAAAATGCAACAAAGACGCATCAATACCGCATAAGCGGTTACTTTATATTTGGTGTATCTTTGATATATACAATCCAGATCTATACATATCTAATGAAAATTATGGAAAGGAGTATGGAGGATATTTTGGTGTATCTAATATTGATTCATTCGAAGAGATCCCAATATTGAGATCCACCACAGATTTTGAGGAGAACCCGATCCATTTCAGAATTTGAGGAATACTTGGCTCATTTCCCAGTTGGATTAATTACTGAAGTCCTCTATAAAAGGAGAGACATTAGGGAGGGGAGGTCAACCACTGAGGAAGGGGCCATTAAGAGCCCCGAAACGCGTCTGGTACTGGACCCCCCCGACTGGACCTAAGGACCACCAACCTTTGCAGCTTCGCCCCTTCTTGGAGAAAATAAATTGAAGGTGGAACGCATATCTGCAGAGCTGTGGAATACAAAGATACTACTGGCGCCAGTAAGTGAGGAACTTTGATTGTTCAATTGAAAAACAGCTTGTTGAAAACTCTCTGTGAAACCTACTAGGAGTTATCAAAGACTATTCCATTGTGAAGTTGTGGCTCACACGTACAAGCGGAGATCATACCCTGACTATTACGCGGGACGCCGCGGATTGTTGATCTGAGCCGCCTAAGTACATTTATTATGTGAGTAGACTATAATACAACTGACACATTATCCATTTGGAAATTAACGCTGTTACTTTGAACTGTGCGAATATTTGAATTCAGGACTATTCGTCTCTGAAAAAGATCTCAGGATATCGGATCAACTATTTCATCCGTCCTTTTTGTATATGGCACACTTCTGATATTGGACTGAACATTCGGATAGTTTTGGACTGTTTTCGTCCTCCATATATGCGGACTATTGGTCATATGCGAATTACTGATCATATCTGACTCTTATATATATCAAATAGGTCCTTTTACCATTGTGTTACAGTGATTATATTTATATTTTAGATACTATTATTGATGTGTATGAATGTGTGTTAGAATATGTGTTTTTAATTATATTATAATAATTGATTTTAATTAATAAAGCACCACGGCTACTAGATATAGTGAGTGCCCAGCCCTTTTCTTTTGTATAAGTTATTTATAGTGTCCGTCAAAGCACAGTTTTTGTTCTGGGTTGAAAAACAATTCCCAATTTTGCAATTCTCAAAATTAGTGGTTTCTGCTGTATCAGGCCTACTTTAAATCTTTACCTAAAAGGGTATATTAGATTCAAGGTGCTGATAGGGTAATTCTCAAGAACTTCACACACACGCTACAGTGCAGAGCCAAGTCTAATTCTGTGATTAAACGTATACCTGTCACCCAGCGCCTAAAAAATAGGCCTTACATTTATATTCATCCAAATCTGTCATTACTGTTTTAGCTGGTCAAGTTATTTAGTGTCCGTCAAAGCACAGTTTTTGTTCTGGGTTGAAAAACAATTCCCAATTTTGCAATTCTCAAAATTAGTGGTTTCTGCTGTATCAGGCCTACTTTAAATCTATCCCTAAAAGGGTATATTAGATTCAAGGTGCTGATAGGGTAATTCTCAAGAACTTCACACACACGCTACAGTGCAGATCCAAGTCTAATTCTGTCCGTAAACGTATACCTGTCACCCAGCGCCTAAATAATAGGCCTCAAATTTATATTCAGCTAAATCTGTCATTACTGGTGTGCCTGTATTAGTGTAATACGGTACCTATATAGATAGCCAGATAGTGTTAGGTGTCTGTAAAAAAAGGCCTAAATTTGAATTCAATACATTGGCCCGAATAATATTTTTCTTATTGTGGTGAACGGTAACAATGATGAAAACATCTAGTAAGGGACGCGGACGCGGACATGGTCGTGGTGGTGTTAGTGGACCCTCTGGTGCTGGGAGAGGACGTGGCCGTTCTGCCACAGCCACACGTCCTAGTGTACCAACTACCTCAGGTCCCAGTAGCCGCCAGCATTTACAGCCATATTTGGTGGGGCCCAATGCCGTTCTAAGGATGGTAAGGCCTGAGCAGGTACAGGCATTAGTCAATTGGGTGGCCGACAGTGCATCCAGCACGTTCACATTATCTCCCACCCAGTCTTCTGCAGAAAGCGCACAGATGGCGCATGAAAACCAAGCCCATCAGTCTGTCACATCACCCCCATGCATATCAGGGAAACTGTCTGAGCCTTAAGTTATGCAGCAGTCTCTTATGCTGTTTGAAGACTCTGCTGGCAGGGTTTCCCAAGGGCATCCACCTAGCCCTTCCCCAGCGGTGGAAGACATAGAATGAACTAACGCACAACCACTTATGTTTCCTGATGATGAGGACATGGGAATACCACCTCAGCACGTCTCTGATGATGACGAAACACAGGTGCCAACTGCTGCGTCTTTCTGCAGTGTGCAGACTGAACAGGAGGTCAGGGATCCAGAATGGGTGGAAGACGATTCAGGGGACGATGAGGTCCTAGACCCCACATGGAATGAAGGTCGTGCCACTGACTTTCAGAGTTCGGAGGAAGAGGCAGTGGTAAGACCGAGCCAACAGCGTAGCAAAAGACAAAGAGGGAGCAGTGGGCAAAAGCAGAACACCCGCCGCCAAGAGACTCCGCCTGCTACTGACCGCCGCCATCTGGGACTGAGCACCCCAAAGGCAGCTTCAAGGAGTTCCCTGGCATGGCACTTCTTCAAACAATGTGCTGACGACAAGACCCGAGTGGTTTGCACGCTGTGCCATCAGAGCCTGAAGCGAGGCATCAACGTTCTGAACCTTAGCACAACCTGCATGACCAGGCACCTGCATGCAAAGCATGAACTGCAGTGGAGTAAACACCTTAAAAACAAGGAAGTCACTCAGGCTCCCCCTGCTACCTCTTCTGCTGCTGCCGCCTCGGCCTCTTCTGCTGCTGCCGCCGCCGCCTCGGCCTCTTCCTCCGCCTCTGGAGGAACGTTGGCACCTGCCGCCCAGCAAACATGGGATGTACCACCAACACCACCACCTGCGTCACCAAGCATCTCAACCATGTCACATGGCAGCATTCAGCTCTCCATCTCACAAACATTTGAGAGAAAGCGTAAATTCCCACCTAGCCACCCTCGATCCCTGGCCCTGAATGCCAGCATTTCTAAACTACTGGCCTATGAAATGCTGTCATTTAGGCTGGTGGACACAGACAGCTTTAAACAACTCATGTCGCTTGCTGTCCCACAGTATGTTGTTCCCAGCCGGCACTATTTCTCCAAGAGAGCCGTGCCTTCCCTGCACAACCAAGTATCCGATAAAATCAAGTGTGCAATGCGCAACGCCATCTGTGGCAAGGTCCACCTAACCACAGATACGTGGACCAGTAAGCACGGCCAGGGACGCTATATCTCCCTAACTGCACACTGGGTAAATGTAGTGGCGGCTGGGCCCCAGGCGGAGAGCTGTTTGGCGCACGTCCTTCCGCCGCCAAGGATCGCAGGGCAACATTCTTTGCCTCCTGTCTCCTCCTCCTCCTACTCAGCTTCCTCCTCCTCTTCTTCCACATGCTCATCCAGTCAGCCACACACCTTCACCACCAACTTCAGCACAGCCCGGGGTAAACGTCAGCAGGCCGTTCTGAAACTCATATGTTTGGGGGACAGGCCCCACACCGCACAGGAGTTGTGGGGGGGTATAGAACAACAGACGGACGAGTGGTTGCTGCCGGTGAGCCTCAAGCCCGGCCTGGTGGTGTGCGATAATGGGCGAAATCTTGTTGCAGCTCTGGGACTAGCCGGTTTGACACACATCCTTTACCTGGCGCATGTGCTGAATTTGGTGTTGCAGAAGTTCATTCACAACTACCCCGACATGTCAGAGCTGCTGCATAAAGTGTGGGCCGTCTGTTCGCGCTTCCGGCGTTCACATCCTGCCGCTGCTCGCCTGTCTGTGCTACAGCGTAACTTCGGCCTTCCCGCTCACCACCTCATATGCGACGTGCCCACCAGGTGGAACTCCACCTTGCACATGCTGGACAGACTGTGCGAGCAGCAGCAGGCCATAGTGGAGTTTCAGCTGCAGCAGGCACGGGTCAGTCGCACTGCGGAACAGCACCACTTCACCACCAATGACTGGGCCTCCATGCGAGACCTGTGTGCCCTGTTGCGTTGTTTCGAGTACTCCACCAACATGGCCAGTGGCGATGACGCCGTTATCAGCGTTACAATACCACTTCTATGTCTCCTTGAGAAAACACTTAGGGCGATGATGGAAGAGGAGGTGGCCCAGGAGGAGGAGGAGGAAGAGGGGTCATTTTTAGCACTTTCAGGCCAGTCTCTTCGAAGTGACTCAGAGGGAGGTTTTTTGCAACATCAGAGGCCAGGTACAAATGTGGCCAGACAGGGCCCACTACTGGAGGACGAGGAGGAGGTGGAGGAGGATGAGGATGAAGCAGGTTCACAGCGGGCTGGCACCCAACGCAGCTCGGGCCCATCACTGGTGCGTGGCTGGGGGGAAACGCAGGACGATGACGATACGCCTCCCACAGAGGACAGCTTGTCCTTACCTCTGGGCAGCCTGGCACACATGAGCGACTACATGCTGCAGTGCCTGGGCAACGACAGCAGAGTTGCCCACATTTTAACGTGTGCGGACTACTGGGTTGCCACCCTGCTGGATCCACGGTACAAAGACAATGTGACCACCTTACTTCATGCACTGGAGCGTGATAGTAAGATGCGCGAGTACAAGCGCACGTTGGTAGACGCGCTACTGAGAGCATTCCCAAATGTCACAGGGGAACAAGTGGAAGCCCAAGGCGAAGGCAGAGGTGGAGCAAGAGGTCGCCAACGCAGCTGTGTCACGGCCTGCTCCTCTGAGGGCAGGGTTAGCATGGCAGAGATGTGGAAAAGTTTTGTCACCACGCCACAGCTAACTGCACCACCACCTGATACGGAACGTGTTAGCAGGAGGCAAAATTTCAATAACATGGTGGAACAGTACCTGTGCACACCCCTTCACGTACTGACTGATGGTTCGGCCCCATTCAACTTCTGGGTCTCCAAATTGTCCACGTGGCCAGAGCTAGCCTTTTATGCCTTGGAGGTGCTGGCCTGCCCGGCGGCCAGCGTTTTGTCTGAACGTGTATTCAGCACGGCAGGGGGCGTCATTACAGACAAACGCAGCCGCCTGTCTACAGCCAATGTGGACAAGCTGACGTTCATAAAAATGAACCAGGCATGGATCCCACAGGACCTGTCCATCCCTTGTGCAGATTAGACATTAACTACCTCCCCTTAACAATATATTATTGCACTCCAGGGCACTTCCTCATTCAATCATATTTTTTTTTTCATTTTACCATTATATTGCGGGGCAACCCAAAGTTGAATGAACCTCTCCTCTGTCTGGGTGCCGGGGCCTAAAAATATCTGACAGTGGCCTGTTCCAGTGGTGGGTGACATGAAGCCTGATTCTCTGCTATGATATGAAGACTGATTCTCTGCTGACATGAAGCCTGAATCTCTGTTATGGGACCTCTCTCCTCTGTCTGGGTGCCGGGGCCTAAAAATATCTGACAGTGGCCTGTTCCAGTGGTGGGTGACGTGAAGCCTGATTCTCTGCTGACATGAAGCCAGATTCTCTGTTATGGGACCTCTCTCCTCTGCCTGGGTGCCTGGGCCTAAATATGTGACAATGGACTGTTCCAGTGGTGGGTGACGTGAAGCCTGATTCTCTGCTATGACATGAAGACTGATTCTCTGCTGACATGAAGCCAGATTCTCTGTTACGGGACCTCTCTCCTCTGCCTGGGTGCCTGGGCCTAAATATGTGACAATGGACTGTTCCAGTGGTGGGTGACGTGAAGCCTGATTCTCTGCTATGACATGAAGACTGATTCTCTGCTGACGTGAAGCCAGATTCTCTGCTATGGGACCTCTCTCCAATTGATATTGGTTAATTTTTATTTATTTTATTTTTATTTAAATTCAGTTCCCTATCCACATTTGTTTGCAGGGTATTTACCTACATGCTGCTGCCTTTTGCAGCCCTCTAGCTCTTTCCTGGGCTGTTTTGCAGCCTTTTTAGTGCCGAAAAGTTCGGGTCCCCATTCGGGGTTCGGGACGAAGTTCGGGTCGGGTTCGGATCCCGAACCCGAACATTTCCGGGAAGTTCGGCCGAACTTCTCGAACCCGAACATCCAGGTGTTCGCTCAACTCTACTTGTAACCTCCTCTGCCTGGGTGCCTGGGCCTAAATATGTGACAATGGACTGTTCCAGTAGTGGGTGACGTGAAGCCTGATTCTCTGCTATGACATGAAGACTGATTCTCTGCTGACATGAAGCCTGAATCTCTGTTATGGGACCTCTCTCCTCTGTCTGGGTGCCAGGTCCTAAAAATATCTGACAGTGGCCTGTTCCAGTGGTGGGTGACATGAAGCCTGATTCTCTGCTATGACATGAAGACTGATTCTCTGCTGACATGAAGCCAGATTCTCTGTTACGGGACCTCTCTCCTCTGCCTGGGTGCCTGGGCCTAAATATATGACAATGGACTGTTCCAGTGTTGGGTGACGTAAAGCCTGATTCTCTGCTATGACATGAAGACTGATTCTCTGCTGACGTGAAGCCAGATTCTCTGCTATGGGACCTCTCTCCAATTGATATTGGTTAATTTTTATTTATTTTATTTTTATTTAAATTCAGTTCCCTATCCACATTTGTTTGCAGGGTATTTACCTCTGCTGACATGAACCTCTCTCCTCTGCCTGGGTGCCTGGGCCTAAATATCTGACAATGGACTGTTCCAGTGTTGGGTGACGTAAAGCATGATTCTCTGCTATGACATGCAGACTGATTCTCTGCTGACATGAAGCCAGATTCTCTGTTACGGGACCTCTCTCCTCTGCCTGGGTGCCGGGGCCTAAATATCTGACAATGTACTGTTCCAGTGTTGGGTGACGTGAGGCCTGATTCTCTGCTATGACATGCAGACTGATTCTCTGCTGACATGAAGCCAGATTCTCTGTTACGGGACCTCTCTCCTCTGCCTGGGTGCCTGGGCCTAAATATATGACAATGGACTGTTACAGTGGTGGGTGACGTGAAGCCTGATTCTCTGCTATGACATGCAGACTGAGTCTCTGCTGACATGAAGCCAGATTCTCTGTTACGGGACCTCTCTCCTCTGCCTGGGTGCCTGGGCCTAAATATATGACAATGGACTGTTACAGTGGTGGGTGACATGAAGCCTGATTCTCTGCTATGACATGCAGACTGATTCTCTGCTGACATGAAGTCAGACTCTCTGTTACGGGACCTCTCTCCTCTGCCTGGGTGCCTGGGCTTAAATATCTGACAATGGACTGTTCCAGTGTTGGGTGACGTAAAGCCTGATTCTCTGCTATGACATGCAGACTGATTCTCTGCTGACATGAAGCCAGATTCTCTGTTACGGGACCTCTCTCCTCTGCCTGGGTGCCCGGGCCTAAATATCTGACAATGGACTGTTCCAGTGTTGGGTGACGTAAAGCCTGATTCTCTGCTATGACATGCAGACTGAGTCTCTGCTGACATGAAGCCAGATTCTCTGTTACGGGACCTCTCTCCTCTGCCTGGGTGCCTGGGCCTAAATATCTGACAATGGACTGTTCCAGTGTTTTTGTGACGTAAAGCCTGATTCTCTGCTATGACATGCAGACTGATTCTCTGCTGACATGAAGCCAAATTCTCTGTTACGGGACCTCTCTCCTCTGCCTGGGTGCCGGGGCCTAAATATCTAACAATGGACTGTTCCAGTGTTGGGTGACGTAAAGCCTGATTCTCTGCTATGACATGCAGACTGATTCTCTGCTGACATGAAGCCAGATTCTCTGTTACGGGACCTCTCTCCTCTGCCTGGGTGCCGGGGCCTAAATATATGACAATGGACTGTTACAGTGGTGGGTGACGTGAAGCCAGATTCTCTGCTATGACATGCAGACTGATTCTCTGCTGACATGAAGCCAGATTCTCTGTTCCGGGACCTCTCTCCTCTGCCTGGGTGCCTGGGCCTAAATATCTGACAATGGACTGTTACAGTGGTGGGTGACGTGAAGCCAGATTCTCTGCTATGACATGCAGACTGATTCTCTGCTGACATGAAGCCAGATTCTCTGTTACGGGACCTCTCTCCTCTGCCAGGGTGCCGGGGCCTAAATATATGACAATGGACTGTTACAGTGGTGGGTGACGTGAAGCCAGATTCTCTGCTATGACATGCAGACTGATTCTCTGCTGACATGAAGCCAGATTCTCTGTTACGGGACCTCTCTCCTCTGCCTGGGTGCCGGGGCCTAAATATATGACAATGGACTGTTACAGTGGTGGGTGACGTGAAGCCAGATTCTCTGCTATGACATGCAGACTGATTCTCTGCTGACATGAAGCCAGATTCTCTGTTCCGGGACCTCTCTCCTCTGCCTGGGTGCCTGGGCCTAAATATCTGACAATGGACTGTTACAGTGGTGGGTGACGTGAAGCCAGATTCTCTGCTATGACATGCAGACTGATTCTCTGCTGACATGAAGCCAGATTCTCTGTTACGGGACCTCTCTCCTCTGCCTGGGTGCCGGGGCCTAAATATATGACAATGGACTGTTACAGTGGTGGGTGACGTGAAGCCAGATTCTCTGCTATGACATGCAGACTGATTCTCTGCTGACATGAAGCCAGATTCTCTGTTACGGGACCTCTCTCCTGTGCTTGGGTGCCTGGGCCTAAATATCTGACAATGGACTGTTCCAGTGTTGGGTGACGTAAAGCCTGATTCTCTGCTATGACATGCAGACTGATTCTCTGCTGACATGAAGCCAGATTCTCTGTTACGGGACCTCTCTCCTCTGCCTGGGTGCCGGGGCCTAAATATATGACAATAAACTGTTACAGTGGTGGGTGACGTGAAGCCAGATTCTCTGCAATGACATGAAGACTGATTCTCTGCTGACATGAATCCAGATTTTCTGTTACGGGACCTCTCTCCTCTGCCTGGGTGCCGGGGCCTAAATATATGACAATGGACTGTTACAGTGGTGGGTGACGTGAAGCCAGATTCTCTGCTATGACATGAAGACTGATTCTCTGCTGACGTGAAGCCAGATTCTCTGCTATGGGACCTCTGTCCAATTGATATTGGTTAATTTTTATTTATTTTTATTTAAATTCATTTCCCTATCCACATTTGTTTGCAGGGTATTTACCTACATGCTGCTGCCTTTTGCAGCTTTCTAGCTCTTTCCTGGGCTGTTTTGCAGCCTTTTTAGTGCCGAAAAGTTCGGGTCCCCATTGACTTCAATGGGGTTCGGGTTCGGGACGAAGTTCGGGTCGGGTTCGGATCCCGAACCCTGACATTTCCGGGAAGTTCGGCCGAACTTCTCGAACCCGAACATCCAGGTGTTCGCTCAACTCTACTTGTAACCTTCTGTTCCCTGAACAGAATTTCTTTATAGTGCACTATATTTATCTCTAGTGATATGGACTCCCAGAGTCTCTTATAATCATCTTTCTTGGCTCCCTGAGCCTTGATGTGTCCCTGACACAACAACCTACCGAAGTCTTAAGTAAATGGTTCAACTTACTTGGGTCGAAACGTGGCCAGTGCCCTCGGATCAGACGGAGGACAAAAATTGATGTCTTTCACACCGGACCCTGTCTGTTAGGCAATTTTGACTTTTTGCCTACGGTGTCCCTGACACCAGACTTTCGGTGATAAGCTTGAATTAAGTATTTTCTGGTACCAGGAGGGTGAAATCAGATTTAACACCAAACACGTGTCTTGTTCCAATTCACTCTGCTTTATTAACAGTTGGCAAACACTTAATATAGAGGGGGTTGAGCTTCCTTGACATCCAATCATATGTTAGCATTTGTTTTAACCTATAGCATGAATACACATGAGCTCTGCATTACATTGAGCCAGGATGATATAAGGTATGAGTTGTTTAAACTAACGAATGTACTGGTATCTTGAAACTGCACAGGAAGTTTCTCACATTCCACAAAAAAGGGAATCATGAAACAGTGCACTGACCAGATGTAATCGTAATACACATTGCTAAAACAGACAAAATGGAGTTACTTATACCCCATCAGACCCCATCATTGTAAATGGGATCCGGCAGGTGCCAGCAGTTTTTGGCATATGCTGGATCTGGCGATTCTGGAATTCTGCTGGTGGCTGGAACAGAATACAAAAATCTGGTGGCAAGTGATTACCTGGCCTTACCCGATGAACAGTGCCCGCTGCTGCTTTTTATATAGTGTGTCATCCTTCCCCCAAGGACTGTACCTGCTGCTGCTGCTTCACCTCCTCCCGAATGCTGAGTTACTGTTTGTGCTGCTGGCAGAGCGCGGTCAGGGCCTGGGGCAGATCTTCACCAGCTGGACTGGAGTCTGGACTGGAGACGCTGCTGGATATGGTCAGTCAGGTCACAGTGCGAGGAGTGCCAGCAGATGAACAGAACAGGGACATTTGACAAATTGCAGACACAGAAAACGAAAGGATTTTATCCATTCACAACTGATGTTTCTCTGACTGCTGCAGAACCTCCTAATACACACCTCAGCTGCTGCAGAACCTCCTAATACACACATTAGCTACTGCAGAACCTCCTAATACACACCTCAGCTGCTGCACCACATCATAGTACACACCTCAGCTGCTGCAGAACCTTATAGTACACACCTCAGCTTCTGCAGAACCTCCTAATACACACTTCAGCTGCTGCACCACATCATAATACACACCTCAGCTGCTGCAGAACCTTATAGTACACACCTCAGCTTCTGCAGAACCTCCTAATACACAACTCAGCTTCTGCAAAACCTCATAATACACACCTCAGCTTCTTCAGAACCTCCTAATACACACCTCAGCTGCTGCAGAACTACCTAATACACGTCTTAGCTGCTGGAGAACCTCCTAGTACACACATCAGCTGCTGCATAACCTCCTAATACACACCTCAGCTGCTGCAGAACCTATTAATACACACCTCAGCTGCTACAGAACCTCCTAATACACACCTTACCCGCTGCAGAACCTCCTAATACACACATCAGCTGCTGCAGAACCTCCTTACACACCTCAGCTGCTGCAGAACCTACTAATACACACCTCAGCTGCTCCAGAACCTCCTTACACACCTCAGCTGCTGCAGAACATCCTAATACACACCTTAGCTGCTGCAGAACCTCATAATACACCTCAGCTGCTGCAGAACCTCCTAATACACACCTCAGCTGCTGCAGAACCTCCTTACACACCTCAGCTGCTGCAGAACATCCTAATGCACACCTCAGCTGCTGCAGAACATCATAATCTGATGCTAGAACATATAAGGCTTTGATCACATCTGTGTTGGGCTTCATTCGCAGATCAGGTTATGCTGGGCACAATTTTATAGCCTGGCAGATGGAACCCAGATCCGGAACTACGGTCATTTTCGTTGATTTGCTCCTATGACGGCAGAACAGTAAACATCACCAGCACAGATGTGAACAAAGCCTAATACAGACCTCAGAAGCTGCAGAACATCACAATAGTGACAAGGAAACTACAAGTCTCATCATCACCAGATTGTTATTATTGGAAATTAAGGAGCAACACAGAGAAAGGTAAAATTGAGAGAACTACAACTCCCAGCATGTCCCGGCTGTTATTATCGGATACATGTGGATAATACACAAAGAGAGTATAAATCAGGGTTCACATCACTGTTTAGTTTTCCGTACTTCTGATCGGTCAGAAAAACTGAAAAATAAAGAAAAAACGGATCCTGTATTTCAAGCATTAGTTCTGCACATTTGGCATATGTTAATGCCATTTGATTTGTTAATTTAGATGGAATAAAGTCCTGGAAACTAAACGGTGATGTGAACCCAGCCTCAGAAGAAAGAACTACAACTCCCAGCATGTCCAGATTATTATAGGGCATCATCCAGTTGTACTAGGTGAGAGCATTAAAGGGTTTCTATCACTTCATATCACATATTTAGGTGTCAGACACTAGCGATCCGCCAGTGTCTGCTCTAACAAACCATCCTAATATGATAGGTTTTGGGGCAGCCGTTTTGCTAAAATAACAACTTATATCTATATGCTAATGAGCCTCTAGGTGCTATGGGGGCGTCATTAGCACCTAGAGGCTCCGTCTACCTTCATAAACTGCCGCCGCCCAGCACGTCCCTCCAGCCCGCCCATCTCCTGCTGAATGCGATCCTCTCCGTGCGCGTCTCTGTTCTGCGCATGCGCAGTGAATGTCTGACCGCTTCCCTGCTCAGACATCTCCACTGCGCCTGTTCCTCGGAGCACTATGATGTCATCGGCGCAGGCGCAGTGGAGATGTCTGAGCAGGGAAGCGGTCAGACATTCACTGCGCATGCGCAGAACAGAGACGCGCACGGAGAGGATCGTATTTAGCAGGAGATGGGCGGGCTGGAGGGACGCGCTGGGCGGCGACAGTTTAGGAAGGTAGACGGAGCCTCTAGGTGCTAATGACGCCCCCATAGCACCTAGAGGCTCATTAGCATATAGATATAAGTTCTTATTTTAGCAAAACGGCTGCCCCAAAACCTATCATATTAGGATGGTTTGTTAGAGCAGACACTAGCGGATCGCTAGTGTCTGACACCTAAATATGTGATATGAAGTGATAGAAACCCTTTAAAAGGAAAAACTTATAACCCCCAGCATGGCCAGACTTATTATGGGGCATCAGTATATATTACAGGGAGGAGGTACAAGAGGAGAGAACTACAACTCCCAGCATGTCCAGATTATTATAGGATATCATCTACTTGTATTAGGTGATACAAAAAATGAAATTCTCCGGCAGCACAGCAACAATGATGTGTGGAGTGCCAGCTAATGTAGAGGCGATTCACCAACCATGAAATAATAAAAAATGAGCTCCACGGCACTTCCAAAAAAATAAGCAGTTTATTCACCAGTTAGCTAACTGGTGAATAAAGCTCCATTCAGACGTCCGTAGTGCATTGCAGATGCGCAAATTGTGTATCTGCAATACACCCGGCCGGCACCCCCATAGAAATGCCTATTCTTGTCAGCAATATTGCATATAAAAGTCACAGCACAAAACTCTACATTTCATGGATACTTTCCCATGGTAAGTCCTGGTAGATGACAAATAGTGCTGTAATATCCCCTACTCAACCTGAAAAGGGGGTTAAAAAGGGTAAAGTGCAAAACAGCAGGCACAACTTGGGATGTCACTTAAAACAGGCAGGAAATCCTGGAAAACAGCATGGCAGAAAAGCTATTGGAATTCTCAGTGGCCTTACAACCACCACTGGGCCGTGGGAAAAACTGGCAGCAGCTCATTTTGCCAAAGCATAGGACTCCTGTCCTGAAACACTTAAATTCACTGTAAGGGTCCCTCAGCAATCATGGCCTAGCAGGCCTACTCACAGGTATGTGTCCAGTTCGTCCTGATCATCAGAAGTGGTGCAACCTGGTTCCGCTCTGAGTCTTGGCCTGGGACGTGGATTAACACTTGGCTGGGCCCACAAAATAGTATTATCAGGCAACTGAAATGCAAATGGGCCTGTCAATTGTACAGGCTCCGCAAGTCTGGGGGTTAATGATACAGGAGGCTCCACAGGTCTGGGTGTCGTCTGTCCCCTACGACGAACCCGACTCCTGACATAACACAGTTTTTCTGCTGGCGCAGTCATGATGGTCGCCGGACTGGTGGCGATTGGATCTTTCACTGCAGGCCCGGGGACAACAGAGTTCATGGACGAATTGCTATCGTCAGGTGGTATTGGTGCCACTCTGGACGCAGCAATTTGACGCAGCCCATCAAGTTGGACTTCTAGCCTGGCGATCTGTTCCTCCAGAGTCTCATGTGATGCTCCGCTGCAGGGATCCGATGCTGTCGCAGCAGGTACAGGTGCTGAGTCACGATTCTTTCCTCGGCGCAGGACGTCAAGGGCTTCATGGAACTTATGCATATTCTCTATCTCCACTTGCGTCTTCTCTCTGCGAGGTAATTCAGGTGAGTGATAGGGACTCACCCGTTTCTACAACACCGTAGGCTGCCAGAAGATGTTGGGGCCTGTGAACAAACCCCTCTCTTGGTAGGTATTGCGGACAGGCTCCGCCGGAATCTCTGGCTCGCATTCTGAACCGGTGGGCTCCTCAGGCTCTTCCCAATCCTCCAGTTCCAACTTGGGACGGGTTACTGCCGTTGCATAAGGACTCCTCAGGCCCTCAGCGGGGGTAAATTCGACTTCTTCTCCTTCCCGGAGGTTATACAGATATTCGGGTAAGTAGCTGCGCTTCACGGACCTCCGATTTACATAAAGGTCTCGGCCGGTAGAGAAGTCCTTTATAAACCCGAAACCTCGGCCTTTATCGAAAGTCACAACTACTCCCATCCTTCTCTCTAGACGGGGCTGGGTATTTGCATGGTGCTCGTATACCGTCTTTGCGAGCTCCTCAAATTAGATCTTCTTGGCGGTAGTCTTGCGTATCGCGGCGGCGCGTATCGTGGCCATCAGCATGGGCCATTGCGCAGAAGGCTTAACAAATCCACCCCACGAGCCAGGGCACGGCTCGGGCTGCGACTACAGTTGGGAGCAAGGTGGCATCTCTGGTCCTGGAGTATAGGCGGGTGGCTCTTCTCCCTCTCCGATCATCTCAGGTTCCGGGGTCTTGTCCGCAGGTAATGCTATTCCGGCAGGAGAATCTCCACTCTGCGACATGCCCGATCCCTCTACTGCACGCAACAGGGCGGCACGCAGAACTTCGCACAAGACCTCCCACTGCTCCGGGAGGCCGCCCCCTAGGTACTCCAACATGGGGAGGTGGAGTCCATATTGGCATATATGCAAATCAAATGCAAAGGCGGTGGCGTGAAAATACAGTCCTTCCCGCTCTCTCAGTAGAAGGGGCCAAATTCTTCCCGCCAACAAAATACAGCGATAGCGCAGCAATAATTCCAGTCAGCTTAGGCGGCCATCTTTAAGCATAATGCTGTCAATTCACTGACAGCAAGTGGTGGCTCGGCAAACAGTCCACAATATACAGTTTCACACCACAACTTTCCACAGTTCTTTGGCCCCAAAATTTTCAAATAAACAGATAGGGCATTTATCACTTAGTAGGCAATTATGGCACACAGTTCAGATTCCACTATGGCGTAGAAATATTTGCATCCTGTTCGTGACGCCAAAATATGCAGTACGCCAGTCCTTCAGGGTGAGCAAATGTGAGGTCACAGGGGACAATTAACAGACCGAGGGTTGCTCTTGGTACTCACAATTTTTTATATACCCTGGGCAGGCGTACAGCAGTGATGGAGAGGCTGGCACATAGATCCTCTGGGGCACTCTCTGGATATAGGGACCAGGCCGGGTGGTAGGTGAGGTGCCCTGGGTGTTGGAAGTTTAGCGTGCCGGTGGCAAGATCCCTTACAGTTCGTGACGCCAGTGCCGGTAACGTTGGCACACCAATTTGTTGGAGGAATAATAGAGGTACACACGTTTGTAGTGAACTACAATTCCTCTTTACTGAACAGTTCAACTATATACAGGCTTCAAACAGTTCCATATGAAAGATTTTGGTAACAGGCAGGCTTCACATAAATGGCAGGTAGAATCCTAGCACGATAACTCAGAAGGAATAAACTCACAGATCAGGCTGTACTTTCTGCAGAATCCTGTCTGGCTTTCTGCAAGGCCCGTATGCCTAATAGCTGGCTTTATCCTTGGGTAGGGAAACCTTCCTCTGGTATAAATCCACTTGCTGTCAATAACCTTCTGCCCTTCAACTTTCTACTTGGCTGGATAAGATTGGCACTGCTCTGTACTTTGCAAGATGCAGGATCACTTCAGGAGGAAACTTCTTCTCCTGGACGCAGGCTAGGAACCTGGGCTATCTAGCTGCATGTCAGAAGCTGATCTCGAGCTACAACCTGGCTAAAGTCAACACATGCTTCTAACCACACACTACACCTCCCTGGACTGGACCTGTCTATATATACTAGGGGGTTCCCTAGCTCCCTCTACAGCTTGGGAGGAGAAACTACACCCCTAGCAGGCCTGGTACACAGGAGATAACATGAAAATACACATTACAATGCAATACAAAATACAATGACCATGTTCCACAGGAGGTGGAGAACAACATAACCCAATTGACCCTTGAGTAGTGCCCACCTTTACGTAGTGGGACACTACAGACTCAAGTCTTTTCATTAGAGCACCGTCAATTGCCTCTGGTGATCCATATCTTTCCTCTAGTCTTTGCCAGGTCATATCAAGTCCTGCAAAAGGGTTAAATATGTGTATCTTGCACATCCTTCTTGCATGCTCTGCTGACTCAGTCCCAGTATTTTATCATCAGGTCTAGCATCTCTGCTGCATCTCTGCTGCTGATAAGTCTTTGACTGCATTCAGAAAAGAAGACTTCCATGCCCAGTAATTCTCGGGCAGTCATCAAACTTGAGAAAGCCTGAATTAACCATTTCTTTGCGGATAAGATATTTAGTGACATCTTGTGTGCTCTGGTGTTTGGGATGCTGTAGTAAGGATTCACCATGCCTGTTTCTATATGTCTCTAAGGGTTCATCTTTATTGTTCTGGTACTGCTAACCTTATGGGTTTGTTTTTGTACACTCAGGGGTTCTGCTGGTTCTGGTTTAAATTCAGCTGACTCTGGATAGGGGAAGTGTTTTGTTGCATTGCTGTTTGAAGGTTCTTGGACACACTCCTTTGTGCGTTCTACTGAGGAAAGGGGTTTCTCAGGCACATCTGGGCCTTCGTAGATAGACTCACTTCTAGACCGCTCAATATCAGCATAAGCTGCGGCCGCTGCTGCTGCAGCGGCGGCTGCACACTGACACTGAAAAATATGCAATTTTGATTCCTGTTCTGATTTCTCTTTTTCTTTCTCTGCTCTTTCCTTCATAATGGCGTCCTCTTTCTCAGCAAATTCTAGCTAAACACGAACTGCCTCTGCTTTGGCACTAGCCCTGACTAAAAGGGCACTTGTATCTTCTAAATCGGTCGGCACTGTGTGGAGCAGGTGCTCGGTCAGAGGGTCGCTTACCTTAATATCAAATAGAAATAAAAGACCGGCACTCCAAAGTTGCTGATGCGGTGAGTTTATTGGTCACAGATTACTTTTGTGATGCGCGCTTAGGCACACGTAGTGCCTTTCTCAAACTATGTTACTGTGGCTATAACAAACAAAGTAACAAATCAATTTAAATAGACCGCCAAATGTCACATGATGCTTACGTCACGTTGCCAAGGCAACCGTGCACAACAGAATGAATCGCAGCCGGCAGAATGCACATTAGGAAGACCAGCTGTGGCAGAGGGTAAGCATCACAGGAAGAATCGCATTCCTCTAGTTGTACTAAAAAAACGAAGTAAAATGTAAGTAAAATTACAGGAAACTGTTGAGAGCGTATTCCCTATTAAGTCCTTTAGGTTCTAGTGTCCCAAGCCGATGTATCCAGTACGCCTCTCTTCTCATGAGGAGTTCAACCCTGTTGCCTCCACGTCGGGGTAGTGTTACCTCTTCTAAAATATGAAATCTGAGTTGCGCAATATTGTGTTTGAATGTATGGAAATGATGAGGGATTGGTAGAAGTGTGTTACCCTTTCGTATAGTCGATTTATGCTTACTGAAGAGGTCATTCATGTGCATTGAAGTCTCCCCTACGTAGGCTAGCCCGCACAGACATTTAAGAACATAAATAATGATTTGCTGTCACATGTAAAGTGTCCCCGTATTCCGATCTGCTCCCCTGTGAGTGGATGAGAGATATATTGTCCTTTTATAACGCTGGAGCAGTGTATGCAGTTGAGGCAAGTGCCGTATTTGGCTGTAGAGAGAAGTGTTTGTTGCAATGTCACTTTATTGCTGCCTATATCTGCCCTAACAATCTTGTCTCGTACATTGCCCGCTCGTTTATAGCACATCATCTGAGGATTTTCCAGTTCTTCAACCATGGGGTAAGATTTCTTAATTATATTCCAATGCTTATTGATCACAGATCGTACTCTGTTCATCCAAGGATGATACTTGACGATCAGGGAAAGACGTTTAGGTTGTGTTTGCGATTTATCTGCTATGGGGGAGGATGAATCCAACCTTGCTCGCTGTTCATGTAATAGTTGTGCGGGATACCCCCTCTCTTTGAACCTAGTGGTTATTTCATTGAGTCGGACTTCACAGGTTATGGGGTCACTCACTATACTATTTACCCTTTTAAATTGGGAAAAGGGGAGGGATCTTTTTATTGCTGGTGAGTGATTACTGTTGTAGAGTAATAGACTGTTATGATCAGTACTTTTGGTGAATAAATCAGTGATGCACTCACCTCCATCCCCTTTAATAACCCAAGTGTCGAGGAATGATATTTTTTGTGGGTCTGAGCGTAGGGTGAACTGAAGCTCAGGCCGTACATTGATGAAATATTGATGAAATATGTCATCAATAAAATGTTTCCAAAAAATACAGTGTTTCTGATATAAGGGATTGGAATAGACATGTTCTTTCTCAAAAAATGCCATATAGCAATATGCGTAAGGCGGTGCGGCATTCAAACCCATTTCGGTCCCGCACTGCTGTTAGTAAAATGTATCTTGGAACATAAAATAGTTCCGTTTAAGGACTATGGAGAAGAGGGCAAGAAATTATTTTTTTCTTTCAGTCCGTAAGAGCTCTCATACAGGAGATGTGTGACGGCAGCTTCTCTCCTGGGCGTTCCTTCTCGGAACCATCGTTCCTATAGTAGTAATTAGCAAACGGAGCAGGAGACTGTAATTGGGGCACAGCGGGCGAACGGAGCAGCACCCAGGAATAATAGTAGGTGCAGGGAGATCCCTGGGCGCCGCTCTCTATGTAGCCTGCTAACTTAACTAAGTCCGAACCCACGAAAGATAGTCTTTAACTTTTTATACAGGAGGCAGGTGCCGGCAGCAGAATCACATTGTCGGCACCCTGCCTTTCACAGGGAGCTGCGATCAGCGGCCGTTAACCCCTCAGGTGCGGCACCCGAGGGGTTAACTGCTGCTGATCTGCTGCCAGTACCCGCCTCCTGTATTAAAGGTTAATTATCATTGGTGGCGCAGTGCGCTCCCTCCCCCCCGGTATTAGAATCATTGGTGGCTCAGTGCCCCCTCCCCCCCTCAACTCCCCAGTATTAAAATCATTGGTGGCAGTGGCCACAGGGTCCCCTCCTCTCATTGGTGGCAGTGGCAGCTTCTGATCGGAGCCCCAGCTGTCACGAGGGTATCAAGAGCCACGTCTGACTCCGTTATACCCGGGGTCAGGAGGTCGCAGCGGGTGGCTGCGCGCTCTATATCTAAAGATCACGTTGTTTCTTAGTGATTGTTTTCTGTGTTTGCCTTGCTATCCTTTTTGTCTCAATCAGGGATCCGTAGCTTCTCCTCCTCAGCTGTTTCTTATCTGCCACTCCCAACCTCCTTATATTCTCCCCTCACTCTTCTCTAGTTGCCAGTTATAGAGCTTCCTGCCTGGACATCTATACTGACCCACTGGAGTTGTGAATCCTGGTTGTCGTTCCAGAGTGCTTCCCTCCGGATCCCTGTTGGGCTTCTTGTTGTCTCCTGTTGTCGCCCACCTGGGATTATATGTTGAGTTTGTATTGTCTGTCCTTCCCTTGGTGTTTTCCTTTAGAGCTAGTGGTGCGGACTAGTGTTCCCACCGCCCTGTTCACTATCTAGGGCTCAGCTTAGGGAAAGCCAGGGCTTTAGGCACGTGATCGGCGTACGGGTGAGGAACCAGTCTAGGGACGTCAGGGCAGCCAGGTGCTAGCCGCTAGGTGAGTCAGGGGTCACCACCTTCCCTCTCACTTGGACAGGGCCTTCCTTGTTCCCTCCCTCTGTGTCACGTATGTGATAGTCACGCCGACCGTGATATTATAACTGGCCATTACTTTTTGTTGTTTTTTTTTCTCTACTTAGAATCCAATATGGATCCTATTGCTGCCTTGGCAAAACAGCTTCAAGGCCTGTCTTTGGAGGTGGCAGGATTGAAGGCGTCTGTCCTCCAACAACAGCAGCAAATACAGCAGACCGCACCCCCAGCGGTTGCTATGGGTAACCAGGTTGTTACAGAACCCAAGGTTGTTCTTCCTGACAGATTTTCTGGGGGAAGGGACAAATTTGTGACGTTCCGTGAGGCCTGCAAATTATACTTTAAGTTGCGCCCTTACTCCTCAGGTAATGAAGAACAGCGGGTTGGGATTGTCATTTCCCTGCTTCAGGGGGACCCACAATCCTGGGCGTTCTCGTTACCCCCTGGCTCCCAGGCTCTCCGGTCAGTGGAGGGATTTTTTGGGGCTTTGGGTCTCATATATGATGACCCTGACCGAGTCGCCCTGGCTGAGTCGAAGTTACGGAGACTCCTACAGGGAGATCGGTCAGCAGAGGAATATTGCTCAGAGTTCCGTAGGTGGGCTACGGATACTCAGTGGAACGACCCGGCTCTCAGGAGTCAGTTCTGCTCTGGGTTATCTGAAAGGGTTAAGGATGCACTGGCGCTGTATGAGACCCCCCTTTCCCTTGATGCTGTTATGTCCCTCTCTATCAGAATAGATAGGCGTCTTTGGGAGAGATCGAAAATTCCTGAGCAATTGGTTACCTCTCCCAAGCAACAATTAGTCTGTACTGACTTAGATGAGCCTATGCAGCTAGGCGGAACTTCTCGTCAGGTCCGTCCTCCTGAGGTTCGCCGTAGGGGGGGGGGCTTGTTTTTTCTGTGGGGGGAAGGGTCATTTCATTAATGTCTGTCCCTCCTTTCTCAAAAACAAAAGACCGTCGGAAAACTACTAACCCCAGGCTGTGCGGAGGATGTCAGCCGGGGGGTATACGTTTCCTCCATACGAACATCTCAATTTGTGTTACCAGCGGTTATTGTTTTTGGTGTTAAGACGGAGTCTATTTCTTTTTTTCTAGACAGTGGAGCAGGGGTAAATTTGATAGATGCCCATTTTGCCCGCACTATGGGTTTGTCTCTCTGTACGCTGCAGAGACCTATTCCCGTATTCGCTATAGATTCGGCTCCTCTGTCTCAGAGAAACCTCACCCACATTGTTCATAATTTACACCTTCGGGTAGGGGACCACCATAATGAGTGTCTTTCATGTTACGTTCTGGAGGGCCTTCCCTCTCCTGTGGTATTGGGTCTTCCCTGGTTGGTAGCGCACAATCCAGTGGTGGATTGGCAGGCCAGGAAGATATTGGAGTGGAGTGAGCATTGCAGAGAGAATTGCTTAAATAACATTTGCTTAATCGCCTCCATAGCTTCCCTACCTACATTTATTTCGGACTTTGAGGACGTTTTTTCTGAAAAGGGTTGTCAGAAGCTACCACCTCACCGTCCTTATGATTGCCCGGTTAACCTGATTCCCGGTGCAAAATTACCCAAGTCCAGGTTGTATAATCTTTCGGGTCCCGAGAGACAAGCCATGAAAGATTATATCTCCGAGAGTCTGGCTAAGGGACACATCAGACCCTCTTCTTCACCCGTGGCTGCAGGGTTTTTCTTTGTTAAAAAGAAAGATGGGGGCCTGCGTCCTTGCCTAGATTTCCGTGAGCTAAACCAGATAACCATCCGAGACCCATACCCTCTTCCTCTCATTCCTGACCTTTTTAATCAGATTGCGGGTGCTAGGTGGTTCTCCAAACTTGATCTTAGGGGGGCCTACAATCTGATTCGTATCAGGGAAGGGGATGAGTGGAAGACAGCTTTTAACACCCCTGAGGGGCATTATGAAAATCTAGTTATGCCTTTCGGTCTGACCAATGCCCCCGCTGTCTTCCAACATTTCGTTAATGATATTTTTAGTAATCTCATCGGCAGGTTTGTAGTCATATACCTAGATGAGATCTTAATTTATTCGGCTGATCTGAAATCACATGAGGTGCATGTCAGGCAAGTACTGCAGGTCCTACGGACGAATAAATTATATGCGAAAATTGAAAAATGTGTCTTCGCCGTTCAGGAAATACAGTTCCTGGGATATCTATTATCTGCTTCAGGTTTCCGTATGGATCCTGGGAAGGTCCAGGCAATTTTAGATTGGGATCTTTCTGAGAACCTTAAAGCCCTACAACGGTTTTTGGGTTTCGCAAATTTCTATAGAAAGTTCATTAAAAATTATTCAGTGATCGTTAAACCCCTTACCGACATGACTAGGAAGGGGACTGATTTTTCTAAATGGTCTGACGCCGCTAAAAATGCATTTTCCTCTCTAAAAGAGAGGTTTACCTCGGCACCTGTTCTAATTCAACCTGATGTCTCCCAGCCTTTTATTGTTGAGGTAGATGCGTCAGAGGTGGGAGTGGGGGCTGTATTGTCTCAGGGTCCGTCTCCTGGCAAATGGCGCCCTTGCGCTTTCTTTTCCAAAAAATTATCTTCTGCAGAGAAGAACTATGATGTTGGAAATAGGGAACTGTTGGCGATTAAGCTGGCGCTTGAAGAGTGGCGTCACTTCTTAGAGGGAGCAATCCACCCCGTCACGGTGATTACGGATCACAAAAACCTTCTGTACCTAGAATCGGCTAAGCGTCTCACCCCTAGACAAGCTAGGTGGTCGCTATTCTTTACCAGATTTAACTTTGTAATCACCTATCGTCCTGGGGCAAAAAATACCAAGGCAGACGCGTTCTCGTAGTTTCCCTGGAGGGGGTAATGCTAGTGATCCGGTACCTATTTTACAAAGAGCAGTGGTTGTCTCTGCTGTACACTCTGTTCTAGAGGGAAAGGTGTTAGAGGCCCAGGGGGACGCCCCGGTCTCTTGCCCCTCAGAGAAATTGTTTGTACCGTTAAACCTGCGTCTTGAATTATTAAAAGAACATCATAATTCGGCACTTGCTGGGCACCCGGGTAGTAAAGCAACCTTGGAGCTATTATCTCGTCGCTTTTGGTGGCCAAGGTTGCGTCAGGATGTAATAGATTTCGTGTCTACTTGCTCTACTTGTGCACGCGCGAAAGTCTCTCATACACGTCCAGCAGGGTCTTTATTGCCTCTTTTTATCCCCAATAGACCATGGACACATCTGTCAATGGATTTCATCACTGACTTACCGTTGTCTGCGGGTAAAACAGTTATTTTGGTAGTAGTAGACAGGTTTAGCAAAATGGTACAATTTATTGCGCTACCCGCACTTCCTAATGCTAAAACTCTTGCTCAGGTGTTTATCAGTGAAATCGTGAAGCTTCACGGGGTCCCTTCCGATGTGGTTTCGGATCGGGGAACCCAGTTTATTTCTAAGTTTTGGAAAGCTTTTTGTTCCCGTTTGGGGGTACACTTGTCCTTTTCCTCAGCTTTCCATCCTCAGTCGAATGGACAGACTGAGCGTACCAACCAAAACCTAGAAACATATTTAAGGTGTTTTGTGTCTGAAAACCAAGAGTTGTGGTCATCATATTTACCGTTAGCTGAGTTTGCCATAAATAATCATTATCAGGAGTCCACTGGCAAGTCACCATTCCTTGGTGCATACGGTTTTCATCCCCAATTTTGTACTTTCAAAGAGGGGGGGTCTTCTGGGGTTCCCGAAGAGGAAAGGTTTTCTTCATCTCTTTCTTCGGTATGGCAGAAGGTGCAAGTTAACTTGAAAAAGATGAGTGGTAAATATAAATGCATGGCCGATAAGAAACGGTCGCCAGGTCCGGACCTAGGGGTGAATGACTATGTGTGGTTGTCTACTAGGAATATTAAGTTGAAGGTTCCCTCTTGGAAACTGGGCCCTAGGTTCATTGGTCCTTATAAAATAGTAGCCGTCATTAACCCTGTGGCTTTTCGCCTGGAGCTACCTCAGACTTTTAAGATCCATAACGTCTTCCATAAATCGTTACTCAAGAAGTATGTTCCACCTCTAGAACCATCACCGCTGCCACCTCCTCCTGTTATTGTGGATGGTAATCTGGAGTTTCAAATAGCCAGAATTGTTGATTCTCATCGGGTCCGCCGCTCTCTTCAGTATCTGGTGCATTGGAGGGGTTACAGTCCCGAGGAAAGAATGTGGGTTCCAGCGTCAGAGGTAAACGCCAACAGGTTAATTCAGGCTTTCCATGCCTCTCATCCGGAGAGACCTGGTCCTGAGTGTCCGGAGGCCCCTCGTGAAAGGGGGGGTACTGTCACGAGGGTATCAAGAGCCACGTCTGACTCCGTTATACCCGGGGTCAGGAGGTCGCAGCGGGTGGCTGCGCGCTCTATATCTAAAGATCACGTTGTTTCTTAGTGATTGTTTTCTGTGTTTGCCTTGCTATCCTTTTTGTCTCAATCAGGGATCCGTAGCTTCTCCTCCTCAGCTGTTTCTTGTCTGCCACTCCCAACCTCCTTATATTCTCCCCTCACTCTTCTCTAGTTGCCAGTTATAGAGCTTCCTGCCTGGACATCTATACTGACCCACTGGAGTTGTGAATCCTGGTTGTCGTTCCAGAGTGCTTCCCTCCGGATCCCTGTTGGGCTTCTTGTTGTCTACTGTTGTCGCCCACCTGGGATTATATGTTGAGTTTGTATTGTCTGTCCTTCCCTTGGTGTTTTCCTTTAGAGCTAGTGGTGCGGACTAGTGTTCCCACCGCCCTGTTCACTATCTAGGGCTCAGCTTAGGGAAAGCCAGGGCTTTAGGCACGTGATCGGCGTACGGGTGAGGAACCCGTCTAGGGACGTCAGGGCAGCCAGGTGCCAGCCGCTAGGTGAGTCAGGGGTCACCACCTTCCCTCTCACTTGGGCAGGGCCTTCCTTGTTCCCTCCCTCTGTGTCACGTATGTGATAGTCACGCCGACCGTGATACCAGCAGTGTAAGCCTGGGGCTCTGATCGTTTACCATGGCAGCCAGGACGCTCTGGCTGCCATAGTCAGCTCCCTGCTGCTGTGTGAACAGAGCATAGAGCAGCAGGGAGAGTGTGAAGTCCTATTCACCCTGATAGAGCTCTATCAGGGTGAATAGGACAAGGGATGAAAAAATCCCAGGTTCTAGCCCCTAAGGGGGGAAATAGTTATTAAATAAAAAGTAAAAAAAAAAAAAAAAGTAAACCCCCCCAAAATATTAAATATAAATTACATATAAAATATATAAACAATAGATAAATATACATATTACATATCGCCACGTCCGAAAAGTCCAAACTATTAAAATAGAAAAAAATCTATGCGGTGAATGCCGGAACAGAAAAAAAAGAAAAAGAAAAACTGCGCGATTCGCCATTTTTTTTTAATGTGGAATGCAAGTGGCGTGGTATCGAATGGTATTGAGTATCGCAATACTTTTTTATGGTATCAAAATCGAATCAAAAATTTGGTATCACAACAACTCTAATTCCAGGTTGTCTCCAAACAATGTCGGTCTGAGATTAACCCATAGACCTCTTGGGATACGTTGCATGCGGTGATACTCGGCCGGACGAATTGATCTGTGCCACAATGTCATGCGCTTGATCCTCGTTGTAACTGAAGGTACTCATTGGAACATTATAGTAGCCTGTATTCAACACGTGCAAGTACCAGAAAACCAAAAGGCATATCTTCTAAATCGGTCGGCACTGTGTGGAGTGGGTGCTCGGTCAGAAGGTCGGTTACCCTAATATCAAATAGAAACAAAAGACCGGCACTCCAAAGTTGCTGATGCCGTGAATTTATTTGTCACACATTACATTTGTCACACGTAGTGCCTTTCTCAAACTGTGTTACTGTGGCTATAACAAACAAAGTAACAAATCAATTTAAATAGACTGCCCAATGTCACATGATGCTTACGTCACGTTGCCAAAGCAACCGTGCAAAACAGAATGAATCGCAGCCGGCGGAATGCACATTAGGAATACCAGCTGTGCTGAAACGCGCGTCACAAATGTATTGTGTGACCAATAAACTCACCGTATCAGCAACTTTGGAGTGTCGGTCTTTTGTTTCTATTTGATATTAGGGTAACCGACCCTCTGACCGAGCACCCGCTCCACACAGTGGCACCGATTTAGAAGATACAGCTTTTGGTTTTCTGGTACGTGCATCTGTTGAATACAGGCTGCTAAAGTGTTTCAATGGGTACCTTCAGTTACAACGAAGATCAAGCGCATAACATTGTGGCACAAATTACTTTGTCTACAGACTTCCTGAAAATTCCCTTTAGCGAGTTCAGGAGTAGAGATTTGGAGAAAGAAAGGAAACATCTCGTATCCCTGGAACTACACGCTGTAACTCTGGCCGAGTATCACCGCATGCAACGTATCCCAAGAGGTCTACCGGTTAATCTCTGACATTGTTTGGAGAAATAAAGTGATGGTGGTGGCTGTTCTCCTTTATAGCCTATGGTATGGTGCTGCAAGCCCAGGGAGAGGACACCCTACCTCTCAGTATTGGATTAGAAATAAAGAAATATGTTTGGGCGAGCACTCTACCATAAAGCACACATTTATTAGAAATAAAATGAACAATATAAAACAAGTTAAAAATCACAAATACATCAATATAACCACAATGGGGTAGATGGATGTTAGTCAATGTCCAAAAGGCTATTTGCTCATCTAGCGTGAGTGGTATCTAGAGTTCTTTATAGGGCCTTCTGATATGGCTTTTGTTTCCAGCAGAGGTCCAATATAACCACAATGATAGGTAATAGGGGTTATAAATGTCTGTACAGCGTTAAAGAGGATTCTTGCAATCGACATATTACTTTCATTATGTCAGACTTCAATCCCAAAGTGTTTTATCAGAAGGAAAGGATAACGGTATTTTCGGCTGTTCTGCCGCTTACCTCCTCTTTGTAGGGATAATCCACTTGTGTCCGCGGTATTTGTCGGGGGAGCAGGTGAGAGACACCAGGTGATGTGTGAGACACCGGCGTCTCACGTTGCTCTCCTCGATGGCCGCGTTCAGTAGTACTCGCAGAATTGCACTTACGTGGCTTCCTGTTTGGTCCGGTAGTGACGTCTTTCCTATATTCGATTCAAAGATATGGAAATTCGATTTCTCGAATATTAAAGTCCTGTCTGCATGGCCATGCGACTAAAGAGATTTCAAAATCTAATAAATGTGTGCTTTATGGTAGAGTGCTCGCCCAAACATATTTCTTTATTGTTTGGAGAAAACCTGGAATATTGTACCAGATTCGCAAGTATATTGACATAAATGCTCTCTGGACTTAATCACTTTGACAATAGAGCATCTGACTAAGGCTACCTCTGAGTGCAGAGATAATATCACCACGATTGAACGCCAGCTATGGGACTGTCTGAAGCCGGACAATTTGAAAACCCTGAAAGAGGGGATCGACAAAAAATTTACCGAATTAAGGGAGCATATCCAGTCCACCAAAAGATCCAAATACATCAGAGATACCGAGGAATATCTGACCAACAGAATATACAGATGTCAGGACAAATCCGGAACAGCTCTCCCACAGCCAAGACGCACTGGCCGCATGATAGGGACCGTATCCTCTGGATCTGGCAGCAACTCTACAACTGGTCATCCACCATCTTTTTTAGGAAGACGTTGTCGCCAAAAAAAAAAACATCAGGAGAGGCAGGTAGCCACCATCATCGGGGACGCCGACGCACTACTGAGACACGCTCCCAGGTACATCAGAGACAGTGTTAAATTTATGGTCTAAGAGCCTTAGTCCAATACAAATTCAGGTCTTACAAAAAGGCTTGTCCTTCAGCCCCACTGCCACCTTTGATACATTTGAATTGGACTTACAACGTTTTTTTCGCAACATCCGATTAAAAGCTCATTTCTCTACTACTACAGATACAATACCACTTGACAGACGTGGTCAGGCTCAGACTGAACAGATGTTAACCCTTCAGCAGTTTGGTCTCAGAACCAAAAGTAGCAATATGTCCCCCAAAACATAACATCCAGTTGAGGCATATGTCAGTTTGGTACAGAGGGACATGAACAACAATTTAAGCAGGGCTTGCTACATATACATCCCAATCTGACCACTGAACACATACCGTATACTACCGAGGGACCCGGTATGGGATATTAAACACGAACTACAGTCCTTGGTAGACACACATCGGGAGGATGAAATCATTGATGCCAAATTGGCAGAGTTTTTGATTAGACAACATCTAATCACTCCTGTATTCTACACCTTACCTATGGTGCACAAGTCGATGGATCAACCGCCGGGACGCCCGATAGTGGCAGCAATAGATTCCATCCTCTCTCTTGATACAGAATGCTTATTGGTGACACTAGACGTGTGTAGTTTATACACGTCAATCACACATGAAAAGGGTTTAGATGCCATCACACATCTACTGTATGAGAGCTCTTACGGACTGAAAAAAAAAATTCTTGCCCTCTTCTCCATAGTCTTTAAACTGAACTATTTTATGTTCCAAGATACATTTTACCAGCAGCAGTGCGGGACCGCAATGAGTTTGAATGCCGCACCGCCTTATGCAAATTGCTATATGGCATTTATTGATAAAGAACATGTCTATTCCAATCCCTTATATCAGAAACACTGTGTTTTTTGGAAACGTTTTATTGATGACATATTTTGCGTTTGGCAGGGCGGCACTCGAACCCTGGAGGAATTTACAACTTCCATCAACAATGTACGGCCTGAGCTTCAGTTCACCCTACACTCAGACCCACAAAAAATATAATTCCTCGACACTTGGGTTATTAAAGGGGATGGAGGTGAGTGCATCACTGATTTATTCACCAAAAGTACTGATCGTAACAGTCTATTACTCTACAACAGTAATCATCCACCAGCAATAAAACGATCCCTCTCCTTTTCCCAATTTAAAAGGGTAAATAGGATAGTGAGTGACCCCATAAACCGTGATGTCCGACTCAATGAAATAAGCACTAGGTTCAAAGAGAGGGGGTATCCCGCACAACTATTACATGAACAGCTAGTGAGGTTGGATTCATCCTAACCCATAGCAGATAAATTGCAAACACAACCTAAACATCTTCCCCTGATCGTCAAGTATCAGTTTTGGATGAACAGAGTACGATCTGTGATCAATAAGCATTGGAATATAATTAAGAAATCTTACCCCATGGTTGAAGAACTGAAAAATCCTCAGACGATGTGCTATAAACGAGCGGGCAATGTACAAGACAAGATTGTTAGGGCAGATATAGGCAGCAATAAAGTGACATTGCAACAAACACTTCTCTCTACAGCCAAATACGTCACTTGCCTCAACTGCATACACTGCTCCAGCATTATAAAAGGACAATATATCTCTCATCCACTCACAGGGGAGCAGATCGGAATACGGGGACACTTTACATGTGACAGAAAATTCATTATTTATGTTCTTAAATGTCTGTGCGGGCTAGCCTACGTAGGGGAGACTTCAATGAGCATGAATGACCGCTTCAGTAAGCATAAATCGACTATACGAAAGGGTAACACACTTCTGCCAATCCCTTATCATTTCCATACATTCAAACACAATACAGGGAGTGCAGAATTATTAGGCAAGTTGTATTTTTGAGGATTAATTTTATTATTGAACAACAACCATGTTCTCAATGAACCCAAAAAACTCATTAATATCAAAGCTGAATATTTTTGGAAGTAGTTTTTAGTTTGTTTTTAGTTTTAGCTATTTTAGGGGGATATCTGTGTGTGCAGGTGACTATTACTGTGCATAATTATTAGGCAACTTAACAAAAAACAAATATATACCCATTTCAATTATTTATTTTTACCAGTGAAACCAATATAACATCTCAACATTCACAAATATACATTTCTGACATTCAAAAACAAAACAAAAACAAATCAGTGACCAATATAGCCACCTTTCTTTGCAAGGACACTCAAAAGCCTGCCATCCATGGATTCTGTCAGTGTTTTGATCTGTTCACCATCAACATTGCGTGCAGCAGCAACCACAGCCTCCCAGACACTGTTCAGAGAGGTGTACTGTTTTCCCTCCTTGTAAATCTCACATTTGATAATGGACCACAGGTTCTCAATGGGGTTCAGATTAGGTGAACAAGGAGGCCATGTCATTAGATTTTCTTCTTTTATACCCTTTCTTGCCAGCCACGCTGTGGAGTACTTGGACGCGTGTGATGGAGCATTGTCCTGCATGAAAATCATGTTTTTCTTGAAGGATGCAGACTTCTTCCTGTACCACTGCTTGAAGAAGGTGTCTTCCAGAAACTGGCAGTAGGACTGGGAGTTGAGCTTGACTCCATCCTCAACCCGAAAAGGCCCCACAAGCTCATCTTTGATGATACCAGCCCAAACCAGTACTCCACCTCCACCTTGCTGGCGTCTGAGTCGGACTGGAGCTCTCTGCCCTTTACCAATCCAGCCACGGGCCCATCCATCTGGCCCATCAAGACTCACTCTCATTTCATCAGTCCATAAAACCTTAGAAAAATCAGTCTTGAGATATTTCTTGGCCCAGTCTTGACGTTTCAGCTTGTGTGTCTTGTTCAGTGGTGGTCGTCTTTCAGCCTTTCTTACCTTGGCCATGTCTCTGAGTATTGCACACCTTGTGCTTTTGGGCACTCCAGTGATGTTGCAGGTCTGAAATATGGCCAAACTGGTGGTAAGTGGCATCCTGGCAGCTGCACGCTTGACTTTTCTCAGTTCATGGGCAGTTATTTTGCGCCTTGGTTTTTCCACACGCTTCTTGCGACCCTGTTGACTATTTTGAATGAAACGCTTGATTGTTCGATGATCACGCTTCAGAAGCTTTGCAATTTTAAGAGTGCTGCATCCCTCTGCAAGATATCTCACTATTTTTGACTTTTCTGAGCCTGTCAAGTACTTCTTTTGACCCATTTTGCCAAAGGAAAGGAAGTTGCCTAATAATTATGCACACCAAATATAGGGTGTTGATGTCATTAGACCACACCCCTTCTCATTACAGAGATGCACATCACCTAATATGCTTAATTGGTAGTAGGCTTTCGAGCCTATACAGCTTGGAGTAAGACAACATGCATAAAGAGGATGATGTGGTCAAAATACTCATTTGCCTAATAATTCTGCACTCCCTGTATTGCGCAACTCAGATTTTAGAAGAGGTATCACTACCCCGACGTGGGATGAACTCCTCATGAGAAGAGAGGCGTACTGGAAACATCGGCTTGGGACACTAGAACCTAAAAGACCTAAAGGGAATCTGTCACCTGATTTGACCATATTAAGCTGTCTCATTGCCATGTTTAATAAAATACCTTATTTCCTGCAGTGGTCTTCTTTCTTCTCTTCATGGTTTCATTTTGTTAAAAAAGCGATTTTTGTATTATGCAAATGAACCCTGAAAGTGCCCAGAGGGGCGTTATTCATCACCCTTTGAGCCCAGTAACGTCCCCCTGCAGTGCCTAGCCCACCTTAATTTATAGCCCAAGCATGCCTCCTCGCTATTCACTATCATCCCACAACCTAGATTAACGGCTGCGCCACCTCCGCTGCGCCAACTAATTCATTCAAGCTACGCCGCTGGAATCTTCATTTCATCCGCCGGAAATCTCGTGTAGGCACAGTACCGCCTAATGCCTGCGCCTGTGCGATCCAATAGCTCCTGAGGGCTATACAGTGGCGTAGGGATCGCCATAGCAACCATAGCAGTGGCTATGGGGCCCTACGCCACTGGGGGCCCGTCCGACCGCATTCATTTTTTTTTTTTATTATTAACACACACAGACACTACACACAGACAGCCAGGAGGTGGCGTAACTACCAGGGAAGCAGCTGCTTCGGGGCACGACAGTTTATTTTCAAGTTAGTTAAATATCGATGTCTTAATGTTCAGGGCCCCCTTCACAGCAGCAGTCTTAATGTTCAGGCATCCTCGCTAATGTGATCTAATCTTACTGTATTCTAAAGTCTCCTGATGTGTCTGGGATTCGAACCCACAACCTCCAAAGTATCAGTGGCAAAGCATTTCCCCTCACAACCATAAAGGCTGCAATACAACTGATTGAAAAAATTTGACACTTCTACTGTTATAGCTGGCTAAGTGTACATCTATACATATGACAGCTGCCCCAACACACCCAGCACGGCTATATCTCTATATGACAGCTATCCCAGCACACTCAGCTCTGCTATATCTCTATATATGAGCAGCTGTCATGTGTATAGATGTACACTTAGCCAGCTATAACAGTAGAAGTCTCATAATTTTTTAGTCAGCAGCAAGGCAGCTGTTATGGTCTTGTGGTTAGATGCTTTGCCTTTGATACAGAAGGTCGTGGGTTCGAATCCCAGCAAAAACCTTTTCTGAAATACAAGCACTGACTCCATATATGGACATACAGGGCGGGACACAGGAAGAGACTGCATCGCATCGCTGACATGGAGGTAAGTAGAAGTGTTTATTTTTTTTTTTTTAATACCCGACTGCCATTTTTCTTTTTGTAATGAAATGCGCCACTAAATGCTTTCAACACATATAGCTGCAGAAGTGAACTGCGCACATTTTTTTCTTTTTGTAGTGAAATAGGCCACTAAACGCTTTTAACACATATAACTGCAGAAGTGAACTGAGTATATTTTTATTTCTGTACTGAAATAGGCCACTAAACGCTTTCACAACAAATAACTGCTACAGTAAAGTGTGTATATATTTTTTCTGTACTGAAATAGGCCACTGAACGCTTTCGACACATATAACTGCAGAAGTGAACAGAGAATATATTTTTATTTCTGTACTGAAATAGGCCTCTAAACCACTTTCATCACAAATAACTGCAGAAGTGAACTGAGAATATATTTATTATTATTTCTGTACTGAAAAAGGGCACTAAATGCTTTCACCACAAAAAACTGCAACAGTGAAATGCATATATATTTTTCTTTTTGAACTGAAATAGGCCACTAAACGCTTTCACCACAAATAACTGCAACAGTGAAGTGCGTATATATTTTTCTTTTTGTACTGAAATAGGCCACTAAAGGCTTATCAACATAGCACATGCACCCCAATAACAAGAACAAATATCTGGAATGACAGAGCTGTATAATGGCTATTTGGATCCCCAAATAATCTTTCCCTGCACTTGTAAATCGCTTTTCTAGCATTGTCCCTAGCGCCTTCTGACGTCTCTCCCTGCACTAAGATTCTATGAAATGATTCCTCCCTATACTTTCTCTGCACTTGTAAATAACTTTTCTGGCACTGTCCCTAGCGCTTTCTGACATCTCTTCCTGCACTAAGATACTGTGAAAAGATTCCTCCCTATTAGAGTTGAGCGGACACCTGGATGTTCGGGTTCGACGGGTTCGGCCGCACTTCGGAAAAAAGTTTGAGTTCGGGACCCGAACTTGACCCCGAACCCCATTGAAGTCAATGGGGACCCAAACTTTTGAGCACTAAAATGGCTGTAAAAATGTCATGGTAAGGGCTAGAGGGCTGCAAATGTCGTCAAAATGTGGTTAAGATCATGGGAAGTGCTCTGCAAACAAATGTGGATAGGTAAATGACTTAAAATAACATAAAATACGTACAAATAAAAAATAATAATCTTGATCTAGGAGGACCAGGTCCATATGGAGTAGGAGGTTGAGGAGACGGTGGATGTGGCGGTGTGGGTGGAAGTGGCGGTGGAGGAGGAGGTAGCCTACACTTCTTTTTGGTTTAAAATTTATTTTTATTTTTTTAAATTAGGGTACACCCCAAAACATTGGGAAATATAACCCTTCAGTCGTGCTAAAGACACGTTCAGACAATACACCAGCTGCAGGGCAGGCCAGCACCTCCAAGGCGTAAAGGGCAAGCTCAGGCCATGTGCCCAATTTGGAGACCCAGAAGTTGAAGGGGCTGATCCCTGTCAGTTAGTTTGTGTAGGCGTTTGCATACTTACTGCCCCACCATGTCGCACGTCCCCTTGATGTTCACGATCCAATTTAATATCTGCTCTATCAACTTTCGATGTTCTTTTATGCGCCTACCATAGTGATCACGGGTGGCGGGGAATCAGGGTTCCAGGCCGGAGAGGGAGCGTGAGAAAAAGAGACCAAATTTAAGGGAGATAAATTTATTTTAAAAAATTGGGATCGAGCAGAAATGTGGAAAAAGCTATTGAGGCGCAAATGTGGGACAAATTACAGAAGCCCAAATGTGGGCCAAAAGAGTCAAGCAGAATTGTGGGAAAAGCTATTTAGGCGCAAATGTTGGCCAAAAGAGTATAGCGGAAATGTGGGACAAAGTATTGAAGCTTAAATGTGGTACAACTTGTTTAAAGAGGACTAGGGATGAGCGAACCCGAACTGTATAGTTCGGGTTCGTACCGAATTTTGGGGTGTCCGTGACACGGACCCGAACATTTTCGTAAAAGTCCGGGTTCGGTGTTCGGCGCTTTCTTGGCGCTTTTTGAAAGGCTGCAAAGCAGCCAATCAACAAGCATCATACTACTTGCCCCAAGAGGCCATCACAGCCATGCCTACTATTGGCATGGCTGTGATTGGCCAGTGCAGCATGTGACCCAGCCTCTATATAAGCTTGGGTCACGTAGCGCTGCACGTCACTCTGCTGATACAAGCGTAGCGAGAGGTTGCAGCTGCGACATTAGGGCGAGATTAGGCAGATTAACTCCTCCAAAAGACTTCATTCAGTGATCGATCTATAGCTGTGGATCATTGAAGTGCTGATATTCAATTGCTCACTTTTTTTAGGCTGCCCAGAGCGTTTTTATATCACTTTTTTCTGGGGTGATCGGCGGCCATTTTGTGGCTTGTGGTGCGCCAGCACAAGCTACCACCAAGTACATTTAACCATCAATAGTGTGGTTATTTTTTGCTATATCCTACATCAGGGTCAAGCTTTCATCAAGTGCATTTAACCATCAATAGTGTGGTTATTTTTTGGCCATATACTACATCAGGGGCAAGCTGAGCTTGTGTCACCCAAGTGCATTTAACCATCAATAGTGTGGTTATTTTTTGCTATATCCTACATCAGGGTCAAGCTTTCATCAAGTGCATTTAACCATCAATAGTGTGGTTATTTTTTGGACATATACTACATCAGGGGCAAGTTGAGCCTGTCACCCAGCGCCTGTCACGGCGGACGTGCACAGTTAAACAGATAACACACCAACCAGGCTCTGGACGAGAGACGGGGGAACGGTCACCTCCTAATTAATCCCTGACCTCTTTCCCTACAATGCTCAGCCCACAGATCAAATCTTGATGGTAGATTTGCTGTGTCCACCAGCCTATGCTAACAGAACCCTGAACTCCCTGAGATGGTGAAGTGGGGAGAAAGGAGCTGCCAGCTCGCACAGAACCTGGATGGGATAGATGACAAAAACAACCAAAGACACTTATCTGCTGAGAGCAGGAACAGACAGCCAACCTTCCTTTCTAGCTTCCAAGACCACAATGAAGAGTATAATCCGCTCAGAGCACCTTAGCTGGAGACTATTTAAACTAATGACTCCACCCAGTGCACCTGATGCGAGGCGGATCCAGCACAGCATCAAAACAAACACTAGACTTGTGCTGCAATCCTGGCTGACCTCCGCACATCGTCAGAGTGGGGCATGACAGTACCCCCCCTTCTACGGGTGACCTCCGGACACCCTGGACCAACCTTATCCGGATGGGACCTATGAAAGGCCCTCACCAGACGGCTGGCGTTGACATCTGACGCCGAAACCCACATCCTCTCCTCAGGACCGTATCCCCTCCAGTGAACCAGGTACTGGAGGGAACCCCGCAGAACTCTTGAGTTGAGAATCCTGGAGATCTCGAACTCCAAGTTTCCCTCGACCAGAACAGGAGGAGGAGGCAATGGCGATGGTACCACCGGTTTAACATATTTTTTTAGTAAAGACTTGTGGAAGGCATCGTGGATCCTCCAAGTCTGCGGCAGATCAAGTCGAAATGCCACAGGATTGATCACAGCAGAAATCTTATATGGACCAACAAATCTTGGACCCAGTTTCCAAGATGGCATTCTCAACTTGATATTCCTAGTGGACAACCACACCAAATCACCCACACACAGGTCCGGACCAGTCACACGTCTCCTGTCAGCCATTCGTTTATACCTCTCACCCATCCTCCCCAAATTCCCTTGAATCCCCCGCCAGATAGAGGATAAGGCAGAAGAGAATCTCTCCTCCTCTGGCATCCCGGAGGAACCAGACCCAGAAAAGGTACCAAACTGAGGATGGAAACCGTATGCGCCAAAAAATGGCGACTTACCCGTGGACTCCTGCCTACGGTTATTCAATGCAAATTCTGCTATGGGCAAGAATGAGGACCAGTCCTCCTGATTCTCAGCCACAAAGCACCTCAAGTAGGTCTCCAGGTTTTGATTAGTACGCTCCGTCTGACCATTCGACTGTGGATGAAAAGCCGACGAGAAAGAAAGTTGAATGCCAAGTCGAGAGCAGAACGCCCTCCAAAACCTGGAGACAAACTGCGTGCCCCTATCAGAGACAATATCCGAAGGAATACCGTGCAATTTAACGATATTATCCACAAAAATCTGCGCAAGAGTCTTAGCGTTAGGCAGACTTGTTAGTGGTATAAAGTGAGCCATTTTACTGAAACGATCGACTACCACCAAAATCACTGTTCTCCCGGAGGAACTCGGTAGGTCCATAATAAAGTCCATGGACAAATGTGTCCAAGGACGAGATGGAATAGACAATGGAAGAAGTGAACCAGGCGGTCGAGTATGAGCAACCTTAGACCGAGCGCAGGTTTCACAAGCTGCCACGTAATTCTCAATACTCTTACGCAAACCTGGCCACCAGAACCTCCGGGACACCAGATCACAGGTGGACTTACCACCAGGATGTCCAGCGAGAACAGTATCGTGATGTTCCTTGAACACCTTGTATCGTAGGCCCTCAGGAACAAACAACCTCCCTGGGGGACACGAACCAGGAGCCCCCTCCTGAGCTCCCAACACCTCCATCTCCAATTCAGGGTACAGAGCGGAGACCACCACTCCATCCGCCAAAATCGGCGCTGGATCTTCTGAATCACCTCCCCCAGGGAAGCTGCGAGACAAGGCATCTGCCTTGACGTTCTTGACCCCTGGGCGAAAGGTAACCACGAAATTGAACCTGGTAAAAAACAATGACCATCTGGCCTGTCTAGGGTTCAGACGCTTGGCAGATTGCAGGTAAGCCAAATTCTTATGATCTGTATACACAGTAACGGGGTGAGAAGCCCCCTCTAACCAGTGACGCCATTCTTCAAAGGCCAACTTGATCGCCAACAACTCCCTATCTCCAACATCATAATTCCTCTCAGCGACCGAGAGCTTCCTGGAGAAGAAGGCACACGAGACCCACTTGCCAGGAGAAGGACCCTGCGAAAGCACCGCCCCAACGCCCACCTCTGATGCATCAACCTCAACCACGAATGGCTGAGAAACATCCGGCTGCACCAGAATGGGAGCAGACGCAAAACGCTCCTTAATAGCCGAAAAGGCCTGCAATGCCTCATCCGACCAGACAGAGACATCGGCGCCCTTCTTGGTCATATCAGTGAGAGGTTTTACTATGGTGGAATAATTCAAAATAAATTTTCTATAATAATTCGAAAACCCCAAAAATCGCATCAAAGCTTTCTGATTCTCCGGTCGGTCCCACTCCAGAACCGCCCGGACCTTTTCGGGGTCCATACGAAAACCACAATCAGAAAGCATGTATCCCAAAAATGGAAGCTCTTGCACCGCAAACAAACATTTCTCCAATTTGGCGTATAACTTATTCTCCCGCAGGATGATCAAAACCTGTCTCACATGATCCTGATGGGTCTTCAGATCAGGAGAATAAATTAAAATGTCATCAAGGTAGACTACTACGAACCTCCCCACCAAATGATGAAAAATATCATTGACGAATCGCTGAAATACCGCTGGCGCATTCGTCAACCCAAAAGGCATTACCAGGTTCTCAAAATGACCCTCGTGCGTATTGAAGGCCGTTTTCCACTCATCCCCCTCCTTGATCCTGATCAGATTGTATGCTCCTCTCAAATCCAACTTGGAGAACACCTTGGCTCCAACAATCTGATCAAAAAGATCAGAGATCAAAGGCAGGGGATATGGATCCCGGACTGTAATACGATTCAGCTCCCGGAAATCCAAACACGGTCTCAGTGATCCATCTTTCTTCTTCACGAAGAACAAACCTACAGCCACTGGAGACTTAGATGGTCTAATATGACCCTTTGCCAAACTCTCGGCGATATACTTTCGCATGACCTCTCTCTCGTGTTGAGAGAGGTTGTAGAGCCGAGACTTAGGCAACTTAGCCCCCGGAATGAGATTCACAGGACAATCATAGTCACGATGAGGGGGCAATTCCTGAGCCCCACCCTCCGCAAACACGTCCGAAAAATCTGAGAGATACTGAGGCAAGGCCGTAACGGACACTTCAGAAATAGATGTGACAAGACAATTATCCGAACAAAACTTGCTCCAACCAATGATTTGTCTCGCCTGCCAGTCTATAGTTGGGTTATGTTTAGACAACCATGGCAACCCCAAAACTATCGGAGCTGGCAAATCCTTCATGACGAAACAGGAAATAATCTCAGTATGTGAATCACCCACCCTTAAATGAATATCATGAACAACGTGAGTAAGGCTCCCTTGAGAAAGAGGGGAAGAATCAATGGCAAAAACACGAATCTCGTTCTCTAACGTGCAAATACTTAGTCCCAAACCCTGAAGAAACAGAAAGTCAATAAAATTTACCCCAGCACCACAATCAAGAAAAACATCAACAAACACATTTCGAGACTCTAGCGCCACCATAGCTGAAAGGAGAAAACGGGAACTGCAGGGAACTTGCACACCAGTCTGCTCCACCACACCATTCATACCACCAAGTGTGAGGGAGGTTTTTTTTTATTTTTCTTTTTTCTTTATCACTCTCCCCTGTGGTTCAACATACGGACAAGAAAAAACAAAATGACCCCTCTTTCCACAAAAGAAACATAAATTGTGCGCTTTACGAAAGTCTCTACTATCCGAATGGAAAGATATCTGACCTAACTGCATGGGTTCCTCTCCTAGGCCAGAATAACAAGCAATATCTCCCTGGGCAGCTGGTGGAACAAAACTACACACGGGAGGAATCCCCTGCACAGAGGGACCCTTACCCCTCTCTCTGATACGTCTATCCAAACGTATCGCCAAAGACATTGCATTTTCCAAAGTATCTGGGTATTCATGAAAAGCCAGAGCATCCTTCAACCTTTCAGATAACCCCTGACAAAACTGGCTACGTAACGCGGGGTCGTTCCACCCCGACTCAGTAGCCCACCTCCTAAACTCTGTGCAGTAAACCTCAGCAGTATGTTTACCCTGTAGTAAGTTACGTAATTTTGACTCTGCCATTGAAACTCGATCTGGGTCATCGTAAATCAATCCCAGGGCTTTAAAAAATTCCTCCAGCGACCGGAGAGCCAGAGATCCGGGCGGCAGGGAAAAAGCCCAGGATTGCGCGTCCCCTTTCAGCAAAGACATGACGATACCCACCCTCTGATCCTCATTACCTGATGAAAATGGGCACAAACGAAAGTACAATTTACATGATTCCTTGAAACAGAAAAAATCATCAGTACCCCCTGCAAATTTCTCCGGAAGAGCGACTTTAGGCTCCCCAACAATTTGACCTGTACCTGAAGCCAACACCCTCTGACACTGTGTGACCGTACTACGTAGATCCGCAACCTCCAGGGACAAACCCTGCATGCGGTCAACCAGTGCTTCAATTGACGCCATCCCATAAACACTGAGAAATGGCGGTCACAGTTTGGCGGATTATAATGTCACGGCGGACGTGCACAGTTAAACAGATAACACACCAACCAGGCTCTGGACGAGAGACGGGGGAACGGTCACCTCCTAATTAATCCCTGACCTCTTTCCCTACAATGCTCAGCCCACAGATCAAATCTTGATGGTAGATTTGCTGTGTCCACCAGCCTATGCTAACAGAACCCTGAACTCCCTGAGATGGTGAAGTGGGGAGAAAGGAGCTGCCAGCTCGCACAGAACCTGGATGGGATAGATGACAAAAACAACCAAAGACACTTATCTGCTGAGAGCAGGAACAGACAGCCAACCTTCCTTTCTCGCTTCCAAGACCACAATGAAGAGTATAATCCGCTCAGAGCACCTTAGCTGGAGACTATTTAAACTAATGACTCCACCCAGTGCACCTGATGCGAGGCGGATCCAGCACAGCATCAAAACAAACACTAGACTTGTGCTGCAATCCTGGCTGACCTCCGCACATCGTCAGAGTGGGGCATGACAGCGCCTAAAAAATAGGCCTCACATTTATATTCAACCAAATCTGTACTGTTTTAGCTGGTCAAGTTATTGTTTGTGACCGTGAAAGCACAGTTTTTGTTCTGGGTTGAAAAACAATTCCCAAATTTGCAATTCTCAAAATTAGTGGTTTCTGCTGTATCAGGCCTACTTTAAATCTATCCCTAAAAAGGTATATTAGATTCAAGGTGCTGATAGGGTCATTCTGAAAAACTTAACACACACGCTACAGTGCAGATCCAAGTCTAATTCTGTGATTAAACGTATACCTGTCACCCAGCGCCTAAAAAATAGGCCTCACATTTATATTCAACCAAATCTGTACTGTTTTAGCTGGTCAAGTTATTGTTTGTGACCGTGAAAGCACAGTTTTTGTTCTGGGTTGAAAGACAATTCCCAAATTTGCAATTCTCAAAATTAGTGGTTTCTGCTGTATCAGGCCTACTTTAAATCTATCCCTAAAAGGGTATATTAGATTCAAGGTGCTGTTAGGGTCATTCTGAAAAACTTAACACACACGCTACAGTGCAGATCCAAATCTAATTCTGTGATTAAACGTATACCTGTCACCCAGTGCCTAAAAAATAGGCTTCACATTTATATTCAACCAAATCTGTACTGTTTTAGCTGGTCAATTTATTGTTTGTGACCGTGAAAGCACAGTTTTTGTTCTGGGTTGAAAAACAATTCCCAAATTTGCAATTCTCAAAATTAGTGGTTTCTGCTGTATCAGGCCTACTTTAAATCTATCCCTAAAAAGGGTATATTAGATTCAAGGTGCTGATAGGGTCATTCTGAAAAACTTAAAACACACGCTACAGTGCAGATCCAAGTCTAATTCTGTAATTAAACGTATACCTGTCACCCAGCGCCTAAAAAATAGGCCTCACATTTATATTCAGCTAAATCTGTCATTACTGGTGTGCCTGTATTAGTGTAATACGGTACTTAAATAGATAGCCAGATAGTGTTTGGTGTCTGTAAAAAAAAAGGCCTGAATTGGAATTCAATACATTGGCCCGAATAATATTTTTCTTATTGTGGTTAACGGTAACAATGGGGAAAACATCTAGTAAGGGACGCGGACGTGGACATGGTCGTGGTGGTGTTAGTGGACCCTCTGGTGCTGGGAGAGGACGTGGCCGTTCTGCCACAGCCACACGTCCTAGTGTACCAACTACCTCAGGTCCCAGTAGCCGCCAGAATTTACAGCCATATTTGGTGGGGCCCAATGCCGTTCTAAGGATGGTAAGGCCTGAGCAGGTACAGGCATTAGTCAATTGGGTGGCCGACAGGGCATCCAGCACGTTCACATTATCTCCCACCCAGTCTTCTGCAGAAAGCGCACAGATGGCGCCTGAAAACCAAGCCCATCAGTCTGTCACATGACCCCCATGCATATCAGGGAAACTGTCTGAGCCTCAAGTTATGCAGCAGTCTCTTATGCTGTTTGAAGACTCTGCTGGCAGGGTTTCCCAAGGGCATCCACCTAGCCCTTCCGCAGGGGTGGAAGAGATAGAATGCACTAACGCACAACCACTTATGTTTCCTGATGATGATGACATGGGAATACCACCTCAGCACGTCTCTGATGATGACGAAACACAGGTGCCAACTGCTGCGTCTTTCTGCAGTGTGCAGACTGAACAGGAGGTCAGGGATCAAGACTGGGTGGAAGACGATGCAGGGGACGATGAGGTCCTAGACCCCACATGGAATGAAGGTCGTGCCACTTACTTTCACAGTTCAGAGGAAGAGGCAGTGGTGAGACCGAGCCAACAGCGTAGCAAAAGAGGGAGCAGTGGGCAAAATCAGAACACCCGCCGCCAAGAGACTCCGCCTGCTACTGACCGCCGCCATCTGGGACCGAGCACCCCAAAGGCAGCTTCAAGCTGTTCCCTGGCATGGCACTTCTTCAAACAATGTGCTGACGACAAGACCTGAGTGGTTTGCACGCTGTGCCATCAGAGCCTGAAGCGAGGCATTAACGTTCTGAACCTTAGCACAACCTGCATGACCAGGCACCTGCATGCAAAGCATGAACTGCAGTGGAGTAAACACCTTAAAAACAAGGAAGTCACTCAGGCTCCCCCTGCTACCTCTTCTGCTGCTGCTGCCTCGGCCTCTTCTGCTGCTGCCGCCACCTTGGCCTCTTCCTCCGCCTCTGGAGGGACGTTGGCACTTGCCGCTTAGCAAACATGGGATGTACCACCAACACCACCACCTGCGTCACCAAGCATCTCAACCATGTCACACGGCAGCGTTCAGCTCTCCATCTCACAAACATTTGAGAGAAAGCGTAAATTCCCACCTAGCCACCCTCGATCCCTGGCCCTGAATGCCAGCATTTCTAAACTACTGGCCTATGAAATGCTGTCATTTAGGCTGGTGGACACAGACAGCTTCAAACAGCTCATGTCGCTTGCTGTCCCACAGTATGTTGTTCCCAGCCAGCACTACTTCTCCAAGAGAGCCGTGCCTTCCCTGCACAACCAAGTATCCGATAAAATCAAGTGTGCACTGCGCAACGCCATCTGTGGCAAGGTCCACCTAACCACAGATACGTGGACCAGTAAGCACGGCCAGGGACGATATATCTCCCTAACTGCACACTGGGTAAATGTAGTGGCGGCTGGGCCCCAGGCGGAGAGCTGTTTGGCGCACGTCCTTCCGCCGCCAAGGATCGCAGGGCAACATTCTTTGCCTCCTGTCTCCTCCTCTTCCTACTCAGCTTCCTCCTCCTCTTCTTCCACCTGCTCATCCAGTCAGCCACACACCTTCACCACCAACTTCAGCACAGCCCGGGGTAAACGTCAGCAGGCCGTTCTGAAACTCATATGTTTGGGGGACAAGCCCCACACCGCACAGGAGTTGTGGCGGGGTATAGAACAACAGACCGACGAGTGGTTGCTGCCGGTGAGCCTCAAGCCTGGCCTGGTGGTGTGCGATAATGGGCGAAATCTCGTTGCAGCTCTGGGACTAGCCGGTTTGACGCACATCCCTTGCCTGGCGCATGTGCTGAATTTGGTGGTGCAGAAGTTCATTCACAACTACCCCGACATGTCAGAGCTGCTGCATAAAGTGCGGGCCGTCTGTTCGCGCTTCCGGCGTTCACACCCTGCCGCTGCTCGCCTGTCTGCGCTACAGCGTAACTTCGGCCTGCCTGCTCACCGCCTCATATGCGACGTGCCCACCAGGTGGAACTCCAACTTGCACATGCTGGACAGACTGTGCAAGCAGCAGCAGGCCATAGTGGAGTTTCAGCTGCAGCACGCACGGGTCAGTCGCACTGTGGATCAGCCCCACTTCACCACCAATGACTGGGCCTCCATGCGAGACCTGTGTGCCCTGTTGCGCTGTTTCGAGTACTACACCAACATGGCCAGTGGCGATGACGCCGTTATCAGCATTACAATACCACTTCTATGTCTCCAAGAGAAAAAACATTTAGGGCGATGATGGAAGAGGAGGTGGCCCAGGAGGAAGAGGAGGAAAAGGGGTCATTTTTAGCACTTTCAGGCCAGTCTCTTCGAAGTGACTCAGAGGGAGGTTTTTTGCAACAGCAGAGGCCAGGTACAAATGTGGCCAGACAGGGCCCACTACAGGAGGACGAGGAGGACGAGGATGAGGAGGAGGTGGAGGTGGAGGAGGATGAGGATGAAGCAGGTTCACAGCGGGCTGGCACCCAACGCAGCTCGGGCCCATCACTGGTGCGTGGCTGGGGGGAAACACAGGACGATGACGATACGCCTCCCACAGAGGACAGCTTGTCCTTACCTCTGGGCAGCCTGGCACACATGAGCGACTACATGCTGCAGTGCCTGCGCAACGACAGCAGAGTTGCCCACATTTTAACGTGTGTGGACTACTGGGTTGCCACCCTGCTGGATCCCCGGTACAAAGACAATGTGCCCACCTTACTTCCTACACTAGAGCGTGATAGTAAGATGCGCGAGTACAAGCGCACGTTGGTAGACGCGCTACTGAGAGCATTCCCAAATGTCACAGGGGAACCAGTGGAAGCCCAAGGCGAAGGCAGAGGAGGAGCAAGAGGTCGCCAACGCAGCTGTGTCACGGCCAGCTCCTCTGAGGGCAGGGTTAGCATGGCAGAGATGTGGAAAAGTTTTGTCACCACGCCACAGCTAACTGCACCACCACCTGATACGGAACGTGTTAGCAGGAGGCAACATTTCACTAACATGGTGGAACAGTACCTGTGCACACCCCTCCACGTACTGACTGATGGTTCGGCTCCATTCAACTTCTGGGTCTCCAAATTGTCCACGTGGCCAGAGCTAGCCTTTTATGCCTTGGAGTGGCTGGCCTGCCCGGCGGCCAGCGTTTTGTCTGAACGTGTATTCAGCACGGCAGGGGGCGTCATTACAGACAAACGCAGCCGCCTGTCTACAGCCAATGTGGACAAGCTCACGTTCATAAAAATGAACCAGGCATGGATCCCACAGGACCTGTCCATCCCTTGTGCAGATTAGATATTAACTATCTCCCCTTAACAATATATTATTCTACTCCAGGGCACTTCCTCATTCAATACTATTTTTATTTTCATTTTACTATTATATTGCGGGGCAACCCAAAGTTGAATGAACCTCTCCTCTGTCTGGGTGCCGGGGCCTAAATGTGTGACAGTGGCCTGTTCCAGTGGTGGGTGACGTGAAGCCTGATTCTCTGCTATGACATGAAGACTGATTCTGTGCTGATATAAGGCCAGATTCTCTATTATGGGACCTTTCTCCTCTGTCTGGGTGCCGGGGCCTAAATGTGTGACAGTGGCCTGTTCCAGTGGTGGGTGACATGAAGCCTGATTCTCTGCTATGACATGAAGACAGATTCTGTGCTGACATAAGGCCAGATTCTCTGTTACGGGACCTCTTTCCTCTGCCTGGGTGCCTGGGCCTAAATATGTGACAGTGGCCTGTTCCAGTGGTGGGTGACGTGAAGCCTAATTCTCTGCTATGACATGAAGACTGATTCTGCGCTGACATAAGCCAAATTCTCTGTTATGGGACCTCTCTCCTCTGCCTGGGTGCCTGGGCCTAAATATGTGACAGTGGCCTGTTCCAGTGGTGGGTGACGTGAAGCCTGATTCTCTGCTATGACATGAAGACAGATTCTGTGCTGACATAAGGCCAGATTCTCTGTTACGGGACCTCTCTCCTCTGCCTGGGTGCCTGGGCCTAAATATGTGACAGTGGCCTGTTCCAGTGGTGGGTGACGTGAAGCCTGATTCTCTGCTATGACATGAAGACTGATTCTGTGCTGACATAAGGCCAGATTCTCTGTTACGGGACCTCTCTCCTCTGCCTGGGTGCCTGGGCCTAAATATGTGACAGTGGCCTGTTCCAGTGGTGGGTGACGTGAAGCCTGATTCTCTGCTATGACATGAAGACTGATTCTGCGCTGAAATAAGGCCAGATTCTCTGTTACGGGACCTCTCTCCTCTGCCTGGGTGCCTGGGCCTAAATATGTGACAGTGGCCTGTTCCAGTGGTGGGTGACGTGAAGCCTGATTCTCTGCTATGACATGAAGACTGATTCTGTGCTGACATAAGGCCAGATTCTCTGTTACGGGACCTTTCTCCTCTGCCTGGGTGCCTGGGCCTAAATATGTGACAGTGGCCTGTTCCAGTGGTGGGTGACGTGAAGCCTGATTCTCTGCTATGACATGAAGACAGATTCTGTGCTGACATAAGGCCAGATTCTCTGTTACGGGACCTCTCTCCTCTGCCTGGGTGCCTGGGCCTAAATATGTGACAGTGGCCTGTTCCAGTGGTGGGTGACGTAAAGCCTGATTCTCTGCTATGACATGAAGACTGATTCTGTGCTGACATAAGGCCAGATTCTCTGTTACGGGACCTCTCTCCTCTGCCTGGGTGCCTGGGCCTAAATATGTGACAGTGGCCTGTTCCAGTGGTGGGTGACGTGAAGCCTGATTCTCTGCTATGACATGAAGACTGATTCTGTGGTGACATAAGGCCAGATTCTCTGTTACGGGACCTCTCTCCTCTGTCTGGGTGCCGGGGCCTAAATATGTGACAGTGGCCTGTTCCAGTGGTGGGTGACGTGAAGCCTGATTCTCTGCTATGACATGAAGACTGATTCTGCGCTGACATAAGGCCAGATTCTCTGTTACGGGACCTCTCTCCTCTGTCTGGGTGCCGGGGCCTAAATATGTGACAGTGGCCTGTTCCAGTGGTGGGTGACATGAAGCCTGATTCTCTGCTATGACATGAAGACTGATTCTGCGCTGACATAAGGCCAGATTCTCTGTTACGGGACCTCTCTCCTCTGTCTGGGTGCCGGGGCCTAAATATGTGACAGTGACCTGTTCCAGTGGTGGGTGACGTAAAGCCTGATTCTCTGCTATGACATGAAGACTGATTCTGTGCTGACATAAGGCCAGATTCTCTGTTACGGGACCTCTCTCCTCTGCCTGGGTGCCTGGGCCTAAATATGTGACAGTGGCCTGTTCCAGTGGTGGGTGACGTGAAGCCTGATTCTCTGCTATGACATGAAGACTGATTCTGCGCTGACATAAGGCTAGATTCTCTGTTACGGGACCTCTCTCCTCTGTCTGGGTGCCGGGGCCTAAATATGTGACAGTGGCCTGTTCCAGTGGTGGGTGACGTGAAGCCTGATTCTCTGCTATGACATGAAGACTGATTCTGTGGTGACATAAGGCCAGATTCTCTGTTACGGGACCTCTCTCCTCTGTCTGGGTGCCGGGGCCTAAATATGTGACAGTGGCCTGTTCCAGTGGTGGGTGACGTGAAGCCTGATTCTCTGCTATGACATGAAGACTGATTCTGCGCTGACATAAGGCTAGATTCTCTGTTACGGGACCTCTCTCCTCTGTCTGGGTGCCGGGGCCTAAATATGTGACAGTGGTCTGTTCCAGTGGTGGGTGACGTAAAGCCTGATTCTCTGCTATGACATGAAGACTGATTCTGTGCTGACATAAGGCCAGATTCTCTGTTACGGGACCTCTCTCCTCTGCCTGGGTCTAAATATGTGACAGTGGCCTGTTCCAGTGGTGGGTGATGTAAAGCCTGATTCTCTGCTATGACATGCAGACTGATTCTGTGCTGACATAAGGCCAGATTCTCTGTTACGGGACCTCTCTCCTCTGCCTGGGTGCCTGGGCCTAAATATGTGACAGTGGCCTGTTCCAGTGGTGGGTGACGTAAAGCCTGATTCTCTGCTATGACATGAAGACTGATTCTGTGCTGACATAAGGCCAGATTCTCTGTTACGGGACCTCTCTCCTCTGCCTGGGTGTCTGGGCCTAAATATCTGACAGTGGCCTGTTCCAGTGGTGGGTGACATGAAGCCTGATTCTCTGCTATGACATGAAGACTGATTCTGCGCTGACATAAGGCCAGATTCTCTGTTACGGGACCTCTCTCCTCTGCCTGGGTGCCTGGGTCTAAATATGTGACAGTGGCCTGTTCCAGTGGTGGGTGACGTGAAGCCTGATTCTCTGCTATGACATAAAGACTGATTCTGCGCTGACATAAGGCCAGATTCTCTGTCACGGGACCTCTCTCCTCTGTCTGGGTGCCGGGGCCTAAATATGTGACAGTGGCCTGTTCCAGTGGTGGGTGACGTGAAGCCTGATTCTCTGCTATGATATGAAGACTGATTCTGCGCTGACATAAGGCCAGATTCTCTGTTACGGGACCTCTCTCCTCTGCCTGGGTGCCTGGGTCTAAATATGTGACAGTGGCCTGTTCCAGTGGTGGGTGACGTGAAGCCTGATTCTCTGCTATGACATAAAGACTGATTCTGCGCTGACATGAAGCCAGATTCTCTGCTATGGCATGAAGAGACTGATTCTCTGCTGACATGAAGCCAGATTCTTTGCTATGGCATGAAGAGACTGATTCTCTGCTGACGTGAAGCCAGATTCTCTGCTATGGAACCTCTGTCCAATTGATATTGGTTTATTTTAATTTTTATTTTTTTTATTTTAATTCATTTCCCTATCCACATTTGTTTGCAGGGGATTTACCTACATGTTGCTGCCTTTTGCAGCCCTCTAGCTCTTTCCTGGGCTGTTTTACAGCCTTTTTAGTGCCCAAAAGTTCGGGTCCCCATTGACTTTAATGGGGTTCGGGACGAAGTTCGGGTCGGGTTCGGATCCCGAACCCGAACATTTCCGGGAAGTTCGGCCGAACTTCTCGAACCCGAACATCCAGGTGTTCGCTCAACTCTATTATTGAGTACATCACCCAGATGCAAGGACCGATGGAGACAGTGTTTCCTCTGGTCAGGGAGCATATGGAGGCAGCGCAGCAAGCCCAGAGTAGGGTCTACAATCGGCCGGCTCGGGTACGGAACTTTAACCCGGGTGATCGGGTTTTGGTTCTGGTACCAACCATAGACAATAAGTTCCTAGCTAGGTGGCAGGGGCCCTACAAGGTAATCGAGAAAGTGGGAGAGGTAAATTACAATGTACACCAGCCTGGGCGGAGAAAGCCAGAACAGGTGTACCATGTGAATTTACTAAAACCATGGAAAGATAGTGCGTCTTCTACTGAAGACAGCCCGCGGCCAGGTTTTGTAGGAGAAAAGGTTCAGGCTCCTCGGTCTGATGCAAGAGAAGCAGTTGCCACAGTAAAAATTGCTGACAGCCTCTCCTCTAAACAGGCTCAGGAAGTCAGGGAGTTCATAAGTTGGAACACAAATGTGTTCTTGGACCTCCCTGGACGCACTTCGATAATCCAGCATGACATTGTCACTGAGCCTCAGGAAAAAGTCCGGTTAAAACCATACCGGGTACCCGAGGCTCGGCGACAAGCCATCGTGGAAGAAGTGCATCTAATGATGCAGCTAGACGTCATTGAGGAGTCCAAAAGTGAATGGGTCAGTCTGATAGTCTTAATACCCAAGCCGGATGGGACATTACGGTTCTGTAACAATTTTCACAAACTAAACGAAATCTCCAAGTTCGATGCGTATCCCATGCCCCAGATAGATAAGCTTATCGAGAAGTTAGGACAATACCAATATTTTTCTGTTTCAGACCTCACGAAGGGCTACTAGCAGGTGCCCTTAATGGAGGTTGCCAAAGAGAAAACTGCCTTTGTCACCCCTGAGGGGCTGTATCAGTATAAAGTGTTACCCTTTGGTCTGCATGGTGCCCCCGCCACGTTCCAACGACTCATGGACATTGTGCTTCATCCACATTGTCGGTACGCATCGGCTTACCTGGACGATATCATCATCCACAGTACCGACTGGGAAAGTCATCTACCCAAAGTGCAGGCTGCAGTGGACTCCCTTAGGAAGGCTAAACTGACCTCTAACCCAAAGAAATGCGCAATAGGGTTAGGCCTATTTCACACGGGTGAGTTTTCCGCGTGGGTGCAATGCGTGAGGTGAATGCATTGCACCCGCTCTGAATCCGGACCCATTCATGTCTATGGGGCTGTGCACATGAGCGGTGATTTTCACGCATCACTTGTGCGTTGCATGAAAATCGCAGCGTGCTCTATATTGTGCATTTTTCACGCAACGCAGGCCCGATAGAAGTGAATGGGGCTGCGTGAAAATCGCAAGCATCCGCAAGCAAGTGCTGATGCGGTGCGATTTTCACGCATGGTTGTTAGGTGACGATCGGGATGGGGACCCAATCTTTTTTATTTTCTCTTATAATATGGTTATAAGGGAAAATAATAGCATTCTTAATACAGAATGCTAAGTAAATTAGGGATGGATGCACTATGTGATGAGTGCAGTGATGTCACCAAAGGTCCTTTTCCTTCAAGGTCATCAAAGAAGAAGAAAGAAGAGAAGCCGGGCTGGATTAGGTGAGTTAATTTAATAAAAAAAATATTTTAACCCCTCCATCCCTATTTTACTAAGCATTCTGTATTAACAATGCAATTATTTTCCCTTATAACGAAAATAATAAAATGTACACAACACCTAACCCAAACCCGAACTTGGGTTGTTATGCACAAACTTTCTACTCGGTGTGAACAAACACCAACTTTGCAAAGAGTGTTTTTGTTTGACCTTATGTGTGAATAAACATGGACATTTGAGTTACGAACTTGTACTTTGCCTCTGTACTGCACCCGCTTATCCCAACTGCCAGAGCGAATCCCCACAGTACCTATGATAAAAATTACAGACCTCTCCATTCTTTGCAGGTGGGAAAACTTGCAAAATTGCCAGTGTATCAAATACTTATTTTCACCACTGTACATGTGCAATGTACAAAATGCCATACAAACAAAAATTAACATTACTGCAGAGGTGAAGCTAGGCTTTTTAGGACCCAGGGCAAGGATTCAGGATGATGCCCCTTACTACCCAACTTTATTAGATCACAAACAAGGACAATATACAGTACCTTGAAAAAATATGAATAAACTTCTCCACATTTTTCCATGTTACACCCACAAACTTAAATGCATTTTAATGGGATTTTATGTGGACAGATTCTCCCACCTGAGTTGTGTTTGGGATTTTATGTGGACAAATTCTCCCACATGAGCTGTGGATCTCTGTAGCTCCTCCTCAGTGACTATGGCCCTTTTGGCTGCTTCTTTAATTAGTGCTCTACTTGTCTGGGCTGTCAGTTTAGGTGGAAGGCCATGTCTTGGTAGGTTTGCAGTTGTGCCATACCCCTTTCATTTTCGGATGATGGATTGAACAGTGCTCCATGAGATGTTCAGAGCTTGGGATATTTTTTTGATAACCTAATCCTGCTTTACATTTCTCCACAACTTTATCCCTGACCTATCTGGTGTGTTCCTTGGTTTTCATGATGCTGTTTGATCACTAATGTTCATTAAACAACCACTGAGGCCTTCACAGAACAGTTGTAGTTATACTGAGAATAAATTACACAGGCGGACTCTATTAGGTGACTTCTGAAGGCAATTGGTCACATCGGATTTTATTTAGCAGTATTAAATCTCAATAAAATATATTAAGGTTTGTGGATGTAGCATGAAAAAATTTGGAAAAGTTCAAGGGCGACTTGAATACTTTTTCAAGCCACTGTATGAGAGAGATTATCAGCAGTGTGTGTAGCAAATATTTTTTATACTAAGCTACACCTCTAACTCCTCTGCATAACTATACAAACCCAATCCCACCCAGTCCTATACAAACCCAAACCCACCCAGGGTTATGCGTGAATAGCTTAAAATGTAACTTTTAATAATGTCGTTACAAATATTTTCATGCCTGTTTTAGTAGTAAAAATAGTTGCAAGCCCCCTTTTTGCAACTATTTAGGAGTGGGGAAGATGTAACCGGGGCTAGGACTCTGGCCCTGACACATTTACTATCTTTTACACCTGAAAACAGGTGTAAAAGAAGAGTAAAAATACTCCAGTCAGGGGCCCGAGAAGTAATAATAATGCCCACATTGTGCCTCATCACAGTAGTTATGTCCACCTTATGCTCTTCTCGCAGTTGTAATGCCCACATTCTACTCCTCAAAGTAGTAATGCCCACATGGTGCCCTCTCACAATAGTTATGCCCATATTGTGTCCCCTTTACTGTAGTAATGCCCACCATGGGCCCCCCTCACAGCAGTAATGCCAGCATTTTGCCCCTTTTAGTAGTGCCCTCTACCAGCTCTATTAATAAAGTAAAAAAAAAACAACACATTAAATACTCACCTGTTTCCCGGTTTCCCGGATGACCGAGCACATCTGGCATTCCCAGCAGTAGCACAATGCAGTCAGACACTAGTGTTGGGTGCGAATATTTGAATCGCGAATATTAATCGTGAATATCGGCACTTTGAGAATTTGCGAATATTTAGAATATAGTGATATATATTCGTAATTTCAAAAATTCTAAAAAATGTTTTCATCTTGCTTGTGGGCCAATGAGAAGGCTGCAATGTCTTTGTCTGAGCTTAGCAACATCCCTAGCAACCAATAGGAAAGTTGCCTTCCCCCTTAGTATATAAAAACCTCCCCAGCAGCCATTGTATGCAGTATTTTGCAGATCTGAGAGAGACAGCAGTGTTATTGCTGTGCTCTCTGATTTCCTGTGTCATTACATTAGATAGTTAGTTAGTTTATATACAGTACAGACCAAAAGTTTGGACACACCTTCTCATTCAAAGAGTTTTCTTTATTTTTATGACTATGAAGGCATCAAAACTATGAATTAATACATGTGGAATTATATACATAACAAACAAGTGTGAAACAACTGAAAATATGTCATATTCTAGGTTCTTCAAAGTAGCCACCTTTTGCTTTGATTACTGCTTTGCACACTCTTGGCATTCTCTTGATGAGCTTCAAGAGGTAGTCACCTGAAATGGTCTTCCAACAGTCTTGAAGGAGTTCCCAGAGATGCTTAGCACTTGTTGGCCCTTTTGCCTTCAGTCTGCAGTCCAGCTCACCCCAAACCATCTCGATTGGGTTCAGGTCCGGTGACTGTGGAGGCCAGGTCATCTGGTGCAGCACCCCATCACTCTCCTTCATGGTCAAATAGCCCTTACTTTCAAAGTTTTCCCAATTTTTCGGCTGACTGACTGACCTTTATTTCTTAAAGTAATGATGGCCACTCGTTTTTCTTTACTTAGAATTTGTATTATGGCAAGAAAAAAGCAGCTAACAGTCTATTCAGTAGGGCTATCAGCTGTGTATCCACCTGACTTCTCCTCAATGCAACTGATGGTCCCAACCCCATTTATAAGGCAAGAAATCCCACTTATTAAACCTGACAGGGCACACCTGTGAAGTGAAAACCATTTCAGGGGACTACCTCTTGAAGCTCATCAAGAGAATGCCAAGAGTGTGCAAAGCAGTAATCAAAGCAAAAGGTGGCTACTTTGAAGAACCTAGAATATGACATATTTTCAGTTGTTTCACACTTGTTTGTTATAAATATAATTCCACATGTGTCAATTCATAGTTTTGATGCCTTCAGTGTGAATCTACAATTTTCATAGTCATGAAAATAAAGAAAACTCTAAGAATGAGAAGGTGTGTCCAAACTTTTGGTCTGTACTGTATATAATACAGATAGTTAGTGGGAGATAGTCAGTGAAGGTTAGATAGTAATATAGTGTAGCTGATAGGTTCTGCTGTCCATACATACATGCTACATACATAGTGCTCTATGTATGTATGTATGTATGTACTGTATGTATGCTACATACATACATAGTGCTGTGATGTCACAAGTTCACAACAAATACTTAGTGCACCAATCACTAATATGTAGTCAGACCTGTTAAAATGTGAAGTTGCACATATTGCGCCAAAATATTTGCATCATTAGTGCCAATTTCGCAATTGCGAATATATTGGAGCATTCTATCTGCATATAAAGCTATTGTAATGTTCTGCCGTGCCAACCATTTTCTCCAGTCTCAGGAAACTTTTAGCAGCTTGAAAAATGTAGCTATAGTGACCCATGCCTGTATTGCGTGCGCATTACATGCATAATACATTGCCGATTTTCGCAATCAAGACCATATTGGCGAATTTTTGAATTTGCAAATATATGACGAATATTCTACCAAATATTCACGAAATATCGCGAATTCGAATGTTGCCCCTGCCGCTCATTGCTAGACACACATCACTCTGCTTGGTTATGTAGGAGGAGGCTGATTACTGGCCTTTACAGTTCCTCCCACACAGCCCAGTATTGCAGTGCGTGGCCTTATTGTAATCACCACAACTCAACGGAAGAGTGAAGCAGGACAGCTACCTGCTTCACCATGTAAATGAATTGCCTGGGCGAGCCGTCAACCGCCTGCGCCTGTGGCATGTGCCCCCCCCCCCCCCTTCTCCGCTGCGCCCCTGATTACCTCAATGAAGAAAAAAAAAAAGATAATTGGTATAAACAAAAGGTAGAGAGAGGAAAAAGGTGTAGTAAGAGGGGAAAGGAAAAAGAGAAATACTTCAACATTAATTTAGCAACTCAACCAAAAAGATGTTGGTGGACAGATGTGGGTGTGGGAAGAACCTTGAGCATTGGCGAGGATACTTGTAAGTTGCTCATTAGTCAACAAATAACACCATATTTTATTTTCCATTACAGATGGAAGATTTGTGTCAGACTATGAAGAGCAGTATCGGAAGCTGAAGTTGGATACTTTGAATGCAATACTTAAACGTATGTAAATGGTGATGCCATCTGAAATAGATTCTAATTCGCTGGCAGGAAAGCACAGTGGCTTTATAAAAAGTATTAAATGTGATGCAGAAGTTGCTAAACCGTACATTAACATGGTGCTTTTAACATCCATATTACAGACATTGCCAATTTGCCACACAGAAATTACAAAGGGCCATTTCCAAACTGATGCCACAAAAGCACATAAGTGTGTACCATGGCACTGTATGCTGTTGCAAAAATTGTAACACTAGATCTTAGGGGTTCAGTCCAAACCAAGAAAAAAGCTCACATTCATGACTCCAGCTGAATCAAACTGTAGAATTAGCACTATAAATATAAGTAGAAAACATTGCTCTGGCATCTGCCTAACCAAAATTCATCCCTCAGGCTGAAATAATCAGCACATTTCGGATGCTATGCTTGATAGTGTTAATTTTAGACTTGCATGTGGACGTTTAGATATGGAAACCCAATTTATTAAGCTTCTGATGAACCAATCGAACCATCTGAATTTAAATTCAATCCGAAGTTCAGGAAAATTTTAATTTGCAACAAATCCGAATTTCCTGGCGCTTTGTGGTAACAAATCGATTTTTTTCCTAAAATGGAGGTGACGTGTTACAAAGTGAAAGTATGAAGCCCAGGAACAAGAGATCACCCATAATGCAGTGCAGCCAGCCAATCAGTAGCTAGCCAGCCCCTGTGATATCACAGCCCTATAAAATCCTAATCCCACCCATTCTACAGTGAACTGAGAGGGAGAGAAGTGACAACTGCTAGGGAAAGTGTTTAAAAAAGCTATAGATTATAGAATCTTGGATAGGGAGAGCATAGGGACAGTGCAGGGACTGTGCAGGCTGTGTAATCAGATGCTGAAAGGATCCATAGGAGACAGCTCAGTTTCCATCAAACCCTGCACAGAGCTATCTAATTGAACAGTGTCGTCTTGTTTAATAGATGCACAATTCTATTACGCTTTGATTCTCAAATTGGAGTGAATAAGTAGTGTAGTTTAACTTTTATCTGGGTGCCCATTAGGCCTTGATTATCAAACTGGGGTGAATTTTACATATGCAGTTACTGTTACTGTACCATATGTCCAACAGACAGATGCCATGGCCCTCCAAAGGAACGGGCAGTGGCAAAATTTTTGCCGGAACTGGCAGAGATTGCAGCAGAAGAAAGGGGCATGGGAAAGCAGATACAGCAACAGGCCACAGCTGCCACTGTCATCTAGCGGTTCTGTTTTGACCAGCAATCCAGCTGTCCTGGAATGGTTGACTTGGTCTTCAACATCTCAACTGATATCAGACACCAACAGCCAGAGGTCAGTGGGTTCCTCTGACACCACACTTACTTGGAATGGCGCAGGAACAAGCTCTGTGACCCAGTGCTGGATCCAGAGCCTGGTCTCGGGAGGGGCACTTCAAGATTATTTTCTGTCCGCTGCCACAAAACAATGGTGCTTATAGAACACACTACACAGTAGAGGTATACTGTATATTGTGTGGCACAGTGTATTGTACATGTGAATAACAAACATATTTCACATGAAAACTTACAATTACTTGGCTTGGCCCTTGGGGATCTCGGACACCACTTCAACACTTGGCTGGGGGGCTCGGCGGAGCTGATGTTGTGTTTTATCCTAATGAGAAAGATTTCATAATAAGGATTTGGATAAGGGGCAGAGGGATTGTAGAGCAGGGAGAGGCTGGTGCTGCTACTAGGGGGCTCATACCATGGGGGAGTAATAAAGCCCACCATAATGCCCCCCCAGTAGAAATAATTCTCCTTATAATGTGATGCCCCATATATAGTGCCCCAGTAGATGCCCTCAGTGTCCCCCATAATTTGCAAGTATAAAATACCCCTTCTTAGTGCCCCCCGTAGATGACCCCATAGTACTCCTCTCCCCCCTTCCCCATAGTACCCACCATAATGTGTCCCAGTATAAAATGCTACTGAACAGAGCCCCCCCATTTAAAATACCCCTTTTTTGTGGCCTCAGTAGATGCACCTATAGTGCCCACCAATAATGTGCCAGTAATAAGAGCCTCCAATAATGTGCCAATAAAACGTGCACCCAATCATGTGCCAGTAAAATGTGCCCCCATAGATGCCCCCCAATCATGTGCCAGTAATAAGAGCCGCCCCACCATGTGCCAGTAATAAGAGCCCCCCATCATGTGCCAGTAATAAAATCCCTATCATGTGCCAGTAATAAGAGCCCCCATCATCTGCCAATAATAAGCACCCCCCATCATGTGCCAGTAATAAGCACCCACCATCATGTGCCAGTAATAAGCACCCCCCATCATGTGCCAGTAATAAGAGGCCCCCCTATCATGTGCCAGTAATAAGAGCCCAGAATCATGTGCCAGTAATAAGAGGACCCCCATTATGTGCCAGTAACAAGAGCCCCCCCAATGTGCCAGTAACAAGAGCCCCCCCCAATGTGCCAGTAACAAGAGCCCCCCCATGTGCCAGTAACAAGAGCCCCCCCAATGTGCCAGTAACAAGAGCCCCCCAATGTGCCAGTAACAAGAGGCCCCCCAATGTGCCAGTAACAAGAGGCTCCCCCAATGTGCCAGTAACAAGAGCCCCCCCAATGTGCCAGAAACAAGAGCCCCCCCAATGTGCCAGTAAAACTATTGTACACTTATAAAAAAAAAACACTTATACTTACCTCCATGTCAGCGATGCGATGCAGGTCTCTTCTGCCCCGTGTCCCGCGCTGTACTACCATGTGCCAGTAATAAGAGCCCCCCATCATGTGCCAGTAATAAAATCCCCATCATGTGCCAGTAATAAGAGCCCCCATCATCTGCCAATAATAAGCACCCCCCATCATGTGCCAGTAATAAGCACCCACCATCATGTGCCAGTAATAAGCACCCCCCATCATGTGCCAGTAATAAGAGGCCCCCCTATCATGTGCCAGTAATAAGAGCCCAGAATCATGTGCCAGTAATAAGAGGACCCCCATTATGTGCCAGTAACAAGAGCCCCCCCAATGTGCCAGTAACAAGAGCCCCCCCCAATGTGCCAGTAACAAGAGCCCCCCCATGTGCCAGTAACAAGAGCACCCCCAATGTGCCAGTAACAAGAGCCCCCCAATGTGCCAGTAACAAGAGGCCCCCCCAATGTGCCAGTAACAAGAGGCCCCCCCAATGTGCCAGTAACAAGAGCCCCCTCAATGTGCCAGAAACAAGAGCCCCCCCCCCCAATGTGCCAGTAAAACTATTGTACACTTATAAAAAAAAACCACTTATACTTACCTCCATGTCAGCGATGCGATGCAGGTCTCTTCTGCCCCGTGTCCCGCGCTGTACTGCGCTGGCCTCTGATAGGCTGCCGGCCTAGTGCCTGCAGCCTATCAGAGGAAGGGGAAGGGACACGCCTCTCCCTCACCTGCCCCACAGCACAGGCATCTGTATCGCTGTCCTGAGGACGGCGATACAGATGACTATGGAGATGAGCGCTTCCACAATGGAAGCGCTTATCTCCCTGTGCCCTGCCGCTGTCGTCCCCCACTTCTGAGCAGCTCGGGGGGGGGGGGGGGCAATTGCCCCGTTGCCCCCCCTGGATCCGCCAGTGCTGTGACCTTGCCTGTTCTGAACCTGACTCTTTCTTTTTCTGCTCCTTCTGCTGGGAAAGTATTGTCTGCTGCCGACTCTGCTCCGCTTTCAGTGAGGATGGTCTTATTGAGGACAGTCAGCAGCTACTGACCTGCCCAGATTTGGAGTGGAGTGGTCCACTGCTGCCTCCGGTAGGCATGCAATTAGCAGCTATGAGAGTCGCATGGGAGCAGGTGTTGCAAACGGTCAGGGACAAGGCCATGAGACTGGTGAGGGTGACGTAAGTGAGGAGTAGACAGTAGTAGTAACCGATCACACATGGGAGCCGGGTGAAGTGGGGGCTTCATCATCATCATCATCATCATCATCATCAGGGGGTGAGGGTGGCAGCTTGCCCATGGGATAGCAACAGGGTGGCAGCGTGCGACTGAGCCAGAAGGGTGCAAGCGTGGCTGTGAGTCAGCAGGGAGGCAGTAGTGTGAGATCTGGAGCCAAACGCGCCCGGGGTGGACCATCTGCTGCTCAGCAGCCTACCTCTCAGAAAACAACTAGCGGTGCATAAGTTCATAGAGGCAGCGACAGGCAGTCAGCATGCAGTGGTGGGGGTTAAATGCCATACTCGCCGGTGTGGGAATTTTTTATCAACACACCGGCAGAAGGTGAAACGCGGCCAGGGTGTCAATGTTGGCACCATGGCCCTGCGTCAACACATGGGGTATAACCATAAAGTGGCCTGGGAAAACCGTGACGCTAATGTAGTGGTATAGCCTGCAGCAACCGCTACATCTCCCAGTGGTACGCACACCTTCTCCAGCAGTCAAGGCTCCGCTACCTCAGCAGAAGGGAGCTGTGTTTCCTTCCCATCGTTTACTGGTCATGATGCTCTTCCTTCTCCTCGTCACGCATTTAAATAGCAATCGATCACTGAGTCAATTGCAAGACGACAACAGTATGCGTGCATTTATCCAATGGCGCAGAAGCTGAACGTGCTCCTGGCCAAGTTGCTGGTACTACAGTCCCTCCCTTTTGCATGTGGTTAAACTGCCCATTTCAGAGAATTGATGGCTTGTACCCAGCCAAAGTGGAGAGTCCAAAGCCTTCATTACTTCTCTAAAAAAGTTGTACCAGCCCTGCACATGTATGTTGAGCAGAAGGTGGTCCAGTCCTTGAGCCTCCCTGTGTCTGGTACCATTCACAGCAGCATTGACATGTGGAGCTGTAACTAAGGTCAAGGACAATATACAGTACAGGTGAAACTCGAAATTTTTTTATATTGTGCAAAGTTCATTTATTTCAGTAATGCAATTTAAAAGGTGAAACTAACATCTGTGATAGACTCATTACATGCAAAGCTAGATATTTCAAGCCTTTATTTGTTATAATTTGGATGATTATGGCTTACAGCTTATGAAACCCCAAAGTCACAATTTTGAGGTACCATTTGCTCAGGGGGTATGGATTAATTAGCTGACTAGAGTGTGACACTTTGAGCCTAGAATATTGAACCTTTTCACAAAATTCTAATTTTAAGCTGCATTAATGCAATTCCTTTAAATTTGCATTACTGAAATAAATGGACTTTTGCACGATATTCAAATTTTTCGAGTTTCACCTGTATGTCATTTACAACCGACAGGGTAAATGTGGTTCCTGTTCAGGCACACCAGCAACTTGGCCAGTTGATGGCAATGTCGCCTCGACGTTCTCATGCTGTAATTCTGCGCCAATGTTCTCCTCTGCCTCCTCACCCTCCATCTTGTCCTCAGCCTCCATTGTAGGCACAGTTCCGAGTGGTCCTCCAGCATACCACCTATGTAGAGCAAGGCGGTGTCACATTGTTCTGCCCCTGGCCAGCCTGGGCTAACGGAGTTACACCGGGGAGGAACTGCTCCATGTCATCAACCAAGAAATCAAATGCTGACTTTCTCCTAACCAACTGAAGATCGGGCCATGGTCACCAATAACATGGAGAACATTCTATCCTCACTGTGTCACGGAGGGCTGACACTAGGGCTGGCTACAGGTTCATGTGGGCCCTTGGGCCACACAGTATAATGACCCCACAGTGGCCCTCCATTCAGAATAAAGACCCCCAGTCGCCCCCATTCAGAATAATGACCCCCAGTGGCCCCCACACTGGGGGTTATACTGTATGGAGGGGGCTCTGGGGGTCATTATACCGTGTAAGGGGCCCTTACTTGCTAGAACTGACTGGGCCCCACAGCAAATTTTTGTACAAATTTTTGTGCAGCACATGTTTTTGTATACTACAGAGTCCAGTAAAAAAATAGATATGTTAACATATATGTTTTTTAACTATGGAACTGTATGGTGAACGGCCACCACTGTATAGCATCAGTCTGAGGCATCTGTTAATGTATCCGTTTTTGGTATACATTAACCACTTAAGGATCACAGGTTTATACCCCCTAGTGACCAGGCCTTTTTTTTACAAATCGGCACTTCACAACTTTAATGGTTTATTGCTCGGTCATGCAACTTTGCACCTAAATGAATTTTACCTCCTTTTTTTCTCACTCTTACAGCTTTCTTTTGGTGGTATATGATTGCTGCTGACATTTTTAGTTTTTCTGATATTAATCAAAATAGACCGCAATTTTCTCAAAAAAAGTGTATTTTTAAATTTTTCTGGTAAAATTGTTCAAATATAATTACATTTCTATGCAAGTTTGTGTCAGAATTTAATGTGCTACATGTCTTTGATAAAAAAAATCCAATAAGTGTATATTTATTGGTTTGCGCAAAAGTTATAGCGTTTAAAAAATATGGTACAAAAATGTGAATTTCCGCATTTTGAAGCAGCTCTGACTTTCATGTTTCTTGAGGTGCTGGAATGCCAGGATAGTAAAAATACCCCCAAATGACCTCATTTTAGAAAGAAGACACCCAAAATTATTCGCGGAGGGGCATGGTGAGTTCATGTATGATTTAATTTTTTTTCACAAGTTTTTTCGCAAATTTAAAGGAATTGCATTAATGCAGCTTAAAATTAGAATTTTGTGAAAAGGTTCAATATTCTAGGCTCAAAGTGTCACACTCTAGTCAGCTAATTAATCCATACCCCCTGAGCAAATGGTACCTCAAAATTGTGACTTTGGGGTTTCATAAGCTGTAAGCCATAATCATCCAAATTATAACAAATAAAGGCTTGAAATATCTAGCTTTGCATGTAATGAGTCTATCACAGATGTTAGTTTCACCTTTTAAATTGCATTACTGAAATAAATGAACTTTGCACAATATAAAAAAAATTCGAGTTTCACCTGTACTGTATATTGTCCTTGACCTTAGTTACAGCTCCACATGTCAATGCTGCTGTGAATGGTACCAGACACATTGCCCTACTTATTCTGAGTACGGCGATACCACATGTGTGACACTTTTTTGCAGCCTAGGTGCGCAAAGGGGCCCAAATTCCAATGAGTACCTTTAGGATTTGACAGGGCATTTTTACGCATTTGAATTCCAAACTACTTTTCACGCTTTAGGGCCCCTAAAATACCAGGGCAGTATAAATACCCCACAAGTGACCCCATTTTGGAAAGAAGACACCCCAAGGTATTCCGTGAGGGGCATGGCGAGTTCATAGAAGTTTTTTTTTTTGGCACAAGTTAGCGGAAAATGATTTATTTATTTTTTCTTACAAAGTCTCATATTCCACTAACTTGTGACAAAAAATAAAATTTTACATGAACTCGCCATGCCCCTCACGGAATACATTGGGGTGTCTTCTTTCCAAAATGGGGTCACTTGTGGGGTATTTATACTGCCCTGGCATTTTAGGGGCCCTAAAGCGTGAGAAGAAGTCTGGAATCCAAATGTCTAAAAATGCACTCCTAAAAGGTACTCATTGGAATTTTTTTCCCCTTTGCGCATCTTGGCTGCAAAAAAAGTGTCACACATGTGGTATCGCCGTACTCAGGAGAAGGAGGGCACTGTGTTTTGGGGTGTATTTTTTACATATACCCATACTGTATGTGAGAAATATCTCTGTAAATGACAACTTTTTACATTTTTTTATACAAAGTTGTCAATTTACAGAGATATTTATCTCACCCAGCATGGGTATATGTAAAATTACACCCCAAAACACATTGCCCTACTTCTCCTGAGTACGGCGATACCACATGTGTGACACTTTTTTGCAGCCAAGATGCGCAAAGGGGCCCAAATTCCAATGAGTACCTTTAGGATTTCACAGGGCATTTTTACGCATTTGGATTCCGTGAAGGGTATGGTGAGTTCCTGTAAGATTTTCTTTTTTGTCACAAGTTAGCGGAATATGAGACTTTGTAAGAAAAAACAAAAAAACAAAAAAAAATGATTTCTGCTAACTTGTGGCAAAAAAAAATCTTCTATGAACGCGCCATGCCCCTCAAAAGTGATCTTTATAGCGCCGCAGCGATTTTACGGTGTTTTTGCAGTGATCAGAAAAATATAAATTTCTGTCACTGCGGTGGGGCGGACTGAACGCAAGTGTGCGCACAAGATCAGGCCTGATCGGGCGAACACTGCGTTTTTTGTATAGCCTATAGAACATGTCCTATTCTTGTCCGCAATTGCGGACAAGAAAAGGCATTTTCTATATAGTTCTGGCAATGTGCGGATCCGCTAAATGTGGAAAGCACATTGCCGGTGTCCGTGTTTTGCGGATCCGCGGATCCGTGGATCCGCAAAACATATACGGATGTCTGAATGGAGCCTTACAGGGGGGTGATCAATGACAGGGGGGTGATCAGGGAGTCTATATGGGGTGATCAGGGGTTAATAAGGGGTTAATAAGTGACAGGGGGGGTGTAGCGTAGTGTGGTGATTGGTGCTACTTACAGAGCTGCCTGTGTCCTCTGGTGGTCGATCCAAGCAAAAGGGACCACCAGAGGACCAGGTAGTAGGTATATCAGACGCTGTTAACAAAACAGCGTCTAATATACCTTTCTGGATTTAAAAAAATCGCATCTACAGCCTGCCAGCGAATGATCACCGCTGGCAGGCTGTAGATCAACTCGTTTACCTTGCGATCCTGTGAACGCGCGCTCCTGTGAGCGCGCGTTCACAGGAAATCTTGGCTCACACGAGATGACGCCTTTCGGCGTTAGTGTGACCTGAGAGAGCCGCCGCACTCACGCCTTTCGGCGTGAGTGTGACGGCAAGCGGTTAAACGGATGGCAAAAATGTGATGTAAACCCATCCTTAGTGCCAGAATAAGCACTAGTACACAGCGGAGCAGAGAGAGGAGGCCGTCATGTACTGACAGAGCCCACAACCTGGTCCAAGGGGTCAGCAATCTCCAACTTTTCCACACTCATGCCATGTCGTTAACCCTTTAGGTGTTCCACAAGAATTAATGGAAAATAGAGATACAATTTCAAAATTTCACTTTTTTGGCAGATTTTCCATTTTAATAATTTTTTTACAGTTACAAAGCAAGGGTTAACAGCCAAACCAAACTCAATATTTATGGCCCTGATTCTGTAGTTTACAGAAACACCCCATATGTGGTCGTAAACTACTGTACGGGCACACGGCAGGGCGCAGAAGGAAAGGAATGCCATACGGTTTTTGGAAGGCAGATTTTGCTGGACTGTTTTTTTTGACACCATGTCCCATTTGAAGCACCCCTGATGCAACCCTAGAGTAGAAACTCCATAAAAGTGACCCCATCTAAGAAACTACACCCCTCAAGGTATTCAAAACAGATTTTACAAACGTCGTTAACCCTTTAGGTGTTCCACAAGAGTTATTGGCAAATGGAGATGAAATTTCCGAATTTCAATTTTTTGGGGCAAATTTTCCATTTTAATCCATTTTTCCCAGTAACAAAGCAAGGGTTAACAGCCAAACCAAACTCAATATTTATGGCCCTGATTCTGTAGTTTACAGAAACACCCCATATGTGGTCGTAAACATCTGTACGGGCACCCGGCAGGGTGCAGAAGGAAAGGAATGCCATACGGTTTTTGGAAGGCAGATTTTGCTGGACTGTTTTTGACACCATGTCCCATTTGAAGCCCCCCTGATGAACCCCTAGAGTAGAAACTCCAAAAAAAAAAATCAGTTTTTTGGCGATTATCTTAGGTAGGGTCTCATTTTTTGCGGGATGAGATGACGGTTTGATTGGCCCTATTTTGGGGTGCATATGACTTTTTGATCGCTTGCTATTACACTTTTTGTGATGTAAGGTGACAAAAAATGGTTTATTTAGCACAATTTTTATTTTTTACGGTGTTCATCTGAGGGGTTAGGTCATGTGATATTTTTATAGAGCCGGTCGATACGAACGCGTCGATGCCAAATATGCATACTTTTTTTTATTTATGTAAGTTTTACACAATAACAGCTTTTTAAAACAAAAAAAAATATGTTTTAGTGTCTCCATATTCTGAGCCATATTTTTTTTTTTTGGGCGATTGTCTCAGGTAGGGGCTCATTTTTTGCGGGATGAGGTGACGGTTAGATTGCTACTATTTTGGTGGGCAAATGCCTTTTTGATCGCTTGCTGTTGTACTTTTTGTGATATAAGGTGACAAAAAAATTGTTTATTTAGCACAGTTTTTATTTTTTATTTTTTACGGTGTTCATCTGAGGGGTTAGGTCATGTGATATGTTTATAGAGCCGGTCGATACGGACACGGCGATACCTAATATGTATACTTTTTTTTTTCCCCCTATTTCTTACTTTATTTGGGGAAAATGACATTTTTGTTTATTTTTTCTTGAAACTTTAATTTTTTTTGGGGAAAACGTTATTTTTTCAACTTTTTTTTCACTTTATTTTTTGTCCCACTTTGGGACTTGAACTTTTGTGGGTCTAATCCTTTACAATGCATTCCAATACTTCTGTATTGGAATGCATTGGCTGTATGTTTAATACACACAGTATTACTCATACAGCTTCCGGCCTGTGAGATCCAGGGGGCTGGATCTCACAGGCTCGTCACCGGAAGGCAGCGTGATGCCTTCCTTAGGCATCGCACTGCATTCCATGCCATCGGGTCCCCCCCACAGCCCCATGGGGACCCGATGGGACCGCCGACTACCACCACCCATACAATAAAAAGCCGCAAACCGCAGGTCTGAATTGACCTGCGGTTTGCGGCGATCGCCGACACGGGGGGTCATGGGACCGGTACGTCATGTGTCCCTAAGGGGTTAAATACTGATACAACAAGTTAACCAAATACTGACTATGTGATAGAGGCCATTAAAGTTCTGCATGGACGTCTTCTCTATCTGAGTAAAACTGATGTCAGAAGCAAATGGACAAAACTCATGAAAATTGAGACATGCAAAATTTTCCTTCATGTGTTATGTCTGTTTTGCACCAACTCTTGTGTTTGCCTTACCAATACTGATCAATTACTGACCAAATACTGACAGTGGGAAGGCAGATACTAAAAAGACAAGATCCGTTTTATTTTTAAAAAAATTTTTGTTCTTCTGGCGGATCAGAAGAAGGGAAAAATAAATATTGACCTCAACACAAACTTACCACTGACACGCTCCCCACTTTGTCATGGGGCCACTACTTGTATCAGTAGGTAACAGAACAGGTTCTCTAGCAATCTATGCGGAAACAGCAGACGGTGTAAAATAAGACCGCTCTTTCACTCTATAGTAGAATGAGTGGGTAAAACAATACCTTATCTATCAATCAATAGAGATGTCCCGAATACTTCGCTGGCGAATAGTTCCCGGCGAACATAGCTTGTTCGCGCTCGCCGCAATGTTCGGTCCGCCCCTATTCGTCATCATTGAGTAAACTTTGACCCTGTACCTCACAGTCAGCAGACACATTCCAGCCAATCAGCAGCAGACCCTCCCTCCCATACCCTCCCACCTCCTGGACAGCATCCATTTTAGATTCATTCGGAAGCTGCATTCTTAGTGAGAGGAGGGACAGTGTAGCTGCTGCTGATTTAATAGGGAAATCAATAGCTAGGCCAGTGTATTCAGTGTCCACTACAGTCCTGAAGGACTCATCTGATCTCTGCTGTAAGGACAGCACCCCAAAAAGCCCTTTTTAGGGCTAGAACTTCAGTCTGCTTTTTTTTTTTTTTCTGTGTAATCTAATTGCAGTTGCCTGCCTGCCAGGGTGTGTGTCAGGCTCACAGCGTATACTGTGCCCACTTGCCCAGTGCCACCACTCATATCTGGTGTCAAAATAGCTTGCATTTAAAAAAAAAAATAAAGTTTTTGGACTGTAATATAATAGCAGTCAGTTGCCTGCATGCGTGTGCGTTTAAGGGCCTGCCAGGGCACAGAGTCACACCAGTGCAACTCATATCTGGTGTAACAGTGGTGTACATTTTTAAAAAAACAACAATTTTTTGACTGTGAAATAATATCAGTCAGTTTCCTTCACACGTGTGCGTTTCAGGGCCTGCCAGGGCACAGTGTCACACCAGTGCAACTCATATCTGGTGTAACAGTAGTGCACATTTAAAAAAAAAAAAAAACTTTTTTGACTGTGAACTAATATCAGTCAGTTTTCTTCACACGTGTGCGTTTCAGGGCCTGCCAGGGAACAGTGTCACACTCATATCTGGTGTAACAGTGGTGTACATTTAAAAAAATGACTGTAATAGATTGAATAGCAGTTCGTTGTCTGCAAGCACGTGTGTCAGGCCTACAGCGTCTACTCTGCCAACTTCTGCCAGTGCACAGTGCCACTCATATCTGGTGTCACAGTAGCTTGCATGCATAGTACAACTTAACTAATCTAAAAAAAAATGACAGGCAGAGGCAGACCACCCCGCAGGGGCCGTCGTGGTCGTGGTGCTGTGATTCCCTTTGGCCCTAGAATAATGCCCAGTGTTCAGAGACCACGTACCCTGAACTCAAAAAGTTCTGAGGACATAGTTGACTGGCTAACACAGGACACCCAATCTTCTACAGCTTCCGCTCGGAACCTTGACGCACCATCCTCCTCCAGCTTAGCTTCGGGCACCTCTCAAGTTACCACTCGCCTGCCTGCCGCCACCACCAACACTTGCACCACAGCCGCTTCACTTGATCTGTCAGAGGAGTTATTTACACATCAGTTGGAAGAAATGAGTGATGCGCAACCATTATTGCCAGAGGATGTAGATAACAGGGATATGTCTCAGTCAGGCAGCATTACACACATGGACGTGCGGTGTGATGATGATGATGTTGTACCCGCTGCTGCTTCCTTTGCTGAGTTGTCAGATACAAGTGAAGCGGTTGATGATGACGATGTTTCCGTGGATGTCACGTGGGTGCCCGCTAGAAGAGAAGAAGAACAGGGGGAAAGTTCAGATGGGGAGACAGAGAGGAGGAGGAGACGAGTTGGAAGCAGGGGGAGGTCGTCGCAAAGAGCTAGTGGCACAGTCAGACAGCATGCATCGGCACCCGGGGTCAGCCAGACAGCACGCCAATCAACGCATGCTGTTGCCACCACCAGAATGCCGTCATTGCAGAGCTCAGCAGTGTGGCATTTTTTTTGTGTGTCTGCCTCTGACAACAGCGATGCCATTTGCAACCTGTGCCAAAAGAAACTGAGTCGTGGGAAGTCCAACACCCACCTAGGTACAACTGCTTTGCGAAGGCACATGATCACACATCACAAATGCCTATGGGATCAACACATGAGTACAATCAGCACACAAACTCCAAGCCACCATCCTCCTCCTGGTCCAGCATCTTCAGCCACGTCAACCACTGCTGTCCTGCTTGCCGCCTCTCAACCATCCGCCACTCCGTCTCTCGCTGTCACGGATCAGAGTGGGGGTAACTCTAATCCGTGGGATGTCAATATGAAAGATAGCTGCTAGGCCAAGACAGGAATCAGGGAGCAGGTCACCTCCTATCACATCCCTAATTCTGACCCTGTCTCCTAGCCGTATGAGGGCTCATACTCAGGAACCTAAGATCCATACTAGCCCTCAGGGTGGCCCTGGACTAGGAGCATAGTAAGACAACCTGTTCATCTACATCACGGACGAACAGGAGTCTCACTGGCCAGGCTGCAAATAAAGGGGCACATGTACAGCATATGGCAATGGCAGGTAAGTAAACTAGTATTACACGTACCTGCCACAGACACACAGCCTGGAACCCATGCACGAGTGCTGCTGTCCACAAGAACACAAACGGACACAGCCCATACCACACATCACACAGGAACCCAGGACCATAAGCTGCAATAAAGATAAAGACACCACTAGACATATAACAATACAAGAACAATAATGTCTAACATAACTTATGACCACAAGGGTGGCCCTCACTGGCAGATGGTATATAAGGAGGATGACTCCAGCTAACCATGGCTGAAGTACCCCTCAGATACAGGCATCCAGCAGGAGCTAAATAGCCCCAAGTAGCCACACCCAAACACAGACACACCCAGTGTTTACACACAAATAAGGGAGTTAACCCTTCCTATACCAGGCAAGGGAAGAAAGCCACTTAAAGGGGAAGTGTACAAACAACTATCAAACTGCAGCTGTTACCGCCGGCAACGACATGCGTGGCATCCATGTCCTAGGAAACAGCCAGAAGGCCGAGACACTGTCACTACATGTACACAACACCACACATTGCCACGGGCAACCGCAAGTGACGAAAAGTGTCACAATGCACACATACAAAACCTTGTGCACAACAAACCGGGAAAGTGCACACATACAAAGAGAGGTTGCCAGGTGTAACCGCATGCACTTGACAGCAAGCTGCCTAGCAACAGCTCAGGCTGCTATACTGCCAAGTACAATCATGTTGCCAGCGGCAACCACACATGAGGCAACATAAACGCAGCCCTCACCATGTGGTTGACAATAAAACCAAACCGCAGGCAACTGCATGCGGATCCAGGAGTCACGACCATAAACATGGGCGTGACACTCCCACCCCTCAAAGCCCCCCCACCAAAAAAAAAGGGGAAACTAATGAGGAACTCAAAAAGGGATGGGAGAAGGGAAAAAATGGGGGAATCAGCGCCAGTAAAAGCGAGTCTCCCCAGGACTGCTGCCGGACCCTGGAGCAACACAAAGGAACCAGGGATCCGACTGCCAGGCTCTGGAGCAACACACAGGAACCAGAGACCAGCAAAGAAACAGCCCGGGGAGACTGCACTGACACTGCGTCCACTCTCTCCACACGTTCCCACTCCAGTCGCTGCCAACAGACACTCCTAACCAGCACACAGCCGGAACACTAACGGAATGCTGCCAGCAGACGACCAGAGATAGGAACATAGAGAGGGACAAGGGATCACAAACACGGACACGGAAGGGAAGGTGGCGGGGAATAAGCCACCCACCGCGCCGTTAACGGTGAACCTTAAAACACTCTCCCTCCAGAGAACGTGTATGCACCCCACAAACAGATGGTGATGCATGCTGCACCCTCTTCCGAAGGTTACCACGTGAGGAGCCATTGTGGTCATACTGCCAGGACAGGAATCAGGGAGCAGATCACCTCCTATTACATCCCTAATTCTGACCCTGTCTCCTAGCCATATGAGCCGACCCTGATGGTAGGAGGGCTAGTAGGGATCTTAGATTCCTGAGTATGAGCCCTCCTACCATCAGGGCTCATACGGCTAGGAGACAGGGTCAGAGTTAGGGATGTAATAGGAGGTGACCTGCTCCCTGATTCCTGTCCTGGCCTAGCAGCTATCTTTCATATTAACATCCCACGGATTAGAGTTACCCCCATTCTGATCCGTGACACTCACCTTGAGCAGTTCCTGCTCATCTGCCCACAGTCAGGTGTCTGTCAAGGACATGTTTGAGTGTAAGAAGCCAATGTCACAGAGTCACCCCATTGTCTGAACCTTTAGCCCACCAGCTTTTACCATACAAGCTGGTGGAGTCTGAGGCGTTCCAAAAATTTGTAGCTATTGGGACACCGCAGTGGAAGGTACCCGGCCGAAATTTCTTTGCACAAAAGACAATCCCCAACTTGTACTCGATTGTGCAAAAGGAAGTAATGGTATGTCTGGCACACAGTGTTGGGGCAAGGGTCCATCTGACCACTGATACCTGGTCTGCAAAGCACGGTCAGGGCAGGTATATCACCTACACTGCGCATTGGGTAAACCTGCTGACGGCTGCCAAGCATGGAATGCGTGGCTCTGCAGAGGAGTTGGTGACACTGCCACGACTTGCAGGCAGGCCTGCTGCCATCTCCTCTACTCCTCCTACTCCATCCTCTTCCATAACCTCCTCGGCTGAGTCCTCTTCTGCTGCAGCGTCTTGCTCCACATCAACGGCACCCCCCCCCCCAGCTCCCCAGGGGCTATTCCACATCCCGGATACGGCAGTGTCACGCCGTCTTGGGGTTGACTTGCCTGAAAGCAGAGTGTCACACCGGACCAGCACTCCTGTCCGCCCTGAACGCACAGGTGGATCAGTGGCTGACTCTGCACCAACTGGAGATCGGCAAAGTGGTGTGTGACAACGGAAGCAATTTGTTGGCGGCATTGAATTTGGGCAAGTTGACACATGTGCCGTGCATGGCACATGTGTGTAATCTGATCGTACAACGCTTTGTGCATAAGTACCCAGGCTTACAGGACGTCCTGAAGCAGGCCAGGAAGGTGTGTGGCCATTTCAGGCGTTCCTACACGGCCATGGCGCACTTTTCAGATATCTAGCGGCGAAACAACATGCCAGTAAGGCGCTTGATTTGCAACAGCCCGACACGTTGGAATTCAACACTCCTAATGTTCGACCACCTGCTCCAACAAGAAAAAGCCGTTAACGAGTATTTGTATGACCGGGGTGCTAGGACAGCTCCGGAGCTGGGAATTTTTTTGCCACGTTACTGGACGCTCATACGCAATGCCTGTAGGCTCATGCGTCCTTTTGAGGAGGTGACAAACCTAGTCAGTCACACCGACAGCACCATCAGCGACATCATCCCATTTGTTTTCTTCCTGGAGCGTGCCCTGCGAAGAGTGCTGGATCAGGCCGTAGATGAGCGTGAAGAGGAAGAGGAAGAGTTGTGGTCACCATCACCACCAGAAACAGTCTTATCAGCATCGCTTGCTGGACCTGCGGCAACGCTGGAAGAGGATTGTGAGGAAGAGGAGTCAGAGGAGGAATGTGGCTTTGAGGAGGAGGAGGAGGAAGACCAACCACAACAGGCATCCCAGGGTGCTTGTTGTCACCTATCTGGTACCCATGGTGTTGTACGTGGCTGGGGGGAAGAACATACCTTCAGTGTGATCACTGAGTACGAGGAACGGGACATGAGTAGCTCGGCATCCAACCTTGTGCAAATGGGGTCTTTCATGCTGTCGTGCCTGTTGAGGGACCCTCGTATAAAAAGGCTGAAGGAGAATGACCTGTACTGTGTGTCCATGCTCCTAGACCCCCGGTATAAGCAGAAAGTGCCTGAAATGTTACCGAATTACCGCAAGTCAGAAAGGATGCAGCAGTTCCAAAATAAATTAAAAAGTGTGCTTTACACAGCGTATAAGGGTGATGTCACAGCACAACGGGAATCTAACAGGGGAAGAGGTGAAAGTAATCCTCCTCCTCCCACGACCATGCCGGCAAGGACAGGACACTTTACAGACGTGTTGTTGATGGAGGACATGCAGAGCTTTTTAAGTCCTACGCATCGCCACAGCCCTTCGGGGTCCACCCTCAGAGAACGACTCAACCAACAGGTAGCAGACTACCTCGCCTTAACTGCAGATATCGATACTCTGAGGAGCGATGAACCCCTTGACTACTGGAAAAAAGGCACATACATGTGTCAATTCCCCTTCGTGATCGTTACCTTGTCGTGGTGAAGGGGCTTGCGTATCACAATGAAGCGACCACCTCTATGAGTGTGTTGGCAATGGCCATGTTGGCACACCCCAGATGATAAGGTCGTTGCTTCATTGTGAACAGACCAAAAGCGATCGGCTGGATAATTTTGCATAGAAAAAACATAAATTTTCTTTGTGATCATCTAAGGTGATCATTAAAGCCTACTAGGCCAACAATGGGTCCACACTGCAGAATCATTGTTTTCTGGGTCACTTAACTGTCACTGAACTACCTCAGCATGACCATAGGCTTTGTAAAACCCCCCTCGCCTGCAATCTCCCAAACGTGCGCAGGAGCACAGTCATAACTACACCAAGATTGACGCATAGAGGTATAAAATTTATGTCATGAGTGTGTCAACTATTGACAACTCTTTGCGGTTGTCTAAAATCTATTCCATACATGTCCCCTGATAGGGACGTAACAGGGATTAAACTGATAAGAATAGAACTACTTAACACTCCACTCCTATCTGGTGGCACATTAGATTACACGCGCAGTGCCCCAAATTTGAAGTAGGAGGACCGACCAAGCATCTTTTTCCATCTCCCGGTTCCAAAAATCGATGCCATATACACGTCCACTGATAAGGGACGTAACAGGGATTAAACTGATAAGAATAGAACAACATAACACACCACTCCTATCTGGTGGCACATTAGATTGCACGCGCAGTGCCCCAAATTTGAAGTAGGAGGACCAACCAAGCATCTTTATCCATCTCCCGGTTCCTAAAATCGATGCCATATAAACGTCCCCTGATAAGGGATGTAACAGGGGTTAAACTGATAAGAATAGAACTACTTAACACACCACTCCTATCTGGTGGCACATTAGATTACACACGCAGTGTCCCAAATTTGAAGTAGGAGGACCAACCAAGCATCTTTTTCCATCTCCTGGTTCCTAAAATCGATGCCATATACACGTCCCCTGATAGGGGACGTAACAGGGATTAAACTGATAAGAATAGAACAACATAACACACCACTCCTATCTGGTGGCACATTAGATTGCACGCGCAGTGCCCCAAATTTGAAGTAGGAGGACCGACCAAGCATCTTTTTCCATCTCCCGGTTCCTAAAATCGATGCCATATACACGTCCCCTGATAGGGGACGTAACAGGGATTAAACTGATAAGAATAGAATAACATAACACACCACTCCTATCTGGTGGCACATTAGATTGCACGCGCAGTGCCCCAAATTTGAAGTAGGAGGACCGACCAAGCATCTTTTTCCATCTCCCGGTTCCTAAAATCGATGCCATATACACGTCCCCTGATAGGGGGACGTAACAGGGATTAAACTGATAAGAATAGAACTACTTAACACACCACTTCTATCTGGTGGCACATTAGATTACACGCGCAGTGCCCCAAATTTGAAGTAGGAGGACCGACCAAGCATCTTTTTCCATCTCCCGGTTCCAAAAATCAATGCCATATACACGTCCACTGATAGGGGACGTAACAGGGATTAAACTGATAGGAACAGTACTACTTAACACACCTTATAATAACGCAGAGAGAGGCAACACAGAGAGAGGAGTCTGAAGAAGAGGAGTCAGAGGAGGAAGGTGGCTTTGAGGAGGTGGAAGACCAACCACAGCAGGCGTCCCAGGGGGCTTGTTGTCACCTTTTGGGGACCCTTGGTGTTATACGTGGCTGGATAGAGGAAGAGATCTTCAATGACATCAGTGAGGACAAGGAACGGGACATGGCTAGCTTGGTATCCAACCTTGTGCAAATGGGGAGTTTGCGGTTGTGCAAATGGACTGTTTGTGGTTGTTTGTGGTGCGTTAAACGGGGAGTTTGGTCTGTCACTGTGAAGCGGGCGTAACCCTTACACTACCTGATCGATACAACATCATACCTGATGTTTTAAAGCACGTTATTCCAAACAATTTAGGAATGTTAGGTGATTTATGCCCTTTATGGATAAAAACCAGACTCTGCGTCAACTATGTAATTTTCCATGGGAGTCTTGCCATGGATCCCCCTCCGGCATGCCACAGTCCAGGTGTTAGTCCCCTTGAAACAACTTTTCCATCACTATTGGGTGGGTGTTAAAATTCGCCTGCCTATTGAAGTCTATGGTGGCTCGCCCGGTTCGCCCGTTCGCGAACATTTGCGAAAATTTGCGTTCGCCGTTCGCGAACGGAAAATTTTATGTTTGCGACATCTCTATAAATCAATGTGGACACCTCACAAACAGTGAAATTAGATCACTCATTCACAATTTAGTAGAATCAGTGGCTAACACGTTAACTAGCAATCTATGTGGAAACAGCAACCGGTGTAAAAAGAGACTCTTAAGCCGATGCACTGTTAAACGGGTTGTCTCATCATGGACAATGGAGGCATATCGCTAGGATATGCCCCCATTGTCTTATAGGTGCGGGTCCCACCGCTGGGACCCACACCTATATAGAGAATGGAGCCCCACAGGGTGGTGGTTGGAGGACTCCGCCCGAGCCACCACCAAGCCGGTTCCCCATAGAAGTGAATGGGAGCATACCGCGCATGCGCGGCCCACCCTCCCATTCAATTCTATAGGGTTGACGGAAATAGCTGAGCCAGCGCTCGGCTATTTTCGCTGGCCCCATAGAAAATGAATGGAGGGCGGCTGCTCATGCGCAGTGCGCCCTCCTTCACTTACGGGGCACCATTCTCGATATAGGTGCGGGTCCTAGCAGTGGGACTCGCACCTATAAGACAATGGAGGCATATCCTAGCGATATGCCCCCATTGTCCATGATGAGACAACCCCTTTAAGTACATTATACCTGACGCAAACATTGACCTGTAAGGCTGAGTCCACACTTAAGTTATTTGGTCAGTTAATTCCAACAGTTACTGTATGGTGCTCAAAATCCTACTCGCAGATAACGTATCATGAAAAGATATGTACCTGTTCTTTGTTTTAAACCTGTAACTGACCAATTAAGTGAAGTGTGAACTGAGCCTAATAGTGTCGCACGCTGATGTGTTCATCAATATATTGTATGTGATCTGCCTGTCATGCTGACACAGAGTAAGTGTTTCACTACCAGAAAGGGCTTGCTATACATGTTGCTGCAATGCACAGTGATGTACACAGGGATACACTTTTCCTGTAGACCAGGAGATAGCTATAGAGATAATAAATAAAACTAATTGCCGACGCCAAATCCCCCTTCTCTTTGGGTTGCATAGATACTATAAATATACCACAGGTGTACTATACATAAAAACTATAATATATAATATAAACCACATCCTATGGAAAAGTGAAAATTATATGATCAGTGATTCAATAGGTAGACACATAAATATATATGTACTGATCTCAATAAAAGGATAATACTATGTTGATCAGATAAGAAATAGAATACTCACTCCACTAGGGAGGTGGTCTGCAGGATAAGCTTAATACACCTACTGGCCTTCTGAATCACCTTGGCATGCTGGGCAGTGGATGAACATCCAAAGCTGCACGGCACCCATACTCGCCAGAAGAACATAGTGCGTTCCACCATGGAGCGCATCCACATAACAGGTCCAGAAGCAAGTCTCCAATATAAGCGTTCCAGCTTGGAACGCAAAAGATAGTAGGTGGCTCGCCGGTAGGTACAGTGTGTTCCTCCCTGGAATGCACACTCACCTCCGGTTTGGTGCAAGATTCCAATACATGCATTCCAGTCTGGAGCGCAGGATAATACGCTTATTGCCAATCCACTTATCAGGATGGCATACAGGTATTAGAATAGATCGAATATGAATTAAAACAAATAGGTGATAAACAATTAATTAATCAAATAATAATGAACAGAATAAGTGGTTTCTCATCAGTAGCATATAAATAGAGATATCATATACATATACAGTATTATAATACAATAATTAATGCAATGAATATATATATATATATATATATATAAATATATAAAAATTATGGGGGTCTTTTATTATACTGAAATACCCCTATATTAGGAGTATTTCAGGTGCAAATGGCGGCACAACACTTAATTGCGCTGTAATCTGCGACTTATACGCTCATGCCAGATATAAAAAAGTGGGTGTGGTGTAGGCAGGGAAGGGGACAGGCTGGCAAGCCCATCTCATTCATCATTTTTCACACCTTTTTTAGGCATAGAAAATTGTCAAAATGTAAGCCAACTAGTAAGCTGGTTTGCTTTTAGACTGGTGCTGGATGTATCGAAGTTATGTAGCACCGGTCTTAATAAATGAACCCCTATGTTCTAAAATGAATAAATACCATATATTCTACCTCACTAATTGATAAAAATAAAAAAAATAATCATAAATAATAGTGTTGATTGAGCACCATAGTGCTCGGGGGCTTGGGTGCTCTACCGAACACCCGAGTATAATGGAAGTCAATGGGTGAACCCGAGCATTAAACCAGGCACCCCCTGCTCTGAAGAGGGGAGGGTGCCTGGTTCATAGGAAAAGGTCAGAAATTGATGGAAACACCAACGAAATGGTTCGGAAAGAGCATGGGGAGGATGTCTGGATGCATCTTGGACTCCCAGGTCGTTTCTGGGAACGATATTGTCTGAGTAGTACGCCACTTTTACAGACTGACAATAATACGCACAAAACCGAAGATAATATCAATTTTAGATGAAAAATTGTTAGGAAACATTCTTTCCTGTATATTTACTTGTATATAAAGTGCAAGTGATGCCACAAATGGCAAGGAAGAGGCCTCATTCACATTGTGGAACAATTGTTCATGTAGTGGGACTACTACAGTCTTAAAGCCTATGCGCTAAGTGGAAGGGCTGCCAAAAATTACATGGAACCGGCACTACAATACACCCTTTGTTACACATAGAAGGGCATCATACACAGACTTGAAAAATTATGATTGATGGCCTGATGGAGACCCTCAAAAACATTTGGAGCAAGGGCCTGCTGATCTGACCATCTAAAACATTATGGGTGAGGGCCTGCTGCCGCTTTGGTGACTCTAGATAACCTGGGGCCGATCGCACGTCCCTGTGACGGCGACTATCCATTTGGATGTCTGGCCTATCAACTTTCAATGTTATTGTCAGCGCAAACCATGGTGACTATGGGTAACGGGTATCAGGGTTCGATTCCGGAGAGGGAGCCTGAGAAACAGCTACGGCTACCACATCCAAGCAAGGCAGCATGCACGCAAATTACCTATTAGGTATAATTAGGTGAGGGCCTGCAGGTGATCTGGCCATGTAAAAGATGTTAGGTACGGGCCTGCTCTTGAGCTGACTCTGTGAAAGATTGTAGGTGAAGGCCTGCTGGTGAGCTGACCCTGAAAAAAATTATATGCAAGGGCCAGCTGGTGAGCTGACCCTGTAAAAAATTATATGCAAGGGCCTTCTGGTGAGCTGACCCTGTAAAAGATTTTTACTGCGGGCCTGCTGGTGAGCTGACCATGTAAAAGATTTTAGGTGCGGGCCTGCTGGTGAGCTGACCCTGTAAAAGATTTTAGGTGTGGGCCTGCTGGTGAGCTGACCCTGTAAAAGATTGTAGGTGAAGGCCTGCAGGTGAGATGACCCTGTAAAACATTATATGCGAGGGCCTGCAGCTGAGCTGACCCTGTAAAAGATTATATGTGAGGGCCTGCTGGTGAGCTGACCCTCTAAAAAATTATATGCAAGGGCCTACTGGTGAGCTGACCCTGTAAAACATTGTAGGTGAGGGCCTGCTGGTGAGATTACCCTGTAAAACATTATATGCAAAGGCCTGCAGCTGAGCTGACCCTGTGAAAAATGATATGCGAAGGGCAAATATGCGAGGGCATTATATGCGACGAATAAGCATGTGTTGATATGATGGAAAGGAGAAGGAGGATGAGAAAAGGAAGATTCAACCATATACCCTTGTTTGTGGTGAAAGGGGTGCATGGGAATACAGTGTATTCAGTACATTATAAACAACACATTTAAAGTGCCTTTATGTTCATCAGTTTTCCCTTTGTGGAGTCGAGAAGTCATGGTCAATCCAGGCCTTGCTCATTTTTATAAGAGTCAACCTGTCAGCATTTTCAGTTGACAGGCGGATACGCTTATCTGTTATAATGCCACCAGCAGCAATAAATACCCGCTCAGACAAAACGCTGACGGCAGGGCAGGCCATCACCTCCAAGGTGTAGAGCGCCAGTTCATGCCAATTGTCCAGTTTGGACACCCAGTAGTTGTATAGCACTGAGGGATCATTGAGGACGCTGACACGGTCTGCTATGTACTTCACCATCTTCTAAAAATTTTCCCTCCTTGTGACACTAGGCCACGCATCAGGGTGAGGGTGCTGGCGGGGTATCCTGAAACTGTCCCAGGCTTTGGAGAGTGTTGCCCTGCCTCTGTTGGAACTGTTGTGTGTTCCCCTTGTCTCCCCTCCTCGGTTGGCCAAGGAACTACGGACTCTGCCGTCAGCATTGTCAGATGGAAATTTTTTGAGCAATATTTCAACAAGAATCTTCTGGTATTGCACTGTTTTGCTCGTCCTCTCCACCAGAGGAATAAGAGATGAGAAGTTCTCTTTGTAGCGGGGGTCGAGAAGGGTGAACAACCAGTAATCCGTGTTGTCTAAAATGCGTATAACGCACGGGTCGTGGGAAAGGCAGCCTAACATGAAGTCAGCCATGTGTGCCAGCGTACCAACAGGCTAGACTTTGCTGTCGTCATCAGGAGGATCACTCTCAATCTCCTCATCCTCTTCCTCCTCTTCTGCCCACCCACGCTGAACAGATGGAATTAAAGAGGACCTTTCACCGATTATGACAATGTGAACTAAGTATACAGACATGGAGAGCGGCGCCCGGGAATCTCACTGCACTTACTATTATCCCTGGGCGCCGCTTCGTTATCCCGTTATGCCCTCCGGTATCTTCGCTCAGTAAGTTATAGTAGGCGGAGATTTCAGTCACTAAGTTATGGTAGGCGGAGTCTGCCCTTGTTTTGCTGTAGCGCTGGCCAATCGCAGCGCAGAGCTCACAGCCTGGGAGGTTATTTTCTCCCAGGCTGTGAGCTCTGCAATGCGATTGGTCAGCGCTACAGCAGAACAAGGGCAGACCTCGCCTACCATAACTTTGTGACCGAAGATACCGGAGGGCATAGCGGGAGAACGGAGCGGCGCCCAGGGATAATAGTAAGTGCAGTGAGATCCCCGGGCACCGCTCTCCATGTCTGTATACTTAGTTCACATTGTCATAATCGGTGAAAGGTCCTCTCTAAACTTCCATGGGTACTACCTTCTGTAGCAAAGGCAACCATATCCTGCTCCTCCTCCTCCTCTTCATCATTCAATTCGCGCTGAGAAGACAAACTGAGGGGGGTCTGGCTATCACCCTGTGTAATGTCTTCCCCCAATTCCACCTCTTCCACATGCAAAGTGTCGTCCTTAATTGTGAGCAGCAAGCGTTTGAGTAGACACAGAAGTGGGATAGTTACGCTGATAATAGCGTTATCACCCCTCACCATCTGTGTTGATTCCTCAAAGTTTCTTAAAACCTCACAGAGGTCAGACATCCATGCCCACTCCTCGTTTGAGTTCCAGCACGTGCTCATGTCGCACAACAGCCAGTGAGCTGGTAATTTCAAGTGCTGCTGCAGCGTTGACTGACCGGCTGAAGCTGTCGATGGCTTGCGGAAATGTGCACATGCGGCGCACCTTCACCAGTAGCTCAGGCAAATTGGGGTAGGTTTTGAGAAACCGTTGAACCGCAAGGTTGAACACATGGGCTAGGCATGGGATGTGTCTGAGCTTTCCGAGCTCCAAAGCCGCCACCAAGTTACGGCCATTATCAGACACGACCATGCCTGGTTCTAGGTTGAGTGGCGAGAGCCACAGCTCAGTCTAGTCTCTTATCCCCTGCCACAGCTCTGCGACAGTGTGCTGTTTGTCCCCTAAGCATATCAGCTTCAGCGAGGCCTGTTGCCGCTTCCCCACTGCCGCTTCCCCACTACACTGCTCCCAGCTACCGACTGATTACTGACTGGTGCTGTACGCGGATAAATCAGAGGTGGAAGAGGAGGAGGAGGCGGAGGAGGAGAAGTGGGATTTAATGCTGGTGGAAACCCTGATCGACGTAGGTCCCGGAATCCTTGGCGTCGGTAGCACATGTGTCATCCCAGGGTATGACTCGCTCCCGGCCTCCCCAACATTCACCCAGTGTGCCATCAGGGAACTGTAGCGTCCTTGTCTATGTGTCCGTGGTTAAGTGGACCTTCCCAGTAACTGCGTTGGTCAGGGCAAGTGTGATGTTATGGGACACATGTTGATGTAAGGCGGGCACGGCACACTTTGAAAAATAGTGGCTGCTGGAGACTACGTAATGCGGGATGGCCGCCAACATCAGACTGTGGAAGGCCTCAGTGTCCACAAGCCTAAATAGCAACATTTCCATGGCCAGTAATTTGGAAAGCTGCGCATTTAGTGCTATGGCCTGTCGGTCAGTGCCTGGGTATTTTCGCTTGCATTCAAAGGCCTGGGGTAAGGACATTTAAACGCTGCGCTGGGACACAGAAGTGGATGTGGTCCCTGATGGTGCTTGCAAAGGTCCAGGTGCAGGGCGGTAGGTGTCCGGGCCTGCGCCTTTGACAGGGGATTGGCCAGCACGTAACATAGGGGAAGAGGAGGCAGTGGTGTGACCCGCAGACACAGATTGTGGACCCAGGCGTTCATTACACTTATTACGGTGCTTGGATGCCATGTGGAGGATCATGCTGGTGGTGGGGTGGTTGCTAGTGTTCACGCCCCAGCTCATTTTCGTATGGCACAGGTTGCAAACTACTATTCTTTTGTCGTCCGCGCTTTCCTCAAAAAAGCACCATAAATACTGCGGAACATCTACCCCGTTGAACAGTTGCGGGCCTGTTTGGTGTGGCCCACCTTCTCCCTTTTGCCACTCTACTGCCTCTTCCAGCCTGTTGCGATGCTGCAGATCCCTCCCCCTCTGTACTACTGTCCCCGCTTTGCTTTCCACCTAACCAGGTTGGGTCAGTGACTTGAATGTCCACCACCTTCTCTTTCACTTCCTCACTCTGATCATACTCCTGTTTGTTGACCTAACCACAACCTTAGGCTAAGTTTACACGAACGTGCGTGACCCGTGGCCGTATTGCGGCCCGCAAATCGCGGGCCGCAATACAGGGCCACAGTTCCGTGTGAATTCCGCATCACGGATGCGGACCCATTCACTTCAATGGGTCCGCTAATCCGGAATCGCGGAACGGCCGCACGGGACGGGACCCCTCGGAAGCACTACGGAGTGCCTCCTGGGGTTACGTCCCGTTGTTCCGTTCCGCTAAAAGATAGAACAAGTCCTATCTTTTCACGGAACGGCCTGATCGCGGACCCATTAAAGTGAATGGGTCCGCGATCCGATGCGGCTGACCTACGGCCGGCGAACAAGCATTGCGGCCCGCTATTTGCGGGCCGCTTCACAGGCACGGGTCACACACGTTCGTGTGAACCCGGCCTTAGTGATTGAGAACTGTGTCTCATCCTTTTCATCAACCTTTTGAGAGAGTAATTGCGGTTGACTCATTGGCAACTCTGTCTCATCATTATCCACCTCATTAAACACTAATTGCCATTCCCCACCGTCATGTTCTTGTGACTGTGGATGCTCAAGAGGTTGAAAATCAGCGCACAAGATCTCATGTCCCTCTTCAAGCGTGCTTGGCGAGATGGCCAAATCAAGTAATGGCGATGAAAAGAGGTCCTCGGAATATCCGAGTGTGGGATCACTTGTTTGGCCAGACTGTACATGGTGGGAGGAAGGAGGTTCAGGGTGAGGATTGTGTTGACCAGACCCCTGGCTACTGAGACTGGACTTGATGGAAGACAGGACAGGGTTGTGCTTAACTGACTGGAAGCATTATCTGCTGCAATCCAACCGACCACCTGGTCGCACTGGTCTGACTTCAAGAGTGGTATCCTGCGCCGCCCTGCAAACTGGGACATGAAGCTAGGTATCATGGATGATTGTTTTGCTTGTGCTCTGGCAGCAGGTACAGTTTCTCCGCACCCAGAGCCATGGCCTTTGCGTGCAACATCAGCATCACGGCCACTTCCCCATCCCTTACTGCTCGCCTTCTTCATTTTAAATGTGATATATGTATGAAAGTATGTCACACGTACAGTAGCGTAGGATTTGGAAGTGTATGTGCAAAACAATTTACATACGTATTTGTCATTAGAAAACGTTATACAGGACAGGTACCCCAGGTAATGTCACTGTTCGCATTGTCTACGGAAAAAGGGACACTGGATGTCACTGATATTTTAGGGATGCGCAAACTTTAAACAGGAGATGTGGCGCAGATAATTTATCTGTCCTCAGCGGACACCGTCTACGGAAAAAGTGCACTGGATGTCACTGATATTTTAGGGATGCGCACATTTTAAACAGGAGATGTGGCGCAGATAATTTAACTGTCCTCAGTGGACACCGTCTAAGGAAAAAGTGCATTGGATGTCACTGATATTTTAGGGATGCGCACATTTTAAACAGGAGATGAGGCGCGGATAATTTAACTGTCAGCAGAGGACACCGTCTATGTAAAAAGTGCACTAGATGTCACTGATATTTTGGGGATATGCACACTTTAAACAGGAGATGTGGCGCGGATAATTTAACTGTCCGCAGTGGACACCGTCTACAGAAAAAGGGCACTGGATGTCACTGATATTTTAGGGATGCGCACACTTTACACAGGAGATGTGGCGCAAATAATTTAACTGTCCGCAGCGGCCTATTACAGCGCAGGATGCGCTAAAAATATATATTGCTGCTGTTACACACAATAGTCCTTAAAAGTCCTTTTTTGTATAAAAATCTTTCTTTTACACTCCCTACACTGTCTATCCCTTCCTATGCACAGCTCTCCCTAACACTGAGCAATTTAGCGCAGGTTGCGCTAAAAATAGAGTTGAGCGGACACCTGGATGTTCGGGTTAGACGGGTTCGGCCGAACTTCACAAAAAAGTTCGAGTTTGGGACCCGAATTTGACCCCGAACCCGAATCCCATTGAAGTCAACTAAAAAGGCTCTAAAAAGAATTCATGGGATGGGCTAAAGGGCTGCAAATGGCAGAAAAATGTGGAGAAGAGCATGGCAAGTGCTCTGCAAACAAATGTGGATAGGGAAATGACCTAAAATAACATAAAATACGTGAAAATAAAAAATTATAATCTTGATCTAGGCGGAGGAGGTCCATATGAAGTAGGAAGTTGAGGAGGCGGTGGATGTGGCGGTGTAGGTGGAAGCGGCGGTGGAGGAGGGGGAGGTAGCCAACACTAGTTTTTGGTTTTAATTTAATTTTTTTTTGTTTAAATTAGGGTACACCCCAAAACATTGGGAAATATAACCTGTGATAACCCCCTCCAACTATGCTAAACAAACATTGAAACAATACATTGGCTGCATGGCAGGCCAGCCCCCCCAAGGCGTAAAAGGCAAGCTCAGGCCATGTGCCCAATTTGGAGACCCAGAAGTTGAAGGGGGCAGACCCATCAGTCAGTACGTTTAGGCGTGTGCACACATACTGCTCCACCATGTCGCATATCCCTGTGATGTCCACGATCCAATTGAATATCTTCTCTATGAACTTTCGATGTTCTTTTATGCGCCTATCATGGTGATCACGGGTAACGGGGAATCAGGGTTCCAGGCCGGAGAGGGAGCCTAAGAAAGGGATACCACATCCAAGGGAGGTCAATGGAGGAAATGTGATTGAGCGGAAATGTGGGAGAAGTTATTAAAGCGGAAGGATTGAATGAAAGGAGGGGGCGCACGGCAATAACCCACTCCCGACTCGGGGAGGTAGTGACGATAAATAACAATATAGGACTCTTAAGATGCCCTGTTATTGGAATGATTAATAAAAATTTACAGGGAATGTCACTGGGGTATTTTGGATTTAGAAACGTTAGACAGGAGAGGCCCTGCTGCCGCTTTGTTGACTCTAGATAACTTGAGCCTGATCACTCGTCCCCATGACGTCCACGATCCAATTGGATATCTTCTCTATCAACTTTAGATGATCACGGTTAGCGGCAAATCAGGGTTCCACGCCGAAGAGGGAGCGTGAGAAAGTGATACCACATCCAAGGAGGGTCAATGGCTGAAATGTGATCGAGCGGAAATGTAGGACAAGTTGTTAAAGCAGAAGGATCGAATGAAAGGAGGTGGCGCATCGAATAAAGACGAATTTTAGAAATTTAAGTGATTGTCACCTATGCAGAGCAGGGGTTTTTCTTTGGCAAAAATGGGTTAATGTCACCCACCAATGGAACAGACAATTTTTTTAAAATTTTTGTCCCTGTCAACTATGCAGAGCAGGGGTTTATTCAAGGCAAAACTGTGTTTATGTCTCCCACCAATTGAACAGACGATTTTACAAAAATTAGGTCCCTGTCACCTATGCAGAGCAGGGGTTTGTATACAGCAAAATTGGTAAAATGTCACCTGACAATGTAACAGACGATTTTCTAAAATTTATGTACCTGTCACCTATGCAGAGCAGGGGTTTATTCACTGCAAAAATGGTAAAATGTCACCCAAGAATGTAACAGACCCTTTTGCACCCTGCTCCCTCTTTTGCTGTGCTGGTGCCTCTGTATGACCACCGCCTCTTCCTCCGAACTAGACAGCTCACTCACATGACTTTGATTCCATGTGGGATCTAGTATCCCTCCAAATCATCTTCCACCCACTCTTTACCCCTGCCCTCCTTGTCGGTCTGCATACTGCAGAAAGCCGCAGCAGTTGGCACCTGTGTTTTGTCATCATCAGAGACGTGCTGCGGTGGTCTTCCAATGTCCTCATCCTGAAACATAAGTGGTTGGGCATCAGTGCACTCAATCTCTTCCACTTCTGGTGCAGGGCTATGTGGATGGCCCACGGAAACCCTGCCAGCAGAGTCATCAAAAAGCATAACAGACTGCTGCATGACTTGGGGCTCAGACTGCTTGCCTGATTTGCAAGGGGGTGAGTTGAAAGACAGATAGCCATGGGCTGCAGGTGCCAACTCTGATCTTTCAGCAGGGGAATGGGTGGGAGACAATGCGAAGGAACTGTAGGCACTGTCAGCCCCCCAATCTACTATAGTCTGTACTTGTTCTGGCCTCACCTGATTCGTACTGTCCTAAATGCAGTGTAGGCCGGAAATGTGCTTTCTAGCACAAAAGATGAGCATTTGTCACACAACAATGTAACAGACGAATTAGTGAAAGGTATTTCCTTGTCCACTAGGTAGAGCAGGGGTATATCACAGCCAAAAATTGGTGAATGTCACTCAACTATGTAACAAATTAGTGAAATGTATTTCCTTGTCCACTAGGTAGAGCAGGGGTATATCACAGCCAAAAATTGTGAATGTCACCCAACAATGTAACAGACAAATTAGTGAAATGTATTTCCCTTTACACTATGTAGAGCAGGGGTATATCACAGCCAAAAATTTGTGAATTTCACCCGACAATGTAACAGACAAATAAGTGAAATGTATTTACCTGTCTACTAGGTAGAGCAGGGGTATATCACAGCCAAAAATTTGTGAATTTCACCTGACAATGTAACAGACAAATTAGTGAAATGTATTTACCTGTATACTAGGTAGAGCAGGGGTATATCACAGCCAAGAATTGGTGAATTTTACCCGACAATGTACAGACAAATTAGTGAAATTTATTTACCTGTATACTGGGTAGAGCAGGGGTATATCCCAGCCAAAAATTGGTGAATTTCACTCAACAATGTAACAGGCAAATTAGTGAAATTTATTTACCTGACTACTAGGTACAGCAGGGGAATATCACAGCCAAAAATTGGTGAATTTCACCTGACAATGTAACAGACAAATTAGTGAAATTTATTACCTGTCTACTAGGTGGAGCAGGGGTATATCACAGCCAAAAATTTGTGAATTTCACCCGACACTGTAACAGACAAATTAGTGAAATGTATTTACCTGTCTACTAGGTAGAGCAGGGGTATATCACAGCCAAAAATTGGTGAATTTCACCCAACAATGTAACAGACAAATTAGTGAAAATTATTTAACTGTCTACTAGGTAAAGCAGGGGTATATCACAGCAAAAAATTGGTGAATTTCACCCGACAATGTAGCAGACAAATTATTGAAATTTATTTACCTGTCTACTACGGATGGAGTAGAGTTAACACTCCTGTTTTCAGAAATTTCTGAGTTGTGTTATCTTATCTAAGCAAACACCTTCAATTGCTTTTCAATGGCTTTTGTCTCAAGATAATGCGATGAGTTAAGAAATTTGAGTTAAGAGCTGGAGTGCTAACCCTGCTACATCTGTAGGTAGCGTAGGGGTATACCACAGCCAAAAATTGGTGAATTTCACCCTACAATGTAACAGACAAATTAGTTAAATTTATTTACCTGTCTACTATGTAAAGCAGGGGTATATCACAGCCAAAAATTGGTGAATTTCACCCAACAATGTAACAGACAAATTAGTGAAATTTATTTACCTGTCTACTAGGTAGAGGAGGGGTATATCACAGGCAGAAATTGGTGAATTTCACCCGACAATGTAACAAACAAATTAGTGAAATGTATTTACCTGTCTACTAGGTAGAGCAGGGGTATATCACAGCCAAAAATTTGTGAATTTCACCCGACAATGTAACAGAGAAATTAGTGAAATTTATTTCCCTATCCCCAATGTAGAGCAGGAGTATATCGCAGCCAAAAATTTGAAAATTTCACCCGACAATGTAACAGACAAATTAGTGAAATGTATTTACCTGTCTACTAGGTAGAGCAGGGGTATATCACAACCAAAAATTGGTGAATTTCACTCGACACTCGACAATGTAACAGGCAAATTAGTGAAATTTATTTAACTGTCTACTATACCTAGTAGACAGGTAAATAAGTTTCACTAATTTGTCTATTACATTGTCGGGTGAAATTCACAAATATTTGGTTGTGATATACCCCTTCTCTACCTAGTAGACAGGTAAATACATTTCACTAATTTGTCTGTTACATTGTCAGGTGAAATTCACCAGAGCAGGGGTATATCACAGCCAAAAATTTGTTAATTTCACCTGACAATTTAACAGACAAATTAGTGAAATTTATTTACCTGTCTACTAGGTAAAGCAGGGGTATATCACAGCCAAAAATTTGTGAATTTCACATGACAATGTAACAGACAAATTAGTGAAATTTATTTACCTGTCTACTAGGTAAAGCAGGGGTATATCACAGCCAAAAATTGGTGAATTTCACCCGACAATGTAACAGACAAATTAAATTTATTTACCTGTCTACTAGGTAGAGCAGGGGTATATCACAGCCACAAATTTGTGAATTTCAACCGACAATGTAACAGACAAATTAGTGAAATTTATTTACCTGTCTACTAGGTAGAGGAGGGGTATATCACAGCCAGAAATTGGTGAATTTCACCCGACAATGTAACAAACAAATTAGTGAAATGTATTTACCTGTCTACTAGAAAGAGCAGGGGTATATTAAAGCCAAAAATTGGTGAATTTCACCCGACAATGTAACAGGCAAATTTGTGAAATTTATTTACCTGTCTACTAGGTAGAACAGGGGTATATCACAGCCAAAAATTGGTGAATTTCACCCGACAATGTAACAGACAAATTAGTGAAATTTATTTACCTGTCTACTACGTAGAGCAGGGGTATATCACAGCTAAAAATTTGTGAATTTCACATGAAAATGTAACAGACAAATTAGTGAAATTTATTTAACTGTCTACTAGGTAAAGAAGGGGTATATCACAGCCAAAAATTGGTGAATTTCACCCGACAATGTAGCTGGCTTTGGTGTGCTCGGTCCCTTGGTGCGGTGGGCAGTAGCAGGCGTACTGTCTAGGGAATGGCCGCTCCGCTTTTGCACCCTGCTCCCTCTTCTGCTGTGCTGGTGGCTCTGTGCGACCACCGCCTCTTCCCCCGAACTACACAGGTCACTTGCATGACCTTGATTCCATGTGGGATCGAGGACCTCATCGTCCTCCACATCATCTTACACCCAGTCTTCACCCCTGCCCTCCTCCTGTCGGTCTGCACACTGCATAAAGCCACAGCAGTTGGCACCTGTGTTTTGTCATCATCCGAGACGTGCTGCGGTGGTCCTCCCATGTACCCATCCTGAAACATGAGTGGTTAGGCATCGTTGCACTCAATCTCTTCCACTTCTGGGGCAGGGCTATGTGGATGGCCCTGGGAAACCCTGCTAGCAGAGTCATCAAAAAGAAGAAGAGACTGCTCCATCACTTAGGGCTCAGACTGCTTGGCTGATTTGCAAGGGGGTGAGGTGAGGGACTGATGGCCATGGGCTGCAGGTGGCAACTCTGATCTTTCAGCAGGAGACTGGGTGGGAGACAATGCGAAGCAACTTTAGGCACTGTCAGCCACCCAATCTACTATCGCCTGTACTTGTTCTGGCCTCACCATTCGTAGAGCCACATTCGGCCCAACCAAATAACACGGAAGGTTCTGTCGCCTACTCGCACTTGAGGAAGGTGTTTCCCTTGTTCGTGTAGCTGGCAAAGATTGACCACGTCCTCTCCCTGCAACAGGAGCTCCACCAGCAGCACCACGACCGGGGCCATGTCCCTTATTTGACGCTCTCCTCATTCTTTGCGTTCACCCATCAAACTAACAGATGGTTTATGTCAGGTGACAATGTAACAGCCAATAGTCAACAATTAGGTTCACTGAGAGGAAACATTTCTTGAGGTCACACAACAGTGTGACAGGCGAATTTTATACAATTACTTCACGGTCTCAACATTTTTTAATTTGTCAAGCAACAATGTCACTGCAGTATTGACTGGTTGTATTTGACTGTGACAAATTCAGGAAAGGACCCAGACGTAGTTTCTTGCCCAAAATGGGTGTTTTTTTAAAACCAGAATATAACTGCAGTATCAAACTTTTGTATTTGACTGTGAAAAATGCAGCAAAGGCCACAGATGTAGGGTCTTGCAAACATTTGTGTTTTTTTAAACCCAGAATATAACAGCAGTATTTAAAGTTTGTATTTGACTGTGACAAATGTAGAAAAGGCCCCAGATGTAGAGTCTTGCAAAAAATTGGTGTTTTTTTAAACCCAGAATATAACAGCAATATTTAAAGTTTGTATTTGACTGTCACAAATGCAACAAAGGCCGCAAATGTAATATCTTGCCCAAAATAGGTGTTTTTTTAAAACCAGAATATAACAGCGGTATCTAACGCTTGTATTTGACTGTGACAAATGCAGCAAAAGACCCAGGTGTAGGGACTTGCCCAAAAATGGGTGTTTTTTTTATGCCAGAATATAACAGCAGTATTTAACGCTTGTATTTGACTGTAACAAATGCAGCAAAGGCACCAGATGTAGGGTCTTGCAAAAAATGGGTGTTTTTTTAAAACCCAGAATATAACTGCAGTATATAAAGTTTGTATTTGACTTTCACAAATGCAACTAAGGCCGCAAATGTATTATCTTGCCCAATATGGGTGTTTTTTTAATACCAAAATATAACAGCGGTATCTAACGCTTGAATTGGACTGTCAGATATGCAGCAAAGGCTGAAAATGTATTATCTTACCAAAAATAGGTGTTTTTTTAATACCAGAATATAACAGCAGTATCTAACGCTTGAATTTAAATGTGACAAATGCAGCAAAGGCCCCAGATGTAGGGTCTTGCAAAATATTGGTGTTTATTTAACCCCAGAATATAACTGCAGTATTTATAGTTTGTATTTCACTGTCACAAATGCAACAAAGGCCGCAAATGTATTATCTTGCCCAAAATAGGTGTTTTTAATACCAGAATATAACAGCAGTATCTTACGCTTGTATTTCACTGTCAGTAATGCAGCAAAGGCAGAAAATGTATTATCTTGCCCAAAATGGGTGTTTTTTTAAAACAAGAATATAACAGCAGTATCTAACGCTTGTATTGGACTGTCAGAAATGCAACAAAGGCCGCAAATGTATTATCTTGCCCAGAATGGGTGTTTGTTTTTTTTATACCAGAATATAACAGCGGTATCTAACGCTTGTATTGGACTGTCAGAAATGCAGCAAAGGCCGCAAATGTATTATCTTGCACAAAATGAGTGTTTTTTTAATATCAAAATATAACAGCAGTATCTATTGCTTGTATTTGACTATGACAAATGCAGCAAAGGCCCCAGATGTAGGGTCTTGCAAAAAATGGGTGCTTTTTTAAACCCAGAATATAACTTCAGTATTTAAAGTTTGTATTTAACTGTCACAAATGCAACAAAGGCCGCAAATGTATTATCTTGCCCAAAATGGGTGTTTTTTTAATACCAGAATATAACAGCGGTATCTAACGCTTGTATTTGACTGTGACAAATGCAACAAAGGCTGCAAATGTATTATCTTGCCCAAAATGGGTGTTTTTTTAATACCAGAATATAACAGCAGTATCTGAAGCTTGTATTCGACTGTCAGAAATGCAGCAAAGGCAGCAAATTTATTATATTGCCCAAAATGGGTGTTTTTTTAATACCAGAATATAACAGCAGTATCTAACGCTTGTATTGGACTGTCAGAAATGTAGCAATGGCCGCAAATATATTATATTGCCCAAAATGGGTGTTTTTTTAAAACAAGAATATTACAGCAGTATCTAAAGATTGTATTGGACAGTCAGATATGCCGCAAAGGTCGCAAATGTATTAACTTGCATAAAATGGGTGTTTTTTTAATACCAGAATATAACAGCAGTTTCTAACGCTTGTATTGGACTGTCACAAATGCAGCAAAGGCCGCAAATGTATTATCTTGCCCAAAATGGGTGTTTTTTTAAAACAAGAATATAACAGCAGTATCTAACGCTTGTATTGGACTGTCACAAATGCAGCAAAGGCCGCAAATGTATTAACTTGCCCAAAATGGGTGTTTTTTTTAAAAACAAGAATATAACAGCAGTATCTAACGCTTGTATTGGACAGTCAGAAATGCAGCAAAGGTCGCAAATGTATTAACTTGCATAAAATGGGTGTTTTTTTAATACCAGAATATAACAGCAGTATCTAACGCTTGTATTGGACTGTCACAAATGCAACGAAGGCCGCAAATGTATTATCTTGCCCAAAATGGGTGTTTTTTAAAAGCAGAATATAACAGCAGTATCTTAAGCTGGTATTTGACTGTTACAAATGCAGCAAAGGCCCCAGATGTAGGGTCTTGCAAATAATGGGTGTTTGTTTAAACCCAGAATATAACTACAGTATTTAAAGTTTGTATTTTACGATCACAAATGCAACAAAGGCCGCAAATGTATTATCTTGCCCAAAATAGGAGTTTTTTTTTATACCAGAATATAACAGCGGTATCTAACGCTTGTATTGGACTGTCAGAAATGCAGCAAAGGCCGCAAATGTATTATCTTGCCCAAAATGAGTGTTTTTTTAATACCAAAATATAACAGCAGTATCTAACGCTTGTATTTGACTATGACAAATGCAGCAAAGGCCCCAGATGTAGGGTCTTGCAAAAAATTTGTGTTTTTTTAAAACCCAGAATATAACTGCAGTATTTAAAGTTTGTATTTAACTGTCACAAATGCAACAAAGGCCGCAAATGTATTATCTTGCCCAAAATGGGTGTTTTTTTAATACCAGAATATAACAGCGGTATTTAACGCTTGTATTGGACTGTAAAAAATGCAGCAAAGGCTGAAAAGTTATTATCTTGTCCAAAATGGGTGTTTTTTTAATACCAGAATATAACAGCAGTATCTAACACTTGAATTTGACTGTGACGGATGCAGCAAAGGCCCCAGATCGAGGGTCTTGCAAAAAATTGGTGTTTCTTTAACCCAAGAATATAACTGCAGTATTTAATGCTTGTATTTAACTGTCACAAATGCAACAAAGGCCGCAAATATATTATCTTGCCCAAAATGGGTGTTTTTTTAAAACAAGAATATTACAGCAGTATCTAAAGATTGTATTGGACTGTCAGAAATGCAGCAAAGGCCGCCAATGAATAATCTTGCCCAAAATGGGTGTTTTTTAATACCAGAATATAACAGCAGTATATAACACTTGCATTTGACTTTCAGAAATGCAGCAAAGGCCGCAAATGTATTAAATTGCCCAAAATGGGTGTTTTTTTTAAATCAAGAATATAACAGCAGTATCTAACGCTTGTATTGGACAGTCAGAAATGCAGCAAAGGTCGCAAATGTATAAACTTGCATAAAATGGGTGTTTTGTTAATACCAGAATATAACAGCAGTATCTAACGCTTGTATTGGACTGTCACAAATGTAGCAAAGGCCGCAAATGTATTATCTTTCCCAAAATGGGTGTTTTTTTAAAACAAGAATATAACAGCAGTATCTAACGCTTGTATTGGACTGTCAGAAATGCAGCAAAGGCCGCAAATGTATTAACTTGTCCAAAATGGGTGTTTTTTAATACCAGAATATAACAGCATTATCTAACGCTTGTATTTGTCTGTGACAAATGCAGCAAAGGCCCCAGATATAGGGTCTTGCAAAAAATTCGTGTTTTTTTAAACCCAGAATATAACTGCAGTATTTATAGTTTGTATTTCATTGTCACAAATGCAACAAAGGCTGCGAATGTATTATATTGCCCAAAATAGGTGTTTTTTAATACCAGAATATAACAGCAGTATATAACACATGTATTTGACTGTCAGAAATGCAGCAAAGGCCACAAATTTATTAACTTGACCAAAATGGGTGTTTTTTTAAAAATAAGAATATAAAAGCAGTATCTAACGCTTGTATTGGACAGTCAGAAATGCAGCAAAGGTCGCAAATGTATTAACTTGCATAAAATGGGTGTTTTTTAATACCAGAATATAACAGCAGTATCTAACGCTTGTATTAGACTGTCACAAATGCAACCAAGGCCGCAAATGTATTATCTTGCCCAAAATGAGTGTTTCTTTAATACCAGAATATAACAGCAGTATCTAACGCTTGTATTTGACTATGACAAATGCAGCAAAGGCCCCAGATGTAGGGTCTTGCAAAAAATTGGTGTTTTTTTAAACCCAGAATATAACTGCAGTATTTAAAGTTTGTATTTCACTGTCACAAATGCAACAAAGGCTGCAAATGGATTATCTTGCCCAAAATGGGTATTTTTTAATAACAGAATATAACAGCAGTATCTAAAGCTTGTATTCGACTGTCAGAAATGTAGCAAAGGCCGCTAATTTATCTTGCAAAAATGGGTGTTTTTTTAATACCAGAATATAACAGCAGTATCTAACGCTTGTATTGGACTGTCAGAAATGCAGCAAAGGCCGCAAATATATTATATTGCCCAAAATGGTTGTTTTTTTAATACCAAAATATAACAGCAGTATCTAACGCTTGTATTTGTCTGTGACAAATGCAGCAAAGGCCCCAGATGTAGGGTCTTGCAAAAAATGTGTGTTTTTTTAAACCCAGAATATAACTGCAGTATTTATAGTTGTATTATCTTGCCCAAAATGGGTGTTTTTTTTATACCAGAATATAACAGCAGTATCTAACGCTTGTATTTGACTGTGACAAATACAACAAAGGCCGCAAATGTATTATCTTGCCCAAAATGGGTGTTTTTTTAATACTAGAATATAACAGCGGTATCTAACGCTTGTATTTGACTGTGACAAATGCAACAAAGGCCGCAAATGTATTATCTTGCCCAAAATTGGGTTTTTTAATACCAGAATATAACAGCAGTATCTAACGCTTGTATTTAACTATGAAAAATGCAGAAAAGGCCTCAGATGTTGGATCTTGATAAAAATTAGTGTTTTTTTAAACCCAGAATATAACTGCAATATTTATCTCACTCTATCCACCAATGTCATGTTGCACCACAGACTGTCCAGGAGTTGGCCGATGCTTTAGTCCAGGTCTGAGAGGAGATCCCTCAGGAGACCGTCTGCCACCTCATCAGGAGCATGCACAGGCGTTGTAGGGAGGTCATACAGGCACGTGGAGGCCACACACACTACTGAGCCTCATTTTGACTTGTTTTAAGGACATCACATCAAAGTTGGATCAGCCTGTAGTGTGTTTTTCCACTTTAATTTTGAGTGTGACTCCAAATCCAGACCTCCATGGGTTGAAAAATTTGATTTCCATTTTTTTATTTTTGTGTGATTTTGTTGTCAGCACATTCAACTATGTAAAGAACAAAGTATTTCAGAAGAATATTTAATTAATTCAGATCTAGGATGTGTTATTTTTGTGTTCCCTTTATTTTTTTGAGCAGTGTATATTGCTGCTGTCACACACAATAGTCCTTACAAGGTACCAAAAAAATATTTAATTACACTCCCTACACTCTCTGTCCCTTCCTATGCTCAGCTCTCCCTGACTACAAATGAGCCGAACATGCGTCATCGGGTGGTATATAGCACACGATGACGCGTTCCGGCCAGCCAATCACTGTAATTACAGTGAGTGCAGTATTTACCTGCACGTTTATTGGCTGCATAGCAGCCAAGAAACGTGCTGGGAGGAGACTCGAGCATTGCGCTCGAGCACATGCGGTAAGGTCGAGTATATAACAGAATATAACAGCAGTATCTAACGCTTGAATTTGACTGTGACGAATGCAGCAATGGCCCCAGATCTTGGGTCTTGCAAAAAATTTGGTGTTTTTTTAACCCCAGAATATGACTGCAGTATTTAAAGTTTGTATTTAATTGTCACAAATGCAACAAAGCCACAAATATATTATCTTGCCCAAAATGGGTGTTTTTTAATAACAGAATATAACAGCAGTATCTAACGCTTGTATTTGACTGTGACAAATGCAACAAAGGCCGCAAATGTATTACCTTGCCCAAAATGGGTGTTTTTTAATAACAGAATATAACAGCAGTATCTAACGCTTGTATTGTACTGTCACAAATGCAACAAAGGCCGCAAATATATTATCTTGCCCAAAATGGCTTGACTGTGACAAATGCAACAAAGGCCGCAAATGTATTACCTTGCCCAAAATGGGTGTTTTTTTAATACCAGAATATAACAGCAGTATCTAACGCTTGTATTTGACTATGAAAAATGCAGAAAAGGCCTCAGATGTTGATTCTTGCTAAAAATTAGTGTTTTTTTAAACCCAGAATATAACTGCAATATTTATAGTTTGTATTTCACTGTCACAAATGCAACAAAGTCCGCAAATGTATTATCTTGCCCAGAATTGGTGTTTTTTTAATACCAGAATATAACAGCGGTATATAACACTTGTATTGGACTGTCAGAAATGCAACAAAGGCCGCAAATTTATTATCTTGCCCAAAATGGATGTTTTTTAAAAACAAGAATATAACAGCAGTATCTAACGCTTGTATTGGACAGTGAGAAATGCAGCAAAGGCCCCAGATGTAAGGTCTTGCAAAAAAATTGGTGTTTTTTTTAATCCCAAAATATAACTAGTGATGAGCGGGAGGTGCCATATTCGATTTCGCTATATTTTGTCAATATTCGTTTGAATATTCGTCAATATATTCGTCGAAATCGAATATTCGTCATTATTCTATAGCGAATGTTACGCAAATTTATATTCGCATTGCGAATTAAACTTTGAGTTCCTAATGGTTGTATTGCTAGAATTGACGAAGATAACGAATATCACGAATATCACTATATTCTCAATCTTCAATATTCAAGAAAGCCAACCATTAGGAACTCATTTCTAAGTTTAATTCGCAATGCGATTATTATAACCTGCGAATTCAACTTAGAGCTGAGTTCCTAATGGTTGTATTGCTAGAATTGACGACGATAACGAATATAGCACTATATTCTCAATCTTCGTTACATTCTAGAAAGCCAACCATTAGGAACTCAGCTCTAAGTTGAATTCGCAATGCGAACATATACTCGCATTACGAATTAAACTTAGAGCTGGGTTCTTAATGGTTGGCTTGCTAGAATTGACGAAGATCACGTCATATTCGTTAATTCTAGATAGCCGTAGCCAAACAATAGTGAATTAAGTTGCATATACCCTAATGCAAGAATATTACTTTGCCTACTTTTTTTTTAAAGTACATGTCACTCTTAAAGGGGTGGCCGCTCTTAAAGGGGTGGTCGCTCTTAAAGGGGTGCTCACTAGAGATGTCGCGAACATAAAATTTTCCGTTCGCGAGCGGCGAACGCAAATTTCCGCAAATGTTCGCGAACGGGTGAACCGGGCGAACCACCATAGACTTCAATAGGCAGGCGAATTTTGAAACCCACAGGGACTCTTTCTGGCCACAATAGTGATGGAAAAGTTGTTTCAAGGGGACTAACACCTTTAGATGATCACAAAGAAAATTAATGTTTTTTCTATGCAAAATTATCCAGCCGATCGCTTTTGGTCTGTTCACAATGAAGCAACGACCTTATCATCTGGGGTGTGCCAACATTGCCATTGCCAACACACTCATAGAGGTGGTCGCTTCATTGTGATACGCAAGCCCCTTCACCACAACAAGGTAACGATCACGAAGGGGAATTGACACATGTATGTGCCTTTTTTTTTGTTTGGTTTTTGAAGCCACAGTGCAGCACCAGAGGCCAGAAAAATTAGGCATGTACACATGCCTGAAAAATTAGGTATTGTTGCAGCCGCTGCTGTAGCAGCGGCCAGAAAGATGTGTGTTTCCCAGGCAGAAAGTGCCCTAAAACATTGCGGCTTCAAGCGGGCACCCACGTGACATCCACCGACACATCGTCATCATCAACCGCTTCACTTGTATCTGACAACTCAGCAAAGGAAGCAGCAGCGGGTACAACATCATCATCATCATCACACCGTACGTCCATGTGTGTAATGCTGCCTGACTGAGACATAACCCTGTTATCTACATCCACTGCCAATAATGGTTGCGCATCACTCATTTCTTCCAACTGATGTGTAAATAACTCCTCTAACAGATCAAGTGAAGCGGCTGTGGTACTAGTGTTGGTGGTGGCGGCAGGCGAGCGAGTGGTAACTTGAGAGGTGCCCGAAGCTGAGCTGGAGGAGGATCGTGCGTCAAGGTTCCGAGCGGAAGCTGTAGAAGATTGGGTGTCCTGTGTTAGCCAGTCAACTATGTCCTCAGAACTTTTCGAGTTCAGGGTACGTGGCCTCTGAACACTGGGCATTATTCTAGGGCCAAAGGGAATCACAGCACCACGACCACGACGGTTCCTACGGGGTGGCCTGCCTCTGCCTGTAATTTTTTTTTAGATTAGTTAAGTTGTACTATGCGTGCAAGCTACTGTGACACCAGATATGAGTTGCGCTGGTGACACTATGCACTTGCAGCTGGGCCTTAAACACACAAACACGTGCAGGCAACTGACTGCTATTTATTCACAGTCAAAATTGTTGTTTTTCTTTAAATGTAATCGAATGTGACACCAGATATGAGTTGCGCTGAGGTGACACTATGGACTTGAAGCTGGGCCTTAAACACACAAACACGTGCAGGCAACTGACTGCTATTTATTCACAATCAAAATTGTTGTTTTTCTTTAAATGTAATCGAATGTGACACCAGATATGAGTTGCGCTGAGGTGACACTATAGACTTGCAGCTGGGCCTTAAACACACAAACACGTGCAGGCACCTGACTGCTATTTATTCACAGTCAAAATTGTTGTTTTTCTTTAAATGTAATCGAATGTGACACCAGATATGAGTTGCGCTGAAGTGACACTATGGACTTTCAGCTGGGCCTTAAACACACAAACACGTGCAGGCAACTGACTGCTATTTATTCACAGTCAAAATATATATTTTTTCTTTAAATGTAATCGAATGTGACACCAGATATGAGTTGCGCTGAAGTGACACTATGGACTTGCAGCTGGGCCTTAAACACAGAAACACGTGCAGGCAACTGACTGCTATTTATTCACAGTCAAAATTGTTGTTTTTCTTTAAATGTAATCGAAAGTGACACCAGATATGAGTTGCGCTGAGGTGACACTATGGACTTGCAGCTGGCCTTAAACACACAAACACGTGCAGGCAACTGACTGCTATTTATTCACAGTAAAAATTGTTGTTTTTCTTTAAATGTAATCGAATGTGACACCAGATATGAGTTGCGCTGAAGTGACACTATGGACTTGCAGCTGGGCCTTAAACACACAAACACGTGCAGGCAACTGACTGCTATTTATTCACAGTCAAAATTGTTGTTTTTCTTTAAATGTAATCGAATGTGACACCAGATATGAATGGCGCTGAAGTGACACTATGGACTTGCAGCTGGGCCTTAAACACACAAACACGTGCAGGCAACTGACTGCTATTTATTCACAGTCAAAATAGCAATGGCCGGACTGAGGGGGGGCGGAGCCCCCTTTAGGGGAGGCCTACATGACTAAAGTTTGGTTTAGCGAGCCGGAGGGGAGGGTGGGGTCAGAATAGGGTAGTAGGAGGGCTATAGGTAGGGATGGAGGTTAGGATAGGTAGTTTGAGCTGGGGGGGTGGAGTTAAGGGGTTAAATAGGGTGAGAGGAGGAAGACAGGGTGCCATTTTAGGTTGAGAGAAGAAGCTAGCTTACCGCAGGAATGGAGCAGCTGGAAGCCATGCTGGTGGAGTTGCGGGCGGCAGCGGAGGTGGGGGGCCCAGCGTGGGCCATCGGCTTCCCCCCCTCGGGCTCGCGGGACCCTTCACGTCGGGCGCCTATGACTCCGGCTTCTTCCAGGCCCCGACGTGGGAGGAATCCTCCCGGTAGGCGGAGCCTTGCGGGTGGCCGGTCACGGCCATCTGCGCCATCGTTTGAGGTCGGCGTGGGAGCGGGACCTGGTACTGCGGGCGCCTCCGTAACTCCAGGCACGGAGGTGGCCCCTCGGCGTGGGAGGTCCGTTTGTCAGCGCGGGGCTGCTGCAGGAAGGCCTCAGGATGCCGGCAGTGAAAGAGGCTCCGCCCCCAGGAGCGCGTTGAACCCGGAAGTTAACCCCGGCGTCCCTGGTCCGTGTGGGGCCAGGGGACAGGTGACAGCCGGTCCCAGGAGCTGTTCTGAGGGGTCCTGCTGCGGGGTGCATTCCTGCCCTGCAGGGAGGCAGGGTGAAGAGGAGCGGTACGGCGTCTTGGTTTATCCGGAAGAGGACGTCCCTGGTCCTAGCGGGATCAGGGGACAGCGAGAAGGGGACGGTTCGTCGCGGAGGAGTGATCGTCTGGAGTCCGGACTTGCGGCTGATGGGAACACAGCACCCAGGCAGCCAGGTGAGATCTCGTGGGGACCGCTTGCGCAGGTAGTGCAGGGTGTGGGGGCCGGGGTGGGGGGTGGCTCCCAGTTAGATTTGAGTAGGGGTTTGGGTCAGTTGTTGGGGGGTTTGGCGGGATTGGTGGCGAGTTGGGGTTTGAGTGGGGGGACTCCGTTACAGGCCTGGGGGGTGCACGGTGTGGTTTGAGGCGCGGGGTCGTCGGGGGAGCAGCAGCAGCGGGGGTTGCCGGGCATGGGGGTGTCGGTGCAAACACAGGTGGGGACGGATGGGGAGGAGGAGGCTGTTCGGGTGGATGATAAAGCGAAAGGGGAGGTTTATGTTTGTTTCGAGGGCCCGTTGGGGGCGCATTTGAAGTCTGAGGTGAGGGAGAGGATTTGGAAGGGGGAGTACGTGGAGATTTTCTCCCTACTTCCGTTAGAGCGCTTTAATTTGGATAGGGTGCGGAAGGAGGACGGTAAGAGGGAAGAAGAGGAAAAGCGCCGTTATAGGCTGATACCGCAGACATTTGCAAATTGGCTGCAGGCGTTTGCGATATTAGCAAGTGTGATTGGGGAGAAGGCACCGGAGGCGTGTTCAGGGTTGTTTTGCTATTTGGACGCAATCGGTGAGGCGTATAGGGTGTACGGGGGGATTGCATGGTTGCGCTATGACGAGCAATTCCGGCAGCGGAAAGCGGTGCGCCCTGAGATGCGGTGGGACCATAAGGACATCGCCTTGTGGTTGAAGGTTACGGCCCCGGTGCGTGTGGTGCAGCCCTTTCGGGGGGACGGAAGTAGTGGGGGGACAGGCGGTACGGCGGTTGCCTCGGCGAGGGGACTGTGTTTTGCCTTCAATGAGGGAAACTGTAGGTTCGGCGCTAAATGTAAATTTAAGCACGAATGTTCCGGTTGCGGAGGGACTCATGGGGCTGTGTTTTAGGGGGGGCAGGCAGGCTGGAGCCGGTGGGAGAGGGGGAGATAGTGCTGGTAAAGGGGGTGACGCCGGTGTGGCTGGTAAAGATGCAGCCGTACTTAGATAGGTACCCCAATAGAGAGGCCGCGAGATTGTTGGGTTTGGGTTTTGCGGAAGGTTTTAGAATTCCGTTTGTGCCGGGGGAGGCGGTTTTGCTTAAGAAAAAATTGCGGTCGGCTAGGGAGCATCATGAGGTAGTGGGGGAAAAGTTGGGGAAAGAGGTGCTGCTTGGGCGGATGGCGGGTCCATTTTTGGCACCGTCTGTTAACAATTTGAGGGTGTCGCCGTTGGGGGTCGTGCCCAAGAAGGAGGTGAATAAATTTCGCCTTATACATCATCTGTCGTTTCCTAGGGGCTCCTCGGTTAACGATGGGATTGACCTGGCAGTTTGTTCAGTAGTATATACGTCATTTGATGCGGCAGTGGGTTGGGTGAGGCGTTTTGGGGCAGGGGCGTTGATGGCGAAGACGGACATTGAGGCGGCGTTTCGGTTGTTACCGGTTCAACCGGAGTGTCAACATTTGTTGGGGTGTTTTTGGGATGGGGGTTTTTTTGTGGATCGTTGTTTACCCATGGGGTGTTCGCTGTCGTGCGCTTACTTCAAAACGTTCAGCTCGTTTCTGGAGTGGGCGGTTGTGGACTCGTCAGGTTGTGATTCGCTGATTCATTACCTGGACGATTTTTTGTGTATTGGCCCCCCTGGTTCGCGGGTTTGCGCTTTGTTGTTGGAAACGTTGGGCTCTGTTTTTAGGAGGTTTGGGGTTCCGTTGGCAGAAGGTAAGACGGTGGGGCCGGTGACGGAATTGAGTTTCCTGGGCATAGTGATTGATTCGGTGAGGATGGAGTGTCGGTTGCCGGGGGATAAGCTGGAGGATCTGAAAAGTTTGGTGGCAAGGGCGATTCGGGTGAAGAAGTTGCAGTTGAGGGAGATTCAATCGCTGTTAGGGAAGCTTAATTTCGCTTGTCGGATAATGCCCATGGGTCGTGTGTTCTGTAGGCGGTTGGCGCAGGCGACTGCGGGGGTGGTAGTTCCGCATCATTTTATCCGGTTAGGAAGGGAGCAGCGGGCGGACTTATGGGTTTGGAATTCCTTTCTGGACCAGTACAACGGTCGCTCGCTGTTTATGGGGGGAGTGGTGGAGGCTTTTGATTTTGAATTATTCACTGATGCGGCAGGGGGATCAGGTTTTGGGGCTTTCTGTGGAGGTCAGTGGTGCGCTGGAGTTTGGACGGCGGCTTGGGTTGAACGGGGTTGGGTGCGGAATTTGGCTCTGTTAGAATTGTTCCCCATTGTGTTGGCAGTTTTGTTGTGGGGGGAGCGTTTCCGGGACCGGAAGGTGCGTTTTCACTGTGACAATATGGGAGTGGTTCAGGCGATTAATGGCCTGTCGGCTTCGTCGCCGTTGGTGGTGCGGCTGCTGCAGCGGTTGGTGTTGGAGTGCTTGTCGCTCAATGCCTGGGTTGTGGCGGTGCATGTGCCTGGGGTGGAGAATTGTATCGCTGACGCCCTTTCTCGTTCACAGTGGACTCGTTTTCGGCAGTTGGTCCCGGAGGCGGACGCGGTTGGTCTGGAGTGTCCGGATTGCCTGTGGGAGCTGTTGGAGGAACGTTAATGGGGCTTGTTCGGGTGTCCTTAGCTCCGGGTACGTGGGATCTGTATATGAGGGCTTGGAGGGCCTGGGAGGATTGGTGTTCGGTGTTAGGAGAGGGAACTGAGGAGCCGGAGTTGGCGTTGTTAATGTTTTTGGGTCATGGTAGGGAGCAGGGTTGGTCGGTCAGCAAGGTTAATGGTTACATGGCGGGGTTGGCTTTCGGTTTTAAGGCACGGAAGATGGTGGATGTCACGAAAGCGTTTCTCGTGGTACAGGCGCTGAAAGGGTGGCGGAGAATGGGTGCGGGGGTGGATGGGAGAAGGCCGGTTTCGTTTTGGGTTGTTGATTTAGTTGGGGGGTCAGTTGAGGGGTGTTTGTCGGTCAGAGGGGGAAGCACGGTTGTTCCGGTTGGCTTTCTCGCTGGCGTTCTTTGGGGCAATGCGGGTGGGGGAGTTAGTCTGTCCTTCGGTGAGTCGAGCGGGGGGTTTGTTAAGAGGGGATGTGGAGTTGTTTGCGGACAGGGTGGAGTTTGTCATCCGGCGGTCAAAAACGGATACGATGGGGAGGGGTCGGAAGGTGGTGCTTTTCCAGATTGACGGTTGCGATATGTGCCCGGTTCGCTGTTTACGGGAGTATGGGTTGGGGGCTGGGGGGGTGGCGTCCCCTTTGTTGGTCCATGCGGATGGCTCCTTTTTGTCTCGGTTTCAGTTCTCGGCGTTTTTTTCTAAATGTTTGATCCGGGCGGGGGTGGATAGGGAGGGTTATTCTAGCCACTCCTTTAGGATTGGTGCAGCGACGGAGGCTGCTAGGTGGGGCCTGGGCGAGGATGTTATTAAGCGGATTGGAAGTTGGGAGTCGGCAAGGTTTAAGTCCTATGTTCGTTTGGATCGATTATAGTCGGGTGTGCTGGGTTGGTGTGTCAGTGTAAGGTTGTGGTATTGTTCTTTTGTTTCTTTCGTTGCAGGTGCGGTGCCCGCTCTGGTGTGGACTCTGGGGCATTCGTATGTCTTCTGGGGGCTGTCCGGGCGGTCAGCAGCTGTTCGGCCGGACGGTCAGCAGCTTGGCTTTGATAGAGAGTCTGCGGTGGTAAGGTGGATTGGGAGGCGGGGTATGCTGTGGAAGGGGGTGTTGCCTGAGGTGCACAGGTTTGTGAGGATGGATAGGGCGCCGGATGTGTTGGTGGTCCATGCGGGGGGCAATGATTTAGTGGCAAAACCGATCCGGGAGCTGATCAAGGAGGTTAAATGGGATTTTTTGCGGTTATGGTCGTTGTTCCCGGGTATGGTGACTGTTTGGTCGGACATTGTTCCTCGGCAGGTGTGGAGGGAGGCGCGGTCTGTGGATGCGGTGAATAAGGCAAGGGTGAAGGTAAATAGGGCGGTAGGGCATTTCATGGCTAGGAACGGGGCCGTGGTAGTTAGGCACAGGGAGTTGGAGGCTGGAGTGGGGGCCTATTGGAGGTCGGATGGTGTGCATTTGAATGCTGTGGGCTTGGACATGTGGAGTTTGGCGCTGCAGGAGGGCATTGAGGTGGCCTTGAGGTTGCGGAGGAACGCCCGGAGTTGAGGTGGTCAAGTCCGGGCGTTGGTGGCGGTGGGGGGGGGGGGTCCTTGGGGTTGGTCATGGTGGAAGCTGAGAACAATTGGGGGGGCCCCACGGTTGGGGCTGGACTCCCAGGTGGACCGAGAGGTTGTGGTGAATCGAGGGGGGGTCATTCGGTGGTGCCTTCGAGCTGGGCGTTACGGCTGGAGGCAAGAATGGCTCACCCTGGTTCGGCAGCTTGATGTTTTGGGGCTTCAAGGACCTCCCCCCATTGGGGGGTTTTACAGTATTATGTATGTTATGTTGTATTTGTTATTTAATAAACGGCTGCTGTGGCCATTACATTTCCAGTCGGTGGTCCGTGTTTTATTGGTCATGGGGCTCAATGGTGGGGAAGTGTAATGGTGGAAAAGGGGTTGTTAGAAGTGGGCTTTTAAAGTGAATAAGAGGTGGCGAACGGGAATTAACCAATACCCTCGTCAAGCAATGGCCGGACTGAGGGGGGGCGGAGCCCCCTTTAGGGGAGGCCTACATGACTAAAGTTTGGTTTAGTGAGCCGGAGGGGAAGGTGGGGTCAGAATAGGGTAGTAGGAGGGCTATAGGTGGGGATGGAGGTTAGGATAGGTAGTTTGAGCTGGGGGGGGTGGAGTTAAGGGGTTAAATAGGGTGAGAGGAGGAAGACAGGGTGCCATTTTAGGTTGAGAGAAGAAGCTCCCGCCCACCCGTCCCTTTTGGTTGAAGTACTTCAGGGATCGGGGTTTGGTTTGGGGGAAGGGTCTTGTGAGGTGGGTCATGTCACGGCAGCTTGTGGCGGTGGGGGGGGTCCTTGGGGTTGGTCATGGTGGAAGCTGAGGACAATTGTGGGGGCCCCACGGTTGGGGCTGGACTCCCAGGTGGACCGAGAGGTTGTGGTGAATCGAGGGGGGGTCATTCGGTGGTGCCTTCGAGCTGGGCGTTATGGCTGAAGGCAAGAATGGCTCACCCTGGTTCGGCAGCTTGATGTTTTGGGGCTTCAAGGACCTCCCACCATTGGGGGGTTTTACAGTATTATGTATGTTATGTTGTATTTGTTATTCAATAAACGGCTGCTGTGGCCATTACATTTCCAGTCGGTGGTCCGTGTTTTATTGGTCATGGGGCTCAATGGTGGGGAAGTGTAATGGTGGAAAAGGGGTTGTTAGAAGTGGGCTTTTAAAGTGAATAAGAGGTGGCGAACGGGAATTAACCAATACCCTCGTCATGTTGTTTTTCTTTAAATGTAATCAAATGTGACACCAGATATGAGTTGCGCTGAGGTGACACTATGGACTTGCAGCTGGGCCTTAAACACACAAACACGTGCAGGCAACTGACTGCTATTTATTCACAGTCAAAATTGTTGTTTTTCTTTAAATGTAATTGAATGTGACACCAGATATGAGTTGCGCTGAGGTGACACTATGGACTTGCAGCTGGGCCTTAAACACACAAACACGTGCAGGCAACTGACTGCTATTTATTCACAGTCAAAATTGTTGTTTTTCTTTAAATGTAATTGAATTTGACACCAGATATGAGTTGCGCTGAAGTGACACTATGGACTTGCAGCTGGGCCTTAAACATACAAACACGTGCAGGCAACTGACTGCTATTTATTTACAGTCAAAATTGTTGTTTTTCTTTAAACGTAATCGAATGTGACACCAGATATGAGTTGCGCTGAGGTAAAACTATGGACTTGCAGCTGGGCCTTAAACACACAAACACGTGCGGGCAACTGACTGCTATTTATTCACAGTCAAAATTGTTGTTTTTCTTTAAATGTAATCGAATGTGACACCAGATATGAGTTGCGCTGAGGTGACACTATGGACTTGCAGCTGGGCCTTAAACACACAAACACGTACAGGCAACTGTACAGGCTATTTATTCACGCGGCAATTCCATAATATGTCTACTTTTTTAAATATTTAACCTTTGAACAATAACAACAGTTTAGGCTACTTTCACACCTGCGTTTTGGTCGGATCCGTCTGGTATGTGCCCAGACGGATCCGCACCTATAATGCAAACGCTTAGATCCGTTCAGAACGGATCCGTTTGCATTACCATGAAAAAAAAATATATATATATATATATATTTTATTTTTATTTTTTTGTTCATGATAATGCAAACGGATCAGTTTTGACTTTACATTGAAAGTCAATGGGAGACGGATCCGTTTGAAAATTGAGCCATACTGTGTCAACTTCAAACGGATCCGTCCCCATTGACTTACATTGTAAGTCTGGACGGATCCGTTTGCCTCAGCACGGCCAGGCGGACACTTGAACGCTGCAAGCTGCGTTCAGGTGTCCGCCTGCTGAGCGGAGGACAAACGGAGCCAGACTGATGCATTCTGAGCGGATCCGCATCCATTCAGAATGCATTAGGGCTGGACGGATCCGTTCGGGGCCGCTTGTGAGCCCCTTCAAACGGAACTCACAAGCGGAGCCCCGAACGCTAGTGTGAAAGTAGCCTTAGAGGCCCTGAAAAACTGATTTTACTGTCTCCATTGTCTGAGAGTCATATTTTCTTTTCATATTGTCTCAAGTAGTGTATCATTCATTGTGGGATGAGGTGACGGTTTGATTGGTACTATTTTGGGGTGCATACACCTTTTTAATTGTTTGGAGTTGGAATGAATGTCATGGAACGTTACAAAATATGTCTATAAAATATGTCTGTTTTTGACACTTTTTTTTATTATTTTTGTATGGGATTTGCCAAAGGGGTAAGGTCACGCTATATTTTTATAAAGCTGGTTTTTACGGATGCGGCTATACCAATTATGTGTACTTTTATTATTTTTAGATTACATAAATGAATATATATGAGAAAATACCATTTCTAATTTATTTTTCTTTTACATTTTTATTTTTATTGTCTTTCAATTTTTTAATGACTTTATTTTTATATTTATATTTTTTATTTCAAGACTATAGTTGAGCGAACACCTGGATGTTCGGGTTCGAGAAGTTCGGCCGAACTTCCCGGAAATGTTCGGGTTCGGGAACCGAACCCGACCCGAACTTCGTCCCGAACCCCAACCCCATTGAAGTCAATGGAGACCCGAACTTTTCGGCACTAAAAAGGCTGTAAAACAGCCCAGGAAAGGGCTAGAGGGCTGCAAAAGGCAGCAAAATGTAGTTAAATCCCCTGCAAACAAATGTGGATAGGGAAATGAATTAAAATAAAAATAAAATAAATAAAAATTAACCAATATCAATTGGAGAGAGGTCCCATAGCAGAGAATCTTCACGTCAGCAGAGAATCAGTCTCTTCATGCCATAGCAGAGAATCTGGCTTCACGTCACCCACCACTGTAACAGTCCATTGTCATATATTTAGGCCCCGGCACCCAGGCAGAGGAGAGAGGTCCCGTAACAGAGAATCTGGCTTCATGTCAGCAGAGAATCAGTCTTCATGTCATAGCAGAGAATCATGCTTTACGTCACCCAACACTGGAACAGTCCATTGTCAGATATTTAGGCCCAGGCACCCAGGCAGAGGAGAGAGGTCCCGTAACAGAGAATCTGGCTTCATGTCAGCAAAGAATCAGTCTTCATGTCATAGCAGAGAATCAGGCTTCACGTCAACCACCACTGGAACAGGCCACTGTCAGATATTTTTTAGGCCCCGGCACCCAGACAGAGGAGAGAGGTCCCATAACAGAGATTCAGGCTTCATGTCAGCAGAGAATCAGTCTGCATGTCATAGCAGAGAATCATGCTTTACGTCACCCAACACTGGAACAGTCCATTGTCAGATATTTAGGCCCCGGCACCCAGGCAGAGGAGAGAGGTCCCGTAACAGAGAATCTGGCTTCATGCCAGCAGAGAATCAGTCTTCATGTCATAGCAGAGAATCAGGCTTCACGTCACCCACCACTGGAACAGGCCACTGTCAGATATTTTTAGGCCCCGGCACCCAGACAGAGGAGAGAGGTCCCATAACAGAGATTCAGGCTTCATGTCAGCAGAGGATCAGTCTGCATGTCATAGCAGAGAATCATGCTTTATGTCACCCACCACTGGAACAGGCCACTGTCAGATATTTTTAGGCCCCGGCACCCAGACAGAGGAGAGAGGTCCCATAACAGAGATTCAGGCTTCATGTCAGCAGAGAATCAGTCTGCATGTCATAGCAGAGAATCATGCTTTACGTCACCCAACACTGGAACAGTCCATTGTCAGATATTTAGGCCCAGGCACCCAGGCAGAGGAGAGAGGTCCCGTAAAAGAGAATCTGGCTTCATGTCAGCAAAGAATCAGTCTTCATGTCATAGCAGAGAATCAGGCTTCACGTCACCCACCACTGGAACAGGCCACTGTCAGATATTTTTAGGCCCCGGCACCCAGACAGAGGAGAGAGGTCCCATAACAGAGATTCAGGCTTCATGTCAGCAGAGAATCAGTCTGCATGTCATAGCAGAGAATCATGCTTTACGTCACCCAACACTGGAACAGTCCAATGTCAGATATTTATGCCCAGGCACCCAGGCAGAGGAGAGAGGTCCCGTAACAGAGATTCAGGCTTCATGTCAGCAGAGAATCAGTCTGCATGTCATAGCAGAGAATTATGCTTTACGTCACCCAACACTGGAACAGTCCATTGTCAGTAATTTAGGCCCAGGAACCCAGGCAGAGGAGAGAGGTCCCGTAACAGAGAATCTGGCTTCATGTCAGCAAAAAATCAGTCTTCATGTCATAGCAGAGAATCAGGCTTCACGTCACCCACCACTGGAACAGGCCACTGTCAGATATTTTTAGGCCCCGGCACCCAGACAGAGGAGAGAGGTCCCATAACAGAGATTCAGGCTTCATGTCAGCAGAGAATCAGTCTTTATGTCATAGCAGAGAATCAGGCTTCACGTCACCCACCACTAGAACAGGCCACTGTCACATATTTAGGCCCAGGCACCCAGGCAGAGGAGAGAGGTCCCATAACAGAGATTCAGGCTTCATGTCAGCAGAGAATCAGTCTTCATGTCATAGCAGAGAATCAGGCTTCATGTCACCCACCACTGGAACAGGCCACTGTCAGATATTTTTAGGCCCCGGCACCCAGACAGAGGAGAGGTTCATTCAACTTTGGGTTGCCCCGCCATATAATGGTAAAATGAAAATAAAAATAGGATTGAATGAGGAAGTGCCCTGGAGTACAATAATATATTGTTAAGGGGAGGTAGTTAATGTCTAATCTGCACAAGGGATGGACAGGTCCTGTGGGATCCATGCCTGGTTCATTTTTATGAACGTCAGCTTGTCCACATTGGCTGTAGACAGGCGGCTGCGTTTGTCTGTACCCTGGTGACGCAGGTGGTGGTGTTGGTGGTACATCCCATGTTTGCTGGGCGGCAGGTGCCAACGTTCCTCCAGAGGCGGAGGAAGAGGCCGAGGTGGCAGCAGCAGAAGAGGCCGAGGCGGCAGCAGCAGAAGAGTGACTTCTGTCCTGAGTGACTTCCTTGTTTTTAAGGTGTTTACTCCACTGCAGTTCATGCTTTGCATGCAGGTGCCTGGTCATGCAGGTTGTGCTAAGGTTCAGAACGTTAATGCCTCGCTTCAGGCTCTGATGGCACAGCGTGCAAACCACTCGGGTCTTGTCGTCAGCACATTGTTTAAAGAAGTGCCATGCCAGGAAACTCCTTGAAGCTGCCTTTGGGGTGCTCGGTCCCAGATGGTGGCGGTCAGTAGCAGGCGGAGTCTCTTGGCGGCGGGTGTTCTGCTTTTGCCCACTGCTCCCTCTTTGTCTTTTGCTACGCTGTTGGCTCGGTCTCACTGCTGCCTCTTCCTCCGAACTGTGAAAGTCAGTGGCACGACCTTCATTCCATGTGGGGTCTAGGACCTCCTCGTCCCCTGAATCGTCTTCCACCCAGTCTTGATCCCTGACCTCCTGTTCAGTCTGCACACTGCAGAAAGACGCAGCAGTTGGCACCTGTGTTTCGTCATCATCAGAGACGTGCTGAGGTGGTATTCCCATGTCCTCATCATCAGGAAACATAAGTGGTTGTGCGTTAGTGCATTCTATCTCTTCCACCCCTGGGGAAGGGCTAGGTGGATGCCCTTGGAAAACCCTGCCAGCAGAGTCTTCAAACAGCATAAGAGACTGCTGCATAACTTGAGGCTCAGACAGTTTCCCTGATATGCATGGGGGTGATGTGACAGACTGATGGGCTTGGTTTTCATGCGCCATCTGTGCGCTTTCTGCAGAAGACTGGGTGGGAGATAATGTGAACGTGCTGGATCCACTGTCGGCCACCCAATTGACTAATGCCTGTACCTGCTCAGGCCTTACCATCCTTAGAACGGCATTGGGCCCCACAAAATATCACTGTAAATTCTGCTGGCTACTGGGACCTGAGGTAGTTGGTTCACTAGGACGTGTGGCTGTGGCAGAACGGCCACGTCCTCTCCCAGCACCAGATGGTCCACTAACACCACCACGACCATGTCCGCGTCCGCGTCCCTTACTAGATGTTTTCCTCATTGTTACCGTTCACCACAATAAGAAAAATATTATTCGGGCCAATGTATTGAATTAAAATTCATGCCTTTTTTTACAGACACCTAACACTATCTGGCTATCTATTTAGGTACCGTATTACACTAATACAGGCACACCAGTAATGACAGATTTAGCTGAATATAAATTTGAGGCCTATTATTTAGGTGCTGGGTGACAGGTATACGTTTACGGACAGAATTAGACTTGGATCTGCACTGTAGCGTGTGTGTGAAGTTCTTGAGAATTACCCTATCAGCACCTTGAATCTAATATACCCTTTTAGGGATAGATTTAAAGTAGGCCTGATACAGCAGAAACCACTAATTTTGAGAAATGCAAATTTGGGAATTGTTTTTCAACCCAGAACAAAAACTGTGCTTTGACGGACAATAAAAATAACTTGACCAGCTAAAACAGTACAGATTTGGATGAATATAAATGTGAGGCCTATTTTTTAGGCGCTGGGTGACAGGTATACGTTTAATCACAGAATTAGACTTGGATCTGCACTGTAGCGTGTGTGTGAAGTTCTTGAGAATTACCCCATCAGCACCTTGAATCTAATATACCCTTTTAGGGATAGATTTAAAGTAGGCCTGATACAGCAGAAACCACTAATTTTGAGAATTGCAAACTTGGGAATTGTTTTTCAACCCAGAACAAAAACTGTGCTTTGACGGACACTAAAAATAACTGGACCAGCTAAAACAGTACAGATTTGGATGAATATAAATGTGAGGCCTATTTTTTAGGCGCTGGGTGACAGGTATACGTTTAATCACAGAATTAGACTTGGATCTGCACTGTAGCGTGTGTGTGAAGTTCTTGAGAATTACCCTATCAGCACCTTGAATCTAATATACCCTTTTAGGGATAGATTTAAAGTAGGCCTGATACAGCAGAAACCACTAATTTTGAGAATTGCAAATTTGGGAATTGTTTTTCAACCCAGAACAAAAACTGTGCTTTGATGGACAGTAAAAATAACTTGATCAGCTAAAACAGTACAGATTTGGATGAATATAAATGTGAGGCCTATTTTTTAGGCGCTGGGTGACAGGTATACGTTTAATCACAGAATTAGACTTGGATCTGCACTGTAGCGTGTGTGTGAAGTTCTTGAGAATTACCCTATCAGCACCTTGAATCTAATATACCCTTTTAGGGATAGATTTAAAGTAGGCCTGATACAGCAGAAACCACTAATTTTGAGAATTGCAAATTTGGGAATTGTTTTTCAACCCAGAACAAAAACTGTGCTTTGACGGACAGTAAAAATAACTTTACCAGCTAAAACAGTACAGATTTGGATGAATATAAATGTGAGGCCTATTTTTAGGCGCTGGGTGACAGGTATACGTTTAATCACAGAATTTGACTTGGATCTGCACTGTAGCGTGTGTGTTAAGTTTTTGAGAATTACCCTATCAGCACCTTGAATCTAATATACCCTTTTAGGGATAGATTTAAAGTAGGCCTGATACAGCAGAAACCACTAATTTTGAGAATTGCAAATTTGGGAATTGTTTTTCAACCCAGAACAAAAACTGTGCTTTGACGGTCACTAAAAATAACTTGACCAGCTAAAACAGTACAGATTTGGATGAATATAAATGTGAGCCCTATTCTTTAGGCGCTGGGTGACAGGTATACGTTTAATCACAGAATTAGACTTGGATCTGCACTGTAGCGTGTGTGTGAAGTTCTTGAGAATTACCCTATCAGCACCTTAAATCTAATATACCCTTTTAGGGATAGATTTAAAGTAGGCCTGATACAGCAGAAACCACTAATTTTGAGAATTGCAAAATTGGGAATTGTTTTTCAACCCAGAACAAAAACTGTGCTTTGACGGACAGTAAAAATAACTTGACCAGCTAAAACAGTACAGATTTGGATGAATATAAATGTGAGGCCTATTTTTTAGGCGCTGGATGACAGGTATACGTTTAATCACAGAATTAGACTTGGATCTGCACTGTAGCGTGTGTGTTAAGTTTTTGAGAATTACCCTATCAGCACCTTGAATCTAATATACCCTTTTAGGGATAGATTTAAAGTAGGCCTGATACAGCAGAAACCACTAATTTTGAGAATTGCAAATTTGGAAATTGTTTTTCAACCCAGAACAAAAACTGTGCTTTGACGGACACTAAATAACTTGACCAGCTAAAGCAGTAATGACAGATTTGGATGAATTAAATGTGAGGCCTATTTTTTAGGCGCTGGGTGACAGGCGCAACTTGCCCCTGATGTAGTATATGGCCAAAAAATAACCACACTATTGATGGTTAAATGCACTTTGTGACAGACTCAACTTGCCCCTGATGTAGTATATGGCCAAAAAATAACCACACTATTGATGGTTAAATGCACTTGATGAAAGCTTGACCCTGATGTAGGATATAGCAAAAAATAACCACACTATTGATGGTTAAATGCACTTGGGTGACAAGGTCAGCTTGCCCCTGATGTAGTATATGGCCAAAAAATAACCACACTATTGATGGTTAAATGCACTTGATGAAAGCTTGACCCTGATGTAGGATATAGCAAAAAATATCCACACTATTGATGGTTAAATGTACTTGGTGGCAGCTTGTGCTGGCGCACAAGCAAGCCACAAAATGGCCACCGATCACCCCAGAAAAAAGTGACTGAAAAACGCTCTGGGCACCCTAAAAACACTGAGCAATTGAATAGCAGCAGTTCAATGATCCACAGCTGTAGATCGATCACTGAATGAAGTCTTTTGGAGGAGTTAATCACTGCCTAATCTCGCCCTAATGTCGCAGCTGCAACCTCTCCCTACACTTGTATCAGCAGAGTGACGTGCAGCGCTACGTGACCCAAGCTTATATAGAGGCTGGGTCACATGCTGCACTGGCCAATCACAGCCATGCCAATAGTAGGCAAGGCTGTGATGGCCTCTTGGGGCAAGTAGTATGATGCTTGTTGATTGGCTGCTTTGCAGTCTTTCAAAAAGCGCCAAGAAAGCGCCGAACACCGAACTCGAACCCGGACTTTTATGAAAATGTTCGGGTTCGGGTCCGTGTCACGGACACCCCAAAATTCGGTACGAACCCGAACTATACAGTTCGGGTTCGCTCATCCCTATTCAAGACCCATCTGGATCCTGAAGATCCATTGGGTCTGATCACTACACAGTGCATTGCAATAGTCATCTATTGTAATAAACTGTATAGTCAGTGCTACACTTAGGCCTCATGCTTTCGTGTCCGTTCCGTTTTTTTGGCGGATAGGATGAGGACCCATTCACTTCAATGGGTCTGCAAAAAATGCGGACAGCACACCATGTGCTGTCCCTATAAGTATGTCCGTTCCGTAGCCCAGCAAAAAAACTGTGCATGTCCTATTTTTTTCTAGTTTGTGGACAAGGATAGGCATTATTACAATGGATCCGCAAAAATAACGGATCCGCAAAAAAAACTGATGCCATACGGAACATCATACGGTTCGTGTGCATGAGGCCTTTGTAAGGCGACCTGGTGCCATGGCAACCATCTTGCTGTTGCGGCAGCAGTGACGGCAAGATGGAAGAGAGAGGGAGCTCCCTCCCTCTCAACCACATAGATGTCACTGGCCTGAAACAGGCTTTTTTTAAAAGTGCTGCGCTACGATTGGTTAGTCTGCAGAGACAAAACAATCGGAGCGCTTACTAGCAAGGGAACACTCTGATTGTTCCTTTGCTGGCTTACTCTTCTGGGGAGAACGGAGACTCCGGGGCTGTGACACTTTATAGTGTCACAGCCCCGGGAAGCAGTTTGGGCGTGGCCGTACGTCGAAGTGCAGCAAGTCACTTGTTATTTGGTCGTACAGTTATGTCAGAAAGTATGAAGGGGTTAAAGGATAAAGATTTAACATGTTTGGGGTGGGGTAGGGTCAGAGGGTCCGGCCTGCTCCTGCTCCTCCTCCTCCGACACCTCCTCCTCCACGACCACTGCCTTTTTTATAGGCCTGCAGTGGACCGAGGGGACGGGATCACCTATAATGACAAAATTTTCATAAGTTATAAAAACCTCATAAAGCATAACTGTACATATAGTGTAACGGGGCGCCAAAGGCACACTCGGTCTCCCATCAGCCGCAGACCTGCTGCTTAGCTTCGGGAGGATCTGTGTTCGCCTTCGTTCCCAGGGCGGCTTTGCTAGCTGGGAGGCTCCCTGCTCCTAGGTCTGCCTTGAGCGCCGAGCTGATCACTCGGTGCTCGACTTGCCTGTCTGACGGTCATGTGATGCTGGCCACGTCACATGATCCTCACTCCCCACTATAAATACCGGCAACCTGCTGGCTACAGGTTGCTTGTGATTTTGGTCCCTTAGGCTGTGTATTATTATTGTTATTTAGCTTACCTTTGGATTTGACCCTTGATCTGCTTCCTGACACCTCTTCTGCCTGCTCCCTGAACTTTGACGCTACCTCTCGGATTTTGACCTCGGCTTGCTTTTGGATTTTTTCTTTGCCTCTTCTCTTGTACTGACGTGACCTCCCGGATTTTGACCTCGGCCCGCTCTCGGATCTGTCTCTGTCTCCTCCCTCGTACTGACGTGACCTCTTGGACTGACCCCGGCTAGTTGACCCGCCTCGCCCTTCCGTTTTTGGTAGGACCTTGCTTGTTCCACCTCTCTGTCCGCTCGAGTGCTACCTCTCATTGGCTGTCCACTTCCCTGCTGTCTCCATCTATCTGCTTGCACTTACTCAGGTCAGGGACTGTCGCCCAGTTGCACCTCGTCACCTAGGGTGGGTGGTGCAAGTAGGCAGGAACAGGGGACCGGATGGCAGCTCAGGGGGTGCACCTCCGCTCTATCTTTATACCCGTCCCGCTACCCCGTGACATATACATTACAGACCTCGGATTTTGACCTCGGCCCGCTCTCGGATCTGTCTCTGTCTCCTCCCTCATACTGACGTGACCTCCTGGACTGACCCCGGTTAGTTGACCCGCCTCGCCCTTCCGTTTTTGGTAGGACCTTGCTTGTTCCACCTCTCTGTCCGCTCGAGTGCTACCTCTCATTGGCTGTCCACTTCCCTGCTGTCTCCATCTATCTGCTTGCACTTACTCAGGTCAGGGACTGTCGCCCAGTTGTGCCTCGTCACCTAGGACGGGTGGTGCAAGTAGGCAGGACCAGGGGACCGGATGGCAGCTCAGGGGGTTCACCTCCGCTCTATCTTTATACCCGTGACGCTACCCCGTAACATATACATTACAGAGTGTTGGTGAAAGATACAAAAGTTATGTAAGCATTGTACCTGTGCAGATTTTGTTTCGGATCTCAGTGATCCGATCCTGGTGTCTCCGCTTCAGGTCGGACCACTTTTTAATAATGGCCATCCGCCTGTGCTTTCCATCGTGGTTATGATATAGCTCGTAACCTATTTTTCACAGGATCTGCTGCTTCTCCAAGCGGCTCCTGGTGGTGTCGTATTTCATCTGTAACATTCGCTGCAGGATAAAAATGCAACCATATGATCCCAAATTTTTTAAATAAAAGTATTAGAAATTAATGTCATCATCTTAAACACAACAAAAAATATTTGAGTGTTTGAAAGTAAAATATTAGATTTTATGTTAGTTATAAAATCGGATTATATTGAAATTGTATGTGTGGGGGGTATGAGCAATCGGATATTGGCCATCTGAGGAGAGGTGTACCTGTCTAGTGAGGTGACGGTACAGTATGGGGTGTACAGTGGGTCCGCCTCCACGTGGTGCACCCTGGGTAACGCTAAATGAACCAGCAAATAATGGCAGTCAAACATTACTTCTCCTGACCAACTGGACGCATATTAGAATCCAAAGACTGTGTGTGTGTGTGGGGAGGGATATACACTGTGGAGTATACGGTGTGGGGTATATACTGTGGGGTATATAGTGTGGGGTATACAATGTGGGGTATGCACTGTGAGGCAGGAAAATGCATGTGCAATGTGCATATGAGAGATATTTCTCTGCTATCCATACATACATGCTACCAGACATAGTGGTGGGATGTCATAACAATACTTAGTGCACCTATCATTAACCCCCTCACGCCCAATGACATAGCTGTACGTCATCGGGCGGTTGTTTAAACATGGCAGCCGCTCTTGGCTGATGCGGGCACCATAACCGTGTCCGCCAGTAATGTCGATCAAGAACTTTGAACCCCTCAAATGCCGTGGTCAATCGTGAACATGGCATCTGCATGCGCCAAAAAAATAAAGTTTTACTTTAGGTTTTGCCCGGACCCCCCGTGTGGCAATCTGAGGAGCCAGAGCCTGTATGCAGCAGCCTGGCTCTTTGTGAATGACACGAGGCTGCTGCATAGTATTTCCTTTAGAGCCGTTGCCTGTAATAGGGCTCCATAGGAAAGTAATAAAATCATCATAGACTCCAATACAAGTGTATTGGAGTCTATGATAATAGCAATCCGATGACTGATTGTTATAGTTCCCTATGGGAACTATCTAAAAGTAAAAAATAATAAACCAAAAAATTAAAATCACCACCCTTTTCCCAAAATTTTAAAAAATAACTAAACAAATAAAAAAATACACATCATGGGATGGCGCAGAAGGAACGCCATACTGTTTTTGAAAGGCAGATTTTGCTGGACTGGTTTTTTGACCTCATGTCCCATTTGAATCCCCCTGATGCACCCCTACAGTAGAAACTCCAAAAAAGTGACCCCATTTTAGAAACTACGGGATAGGGTGGCAGTTTTGTTGGTACTATTTTAGGGTACATATGATTTTTAGTTGCTCTATATTACACTTTTTGCAAGGTGACAAGAAATAGCTGTTTTGGTACAGTTTTAAATTTTTGTTATTTACAACATTCATCTGACAGGTTAGATCATGTGGTATTTTTATAGAGCAGGTTGTCACGGACGCGACAATACCAAATATGACTACTTTTTTTGGTTGGTTATTTCAGTTTTACATAACAAAGCATTTTTTTTTTATGATTCTTTATTGTCTCCACATTCTGAAAGCCATAGTTTTATTTATTTTTGGGGCGTGGGCGACTGTCTTGTGTAGAGGCTAATTTTTTTCGGGATGAGATGACGGTTTGATTTGCACTATTTTGGGGTGCGTATGACTTTTTGATCGCTTGCTATTACACTTTTTGTGATGTAAGGTGACAAAAAATGGCTTTTTTTTTACACCGTTTTTATTTGAATTTTTTTACGATATTCACCTGAAGGATTAGGTCATGGGATATTTTTAGAGAGCAGGTCATTGAGGACGCGGCAATACATAATTTGTCTACTTATTTTTTCTCCCTATTTTTTACAAATTTTTTTAACTTTATTTGGGGAAAATGATGTTTGAGATTTTTTTTTTACTTGAAACTATAAAAAAGTTTTGGGGGGGACTTTATTTTTTCAACTTTTTTTTCACTTAAATTTTTGTCACACTTTGGGACTTCAACTTTTGGGTGTCTGATCCCCTTTACAATGCATTCCAATACTTCTGTATTGGAATGCATTGGCTGTATGAGTAATACAGTGTGTATTACTCATACAGCTTCCTGCCTGTGAGATCCAGGGGGCTGGATCTCGCAGGCTCTTCACTGGAAGGCAGCCCTGATGCCTTGCCTGCAATCGGGTCCCCGTCACAGCAGCACGGGGACCCGATAGCCAATGCCGATGCTGCCCAATCACCCGGAAACTACGTAAACCGCAGCTCTGAATTGACCTGCGGTTTGCGGCGATTGCTGATACGGGGAAGGGGGGGTCACAGGAACCCCCTGTAAATTGTCCCAGGGTGCCTGCTGATTGATTTCAGCAGGCACCCAGTTCCGATCACTGCCCTCCGCGCGGCGGTGATCGGAACTACACATGACGTACCGGTACGTCATGTGTCCTTAAGGGGTTAAAAACACGTAAAACTGGGGTGGCATTGCTTTTATTTTGCAATTTTTGTCCATTTTTTATTTTGTTTGGCTTCCCAATACATCATATGCAATATTAAATGGCAGCGTTAGAAAGTACAACTTGTCCCGCAAAAAAACAAGCCCTCATATGGCTATGTGAACAGACAAATAAAAAAGATATGGCTCTTTGAAGGCATTGAGCGAAATAAAAGGCTAACAAAAAAAAACACTGGCTTTGACAGGGTTAATATGCACTGAAGCTAGATAACATGTGAATTTGTATAAATACATTGAAATAACAAGCATGTCATATGTAATACAGTGCACAGTCGACTTCTTTAAAATAGCTCGAGACCATTTTCACGCGAGTCACACACGAGTAATGCACTGCGCTTCAAACTTCCACCTGTCAACAAACTCGCAAGACAAAGCCACGCCCATATAGGCTCACACGAATATTTCAATGAAGAATTCTCGCGATAGAAACACCATGTGCATATTGCCAGTGCAACTTAGGCAACTTCCTTTTGGTTGCCTTGATAGAATGAACGATTATTGAGAATATACCCCGCTGTAAGTTGGATGCGCAATGCGAGTAAACTTACTTAAATTACTCGCATTGCGCATACAACTTAGTTCTGTGTATATGCAAAGTTTTCCTAATAATGGTTGGCTTGCTAGAATTAACGAATATGACGAATACGAATATAGCGCTATATTCTCTATATTCGTTGCCTATACACAAAATTAAGTTGTGTGCTCAATGCGAGTAATTTAAGTAAGTTTACTTGCATTGCGCATCCAACTTTTACCATGGTCTAGATAACCGTGATTCTGCCATCCGACAGTACATTCTAGCATGGAGGCGTTCCCATGGTGATTGGGACGCTCCATGCGCACGGGAAGTCGGCACTCGGCAATGGGCACTGACTGGAGCGGGCAAGGAGCATGGAGTCCCCCGGACATGTAAGAAGAACTGCTTTTGGGAAGTGGGAACAACTTAAAAAAACAAACAAAAGAAAAATTATAATATTCGAATTAACGAATATATAGCACTATATTCGAAATATTTGCGAATTATCGAAGTGCCGATATTCGCAATTAAAATTCGCTATTCGAATATTCGCACTCAACACTAAATATAACTGCAGTATTAAAAGTTTGCATTTGACTGTCACAAATGCAACAAAGGCCGCAAATGTATTATCTTTCCCAAAATGGGTGTTTTTTTAATACCAGAATATAACAGCAGTATCTAACGCTTGTATTTGACTGTGACAAATGCAGCAAAGGCCCCAGATGTAGGGTTTTGCAAAAAATTTGTGTTTTTTTAAAACCCAGAATATATCTGCAGTATTTAAAGTTTGTATTTCACTGTCACAAATGCAACAAATGTATTATCTTGCCCAACATGGGTGTTTTTTTAATAACAGAATATAACAGCAGTATCTAACGCTTGTATTGGACTGTCAGAAATGCAGCAAAGGCCCCAGATATAGGGTCTTGCAAAAAAATGGGTGTTTTTTTAAACCCAGAATATAACTGCAGTATTTAAAGTTTGTAACCCTGTCACAAATGCACATATGCTGTGCTAGTGCACTGAACTTGCATAAAATGGCCGCCGATGCCCACCTAACTAACAGACGGATAAAAGTTATTTTTCTGTGTCACTGGGCTCAGGGCAGGGTAAAAAAATGGTGCACCGCACCCACAAAACAAAATTGCTGTAGATCGCAGAGTTAACAAGCACTTCTGATAACAGATTCTTTCCTATTCTCTCCCTCACAGCAGCAGCATCCTATCCCTACACTAGTAAGCGCTACGTGACTCCAGCGTATATAGAGGCTGGGTCACATGCTGCACACTGGCCAATCACAGCCATGCCATTAGTAGGCATGGCTGTAATGGCTTCTAAGGGCACATGAGTTAAACGCTTGTTGATTGACTGCTCTGCAGCCTTTCAAAAAACACTATTAACTCGCCGAACACCGAACTCGAACCCAAACTTTAACTGAAAAGTTTGGGTTCGGGTCCGGGGTCCAAAAACCCTAATGTTCGGTATGAACCCAAACTTTACAGTTCGGATTCGCTCAACCCTAGCTACAAACATATATTGCTGCTGTCACACACAATAGTCCTTACAAGGTACCAAAAAAATATTCAATTACGCTCCCTACACTCTCTGTCCCTTCCTATGCTCAGCTTTCTCTGACTACAAATGAGCCGAACATGCGTCATCGGGTGCTATATAGCACACGATGACGCGTTCCGGCCAGCCAATCACTGTAATGACAGTGAGGGCAGTACTGACACACACGTTTATTGACTGCGTAGCAGTCAAGAAATGTGCGGGGAGGAGACTCGAGCATTGCGCTCGAGTACATGCGGTACTCGGTCGAGTACAGCCATGTACCGAGCATCGAGCATGCTCGATCATCACTAATAAATAATTCATAGATGTTACCTACCTAATTCATAAAAAAACTACCTAGAATATTATAACCTACTGTATATTATGTATATTCTAATCATTTAATATTCTAAGGAAATATATTACCCAGGGCATTATAATATCCTAATATATATTCTAATAGTTTCACATATTCTAGGTACTCATTTAACCCCATGGGTGTAATAGAATTGAAATTAAATATCCAATACATTTCCTTCCTGCATAACTATTCATAGGATTTGTATATCCATTCCAGTGGGGGCTACTCTTAAAAGGGCATGATCGCCATTATGGACTGTTGCAAAATGTCTAGACACACTGTGGTTAACGATAACAATTAACAGTTTGTTAGCTGTTTGTTGATAGCCTTAATAAAAACACATGGAACCTAAATTTTACAGCAGAATGTAACGCTAGGGAAGCTGTATTTCTTGATTTATACCTTCCAGCATCAGGAAATCAAATATTGACAAGAACACACTTTAAAAGTGTAGACGCCAATAGTTATTTGGATTTCAACAGTTGTCATCATTTGTGGAAATAAAATATTCCTTAAGCTCCTTACTCACCAGCGGTCCCCCATGGTGCATAAAACGAGCGCTACGGTGCCACTGCTTGATCCCCATCCCCTCCACCCACACAGAGCAGTGGAAAGGGACATGCAACGTGACCCGAACAGGGAGAGGGAAGCTATGCCACCAGATGAGGGAGGCCAGTTACCTAGCTATGGAGCCTCTACCCTCCAAACAGCAGTCTCCCCATGACCCAGCGGCATCTGCAATACTCTCAGCAAACGAGGGATCTTGGGACTGGAGGGAGCATGTGAAACAACTGCCGACTAGGCAGGAGATGGAGCAATTTATAGTGTGCTTGGAAAATTCTTATAAACAAGAGCTACATATAATCTCCAACAACATGCAAATCATGGAGGAAAGAGTCGATGCTGTAGTCTCTCATCAAGAAGAAATGTCGGCCAGAATAGACGACATAGAGGGCAAAGGATACATCAGAGATCAACATATCAGTCAGCTATACTGGCTCCAAGAAGATACTGAAAACAGGAGCAGAAGAAACAACATAAGGATCAGAGGGCTCCCAGAGTCTATCCCTACAGCAGATTTGATTCACACTTTACAGGACTTTTTCAAGAAAATCCTGGACAGGTCCGTTACTGATGACCTCGAAATAGATAGGGCGCACAGGGCTCTGGCGCCTCCTAACCCTGACCCTTCTAAGCCTAGGGACATTATATGTTGCTTGCACTACTATACGGTCAAAGAGGAAATCATGCGGAAGAAGCGGAATCAAGCAAACATTGAATTCAGAGACGCCCACATCTCTTTACTGCAAGATTTATCCCGCTCGACTCTGCAACAACGTACATCTCTGCAACCTCTGTTGGAATGTCTAAAGGAAAGAGAAATTCCATACATGTGGGGATACCCTTTCAATTAGTGGTCCGACGTGGAGGCAAGTGTTATGAGCTAAGGGACCCTGCCGAATTACCAGACTTCCTAGCTGCTTTGGGCCTACCAGATGTTAATCTTCCGAACTGGCATGCCATTCCACCACTACCAGCACGCTTTTCGGTCTGGAAAACGAAAAAGTCTGGATCAAGACTGGTGGCCAACTCGCAGGGTCATCCAACCTGATCTTTGATACCTTAGAGATGATTATACAATCTATAGTATGTAGGGTCTCTTAATACTGGGATCACCTATCAGTTAATGCTCCGCAATGGGGCAGGAGACCCTTTGACAACCCTTCTTTTCAATATGTGCCTGTTTGTTCTTATAAAAGGCAGCTGTTGGTTATATGTTGTGTTATTAGTTCTAAATTAAGGTCTGGCATATATTCTACAAGACATAGGGTTTCCAAGTACGACCACTCATTAGCCAGTGACCCGCAGTTCAACTTGAGGTCCCTAGTAACATGCCGCGTTAATATACTTATGTTTGTTACTATAGAAGAGAATTGAGAGTTATATAATGTGCTAGTTACCCTACTGACTGAAATAATAAGCGATCACACCTTGAGTGATCCCTAGTTATGCAATTACAGTTGCAAGAAAAAGTATGTGAACCCTTTGGAATGAGATAGATTTCTGCACAAATTGGTCATGAAATGTGATCTGATCTTCATCTAAGTCACAACAATAGACAATCACAGTCTGCTTAAACTAATAACACACAAAGAATTAAATGTTACCATGTTTTTATTGAACACACCATGTAAACATTCACAGTGCAGGTGGAAAAAGTATGTGAACCCTTGTATTTAATAACTGGTTGAACCTCCTTTGCAGCAATAACTTCAACCAAACGTTTCCTGTAGTTGCAGATCAGATGTGCACAACGGTCAGAAGTAATTCTTGACCATTCCTCTTTACAGAACTGTTTCAGTTCAGCAATATTCTTGTGATGTCTGGTGTGAATCGCTTTCTTGAGGTCATGCCACAGTATCTTAATCGGGTTGAGGTCAGGACTCTGACTGGGCCACTCCAGAAGGCGTATTTCCTTCTATTTAAGCCATTCTTGTTGATTTACTTCTATGCTTTGGGTCATTGTCCTATTGCAACACCCATCTTCTGTTGAGCTTTAGCTGGTGGACAGATGGCCTTAAGTTCTCCTGCAAAATGTCTTGATAAACTTGGAAATTCATTTTTCCTTCGATGATAGCAATCCGTCCAGGCCCTGACGCAGCACAGCAGCCCCAAATCATGATGCCCCCACCACCATACTTCACGGTTGGGATGAGGTTTTGATGTTGGTGTGCTGTGCCTCTTTTTCTCCACACATAGTGTTGTGTGTTTCTTCCAAACAACTCAACTTTGGTTTCATCTGTCCACAGAATATTTTGCCAGTACTGCTGTGGAACATCCAGGTGCTCTTGTGCAAACTGTAAATGTGCAGCAATGTTTTTTTTGGACAGCAGTGGCTTCCTCTGTGGTATCCTCCCATGAAATCCATTCTTGTTTAGTGTTTTACGTATCGTAGATTCGCTAACAAGGATGTTAGCATATGCCAGAGACTTTTGTAAATCTATAGCTTACACTCTAGGATTCTTCTTCACCTCATTGAGCAGTCTGTGCTGTGCTCTTGCAGTTATCTTTACAGGACGGCCACTCCTAGGGAGAGTAGCAGCAGTGCTGAACTTTCTCCATTTATAGACAATTTGTCTTACCGTGGACTGATGAACAGCAAGGCTTTTGGAGATACTTTTATAACCCTTTCTAGCTTTATGCAAGTCAACAATTCTTAATCGTAGGTCTTCTGAGAGGTCTTTTGTGTTAGGCATCATTCACATCAGGCAATGCTTCTTGTGAAAAGCAAACCCAGAACTGGTGTGTGTTTTTTATAGGGCAGCTGTAACCAACACCTCCAATCTCCTCTCATTGATTGAACTCCAGTTGGCTGACACCTCACTCCAATTATCTCTTGGAGATGTCATTAGTCTAGGGGTTCACATACTTTTTCCACCTGCACTGTGAATGTTTACATGGTGTGTTCAATAAAAACATGGTAACATTTAATTCTTTGTGTGTTATTAGTTTAAGCAGACTGTGATTGTCTATTGTTATGACTTAGATGAAGATCAGATCACATTTTATGTGGTCTACCTATCTGCGAATATGTTGTTACAGTATATGCAGCTATATTATAGTATTGTATTATACTATTTTCCCTGCTATATTAACAAAAGGGTCATATCTATAGGGTCTTGTACTCATTCTCAATGGTGAATGTTAGAGGTGGTATTTTATTGCTTTTTATACATTACCCTGATATGCTGTAATCTTGAGTAGACACCATGTACTATTATTATTTTTGATCCCTGTGTCCTCCATGTATTTTCTCCACCTGGCACATGCGCATCGCCCCGGTGCGCTGTTCGGGCGGCATCATGGGTGGCGTTCCTATACCGGGCTGTCTGTGGGCCGGCTGACGTGCGCCTGCGTGTCATGTGATCGGACCCGGGGGTGTGTGGCTGCGCGATGTTTGATGTGGCTCCCTCCTCCTGGTCTAGTCATGTGACGCGGTGGGCGTGCCTCGCCCGGCTTTGTATGCTGGGTCGCGCGCCTCTATGATGTTACGCCCTGCAACACTGGGCGTATGCGCTAATCATCTGCCAGCTGTGGACCACATAATTTAAGGACGAACTTAGTCTGTTACTTTACCTCCTGACGAAACATCTCCAGGCAAAACGTGCGTCGAGGTGCAGCTCCGGTCGCACGCTCTGGGTCCAGCATATCATGGGTAATATATGTTTTGTTGCTATGCTCAGTTAGTTTAGTTTGTGACATCTATTTTACTGTCTGCACTTGGCACACTCGTCTTGTCTGTGTTCACAGCGAATTGGCTATTTACCTATTTTATGCAGCCATCCCAGTTAACCTGAGGGCTTGCGTGCCACATGCGATGATATGTACCCTCTATATGCATGCATCTTACATATTATTATATGTTACTTTTAGTGAACTCACAGTTCCTACATATTTATGCTGGGTTATACCCAGAGCTGTGACCTCTTTTCCCTGTCAGCTGGGTTTTTGTGAGGGAGGTTGTGTATGACCTCTTTACATGAGGTCTCCCCCCCTCCTTTACCCTGGTGCCCTTTCTTATATTTTTTGTCATTTGATTATGTCCTAATAAATTACATATATTTTATATGTGCGTTTCTTATCTTTATTTGGGGTTATTAGTTTGTTTCTTTTGTTGGCTAAAATGAGGAGTATGTACCATTTTAAGGAAGTTATGTTTAGTCTCGTAGCGGTCTCTTCACCTGTTACTGGAAGTCCGTCCCCACACAGAATAGCGTTTACGTTATTTGCCTCTTTTCAGAGGTTTACTTAGGTACACGTGTGTATATCCCCCTCAGGGACTTCACACTATCCCCTCCTTGTTTGTCTTCCCTGTCTGGTGTATCGTATTCCCTTTCCAACTCTTGTGTTTTTCCCCTTTGTTTCTTTCCTTTCCCCCCCTCTTCCTATGCTAGAGAGATAGACCTGACACTATAGGATGTCTACTCCAGGCAAGATCAAACTTGTCTCCATAAATGTTCGAGGGTTCAACATCCCAGAAAAAAAGAACAAAGATATTGTCAGATTTGCTCATATTATTCTGTTACAGGGAACTCATTTTAAGACAAACCATATCCCACGTTTACGCTCGAAATCCTATAATACCTAGTGTAACGAACTGCGACCGCCGTGGCCACAATCGTCACGAAACCGTCACAGCGCACCTAGTGGTCAATCCGCAAACAGGTCTCCCAGCCACTTTCAGCACACTGACAGTCTAACTTGAGTCCGTACAGTCGATAGGCTGAAAGCACGGGGATTGGACCGCAGATTGACCACAAGTAAGCGTGTGAGCGACCGGACCAGAACCACACACAGGGTAGTTTAACTGCCACCACCTTGCAATTTATGGGAGCAAGGAACCCACTATCTGGATAACAGAACCGAGTAGCTTTCTCTTCGGAGAGGCTAGGGTAAGTTTTTGCAGTGTTTGAAAGCAGGCATATGGCTAGAGAAATGACTTGGAGGTCATTTATTATATATATACAATACAACTTCTTAATATGTGCAGTGATTAAGGAAAGAAAAAAGGGAGAAAAAAAAGAAAATACTAATTTTCCGCAGAAAAGATGTCCGTTGGTGAAATAGTCCGTTGCAGGGATAAAGTCCAAGAAACCTTTGTCCAGAGTGTAATAATCCAAATATGCCTACAGCCCATGGGTTCTCTGGCTGAGGCCCTCTTCAGGTGTTGTTAAAAGTGGAGAACTCCTTTAGCAGATTCTAGGCCCTTGTTATAAGGATCCCAGAATCAAGGCGGGGAATTGAGATGAATGCCAGTTCTGAAATATGGTATGTGCCATATCTCGGGATGTCTCCGCTGTACATAATTAGCAAGCACAGATTCACATTCCCCACAAAATATGGAGTTCAGGAATACCAAATATGACTATTATAACTGGTTCTATGATGGGGTAACACCATAACTTTACCTGGGCATCTCCTAGATTTATGTTTGTCATATGTAAATGTCCAGTGAATTCTGAGTGACATGATGATGTAATTTTTACATCCGTAAGATGCATGGTTTCTCTTAAAAAGGGTAAAAATCATATCTCAGATTCATGCTTCAATCTGGGAACCTTGGTGCCGGCCTGTCTGACTCAAGCTAGCTTACAAGCCCCTTATGGCCTCGACACCAAATGGCTCCCCCCAGGTGTAGTCTTCACACCTAGCTGTGATATCTCTGCAGAAAGGGAAGTTCTTTTGTGTAGGGTCAACCTAAGGAAACCAGCTGTAATTGCGTTATCTGCTGGGCATCTATTGACTGACTTGAACAAAAGGACCCTTTAGTTCTCTGGGTACACAGAAGGAGACGCTCTAAGTAATCAGATTGTAGGTTCTGGGGCCTGTAGCTTCAGGACCCTATGGAAATAAATACTGTTTAATAGACCCATTGATCAATAAGGTATAGTAATATTGATAATATTGGGAGGACGGTTCAATATTCTCGCGGATCATCCGTGACACCTGGTATCACAGCACTAATCCTGAGACTAAAGCTAGAGGTGTCTCCATTGCTTTTCATAAATCCTTGTTCTGTTCTAGATTTCAGGTCCTGTGACAAAGGAAGATTCGCATTTGTCAAGCTAGCAATCCATGGGAGAACGTACACAATTGGTAACATCTATCTGCCAAACTCGGGACAGGGTAAGGCCTTTGCCTCTATAATGTCTGGATTGGACTCCTTCATTGAGGGGGTTCTCCTCCTTGGGGGCAACTTCAATCTGACGCTAAATCCGAAGATAGACACATCCCTGGGCATGTCCTTAGTGCCATACTCGGCAATATCAAGGATACGCAAAATCCTACACAATAGAAGACTGGTAGATGTCTGTAGAATTCTACATCCAAATGACAGAGACTACACATACTTCTCTCCAGCCCACCGCACTTACAGCAGGATTGATTTGTTCGCCATCTCTCACAATGCTTTAATGTTCCAACCTACAGTTACCATTGGCACAGCTTTGTGGTCAGATCATGCACCCATATTCCTTACTCTGGAGCTGCCTGACTTGGTAGCTAGGGAATGGACATGGCGACTTAATGAAACCCTGTTGAGAGATGCTGTGTGCAACAAGGCAATTGAGGATACGATTCAGGATTTTTTGGTGAACCATGCTTCTGACACCACAGCTCCTCCCCTACAGTGGGAAGCACTTAAATGTGTAATACGAGGCACACTCATACAACATGGGTCTAGACTGAAAAAGGAAGGAGAGGCTCATATTAAAAGGTTAACAGAATGCTTATATGACTTAGAATCACTACACAAGCGACTCCTTACCCCTGCTCTCCTGGTGGAACTAACAACAATAAGAGATAATCTTAAAATAGCTATAGATAAACGCTCCACCTTCTATAGGGAAAGATTCCAGAGTTTTCTATATGACAAGGCCAACAAATGTGGAAACGCACTTGCCAAGCTGTTACACCCTAGGCCATCACAAACATATATCCCTGTGATTAAAGACCATAGGGGTCAGTCAATACATCATCCCTCTCACATTGCCAATACCTTTAGGACATACTATGAATCCTTGTATAATATTAGGGGGCAGTTTACGGATATGTCCCAACAAGACCTTGAAAGACGTATATCTACTTACATGTCAGAAACAGCTTTACCAGGGATATCGGCTGAACAGAGTACGGACTTGGATCAGCCTTTCACAGAATCAGAAGTTAAAACAGTAATTTCATCCCTTAAAAGGAAAAAAAGTCCTGGCCCAGATGGTTTCACAGCCATCTTCTTTAAAAGATACCAAGAATCACTGCTCCCCTTTCTTACTAAGATATATAACAGTATATCCCCTACATGTCTCTTCCCTAAACAATCCCTAGAAGCCCACATAGTGGTTATACCTAAACCAAATAAAGATGGAACTATATAAAGTAACTATAGGCCAATATCCTTAATAAATTGTGACATTAAGATCTATTCGAAAATTCTAGCAAATAGACTCAATAACATACTGCCTGAAATTATCAACAAAGACCAGGTAGGATTCATCTTAGGGAGAGAGGCTAGAGACAATACCATACGCACCATTACCCTAATTTCGCAAGCTCAGAAACAAAAGATACCCATGTGCCTGATGTCGGTGGATGCCGAAAAGGGGTTCGATAGGGTACACTGGCAATTTATGCTGGCTTCCCTAAAGCAAGTAGGCATTGGGGAAAGATATGTAGAGATGGTAGCAGCTTTATATTCACATCCAACAGCACGAGTCCGAACTAATGGTATTCTAGCCCCACCATTCGACATACACAATGGAACACGTCAGGGATGCCCCTTGTCTCCTCTCCTATATGTCCTGTCAATGGAACATCTGGCAGAGGCAATCAGGAAGAACCCGAACATTAAGGGAATAGAGACGCCAAAGATGCATCATAAACTTGCACTCTTTTCAGATGACCTCCTACTATATGTAACTTCCCCTCACACCTCCATTCCATCCCTGCTTAAGGAGTTCAATAGATTTAGCCATCTTAGCAACTTTAAGGTGAACATGGATAAGACTGAAATGTTAAATATTTCTATCTCTCAAGAGACGACAGAATCTCTCAAGCACAACTTTTCCTTTAAATGGAAAGCTAATAGCCTATCATATTTAGGCAATCAGGTTCCAGCACAGCTGCACCAGTTATTCCCCTTAAACTACTTACCTTTACAGAAAAGAACCCTTGAAGAATTACAGACATACAAACTTAAAAACCTTTCCTGGTTCGGTCGTATGAATACTGTCAAAATGGACATTTTGCCAAGGTTCTTGTACCTTTTCCAAACTATACCTATTCATATACCTAAAAAATACTTCTTAGAGATCCAAAAGGCCCTCAATAGGTTCATTTGGCACACTAGTAAACCTAGATTGAATAAAAAAGATCTGATTAAACATAAATCCCTTGGGGGGTTTGGATTACTAGATGTTCGCCTATATCATGAAGCCGCGGTACTTGCTAGACTTTTAGATTGGAGACATAAAGGCTTAAAGAAGCTTTGGGTCACTCTGGAACAATCTTTATCGCCTCTCTCTCTCTTCAAGCCATACCCTGGCTAAATATAAATGACAGACCCTCTCAAGAAGAATTCCCATTTCTTGTGAGACATGTTCTTGCGGTCTGGGAGGAATGGATTTGCAAATCCCAAATCACCTTCAGACCAAGTCCTATGACCCCACTTCATGGGAACCCAGCGTTTATTCCGGGCATGACTCCATCATCATTTCTCATCAAAACCACACATAACGATTTAAAGAGAATTAGGGATGTCCTGTCAGGGGGGGTCACTATCCTCTTTTGAAAATCTACGCCAGAACGCAGCAATTAGCATGGCTTCCTGGCTGGGATATGCTCAATTAACTTCCTTTTTTGGAACCACATTCTCCAGAGGAGTGGTGAACCCAATGACAGATTTTGATAGATTATATCTGCAACAAGGCACAATTGAAGGTACCTTGTCCACACTATACTGAGTGCTCCTGGATATATATTGTGGAGAAAGGGCATCATTTTTCAATAGATGGGAATCTGATTTGCAGACCCGGTTCACAGAGGTGGAGGTGGAGAAGATGTGTACGTTCTCCCATGGAACTTCATTGGCGTCACAGGTCAAAGAAAAGAACTATAAAATTCTCTCAAGATGGTACTATTGTCCTACAAAGTACATCAGATGTTCCATACGGTGTCAGATAAGTGCTGGAGATGCGAGAATGATAGGGGTTGCATATTTGGTGGAGCTGTCCGAAAATCTACTCGTTCTGGGAACGTATCCTGCAGATTTATGCCAAGTATTCAAACAGGACGATCCCTAACACTCCACAACTTATCCTTCTATCCCTGATTCCTGGCTCTCTTGCCCAGGTCAAGAAAGGGGTTCTGCGACATTTCCTGTCAGCTGCCAGGATGGTTATCCCCAGACATTGGAAGTCCAGTTCTCCACCCACTTTTCTTGAATGGACGAGAGAGCTAAGATTTATACTGCGTATGGAAGAGTTGATAGCAATTGAACAAGAAAGAGCTGAATCTTTTGCACATAGTTGTGACCCCTTACTCCAGTTTTTGGACTCACCGGAGTATAATGACTTGATAGGAGTGTAATGAATTCTTGTAACACACAAGACCTCTCTCAGTATCTTTAGGTCAGGTCCATTTATATTTATGTTAGCATCCTTCAATGTTGTCCTTCCTTCCACCCCCCTCCTTCCTTAACCCCCTTGTCCCTCCCCATGTTGGTGTTTTACTAAATGGTGATAATTTCCAATGAGATAAACTTATAACCACAAAGATTATATTGAGATTGGCAATCGGTTACATAGGCCATAAGGCTTTAATGGTTTTTGTTAACATGGACACAATGTTGCAAAATGTCTATGTATGTATTCTACACTGCTCAAAAAATAAAGGGAACACAAAAATAACACATCCTAGATCTGAATTAATTAAATAGTCTTCTGAAATACTTTGTTCTTTACATAGTTGAATGTGCTGACAACAAAATCACACAAAAAAAAAAATGAAAATCAAATTTTTCAACCCATGGAGGTCTGGATTTGGACTCACACTCAAAATTAAAGTGGAAAAACACACTACAGGCTGATCCAACTTTGATGTAATGTCCTTAAAACAAGTCAAAATGAGGCTCAGTAGTGAGTGTGGCTCCACGTGCCTGTATGACCTCCCTATAATGCCTGTGCATGCTCCTGATGAGGTGGCGGACGGTCTCCTGAGGGATCTCCTCCCAGACCTGGACTAAAGCATCTGCCAACTCCTGGACAGTCTGGGGTGCAACGTGACGTTGGTGGATAGAGCGAGACATGATGTCCCAGATGTGCTCAATTGGATTCAGGTCTGGGGAACGGGCGGGCCAGTCCATAGCATCAATGCCTTCGTCTTGCAGGAACTGCTGACACACTCCAGCCACATGAGGTCTAGCATTGTCTTGCATTAGGAGGAACCCAGGGCCAACCGCACCAGCATATGGTCTCACAAGGGGTCTGAGGATCTCATCTCGGTACCTAATGGCAGTCAGGCTACCTCTGGTGAGCACATGGAGGGCTGTGCGGCCCTCCAAAGAAATGCCACCCCACACCATTACTGACCCAATGCCAAACCGGTCATGCTGGAGGATGTTGCAGGCAGCAGAACGTTCTCATCGACGTCTCCAGACTCTGTCACGTCTGTCACATGTGCTCAGTGTGAACCTGCTTTCATCTGTGAAGAGCACAGGGCGCCAGTGGCGAATTTGCCAATTTTGGTGTTCTCTGGCAAATGCCAAACGTCCTGCACGGTGTTGGGCTGTAAGCACAACCCCCACCTGTGGACGTCGGGCCCTCATATCACCCTCATGGAGTCTGTTTCTGACCGTTTGAGCAGACACATGCACATTTGTGGCCTGCTGGAGGTCATTTTGCAGGGCTCTGGCAGTGCTCCTCCTGTTCCTCCTTGCACAAAGGCGGAGGTAGTGGTCCTGCTGCTGGGTTGTTGCCCTCCTACGGCCTCCTCCACGTCTCCTGATGTACTGGCCTGTCTCCTGGTAGCGCCTCCATGCTCTGGACACTACGCTGACAGACACAGCAAACCTTCTTGCCACAGCTCGCATTGATGTGCCATCCTGGATAAGCTGCACTACCTGAGCCACTTGTGTGGGTTGTAGACTCCGTCTCATGCTACCACTAGAGTGAAAGCACCGCCAGCATTCAAAAGTGACCAAAACATCAGCCAGGAAGCATAGGAACTGAGAAGCGGTCTGTGGTCACCACCTGCAGAACCACTCCTTTATTGGGGGTGTCTTGCTAATTGCCTATAATTTCCACCTGTTGTCTATCCCATTTGCACAACAGCATGTGAAATTGATTGTCACTCAGTGTTGCTTCCTAAGTGGACAGTTTGATTTCACAGAAGTGTGATTGACTTGGAGTTACATTGTGTTGTTTAAGTGTTCCCTTTATTTTTTTGAGCAGTGTATATATATATATATACAGTACAGACCAAAAGTTTGGACACACCTTCTCATTCAAAGAGTTTTCTTTATTTTCATGACTATGAAGGCATCAAAACTATGAATTAACACATGTGGAATTATATACATAACAAACAAGTGTGAAACAACTGAAAATATGTCATATTCTAGGTTCTTCAAAGTAGCCACCTTTTGCTTTGATTACTGCTTTGCACACTCTTGGCATTCTCTTGATGAGCTTCAAGAGGTAGTCCCCTGAAATGGTCTTCCAACAGTCTTGAAGGAGTTCCCAGAGATGCTTAGCACTTGTTGGCCCTTTTGCCTTCACTCTGCGGTCCAGCTCACCCCAAACCATCTCGATTGGGTTCAGGTCTGGTGACTGTGGAGGCCAGGTCATCTGGCGCAGCACTCTCCTTCATGGTCAAATAGCCCTTACTTTCAAAGTATTCCCAATTTTTCGGCTGACTGACTGACCTTCATTTTTTAAAGTAATGATGGCCACTCGTTTTTCTTTACTTAGCTGCTTTTTTCTTGCCATAATACAAATTCTAACAGTCCATTCAGTAGGACTATCAGCTGTGTATCGACCTGACTTCTCCTCAACGCAACTGATGGTCCCAACCCCATTTATAAGGCAAGAAATCCCACTTATTAAACCCGACAGGGCACACCTGTGAAGTGAAAACCATTTCAGGGGACTACCTCTTGAAGCTCATCAAGAGAATGCCAAGAGTGTGCAAAGCAGTAATCAAAGTAAAAGGTGGCTAATTTGAAGAACCTAGAATATGACATATTTTCAGTTGTTTCACACTTGTTTGTTATGTATATAATTCCACATGTGTTAATTCATAGTTTTGATGCCTTCAGTGTGAATCTACAATTTTCATAGTCATGAAAATAAAGAAAACTCTTTGAATGAGAAGGTGTGTCCAAACTTTTGGTCTGTACTGTATATATATACAAATGCAATGAATGGCAGCACAAACCTTTTAATGTGGAAAGTGGGTGCAAGCTCTAGAAGGAAAAGCATCCCAGAATAATAAAAATGAAAAATAGAGCAGCACTCCGGTATGGTGAAAAAAGAAAACTGTTTATTCACCCAGTAGTGACGTGACGTTTCGGCTCCAACATGAAGCCTTTCTCAAGCAATGTAGCAATGCAAACTGAACATACTTATAGTGTGAGGAAATGACATCATCAAACATAATTAGCATTTAACCCATGCCTATAAAAGTGACATACAAAAAATATATACGTGTACTTGTGTAAACATAGTGAACACAGTGCATAATCATAAAAATGGAGCCGTGATACAATTATATATCATAATTCATTAGAACAATAAATATAAAATTCATATGTATAAAGTGCACATGTGCAATCACCCAGATAACAACTGGTTAAAATGAAAAGCTATTACCACACTTCTACCATGGGGGATGGGCCAGGTCACATGACTGTGGGCATAGATACAGGCACACAGCAACGCAACTTACATAATTCCGATGTAACTCCATTGCCAAAGTTAGCAAAGTTATTCAGATCTACTGTATCTAAATGTAGATTGTTAGAAATACTTTCTGAGGCTAAACAAAGAACAGGCAGACAGTCTTTCAGGTTTAACTGACCTCTGCTCGGTAACTGCACGAGCACTTAACTGTTTTATTGAAGGATAGAAAAACAGGAAGTTACACAAATGCAACACTGCCATCTAGTGACCATATAATATACTAAGCATATAGCAATGACATACAGTGGTTGTTGCTTATACAATACAAACCTTGTATGCTAACACCCCCACTCAACAACTACTATCTATGTCAGTCACATTTCTGATCTAAGATCCTCAAATCTGTTTCTAGCAAGTGGCTTTGTCAGAGCATCAGCAATCATTTTTTCAGACTCATAATGTTTACCGTGAGGGAGCTCTAAAAGTGTCCATGTCTGGAGATCATTGAGTGATGTCATTTCTTCATCAGCAGCTTTATTCCACATTTGTTTCTCATGCATTGGCAGTTTTTGCATCTCTTTCCATGAACCTGGTTCAGTTTGAACGGCTCTGCGAGCTATGTAAGATAAACTTTCAGCAGGAACACCTTTACTGGTTCTGGTTGATCTTCTGACTGAAGGTATCTCTGGTTCAGTTTCAGCTTTTGATTTTTCTTCAGTAATTTCTATTTCTGTGTCACTTTCCTTATCCTCTTGAGTGACTGATGTTGATTCTTTTTCAGTTTGAATAGTTTGTGTCAGTTGTTCAAACTTTAAACACACAGAACTTTCATCAATAATCACACTTCTGCTGACTGTTACCTTGTTTGTGTCTTGATGTAAAATCCTGTATCCTTTTTGAGATTCACTGTAACCCACAAGTACTCCTTCTTTTGCACATACATCCCATTTTGTACGTTTTTCTTTTGGAATGTGTACATAGGCTTTACTTCCAAAAATTCTGATGTGTCTTAAATCTGGTTTCTTTTTGTTTCACAGTTCATATGGAGTTTTTGTTGTTGTTTTTCCTGGCAAACGATTTTGAAGATAACATGCAGTCATGATAGCTTCTCCCCAGTATGTAGTTGGCATATCGGCATCAAATGGCATGCTCCTCCCACTTTCACACAGTGTGCGGTTCATTCTCTCTGCAATTCCATTTTGCTCTGGGTTATATGGAACAGTTGTTTGGAACATTATTCCATGTTTCCATGTTTCCTCATATGGATCTTTCTAGTGATATCTGGAGAGATAGGACAGTATAGAAAACCATCTCCTATTCCCACTGATTTCATGAGTTGTCCATTAGCTGTAGTTATCCTTTCTGTTCTGCTTTCATCAAGCTGAGTGAAGAAATGTCGGTCATTTGTCATGTGGCTTGTAGCACACACCATACTTGCACAGAGGTGACACCATTTTTGGATCCGAATGCATACTCCTTTGTTTCTAGGACATTCTTAGCTTGTTGCAATCCACTTTGTTTTTGCATTCTAGCTTTCCAGATTCTACAATCTGCCTTTAGGTGTCCTGGTTTTTTGCACACAAAGCATTCCCGCTTTTCTAGCTGCACATTACTGCTTTTATTTTTGTATTTTATCTTTAAAGCAGTCTCTGAACACACACTTGCATTACTCATGCTTTCTGTTTTGCGCTTGTATTCATCCACAAGCTTGCCTTTAACATATTCCAGTGTCAGTTCATCATCTGGGCGTGCATCCAGAGCTGTGACAAGTGTCTTATAACTTTCAGGAAGTCCACTTAACAATAACGCTGCAACATGGAAATCTTTTATATCTTCTCCAATCCCTCTCAGTCTCTCCACCATTTCTAAGGTCTGTTTTATGTAGTCCTGCATGTCCTGGTCTTTCTGTAGCTTAGTCTGATACAGCTTTCTGATTAAATACAGTTTATTGCTGAGATTAACTCTTTTATGCACTTTTTGTGATCCTTCCCACATGTCTTTAGCAGTTTGACAGTTACATATATGTATGATTTGATCATCGTCTATGCACAGAGAGATTGTGCTCTGAGCTTTCTGATCTCTGTCTAACCACTCTTCTGTGGGCTGTACAGGTCTGGGTTCATTTATACATTTCCATGTACCTTCTCTTATAAGCAGCATTTTCATCTTAAATTTCCAGGATTGGTAGTTCTGATTTGTCAGATTTGCGATGGAGAACTTTGCTGAGGGGATGGTGGCAGCCATTTCTGCTGTTTGCCTTTCTGTTGATGTCTCCTGCACTCAATTGCTTTAGCTCACTGTATCTGGTTTTATCCAGAGGTAATCTGTGTTATATACAGTGCTTCTGTAGCATGTCCTGGGCCCATAACCTGTTAGATATACTTTCTGAGGCTAAACAAAGAATACGCAGACAGTCTTTCAGGTTTAACTGACCTCTGCTCGGTAACTGCACGAGCACTTAACTGTTTTATTGAAGGATAGAAAAACAGGAAGTTACACAAATGCAACACTGCCATCTAGTGATCATATAATATACTAGGCATATAGCAATGACATACAGTGGTTGTTGCTTATACAATACAAACCTTGTATGTATGCTAACATAGATGCCTTCAGACATAGAGTTGAGCGAACAACTGGATGTTCGGGTTCGAGAAGTTCGGCCGAACTTCCCGGAAATGTTCGGGTTCGGAATCCGAACCCGACCCGATCTTCGTCCCGAACCCCATTGAAGTCAATGGGGACCCGAACTTTTCAGCACTAAAAAGGCTGTAAAACAGCCCAGGAAAGGGCTAGACTGCTGCAAAAGGCAGCAAAATGTAGTTAAATCCACTGCAAACAAATGTGGATAGGGAAATGAATTAAAATAAAAATAAAATTAAATAAAAATTAACCAATATCAATTGGAGAGAGGTCCCATAGCAGAGAATCAGGCTTCATGTCAGCAGAGAATCAGTCTTCATGTCATAGCAGAGAATCAGGCTTCACGTCAGCCAAAACTGGAACAGTCCATTGTCATATATTTAGACCTCGGCACCCAGACAGAGGAGAGAGGTCCCATAAAAGAGATTAAGGCTTCATGTCAGCAGAGAATCAGTCTTCATGTCCTAGCAGAGAATCAGGCTTCACGTCAGCCAAAACTGAACAGTCCATTGTCATATATTTAGGCCCCGGGACCCAGACAGAGGAGAGAGGTCCCATAACAGAGAATCAGGCTTCATGTCATAGCAGAGAATCAGGCTTCATGTCATAGCAGAGAATCAGGCTTCACGTCAGCCCAAACTGGAACAGTCCATTGTCATATATTTAGGCCCCGGCACCCAGACAGAGGAGAGAGCTCCCATAACAGAGATTCAAGCTTCATGTCAGCAGAGAATCAGTCTTCATGTCATAGCAGACAATCAGGCTTCACTTCAGCCAAAACTGGAACAGTCCATTGTCAGATATTTAGGCCCCGGCACCCAGAAAGAGGAGAGAGGTCCCATAGCAGAGATTCAGTCTTCATGCCATAGCAGAGAATCATGCTTCACGTCACCCAAAACTGGAACAGTCCATTGTCAGATATTTTGGCCCCGGCACCCAGACAGAGGAGAGAGGTCCCATAGCAGAGATTCAGTCTTCATGTCATAGCAGAGAATCAGGCTTCACGTCAGCCAAAACTAGAACAGTCCATTGTCAGATATTTTGGCCCCGGCACCCAGACAGAGGAGAGAGGTCCCATAGCAGAGATTCAGTCTTCATGTCATAGCAGTGAATCATGCTTCACGTCACCCAACACTGGAACAGGCCACTGTCAGATATTTTTAGGCCCCGGCACCCAGACAGAGGAGAGGTTCATTCAACTTTGGGTTGCCCCGCAATATAATGGTAAAATGAAAATAAAAATAGGATTGAATGAGGAAGTCCCCTGGAGTACAATAATATATGGTTAAGGGGAGGTAGTTAATGTCTAATCTGCACAAGGGATGGACAGGTCCTGTGGGATCCATGCCTGGTTCATTTTTATGAACGTCAGCTTGTCCACATTGGCTGTAGACAGGCGGCTGCGTTTGTCTGTAATGACGCCCCCTGCCATGCTGAATATACGTTCAGACAAAACGCTGGCCGCCGGGCAGGCCAGCACCTCCAAGGCATAAAAGGCTAGCTCTGGCCACATGGACAATTTGGAGACCCAGAAGTTGAATGGGGCCGAACCATCAGTCAGTACGTGGAGGGGTGTGCACACGTACTGTTCCACCATGTTAGTGAAATGTTGCCTCCTGCTAACACGTTCCGTATCAGGTGGTGGTGCAGTTAGCTGTGGCGTGGTGACAAAACTTTTCCACATCTCTGCCATGCTAACCCTGCCCTCAGAGGAGCTGGCCGTGACACAGCTGCGTTGGCAACCTCTTGCTCCTCCTCTGCCTTCGCCTTGGGCTTCCACTTGTTCCCCTGTGACATTTGGGAATGCTCTCAGTAGCACGTCTACCAACGTGCGCTTGTACTCGCGCATCTTCCTATCACGCTCCAGTGCAGGAGGTAAGGTGGGCACATTGTCTTTGTACCGGGGATCCAGCAGGGTGGCAACCCAGTAGTCCGCACACGTTAAAATGTGGGCAACTCTGCTGTCGTTGCGCAGGCACTGCAGCATGTAGTCGCTCATGTGTGCCAGGCTGCCCAGAGGTAAGGACAAGCTGTCCTCTGTGGGAGGCGTATCGTCATCGTCCTGCGTTTCCCCCCAGCCACGCACCAGTGATGGGCCCGAGCTGCGTTGGGTGCCACCCCGCTGTGAACATGCTTCATCCTCATCCTCCTCTACTTCCTCCTCATCCTCGTCCTCTTCGTCCTCCAGTAGTGGGCCCTGGCTGGCCACATTTGTACCTGGCCTCTGCTGTTGCAAAAAACCTCCCTCTGAGTCACTTCTAAGAGACTGGCCTGAAAGTGCTAAAAATTACCCCTCTTCCTCCTCCTCCTCCTCCTGGGCCACCTCCTCTTCCATCATCGCCCTAAGTGTTTTCTCAAGGAGACATAGAAGTTGTATTGTAACGCTGATAACGGCGTCATCGCCACTGGCCATGTTGGTGGAGTACTCAAAACAGCGCAACAGGGCACACAGGTCTCGCATGGAGGCCCAGTCATTGGTGGTGAAGTGGTGCTGTTCCGCAGTGCGACTGACCCGTGCGTGCTGCAGCTGAAACTCCACTATGGCCTGCTGCTGCTCGCACAGTCTATCCAGCATGTGCAAGGTGGAGTTCCACCTGGTGGGCACGTCGCATATGAGGCGGTGAGCGGGAAGGCCGAAGTTACGCTGTAGCGCAGACAGGCGAGCAGCGGCAGGATGTGAACGCCGGAAGCGCGAACAGACGGCCCGCACTTTATGCAGCAGCTCTGAGATGTCGGGGTAGTTGTGAATAAACTTCTGCACCACCAAATTTAGCACATGCGCCAGGCAAGGGATGTGCGTCAAACCGGCTAGTCCCAGAGCTGCAACGAGATTGAGGCTCACCGGCAGCAACCAAACTGTGCGGTGTGGGGCCTGTCCCCCAAACATATGAGTTTCAGAATGGCCTGCTGACGTTTACCCCGGGCTGTGCTGAAGTTGGTGGTGAAGGTGTGTGGCTGACTGGATGAGCAGGTGGAAGAATAGGAGGAGGAAGCCGAGTAGGAGGAGGAGGCAACAGGAGGCAAAGAATTTTGCCCTGCGATCCTTGGCGGCGGAAGGACGTGCGCCAAACAGCTCTTCACCTGGGGCCCAGCCGCCACTACATTTACCCAGTGTGCAGTTAGGGAGATATAGCGTCCCTGGCCGTGCTTACTGGTCCACGTATCTGTGGTTAGGTGGACCTTGCCACAGATGGCGTTGCGCAGTGCACACTCGATTTTATCGGATACTTGTTTGTGCAGGGAAGGCACGGCTCTCTTGGAGAAGTAGTGTTGGCTGGGAACAACATACTGTGGGACAGCAAGCGACATGAGCTGTTTGAAGCTGTCTGTGTCCACCAGCCTGAATGACAGCATTTCATAGGCCAGTAGTTTAGAAATGCTGGCATTCAGGGCCAGGGATTGAGGGTGGCTAGGTGGGAATTTACGCTTTCTCTCAAATGTTTGTGAGATGGAGAGCTGAACGCTGCCGTGTGACATGGTTGAGATGCTTCGTGACGGAGGTGGTGGTGTTGGTGCTACATCCTCTGTTTGCTGGGCGGCAGGTGCCAACGTTCCTCCAGAGGCGGAGGAAGAGGCCGAGGCGGCGGCAGCAGCAGAAGAGGTAGCAGGGGGAGCCTGAGTGAGTTCCTTGTTTTTAAGGTGTTTACTCCACTGCAGTTCATGCTTTGCATGCAGGTGCCTGGTCATGCAGGTTGTGCTAAGGTTCAGAACGTTAATGCCTCGCTTCAGGCTCTGATGGCACAGCGTGCAAACCACTCGGGTCTTGTCGTCAGCACATTGTTTGAAGAACTGCCACGCCAGGGAACTCCTTGAAGCTGCCTTTGGGGTGCTCGGTCCCAGATGGCGGTGGCCAGTAGCAGACGGACTCTCTTGGCGGCGGGTGTTCTGCTTTTGCCCACTGCTCCCTCTTTTGCTACGCTGTTGGCTCGGTCTCACCACTGCCTCTTCCTCCGAATTCTGAAAGTCAGTGGCACGACCTTCATTCAATGTGGGGTCTAGGACCTCATCGTCCCCTGCATCGTCTTCCACCCAGTCTTCCTCCCTGACCTCCTGTTCAGTCTGCACACTGCAGAAAGACGCAGCAGTTGGCACCTGTGTTTCGTCATCATCAGAGACGTGCTGAGGTGGTATTCCCATGTCCTCATCATCAGGAAACATAAGTGGTTGTGCGTTAGTGCATTCTATCTCTTCCACCCCTGGGGAAGGGCTAGGTGGATGCGCTTGGGAAACCCTGCCAGCAGAGTCTTCAAACAGCATAAGAGACTGCTGCATAACTTGAGGCTCAGACAGTTTCCCTGATATGCATGGGGGTGATGTGACAGACTGATGGGCTTGGTTTTCAGGCGCCATCTGTGCGCTTTCTGCAGAAGACTGGGTGGGAGATAATGTGAACGTGCTGGATCCACTGTCGGCCACCCAATTGACTAATGCCTGTACCTGCTCAGGCCTTACCATCCTTAGAACGGCATTGGGCCCCACCAAATATCGCTGTAAATTCTGGCTGCTACTGGGACCTGAGGTAGTTTGTTCACTAGGACGTGTGGCTGTGGCAGAACGGCCACGTCCTCTCCCAGCACCAGAGGGTCCACTAACACCACCACGACCATGTCCGCGTCCGCGTCCCTTACTAGATGTTTTCCTCATTGTTACCGTTCACCACAATAAGAAAAAAATTATTTGGCCCAATGTATTGAATTCAAATTCAGGCCTTTTTTTACAGGCACCTAACACTATCTGACTATCTATTTAGGTACCGTATTACACTAATACAGGCACAGCAATAAACACAGATTTAGCTGAATATAAATTTTAGGCCTATTATTTAGGCGCTGGGTGACAGGTATACGTTTACGGACAGAATTAAACTTGGAAATGCACGGTAGTGTGTGAAGTTATTGAGGATGACCCTATCCGCACCTTAAATCTAATATACCCTTTTATGGATCGATTTAAACTTGGCCTGATACAGCAGGAAAAAATTATTTAGGCAATTGCTAAGTTGGGAATTGTATTCAACCCAGAACAAAAACTGTGCTTTGGCGGACACTAAATGAATTGACCAGCCTCAGCAATAAACACAGATTTAGCTGAATATAAATTTTAGGCCTATTATTTAGCCGCTGGGTGACAGGTATACGTTTACGGACAGAATTAAACTTGGAAATGCACGGTAGCGTGTGAAGTTATTGAGGATGACACTATCTGCACCTTAAATCTAATATACCCTTTTATGGATCGATTTAAACTTGGCCTGATACAGCAGAAAAAAATTATTTAGGGAATTGCTAAGTTGGGAATTGTATTCAACCCAGAACAAAAACTGTGCTTCGGCAGACAGCAGACAGTATTACAATTGGCTAGCCACAGCTGAAACACCAGATTTAGGGTACTGCTATTTTGGCAATTGTATTTTACCCCTCAATAAAATAGCAAGCACAGCCAAGCCCCTGATGTAGGATATAGCAAAAAAAAAAAAACACTATTGATGGTTAAATGGACCTGGTGGCAGCTTGTGGTGGCCGTCGATCACCCAAGAAAAAAGTGACATAAAAATGCTCTGGGCAGCCTAAAAACAGTGAGCAATTAAATAGCAGCAGTTCAATGATCCACAGCTGTAGATCGATCACTGAATTAAGTGTTTTTGCTGAGTTAATCACTGCCTAATCTCGCCCTAACAGCAGCTGCAACCTCTCCCTACACTGATCAGAGCAGAGTGACGTGCGGCGCTACGTGACTCCAGCTTAAATAGAGGCTGGGTCACATGCTGCACTGGCCAATCACAGCCATGCCAATAGTAGGCATGGCTGTGATGGCCTCTTGGGGCAAGTAGTATGACGCTTGTTGATTGGCTGCTTTGCAGCCTTTCAAAAAGCGCCAAGAAAGCACCGAACACCGAACCCGAACCCAGACTTTTACAAAAATGTTCGGGTTCGGGTCCGTGTCACGGACACCTTAAAATTCGGTACGAACCCGAACTATACAGTTCGGGTTCGCTCATCCCTAGTCAGACACCATCAGTTGACACATATATAGGGGACATCACATGGGCAAAGCCAACACAACAGCTCTCTAAGCACTTTACGGATCTCAAACACAAAGAAAGAGACCTTAAGTAAATAACAGAGTAAAAATTACATTTCTACCAATCACAGGATAGAGCATAGAGTGGACCTAAAGTGGGTCAGGGCAAGCTACCGACCAAATACCTGCCCTAAATTGAAATCGACATTGAGGCCATGTGGTTTCATAGAATTTAGGGTAAAAATCCAAAGGATTTCCTTCTTCTTTCGGAGTGCAATCCTGTTGCCACCCCTCCTGGGCATGGGTACATAATCTACAATCCAACACTTAAAGGGGTTGTCCGGGATTGGGAAGATTGGAGAATGTGTACAACATTGCCCTAAATGTTACAATCGTGCCTGTCCTACCTTTACCCGACATCCGGTCCGGTGACGTCATCGGGCAGGGCGTTTTATTATGAATGAAAGAGGCAGAGCACTGAATATTAATTAGGGGGCGGAGTCAGGGCGGAGATGAAACCTCGTGATGCCGCGCTGTGCTGGGAACCACAGTGCAGTGCGGCAGGAAGGTAGGAAAAAATAAACATAGGTGTAAACAAAGCGTGGGGGGACCGTATGAGCCATATAGAAAAAGTGAAAATACTTAAAAACATATGGGGGGACCTTGATTCAGCTGTTAATAGGGAGTACACTAAAAGAATTTTTTTTTTTTTATCCCGGACAACCCCTTTAAGGTCTCTTTCTTTGTGTTTGAGATCCGTAAAGTGCTTAGAGAGCTGTTGTGTTGGCTTTGCCCATGTGATGTCCCCTATATATGTGTCAACTGTTGGTGTCTGACGGCATCTACATTTAGACACAGTAGATCTGAATAGTAACGATTCGTCTGTTGTATGCATGTACATCCTATTGGTCAATGGTTGGCACGGGTCATGACGCGGCTTTATATGCGTCTGACCTGGCTTTACCTTTTCCAAGATGGTGACTTAGGAGTGCAGGAGTATTGGGCACTTGCAGGCATTAAACTATCACGAGGCTTTGTTATGACACGGATAGGACGTGACTACCTAGCCATGTACGTACTTTGCTTTCGGATGACGCAAATGCGTCCGGGTCTTTCGCGCATGCGCACTTGACCGTACACGTTGTCTTTCTGATGACGTGTTCATCGGACGCATGCGCATCCAGGATTCTAAGACGCTAACTTTGGCAATGGAGTTACATCGGGAATATGTAAGTTGCGTTGCTGTGTGCCTGTTTCCATGCCCACAGTCATGTGACCTGGCCCATCCCCCATGGTAGAAGTGTGGTAATAGCTTATTATTTTAACCAGTTGTTATCTGGGTGATTGCACATGTGCACTTTATACATATGAATTTTATATTTATTGTTCTAATGAATTATGATATATAATTGTATCACGGCTCCATTTTTATGATTATGAACTGTGTTCACCAAGTTTACACAAGTACACGTATATATTTTTTGTATGTCACTTGTATAGGCATGGGTTAAATGCTAATTATGTTTGATGATGTCATTTCCAGACACTATAAGTATGTTCAGTTTTCATTGCTACATTGCTTGAGAAAGGCTTCATGAGCCGAAACGTCGCGTCACTACTGGGTGAATAAACAGTTTTCTTTTTTCACCATACCGGAGTGCTGCTCTATTTTTCATTTTTATATATATATGTATGTGTCTACCTATTGAATCACTGATCATATCATTATTAGAGTTGAGCGCATATCATTATTAGAGTTGAGCGGACACCTGGATGTTCGGGTTCGGCCGAACTTCACAAAAAAGTTCAAGTTCGGGACCCGAGCTTGACCCCGAACCCAAACTCCATTGAAGTCAATGGGGACCTGAACTTTTGAGCACTAAAATGGCTGTAAAAATGTCATGGAAAGGGCTAGAGGGCTGCAAATGGCATCAAAATGTGGTTAACAGCATGGCAAGTGTGGATAAGGAAATGACTTTAAATAACATAAAATACATAAAAAAAATAAAATCTTGATCTAGGAGGACGAGGTCCATATGGAGTAGGAGGTTGAGGAGGCGGTGGATGTGGCGATGTAGGTGGAAGCGGCGGTGGAGGAGAAGGAGGAGGTAGCCTACACTGCTTTTGGTTTTAAATTTTATTTTTAACCTCTTAAGGACACATGACGTACCGGTACGTCATGATCTCCTGGTACTTAAGGACACATGACGTACCGGTACGTCATGTGTTGTTCCGATCACTGCCGCCCGGTCGGCAGTGATCGGAACGAGGTGCCTGCTCAAATCATTGAGCAGGCACCTAGGCTAAATTCGCGGGGGGGGTCCTGTGACCCCCCCATGTCGGCAATCGCATCATACCGCAGGTCAATTCAGACCTGCGGTTTGATGCGCTTTTTGCAGTTTCTGATTTCCGCGGTCCCTGACCGCGGGGATCCAAAACTTTATAATGCCAAAAATATATATGTCTCACCCCCCCCCCCCTGCACCCCTGAATAATTTTATGGCGGCGGGAGGGGAGGGTTGCAGGCGGTGCGGGAGGTAATAAAAGTGATCAAAAAAGTCGCATGTACGCCAAAATTGTAACAATCAAACCGTCATCTCATCCCGCAAAAATCATACCCTACCCAAGATAATCGCCCCAAAACTGAAAAAACTATGGCTCTTAGACTGTGGAAAAACTAAAACATGATTTTTTTTGTTTCAAAAATTAAATCATTGTGTAAAACTTACATAAATTAAAAAAGTATACATATTAGGTATCTCCGCATCCGGATCGAACGGCTCTATAAAAATATCACATGATCTAACCCCTCAGGTGACCACCGTAAAAAAATACAAATAAAAACGGTGTAAAAAATGCAATTTTTTGTCATCTTACAACTCAAAAAGAGTAATAGCAAGCGATCAAAAAGTCATATGCACCCCAAAATAGTGCCAATCAAACCGTCATCTCATCCCGCAAAAAATGAGACCCTACTTAAGATAATCTCCCAAAAACTGAAAAAAATATGGCTCTTAGACTATGGAGGCACTAAAACATTTTTTTTTGTTTACAAAATGAAATCATTGTGTAAAACTTACAGAAATAAAAAAAAAGCATACATATTAGGTAGAGTTGAGCGAACACCTGGATGTTCGGGTTCGACGAGTTCGGCCGAACTTTCGAAAAATGTTCGGGTTCGGGATCCGAACTCGACCCGAACTTCATCCCGAACCCGAACCCCATAGAAGTCAATGGGGACCCGAACTTTTGGGCACTAAAAAGGCTGTAAAACACACCCGGAAAGGGCTAGAGGGCTGCAAAAGGCAGCAAAATGTAGTTAAATCCCCTGCAAACAAATGTAGATAGGGAAATGATGAGTTAACATAAAATAAATAAAAATTAAACAATATTAATTGGAGTGAGGTCCCATAGCACAGAATCAGGCTTCAAGTCACCCACCAATGGAGAAGGTCACTTACTATTATTTTGACCACAGCACCCAGACAAAGGAGAGAGGTCCCACAGCAGAGAACCAGGCATCATATCACCCACCACAGGAGTAGGCCACCATTTAGTTACTTTGACCCCTACACCCAAACGGAGGAGAGAGGTTACACCGCAGAGAATCAGGCATTTAGATCACCCACCACAGGAGTAGGCCACCATTGAATCAGACCCCGGCAACCATGTCAGATGGCACAAGCATAAGCTTTATATCAATCAGCACAGGAGAAGGCGACTTTGACAGACTTTGACCCCTACACCCGGACGGAGGAGAGAGGTTTCAAAGCAGAGAATCAGGCATTTAGATCACCCACCACAGGAGTAGGCCCCAATTTAATGGGACCCCGGCAACCATGTCAGATGGCACAACCATCAGCTTCATATCAATCAGCACAGGAGAAGGCGACTTTGAAAGACTTTGACCCCTACACCCAGACGGAGGAGAGAGGTTTCACAGCAGAGAATCAGGCATTTAGATCACCCACCACAGGAGTAGGCCCCCATTGAATCAGACCCTGGCAACCATGTCAGATGGCACAACCATCAGCTTTATATCAATCAGCACAGGAGAAGGCGACTTTGAAAGACTTTGACCCCTACACCCAGATGGAGGAGAGAGGTTTCACAGCAGAGAATCAGGCATCATATCAACCACCACAGGAGAAGCCACCATTTAGTTACTTTGACCCCTGCACCCAGGAAGAGGAGAGAGGCACCACAGCACATATTCTGGCATCATATCAGCCACCACAGGAGAAGCCACCATTGAGTTACTTTGACCCCCGCACCCAGGAAGAGGAGAGAGGCACCACAGCACATATTCTGGCATCATATCAGCCACCACAGGAGAAGCCACCATTGAGTTACTTTGACCCCCGCACCCAGGAAGAGGAGAGAGGCACCACAGCACATATTCTGGCATCATATCAGCCACCACAGGAGAAGCCACCATTGAGTTACTTTGACCCCTGCACCCAGGAAGAGGAGAGAGGCCCCACAGCACATATTCTGGCATCATATCAGCCACCACAGGAGAAGCCACCATTTAGTTACTTTGACCCCTTCACCCAAACAGAGGAGAGAGGTTCCACATCAGAGAATCAGGCATCATATCAACCACCACAGGAGTAGGCCACAATTTAATGGGACCCCGGCAACCATGTCAGATGGCACAACCATCAGCTTCATATCAATCAGCACAGGAGAAGGCGACTTTGAAAGACTTTGACCCCTACACCCAGACGGAGGAGAGAGGTTTCACAGCAGAGAATCAGGCATTTAGATCACCCACCACAGGAGTAGGCCCCCATTGAATCAGACCCTGGCAACCATGTCAGATGGCACAACCATCAGCTTTATATCAATCAGCACAGGAGAAGCCACCATTGAGTTACTTTGACCCCTGCACCCAGGAAGAGGAGAGAGGCCCCACAGCACATATTCTGGCATCATATCAGCCACCACAGGAGAAGCCACCATTTAGTTACTTTGACCCCTGCACCCAGGAAGAGGAGAGAGGCACCACAGCACATATTCTGGCATCATATCAGCCACCACAGGAGAAGCCACCATTTAGTTACTTTCACCCCTGCACCCAGGAAGAGGAGAGAGGCACCACAGCACATATTCTGGCATCATATCAGCCACCACAGGAGAAGCCACCATTGAGTTACTTTGACCCCTGCACCCAGGAAGAGGAGAGAGGCCCCACAGCACATATTCTGGCATCATATCAGCCACCACAGGAGAAGCCACCATTTAGTTACTTTGACCCCTGCACCCAGGAAGAGGAGAGAGGCACCACAGCACATATTCTGGCATCATATCAGCCACCACAGGAGAAGCCACCATTTAGTTACTTTGACCCCTTCACCCAAACAGAGGAGAGAGGTTCCACATCAGAGAATCAGGCATCATATCAACCACCACAGGAGTAGGCCACAATTTAGTTTATTTGACCCCTGCACCCAGGAAGAGGAGAGAGGCCCCACAGCACATATTCTGGCATCATATCACACACCACAGGAGAAGGCCTCTTTCAGTGATTTAGGCCTTTGGACCCAGACAGAGGAGAGAGGTCAGAGATTAGCTTCATATCCCCCAGCACAGCAGAAGACCGCTTTATTTGACTTAGGCCTCAGCACCCAGACAGAAGACAGAGGTAGCATGGCAGAGGTTATGGCTTCATGTCACCCGTTAGTTTAACCGGGCACTTTCATCTGGTTAGACCCCGGCGCCCAGACAGAGAAGAGTTTCATTCAACTGTGGGTTTCATAAAATTTGTATCAAATAAAGAAGTGGCCCGTAGCACAACAAGACATGTTTTAGGCAGTTAATAAGGACTACTCTGCACAAGGGAGGGACAGGTCCTGTGGGATCCATGCCTGGTTCATCTTTATGAAGGTCAGCTTGTCCACGTTGGCTGTGGACAGGCGGCTGCGCTTGTCAGTAATGACGCCCCCTGCCGTGCTGAATACGCGTTCAGATAAAACGCTGGCCGCCGGGCAGGAAAGCACCTCCAAGGCATAACATGCTAACTCTGGCCACGTGGACAATTTCGAAACCCAGTAGTTGAATGGGGCCGAACCATCCGTCAGGATGTGGAGGGGTGTGCAGACATACTGTTCAACCATGTTAGTGAAATGCTGCCTCCTGCTAACACGTTCCGTATCAGGTGTCGGTGCAGATAGCTGTGGCGTGGAGACAAAACTTTTCCACATTTCTGCCATGCTAACCCTGCCCTCAGATGAGCTGGCCGTGACACAGCTGCGTTGGCGACCTCTTGCCACTCCTCTGCCTTCACCTTCCACCTGTTCCCCTGTGACATGTGGGAATGCTCTCAAGAGCGCCTCTATCAGCGTGCGCTTGTACTCGCGCATCTTACGGTCGCGCTCCAATTCAGGAATTAAAGTGGGCACATTGTCTTTATACCGGGGATCCAGCAGGGTGGCCACCCAGTAGTCTGCACACGTTAAAACGTGGGCAACTCTGCTGTCGTTGCGCAGGCATTGGAGCATATATTCGCTCATGTGGGCCAGGCTACCCATGGGTAAGGACAAGCTGTCCTCTGTGGGAGGCGTATCGTCATCGTCCACCGTATCCCCCCAGCCACGCACCAGTGATGGGCCTGGGCTGCCACCCCGCTGTGAACTTGCGTCATCCTCGTCCCCCTCCACCTCCTCCTCCTCATCCTCCTCGTCCTCCAGTACAGTGCCTTGGCTGGCGACTTGTGAACCTGTCCTCTGCTGCTTAAACAAACCTCCCTCTGAGCCACTTCGAACAGACTGGCCCGAAAGTGTTAGAAACGAGCCCTCATCCTCCTCCTCCTCCTCCACCTGGGCCACCTCCTCTAACATCATTGCCCTAAGTGTTTTCTCAAGGAGACATAGAAGTGGTATTGTAACGCTGATAACAGTGTCATCGCCACTGGCCATGTTGGTGGAGTACTCGAAACAGCGCAGCAGGGCACACAGGTCTCGCATGGAGGCCCAATCATTGGTGGTGAAGTGGTGCTGTTCGGCAGTACGACTGACGCGAGCGTGCTGCAGCTGAAACTCCACTATGGCCTGCTGCTGCTCGCACAGTCTCTCCAGCATGTGCAAGGTGGAGTTCCACCGGGTGGGCACGTCGCATATGAGGCGGTGAGCGGGAAGGCCGAAGTTCCGCTGTAGCGCAGACAGGCGAGCAGCGGCAGGATGTAAACGGCGGAAGCGCGCACAGACGGCCCGCACTTTATGCAGCAGCTCTGACATGTTGGGGTAGTGGTGAATGAACCTCTGCACCACCAAGTTCAGCACATGCGCCAGGCAAGGGATGTGCGTCAAACCGGCTAGTCCCAGAGCTGCCACGAGATTTCGACCATTTTCGCATACCACCAGGCCTGGCTTGAGGCCCACCGGCAGAAACCACTCGTCGGTCTGTTGTTCAATACCCCGCCACAACTCCTTTGCGCTGTGGGGCCTGTCCCCCAAACATATGAGTTTCAGAATGGCCTGCTGACGTTTACCCCGGGCTGTGCTGAAGTTGGTGGTGAAGGTGTGTGGCTGACCGGATGAGCTGGTGGAAGCAGTGGAGGAGGAAGCCGAGTAGGAGGAGGAGGCTACAGGAGGCAGAGAATGATGCCCTGCGATCCTAGGGGGCGGAAGGACGTGCGCCAAGGAACTGTCCGCCGGGGGCCCAGCCGCCACTACATTCATCCAGTGTGCAGTTAGTGAGATATAGCGTCCCTGGCCGTGCTTACTGGTCCACGTATCTGTGGTTAGGTGGACCTTGCCACAAATGGCGTTGCGCAGTGCACACTTGATTTTATCGGACACTTGCATGTGCAGGGAAGGCACGGCTGTCTTGGAGAAGTAGTGGCGGCTGGGAACCACATACTGCGGGACAGCCATGGCCATCAGCTGTTTGAAGCTGTCTGTGTCCACCAGCCGGAATGACAGCATTTCAAAGGCCAGCAGTTTAGAAATGCTGGCGTTCAAGCCAAGGGCTCGAGGGTGACTCGGGGGGAATTTGCGCTTCCTCTCTAAGGTTTGAGATATTGAGAGCTGAACGCTGCTGTGTGATATAGTGGAGACGCTAGTTGACGGTGGCGGTGGTGGTGGTGTCGGTGGCACATCCTCTGTTTGCTGCTCGGCAGGTGGCAACATTCCTCTCGAGGCGGAAGCCGAGGCAGCAGCGGTAGAGGGAGCAGGGGGAGCCTCAGCGAGTGCCTGGTTTTTAAGGTGTGTACCCCACTGCAGTTCATGCTTTGCATGTAGATGCCTGGTCATGCAGGTTGTGCTGAGGTTCAGAACGTTAATGCCTCGCCTCAGGCTCTGATGGCAGAGCGTGCAAGTCACTCGGGTCTTGTCGGTAGGACATTGTTTAAAGAAGTGCCATGCCAGGGAACTCTTTGAAGCTGCCTTTGTGGGGCTGGGTCCCTGTTGGCGATGTCCAGTAGCAGGCGAACTCTGGGGGCGGCGGCTCGTCTGCTTTGGCCCCCTGCTCCCTCTTTGGCTTCGCTGTTGTCTCGGTCTCACCACTACCTCTTCCTCTGAACTGTGAAAGTCATCGCCACGACCTTCAGTCCATGTGGGGTCTAAGACCTCATCGTCCTCTGCATCGTCTTCCACCCAGTCTCCCTCCCTGACCTCCTCCTGTTCAGTCTGCACACTGCAAAAAGACGCGGCAGTGGGCACCTGTGTTTCGTCATCATCAGAGAGTCGGTGACTCTGCTGTGGTGGTATTCCCATGTCCTCTTCATCTGGAGACATAAGTGGTTGTGCGTCAGTGCATGGTATGTCTTCCTCCACTGGGGAAGGGCTAGGTGGACGCCCCTGGGAAACCCTGGAAGCAGAGTCTTCAAACAGAAGAAGAGACTGCTGCATAACTTGTGGCTCAGACCGTTTCCCTGATATGCTTGGGGGTGATGTGACAGACTGATGGGCTTGGTTTTCAGGTGCCACCTGTGCGCTTTCCGCAGAAGACTGGGTGGAAGACCATGTGGTGAACGTGCTGGAAGCACTGTCGGCCACCCAATCGATTAATGCCTGTACCTGCTCAGGCCTTACCATCCTAAGAGCGGCATTGGGCCCCACGAGATATTGCGGTACATTCTGCCGGCTAGTTGAGGGAGTTCGTTCCCTACTGTGTGCGCCTGGGGCCGAACGGCCACGTCCTCTACCAGCAACAGAGGCTCCACGGACACCACCACGACCGCGTCCTCGTCCCTTAATAGTATTTTTCTTCATTGTTGTGATTCAACTCGCACCACAATGAAATATATTATTTTTTATAAGCAAAATCCCCTCACTGGAATACTTTCAGTCTTTTGACTGTATGGATTACAGATGGAATGACTGTTATATGTGAGTACCGCTTTCTTTGACAGATTCTAGTATGGGTACATATATGTTTTCCCAACCCCAGCACATTAGTTTGCTAATTCCAGATGTATGAAACGCAGGCCTAACTGTATCTAGTATATTGAACGCCAGATAAACTAACTTGGCCTTTTTTAAATAAAAAAAAAATTCCCTCACTGGAATACTTTCAGTCTTTTGACTGTATGGATTACAGATGGAATGACTGTTATATGTGAGTACCGCTTTCTTTGACAGATTCTAGTATGGGTACATATATGTTTTCCCAACCCCAGCACATTAGTTTGCTAATTCCAGATGTATGAAACGCAGGCCTAACTGTATCTAGTATATTGAACGCCAGATAAACTAACTTGGCCTTTTTTAAATAAAAAAAAAATTCCCTCACTGGAATACTTTCAGTCTTTTGACTGTATGGATTACAGATGGAATGACTGTTATATGTGAGTACCGCTTTGTTTGACAGATTCTAGTATGGGTACATATATGTTTTCCCAACCCCAGCACATTAGTTTGCTAATTCCAGATGTATGAAACGCAGGCCTAACTGTATCTAGTATATTGAACGCCAGATAAACTAACTTGGCCTTTTTATAAATAAAAAAAATTCCCTCACTGGAATACTTTCAGTCTTTTGACTGTATGGATTACAGATGGAATGACTGTTATATGTGAGTACCGCTTTCTTTGACAGATTCTAGTATGGGTACATATATGTTTTCCCAACCCCAGCACATTAGTTTGCTAATTCCAGATGTATGAAACGCAGGCCTAACTGTATCTAGTATATTGAACGCCAGATAAACTAACTTGGCCTTTTTTAAATAAAAAAAATCCCCTCACTGGAATACTTTCAGTCTTTTGACTGTATGGATTACAGATGGAATGACTGTTATATGTGAGTACCGCTTTCTTTGACAGATTCTAGTATGGGTACATATATGTTTTCCCAACCCCAGCACATTAGTTTGCTAATTCCAGATGTATGAAACGCAGGCCTAACTGTATCTAGTATATTGAACGCCAGATAAACTAACTTGGCCTTTTTTAAATAAAAAAAATTCCCTCACTTGAATACTTTCAGTCTTTTGACTGTATGGATTACAGATGGAATGACTGTTATATGTGAGTACCGCTTTCTTTGACAGATTCTAGTATGGGTACATATATGTTTTCCCAACCCCAGCACATTAGTTTGCTAATTCCAGATGTATGAAACGCAGGCCTAACTGTATCTAGTATATTGAACGCCAGATAAACTAACTTGGCCTTTTTTAAATAAAAAAAAAATTCCCTCACTGGAATACTTTATGGCTTTTCACTGTATGGATTACAGGTGGACTGGTATTAGTAGGGGTGACACAAGCACACCCAAGTCCCTGATGTAGGATTTCTATGGCACAGACCACTATTACAAGTGATTAATGGACGTTGGGAGAGATTGTGCTGCAGCACTAGTCCCAAGATGGCCGCCGCCTATCAGCCCAGTAACATGTGCCACAAAATGGTCTGCACAACCTTTAAAAAAAATAGCCTTGGACTGTGCTGCTAAATCGCTATTGGTCTGAATCCCAGGTGTAGATGTCTGACTTGTTTGGAGCTTTGGAATGCACACTGTGGCAGCTTCTGCTGCAGCACTACAAGTCGCAAAATGGCGGCCGGCGGTCAGCCCAGGTACATGTGGATGGAAAAATCACTCTGGCCACTCTAAAAATAGCCAATCCCTATCAAAAAAGCAGCTCAGCTGCAGTTGTTCAGATGAATCACAGGTGGAGGAGAGAAATTTGCTTCCAGTTATTCAATTATCCCTGCCTATTCTCGCCCTAGCATCAGCTGCGTCTATCCCTGTTCTATTCACATCGGGAGTGAGCACGTCCCGACGTGCGCACAAGCTTATAAAGAGGCTGAGTCACATGCTGCACTTGGCCAATCACAGCCTTGCCAATAGTAGGCATGGCTGCGATGGCATCTTAGGGCAAGTAGTATGATGCATGTTGATTGGCTGCTTTGCAGCCTTTCAAAATGCGCCAAAATACATGCCGAACGACGAACCCGAACCCGAACTTTTACGAAAAAGTTCGGGTTCGGGTCCGTGTCACGAACACCCCAAAATTCGGTACGGACCCGAACTATGCTCGAACTGTTCGCTCAACACTAATATTAGGTATCGCTGCGTCCGTGACAACCTGCTCTATAAAATTACCACATGATCTAACCTGTCAGATGACTGTTGTAAATAACAAAAAAAAAAACGGTGCCAAAAAAGCTATTTTTTGTTACCTTGCCTCACAAAAAGTGTAATATAGAGCAACCAAAAATCATATGTACCCTAAACTAGTACCAACAAAACTGCCACCCTATCCCGTAGTTTCTAAAATGGGGTCACTTTTTTGGAGTTTCTACTTTAGGGGTGCATCAGGGGGGCTTCAAATGGGACATTGTGTCAAAAAAACCAGTCCAGCAAAATCTGCCTTCCAAGAACCGTATGGCATTTCTTTCCTTCTGCTCCCTACCGTGTGCCCGTACAGCAGTTTATGACCACATATGGGGTGTTTCTGTAAACTACAGAATCAGGGCCATAAATAATGAGTTTTGTTTGGCTGTTAACCCTTGCTTTGTAACTGGAAAAAATAATCACTAAAATGGAAAATCTGCCAAAAAAGTGAAATTTTGAAATTGTATCTCTATTTTCCACTAAATCTTGTGCAACACCTAAAGGGTTAACAAAGTTAGTAAAATCAGTTTTGAATACCTTGAGGGGTGTAGTTTCTTAGATGGGGTCACTTTTATGGAGTTTCTAATCTAGGGTTGCATCAGGGGGGGCTTCAAATGGGACATTGTGTCAAAAAAACTAGTTCAGCAAAATCTGTCTTCCAAAAACCGTATGGCATTCCTTTCCTTCTGCGCCCTGCCGTGTGCCCGTACAGCAGTTTACGACCACATATGGGGTGTTTCTGTAAACTACAGAATCAGGGCCATAAATAATGAGTTTTGTTTGGCTGTTAACCCTTGCTTTGTAACTGGAAAAAATATATTAAAATGGAAAATCTGCCAAAAAAGTGAAATTTTGAAATTGTATCTCTGTTTTCCATTTAATCTTGTGCAACACCTAAAGGGTTAACAAAGTTTGTAAAATCAGTTTTGAATACCTTGAGGGGTGTAGTTTCTTAGATGGTATCACTTTTATGGAGTTTATACTCTAGGGGTGCATCAGGGGGGCTTCAAATGGGACATGGTGTAAATAAACCAGTCCAGCAAATCTGTCTTCCAAAAACCAAACGGCGCATCTTTCACTCTACGCCCCGCTGTGTGGCCGTACAGTAGTTTACGGCCACATATGCGGTGTTTCTGTAAACGGCAGAGTCAGGGCAATAAAGATACAGTCTTGTTTGGCTGTTAACCCTTGCTTTGTTAGTGTAAAAAATGGGTTAAAATGGAAAATTAGGCAAAAAAATGTAATTCTCAAATTTCATCCACTTTTGCCAATAACTCTTGTGCAACACCTAAAAGTTTAACGAAGTTTGTAAAATCAGTTTTGAATACCTTGAGGGGTGTAGTTTATAGAATGGGGTCATTTTTGGGTGGTTTCTGTCACGACCACCCCCGTTTAAATCAGACTTCTGACTGCCAGGATGCCCCAGCGTGAAGAAAAGCCCAACCGAGGGTGGACCGCGACAGGGGAGAGATTCACAATTACCCAAACAGTCAATCCTGCACCCCCCTTATTTTCTGCTGCCACCACGTTCGTGAGTGAACGACTCTATAATTGTAGGGATAGGGGTTCGGACCACTCACAGATCAGCCCCACTATCACGCTACAAGCTAACCCAATCGAGTCATAAAACAGTTATGTCTCTAATATCAGTCTACTATAAAACAGGTAGGTCTCTTCAGGGCGTACGAGTACTTTGTTGCAGTGGGGCTTAGAGCAATAAGAGAGAGACAATTATAAAAATATATGAAAATTATGAAAATATCTTTTACTATAAGTAACACAGAAGTGAAACAAACAATGCATACAAAAATTTACAGAAAGATATTACAATAGCAAGCTGGAATCATGTGGAAAATAAACAGGGATAAAAAGAGAAATACTATCTTGGACTTTGCCTATGCAAAATCCAGGCACAAACTTACGTTCCAACGGACAGCCTATCGGCGATGTGACCACAGGGCAAAAAGCTCTCCTCTCCCATTGCGCACTGACCTTTATGCCCCATTCTGTGGGAGGGTAAGGGGGGTTGGCCCAGCCAATCGCTGGCCAAGGGCTGCACGGTGGGTGTTCCTGAAGGAGGGTTTGGGAGGGCTTGTTCGCCCCTCCCTGCTGTTGGCCAGGCCACTTTTCCCTAATTTTACAAAAGTGGCCCATAACTTTGCCGGCGTAATAAATTTGAAAAATCGGGCACTTGTGTGGGGTCCCCCATGAATTTATGGACGATTCTATGGGTGACACCCCATCTCTCTCCCCTCCAGGTGACTAGTAACCCATTTCCCAGTCTGGGAAGACCCCAGAGCTGCCAAGTTTGGACTCTCCTGGTTCCTCTGGGTGAGAGGTGCACTTTGAGGGTACCTACATTTTTGGGTCATAATTCCATATAGCCCCAATATGCTTTTTGGGGTTCTCAGAGCACGGTTCACATGTCTCTCCTATGCGCTCCCCCCTCCCAGTTATCTCTGCTTCTGATGTGTAAATTGAGCAGGCTGCAAGGAAGGGCCAACTAGCATGTGTTTAGCTTTCATGGTTTCAAGGTGGGCAGGAGACGCATGGGCTGGGGTCTGTCCTTAGAAGCTTTCCAAGGTGTGAGGTGATCTCAGCAGGGGGTGATTAGAGTCTGTGGTCTCCAAAGGGCTACAGGAACGACCATATATGGACGTCCTGTTCCCAGATTAGACGTGGTTAATTTTTTCTAAACTGACAATCATTTTTTAATAAGATCCGGACGGGGACGTGACATCGCCTTACACCTCCCCCCTTTGATGGCAGCAAGGGCGGGATCAATCGATCCTGCCCGTCGTGGCCACGCCCACCTCCTCTAAGGTGAAAGGTTCACCTCCTTGCCGAGACAGTCCATCCGCGTTCGCGTGCAAGGAGCCTGTAATGACCGGCGTCACGCAAAGGGAGGGAAATGGGAAGGCCCTGTCCAAGGGAGAGGGAAAGATGGTGACCCCTGACTCACCTTGCGGCTGGCACCTGACTGCCCTGACATCCTTAGACGGGTTCCTCACCCGTACGCCGATCACGTGCCTAAACCCTGGCTTTCCCTAAGATGAGCCCTATGTAGTGAACGGGGCGGTGGGATCACTAGTCCGCACCACTGACACTAAGAGGAAAACACCAAGGAGAGGACAAACAATACAGACAAACATATAATCCCAGGTGGGAGACAACAGCAGACCACCAAGGCCCAACAGTAGAGTTGAGCGAACACCTGGATGTTCGGGTTCGAGAAGTTCGGCCGAACTTCCCGGAAATGTTCGGGTTCGGGATCCGAACCCGACCCGAACTTCGTCCCGAACCCGAACCCCATTGAAGTCAATGGGGACCCGAACTTTTGGGCACTAAAAAGGCTGTAAAACAGCCCAGGAAAGAGCTAGAGGGCTGCAAAAGGCAGCAACATGTAGGTAAATCCCTTGCAAACAAATGTGGATAGGGAAATGAATTAAAATAAAAATTAAAAAAATAAAAATTAACCAATATCAATTGGACAGAGGTCCCATAGCAGAGAATCTGGCTTCACATCAGCAGAGAATCAGTCTCTTCATGCCATAGCAAAGAATCTGGCTTCATGTCAGCAGAGAATCAGTCTCTTCATGCCATAGCAGAGAATCTGGCTTCATGTCAGCGCAGAATCAGTCTTCATGTCATAGCAGAGAATCAGGCTTCACGTCACCCACCACTGGAACAGGCCACTGTCACATATTTAGGCCCAGGCACCCAGACAGAGGAGAGAGGTCCCGTAACAGAGAATCTGGCCTTATGTCAGCACAGAATCTGTCTTCATGTCATAGCAGAGAATCAGGCTTCACGTCACCCACCACTGGAACAGGCCACTGTCACATATTTAGGCCCCGGCACCCAGACAGAGGAGAGAGGTCCTGTAACAGAGAATCTGGCCTTATGTCAGCGCAGAATCAGTCTTCATGTCATAGCAGAGAATCAGGCTTCACGTCACCCACCACTGGAACAGGCCACTGTCACATATTTAGGCCCAGGCACCCAGGCAGAAGAGAGAGGTCCCGTAACAGAGAATATGGCCTTATGTCAGCTCAGAATCAGTCTTCATGTCATAGCAGAGAATCAGGCTTCACGTCACCCACCACTGGAAAAGGCCACTGTCACATATTTAGGCCCCGGCACCCAGACAGAGGAGAGAGGTCCCGTAACAGAGAATCTGGCCTTATGTCAGCGCAGAATCAGTCTTCATGTCATAGCAGAGAATCAGGCTTCACGTCACCCACCACTGGAACAGGCCACTGTCACATATTTAGGCCCAGGCACCCAGGCAGAGGAGAGAGGTCCCGTAACAGAGAATATGGCCTCATGTCAGCACAGAATCAGTCTTCATGTCATAGCAGAGAATCAGGCTTCACGTCACCCACCACTGGAACAGGCCACTGTCACATATTTAGGCCCCGGCACCCAGACAGAGCAGAGAGGTCCCGTAACAGAGAATCTGGCCTTATGTCAGCACAGAATCTGTCTTCATGTCATAGCAGAGAATCAGGCTTCACGTCACCCACCACTGGAACAGGCCACTGTCACATATTTAGGCCCCGGCACCCAGACAGAGGAGAGAGGTCCTGTAACAGAGAATCTGGCCTTATGTCAGCGCAGAATCAGTCTTCATGTCATAGCAGAGAATCAGGCTTCACGTCACCCACCACTGGAACAGGCCACTGTCACATATTTAGGCCCAGGCACCCAGGCAGAGGAGAGAGGTCCCGTAACAGAGAATCTGGCCTTATGTCAGCACAGAATCAGTCTTCATGTCATAGCAGAGAATCAGGCTTCACGTCACCCACCACTGGAACAGGCCACTGTCACATATTTAGGCCCCGGCACCCAGACAGAGGAGAGAGGTCCCGTAACAGAGAATCTGGCCTTATGTCAGCGCAGAATCAGTCTTCATGTCATAGCAGAGAATCAGGCTTCACGTCACCCACCACTGGAACAGGCCACTGTCACATATTTAGGCCCAGGCACCCAGGCAGAGGAGAGAGGTCCCGTAACAGAGAATCTGGCCTTATGTCAGCACAGAATCTGTCTTCATGTCATAGCAGAGAATCAGGATTCACATCACCCACCACTGGAACAGGCCACTGTCACATATTTAGGCCCAGGCACCCAGGTAGAGGAGAGAGGTCCCGTAACAGAGAATATGGCCTTATGTCAGCACAGAATCAGTCTTCATGTCATAGCAGAGAATCAGGCTTCACGTCACCCAACACTGGAAAAGGCCACTGTCACATATTTAGGCCCCGGCACCCAGACAGAGCAGAGAGGTCCCGTAACAGAGAATCTGGCCTTATGTCAGCACAGAATCAGTCTTCATGTCATAGCAGAGAATCAGGCTTCACGTCACCCACCACTGGAACAGGCCACTGTCACATATTTAGGCCCCGGCACCCAGACAGAGGAGAGAGGTCCCGTAACAGAGAATCTGGCCTTATGTCAGCGCAGAATCAGTCTTCATGTCATAGCAGAGAATCAGGCTTCACGTCACCCACCACTGGAACAGGCCACTGTCACATATTTAGGCCCAGGCACCCAGGCAGAGGAGAGAGGTCCCGTAACAGAGAATCTGGCCTTATGTCAGCACAGAATCTGTCTTCATGTCATAGCAGAGAATCAGGATTCACATCACCCACCACTGGAACAGGCCACTGTCACATATTTAGGCCCAGGCACCCAGGTAGAGGAGAGAGGTCCCGTAACAGAGAATATGGCCTTATGTCAGCACAGAATCAGTCTTCATGTCATAGCAGAGAATCAGGCTTCACATCACCCACCACTGGAACAGGCCACTGTCACATATTTAGGCCCCGGCACCCAGACAGAGCAGAGAGGTCCCGTAACAGAGAATCTGGCCTTATGTCAGCACAGAATCTGTCTTCATGTCATAGCAGAGAATCAGGCTTCACGTCACCCACCACTGGAACAGGCCACTGTCACATATTTAGGCCCCGGCACCCAGACAGAGGAGAGAGGTCCTGTAACAGAGAATCTGGCCTTATGTCAGTGCAGAATCAGTCTTCATGTCATAGCAGAGAATCAGGCTTCACGTCACCCACCACTGGAACAGGCCACTGTCACATATTTAGGCCCAGGCACCCAGAAAGAGGAGAGAGGTCCCGTAACAGAGAATCTGGCCTTATGTCAGCGCATAATTAGTCTTCATGTCATAGCAGAGAATCAGGCTTCACGTCACCCACCACTGGAACAGGCCACTGTCACATATTTAGGCCCAGGCACCCAGGCAGAGGAGAGAGGTCCCGTAACAGAGAATCTGGCCTTATGTCAGCACAGAATCAGTCTTCATGTCATAGCAGAGAATCAGGCTTCACGTCACCCACCACTGGAACAGGCCACTGTCACATATTTAGGCCCAGGCACCCAGGCAGAGGAGAGAGGTCCCGTAACAGAGAATCTGGCCTTATGTCAGCGCATGATTAGTCTTCATGTCATAGCAGAGAATCAGGCTTCACGTCACCCACCACTGGAACAGGCCACTGTCACATATTTAGGCCCAGGCACCCAGGCAGAGGAGAGAGGTCCCGTAACAGAGAATCTGGCCTTATGTCAGCACAGAATCAGTCTTCATGTCATAGCAGAGAATCAGGCTTCACGTCACCCACCACTGGAACAGGCCACTGTCACATATTTAGGCCCAGGCACCCAGACAGAGGAGAGAGGTCCCGTAACAGAGAATCTGGCCTTATGTCAGCACAGAATCTGTCTTCATGTCATAGCAGAGAATTAGGATTCACATCACCCACCACTGGAACAGGCCACTGTCACATATTTAGGCCCCGGCACCCAGACAGAGGAGAGAGGTCCCGTAACAGAGAATCTGGCCTTATGTCAGCACAGAATCTGTCTTCATGTCATAGCAGAGAATCAGGCTTCACGTCACCCACCACTGGAACAGGCCACTGTCACATATTTAGGCCCCGGCACCCAGACAGAGGAGAGAGGTCCCGTAACAGAGAATCTGGCCTTATGTCAGCGCAGAATCAGTCTTCATGTCATAGCAGAGAATCAGGCTTCACGTCACCCACCACTGGAACAGGCCACTGTCACATATTTAGGCCCAGGCACCCAGGCAGAGGAGAGAGGTCCCGTAACAGAGAATCTGGCCTTATGTCAGCACAGAATCTGTCTTCATGTCATAGCAGAGAATCAGGCTTCACGTCACCCACCACTGGAACAGGCCACTGTCACATATTTAGGCCCAGGCACCCAGGCAGAGGAGAGAGGTCCCGTAACAGAGAATCTGGCCTTATGTCAGCACAGAATCTGTCTTCATGTCATAGCAGAGAATCAGGCTTCACGTCACCCACCACTGGAACAGGCCACTGTCACACATTTAGGCCCCGGCACCCAGACAGAGGAGAGGTTCATTCAACTTTGGGTTGCCCCGCAATATAATGGTAAAATGAAAATAAAAATAGTATTGAATGAGGAAGTGCCCTGGAGTAGAATAATATATTGTTAAGGGGAGGTAGTTAATATCTAATCTGCACAAGGGATGGACAGGTCCTGTGGGATCCATGCCTTGTTCATTTTTATGAACGTCAGCTTGTCCACATTGGCTGTAGACAGACGGCTGTGTTTGTCTGTAATGACGCCCCCTGCCGTGCTGAATACACGTTCAGACAAAACGCTGGCCGCCGGGCAGGCCAGCACCTCCAAGGCATAAAAGGCTAGCTCTGGCCACGTGGACAATTTGGAGACCCAGAAGTTGAATGGGGCCAAACCATCAGTCAGTACGTGAAGGGGTGTGCACAGGTACTGTTCCACCATGTTAGTGAAATGTTGCCTCCTGCTAACACGTTCCGTATCAGGTGGTGGTGCAGTTAGCTGTGGCGTGGTGACAAAACTTTTCCACATCTCTGCCATGCTAACCCTGCCCTCAGAGGAGCTGGCCATGACACAGCTGCGTTGGCGACCTCTTGCTCCTCCTCTGCCTTCGCCTTGGGCTTCCACTGGTTCCCCTGTGACATTTGGGAATGCTCTCAGTAGCGCGTCTACCAACGTGCGCTTGTACTCACGCATCTTCCTATCACGCTCCAGTGTAGGAAGTAAGGTGGGCACATTGTCTTTGTACCGGGGATCCAGCAGGGTGGCAACCCAGTAGTCCGCACACGTTAAAATGTGGGCAACTCTGCTGTCATTACGCAGGCACTGCAGCATGTAGTCGCTCATGTGTGCCAGGCTGCCCAGAGGTAAGGACAAGCTGTCCTCTGTGGGAGGCGTATCGTCATCGTCCTGTGTTTCCCCCCAGCCACGCACCAGTGATGGGCCCGAGCTGCTTTGGGTGCCACCCCGCTGTGAACATGCTTCATCCTCATCCTCCTCCACCTCCTCCTCATCCTCGTCCTCCTCGTCCTCCAGTAGTGGGCCCTGTCTGGCCACATTTGTACCTGGCCTCTGCTGTTGCAAAAAACCTCCCTCTGAGTCACTTCGAAGAGACTGGCCTGAAAGTGCTAAAAATGACCCCTTTTCCTCCTCTTCCTCCTGGGCCACCTCCTCTTCCATCATTGCCCTAAGTGTTTTCTCAAGGAGACATAGAAGTGGTATTGTAACGCTGATAACGGCGTCATCGCCACTGGCCATGTTGGTGGAGTACTCGAAACAGCGCAACAGGGCACACAGGTCTCGCATGGAGGCCCAGTCATTGGTGGTGAAGTGGGTCTGATCCGCAGTGCGACTGACCCGTGCGTGCTGCAGCTGTAACTCCACTATGGCCTGCTGCTGCTCGCACAGTCTGTCCAGCATATGCAAGGTGGAGTTCCACCTGGTGGGCACGTCGCATATGAGGCGGTGAGCGGGAAGGCCGAAGTTACGCTGTAGCGCAGACAGGCGAGCAGCGGCAGGGTGTGAACGCCGGAAGCGCGAACAGACGGCCCGCACTTTATGCAGCAGCTCTGACATGTCGGGGTAGTTGCGAATGAACTTCTGCACCACCAAATTCAGCACATGCGCCAGGCAAGGGATGTGCGTCAAACCGGCTAGTCCCAGAGCTGCAACGAGACTTCGCCCATTATCGCACACCACCAGGCCGGGCTTGAGGCTCACCGGCAGCAACCACTCGTCAGTCTGTTGTTCTATACCCCGCCACAACTCCTGTGCGGTGTGGGGCCTGTCCCCCAAACATATGAGTTTAAGAACGGCCTGCTGACGTTTACCCCGGGCTGTGCTGAAGTTGGTGGTGAAGGTGTCTGGCTGACTGGATGAGCAGGTGGAAGAAGAGGAGGAGGAAGCCGAGTAGGAGGAGGAGGCAACAGGAGGCAAAGAATTTTGCCCTGCGATCCTTGGCGGCGGAAGGACGTGCGCCAAACAGCTCTCCGCCTGGGGCCCAGCCGCCACTACATTTACCCAGTGTGCAGTTAGGGAGATATAGCGTCCCTGGCCGTGCTTACTGGTCCACATATCTGTGGTTAGGTGGACCTTGCCACAGATGGCGTTGCGCAGTGCACACTTGATTTTATCGGACACTTGGTTGTGCAGGGAAGGCACGGCTCTCTTGGAAAAGTAGTGCCGGCTGGGAACAACATACTATCAGACTGGAACGGATTACATGGAGTCCAGGAGAAATGGGACTACTTAAAAGGTGCATTATTGAAGGCAACAGAAAATTGCATTAGACTTGTCAGTAAAAGCAAAAAAAGGAAGAGACCACTGTGGTACTCAGCAGAAGTGGCCCAAATCATTAAAAATAAAAAGCTAGCATTTTGTAATTATAAAAAAAAACAGAGCAATGAATATAAGGAAATCTACAAGATTAGGCAGAAAGAGGCCAAGCAAGTTATAAGAACTTCTAAAGCGCAGTCAGAAGAAAAACTAGCTCAGTCTATGAAAAAAGGGGATAAGACATTCTTCAGATATATAAATGAAAAAAGGAAATTAAAACAAGGAATAAATAAATTAAAAACAAAGGACGGAAGGTATGTAGAAGAGAATAAAGGGCTAGCCGACTGCCTTAATGAATACTTCTGTTCAGTTTTTACAAAAGAAAAAGAAGGAGAAGGACCTCCACTAGAAAGGATGACTAATAAATCGTTTGATGCATGTGTCTTTACAAAGGAAGATGTTCTAAGTTTGCTGTCTAAAGTGAAGACAAATAAGTCACAGGGGCCTGATGAGATACACCCAAAATTATTAAAAGAGCTTAGTGGTGAGCTGGCAAAACCGTTAACAGATTTATTTAACCAATCATTAGTAACAGGAGTCGTCCCGGAAGATTGGAAATTGGCAAATGTCGTGCCCATTCACAAGAAAGGTAGTAGGGAGGAATCGAGCAACTATAGACCAGTGAGTCTGACATCAATAGCAGGCAAATTAATGGAAACCCTATTAAAGGATAGGATTGTGGAACATCTAAAATCCCATGGATTGCAAGATGAAAAACAACATGGGTTTACTTCAGGGAGATCATGTAAAACAAATCTTATAGATTTTTTTGACTGGGTGACTAAAATAATAGACGGTGGAGGTGCAGTAGACATCGCATATCTAGATTTTAGTAAGGCTTTTGACACTGTCCCACATAGAAGACTTATCAATAAACTGCAGTCATTGAGCATGGACTCCCATATTGTTCAGTGGATTAGGCAGTGGCTGAGTGACAGACAGCAGAGGGTTGTAGTCAATGGAGAACATTCAAAACAAGGTCATGTTACCAGTGGGGTTCCACAGGGATCTGTACTGGGACCAATTTTGTTTAATATCTTCATAAGTGATATTGCAAAAGGCCTCGATGGTAAGGTTTGTCTTTTTGCTGATGACACAAAGATATGTAACAGGGTTGATGTTCCTGGAGGAAAACGCCAAATGGAAAAGGATTTAGGAAAACTAGAAGAATGGTCACAACTCTGGCAACTGAAATTTAATGTGGATAAGTGCAAGATAATGCACCTGGGGCGTAAAAACCCAAGGGCAGAATATAGAATATTTGACACAGTCCTGACCTCAGTATCTGAGGAAAGGGATTTAGGAGTAATTATTTCAGAAGACTTAAAGGTGGGAAGACAATGTAATAGGGCAGCACGAAATGCCAGCAGAATGCTTGGATGTATAGGGAGAGGTATAAGCAGTAGAAAGAGTGAAGTGCTTATGCCGCTGTACAGAACACTGGTGAGACCTCACTTGGAGTATTGTGCGCAGTACTGAAGGCCATATCTCCAGAAGGATATAGATACTCTAGAGAGAGTTCAGAGAAGAGCTACTAAACTAGTACATGGATTGCAGGATAAAACTTAACAGGAAAGGTTAAAGGACCTTAATATGTATAGCTTGGAAGAAAGAAGAGACAGAGGGGATATGATAGAAACTTTTAAATACATAAAGGGAATCAACTCGGTAAAGGAGGAGAGCATATTTAAAAGAAGAAAAACTACCACAAGAGGACACAGTTTTAAATTAGAGGGGCACAGGTTTAAAAGTAATATAAGGAAGTATTACTTTACTGAGAGAGTAGTGGATGCATGGAATAGCCTTCCTGCAGAAGTGGTAGCTGCAAATACAGTGAAGGAGTTTAAGCATGCATGGGATAGGCATAAGGCTATCCTTCATATAAGATAGGGCCAGGGACTATTAATAGGATTCAGATATATTGGGCAGACTAGATGGGCCAAATGGTTCTTATCTGCCGACACATTCTATGTTTCTATGTTTCTAACATACTGTGGGACAGCAAGCGACATGAGCTGTTTGAGGCTGTGTGTGTCCACCAGCCTAAATGACAGCATTTCATAGGCCAGTAGTTTAGAAATGCTGGCATTCAGGGCCAGGGATCGAGGGTGGCTAGGTGGGAATTTACGCTTTCTCTCAAATGTTTGTGACATGGAGAGCTGAACGCTGCCGTGTGACATGGTTGAGATGCTTGGTGACGCAGGTGGTGGTGTTGGTGGTACATCCCATGTTTGCTGGCCGGCAGGTGCCAACGTTCCTCCAGAGGCGGAGGAAGAGGCCGAGGCGGCGGCAGCAGCAGAAGAGGCCGAGGCGGCGGCAGCAGCAGCAGAAGAGGTAGCAGGGGGAGCCTGAGTGAGTTCCTTGTTTTTAAGGTGTTTACTCCACTGCAGTTCATGCTTTGCATGCAGATGCCTGGTCATGCAGGTTGTGCTAAGGTTCAGAACGTTAATGCCTCGCTTCAGGCTCTGATGGCACAGCGTGCAAACCACTCGGGTCTTGTCGTCAGCACATTGTTTAAAGAAGTGCCATGCCAGGGAACTCCTTGAAGCTGCCTTTGGGGTGCTCGGTCCCAGATGGCGGCGGTCAGGAGCAGGCGGAGTCTCTTGGCGGCGGGTGTTCTGATTTTGCCCACTGCTCCCTCTTTTGCTACGCTGTTGGCTCGGTCTTACCACTGCCTCTTCCTCCGAACTGTGAAAGTCAGTGGCACGACCTTCATTCCATGTGGGGTCTAGAACCTCATCGTCCCCTGCATCGTCTTCCACCCAGTCTTGATCCCTGACCTCCTGTTCAGTCTGCACACTGCAGAAAGACGCAGCAGTTGGCACCTGTGTTTCGTCATCATCAGAGACGTGCTGAGGTGGTATTCCCATGTCCTCATCATCAGGAAAAATAAGTGGTTGTGCGTTAGTGCATTCTATCTCTTCCACCCCTGGGGAAGGGCTAGGTGGATCCCCTTGGGAAACCCTGGCAGCAGAGTCTTCAAGCAGCATAAGAGACTGCTGCATAACTTGAGGCTCAGACAGTTTCCCTGATATGCATGGGGGTGATGTGACAGACCGATGGGCTTGGTTTTCATGCGCCATCTGTGCGCTTTCTGCAGAAGACTGGGTGGGAGATAATGTGAACGTGCTGGATCCACTGTCGGCCACCCAATTGACTAATGCCTGTACCTGCTCAGGCCTTACCATCCTTAGAACGGCATTGGGCCCCACCAAATATCGCTGTAAATTCTGCTGGCTACTGGGACCTGAGGTAGTTGGTTCACTAGGACGTGTGGCTGTGGCAGAACGGCCACGTCCTCTCCCAGCACCAGAGGGTCCACTAACACCACCACGACCATGTCCACGTCCGCGTCCGCGTCCCTTATTAGATGTTTTCCTCATTGTTCCCATTCACCACAATTCTGAGAATGGCAAATTTGGGAATAGTTTTTCAAACCCAGAACAAAAAGTGTGCTTTTACGGTCACTACAAATAACTTGACCAGCTAAAACAGTACAGATTTGGTTGAATAGAAATGTGAGGCCTGTTTTTTTTTGCGCTGTATGACAGGTATAGGTTTAATCACAGAATTAGACTTGTATCTGCACGGTAGCGTCTGTGTTAAGTTTTTCTGAATGACACTATCAGCACCTTGAATGTAAGATATCCTTTTTGGGATAGATTTCAAGTAGGCCTCATATAGCAGAAACTAGTTATTTTGAGAATGGCAAATTTGGGAATAGTTTTTCAACCCAGAACAAAAAATGTGCTTTTACGGTCACTACAAATAACTTGACCAGCTAAAACAGTACAGATTTGGTTGAATAGAAATGTGAGGCCTGTTTTTTTTTGCGCTGTGTGACAGGTATAGGTTTAATCACAGAATTAGACTTGTATCTGCACGGTAGCGTGTGTGTTAAGTTTTTTCTGAATGACACTATCAGCACCTTGAATGTAAGATATCCTTTTAGGGATAGATTTCAAGTAGGCCTCATATAGCAGAAACTAGTTATTTTGAGAATGGCAAATTTGGGAATAGTTTTTCAACCCAGAACAAAAAGTGTGCTTTTACGGTCACTACAAATAACTTGACCAGCTAAAACAGTACAGATTTGGTTGAATAGAAATGTGAGGCCTGTTTTTTTTTGCGCTGTGTGACAGGTATAGGTTTAATCACAGAATTAGACTTGTATCTGCACGGTAGCGTGTGTGTTAAGTTTTTCTGAATGACACTATCAGCACCTTGAATGTAAGATATCCTTTTTGGGATAGATTTCAAGTAGGCCTCATATAGCAGAAACTAGTTATTTTGAGAATGGCAAATTTGGGAATAGTTTTTCAACCCAGAACAAAAAGTGTGCTTTTACGGTCACTACAAATAACTTGACCAGCCAAAACAGTACAGATTTGGTTGAATAGAAATGTGAGGCCTGGTTTTTTTTGCGCTGTGTGACAGGTATAGGTTTAATCACAGAATTAGACTTGTATCTGCACGGTAGCGTGTGTGTTAAGTTTTTCTGAATGACACTATCAGCACCTTGAATGTAAGATATCCTTTTTGGGATAGATTTCAAGTAGGCCTCATATAGCAGAAACTAGTTATTTTGAGAATGGCAAATTTGGGAATAGTTTTTCAACCCAGAACAAAAAGTGTGCTTTTACGGTCACTACAAATAACTTGACCAGCTAAAACAGTACAGATTTGGTTGAATAGAAATGTGAGGCGTATTTTTTTTTGCGCTGTGTGACAGGTATAGGTTTAATCACAGAATTAGACTTGTATCTGCACGGTAGCGTGTGTGTTAAGTTTTTCTGAATGACACTATCAGCACCTTCAATGTAAGATATCCTTTTTGGGATAGATTTCAAGTTGGCCTCATATAGCAGAAACTAGTTATTTTGAGAATGGCAAATTTGGGAATAGTTTTTCAACCCAGAACAAAAACTGTGCTTTTACGGTCACTACAAATAACTTGACCAGCTAAAACCGTACAGATTTGGTTGCATAGAAATGTGAGGCCTGTTTTTTTTTTGCGCTGTGTGACAGGTATAGGTTTGATCACAGAATTAGACTTGTATCTGCACGGTAGCGTGTGTGTTAAGTTTTTCTGAATGACACTATCAGCACCTTTAATGTAAGATATCCTTTTTGGGATAGATTTCAAGTAGGCCTCATATAGCAGAAACGAGTTATTTTGAGAATGGCAAATTTGGGAATAGTTTTTCAACCCAGAACAAAAAATGTGCTTTTACGGTTACTACAAATAACTTGACCAGCTAAAACAGTACAGATTTGGTTGAATAGAAATGTGAGGCCTGTTTTTTTTTGCGCTGTGTGACAGGTATAGGTTTAATCACAGAATTAGACTTCTATCTGCACGGTAGCGTGTGTGTTAAGTTTTTCTGAATGACACTATCAGCACCTTGAATGTAAGATATCCTTTTTGGGATAGATTTCAAGTTGGCCTCATATAGCAGAAACTAGTTATTTTGAGAATGGCAAATTTGGGAATAGTTTTTCAACCCAGAACAAAAACTGTGCTTTTACGGTCACTACAAATAACTTGACCAGCTAAAACCGTACAGATTTGGTTGAATAGAAATGTGAGGCCTGTTTTTTTTTGCGCTGTGTGACAGGTATAGGTTTAATCACAGAATTAGACTTGTATCTGCACGGTAGCGTGTGTGTTAAGTTTTTCTGAATGACTCTATCAGCACCTTGAATGTAAGATATCCTTTTGGGATAGATTTCAAGTAGGCCTCATATAGCAGAAACTAGTTATTTTGAGAATGGCAAATTTGGGAATAGTTTTTCAACCCAGAACAAAAAGTGTGCTTTTACGGTCACTGCAAATAACTTGACCAGCTAAAACAGTACAAATTTGGTTGAATAGAAATGTCAGGTCTATTTTTTAGGCGCTGGGTGACAGGCTCAACTTGCCCCTGATGTAGTATATGGCCAAAAAATAACCACACTATTGATGGTTAAATGCACTTGGGTGACACAGGCTCAGCCTGCACCAGATGTAGTATATGGCCAAAAAATAACCAGACTGTTGATGGTTAAATGCACTTCGTTGACACAGGCTCAGCCTGCAGCTGATGTAGTATATGGCCAAAAAATAACCAGACTGTTGATGGTTAAATGCACTTCGGTGACACAGGCTCAGCCTGCAGCTGATGTAGGATATAGCAAAAAATAACCACTCTATTGATGGTTAAATACACTTGGTGATAGCTTGTGCTGGCGCACCACAAGCCACAAAATGGCCGCCGATCACCCCAGAAAAAAGTGATCTAAAAACGCTCTGGGCAGCCTCAAAAAAGTGAGCAAGTCGATATTAGCACTTCAATGATCCACAGCTGCAGATCGATCACAGAATGAAGTCTTTTGGAGGAGTTAATCTGCCTAATCTCGCCCTAACGTCGCAGCAGCAACCTCTCCCTATGCTTGAATCAGCAGAGTGACGTGCAGCGCTACGTGACCCAAGCTTATATAGAGGCTGGGTCACATGCTGCACTGGCCAATCACAGCCATGCCAATAGTAGGCAAGGCTGTGATGGCCTCTTGGGGCAAGTAGTATGTGTAACAGTACAGCCTGGATCGCAGCGGCTCCCTGTGACTCCGCCCACTTACCTCCGGGCCTTAAATAGAAGACAGGTGCTAAGCAGGGTGTTCCACTAATGGAGTGCGCACCCTGCTAGCTCCATTGCATCTGAGGACTCTGTCCACATATCCAGACCTGGATCCCTAACAACATTGTGAAGGACTGCCTACCTTCTTGCCACTGGCTTCCCCACTGCTGGCTTCCTAGCCAGGACCAACTAACCGCAAGTATATGCCTGTTACCTGCTCTGATTAAGGTCCTGGAACTCAGAGTGGGGTGGTTCCTGCTGGTGTGAGGCGATATTCCCAAACCAACTCTGAACTCAGGACATGCTATACAAACTCTGAACCTACTGCATATTATATACTAAACTGAGGACATGCTATACTAACTCTGAACCTGCTGCATATTATATACTAAACTGAGGACATGCTATACTAACTCTGAACCTGCTGCATATTATATACTAAACTGAGGACATGCTATACTAACTCTGAACCTGCTGCATATTATATACTTAACTGAGGACATGCTATACTAACTCTGAACCTGCTGCATATTATATACTAAACTGAGGACATGCTATACTCACTCTGAACCTACTGCATATTATATACTAAAACTGAGGACATGCTATAAACTAACCCTGAACCTATGGCATACTATATACTAAACTGAGGGCATACTATATACTAACTCTGACCTGTGTACAAGCTGTGACTCCTGTAATACTGGGGGACCTTCCTTTCCAGCAGTAACTAATTAGATGGATAGCGGTAAATGATTTTGTTACCCCAAACTCTCCGCCCAAGACTGAGAGAGACGCCTGGGGTACATACTGAGTAACCGCGAATCCCACAGCCAAAAACAAGGGCGGTGGGATAATAGTGGATGTCCATTGCTTCCGCAGTTGAGATCCTAACTGATCAACTAGGTGCGTTACATATTAGTGGAACCCACATGGATCCAGCGGAGGTTGCAGGTCACCTCGTCACCCTCACTAAGAGGGTGGAGACCCTCAACGTGACTGTACAACATCTCCAGCTAGAAAACCAGGCACTACGGCAACTTGTCACTCAGGGGCCAGGACACCCCCGTGATGGACCAGAACCCAAGGTCAGCCCACCTGAGATATTCTCGGGTGACCGAAGGAAGTTCAGGGATTTCCTGAACGCGTGCAAACTAATGTTTGAACTGCAGCCCCGGACTTACCCAACTGACAGAACAAAAGTACTTACCATGATCTCTTACCTCAGGGGGGAGCCCAGAGCATGGGCCAATACTTATTTAGAAAAGAAAGACCCAGTCCTGGATTCCTTCCCTCAGCCATATTAGTTTAGGCAGGTTGGTTTCCTCTCTCAGGTCTCGGCACGTTCGGGGCACTAGCTCTCTGCCGTAGCCATGACCACAATTAGCTATTAAACTAGCGTTTGAAGAATGGCATCACTTTTTAGAGGGGGCAATCCACCCCGTCACTGTGATTACGGACCACAAAAATCTTCTGTACCTCGAATCAGCTAAGCGTCTCACCCCTAGACAAGCTAGGTGGTCGCTATTTTTTACCAGGTTTAACTTTGTTATTACCTATCGTCCTGGGGCAAAAAATACCAAGGCAGATGCACTATCTCGTTGTTTCCCTGGAGGGGGTAATGTGAGTGATCCGGTACCCATTCTACAAAGAGGAGTGGTTGTCTCTGCGGTACACTCTGTTCTGGAGGGGAAGGTGTTAGAGGCCCAGGGGGACGCCCCGGTCTCTTGCCCCTCAGAGAAATTGTTTGTACCGTTAAACCTGCGTCTCGAATTATTAAAGGAACATCATAATTCGGCACTTGCTGTGCACCCGGGTAGTAAAGCAACCTTGGAGCTATTGTCTCGTCGTTTTTGGTGGCCAAGGTTGCGTCAGAATGTAATGACCGGCGTCACGCAAAGGGAGGGAAATGGGAAGGCCCTGTCCAAGGGAGAGGGAAAGATGGTGACCCCTGACTCACCTTGCTGCTGGCACCTGACTGCCCTGACGTCCCTAGACGGGTTCCTCACCCGTACGCCGATCACGTGCCTAAACCCTGGCTTTCCCTAAGATGAGCCCTATGTAGTGAACGGGGCGGTGGGATCACTAGTCCGCACCACTGACACTAAGAGGAAAACACCAAGAAGAGGACAGACAATACAGACAAACATATAATCCCAGGTGGGCGACAACAGCAGACCACCAAGGCCCAACAGGGATCCGGAGGGTAACGTTCTGGAACAACAACCAGGAATCTCAGCTACACAGCTCCAGTGGGTCAGTATAGAAGTCCAGGCAGGAAGCTCTATATCTGGCAACCAGAGAAGTGAGAGATGGGAATATAAGGAGGTTGGGATTGCTGGACAAGAAACAGCTGAGGAGGAGAAGCTACGAATCCCTGAGTGAGCCAAAAAGGATTGCAAGGCAAACCCAGAAAGCTACCATTAATAAACAACACTGTCTTTAGACATAGAGCGCGCAGCCACCCGCTGCGACTTCCTGACCCCGGGTATAACGGAGTCAGGCGTGGCTCTTGACACCCTCGTGACAGAGCCTTTCCGATGCTGTATGGTGAAATCGTGTTGCTGGAGAGCTAGACTCCAACGCAGCAGTTTGCCATTCTCCCCAGAGACACGATTCAACCAGTGCAAGGGATTGTGATCCGTGATCACAGTGAACTTCCGGCCGTACAGGTACGGCTGGAGTTTCCCCAAGGCCCAAACTATGGCTAGGCACTCTTTCTCGATGGTGGCGTAGGCCACCTCCCGGGGTAGTAACTTCCTGCTCAGGTATAGGACAGGATGCTCCTCCCCGGCCTGATCTACTTGGCTCAGAACGGCACCTAGGCCAAAGTCCGAGGCGTCGGTCTGGACCACGAAACTGCGCTTGAAGTCGGGGGCCTGCAATACAGGGGCACTACTTTGGGCATTTTTCAGAGCCTGGAAGGCCTGCTCACAGTCTGGTGTCCAAGCCACCAACTTCGGCAATTTCTTTTTGGTAAGGTCGGTCAGAGGTTTGGCGAGGGTGCTGTAACCCTGGACAAACTTGCGGTAATAACCTGCCGTGCCCAGAAAAGATTGCACCTGCTTCTTGGTTTGGGGGGTGGGCCAGTGGGTGATGGCTTCTATCTTACCCGTGTCAGGACTCAACTTCCCGCTCCCCACCCTATGTCCCAGGTACTGGACTTCTGTCATTCCCAGCTGACACTTGCTCGGTTTAACAGTCAGCCCAGCTCTCCGCAGGCTATCCAGCACACATGACAGGTGCACTAGGTGCTCCTTCCAGGTGTTGCTGAATACCGCTGTGTCATCTAAATAGGCGACAGCAAACTCCTCCTGTCCCTCTAGGAGTCCGTTCACCAGCCTCTGAAACGTGGCAGGGGCGTTCTTCATCCCAAATGACATCACGGTGGATTCATACCGGCCAAACGGGGTGATGAAGGCCGAACGTTCCCTAGCCTCCGGCGTCAGGGGAATCTGCCAGTACCCTCGGCTAAGATCCATAATTGTCAGATAGCTGGCGCTGGCCAGTCTATCTAGCAAGTCATCGATCCTGGGCATGGGGTACGCGTCAGAGACTGTGATGGCATTGAGTTTCCTGTAGTCCACACAGAATTGGGTAGTCTTATCTTTCTTAGGGACAAGAACCACCGGTGAGGCCCAGGCACTGCAGGATTTCTGGATAACTTCCAATCCCAGCATCTCCTCAATTTCCCTTTTCATGTCAGTTCTTACCTGGTCCGAGACCCGATAAGACCACTGTCTGATTGGGGGATGTGTGCCTGTGTCCACGTGGTGGGTCGTGAGGTGGGTCTTCCCTGGCCTGCCGGAGAAGGTGCTGGCGTATTCCGCCAGTACCTCCCAGAGCTGGCTGCTCTGAGTAGGTGAAATATAAGGATTGATACTCCACCCAGCCCCGGCCTCCCTAGTGTCCTCAATTATGGGCAAAGAATTTAGCGGGGCACGGGACTCGTCACCCTTCTTGCCGACACGCTGACAGGTGTCACAAGACCGACAGTACCGCGATACGTCTGAGCTTATACCAGGCCAGTAGAAGTTGAACAACAAACGGGACCTGGTCCTTTTAACCCCCAGGTGACCAGCCAAAGGGATCTCGTGCGCCACACGCAGCAATTGTCCTCGTTATCGGATAGGTACAATCATCCGCCTGTAGGCTGGATCACTTCCACCCCCACCTGGGAGTACCGCTTCCTGGTACAACCTACCATTCTCCCAGAAGACCCTGTGCTTAGACCCCTCCGCAGGGTGGCTCTCAGCGGCACTTCTGAGTTGTACCAGGCTGGGGTCGCTCCGCAACGCCTGTTCAAAAGCGGTTCCCCAGGAGTCAGACAACTGTCCCGTGGCAAATGTGGACAGAGGTCTGTGGCCTGCAGCTGCGAGGTCCGGGGGGTCAGAACAGGCCGGAGCAATGGCTCCTACCTGCTCCAACCCGGACGGCCGGACAGCTGTCGTTTTCGAAGCGCTGCGGGTGACCGCCAGAACAGACCCATCATTACACACGACATTTGCATTAGGTTCACCAACATTACCCACAGATACATTGCAAGTATTACTACATTCAGTTTCCTGGTTCCCTGAATCAATACATACTTTCCCAATTACCTGGGGGCTTTCTGCCGCAAATGTCTCCGAATCTCCCTCCACCAGAGATTCCCTCCCGCACAAGTCAGCCTCCCGCGCCCGTACATTCCCCCAGGATACCTGACCCTCACTCACATCTCAGGTAGGTACCCTGGAATGTCCCGGAAGTCCAGAGGAGTCCTGTGTGGTACCAGGCAGCACATAGCATGCCTGCATCCTGCCCAGATCAGTTCCGAGCAGGACATTCGTGGGTATGTCAGCCATGACACCCACCTCCCTCATTCCACTCCCGACACCCCAGTCCAGATAAACACGAGCCAGGGGTACCTTGGGGAGCGGCCCTCCAATGCCAGTGAGCGAGAGGGTTCTTCCTGGAATGAGGTCCTTTTCGTCCACCATCTCTGGACGGACTAAAGTTACCTGGGCTCCCGAGTCCAACAGTCCAGTGGTGCATCGGTTACCCACGTTAACGACTTGCATATTGTCTGCTTGGCGCTGGATCTCCTTCCCGACGAGGAAAACTCTGGGTTGGCTTGCGGACAGATGTGCTGGTTGGGTTGCTGGTGGGCCTGCCAGTTGATGATTGTGGACTTCCCTTCTGCTCTGGGCACTCGCGGCTGAGGTGACCCGGCTTGTGGCACCGGTAGCAGGTCCATATCTCCGCTGAGGCTGGCTTGGCTCCGTCAGGTCGCTGAGCAGGCCTCTGGAAGGGTCGCTGGAAGGGCCGTGAGGAGGAAACAGGGGAAGGGTTTCCTCCCAAATGTGACAAAGCGTCCTTGGAGGCCCGAGTGCTGGGGATAGCGAGGAATTCATCAGCTAACTCGGCCGCCTCCCGCGCACTCTTTGGCTTGTGCTCACAGACATACTTTTGCACATCAGGGGGGCAATTGGCGACAAACTGTTCTCGGACCATCAGATCAGCCAGGGACTGCTTGGTGTCCTGGGTGAGGAGATCAGACCACTGTTTGAAGATGGTCTGAAATTTGCCAAGATAGTCCGTAAATGTATCCTCAGGCCCTCTCCTCAGGGACCGGAATTTCAAACGGTAAGTCTCTGGGGTACGCATGTACTTGGCTAGGATAGCATTTTTGATGGCCTTGTAACTGGCCCTCTCTGCAAAGGGTAGTCCAACAAGGGCCTCTATGGCTTTTCCCTTCAGCGCAGACATAAGGTGTCCCGCCCACTGTGGCTCTGGCACTTGGTACTGATGGCATGAGGTCTGAAAGGATGCAGGAAGATGTCAATGTCACAGTTCTCTGACTCCATCACAGGCAGTTTTGGCTTGACCACCAGGGATGGTCCTGTGGAAGCAGCAGCCCGGTCCGGCCTTTGAATCTGTAATTGGGCCATTGCCAGTTCATGACATTGGTCAGCCTCACGTTCTGCCCGACACGCCTCCAGCAGCCGAAAATACAAGTCCGGGTTAGTGTGGAGTAGCTGGTCCATAACACTTAGGGATGGCATAGAAACAGAGCTATGCTCAGCTGGAGAACTGCAAGGCTCAGCAGGATGTCCGTTTCCCAGTTCGTCAGCCTCAGCCTGGGAGGGGTTATCCAACTCAGTGGCATCTGAGTTTCCTCCATCCAATAACTCCTGCCCTTTGAGCATACCTCGGGTTTGAGGGCCCTGTGGTGCACTCATTGTTGCCAAATAAAAGAAAGGAAAGAAAAACAAAGAGGGGTTGGGGTACACTTCCAGCTGCGATGTATGTATAAACAAAAAATGCACTGTATCTCTTTCTTAAAAAACGGTTAGGTTTTTTCAGTGTGAGGCTAATTGCTTAACCCACACACTGACGCTCTAAGCAAGCTGCAATCCCACTTCTGACACCAATTCTGTCACGACCACCCCCGTTTAAATCAGACTTCTGACCGCCAGGACGCCCCAGCGTGGAGAAAAACCCAACCGAGGGTGGACCGCGACAGGGGGGAGATTCAGAATTACCCAAACAGTCAGTCCTGCACCCCCCTTATTTTCTGCTGCCACCACGTTCGTGAGTGAACAATTCTATAATTGTAGGGATAGGGGTTCGGACCACTCACAGATCAGCCCCACTATCACGCTACAAGCTAACCCAATCGAGTCATAAAACAGTTATGTCTCTAATATTATACAAAAAATGCTAAGCAGGTGGCTCACTCTGCTTTGTCACGACAGGTGCACAAGTTCAAAAAACACCCCTTGGTTCTGGTAAGTAAATGCAGATTTGGATAGAACCGGCACTCAAAACAATTGGAATAAACGTGGAAGTAAATTAAAATAATTTATTAAACAGTAAGCGTATATTAAGCTATATTCTGTGTACATCAGAGTAAAAATTCATAAAAATGACATAAAAAACATAAAACATATATATACCAAATAAATATATATCTCCAATATAGAGGGATCTCAAATGCTGGGCACAGCAGGCTGCATCCGTGTCCCTCCCGGTTGGGTAAGGCTATTAGATCGCAGGTGTCTATGCCAAAGCAGAATATTTGAGATATATACCGTGGTACATAGCATATAATACTATATTTGAGGGGATTCAATGGCAGGTATCCCACATAATCCTAATTGCATAAATTGCTCCAACGTATAGGTGATCAAGGGTAGTCAGATGTGGTCTATGTTTTGGACCATGAATGGATCATCCAGCGCATGTAACAGTCTCAAATACAAAGTCACTTATCCAGCACGTCTGTGATCACAGTACCTGTGCCGTCTCTCATGCAGAGAATCGATGTAGTTCCTCTGAACTAAGTGTTACTCACTGTGTCTCCGTGTAGGATCACTCAATTAGGTCTGCAGCGGAATTTCTACCGTGGCGTCCCACGCTTCAGCTTTTTCTCCGCTGTGTTTGTGTTGGATCCAGTTAGTAGTAGGATCCCGTCTCTACTCTCACGAGAGACCTGTGTTGGACCTGTGTTAGCTATTTCAGCTGTTACACTTCAGTGAGTCTTACAACACTTGCAGATCTTCTATAGGTGGATATATTCTCTCCGTCCTTTTAGTACATGGCCATGTACTGCTGAGATGATTCTTTCACAGGTAATACGTCCAGAGATCCCTCTATATTGGAGATATATATTTATTTGGTATATATATGTTTTATGTTTTTTATGTAATTTTTATGAATTTTTACTCTGATGTACACAGAATATAGCTTAATATACGCTTACTGTTTAATAAATTATTTTAATTTACTTCCACGTTTATTCCAATTGTTTTGAGTGCCGGTTCTATCCAAATCTACATGTCTCTAATATTAGTCTACTATAAAACAGGTAGGTCTCTTCAGGGCATACGAGTACTTTGTTGCAGTGGGGCTTAGAGCAATAAGAGAGAGACAATTTAAAAGATATGAAAATATCTTTTACTATAAGTAACACAGAAGTGAAACAAACAATGCATACAAAAATTTACAGAAAAATATTACAATAGCAAGCTGGAATCATGTGGAAAATAAACAGGGATAAAAAGAGAAATACTATCTTGGATTTTGCCTATGCAAAATCCAGGCACAAACTTACGTTCCAACGGACAGCCTATCGGCGATGTGACCACAGGGCAAAAAGCTCTCCTCTCCCATTGCGCACTGACCTTTATGCCCCATTCTGTGGGAGGGTAAGGGGGGTTGGCCCAGCCAATCGCTGGCCAAGGGCTGCACGGTGGGTGTTCCTGAAGGAGGGTTTGGGAGGGCTTGTTCGCCCCTCCCTGCTGCAGGCCAGGCCACTTTTCCCTAATTTTACAAAAGTGGCCCATAACTTTGCCGGCGTAATAAATATGAAAAACCGGGCACTTGTGCGGGGTCCCCCATGAATTTATGGACGATTCTATGGGTGACACCCCACCTCTCTCCCCTCCAGGTGACTAGTAACCCATTTCCCAGTCTGGGAAGACCCCAGAGCTGCCAAGTTTGGACTCTCCTGGTTCCTCTGGGTGAGAGGTGCACTTTGAGGGTACCTACATTTTTGGGTCATATAATTCCATATAGCTCTCAATATGCTTTTTGGGGTTCTCAGAGCACGGTTCACATGTCTCTCCTATGCGCTCCCCCCTCCCAGCTATCTCTGCTTCTGATGTGTAAATTGAGCAGGCTGCAAGGAAGGGCCAACTAGCATGTGTTTAGCTTTCATGGTTTCAAGGTGGGCAGGAGACACATGGGCTGGGGTCTGTCCTTAGAAGCTTTCCAAGGTGTGAGGTGATCTCAGCAGGGGGTGATTAGAGTCTGTGGTCTCCAAAGGGCTACAGGAACGACCATATATGGACGTCCTGTTCCCAGATTAGACGTGGTTAATTTTTTTCTAAACTGACAGTCATTTTTTTCAATAAGATCCGGACGGGGACGTGACATCGCGTCACAGTTTCTATTATGTAAGCCTTGTAAAGTGACTTCAGACCTGTAGTGGTCCCTAAAAATTGGATTTCTGAAAAATTTCAAGATTTGCTTCTAAACTTCTAAGCCTTGTAACATCCCCAAAAAATAAAACATTATTCCCAAAATAATTCAAACATGAAGTAGACATATGGGGAATGTAAAGTCATCACAATTTTTGGGGGTATTACTATGTAATACAGAAGTAGAGAAACTGAAACTTAGAAATTTGCTAATTTTTCAAAATTTTTGGTAAATTAGGTATTTTTTTATGCAAAAAAAAAAAAAATTTTTCACTTTCTTTTTCAAGTGTCATGTACAATATGTGACGAAAAAACAATCTCAGAACAGCCTGGATAAGTCAAAGCGTTTTAAAGTTATCACCACTTAAAGTGACAATGGTCAGATTTGCAAAAAATGTCCTGGTCCTTAAGGTGAAATAAGGCTGTGTCCCTAAGGGGTTAAAACTAGTGTACACCCCAAAACATTGGGAAATATAACCTGTGATAACCCCCTCCAGTCATGCTAAACACACGTTCAGACAATACACTGGCTGCAGGGCAGGCCAGCACCTCCAAGGGGTAAAGGGCAAGCTCAGGCCATGTGCCCAATTTGGAGACCCAGAAGTTGCAGGGGCTGACTCATTTCGCGTAGGCGTGTGCACACTTACTGCCCCACAATGTCGCACGTCCCCGTGATGTTCACGATCCAATTTGATATCTGCTCTATCAACTTTCGATGTTCTTTTATGCGCCTACCATGGTGATCACGGGTGGCGGGGAATCAGGGTTCCAGGCCAGAGAGGGAGCGTGAGAAAGAGAGACCACATCCAAGAGAGGATTCAATTTTTAAAATTTAAAATGATAGAGTTAAAATATGGGAGAAATTATTAAAGCTTAAAAGTGTGACAACTTTTCAAAGTTTAAGCATTGAATGAAAGGATGTGGTGCGCATTAATTACTGAATAATTTATTACATTTTATTCCCTGTCACCTATGCATAGCAGGTGTTTATTGACGTCTAAAATTGTATAATGTCAACCCAAGAATGTAACAGAAAAATTACTGAAATTTATTAAGCTGTCAACTAGGTAGAGGGGTATATTACACCCAAAAATTTGTGAATTTCACCAAAAAATTTAACTGACAAATTTATATATTTTTTTTAACCTGTCTACTAGGTATAGCACTGGTACATCACACCCAAAAATTGGTGAATTTCACCAGAAAATGCAACAGACAATTTTTTTTTTTTCGGTCTACTAGGTAAAGGTGTGGTACATCACACCAAAAAATTGGTGAATTTTACCAGAATATATAACTGACAAATTTTTATTTTTTTGTTTAAACTGTCTACTAGGTATAGCAGAGGTACTATACACCCAAAAATTTGTTAATTTCACCAGAGAATGTAACTGACAATTTTATTTTATTTTATTGCCGGTCCACTAGGTATAGCAGTGGTACTATACACACCAAAATAGGTGAATTTCACCCTAAAATGTAAATGACAATTATTATTTTTTTAAACCGGCCTACTAGGTATAGCAGAGGTACTATACACCCAAAAATTGGTGAATTTCACCCGAAAATGTTAATGACAATTTTTTTTATTTTTTTTAAACGGCTGTCAAGCTGGACAGGATACAAGATACAACAGAAATCCACAAACAAGTGTATAGGCCAGAAGCTGGGGATAAAGGTCACCTCCTCACAAATCCCTACCAGCTCTCCCTAGACTTCTGTGCCCACGTTCAGACCCTGGAGATGGGAATAAATGTGCCCCCGTGCCTAAGGCTGAAGATTCCCTAAGATGGTGACAGGGGTAAAGAGACAGCTTGCTTCCTCAGACCTGGAGGAGGCAGGCATCTCTCTAACAGCCTAGACAGAACACACACAAGAAAACAAAACCAACTTATCTTGTCACAGAGCAGATACAGCAAATCCTTCTTTCTTTCTCTCCTTCCTTCCTTCCTTCCTTCCACTGAGCAAGATAGAAGCTATAACCCGCACAGGACACTGGGAAGGGGCGTAATTTAAACTCATACAAACAAATCCACCCAGTGCACCTGAAGGGAGGCGGATACAGCTCAACTCCAAAACAAAAACAAAAAACTACACACGTGCTGCTAACCTGGCAAACCTTCGCACATAACCTGAGCAGGGCATTACAACGGCCTACTAGGTATAGCAGTGGTACTATACACCCAAAAATTGGTGAATTTCACCCGAAAATGTTAATGACAATTATTTTTTTAAAACGGCCTACTAGGTATAGCAGTGGACACCACTATGTAAATGACAAAGTAGTGAATGATCTAAAATAAAATACGTACAAATAAAATAAAAAAATTAGATTTATGAGGTGGAGTTCCATATGGAGTAGGAGTTTAAGGAGGCGGTGGACGTAGCGGTGTAGGTGGAAGCGGTGGTAGAGGAGGACGAGGTAGCCAACACAGGTTTTTGGTTTTAATTTAATTTTTCAAAAATAGGGTATACTCTAAAAGAGTGTGAAATATCCAAAATACAAGAATGAGCAATTGTGCTGCAGTATAACAATGGCTGCTTAGTGCCTGTATACATGTCTATTTTGCACAAGGTACGGACAAGTCCTGAGGGATCCATGCCTGATTCATTTTAATGAACGTGAGCTTATCCACATTGGCTGTGGACAGGCGGCTGCGCTTGTCTGTGATGACGCCCCCTGCCGTGCTAAACACACGTTCAGATAATACACTGGCTGCAGGGCAGGCCAGCACCTCCAAGGTGTAAAGGGCAAGCTCAGGCCATGTGCCCAATTTGGAGACCCAGAAGTTGAAGGGAGCAGACCCGTCATTGCTCCACCATGTTGGTGAAATGCTGCCTCCTGCTAAGACGTTCCATATCAGCTGGTGGTGCTGGTTGTTGTGGCGTGCTGACAAAGCTTTTCCACATTTCGGCCATGCTAACCCTGCCTTCTGAGGTGCTGGCGGGGCCCCAGCTGCGTTGGCGACCTCTTCTTCTGCCTTCACCTTGTGCTTCCACTGTGTCCCCGCTGTCAGGTGGGAATGCCACCAGCAGTGCGTCTACCAGCTTGTGCGCTTGTACTCGCGCATCTTACGATCACGCTCCAGTGAGGGAATTAAGGACGGTACGTTGTCCTTGTAATGGGGATCCAGCAGCGTGGCCACCCAGTAATCAGCACAAGTTAGAATGTGGGCAACTCGGTGGTCGTTGCAGAGACACTGAAGCATGTAATCGCTCATGTGTGCCAGGCTGCTCAGAGGAAACGAAAAGCTGTCCTCTGTGGAAGGTGTATGGTCTGTGTCCTCTGTATCACCCCATCCACACACCAGTGATGGCCATGAGCTGGTCTGGGTGCCACCCTGCTGTGAACATGGTTCCTTCTCCTCCATCTCCTCATCATCCACCTCGTCATCCTCCAGAACTGTGCCCTGACTGGACAATTGTGTACCTTGGGTTTGTGGGTGCAGGAACCCACCCTCGGAGCCACTTGGGAATGACTGGCTGGAAACCCTACGAAATGATCCCTCCTCCTCCTCCTGTGCCACATCCTCTTCCATCATCGCCAGGAGCGTTTTTTCAAGGAGGCATAAAAGTGGGATAGTAACGCTGAGAACGGCGTTATCGGCACTAGCCATGTTGGTGGAGTACTCGAAACAGCGCAACAAGGAACACAGGTCTCGCATGGAGGCCCAGTCATTGGTGGTGAAGTGGTGCTTTTCCGCCGAGCGACTCACCCGTGCGTGCTGCAGCTGAAACTCCACTATCGCCTGCTGCTGCTCGCATAGCCAGCATGTGCAAGGTGGAGTTCCACCTTGTGGGCACGTCGCATATGAGGCGGTGAGCGGGAAGGCCGAAGTTACACTGCAGCGCTGACAGGCGAGCAGCAGCAGGGTGAGAATGCCGAAAGCGCGCACAGACGGCCTGCACTTTATGCAGCAGCTCTGACATATCGGGGTAATTTTTAAGGCATCTCTGCACCACCAAATTCAGCACATGCGCCAGGCAAGGGATGTGCGTCAAACCGGCTAGTCCCAGAGCTGCTACGAGATATCGCCCATTATCACACACCACCAGGCCGGGCTTGAGGCTGACTGGCACAAACCACTCATCGGTCTGTTGTTCAAGGCCCGTCCACAGCTACTGCGCGGTGTGGGGTTTGTCCTCCAAACAGATACGTTTTAAAACTGCCTGCTGTCGTTTACCCCTGGCTGTGCTGAAGTTGGTGGTGAAGGTGTTACGCTGACCAGATGAGGAGCTGGTAGAGGAGAAGGAAGCAACATGAGGCAAACTGAAGCGCCCTGCAATCCTCGGTGGTGGAAGGACATGCGCCAAACTGCTATCCGCCTCAGGCTCCGCCGCCACTGCATTTACCCAGTGTGCTGTTATGGAGATATAACGGCCTGACCGAGATTACTGGTTCACGTATCTGTAGTTAGGTGTACCTTGCCACAGATGGCGTTGCGCAGTGCACACCTGATTTTGTCCCCTATTGGTTGTGCAGGGAAGGGATGGCTCGCCTTGAAAAGTAGTGGCGGCTGGGCACGACGTACTGTGGGACAGCCACCGCCATAAGGCCTTTAAAACTATCCGTCTCCACCAGACGGAATGACAGCATTTCAAAAGCCAGTAATTCGGAAATGCTGGCATTAAGGGCTAGGGATCGCGGGTGGGTAAGGGGGTACTTCCTCTTCCTCTCCAGCGTTTGGGAGATGGAGAGCTGAACGCTTCCGTGGGACATTGTGGAGATGCTTGGTGACCCAGGTGTTGGTGTTGCTGGCAGATCCTCTGTTTGCGGGGTAACAGGTAGCACTGTCACTCCAGAGGTGGATGAAGAGGCCGAGACTGCAGCAGAAGAGGAAGCAGGAGGAGCCAGAGACCTTTCTTGGTTTTGAGGTGTCTACTCCACTGCAGCTCGTGCTTTGCACTTAAATGCCTGGTCATGCAGGTTGTGCTAAGGTTGAGAACATTTATGCCTCGCTTCAGGCTCTGATTGCACAGCGTGCAAACCACTTGTGTCTTCTCGTCAGCTCATTGTCTGAACAACTGCCACGCCATGGAACTCCTTGGAGCTGGCTTTGGTGTGCTCGGTCCCTTGCTGCAGTGGGCAGTAACAGGCGTACTGTCTAGAGGACTGCCGCTCCGCTATTGCACCCTGCTCCCTCTTCTTCTGTGCTGGTGGCTCTATGCGACCACCGCCTCTTCCTCTGAACTACATAGTTCACTCGCATGACCATGATTCCATGTGGGGTCGAGAACCTCATCGTCCTCCACATCATCTTCCACCCAGTCTTCACCCCTGCCTTCCTTGTCGGTCTGCACACTTTCGAAAGCCCCAGCAGTTGGCACCTGTGTTTCGTCATCATCTGAGACATGCTGCAATGGTCCTCCCATGTACTCATCTTGAAAGATAAGTGGTTGGGCATCAGTGCACTCAATCTCTTCTACTTTTGGGGCAGGGCTAGGTGGATGGCCCTGGAAAACCCTGCTAACAGAGTCATCAAAAAGCAGAAATGACTTGGGGCTCAGACTGCTCGGCTGATTTGCAAGGGGGTGAGGTGAAAAACTGATGGACATCGGCAGCAGGTGCCAACTGTGGTCTTTCAGCAGGAGAATGGGTGGGAGACAATGTGAAGGAACTGGATCCACTGTCAGCAACCCAATCTACTATCGCCTGTACTTGTTCAGGCCTCACCATTCGTAGAGCAGCATTAGGCCTGACCAAATACCGCTGCACGTTTTGTTGCCTACTCGCACCTGAGGAGGGGGTTTCACTTGTGCGTGTAGCTGGCAAAGATAGACCACGTCCTCTCCCTGCAACAGGAGCTCCACCAGCAGCACCACGACCTGGGCCATGTCCCTTTTATTTGACGCTCTCCTCACTAAATGGTTGTTTAATTAATAGTAGAATAGAACGACAGTATGTAAAGGATGTATCTCACAGGGCCTGAACCAGATTAGGCCTCAATTAAAGATTTTTTTGCCCGAAAATGGCTTGATTTCAAATGCCTGAATCAAACCTCTGTATGTAGAGGGTGTATCTCACAGGGCCTGAACCAGTGTAGGCCTGAATTAAAGATTTCTTTGCCCAAAATGGCTGTATTTCAAATGGCTGTATTTCAAAAGCCTGAATCAAACCCCTGTATGTAGAGGGTGTATCTCACAGGGCCTGAACCAGTATAGGCCTGAAGTAAATATTTCTTTGTCCAAAATGGCTGTATTTCAAATGGCTGTATTTCAAATGACTGAATCAAACCCCTGTATGAAGAGGGTGTATCTCACAGGGCCTGAACCAGTGTAGGCCTAAATTAAGTATTTCTTTGCCCAAAATGGCTGTATTTCAAATGCCTGAATCAAACCCCTGTATGTAGAGAATGTATATCACAGGGCCTGAACCAGTGTAGGCATAAATGAAATATTTATTTGCCCAAAATGGCTGTATTTCAAATGGCTGTATTCAAAATGCCTGAATCAAACCTCTGTATGTAGAGGGTGTATCTCACATGGCATGAACCAGTGTAGGCCTGAATTAAAGATTTCTTTGCCCAAAATGGCTGTATTTCAAATGCCTGAATCAACCCCCTGCATGTAGAGGGTGTATCTCACAGGGCCTGAACCAGTGTAGGCCTGAATTAAATATTTCTTTGCCCAAAATGGCTGTATTTCAAATGGCTGTATTTCAAATGCCTGAATCAAACCTCTGTATGTAGAGGGTGTATCTCACAAGGCCTGAACCAGTGTAGGCCTGAAATAAAGATTTATTTTCCCAAAATGGCTGTATTTTAAATGCCTGAATCAAACCCCTGTATGTAGAGGGTGTATCTCACACGGCCTGAACCAGTGTAGGCCTGAATTCAATATTGGATGCACCAAATGGCGGTATTTCAAATCTCAGAATCTAACCCAAATGTATTAAGGGTGTATCTCACAATGACATCTGCATCAAAGGCTGCCAACTAATTCTTTTTTGCCCAATCGAGTGTTTGTTTAACAATTGAATTTGACAGCAGTATATAAGCCTGTAATTTCACACGTGCTGATGCTGCAAGGCCTGAAAATAGTGTTTTTTGTCAAAAAAGTGTGTTTTTAAAACCCCAGAAAATGATGGGTGCATTTCTAGTTTAAATTGCACACTGACTAATCCAGAAGTTGTAGATTGCCAAAAAAATTGTGATTTGCAATGTCCCAAAAGGTCAGATGCAGTGCTGGTGCACTGAGCTTGCATAAAATGGCTACCGCCACCACCCACCTAACTAAGGCTACTTTCACACTAGCGTTCGGGGTTCCGCTTGTGAGTTCCATTTGAAGGCTCTCACAAGCGGCCCCGAACGGATCCTTAGAGCCCCAATGCATTCTGAGTGGATGCGGATCCGCTCAGAATGCATCAGGATGGCTCCGCTTGGCCTCCGTTCCGCTCAGCAGGCGGACATCCTAAAGCAGCTTGCAATGTTCGGGTGTCCGCCTGGCCGTGCGGAGCCAAACGGATCTGTCCAGACTTACAATGTAAGTCAATGGGGACGGATCCGTTTGAAGTTGACACAATATGGTGCAATTTCAATGTAAAGTCTGGACGGATCCGTCTGACTAACTTTCACACATATAGTGTGTCTATATCATCTGGAGTGGAATGTACTTGTTCAGAAGGGGGACAGAACCTGTATCAGACCAGGAACTGGCGTAAACACAAAAATGATAATCAGAAGAAACCAAAAAGCAAGAGACCATTCAATGATACCCAGAAGTTATAGGTAATAAATCTCTTGGATCATATTTTGACTAAACAACAGGTGGAGATGTTACTTCTGGGTCTTTCATTTGTACCAAAGTCTAAATTTGATTTATTTACAGCAACTCTTTGCTTGGAATTTGATGTTCAAAAAGTTCCATCACAAGGACACATCTGCCCATTCCTATCCCCTGATGAAGCATTAGGCAAAACGTGATGTTTTTTTATATGCAAAATCATGTTAGACTATGTATTAAGGTGGATTAATTTATTGGCGTCCTTATATGTATTGGAAGGCACTTGCACTTTGTACAGTATTACTGAGTTGCTATCATTATCCTCCTGGTCCGTTGTGCAATTATTCTATAGAACTTTTGATCCCAAATGTGTTTTTTTCCCTGGATATCTTGTTACTTCTATGTATGTCATGTAACACCGCTATTTATTTTAATGGATGTGATTTTAATTATAAAATAAAGCTTAAATATTTGTTATACCGGTGCAATTTTTTGAATTTGGGCTTATATATTAAGTGGGCATAGCATACGGGTGTTGATTGGATAATATATTGCCCCATTACTTATAGGTGTGTGTATATATATTCTTTTTTTTATATACCGTATTTTTATTTCTCTCTTATTGCACCATTAAAGGGAACTTGTCATTATATTGTGCCTATGCAGCAAATTGTACGTCGCTGCTTCGCCCAATACACAGTTTTCAAACGTAGTTTTCTTAAAATTAACTATAAAGCTGTTTTGCGGAAATAAAAGTTAATATTTCATCCTAATCTGCCGTCATTGTGGGACCACACAGGGGCATATACAGTACAGACCAAAAGTTTGGACACACCTTCTCATTCAAAGAGTTTTCTTTATTTTCATGACTATGAAAATTGTAGATTCACACTGAAGGCATCAAAACTATGAATTAACACATGTGGAATTATATACATAACAAACAAGTGTGAAACAACTTCAAAGTAGCCACCTTTTGCTTTGATTACTGCTTTGCACACTCTTGGCATTCTCTTAATGAGCTTCAAGAGGTAGTCCCCTGAAATGGTTTTCACTTCACAGGTGTGCCCTGTCAGGTTTAATAAGTGGGATTTCTTGCCTTATAAATTGGGTTGGGACCATCAGTGGCGTTGAGGAGAAGTCAGGTGGATACACAGCTGATAGTCCTACTGAATAGACTGTTAGAATTTGTATTATGGCAAGAAAAAAGCAGCTAAGTAAAGAAAAATGAGTGGCCATCATTACTTTAAGAAATGAAGGTCAGTCAGTCAGCCGAAAAATTAGGAAAACTTTGAAAGTAAGGGCTATTTGACCATGAAGGAGAGTGATGGGGTGCTGCGCCAGATGACCTGGCCTCCACAGTCACCGGACCTGAACCCAATCGAGATGGTTTGGGGTGAGCTGGACCGCAGAGTGAAGGCAAAAGGGCCAACAAGTGCTAAGCATCTCTGGGAACTCCTTCAAGACTGTTGGAAGACCATTTCAGGGGACTACCTCTTGAAGCTCATCAAGAGAATGACAAGAGTGTGCAAAGCAGTAATCAAAGCAAAAGGTGGCTACTTTGAAGAACCTAGAATATGACATATTTTCAGTTGTTTCACACTTGTTTGTTATGTATATAATTCCACATGTGTTAATTCATAGTTTTGATGCCTTCATAGTCATGAAAATAAAGAAAACTCTTTGAATGAGAAGGTGTGTCCAAACTTTTGGTCTGTAGTGTAACTGCAATTCCCTAGTCATAGAGTCACTGCTGCCATCCAGCCCACCTCACTCTGTCTGATATTCCTGACATCAGTGCAAGCTCCTCTGAAATCTTGTGCATTTGCATTCACCACTGTGTTTCCTCCTTGCTCACATTGGTATTGAGCGGAGGTGCATACACCCCTACACCACATATGCCATTACATGCACAATCTAATTACAGGTTCCCTTTAATGAGCGATTCACATTCCATGGACGTGCCAAATCAACAAACCAAATTTTTGTTGTAGCACACCACATATACACATATGTATACTTCTCTCTTTTTCCAAAAGTTGGGAGGTAAGATTCAACTTTCTACTATTACCTATTATTAATGGGAGTTATGCATTAGGTTTATTAAATAATAGGCACTGCTTTTATTTTCATAGGATGTCTTTTTGTTTTTGGAACTGAAAACAAGTACACAAGGCTTCTATTGAATTTAGGCTCCAAGAGAAGGAAAACCAAGTGGGCTTTATAGATGAGGTATAAATTGATTGTATAACAATAGAAAGAATAGTGTGTTTTTGTGAAATGTGAGGCTAAATAATTATCACCCTATGTATTATCATGATATTATACAGTTATAATGCTGCGGTTTGACAGCATATTATTGTGATATACAATTATTAGACTACCGTATGACAGCGTGTTATGGCAACACATAATTCTTATATTGCAATGTTAGAATAAATAATTATTATATTGATGTGCAACAGTTTATTATTATTATTATTATATAATTATTGCAATATAATGTGACTGTATTTTGATGCTATACAATTATTACACTACACCATAACAGTATATTATGTTGATATATAATTATTAAATTTCATTGTTACAACGTATTATGATGTTGATAAGCAATTAATACACCATATTATGGCAGTGTGTAATTATGACAATATAGAATTATTACATTGCAATGTTACAATGTATTATTATGGTGATTATCCAGTTATGTTATATATTATATTGCAGTATGACAGTGCGCTATTATGAGAATAGAAATTTTTTACAATGCAGCGTTACAATGTATTATTATGATTATATACAATTGTCACACTGCACTGTGTCTGCAGTGTGTTATTATGATTATATCGATTTATTACACTGCAGAGTCAGAATGTTATTATTTTCAGTCTTTTTAATTGCCCTATTAAAAGAGAAAAACATTTCTTACCTGTAACGCTAACGCCCCCGTTGCTCCTAGAGGCTCATTTGCATATTTTAAAACAAAATTTTTCTCAGCAATGCGGGCACATATGAACATTGGACCAACACAGATGCCTTCATCTGCCAAGCGTACATGCAACAGGTCAGCCAGTTTCATAGGTGCATATCAGTTGACAGATGCCCTTTAACACTTTCAATCCCGGGCCAGTTTTCAATGCCCAGGCCATTTTTTGCAAATCGGACATGTGTCACTTTATGTGGTAATAACTTTAAAACGCTTTTACTTATCCAGGCTATTCTGAGAATCTTTTCTTGTCACATATTGTACTTGATGACAGTGTTAAAATTGAGTCAAAATATTTAATTTTATTTATAAAAAAAATACCATATTTACCAAAAAAATTTAAAAATTAGAAAATTTCCAAATTTACATTTCTCTACTTTTATAATAGATAGTAATAACTTCAAAAAAAAGTTATTACTTTACATTCCCCATATGTCTACTTCATGTTTGGATCATTTTGTTAATGCCATTTTAATTTTTGGGGATGTTAGAAGGCTTAGATGTTTAGAAGCAAATCTTTCAATTTTTCAGAAAATTTCCAAGACCAACTTTTTAAGGACCAGTTCAGGTCTGAAGGAAGTCACTTTGTGAAGCTTACATAATAGAAACCACCCAAAAATGATCCCATTTTAGAAATTACACCCCTCAAGGTATTAAAAACTGATTTTACAAACATTGTTAACCCTTTAGGTGTTCCACAAGAATTTATGGAAAATGGAGATGAAATTTCAGAATTTCACTTTTTTGGCAGATTTTCCATTTTAATAATTTTTTTTAACTAACAAAGCGAGGTTTAACCGCCAAACAAAACTCAATATTTATTGCCCTGATTCTGTAGTTTACAGAAACACCACATATGTGGTTGTAAACTGCTGTACGGGCACATGGCATTGCACAGAAGGAAAGGAACACCATATGGTTTTTGGAAGGCAGATTTGACTGGGATAATTTTAAGCTGCCATGTCACATTTGAAGACCCCCTGATGCACCCCTAGAGTAGAAACTCCAAAAAAATTACCCCATTTTATAAACTACGGCCCTCAAGGTATTCAAAACTGATTTTACAAACTTTGTTAACCCTTTAGGTGTTCCACAAGAATTAATGGAAAATTTAGATGAAATTTCAGAATTTCACTTTTTTGGCAGATTTTCCATTTTAATCAATTTTTTTCCACTAACAAAGCAAGGGTTAACAGCCAAACAAAATTCAATATTTATTACCCTGATTCTGTAGTTTACATAAACACCCCATATGTGGTTGTAAACTGCTGTATGGGCACACGGCATTGCGCAGAAGGTAAGGAACACCATTTGGTTTTTGGAAAGCAGATTTCACTGGGATAATTTTAAGCTGCCATGTCACATTTGAAGACCCCCTGATGCACCCCTAGAATAGAAACTCCAAAAATGGACACCATTTTGGAAACTACGGGATAAGGTGGCAGTTTTGTTGGTACTATTTTAGGGTGCATATGATTTTTGGTTTCTCTATATTACACTTTTTGGAAGGCAAGGTAACAAAAAATAGCTGTTTTGGCACTGTTTTTATTTTTTGTTATTTACAATGTTCATCTGACAGGTTGATTTTTTTTTATAGAGCAGGTTGTTACGGATGCGACAATACCAAATATGACTTTTTTGTGTCTCCATATTCTGAAAGCCATGTTTTGTTTTTTGTTTTCGGCGACTGTCTTATGTAGGGGCTAATTTTTTTCGGTATGAGATGACAGTTTGATTGGTACTATTTAAGGATGCGTATGCCTTTTTGATTGCTTGGTATTACACTTTCTGTGATTTAAGGTGACGAAAAATGGCTTTTTTAACACACTTTTATTTATTTTTTTAACGGTGTTCACTTGAGGGGTTAGGTAATGTGATATTTTTATAGAGCAGGACGTTACGGACGCGACGATACCTAATATGTATACTTTTTTATTAATGTTTTACACAATAACACAGCATTTTTTAATAAAAAAAAAAATCATGTTTCAGTGTCTCCAGTTTCTGAGAGCCATAGTTTTTAAAAAATTTTGGGCCATTGTCTTATTTAGGATCTCATTTTTTGCGGGATGAGATGACTGATTAGTACTATTTTTGGGCGCGTATGACTTTTTTTATTGCTTGGTATTACACGTTTTGTGATGTAAGGTGACAAATAAATTGCCTTCATGGCACCGTTTATTTTATTTTTATTTTTTTACGGTGAGGGGCTAGATCATGTGATATGTTTATAAAGCAGGTCGTTATGTACGTGGCAATACCTAATATGTCTACTTTTTTATTTTTTTAAGTTTTACACAATATTATCATTTTTAAAAATCATGTTTCAAGTCTCCATAACAAGAGATGAAAAAAAAAAAAACATTTGATAAAGCACGTCCAAAGTGATGGAATTTAATCCGGATGCAACGTTTCGGCTCTAACAGCCTTTGTCAAGCAGTGCTTGACAAAGGCTGTTAGAGCCGAAACGTTGCATCCGGATTAAATTCCAACACTTTGGACGTGCTGTCTCTAGTTTTTTATTTTTTTCATCTCTTGTTATGTACACTGATTGGGGGTATTTTTACCACCCCCCGGAGACGTGCACCCATCGCACTGATACTAAGGAGTGCTGTTCATCCCTGTTTATCTCTTAGTGTCTCCATAGTCTGAGAGCCATAGTTTTTTCAGTTTTTGGGCGATTGTCTTATGTAGGGTATCGTTTTTCCCGGATGAGATGACGGTTTGATTGGAACTATTTTGGGGTGCATATGACTTTTTGATCGCTTGCTATTACACTTTTTGTGATGTAAGGTGACAAAAAATTGCTTTTTCACACCGTTTTTATCTCATCTTTTTTACGGTGTTCACCTGAGGGGTTAGTTCATATGGTATTTTTATAGAGCAGGTTGTTACGGATGCGGCAACACTGAATATGTCAACGTTTTTTTTTTTTTTTACATTTAACACAATAAAAGCATTTTTGAAACAAACAAAATAATGTTTTAGTGTCTCCAAAGTCTGAGAGCAATAATTTCTTTATTTTTTGGGTGATTGTCTTTTTTGCAGAATGAGGCGACGGTTAGATTGGGACTATTTAGGGGGGGCATACGCCTTTTTGATCACTTGGTGTTGCACTTTTAGTGATGTAAGGTGACCAAAAAATTGCTTTTTTAACAGTTTTTATTTTATTTTTTTGACGGTGTTCACCTGAGTGTGTTCATGTGATATTTTTATAGAGCCAGTCGATACTTTATTTTGGGAAAAGTAAGCTTTTTTTTTTTTTTACTTTAACTTTGAATTTTTTGGGGGAAAACTTTATTTATTTTTTTCACTTTATTTGTTGTCCCACTCTGGGACTTTTGGAGGTCTGATCCCCTTTACAATGCATCACAATACTTTTGTAAGTGTATTGCCAATGTATTACACTTACAGCCTGCTTGCCTGTGAGATTCAGGGGGATGGATCTCACAGGCTAAGAGGGAAGGCAGCCACGATGCCTAAGTAAGGCATCGGGCTGCCTTCCCTGCCATCGGGTCCCCGTTACAGCAGCGTGGGGATCCGATGGCTGCTTCCTCCGTATACATTGCACGTACCACGGTCCGTGGCAAGGTTAAGGCGCTGGCATCCTTGTGTTTTCACCGATGCCAGCGCATACAGCAGGGGTCCGGCTATCAGTCACTGCTGGACCTCTGCTGCTAATCGGGCGGGCCCAGCTCCTGCACCCGCCCAATCAGCCCATTGTAACAGTACGGCGCTGAGAGGCAAGTCACGTCCCGCTGTGCCGTACTATTACGACGCTGGTTGAGAAGTGGTTAAACAAATATGAAAACATGACTTTTTGGCACAGTAACACAATAACGTTGTACAGTACAAAACCAGCAAGAAAGGTAAGCAGTGCTATCCATCCCTGTTCTAATCAAGGATCACAATAACATCAGCAGCAGCAGCTTGTGCTCTACTAGGCACAGATTTGGATTTTACAGCAGAAGGAGATTTGTGTCCCTTCTTTTGTGCTATTGTAGACTTCCTCCTTGCCTCTGAACTACTGGGACCCTTTCTTGATACTGCATAGGGAAACCTATTAAACAAAAGTGCTGGTCTCTTGGCATCAAAATACGCTCCTACCTTGCTGATAACATGGCCATTTGAAGGACCTGCTTCAATTTCCTGTATACCTGAGGATTCTGTACAAGTAGGTTCCACTATAGAATCAGTAATACCACTTTGGCCTTCTTCCCTACTATGCCCAGCTGCACCACTGGCTTCTTCTTGTAAACATGTTAAATTCTTCTGTTGGATTCAGCAATCAATGTAGCGGATTTAGTTTTTTTGAACATCTGTGTGGTAGACTGCCACTTGTAACATGGTGTTGTGGAAAGAAATTTATTTTGTTAGCCAATATAGTACATAGTGTATTCCTGACAGAAGTTATACTTATACACATATGGGCCTGTGAGGGGATTTTATCCTAAAGTGCTCTGTTGCTTTGTATAGAACTTTCAAATAATGATGAACAACCTCTCGAAAGAGGCATTGCTGTGGGGAATAAGGAGAAGAAATTTCACCAATTTGCAAAGCACTCCATATTGATATTGTCTATTTATAGGATCTTTAATTAGTGACAACTAATTAAATTCATCAACTCGAATGCTTCCCTAAAACATCACTGCTTTGATAGTCTCTACATTCACTTAGCAGTTTGTCCATACCTTTGGCATTAACCACTTCACATCCAGGCCATTTGCCCCCATCCTGACCAGGCCTAATTTTTCAATTCTGACATATCTCACTTTATGTGGTAATAACTTTAGAACACTTACTTATCCAAGCAATTCAGAGATTGTTTTCCCGTGACACATTGTACTTCATAATAGTCATAAATTTTAGTCAATATATCTCACCTTTATTTATGATAAAATCCCAAATTTACAAAACATTTTAAAAAATTAGCAATTTTCAAAATCTCAATTTCTCTGCTTTTAAAACAGAAAGTGATACCTCATAGAATATTAATTACTTAACATTCCCCATATATCTACTTTATGTTGGCATCATTTTTAAACAGTTTTTATTAAGTTTTCAAATATTTGAAGAATAAACATACAAGCAAAGGCAGTGTCACACTGCTACCATTAGTATCCAAGTGGAAAATTATTTATCAGTTGTAGTGTCCATGAACATGCAGAGGCTGACAAAAACCCAGCTAATCTATCAGTATTAGCCGACCGCCTCCGTAGGATACAATAGCAGCTATCCCCGAGAGAGCCTTGATATTATAGACTGATATGGTCCCTAGTGGGCTCTCGGTGTAGATGCTACGATATCTTCTCTTTCCTAATGTACAGTGCTACTTCGTGGAAGTGAATTAGAGAACAACACAAACAAATAAAGAAAAGACTAGAACAAAAACAGAGATGCTCGGGAGTATCTGGGCTCTATAATCCCTCTCCCCCTGGTTCAGGATAGTAGATCCGGTTCTTCGCCAAGTGTCATCTGTTGCAGAAACCATGTGGTCCCCAAAAAGCATTCATGTATGGCCATACGGATATGTAACGGCAATATGTTAATAAAACTTTCCCACACCTGAAAGAAATGTTCTACTTTTTTGTCTTTTTGATGTGAAGCCTCCACCCAGTCCATACGCATGATATAAGATAGTTTCTCCAAGAATAATTTAAAAGGGGGAATTGTGGGCTGAAACCAGACTTGCAAAATTGCCTTGTTGCCTGCTACTGCCACAAAGTGTAGCAATTTCCTACATCCCAGGGTGCAGTTGTATTTATCCTTATCCAAATAACCGAACAATGCCCAAAGTGGGTCGTGTGGGGTTAAATTGGTTAGAGGGGTTGTCCAAGTTATTTTTTTGTTCTTTCTATGTTCCTAACTGGGCAAATATAACAGCTTTCTAATTAACCCACTTTAACTCCAGTGGCTGGTTTCTCAGATTTCACTGAGGGTCACATGACCTGTGATGTCAGCTTCTCTCCCTGCTCTGATAAACTTTGTTTACAAGCCTGTAAACCAAACGTCACTGTGCTGGCCACGCCCCCCTTCACTGCCGTCTGCTCTCTCTCTCCTAGGATTCTTAACCCCTTCAGCTGCACACTGGGTATCTGCAGCAGTGACAATTCTGGGCACAGGAGCTGAAGGACTAGAGAGAGCATTGCACAAGAAGGTAGGGGGAAGATCCTGTGTATATTAGCAGTGTCATTATACAGCTGGAACTTGTAGTCCTACACATACAACATGCTGCAGGGTCTCCCAGCAAGCAGACATGTCACTCAGGGCAATACTTGTATTCACTCCCTTAGCAGAGCAGGGGAGGGGCAGAGATTGTTTTTATTGCATGTAAACAAAGGGCCAGAAAAGAACCAGGGAGATGAGGAAATATATATATATATTTTGCATAAAACTTGCTTAGCTTAGTTATACAGTCCTGATCAAAAGACCACTTGAAAAATGGCAAAAAATCATATTTAGCATGGCTGGATCTTAACAAGGTTACAAGTAGAGCTTCAACATGCAACGAGAAGAAATGGGAGTGAGACAAAACAATTTAATGAAAACAACGAATAAACTGAAACAGGCTGTTTTTCAGCTGATCAAAAGTTTAGGACCACACCTCCAAAAAAATCTAAACCCCCCCAAAACAGAAATCCAACTTCCAAACATGAACTCAGTAATGAGTAGCTCCGCCGTTATTGTTTATCACTTCAAAAATTTGTTTCGGCATGCTTGATGCAAGCGTTTTCATGAGGTGAGTGGGAACATTTCTCCAAGTGGTAAAGACGGCCGCACGAAGGCCATCTACTGTATGGAACTGTCTTCCATTTTTGTAAACTTCCCTTGCCATCCATCCCCAAAGGTCCCTTGTCCTGCGGGCATTGTGTACTGTAGCATTGTCCTGTTGAAAAACCCAGTTGTTACCACACAGACGAGGACTCTCAGTCATGAGGAATGCTCTCTGCAACATCTGGACATAGCCAGCAGCTCAGTGCTGATGAAATTTTTTGGGGTCTTCCACTTGACTTTTTTGTTCCATAACCCTCAGGATCATTTAAGAAATTACAAATGATTGTCTTACTGTGTCTCACCTCAGCAGTGATGGCGCTCTGTGAGAGACCCTGCTTATGCAGTTCAACAACCAGAGTTTTTTGCCTTTGCCATCACAACGTGTGACTACCTGACAGAAAATGACAATAAATCCACATCTTTGCACAGATTTGGCCTTTTAAAGGCATGTGGTCCTAAAATTTGGATCAGCTGTAAAACAGCCTGTTTCAGTTTAATCGTTATTTTCAATTAATTGAATGCTCAAAAATGTTTTGTCTCACTCTCATTTCTTCTTGTTGCATGTTGAAGCTCTGCTTGGAACCTTGCTAAGATCCAACAATGTAAAATATTATTTTTTGCCATTTTTCAAGTGGTCTTAAATAGAATTGAGCGAACACCTGGATGTTCGGGTTCGAGAAGTTCCTGAAAATGTTCGGGTTCGGGATCCGAACCCGACCCGAACTTCGTCCCGAACCCGAACCCCATTGAAGTCAATAGGGACCCGAACTTTTCGGCACTAAAAAGGCTGTAAAACAGCCCAGGAAAGGGCTAGAGGGCTGCAAAAGGCAGCAAAATGTAGTTAAATCCCCTGCAAACAAATGTGGATAGGGAAATGAATTAAAATAAAAATAAAATAAATAAAAAATAACCAATATTAATTGGAGAGAGGTCCCATAGCAGAGAATCAGGATTCATGTCAGCAGAGAATCAGTCTTCATGTCATAGCAGAGAATCAGGCTTCACATCGCCCAAAACTGGAACAGTCCATTGTCAGATATTTAGGCCCCGGCACCCAGGCAGAGGAGAGAGGTCCCATAACATAGAATCTGGCTTCATGTCAGCAGAGAATCAGTCTTCATGTCATAGCAGAGAATCATGCCTCACGTCACCCACCACTGGAACAGTCCATTGTCAGATATTTAGGCCCCGGCACCCAGGCAGAGGAGAGAGGTCCCATAACATAGAATCTGGCTTCATGTCAGCAGAGAATCAGTCTTCATGTCATAGCAGAGAATCAGGCTTCATGTCATAGCAGAGAATCAGGCTTCACGTCACCCACCACTGGAACAGTCCATTGTCAGATATTTAGGCCCAGGCACCCAGGCAGAGGAGAGAGGTCCCATAGCAGAGAATCTGGCTTCATGTCAGCAGAGAATCAGTCTTCATGTCATAGCAGAGAATCAGGCTTCACATCACCCACCACTGGAACAGTCCATTGTCAGATATTTAGGCCCAGGCACCCAGGCAGAGGAGAGAGGTCCCATAGCAGAGATTCAGGCTTCATGTCAGCAGAGAATCAGTCTTCATGTCATAGCAGAGAATCATGCTTCACGTCACCCAACATTGGAACAGTCCATTGTCATATAATTTAGGCCCCGGCACCCAGACAGAGGAGAGAGGTCCCATAACATAGAATCTGGCTTCATGTCAGCAGAGAATCAGTCTTCATGTCATAGCAGAGAATCAGGCTTCATGTCACCCACAACTGGAACAGGCCACTGTCAGATATTTTTAGGCCCTGGCACCCAGACAGAGGAGATAGGTCCAATAACATAGAATCTGGCTTCATGTCAGCAGAGAATCAGTCTTCATGTCATAGCAGAGAATCAGGCTTCACATCACCCACCACTGGAACAGTCCATTGTCAGATATTTAGGCCCAGGCACCCAGGCAGAGGAGAGAGGTCCCATAGCAGAGATTCAGGCTTCATGTCAGCAGAGAATCAGTCTTCATGTCATAGCAGAGAATCATGCTTCACGTCACCCAACATTGGAACAGTCCATTGTCATATAATTTAGGCCCCGGCACCCAGACAGAGGAGAGAGGTCCCATAACATAGAATCTGGCTTCATGTCAGCAGAGAATCAGTCTTCATGTCATAGCAGAGAATCAGGCTTCATGTCACCCACAACTGGAAGAGGCCACTGTCAGATATTTTTAGGCCCTGGCACCCAGACAGAGGAGATAGGTCCAATAACATAGAATCTGGCTTCATGTCAGCAGAGAATCAGTCTTCATGTCATAGCAGAGAATCATGCTTCACGTCACCCACAGATGGCACTGCGCAGTGCACACTTGATTTTATCGGATACTTGGTTGTGCAGGGAAGGCACGGCTCTCTTGGAGAAGTAGTGCCGGCTGGGAACAACATACTGTAGGACAGCAAGCAACATGAGCTGTTTGAAGCTGTCTGTGTCCACCAGCCTGAATGACAGCATTTCATAGGCCAGTAGTTTAGAAATGCTGGCATTTAGGGCCAGGTATCGAGGGTGGCTAGGTGGGAATTTACGCTTTCTCTCAAATGTTTGTGAGATGGAGAGCTGAACGCTGCCGTGTGACATGGTTGAGATGCTTGGTGACGCAGGTGGTAGTGTTGGTGGTACATCCCATGTTTGCTGGACGGCAGGTGCAGAAGAGGCCGAGGCGGCAGCAGCAGAAGAGGTAGCAGGGGGAGCCTGAGTGACTTCCTTGTTTTTAAGGTGTTTACTCCACTGCAGTTCATGCTTTGCATGCAGGTGCCTGGTCATGCAGGTTGTGCTAAGAGCAACGAGCCGTTGATCTTGTAACAGGACACGGCCATCCAGGCAGGGTGTAGATTGATTGTCAAGCTGCGCTACAGCTGACTTGTCAGTGTGCATGCCGTCTGATACCGAGACCCAGTGTGATATTGCATGAATGGGTAGGCTGTTGTAGGCAGCTGAGTGAGCGTCCACATATTCTACTATACTGGATGGATGCTGCATACTGGTCTGCCTTGGTAACCAGCTCATCACTCACTCATAGCTGCTCTATAATTTATGCTAGGTAGGACTGCTCAAATAACGCACCTGTGCCTGGTTCAAATATAAGAACCGTGTCCTGACTCCCTCCCCAGTAATTATTGGCACCAATGTGCTAGCTGGATAGGGACCTAGTCCAGACTTTAGATTGTGTGGTGGATATAATCTAACTCTAGGGATGAGCGAACCCGAACTGTATAGTTCGGGTTCGTACCGAATTTTAGGGTGTCCGTGACACGGACCCGAACCCGAACATTTTCGTAAAAGTCCGTGTTCGGGTTCGGTATTCGGCGCTTTCTTGGCGCTTTTTGAAAGGCTGCAAAGCAGCCAATCAACAAGCGTCATACTACTTGGCCCAAGAGGCCATCACAGCCATGCCTACTATTGGCATGGCTGTGATTGGCCAGTGCAGCATGTGACCCAGCCTCTATTTAAGCTGGAGTCACATAGCGCCGCACGTCACTCTGCTATGATCAGTGTAGGGAGAGGTTGCAGCTGCGACGTTAGGGCGAGATTAGGCAGATTAACTCCTCCAAAAGACTTCATTCTGTGATCGATCTGCAGCTGTGGATCATTGAAGTGCTATTATTGACTTGCTCACTTTTTTGAGGCTGCCCAGAGCGTTTTTAGATCACTTTTTTTCTGGGGTGATCGGCGGCCATTTTGTGACTTGTGGTGCGCCAGCACAAGCTATCACCAAGTGTATTTAACCATCGATAGTGTGGTTATTTTGTGCTATATCCTACATCAGCTGCAGGCTGAGCCTGTGTCACCGAAGTGCATTTAACCATCAACAGTTTGGTTATTTTTTGGCCATATACTACATCAGCTGCAGGCTGAGCCTGTGTCACCCAAGTGCATTTAACCATCAACAGTCTGATTATTTTTTGGCCATATACTACATCTGGTGCAGGCTGAGCCTGTGTCACCCAAGTGCATTTAACCATCAACAGTCTGATTATTTTTTGGCCATATACTACATCTGGTGCAGGCTGAGCCTGTGTCACCCAAGTGCATTTAACCATCAACAGTCTGATTATTTTTTGGCCATATACTACATCTGGTGCAGGCTGAGCCTGTGTCACCCAAGTGCATTTAACCATCAACAGTGTGGTTATTTTTTGGCCATATATTACATCAGGGGCAAGTTGAGCCTGTCACCCAGCGCCTAAAAAATAGACCTGACATTTCTATTCAACAAAATCTGTACTGTTTTAGCTGGTCAAGTTATTTGTAGTGACCGTAAAAGCACACTTTTTGTTCTGGGTTGAAAAACCATTACCAAATTTGCCATTCTCAAAATAACTAGTTTCTGGTATTTGAGGCCTACTTGAAATCTATCCCAAAAAGGATATCTTACATTGAAGGTATTGATAGTGTCATTCAGAAAAACCTAAGACACACACTACCGTGCAGATAGAAGTCTGATTCTGAGATTAAACCTTAACCTGTCACACAGTGCAAAAAAAAAACAGGTCTCACATTTCTATTCAAGCAAATCTGTACTGTTTTAGCTGGTCAAGTTATTTGTAGTGACCGTAAAAGCACACTTTTTTTTCTGGGTTGAAAAACTATTCCCAAATTTGCCATTCTCAAAATAACTAGTTTCTTGTATTTGAGGCCTACTTGAAATCTATCCCAAAAAGGATATCTTACATTGAAGGTACTGATAGTGTCATTCAGAAAAACCTAAGACACACGCTACCGTGCAGATAGAAGTCTGATTCTGAGATTAAACCTTAACCTGTCACACAGTGCAAAAAAAAACAGGTCTCACATTTCTATTCAAGCAAATCTGTACTGTTTTAGCTGGTCAAGTTATTTGTAGCGACCGTAAAAGCCCTTTTTTTTTTCTGGGTTGAAAAACTATTCCCAAATTTGCCATTCTCCAAATAACTAGTTTCTGGTATTTGAGGCCTACTTGAAATCTATCCCAAAAAGGATATCTTACATTGAAGGTATTGATAGTGTCATTCAGAAAAACCTAAGACACACGCTACCGTGCAGATAGAAGTCTGATTCTGAGATTAAACCTTAACCTGTCACACAGTGCAAAAAAAAACAGTTCTCACATTTCTATTCAAGCAAATCTGTACTGTTTTAGCTGGTCAAGTTATTTCTAGTGACCGTAAAAGCACACTTTTTTTTTCTGGGTTGAAAAACTATTCCCAAATTTGTCATTCTCAAAATAACTAGTTTCTGGTATTTGAGGCCTACTTGAAATCTATCCCAAAAAGGATATCTTACATTGAAGGTATTGATAGTGTCATTCAGAAAAACCTAAGACACACACTACCGTGCAGATAGAAGTCTGATTCTGAGATTAAACCTTAACCTGTCACACAGTGCAAAAAAAAACAGGTCTCACATTTCTATTTAAGCAAATCTGTACTGTTTAAGCTGGTCAAGTTATTTGTAGCGACCGTAAAAGCCCTTTTTTTTTTCTGGGTTGAAAAACTAATCCCAAATTTGCCATTCTCCAAATAACTAGTTTCTGGTATTTGAGGCCTACTTGAAATCTATCCCAAAAAGGATATCTTACATTGAAGGTATTGATAGTGTCATTCAGAAAAACCTAAGACACACGCTACCGTGCAGATAGAAGTCTGATTCTGAGATTAAACCTTAACCTGTCACACAGTGCAAAAAAAAACAGGTCTCACATTTCTATTCAAGCAAATCTGTACTGTTTTAGCTGGTCAAGTTATTTGTAGCGACCGTAAAAGCCCTTTTTTTTTTCTGGGTTGAAAAACTATTCCCAAATTTGCCATTCTCCAAATAACTAGTTTCTGGTATTTGAGGCCTACTTGAAATCTATCCCAAAAAGAATATCTAACATTGAAGGTACTGATAGTGTCATTCAGAAAAACCTAAGACACACGCTACCGTGCAGATAGAAGTCTGATTCTGAGATTAAACCTTAACCTGTCACACAGTGCAAAAAAAAACAGGTCTCACATTTCTATTCAAGCAAATCTGTTCTGTTTAATCTGGTCAAGTTATTTGTAGCAACCGTAAAAGCCCTATTTTTTTTCTGGGTTGAAAAACTATTCCCAAATTTGCCATTCTCAAAATAACTAGTTTCTGGCATTTGAGGCCTACTTGAAATCTATCCCAAAAAGGATATCTTACATTGAAGGTACTGATAGTGTCATTCAGAAAAACCTAAGACACACGCTACCGTGCAGATAGAAGTCTGATTCTGAGATTAAACCTTAACCTGTCACACAGTGCAAAAAAAAACAGGTCTCACATTTCTATTCAAGCAAATCTGTACTGTTTAATCTGGTCAAGTTATTTGTAGCGACCGTAAAAGCCCTATTTTTTTTCTGGGTTGAAAAACTATTCCCAAATTTGCCATTCTCCAAATAACTAGTTTCTGGTATTTGAGGCCTACTTGAAATCTATCCCAAAAAGGATATCTTACATTGAAGGTATTGATAGTGTCATTCAGAAAAACCTAAGACACACGCTACCGTGCAGATAGAAGTCTAATTCTGAGATTAAACCTTAACCTGTCACACAGTGCAAAAAAAAACAGGTCTCACATTTCTATTCAAGCAAATCTGTACTGTTTTAGCTGGTCAAGTTATTTGTAGTGACCGTAAAAGCACACTTTTTTTTCTGGGTTGAAAAACTATTCCCAAATTTGCCATTCTCAAAATAACTAGTTTCTGGTATTTGAGGCCTACTTGAAATCTATCCCAAAAAGGATATCTTACATTGAAGGTATTGATAGTGTCATTCAGAAAAACCTAAGACACACGCTACCGTGCAGATAGAAGTCTGATTCTGAGATTAAACCTTAACCTGTCACACAGTGCAAAAAAAAACAGGTCTCACATTTCTATTCAAGCAAATCTGTACTGTTTTAGCTGGTCAAGTTATTTGTAGCGACCGTAAAAGCCCTTTTTTTTTTCTGGGTTGAAAAACTATTCCCAAATTTGCCATTCTCCAAATAACTAGTTTCTGGTATTTGAGGCCTACTTGAAATCTATCCCAAAAAGAATATCTAACATTGAAGGTACTGATAGTGTCATTCAGAAAAACCTAAGACACACGCTACCGTGCAGATAGAAGTCTGATTCTGAGATTAAACCTTAACCTGTCACACAGTGCAAAAAAAAACAGGTCTCACATTTCTATTCAAGCAAATCTGTTCTGTTTAATCTGGTCAAGTTATTTGTAGCAACCGTAAAAGCCCTATTTTTTTTCTGGGTTGAAAAACTATTCCCAAATTTGCCATTCTCAAAATAACTAGTTTCTGGCATTTGAGGCCTACTTGAAATCTATCCCAAAAAGGATATCTTACATTGAAGGTACTGATAGTGTCATTCAGAAAAACCTAAGACACACGCTACCGTGCAGATAGAAGTCTGATTCTGAGATTAAACCTTAACCTGTCACACAGTGCAAAAAAAAACAGGTCTCACATTTCTATTCAAGCAAATCTGTACTGTTTAATCTGGTCAAGTTATTTGTAGCGACCGTAAAAGCCCTATTTTTTTTCTGAGTTGAAAAACTATTCCCAAATTTGCCATTCTCCAAATAACTAGTTTCTGGTATTTGAGGCCTACTTGAAATCTATCCCAAAAAGGATATCTTACATTGAAGGTATTGATAGTGTCATTCAGAAAAACCTAAGACACACGCTACCGTGCAGATAGAAGTCTAATTCTGAGATTAAACCTTAACCTGTCACACAGTGCAAAAAAAAACAGGTCTCACATTTCTATTCAAGCAAATCTGTACTGTTTTAGCTGGTCAAGTTATTTGTAGTGACCGTAAAAGCACACTTTTTTTTCTGGGTTGAAAAACTATTCCCAAATTTGCCATTCTCAAAATAACTAGTTTCTGGTATTTGAGGCCTACTTGAAATCTATCCCAAAAAGGATATCTTACATTGAAGGTATTGATAGTGTCATTCAGAAAAACCTAAGACACACGCTACCGTGCAGATAGAAGTCTGATTCTGAGATTAAACCTTAACCTGTCACACAGTGCAAAAAAAAACAGGTCTCACATTTCTATTCAAGCAAATCTGTACTGTTTAATCTGGTCAAGTTATTTGTAGCGACCGTAAAAGCCCTATTTTTTTTCTGGGTTGAAAAACTATTCCCAAATTTGCCATTCTCAAAATAACTAGTTTCTGGTATTTGAGGCCTACTTGAAATCTATCCCAAAAAGGATATCTTACATTGAAGGTATTGATAGTGTCATTCAGAAAAACCTAAGACACACGCTACCGTGCAGATAGAAGTCTGATTCTGAGATTAAACCTTAACCTGTCACACAGTGCAAAAAAAAAACAGGTCTCACATTTCTATTCAAGCAAATCTGTACTGTTTAATCTGGTCAAGTTATTTGTAGCGACCGTAAAAGCCCTATTTTTTTTCTGGGTTGAAAAAAAAACTATTCCCAAATTTGCCATTCTCAAAATAACTAGTTTCTGGTATTTGAGGCCTACTTGAAATCTATCCCAAAAAGGATATCTTACATTGAAGGTACTGATAGTGTCATTCAGAAAAACCTAAGACACACGCTACCGTGCAGATAGAAGTCTGATTCTGAGATTAAACCTTAACCTGTCACACAGTGCAAAAAAAAACAGGTCTCACATTTCTATTCAAGCAAATCTGTACTGTTTTAGCTGGTCAAGTTATTTGTAGCGACCGTAAAAGCCCTATTTTTTTTCTGGGTTGAAAAACTATTCCCAAATTTGCCATTCTCAAAATTGTGGTAAACGGGAACAATGAGGAATACATCTAATAAGGGACGCGGACGTGGACATGGTCGTGGTGGTGTTAGTGGACCCTCTGGTGCTGGGAGAGGACGTGGCCGTTCTGCCACAGCCACACGTCCTAGTGTACCAACTACCTCAGGTCCCAGTAGCCGACAGAATTTACAGCCATATTTGGTGGGGCCCAATGCCGTTCTAAGGATGGTAAGGCCTGAGCAGGTACAGGCATTAGTCAATTGGGTGGCCGACAGTGCATCCAGCACGTTCACATTATCTCCCACCCAGTCTTCTGCAGAAAGCGCACAGATGGCGCATGAAAACCAAGCCCATCAGTCTGTCGACTCTGCTGCCAGGGTTTCCCAAGGGCATCCACCTAGCTCTTCACCAGGGGTTGAAGAGATAGAATGCACTAACGCACAACCACTTATGTTTCCTGATGATGAGGACATGGGAATACCACCTCAGCACGTCTCTGATGATGACGAAACACAGGTGCCAACTGCTGCGTCTTTCTGCAGTGTGCAGACTGAACAGGAGGTCAGGGGTCAAGACTGGGTGGAAGACGATGCAGGGGACGATGAGGTCCTAGACCCCACATGGAATAATGGTCGTGCCACTGACTTTCACAGTTCGGAGGAAGAGGCAGTGGTGAGACCGAGCCAACAGCGTAGCAAAAGAGGGAGCAGTGGGCAAAATCAGAACACCCAAGAGACTCCGCCTGCTACTGACCGCCGCCATCTGGGACCGAGCACCCCAAAGGCAGCTTCAAGGAGTTCCCTGGCATGGCACTTCTTCAAACAATGTGCTGACGACAAGACCCGAGTGGTTTGCATGCTGTGCCATCAGAGCCTGAAGCGAGGCATTAACGTTCTGAAACTTAGCACAACCTGCATGACCAGGCACCTGCATGCAAAGCATGAACTGCAGTGGAGTAAACACCTTAAAAACAAGGAAGTCACTCAGGCTCCCCCTGCTGCCTCTTCTGCTGCTGCCGCCTTGGCCTCTTCTGCTGCTGCCGCCGCCTCGGCCTCTTCTGCTGCTGCTGCCGCCGCCTCGGCCTCTTCCTCTGCCTCTGGAGGAACGTTGGCACCTGCCGCCCAGCAAACATGGGATGTACCACCAACACCACCACCTGCGTCACCAAGCATCTCAACCATGTCACACGGCAGCGTTCAGCTCTCCATCTCACAAACATTTGAGAGAAAGCGTAAATTCCCACCTAGCCACCCTCGATCCCTGGCCCTGAATGCCAGCATTTCTAAACTACTGGCCTATGAAATGCTGTCATTTAGGCTGGTGGACACACACAGCTTCAAACAGCTCATGTCGCTTGCTGTCCCACAGTATGTTGTTCCCAGCCGCCACTACTTCTCCAAGAGAGCCGTGCCTTCCCTGCACAAACAAGTGTCCGATAAAATCAAGTGTGCACTGCGCAACGCCATCTGTGGCAAGGTCCACCTAACCACAGATACGTGGACCAGTAAGCACGGCCAGGGACGCTATATCTCCCTAACTGCACACTGGGTAAATGTAGTGGCGGCTGGGCCCCAGGCGGAGAGCTGTTTGGCGCACGTCCTTCCGCCGCCAAGGATCGCAGGGCAACATTCTTTGCCTCCTGTCTCCTCCTCCTCCTACTCAGCTTCCTCCTCCTCTTCTTCCACCTGCTCATCCAGTCAGCCACACACCTTCACCACCAACTTCAGCACAGCCCGGGGTAAACGTCAGCAGGCCGTTCTGAAACTCATATGTTTGGGGGACAGGCCCCACACCGCACAGGAGTTGTGGGGGGGTATAGAACAACAGACCGACGAGTGGTTGCTGCCGGTGAGCCTCAAGCCCGGCCTGGTGGTGTGCGATAATGGGCGAAATCTCGTTGCAGCTCTGGGACTAGCCGGTTTGACGCACATCCCTTGCCTGGCGCATGTGCTGAATTTGGTGGTGCAGAAGTTCATTCGCAACTACCCCGACATGTCAGAGCTGCTGCATAAAGTGCGGGCCGTCTGTTCGCGCTTCCGGCGTTCACACCGTGTCGCTGCTCGCCTGTCTGCGCTACAGCGTAACTTCGGCCTTCCCGCTCACCGCCTCATATGCGACGTACCCACCAGGTGGAACTCCACCCTGCATATGCTGGACAGACTGTGCGAGCAGCAGCAGGCCATAGTGGAGTTTCAGCTGCAGCACGCACGGGTCAGTCGCACTGCGGATCAGACACACTTCACCACCAATGACTGGGCCTCCATGCGAGACCTGTGTGCCCTGTTGCGCTGTTTCGAGTACTCCACCAACATGGCCAGTGGCGATGACGCCGTTATCAGCGTTACAATACCACTTCTATGTCTCCTTGAGAAAACACTTAGGGCAATGATGGAAGAGGAGGTGGCCCAGGAGGAAGAGGAGGAAGAGGGGTCATTTTTAGCACTTTCAGGCCAGTCTCTTCGAAGTGACTCAGAGGGAGGTTGTTATCAACACCAGAGGCCAGGTACAAATGTGGCCAGACAGGGCCCACTACTGGAGGACGAGGATGAGGAGGAGGTGGAGGAGGATGAGGATGAAGCATGTTCACAGCGGGGTGGCACCCAAAGCAGCTCGGGCCCATCACTGGTGCGTGGCTGGGGGGAAACACAGGACGATGACGATTCGCCTCCCACAGAGGACAGCTTGTCCTTAACTCTGGGCAGCCTGGCACACATGAGCGACTACATGCTGCAGTGCCTGCGCATCGACAGCAGAGTTGCCCACATTTTAACGTGTGCGGACTACTGGGTTGCCACCCTGCTGGATCCCCGGTACAAAGACAATGGGCCCACCTTACTTCCTACACTGGAGCGTGATAGGAAGATGCGCGAGTACAAGCGCACGTTGGTAGACGCGCTACTGAGAGCATTCCCAAATGTCACAGGGGAACCAGTGGAAGCCCAAGGCGAAGGCAGAGGAGGAGCAAGAGGTCGCCAATGCAGCTGTGTCACGGCCAGCTCCTCTGAGGGCAGGGTTAGCATGGCAGAGATGTGGAAAAGTTTTGTCAACACGCCACAGCTAAGTGCACCACCACCTGATACGGAACGTGTTAGCAGGAGGCAACATTTCACTAACATGGTGGAACAGTACCTGTGCACACCCCTCCAAGTACTGACTGATGGTTCGGCCCCATTCAACTTCTGGGTCTCCAAATTGTCCACGTGGCCAGAGCTAGCCTTTTATGTCTTGGAGGTGCTGGCCTGCCCGGCGGCCAGCGTTTTGTCTGAACGTGTATTCAGCATGGCAGGGGGCGTCATTACAGACAAACGCAGCCGCCTGTCTACAGCCAATGTGGACAAGCTGACGTTCATAAAAATGAACCAGGCATGGATCCCACAGGACCTGTCCATCCCTTGTGCAGATTAGATATTAACTACCTCCCCTTAACAATATATTATTCTACTCCAGGGCACTTCCTCATTCAATAATATTTTTAATTTCATTTTACCATTATATTGCGGGGCAACCCAAAGTTGAATGAACCTCTCCTCTGTCTGGGTGCCGGGGCCTAAATGTGTGACAGTGGCCTGTTCCAGTGGTGGGTGACGTGAAGCCTGATTCTCTGCTATGACATGAATACAGATTCTGCGCTGACATAAGGCCAGATTCTCTGTTACGGGACCTCTCTCCTCTGCCTGGGTGCCTGGGCCTAAATGTGTGACAGTGGCCTGTTCCAGTGGTGGGTGACGTGAAGCCTGATTCTCTGCTATGACATGAAGACAGATTCTGCGCTGACATAAGGCCAGATTCTCTGTTACGGGACCTCTCTCCTCTGCCTGGGTCTCTGGGCCTAAATGTGTGACAGTGGCCTGTTCCAGTGGTGGGTGACGTGAAGCCTGATTCTCTGCTATGACATGAATACAGATTCTGTGCTGACATAAGGGCAGATTCTCTGTTACGGGACCTCTCTCCTCTGCCTGGGTGCCTGGGCCTAAATGTGTGACAGTGGCCTGTTCCAGTGGTGGGTGACGTGAAGCCTGATTCTCTGCTATAACATGAAGACAGATTCTGCGCTGACATAAGGCCAGATTCTCTGTTACGGGACCGCTCTCCTCTGTCCGGGTGCCGGGGCCTAAATGTGTGACAGTGGCCTGTTCCAGTGGTGGGTGACGTGAAGCCTGATTCTCTGCTATGACATGAAGACAGATTCTGTGCTGACATAAGGCCAGATTCTCTGTTACGGGACCGCTCTCCTCTGTCTGGGTGCCGGGGCCTAAATGTGTGACAGTGGCCTGTTCCAGTGGTGGGTGACGTGAAGCCTGATTCTCTGCTATGACATGAAGACTGATTCTGCGCTGACATGAAGCCAGATTCTCTGCTATGGCATGAAGAGACTGATTCTCTGCTGACGTGAAGCCAGATTCTCTGCTATGGGACCTCTGTCCAATTGATATTGGTTCATTTTTATTTTTTTTATTTTAATTTTAATTAATTTCCCTATCCACATTTGTTTGCAGGGGATTTACCTACATGTTGCTGCCTTTTGCAGCCCTCTAGCTCTTTCCTGGGCTGTTTTACAGCCTTTTTAGTGCCCAAAAGTTCGGGTCCCCATTGACTTCAATGGGGTTCGGGTTCGGGACGAAGTTCGGATCGGGTTCGGATCCCGAACCCGAACATTTCCGGGAAGTTCGGCCGAACTTCTCGAACCCGAACATCCAGGTGTTCGCTCAACTCTATCTAACTCCTATACCACTTCACCTGAGTCTGGAGCCTGATAGTCACGGAAAGTGATGTACAGATTATTCCCGTTTTTAACCTGAGATTAATAAATACTTTATTATTTTCTTTTAAATACGTTCTTCAGGCAGTAATTAGAACAAGATCCTTCCTCAAATTTCAGGAAGAGTTCATCGAGAACCTTCTGTATCCAGGAGGTTCCGTGGCCCCAACCACCAGTGTAGTGAGCCGTCTACACGAGCGACATTTCCCCAATGTCGTTGCTGGTACCTCAAACTAACCGCCACCCCGAAAAAAATGTTGTGTCTGTAGCAGGAGTGGAATAAGGCGTGACACCCGCTATTTCTGTCCTGACTGCCCTGACCACCCTGCCCTATGCTTAGAGGAGTGTTTCCGGAAGTATCACACACAGGTACACTATTAGTATAGGGATTGTGTGACACAGGACAGGCAAACAGGGCTCTTAGGGCCTTTTCACTCACAACTGCTGCAAACCTCTCCTTTCACCTGGGACAAAGTTTATAATGTACTTTGCCACATCTCTGGGCGATTTGCGCTTTGCACATTGTCCCATGGGGAAGGAGAGGTTTGTCCTATAAAGGTAAAAAAAAAGAAAAAAAAAATCACAGGTAAGCAAAAAAGTAAAGGTTCCAAAAGTTCAATAAAGTTTTTAAAAGTTAATGTTCTGTTTCAAATGTTATATAAAGTTAATCTTAATAAATTTATTGCGTTGCGGCCTGTTTTTTTTTTTTTTTTTTGTTTTGTTTTTTTACCTTCTAGGTGGACCAACTGATCGACCAGCTGCAGCACTGATCTGCATTCTGACAGAAGCATTGCGCGAGCTGTCAGATTACACAAAAATCGGTGTATGAGGCGCTGCAAGACGAGATTTCTCCTCTGCAGTAAAAAAGATAAGTTTGCCGAGGCTTATGAGCTGAGGGGCGGTGTTCATATGCTTTGGCAAACATTTTTTATAAAATAAAAAAAATTCCGGCAATGATTTATTCATCCACATCGATTGATGTGAATGGAGAAATCGGGTTTGCCAGGGCATACGAGCTGAGTGGGTTTGGATGTTGGGCGGAGCTCCTATGTCCTGGCAGACGCCTTTCCCCTCCTTTTTTTTTTTCACATTTTTTGGCAGAGATTTTTTCATCCACATTGATCGATGTGAATGAAGAAATCTGTGCCGTTCATTTTTTCCTTCAGCCCAGAGGCTGAATGGAAAAAAAAAATCTCATTACCCGTATGCTCAATATAAGGAGAATAGCAGAAACTAGTAATGCTGGCCATACATGTAATGATTGCGGAGACCCTCAAATGCCAGGGCAGTACAAACACCCCACAATTGACCCCATTTTGGAAAGAAGACACCCCAAGGTATTCGCTGAGGGGCATATTGAGTCCATGAAAGATTGAACTTTTTGTCCCAAGTTAGTGGAAAGGGAGACATTGTGAGAAAAAAAAATATATATCAATTTCCGCTAACTTGTGCCAAAAAAATAATCTTCTATGAACTATGAACTATGGAATACCTTGGGTCACATGTGGGGTATTTATACTGCCCTGGCATTTTAGGGGCCCTAAAGTGTGAGAAGAAGTCTGGAATCCAAATGTCTAAAAATGCCCTCCTAAAAGGAATTTTGGCCCCTTTGCGCACCTAGGCTGCAAAAAAAGTGTCACACATGTGGTATCGCCTTACTCAGGAAAAGTTGGGCAATGCATTTTGGAGTGTATTTGTACATATACCCATGCTGGGTGAGAGAAATATCTCTCTAAAATGACAACTTTGTATAAAAAAAATGGGAAAAGTTTACTTTTAGAGAGATATTTCTCTCACCAAGCATGGGTATATGTAAAAATACACCCAAAAACACATTGCCCTACTTCTTCTGAGTACGACGATACCACATGTGTGACACTTTTTTGCAGCCTAGGTGCCCAAAGGGGCCCAAATTCTAAAGAGCACCTTTAGGATTTCACAGGGCATTTTTTAGGCATTTGGATTCCAGACTTCTTCTCACGCTTTAGGTTCCCTAAAATGCCAGGGCAGTATAAATACCCCACAAGTGACCCCATTTTGGAAAGAAGACACGCCAAGGTATTCCGTGATGGGCATAGTGAGTTCATGGAAGTTTTTATTTTTTGTCACAAGTTAGTGGAATATGAGACTTTGTAAGAAAAAAAAAAAAAATCATCATTTTCCGCTAACTTGTGACAAAAAATAAAAACTTCTATGAATTCACTATGCCCATCAGCGAATACGTAAGGGTGTCTACTTTCTGAAATTGGGTCATTTGTGGGGTGTTTCTACTGTCTGGGCATTGTAGAACCTCAGGAAACATGACAGGTGCTCAGAAAGTCAGAGCGGAAATTCACATTTTTGTACCATAGTTTGTAAACGCTATAACTTTTGCGCAACCCAATAAATATACACTTATTTCCTTTTTTTTTCATCAAAGACATGTAGAACAATAAATTTAAAGAAAAATTTATATAGAAATGTAGTTTTATTTGAAAAATTTTACAACTGAAGTGAAAAATGTCATTTTTTTGCAAACATTTCATTCAATTTTGATTAATAACAAAAAAAGTAAAAATGTCAGCAGCAATGAAATACCACCAAATGAAAGCTCTATTAGTGAGAAGAAAAGGAGGTAAAATTCATTTGGGTGGTAAGTTGTATGACCGAGCAATAAACCGTGAAAGTAGTGCAGTGCAGAATTGTAAAAAGTGGTCTGGTCATTAAGAGGGTTTAAGCTAGGGGAGCTGAGGTGGTTTAATTGCACTATAAAAAATCCAGATGTTGTAGATTGCCAAAAAAGTGTTTTTTTGGTAACAGAATATGAAAGCTGTATATATTAAACTTGAATTTAACACTTGCAGATCAGGAAAATACTGTTTTTTGACAAAAAAGTGTGTTTTTAAAACCCCAGAAAATGATGGGTGTATTTCTAGCTTAAATTGCACACTGACTAATCCTGATGTTGTAGATTGCCAAAAAAATTTGTTTTTTGGTAACATAATATGAAAGCTGTATGGCAAAGAAGAGCAGGCACACCACCTTCTGGAATAATAGTGGAACACAAGAAATACTATGTTGAAAATTTATTCAGTTATAAGATATCACACATTAAAAAGGCCAATATATATAAAACACTCGATACAATAAAATACAATGAATAAAACATAAAAGAAATGTCACAAATAAATGCCAAGACTGTTGTATAGTCTCCTGAGTTAATGTCTCCTGAAATGGAATGTGGCAAAGAGCGATATAATCCACCTGTCTGTGGTTGCCAAATAGAACTGTCTCCATGAGACTCTTACCACTCAGTAGTACCGATGATGTTAATATGTGGTCTACTTGCACGGAGCGGTGGAACGATGTAGTCACCAGGGCACTGGACTCTGAACGCTAATTAGATTGAAAAAGCGCACAGTTTGGAGGACGTGCTCAAAGTAAGTGATCACGCAGCGGTGAAGGATGCAGTCACCAGAGCGCTGGACGCTGGACGCTGAATTAATTTCAAGTGCTCAGCTCGGAGGGCGTACTTTCGATCAGGTGATCCTATGTAGATGAGTCAGATGATCAGGTCAGCTGGTACGAATCGCCCAATCACGTAATGCACAGGTCCTTATACCGTTGTGGTAACTTGGCATAGCATAAGTCCAGGTCCTATACTGCAACAAATGGCTATGTTGGCAGATAGTTTTTAAAGAATAATTTTCTTTGTCCATGGAATCTTCTGTACTTGGGGTCCGGACCAGTACTAGATGTAGAAGTTGCGTAGTCCGCTAGACGCGTTTCGAGGCTACCTGCCTCTTCCTCAGTAGCTACCAGACTGCGCTCTTCCAAACATTTTATAGGATACACAATTAAAATCATTTATAGAACCTGAGATCAGGTAAAAGAACCAAATAAAACATGAAATGGATTCTAAAAATGGAGACAAACATATAGATCGCAAACAAGTGTCAAAATATCAAGTGTCATTACATGTCACACAAAATATATGTATATTCTTCTCTCCAAGTATCCACAATCACAAAAATACTAATAATAACTAAGTTAATAATAACATAATTCCTTCATGGTAACACCATAATAGGTCTCAATGCACACATGCATTTCCTATGCGTTTTTTCGTTCTCATATGTCATAGTGGAGAAAGTTCATATACCCTTTCAATTATAATATATATAAGGATATTTATAAGATTTTATTACTAAAAATGTGGTTCCCCAATCTACAACTCAAGATTCGGCAGACAGTATTCATATAATAATTCAACAGAAACCTATCATATATTTTATATAGTTTCATATATTTTTCTACATCTTTCTTCATATGTTTATTCAGCTGAAAAAGTTGTTTCTCGCTGAATGTAGATATAGTGGTGCCTGGGAGCAAGGGGAGATCAGGGTGCTGAACTAAAGACAGCTGACCCTGATGTCACATCGGTCCCAGGCAACCTATAGAAAACCGAATACTTCTAATTCTGCGTTGAGACCTTTCGGAACTAACGAGCCAAATTCAAAAATCCTTCTTGACTCTACCCGGGACATATGCATAATGTGGTTCCCTCCCCTCCAGTTGGGTTGTATTCTCTCTAGGGCCACATATCGTAGTGTACTCGGATCTTGATTGTGATGAGTTTTAAAATGCCTGGAGACCGTATGCTTCTCATATCCCTTGCGTATATTCGCAATGTGTTCCGAAACTCTCTTTTTTAATGTCCTTTTTGTTCTCCCAATGTATTGCTTATCACATGTGCATTGGAGCAGATAGATAACATCCGTGGTGCTACATGTTAGGAATTCCCTAATTGTCCATCTGTAGTTATTACTTGTTGACATCACTACTTCTGTTTTTTTATTCAGATTTTTAGTGGTCTTACGATTAGAGCAGCTCCCCCAACGGAAAAACCCATGTAGGCCTACCCACTTGACAATGGTATCAGTTTGAGTGAAATTCCTATTTTTAATAGTTGGGGCAATTCTCGATGCCAACGAGGGGACTTTTGTGTATGTAATAGCTGGTAGGAGGTGTCCAATGACTTTATCTTCACGAAGAAGATGCCAGTGTGTTTTAATCGTTTTCTCAATCTTCCTATACTGAGAATTAAAGGGAAGGATGAGTCTTATCTTATTTTCTTCTACATCTATCTTTTGCTCTATATTGGATTTTTCTTTGAAAAAGGTGGTTCTATCCATCATTTTTACTTTGTTCAAAGAATTTTGCAAAAGAGATGATGGATATTGTTTGACATCAAAGTTTTTCTTCATTACTTCTGCCTCCTCTTCAAAGTTTCTCTCAGATGTACAATTACGTTTTAGACGCCTAAATTGATTGATTGGTATATTCGCCAACCAACGAGGGAGATGGCAACTCGTGTGCAAGATGTAGCTATTACGAGTCACTGGTTTATAGTATGTACTACAAACCAATCTTTGTGCTTCTACAGAAATGCATAGGTCTAAAAATTCAACTTGTTTTTGGCTGATGTTAGCAGTAAAAATTAAGTTTTGGTCATTCCGATTCAATTCCATAATAAACTCGCTCAGGTCATCCTCTCTCCCATTCCAAATAAAGAGGATGTCATCAATGTATCGCCGCCAGAGGACCAAGCTCGTCCCCAGCCGCGATCCAATCACCCCGTGCTCAAATTGTGCTACAAAGAGATTGGCGTAGCTGGGGGCGAACCTGGTCCCCATGGCGGTCCCCCTGGCTTGTAAATAGAATTCGGAACCATACCAAAAGTAATTATGTGATAATATATGTTGGATCCCCTCTACTGTAAAATTAATTTGACCTTCTTCCAACTCACTTTCTCTCCTTAACACTGTTTGTATTGCCTCCAAGCCTTGTTTATGTTTAATGGAGGTATACAGAGAGCTGACATCCAATGTGACTAAAAACCATTCGGGATCATATATTAAAGTTTCAACAGTTTTGATAATATCTGTTGTGTCCTTGATGTAGGAAGGCGTCTTTTTAACAAAAGGTTGCAAGATTTGGTCTATATAATGCGATAAATTACATGTAATAGATCCTATCCCTGAAATGATGGGACGTCCTGGAGGGTTTTTACTATTTTTATGCACTTTAGGCAGGCAATAAAAAACAGGAATTCTTTGTTCTGTGTCTAATATGTATTTGTATTCATTTTCATATAGAAGTCCCTGTTCTTTACCTCTTTTACATAAATCAGTTAAGGATCTATAAAACTCCTGTGTAGGGTCTCTATCTAACTTAATATACGTATCATGGTCCATCAATTGTTTGCGACACTCTTTATCGTAATCCTCTGTATTTTGGATCACGATTGCGCCTCCTTTGTCAGCCGGACGTATCGTGATACTATCCAGTTTCTGCAGTTGTTTCAAAGCTTCACATTCGCATTTGGTTAGATTATTATAATGTCTCTTTTGTAAAGATGTACTGTATTAATCTTTCTAATATCTGTCTCCATGTTTTTTCTAAAAGTTGATATCTCATATCCTATTTCTTGTTGAGGGTATTTCCTAGATTTCGGTTTCAAATCAGTATGCAGATATTTGGATTGATTCAATAGGGTATATTCATAGGGATTTTTAATAAAGTGCTTTTTAAGGCATAATTTCCTCACAAATTTTTCTATGTTAATATAAGTCTCAAATTTATTCAAGAGGGCTGTAGGTGCAAATTTCAGACCCTTATTCAATAAAGTGCTCTGTGCTTTAGTGAGTATAGGTGTACTTAAATTAATAATGGGACTTTCTTCCTCTGTTTGAGTGTTCATCTCCGTGTGTTTCTGTTTCCTGTTTCCCCTGCGGGTCTTCCTCCCTGATCGTGAATCCGAGTGACTTGCGTGTGTTGTGGTCTCTGTGAATTGTGGTGTTGTATTGGGGGCGATCGTGAGCGCCGTCTCCCTCTCGGTGGAGTCCGTTCTCTCCTTTGTGCATGTGTTGTTGGGCTGAAGTCCCTGTGTCTTAGGTTGTAGTTGTGTGGTTGTGTTGGTGTCTGGTGATGATCTTTTCTGGGAGTTACTTTCTCCATGGGCCGGTGTATTCGGGATTTGTGGTGAGGGGGTGTTCTGTCTAAAAAATGTGTTTCAGATAAACTTTCATATTGGTTTGTGATAGGTATATTATAAGTGATTTTTGGGTCTCCTTGTTCAGATCCTATGTCTCTTTGTACCTTCCTCTGGGATTCCACATTATGTGAGTTATGTGCTCTATAAGTGTTCCTAGATGAATCATTAGAATAATATTCTTGATTCTGAGGGTTTTGTGCCCTATCCGTATTATGCATTTTATCATTTCCCCTATTAAAGATCTTTTTGGTTTTTCTGTAAATAATATCTTGTTCTAGGGAATCTAGACTTTTACAGATACGTGACTGCCATAGATCATATTCTTCATTATGGGGAAATTTTTCAATCATAGATTTACTGATTTCAATTTGTTGATTAATATCACTCAGCATTTGGGTTCTACTAGTTATAATCAATTGTATCAATGCCATAGATTGTGTCTTCAACAGAGATTCCCATTCCCTGTTGAAGTCTTCACAATATAAGTCCTGTGCTGGTTGTTTAATAATACTTAGTCCCTTTGGAATTTTTTCATTAGAAATATAGTAGTTCAATGTTTTAATTTCCCATCGCTGTCTTAGCTGTTTATGCAGTAATGTCTCCAAATTCCGAAAGGATTCAGACACAGTTTTATCTTCCATCTGTCTCCTATTGTCATTCGTGAATATAAATTCCTCTACTTTTTTCCGCTTATTTTCCACACAATTCCAGATATCCGTCATCTTAGTGGAGCACACCCCTTTGAGTGAAAGGAAATAGCAAAAAAACTGACAAAATAGGGAGGCTCAACACTTCAGATGAACGGGTAACGGTGGGTTCACTGCTAAATGGGTCACTCACCCAATTGAAAATGAAAATGTATGGCAAAGAAGAGCAGGCACACCACCTTCTGGAATAATAGTGGAACACAAGAAATACTATGTTGAAAATGTATTCAGTTATAAGATATCACACATTAAAAAGGCCAATATATATAAAACACTCGATACAATAAAATACAATGAATAAAACATAAAAGAAATGTCACAAATAAATGCCAAGACTGTTGTATAGTCTCCTGAGTTAATGTCTCCTGAAATGGAATGTGGCAAAGAGCGATATAATCCACCTGTCAGTGGTTGCCAAATAGAACTGTCTCCATGAGACTCTTACCACTCAGTAGTACCGATGATGTTAATATGTGGTCTACTTGCACGGAGCAGTGGAACGATGTAGTCACCAGGGCACTGGACTCTGGACGCTGAACGCTAATTAGATTGAAAAAGCGCACAGCTTGGAGGACGTGCTCAAAGTAAGTGATCACGCAGCGGTGAAGGATGCAGTCACCAGAGCGCTGGACGCTGGACGCTGAATTAATTTCAAGTGCTCAGCTCGGAGGGCGTACTTTCGATCAGTTTTATTCATTGTTTTATTCATTGTATTTTATTGTATCGAGTGTTTTATATATATTGGCCTTTTTAATGTGTGATATCTTATAACTGAATACATTTTCAACATAGTATTTCTTGTGTTCCACTATTATTCCAGAAGGTGGTGTGCCTGCTCTTCTTTGCCATACATTTTCATTTTCAATTGGGTGAGTGACCCATTTAGCAGTGAACCCACCGTTACCCGTTCATCTGAAGTGTTGAGCCTCCCTATTTTGTCAGTTTTTTTGCTATTTCCTTTCACTCAAAGGGGTGTGCTCCACTAAGATGACGGATATCTGGAATTGTGTGGAAAATAAGCGGAAAAAAGTAGAGGAATTTATATTCACGAATGACAATAGGAGACAGATGGAAGATAAAACTGTGTCTGAATCCTTTCGGAATTTGGAGACATTACTGCATAAACAGCTAAGACAGCGATGGGAAATTAAAACATTGAACTACTATATTTCTAATGAAAAAATTCCAAAGGGACTAAGTATTATCAAACAACCAGCACAGGACTTATATTGTGAAGACTTCAACAGGGAATGGGAATCTCTGTTGAAGACACAATCTATGGCATTGATACAATTGATTATAACTCGTAGAACCCAAATGCTGAGTGATATTAATCAACAAATTGAAATCAGTAAATCTATGATTGAAAAATTTCCCCATAATGAAGAATATGATCTATGGCAGTCACGTATCTGTAAAAGTCTAGATTCCCTAGAACAAGATATTATTTACAGAAAAACCAAAAAGATCTTTAATAGGGGAAATGATAAAATGCATAATACGGATAGGGCACAAAACCCTCAGAATCAAGAATATTATTCTAATGATTCATCTAGGAACACTTATAGAGCACATAACTCACATAATGTGGAATCCCAGAGGAAGGTACAAATAGACATAGGATCTGAACAAGGAGACCCAAAAATCACTTATAATATACCTATCACAAACCAATATGAAAGTTTATCTGAAACACATTTTTTAGACAGAACACCCCCTCACCACAAATCCCGAATACACTGGCCCATGGAGAAAGTAACTCCCAGAAAAGATCATCACCAGACACCAACACAACCACACAACTACAACCTAAGACACAGGGACTTCAGCCCAACAACACATGCACAAAGGAGAGAACGGACTCCACCGAGAGGGAGACGGCGCTCACGATCGCCCCCAATACAACACCACAGATATCCAGGCGTAAGTGATTACCACAGAAATAGTGGTCAAAATGACAACCACCTACAAACAGTCACAAATGTGTGATGCCAAGTGTGATGTCATGGCCAACAGGTAACAAGATACTACTTGCGTGCCCAGATGCGGTCACAGATGGCCCAGGCTGTCTGTGGAGATGATCGTATATCCGCTGTCACTCTAGCCATAGCCCGCATATACACTGTTTGAGACACAATTGATAATAAAGATTAAATGCCAGATAGGGCCAGAAACCAACCTTTTGTAAGTAGGAGGAATCAGCCCCCAGTTATCCAAGGAACTCACAGATGGTGGTGCCTCACTGGTCCTGTGTGTGAGGTCTCCAAGCAGGGAAACCTGCTCGGTTTAAATAGCCCGCCCTTGAGAAATGGAGAGGGGGCCGGACATCGTCCCGCCCCTCCTTTTCCATGCTAAGGTTAGGCATGGAGATATGGCCAGATAACGCCTCAAAAGGGCGTGCCCGTGATGCAAGGTATGTATGGCCAGTCCCCCTATCCCCTGATTCTGAGCATAGTGTACCGCCCCCGTCCCGTCACGCCCATAAGGGGTGTGGCCCTTTAGTGAGAGCGAGTTTGAGATAGATAATCCATGCACATCGGCCGGCGTCCGCTGACGTCACCGGCCGCGCCCGATCACGTGGTATCAATGGGCTAGCGTCCTCGTGCCGAAGCGCCGCCTGATGATGACGCCATTCTCCTCCGATCACATGACAGATAGGTGAAAAATGACACAGCGGGATACCTATGATGCAAGGTTCCCAGGTGATCAAAGTCAGGTTGTTTATATAGAGGCACGATTATGCCTTGATGAAAAGGACCCAGAGTAGATACATAAATCCTAGTTAAAAAATACCAGGCAAATAGCGCAGTATAGATGCGTGGACCATAAACCAGTTTGGTATGGATTCATAGAATGGGGATAATACAGGTATTAATCCATAGGGACACGGTACATATACTGTACGCACCAGTAGGCGGGGATATAGATACTACAGGCTAAACAAAGCTACTAGTGGATACTCTATTATATCTTAGTAAGTAGAGTTGATGGTGTGTATATATATATATATAAATTGATGTTCTACATGGGATGGATCAAAACGGCACTATAGTGGGGGTGGCCACATATCCTCCCCTTAGAGTTATTACAGTGCTCAAGATATATATGTCGACCCCATGTCAAAAATAGTATATGGCTGGCTAGAGAAAGCAGGAGTAATCGATGTTTTCGTTCAGTCCTGCAGGTGACATGGTGTTGAGCATATGTATCCATTTTGACTCTTTCTGTCTCAGGATAGTGTCAATATCTCCTCCCCTAATGGAGTGTTTCACTGTTTCCACCATGGAGAAGCTTATCACTTTCGGGTCTCCTCCATGTTTTAAAACCACATGCCTGGACAGAGGCTTGTCCCGCTTATGGCGAATATCGCCAATATGCTCCAAAATCCGCTTTTTAAAGGCTCTACACGTTTTGCCGATGTATCTAAGGCTGCATATACATTGGGCCATGTAGACCACGCCAACTGTATTGCAATTCGCAAAACTACGGGTGATGTACGTGTGGGTCTGTTCGGTGTTTGTGAAGGATTGGCCTACTGTTATAAAGGAACAAGCCTTGCACTTTCCACATCTGTAGGTACCATTTCTCCTATCCACTAGCCACGTACCAGTGGGGGGGACTGGTTCAAAGTGGCTGTGTACCAGTTGATCTCCTATACTGCGGCCTCGCCTGAAGGTAATCGAGGGATGCTCCGGGAGAAGATCAGTCAAGTCAGGGTCAGACTTGATCAGGGACCAATACCGTCCGATGATCTGACGGACTTGGTTAGCTTCAGTGTCATATGTCCCTATGATTCTAATCACTTCATCTGATGCTTTCTTCTTCCCTACAGAGTGGATTAATGTTGATCTATCACGGGATCCTGCATAGTTCCAAGCCTCATAGAGGCAGTCCTCTGAGTACCCCCTCTGTTTAAACCGATGGAATAGAGTACTGGCTTGCTTGTCAAACTCGGTTGGATCGGAGCAGTTCCTGCGGATCCGCAGAAACTGTCCCTTAGGGATCCCCTTTTTGAGCGGTTTCGGGTGAAAGCTCTCCCACCTCAATAAACTGTTTGTTGAGGTGGATTTGCGGAACAGGGTGGTAGTTAGTGTATTATTCATGTTCTTACTGATCTGTAGATCGAGGAAATTGATTGTTTTGGATTGTAGTTCATGGGTAAAAAATAGACCGATGTGGTTAACATTCAAGTCCTTCATGAACCCATCAAAATCTTCCACGGTACCCGACCAGAATAGCAGGATGTCATCAATGAACCTCGACCAAGATATTATATGGCGGGTCCATCTCTGCATCCCTTCTGTAAAGACAATGGTGTCTTCCCACCAGCCCAGGAGCAGGTTGGCGTAGGTGGGCGCACAGGGGCTCCCCATCGCCGTGCCCCTGAGCTGGTGGTAGAACCGACCATTGAATACAAAGTAATTATGCTTTAAAGCGAAGTCCAAGAGTCTGATAACGAGATGGTTGTGCTCCCTGAGATCGGTTGATCTGGTATCCAGAAAGTATTTGATTGCTGCCAAGCCCTTATTGTGTGGAATGGAGGTGTAGAGAGCCTCCACATCGATGGAGGCTAACCACACACCTGGATCCAATGAGATGCCATCTATCCGTTTCAACAGGTCATTTGTGTCGCGTAGATATGAGGGTAAAGACATCACAAATGGGCGCAGGATCTTATCAATATAGGTGCCTATGTGTTCTGTAAGGCCCCCTATCCCAGATACAATTGGGCGACCCTTGAGGGGGACCGTACCCTTGTGAATCTTGGGGAGACAATAGAAGGTGGCCACCCGGGGGTTAGATTTTTCAAGGTAATCACATTCACGTCGGTCAATAAGTCTCCCCTCAAGGGCCTCCTGTAGGATCTGGGATAGTTCCCTCACATACAGCTGAGTTGGGTCCAGCTTGAGCAACTCATAGCTGGATCCATCAGATAGGAGCGACATGCACATGTCACAGTATTGTTCACTGGACATAACAACAATGTTCCCTCCTTTGTCCGAAGGCTTAAATATAAGTTGTTTATTGGTGCTAAGATCCCGTAATATTTCCATTTCCCTCTGTGTGTAGTTTTTCACGCCGCTCGCCTGTATCGGTGTCAGATTCCCCAGGTCCCTGGTTACTGATTTGAGAAACAGATCAATGTGGGCCTCCCCCAATGTTTTGGGAGGCATCCTAGTGCTCTTATTTCGGAGGCTCGTAAATGGGCCCTGGCCCGGAGGACGATCATTGTCATCCAGAAGATCCACTAGGGCATCGTAACCAATAAGGTCACTTGGATCAAGTCCAAGTTCGATGCTCCTCTTTTTGTCAGATGCGCAAAATAGCTTGCGCCACCGCAGTTTTCTCACAAATAAGTGAAGATCCTTTACCCAATCAAAAAGACAGAAGCGGGTAGTTGGCACAAAAGATAGTCCTTTATTGAGTAATTTTTGCTCGACCTCTGATAAATTGATCCCGGATAGATTAAGAATCACGGGCTGACCCTCTGATGAGGTCAATGCTTCTTGACGGGTTGGGACTGTATTTGCGTACGGTCCCTGAGGATATAAGTGTTGGAAGGGGGTGGGCCTAAAAAAGAAGAAGAGTTGTTTACAGCTGGTGAAGTACCAGATGAAGAGGCAGTATCTGATAACATGGTCCCATTTGAGGTCATCATTAGCCTGTTTGTTGGTTCTGGGTCGATCGTAGTGTCTGTTCTTACAGTTTGGCGGGAGGGGGCCTGTGTACCCCATGATGCCCCAGACCTTTGGCCTGTTGATGGGTAGCCTCTTGTCTGAGGCCTCTGATTATATTGTCCTCTCCCTCTACCTCGGCCCCTGCCTCTCCAGTTACCTCGACGCCTAGAGTATTGGTATTGTTGGGACTGATGGTACTCCAAATCTGAGCTTTCGGCCTCAGATGCCGAACCCTCACTGGCGGAGGCTTTCTCGGTAGACTGCGCTACTAGGTACGCTGTCTTATTCCTAAAATCCGACAAATCCTTGATAAATTGTCGGTGTTTACGTTCCACTAAGTTGGACTTGAACCTCTCTACGTTAGTTTGTAGCTCAACTTCTTTTTTAGAGAACTCTGGGTGGTCTCTGAATCCCAGTGCTGTTTCCACCTGAGTGTTCAGTAATCTCCCAATCGTCTCCAAGTTTACCCGCTCCTGGTCCAACAACAATCGCATAAGCCGTAAGGAGCTCTCAATTATTTCACTTTCCCACTTGGTCAGAAACTCTGGGGTGCAAATGCGTGGTGCGGGTTTTAGAAAAATTCGTAGGCCTCTAGGTATAATCGAATTCCTGATATAGTTATCCAAGGACTGCACCTCCCACCAGGATTTATGATACTCCTTGTGGGTTTCATAGAGGTCCTTGAAAGTAGTTTTAATCGATGGAGTAACAGTATTTGTGCCCGTCAGCTCTTTCTCTGAAAAGATTTCATTAGCTTCTAGGAGCCATTTATTGGTATCCAATTGTGTGCTAAGGAAACCAGCCATATCACTGCGTGAGTCGAGCTCACGGATAACTATCAAATGAGTTAAATGAAATTTAATCACAGCTAAGACGATATCCCGTCAGAGGGAATAATAACCACAGGTGGTGTATAATCCAATAAATGTAATCACAGGGAACGACCTGTTTAAAACGTAGCCTTTAATCTAATTTAGATATAAAATAACAAAAACTCCCACAAAACATACATAGAAAAGAACAAAAAGAAGATATATCCTTGATGACATGGAAGATGATACTTGTGATCGTCCAGAATAATACGGGTCAGAGATGGACGGTATGGACAGAGGTGGAGTCTAATCTGTCCCTATTCCTGGCCCTGGGCTAAGTAGCCCTGCCTGAAAACGGAATAGCCGCCCTGATAAGGACGATCCCGTATTCTGGAACCTCCTTGTAACACCTGAATAGACCCTGTAATCCTGATGGTTCCCTACTATGGGGTCTGCTCTAGGCACACAAAACAAAAAATCAAGTATAGATAACCAGTAAAGAGAGCAGCGAACCAGCCACATTCATAGATGCTCAGTGGTGTGGGTGGAAGGCCGCCATCAATAGATATGTCATAAAGGATGCACAGGCAGCCCAGGATATGGCTATCTGTGACTGTGCATCATCAAATGGACGAAATCACTGTGCAGACCCCACACACCACTATCGATGTGCGACGTCAAAACACAATGAGTCGCCGTTCACATTTGTACATATCAGTGTATACTAAAGATATGTATACACGTATGGCACCAGAAGCACTACATATATCAGTATGCAATCAGGTGCCAGTGTCCCAACGCGTTTTACCCTGATTGATATTCGGGTTCCTCAGGGGACATATATCAAAACTACAATACTGTTGTTTGGCATCAAAGAGAGGTAACCAAACCGGTGGTAGCATCAGGGGATAGGGGGACTGGCCATACATACCTTGCATCACGGGCACGCCCTTTTGAGGCGTTATCTGGCCATATCTCCATGCCTAACCTTAGCATGGAAAAGGAGGGGCGGGACGATGTCCGGCCCCCTCTCCATTTCTCAAGGGCGGGCTATTTAAACCGAGCAGGTTTCCCTGCTTGGAGACCTCACACACAGGACCAGTGAGGCACCACCATCTGTGAGTTCCTTGGATAACTGGGGGCTGATTCCTCCTACTTACAAAAGGTTGGTTTCTGGCCCTATCTGGCATTTAATCTTTATTATCAATTGTGTCTCAAACAGTGTATATGCGGGCTATGGCTAGAGTGACAGCGGATATACGATCATCTCCACAGACAGCCTGGGCCATCTGTGACCGCATCTGGGCACGCAAGTAGTATCTTGTTACCTGTTGGCCATGACATCACACTTGGCATCACACATTTGTGACTGTTTGTAGGTGGTTGTCATTTTGACCACTATTTCTGTGGTAATCACTTACGCCTGGATATCTATGTGGACATATATCCACACTGGCGGACGTATTCCATGTGCCCCCTGTTTTGGTCCCTGTGTTTGATCACGTTAAGCTACTGGGTGATTGAACGTAAGGCGACCAGTGAATGATCTGGTCAAAAGGTGTTATCATAATTGAGGAGCCTACCACCGGTTTGGTTACCTCTCTTTGATGCCAAACAACAGTATTGTAGTTTTGATATATGTCCCCTGAGGAACCCGAATATCAATCAGGGTGAAACGCGTTGGGACACTGGCACCTGATTGCATACTGATATATGTAGTGCTTCTGGTGCCATACGTGTATACATATCTTTAGTATACACTGATATGTACAAATGTGAACGGCGACTCATTGTGTTTTGACGTCGCACATCGATAGTGGTATGTGGGGTCTGCACAGTGATTTCGTCCATTTGATGATGCACAGTCACAGATAGCCATATCCTGGGCTGCCTGTGCATCCTTTATGACATATCTATTGATGGCGGCCTTCCACCCACACCACTGAGCATCTATGAATGTGGCTGGTTCGCTGCTCTCTTTACTGGTTATCTATACTTGATTTTTTGTTTTGTGTGCCTAGAGCAGACCCCATAGTAGGGAACCATCAGGATTACAGGGTCTATTCAGGTGTTACAAGGAGGTTCCAGAATACGGGATCGTCCTTATCAGGGCGGCTATTCCGTTTTCAGGCAGGGCTACTTAGCCCAGGGCCAGGAATAGGGACAGATTAGACTCCACCTCTGTCCATACCGTCCATCTCTGACCCGTATTATTCTGGACGATCACAAGTATCATCTTCCATGTCATCAAGGATATATCTTCTTTTTGTTCTTTTCTATGTATGTTTTGTGGGAGTTTTTGTTATTTTATATCTAAATTAGATTAAAGGCTACGTTTTAAACAGGTCGTTCCCTGTGATTACCCGAATGGTTTTTAGTCACATTGGATGTCAGCTCTCTGTATACCTCCATTAAACATAAACAAGGCTTGGAGGCAATACAAACAGTGTTAAGGAGAGAAAGTGAGTTGGAAGAAGGTCAAATTAATTTTACAGTAGAGGGGATCCAACATATATTATCACATAATTACTTTTGGTATGGTTCCGAATTCTATTTACAAGCCAGGGGGACCAGGTTCTCCCCCAGCTACGCCAATCTCTTTGTAGCACAATTTGAGCACGGGGTGATTGGATCGCGGCTGGGGACGAGCTTGGTCCTCTGGCGGCGATACATTGATGACATCCTCTTTATTTGGAATGGGAGAGAGGATGACCTGAGCGAGTTTATTATGGAATTGAATCGGAATGACCAAAACTTAATTTTTACTGCTAACATCAGCCAAAAACAAGTTGAATTTTTAGACCTATGCATTTCTGTAGAAGCACAAAGATTGGTTTGTAGTACATACTATAAACCAGTGACTCGTAATAGCTACATCTTGCACACGAGTTGCCATCTCCCTCGTTGGTTGGCGAATATACCAATCAATCAATTTAGGCGTCTAAAACGTAATTGTACATCTGAGAGAAACTTTGAAGAGGAGGCAGAAGTAATGAAGAAAAACTTTGATGTCAAACAATATCCATCATCTCTTTTGCAAAATTCTTTGAACAAAGTAAAAATGATGGATAGAACCACCTTTTTCAAAGAAAAATCAAATATAGAGCAAAAGATAGATGTAGAAGAAAATAAGATAAGACTCATCCTTCCCTTTAATTCTCAGTATAGGAAGATTGAGAAAACGATTAAAACACACTGGCATCTTCTTCGTGAAGATAAAGTCATTGGACACCTCCTACCAGCTGTACCGGATATTACATACACAAAAGTCCCCTCGTTGGCATTGAGAATTGCCCCAACTATTAAAAATAGGAATTTCACTCAAACTGATACCATTGTCAAGTGGGTAGGCCTACATGGGTTTTTCCGTTGCGGGAGCTGCTCTAATTGTAAGACCACTAAAAATCTGAATAAAAAAATTGAAGTAGTGATGTCAACAAGTAATAACTACAGATGGACAATTAGGGAATTCCTAACATGTAGCACCACGGATGTTATCTATCTGCTCCAATGCACATGTGATAAGCAATACATTGGGAGAACAAAAAGGACATTAAAAAAGAGAGTTTCGGAACACATTGCGAATATACGCAAGGGATATGAGAAGCATACGGTCTCCAGGCATTTTAAAACTCATCACAATCAAGATCCGAGTACACTACGATATGTGGCCCTAGAGAGAATACAACCCAACTGGAGGGGAGGGAACCACATTATGCATATGTCCCGGGTAGAGTCAAGAAGGATTTTTGAATTTGGCTCGTTAGTTCCGAAAGGTCTCAACGCAGAATTAGAAGTATTCGGTTTTCTATAGGTTGCCTGGGACCGATGTGACATCAGGGTCAGCTGTCTTTAGTTCAGCACCCTGATCACCCCTTGCTCCCAGGCACCACTATATCTACATTCAGCGAGAAACAACTTTTTCAGCTGAATAAACATATGAAGAAAGATGTAGAAAAATATATGAAACTATATAAAATATATGATAGGTTTCTGTTGAATTATTATATGAATACTGTCTGCCGAATCTTGAGTTGTAGATTGGGGAACCACATTTTTAGTAATATATTATAATTGAAAGGGTATATGAACTTTCTCCACTATGACATATGAGAACGAAAAAACGCATAGGAAATGCATGTGTGCATTGAGACCTATTATGGTGTTACCATGAAGGAATTATGTTATTATTAACTTAGTTATTATTAGTATTTTTGTGATTGTGGATACTTGGAGAGAAGAATATACATATATTTTGTGTGACATGTAATGACACTTGATATTTTGACACTTGTTTGCGATCTATATGTTTGTCTCCATTTTTAGAATCCATTTCATGTTTTATTTGGTTCTGTTACCTGATCTCAGGTTCTATTAATGATTTTAATTGTGTATCCTATAAAATGTTTGGAAGAGCGCAGTCTGGTAGCTACTGAGGAAGAGGCAGGTAGCCTCGAAACGCGTCTAGCGGACTACGCAACTTCTACATCTAGTACTGGTCCGGACCCCAAGTACAGAAGATTCCGTGGACAAAGAAAATTATTCTTTAAAAACTATCTGCCAACATAGCCATTTGTTGCAGTATACTGTAGGACCTGGACTTATGCTATGCCAAGTTACCACTACGGTATAAGGACCTGTGCATTACGTGATTGGGCGATTCGTACCAGCTGACCTGATCATCTGACTCATCTACATAGGATCACCTGATCGAAAGTACGCCCTCCGAGCTGAGCACTTGAAATTAATTCAGCGTCCAGCTCTCTGGTGACTGCATCCTTCACCGCTGCGTGATCACTTACTTTGAGCACGTCCTCCAAGCTGTGCGCTTTTTCAATCTAATTAGGGTTCAGCGTCCAGAGTCCAGTGCCCTGGTGACTACATCGTTCCACCGCTCCGTGCAAGTAGACCACATATTAACATCATCGGTACTACTGAGTGGTAAGAGTCTCATGGAGACAGTTCTATTTGGCAACCACTGACAGGTGGATTATATTGCTCTTTGCCACATTCCATTTCAGGAGACATTAACTCAGGAGACTATACAACAGTCTTGGCATTTATTTGTGACATTTCTTTTATGTTTTATTCATTGTATTTTATTGTATCGAGTGTTTTATATATATTGGCCTTTTTAATGTGTGATATCTTATAACTGAATAAATTTTCAACATAGTATTTCTTGTGTTCCACTATTATTCCAGAAGGTGGTGTGCCTGCTCTTCTTTGCCATACATTTTCATTTTCAATTGGGTGAGTGACCCATTTAGCAGTGAACCCACCGTTACCCGTTCATCTGAAGTGTTGAGCCTCCCTATTTTGTCAGTTTTTTTTTAATATGAAAGCTGTATATATTAAACTTGAATTTAACACTTGCAGATCAGGAAAATATTGTTTTTTGGCAATAAAGTGTGTTTTTAAAACACCAGAATATGATGGGTGTATTTCTAGCTTATATTTCACACTGACTAATCCAGATGTTGTAGATTGCCCAAAAAAATGATGATTTGCAATCCCCCAAAAGCTCAGCTGAGCTTGCATAAAATGGCCGCCGCCGCCGCCCAACTAACTAACAGTATTATAAAAGTGTAACGGGGTGCCGAAGGCGCACTCGGTCTCCCATCAGCCGCAGACCTGCTGCTTAGCTTCGGGAGTGAGGATCTGTGTTTGACCTCGTTCCCAGGGCGGCTTTGCTAGCTGGGAGGCTCCCTGCTCCTAGGTCTGCCTTGAGCGCCGAGCTGTTCACTCGGTGCTCGACTGGTCGGTCTGTCGGTCATGTGACGCTGGCCACGTCACATGAACCTCACTCCCCACTATAAATACAGGCAGCCTGCTGGCCACAGGTTGCCTGTTAATTTAGGTTCCTGGCAGTTGTTGGATACCTGTGTACTTACCTGATCCTGTTCCCTGACGATCCTTTGCCTGCTCCTCCTGTACTGTGCATCCTTCCTGGTATATTGACCTCGGCTTCCACCTAACTATTCTTTGCGGACTCCTTTGGTGCTTCTCACCTGTCCTGGTATTTATGACCCCGGCTTCTCCTGACCTTTCTTTGCTTATCCCTCTGTACTGCCTTGTCCTCTTGGTTTTGACCCGGTCTGTTCACTATCCGTTATTTGTCTTGTCTGTCCTTCCCGCACGTATCCTAAGTTAGGGACTGCCATCCAGTTGTCCCCTGTCATCAGGACTCGTGAGGCAAGTAGGCAGGACCAGGGGTGAAGGTGGAGCGCAGTGGTCACTATCCTCCCCCCTGTGTGTGTGTGTGTACATGACCGTTACAGATTAACAGGCCATGGAAGATTATATTAAGGAGAGCCTTGGTAAAGGGCATATTAGACCTTCTGTCTCTCCTATGGGGGCAGGGTTTTTCTTCGTTAAGAAAAAAGATGGTGGTCTTAGGCCATGTATCGATTACCGGAGATTAAATAAAATCACTGTCCAGAATAGATACTCCCTCCCATTGATTCCGGATTTATTTAACCAGGTTCTGGGGGCAACCTGGTTTTCCAAGATTGGCCTGAAAGGGGCATACAATCTAATCCGAATCAAGGAGGGAGACGAATGGAAGACGGCGTTCAATACTCCGGCAGGACACTTTGAATATCAGGTGATGCCTGATCATGTGTCTCATGTTAAACAAGTATTAGAGGTGTTGAGGAAGAATCAGCTATCCGCTAAGCAAGAGAAATGTGTCTTTGGTGTACAGGAGATTCTGTTTCTAGGGCATGTTCTGACTCCTCACGCCTTCAAGATGGATCCTGGTAAGGTACTAGCAATTAAGGAATGGGTAAGACCTTCATCCTTAAAGGCCTTACAACGGTTCTTAGGTTTCGCCAATTACTATCGTAAATTTATTATGAATTTTTCCGTAATTTCTAAACTGTTGACCGACCTTACTAAGAAAGGGGCGGATTTGGGGAATTGGTCTACTGAGGCCATTTCTTCATTTGAAAAATTAAAAAAGGCATTCAGTAGCGCTCCCATTCTGATCCAGCCTGATCAGGAGAGACCTTTTATTGTGGAGGTGGATGCGTCCGAGGACGGCGCAGGAGCAGTCCTTTCAAAAGGTCCTGCTAGCCTCACTAACCTGAGACCATGTGCCTTCTTCTCCAGGAAATTCTCTCCCACGGAGTGAAACTACGATATAGGGAATAGGGAGCTGCTGGCCATTAAATGGGAATTTGAGGAGTGGAGGCATTTTCTGGAGGAGGCAAGGCATTGTGTAACTTTTGTCACTGACCATAAAAACCTTATGTTTCTCGAGTCTGCTAAGAGGTTGAATCCCCGTCAAGCCAGATGGGCTCTGTTTTTTACTCGTTTTGATTTTTCCATTACGTTCAGGCCGGGAAGTAAAAATGTGAAGGCGGACGCATTATCTCGGAGCTTCCATGCTTTTCAACCTACTGAGGTACCACCTGAATCCATCCTACCAGCAAAAATCTTCATAGCAGCTCTAACCCAGGATATCTCGGCTCGCATTAGGTCTGAACAACATCTGGCACCGGTATCCACCCCAACAGATAAGTTGTTTGTTCCCTTATAATTTTGTCTCCAGCTGTTGGGTGAGTATCACAATTCTGCCAATTCTGGTGTTGAGGGCACTAAGGATCTGGTTTCTAGATATTATTGGTGGCCCACTCTAACTAGGGATGTCAAGTCCTACGTGTCAACCTGTGAGTTTTGTGCCAGGTCCAAGACACCTAGGACTCGCCCTGCTGGTAACCTACGACCCCTACCCATTACCAGTAGACCCTGGTCCCATATCTCGATGGACTTTATAACTGACCTACCGCCGGCGGAGGGTAAGACTGTAGTTTGGGTAGTGGTCGATAGGTTTAGCAAGATGGTCCATTTCATTCCCCTGTCTAAACTCCCGAATGCCAAAACCCTGGCGTCTATTTTTGTGAAAGAAATTGTTCAATCGAACTTAGAAAAGGCTCAAAGTTCTCAGAAACTCAAGGCCGATAGGAGACGTTCAAGGGGGGTGAATTTTCAGGTTGGGGATAAGGTATGGAATCTCTCTCTTAAGGTAGATTCTAAAAAGTTTGCTCCTCGTTTTATTGGACCATATAAGATCACGGAGGTGATTAACCCGGTATCATTTAGGTTGGAGCTGCCCGAGTCATTCCACATTCATAATGTGTTCCATAAGTCTCTACTTAAAAAATATTTTGAACGGGTAGTACCATCGAAAGCCTCGCCTCTGCCGGTTCTTATTAATGATGCTGTCGAGTATGTGGTGTCTAAAATAGTGGATGTCAGGAAGGTGCGCAATTCCTTGCAGTACCTGATTCACTGGAAGAGGTACGGACCTGAAGAGAGATCTTGGGTACCTGCCAGGGATGTTCATGCTCCTAGACTTGTTCGAAAATTTCATTTAGAACACCCTGAAAGGCCATCGCCTGAAGTCTTGGGTCCGGTGGTACTGTAACGGGGTGCCGAAGGCGCACCCGGTCTCCCATCAGCTGCAGACCTGCTGCTTAGCTTCGGGAGCGAGGATCTGGGTTTGACCTCGTTCCCAGGGCGGCTTTTCTAGCTGGGAGGCTCCATGCTTCTAGGTCTGCCTTAAGCGCCGAGCTGATCACTCGGTGCTCAACTGGTCGGTCTGTCGGTCATGTGACGCTGGCCACTTCACATGAACCTCACTCCCCACTATAAATACAGGCAGCCTGCTGGCCACAGGTTGCCTGTTAATTTAGGTTCCTGGCAGTTATTGGATACCTGTGTACTTACCTGATCCTGTTCCCTGACGATCCTTTGCCTGCTCCTCCTGTACTGCGCATCCTTCCTGGTATATTGACCTCGGCTTCCACCTAACTATTCTTTGCGGACTCCTTTGGTACTTGTCGACTGTCCTGGTATTTACGACCCCGGCTTCTCCTGACCTTTCTTTGCTTATCCCTCTGAACTGCGTTGTCCTTTTGGTTTTGACCCGATCCGTTCACTATCCGTTATTTGTCTTGTCTGTCCTTCCCGCACGTATCCTAAGTTAGGGACTGCCGTCCAGTTGTCCCCTGTCATGAGGACTCATGAGGCAAGTAGGCAGGGCCAGGGGTGAGGGTGGAGCGCAGTGGTCACTATCCTCCCCCCCGTGTGTGTGTGTGTGTGTGTATACGTGGGTTAATGGGCTCAGGGCAGGGTAAACAGATTGTGCCCTGCACCCACACAACTATTTCTATGTAGATTGCTGAGTTAGATTCTCTCCTATTCTCTCCCTGAAATCACAAGTCCAGCAGCATTCTCTCCCTACACTTGTAACACTAGAGTGACGTGCAGCGCTATGTTACTCAAGCTTATATAGAGCTTGGGTCACATGCTGCTCTGGCCAATCACAGCCATGCCATTAGTAGGCATGGCTGTGATGGCTTCTAAGGTCAGACAGTTAACTGCTTGTGGATTGGCTGCTCTGCAGCCTTTTAAAAAGCGCCAAGAAAGCGCCGAACACCGAACCCAAACCTGAACCCGAACTTTTACTGAAATGTTCGGGTTCGGGTCCGGGGTCCAAAAATCCTAAAGTTCGGTACGAACCTGAACTTGACAGTTCGGGTTCGCTCAACCCTAGTCCCTAACACTAATATACTGCCTCTCTTTGGACTTACCTAAACCTACAATATTCAGGGCAGTGTAGGAACCAGCTACATATGTACTCTGCTCAGAAGTCCCAGGTAGATGGGCGTGTTCAGTCTAAAAGAGGCGCTACCCTCAATATATACTATAAGAGAATTCTCTGATAGTAGATATTGAGGGTAGCGCCTCTTTTAGACTGAACATGCCCATGTACCTGGGACTTCTGAGCAGAGTACGTATGTACAGTCAGGTCCATAAATATTGGAACATCGACACAATTCTAAATTTTTGGGCTCTATACACCACCACAATGGATTTGAAATGAAACAAACAAGATGTTCTTTAACTGCAGACTGTCAGCTTTAATTTAAGGGTATTTACATCCAAATCAGGTGAACGGTGTAGGAATTACAACGGTTTGCATATGTGCCTCCAACTTGTTAAGGAACCGAAAGTAATGGGACAGAATAATAATCATAAATCAAACTTTCATTTTTTAATACTTGGTTGCAAATCCTTTGCAGTCAATTACGGCCTGAAGTCTGGAACGCATAGACATTACCAGATGCTGGGTTTCATCCCTGGTGATGCTCTGCCAGGCCTCTACTGCAACTGTCTTCAGTTCCTGCTTGTTCTTGGGGCATTTTCCCTTCAGTTTTGTCTTCAGCAAGTGAAATGCATGCTCAATCGGATTCAGGTCAGGTGATTGACTTGGCCATTGCATAACATTCCACTTCTTTCCCTTAAAAAAACTCTTTGGTTGCTTTTGCAGTATGTTTTGGGTCATTGTCCATCTGCACTGTGAAGTGCCATCCAATGAGTTCTGAAGCATTTGGCTGAATATGAGCAGATAATATTGCCCGTAACACTTCAGAATTCATCCTGCTGCTTTTGTCAGCAGCCACATCATCAATAAATACAAGAGAACCAGTTCCATTGGCAGCCATACATGCCCACGCCATGATACTACCACCACCATGCTTCACTGATGAGATGGTATGCTTAGGATCATGAGCAGTTCCTGTCCTTCTCCATACTCTTCTCTTCCCATCAGTCTGGTACAAGTTGATCTTGGTCTCATCTGTCCATAGGATGTTGTTCCAGAACTGTAAAGGCTTTTTTAGATGTCGTTTGGCCAACTCTAATCTTGTCTTCCTGTTTTTGAGGCTCACCAATGGTTTACATCTTGTGGTGAACCCTCTGTATTCACTCTGGTAAAGTCTTCTCTTGATTGTTGACTTTGACACCCATACACCTACCTCCTGGAGAGTGTTCTTGATCTGGCCAACTGTTGTGAAGGGTGTTTTCTTCACCAGGGAAAGAATTCTTCAGTCATCCACCACAGTTGTTTTTCGTGGTTTTCCGTGTCTTTTGGTGTTGCTGGATGTTGAGGCATTGTATAACTCAATTCCACATGAAAAAGGGTGTGCCGTGGTGTCCTCCTTCTTACAACAAAGGGGGATGATTTATGGTCACATAATGAATTGGTATTACAGCTGTTGAAATTCATTTTAGAACACAATCATTTCATGTTCAACAGGAAAATTTACCGCCAAGTAAGGGGCGTGGCAATGGGGAGCCCATGTGCCCCCACGTACTCAAACCCTTGAGGCTGGGAACCTGATGAGGTCTTTGGAGAAAAGATGACCATTATTTGGCTAGGGTGCATTGATGACGTGCTGATCCTGTGGCAAGGAGATAAAAATAGTTTTGACTCATTTGTTCAACTCCTCAATGTCAATGATTGGGTCTCTATTTCACCTCAGAGATCCACAATTCCACTATTACATTTTTGGATCTTAAAATTTATAAGGATTTCAGAGGTGTTATTGGTTTTAGGCTGTTTCGGGAAAAAAAAGCAACAAACAGCCTGCTTGAGTGGCAAAGTTGTCACCCACTAACCCTCAAACCAGGTATTCCTGAAGGCCAGTACTTGCTCCTCCGCCGTAACTGTACCAACATGCACGATTTTCGGTTACCTGCCAAAGATCTAAGATAGCGGTTTATATGCCGTGGATACCCCTCCAATGTCCTCAAACGGGCATATCAACATGCCCTGGGATGTGATAGAGAATCTCTACTGGTTCCTCGCAGTAGGTCATCAGAGTCTGATCAAATTCGGATTATTGGTGAATTTGATGAAGCCCATAATCATGTGAGGGAGATTCTATCCCTATACTGGGGAATTTTAAGAGCTGACCCTGACATTGGACATTTGATGGGTGAAACTCCAACGATCACGCATCGGCGAGGTAGGAACATAAAGGACCGGTTGGTCTATAGTATCTATGAACCCTTTCCTCGCACTTCAGAGTGGCTAACCAGCTCATTATGTGGAACTTACCGTTGTAGCGGGTGTATTGTGTGTGCGGCTATCATAAAAGTCAACACCTTTCAGAGTTCAAGTACAGGCCTTACATATTATATCAGGACATTTATTAATTGCAGAACTGTGGGCCTGGTGTATTTGATTACCTGCATTTGTGGGATCCAATATGTGGGAAAAACCACTAGACAATTTAGGAGGAGAATTGGTGAACACCTTAAAGGGAGTATTTCACCTAAAATCACCATTATAGAACACTAACATTAGGATCTCCATTACATTACCCATAATAGAATGCTACCTTCCATATTGCTGTCCATCGACGATTTTCTCAGAAAAACACTTTTATTCAATATGTTAATTAGCTTCTATAGGTGCCCAGGCCCCTTGATGCTTTTCATACGAAACCCCTTTCACCCCTCTGGCCCGCCCTAGGTTCTTCTGATTACATCCTCCTCTTAGTGATAAATCTAGCGCCAGCGCCGTTCAACAGATTTGCCGTTCCTGAGCAATTTATTCCCCATTATGGGCAGAAGCTCAAGAGCGTTTAATGCGCATGTGCCAGCCCGTACATCCTGATCTAGTCTTGTGCCTCTGCCCATAATGGGTAATGAAGTGCGCGGGCACAGTGATTCTGTTGAATGCGCTGAAAGGGGAGGGGTTTCGTATGAAAAGCACTGATGGGCCTGGGCACTGGCCGCATGAACGCCACCCCAGGGCACCATGGTGATCACGGGTAACGGGGAATCAGGGTACAATGCCGGAGAGGGAGTCTGAGAAACGGCTACCAAATCCAAGAGAGGTCAATGGCTGAAATCTTATTGGCTGTTGTTGCCTTGACCCTTTTTTTTCCTAATTCTGAACCACTCAGAGAGGGTGGGTCAAGTTATTAATGCACAAGCGTCCAAGGAAGGCATCAGGCGCGCCGCAATTACTCACTCCCGACTCGGTGAGTTAGTGACGATAAATATCAAGAGGCCCTGTTATTGGAATGAATAGACTTTCCGTTAATGAGTATCTATTGGAGGGTAAGTCTGGAGCCAGCAGCCGACATACTCCCGGCCTCCACAACATTCACCAAGTGTGCCATCATGGTGAGGATTGTGTTGACCAGACTCTTGGCTACTGAGACTTGACTTGTAGGTGAGGGCCTGCTGCTGCTTTGTTGACTCTAGATAACTTCTAGGTGATCACACATCCCTGTGACGGCGACGAACCATTTGTATGTCTGCCCTATCAACTTTGGAGCAATTTTTCAACAAGGACCTTCTGGTATAGCACTGTTTTGCTTGTCCTCTCCAACAGAGGAATGAGAGATGAGAAGTTCTCTTTGTAGTGGGGGTTGAGAAGGGTAAACAACCAGTAATCCGTGTTGTCCAAAATGCGTATAACCGTGGGTAATGGGAAAGGCAGCCTAACATGAAGTGGTATGGCTATCACCCTGTGTAATGTACTCCCCCATTTCCTTGTCTGCCACATTCAGAGCGTCGTCCCTAATTGTGAGCAGCAATCGTTTGAGTAGACACAGCAGTGGGATGGTTACGCTGATAATAGCATTATCGACTCTAATCATCTGTGTGGATTCATCAAAGTTTTTTAAAACCTCACAGAGGTCTGACATCAATGCCCACTCCGCGCTTGTGAATAGTGGCAGTTGACTCGAAAGGCGACGACCATGTTGCAGCTGGTATTCCACAACTTCCCTCTGCTGCTCACAAAGCCTGGCCAACATGTGGAACGTAGAGTTCCAGCGCATGCTCACGTCGCACAACAGTCTGTGAGCTGGAAGCCTCAAGCGCTGCTGCAGCATTGATAGACCGGCTGATGCTGTGGACGACTTGCGGAAATGGGCAGTCACGCAGCGCACCTTCACTAGTAGTTCTGGCAAATTGGGGTAGGTTTTGATAAACTGCTGAACCACTAAGTTTAAGACGCGGGCTAGGCATGGGATGTGTTTCAGGTTGCCGAGCTCCAAAGCCACCACCAAGTTATGGTCATTTTCAGACACAATCATGCCTGGTTGTAGGTTGAGTGGCGAGAGCCACAGCTCAGTCTGGTCCCTTATACCCTGCCACAGCCTGCGGTGGTGTGCTGTTTGTCCCACTGCTTCCAGCCAGCGACTGATGACTGACTGCTGCTGGAGGTGGAAGTGGATGAGGAGGCGGCGGAGAAGTGGGGGTTGGAGCCAGTAACATAGCTGCTGGCGGAGACCCTGGTGGACGTAGGGCCCGCAATCCTAGGCTTGGGTAGCACCTGTGCCATCCCAGGGTATGACTCACTCCCGGCCTCCACAACATTCACCCAGTCTGCCGTCAGGGTAATGTAGCGTCCCTGGCCACCAGCACTTGTACATGTGTCCGTGGTTAAGTGGACCTTCCCAGTAACTGCGTTGGTCAGGGCATGGGTGATGTTCTGGGAGACATGCTGGTGTAAGGCGGGCACGGCACACCGTGAAAAATTGTGGCGGCTGGGGACTGCATACCGAGGGACAGCCGCCAACATCAGGTTGTGGAAGGCCTCAGTGTCCACAAGCCTAAATGGCCACATTTCAAGGGCCAGTCATTTCAAAAGTTGCCCATTTAGTGCTATGGCCTGTGGGTGGGTTGGTATTTGCGCTTGCGTTCAAATGACTGTGTTATGGACATTTCAATGGTGCGCTGGGACAGGGAAGTGGATGTTGTTGCTGATGGTTCATTTGAAGGTCCAGGTGCAGGGCAAGGAGCATCTGGGCCTGCGCCTTTGACATGGGATTGGCCGGCAGTGTGAAACACAGGGGAAGAGGAGGCAGTGGTGTGACCCGCAGACCCAGATTGTGGACCCAGTCGTTCGGCCCACTTATTACATTGCTTGGATGCCATGTGGCGGATCATGCTGGTAGTGGTGAGGTTGCTAGTGTTCATGCCCCACGCTCATTTTGGTATGGCACAGGTTGCAAACTAATACTCTATTGTCGTCTGCACTTTCCTCAAAAAAGCGCCATACTGCGGAACACCTGCCCCTTGGCAAGGTAGATTTACATATAGGGGTGCTCAGTGTAACGGTTGCGGGCCTGTTTGGTGTGGGCCGACTTCTCTCTTTTGCAACCCCATTGCCTCTTCCAGCCTGTTGCGGTGCTGCGGATCCCTCCCCCTCTGTACTGCTGTCCTCGCTCGGCTTTTCACCTTCACATGTTGAGTCAGTGACCTCATCGTCAAGCACCTCCTCTTCCACTTCCTCACTCTGCTCTTCCTTTTTCGGATGCAGTACATTATATGTCACAGAAACCCACAGAATATGGACACTATATTAGGCCCAGATTATTGGAATTTGCAATACAGACACCGTTTTCGGATGCAGGACAGTATATGTCACAGAACACCACAGATTATGGACAATATATTATGCCCAGATTATAGGAATTTGCAATACAGACACAGTTTTCGGAAGCAGGACAGTATATGTCACAGAACACCAAAGATTTTGGACACTATATTAGGCCCAGATTATTGGAATTTGCAATACAGACACAGTTTTCGGATGCAGGACAGTATATGTCACAGAAACCCACAGAATATGGACACTATATTAGGCCCAGATTATTTAAATTTACGCTAAAGAAACAGTAATCGGAAGGAGTAGTATATATGACACGGATGTGTATTACACGCACACACTACAGAGACAGTAGATGAGGGCTGGCCTCTGATTATTTAAATTTACGTTAAAGAAACAGTTTTCAGATGGCGTACTGTATATGTCACAGAAAACCACACACTATGGACACTAGATTAGGCCCAGATTATTATATTTACGCTAAAGAAACTGTTTTCGGATGGCGTACTGTATATGTCACAGATGTGTATTAAACGCACACTATAGACAATAAATGTGGCACTGATTTTTTGAATTAACTCAAAAAGACAGTCTGCGCATGATGTACAGTATATGTCACTAGTAGGTATTAAAGAAAAATATCTTGCTGCTTTCAAACACACACACAGTAGTCCTTAAAAGGACTTTGGGGTTTTTGAAAAGCTTTTGGTAGTAAAAAGAGTAAATTTATCTCCCTGCACTATTTGTCCCTTCCGCAGCACGGATGTCCCTGAGACTGATCAATTTAGCGCAGTTAATAATATATTGCTGCTCTAAAACACATACACAGTTGTCCTTAAAAGGATTTTTGGGTCTTTGAAAAGCTTTCTTCGAATAATAACTGAGAATTTCGCTCCCTACACTGCCTTTCCCTTCCTACGCTCTGCTCTCCCTGACTATGACTGATCCGAGCACGTTTCATCGGGTGCTATATAGCACCCGATGACTCATTCTGGCCAGCCAATCACTGTAATGCCAGCAAACATACAGTCAGGTCCATAAATATTGGGACATCAACACAATTGTAAAATTTTTGGCTCTATACACCACCACAATGAGAGATAGCAAAAACATTAGGCGTGGCCAAAATAACTGTTTGGAACATTCTTAAAAAGAAGGAACACATCGGTGAGCTCAGCAACACCAAAAGACCCGGAAGACCACGAAAAACAACTGTGGTGGATGACCAAAGAATTCTTTCCCTGGTGAAGAAAACACCCTTCACAACAGTTGGCCATATCAACAACACTCTCCAGGAGGTAGGTGTATGTGTGTTAAATTCAACAATCAAGAGAAGACTTCACCAGAGTGTATACAGAAGGTTTTACCACAAGATGTAAACCATTGGTGAGCCTCAAAAACAGGAAGACAAGATTAGAGTTGGCCAAACGACATCTAAAAAAGCCTTCACAGTTCTGGAACAACATCCTATGGACAGATGAGACCAAGATCAACTTGTAGCAGAGTGTTGGGAAGAGAAGAGTGTGGCGAAAGAAAGGAACTGCTCATAATCCTAAGCATACCACCTCATCAGTGAAGTATGTTGGTGGTAGTGTCATGGCGTGGGCATGTATGGCTGCCAATGGAACTGGTTCTCAGGGCCGGCGCCACCTGTAAGGCGACCTAGGCAGTCGCCTAGGGCACAATTTAGCATGGGGCGCCGGCTTTGTGCGGTTTAAAAAAAAAAGCGTTGACGCAAGTACGGCGGGCGGCGGCGGGCCCTCCCCTGCACTGGGCGGCTGCCGCACTCCCCAGAGAGAGGGACTGACAGGAGGGAAACACCTCTAATGTAGCGTGGCCAAGCTCTGTTCGGTCCGCGGTACAGGAGCATTTGTTTTCTGTACCCGGCCGGACTGAAAGGAAGTGCACACTAAGTGGGCACTTCCTGTCAGTCCGGCCGGGTACAGAAAACAAATGAAGTGCTCACTTAGTGTGCACTTCCTTTCAGTCCGGCCGGGTACAGGAAACAAATGCTCCTGTACCGCGGACCGAACAGAGCTTGGCCACGCTACATTAGAGGTGGGGGGGAGAATGGAATGAGAGTAACAAGGAAGGGAGGGGGGAATGAGAGTGACAAGGGAGGGGGGAATGATGAGAGTGACAAGGGAGGGGGCAAATGATGAGAGTGACAAGGGAGGGGGGGAAATGATGAGAGTGACAAGGGAGGGGGGGAAATGATGAGAGTGACAAGGGAGTGTGGGGGGGAATGAGAGTGACAAGGTAGTGGGGGGGGAATGATGAGAGTGACAAGGGAGTGGGGGGAAGAATGAGAGTGACAAGGGAGGGGGGGTGAGAGTGACAAAGGAGGGGGGATGAGAGTGACAAGGGAGGGGGGAAATGAGAGTGACAAGGGAGGGGGGAAATGGGAGTGACTAAGGAGGGGGAAATGAGAGTGCCAAGGGAGGGGGGAAATGAGAGTGACAAGGGAGAGGGGGAATGAGAGTGACAAGGGAGGGGGGAGTAAATGAGAGTGAAAAGGGGGGGAGGAAATGAGAGTGACAAGGGAGGGGGGGAGTAAATGAGAGTGACAAGGGGGGGAGTAAATGAGAGTGACAAGGGAGTGGGGGGAAGAATGAGAGTGACAAGGGAGGGGGGTGAGAGTGACAAAGGAGGGGGGGATGAAAGTGACAAGGGAGGGGGGGAAATGAGAGTGATAAGGGAGGGGGGGAAATGAGAGTGACTAAGGAGGGGGGAAATGAGAGTGACAAGGGAGGGGGGAAATGAGAGTGACAAGGGAGGGGGGAAATGAGAGTGACAAGGGAGGGGGGGAGTAAATGAGAGTGACAAGGGGGGGAGTAAATGAGAGTGACAAGGGAGGGGGGGAGTAAATGAGAGTGACAAGGGGGGGAGTAAATGAGAGTGACAAGGGAGTTGGGGGGGGAATGAGGGTGACAAGGGAGGGGGGGAGTAAATGAGAGTGACAAGGGAGGGAGGGGGGAGAAGAGAGTGACAAGGGAGGGAGGGGGGAGAAGAGAGTGACAAGGGAGTCCCCAGAGCCAGACCAAGAGCCAGACTGCAGCCAGAGACCAGATCATCTTATTGTCCTGGTGGTAAGTAGACAATGCAATATGTTTATTATGTAATTGTTTAGTTATTAATACTACATTGGAAACTAATTTACCTCACATTAAGGCTCCATTCACACGTCCGCAACGTGTTTTGCGGATACACGGAGCCGCGGATCCGCGAAACACGGAAAGCGGCAATGTGCGTTCTGCATTTTGCAGACCGCACATTGCCGGCACTAATAGAATATGCCTGTTCTTGTCCGCTATTTTTTTGCGGAACGGAAGAGCGGACCCGGAAGTGCGGATCCGCAATTCCGTGTCCGGGCAGCACATCATGCTGCCCCATAGGAATGAATGGGTCCGCAATTCCGTTCCGCAAAATGCAGAACGAAATTGCGGATGTGTGAATGGAGCCTAAAAGGACACTATAGTCCCAGAACCACTACAGTTTAATGTAGTGGTACTGGTGTCTATAGCCTGTTCCTGCAGAGAAAAGACCCTGTGCAGTACTGGTGTTAAAGGAGCACTATAGTCCCAGAACCAGTACAGTTTGTAGTGGTACTGGTGTCTATAGCCTGCTCCTGCAGAGAAAAGACACTGTGCAGTACTGGTGTTAAAGGAGCACTATAGTGCCAGGAAAACAAACTCATTTTCCTGGCACTATATAGAAACATAGAATGTGTCGGCAGATAAGAACCATTTGGCCCATCTAGTCTGCCCAATATACTAAATACTATGGATAGCCCCTGGCTTTATCTTATATGAAGGATGGCCTTATGCCTATCCCATGCATGCTTAAACTCCTCCACTGTATTTGCAGCTGCCACTTCTGCAGGAAGGCTATTCCATGCATCCACTACTCTCTCAGTAAAGTAATACTTCCTGATATTACTTTTAAACCTTTGCCCCTCTAATTTAAAACTATGTCCTCTTGTAGCAGTTTTTCTTCTTTTAAATATTCTTTCCTCTTTTACCTTGTTGATTCCCTTTATGTATTTAAAAGTTTCTATCATATCCCCTCTGTCTCGTCTTTCTTCCAAGCTATACATGTTAAGGTCCTTTAATCTTTCCTGGTAAGTTTTATCCTGCAATCCATGTACCAGTTTAGTAGCTCTTCTCTGAACTCTCTCCAAAGTATCAATATCCTTCTGGAGATATGGTCTCCAGTACTGAGCACAATACTCCAAATGAGGTCTCACTAGTGCTCTGTAGAGCGGCATGAGCACCTCCCTCTTTCTACTGGTAATTCCTCTTGCTATACACCCAAGCATTCTGCTAGCATTTCCTGCTGCTCTGTGACATTGTCTGCCTACCTTTAAGTCTTCTGAAATAATGATCCCTAAATCCCTTTCCTCAGATACTGAGGTTAGGACTGTATCACTGATTTTATATTCTGCTCTTGGGTTTTTACGTCCCAGGTGCATTATCTTGCACTTATCAACATTAAATTTTAGTTGCCAGATTTTTGACCATTCCTCTAGTTTTCCTAAGTCCTTTTCCATTTGGTGTATTCCTCCAGGAACATCAACCCTGTTACAAATCTTTGTGTCATCAGCAAAAAGATTTTCGCTGACAAAGATATTAAACAATATGGGTCCCAGAACAGATCCCTGAGGTACCCCACTGGTAACAAGACCTTGGTCTGAATATACTCCATTGACTACAACCCTCTGTTGCCTGTCCCTCAGCCACTGCCTAATCCATTCAACAATATGGGAGTCCAAGCCCAATGACTGCACTTTATTGATAAGCCTTCTATGTGGGACAGTATCAAAAGCCTTACTAAAGTCTAGATAAGCGATGTCTACTGCACCTCCTCCATCTATTATTTTAGTCACCCAATCAAAAAAATCAATAAGATTAGTTTGACATGATCTCCCTGAAGTAAACCCATGCTGTTTTTCATCTTTCAATCCATTGGATTTTAGATGTTCCACAATCCTCTCCTTAAGTATGGTTTCCATTAATTTCCCCACTATTGATGTCAGGCTTACTGGCCTTTAGTTGCCCGATTCCTCCCTACTACCTTTCTTGTGAATGGGCACAACATTTGATAATTTCCAATCTTCTGTGACGACTCCTGTTGCGAGTGATTGGTTAAATAAATCTGTTAATGGTTTTGCTAGTTCACCGCTGAGCTCTTTTAATAGCTTTGGGTGTATCCCATCAGGCCCCTGTGACTTATTTGTATTAATTTTAGACAGTTGACTTAGAACCTCTTCCTCTGTAAAGACACATGCGTCAAAAGATTCATTAGTCCTCTTTCCCAACTGAGGTCCTTCTCCTTCATTTTCCTTTGTAAAAACTGAACAGAAGTGTAACGGATCCCCTTCCGTTAATGGACGCTTCCTAGCTTGCGCCGAGGACCACAAGCACCGCACTGGACACCACGACCACCGCAGACTCCAAAACCGCCGTAGCTTAACTGGAGCCGCGCCGTCTTCCTTCCACCCTGAATGAACCTCCAAAATTCAGGACCGTGTGGGAAAGATCTCTCCTCCAGGGAATATGCAGAGCATAGCAATCCCCAGCGTGACGCAGCAATTCCCCCCAATAACGAGACGAGGCTGCGTTTTGAAGGGTTAGAAAAACATGAACTCTTTATTGAGGGCTACCCGCCCGTATTTATGCAGGTCCCCACAATGCATCATGGTCTCCTCCTCTCTGCCCTGGAGACACCCGAAGTGCAATTCAATTATCTCCTAGGACAAAGGGAGACCACCAATACACATGTGGGAACAATAGGAGAGGAATCCCCACCCGAATACACAAAATCCTCCCTTCTGTCTGGGATATAATTATGGATTAACATAACTATCACAGACAGTAAAAATACAGTTTTTAAACATACACTGTAACTTTAAAACCATACATTCCATCTCCATAAAAATTACATATTTAAATGCTGCATACATCAAACATAAACACTTCCAAAAATCACACAAATCCCTCCAGCGGATCAAAAGTTTAGTGGAAGTCCTTTATGACCGACCGCAAGCACAACTTCCTGCCCAAAACAGTTCCATAGATTTGGGCTGTGCGGTCGGTCAATTCCATGCAGAAAAATGACTAAGTCCCATCTTCGAACGGGACTTAGTCTCTGGAGCTGAAAGTTCAGTATGGCAGAAGGTAAGGGTCAGCAGCGTTCGTGTATCCGCGCATCCGATTCCAGCTCCACAGAATCCCCAGCATACACCGCTGACCGCGTTCGGTCCCACCAACAGTCCAGAAATGCGGCACAGTTCTGTCACTGTTCCTGAAGGGCAACATGTCCCGGGGCCATAGTCGTAGGGCAGGAGGCTAGCCATAAGTCCTCTACAATGCCCAGTGGCAAATGGCAGTTTGTCACACATCTCCCCTTTTGGGGGGAAGACTAACCAGGAACCTGACCTTCTGTCGGTCAGTGCCTCCGTTAGTCGATCCACCAACCCACAGAAACCAGATTCCCGAGTAGCCCACCCACAACAAACAGGTACAAGGGTGACCCACCCACAAGAAACAGTTACTGCACCTGGGTATTTTGCTGTGGTGATGGGGCAACATGCTGTGGGGACTTGAAGGAGGGCAGAGGCCGACTGCACTCTGCCCAGCTGCCAGCTCTTCTGCTGGGGTGCTGAGACCATAGTCCGGCTCAGTAGCCAGAGGAACATGGGAGTCAGCAGGGGTTAACATCGCCTCTGTTAACCCTGAGGCCACGTTAGGAGTTAACTGGGGAGGGGAATTTGTACTTACCCCCTCCTCCTGTTGTCCTGGTGAGGGTAGTGGGGGATCTGGACAGGCTGTCCAGCATCCCTGTAGGTCAGGCGCAGAGACCAAGGTCCCATCTGCGCCGTGTGAGCGATTGGTGTCTCCCCTTGTTATGTTAAGCTGCCGCTGGGGAGAGAGGGTGCTTCGCTCCTCTCCCTGAAACACAGGCTGCCGCTGGGGAGGAAGGACGATACCTTCAGCTCCCTGGGGTACACACTGTCGCTGGGGGGGAAGGAGGACACCTTCAGCTCCCTGGGGTTCACACTGCCGCTGGGGGGGAAGGACGACACCTTCGGCCCCCTGGGGTACACACTGCCGCTGGGGGGAAGGACGACACATTCAGCTCCCTGGGGTTCACACTGCCGCTGGGGGGGAAGGACGACACCTTCGGCCCCCTGGGGTACACACTGCCGCTGGGGGGAAGGACGACACATTCAGCTCCCTGGGGTTCACACTGCCGCTGGGGGGGAAGGACGACACCTTCGGCCCCCTGGGGTACACACTGCCGCTGGGGAGGAAGGACGACACCTTCAGCTCCCTGGGGTACACACTGCCGCTGGGGGGGAAGGAGGACACCTTCAGCTCCCTGGGGTTTACATTGCCGCTGGGGGGGAAGGACGACACCTTCGGCCCCCTGGGGTACACACTGTCGCTGGGGGGGAAGGAGGACACCTTCGGCCCCTTGGGGTACACACTGCCGCTGGGGGGAAGGACGACACCTTCGGCCCCCTGGGGTACACACTGCCGCTGGGGGGGAAGGACGACACCTTCGGCCCCCTGGGGTACACACTGCCGCTGGGGGGGAAGGACGTCACCTTCGGCCCCCTGGGGTACACACTGCCGCTGTGGGGGAAGGATGACACCTTCGGCCCCCTGGGGTACACACTGCCGCTGGGGGGGAAGGAGGACACCTTCGGCTCCCTGGGGTTCACACTGCCGCTGGGGGGGAAGGACGACACCTTCGGCCCCCTGGGGTACACACTGCCGCTGGGGGGAAGGACGACACATTCAGCTCCCTGGGGTTCACACTGCCGCTGGGGGGGAAGGACGACACCTTCGGCCCCCTGGGGTACACACTGCCGCTGGGGAGGAAGGACGACACCTTCAGCTCCCTGGGGTACACACTGCCGCTGGGGGGGAGGGAGGACACCTTCAGCTCCCTGGGGTTCACATTGCCGCTGGGGGGGAAGGACGACACCTTCGGCCCCCTGGGGTACACACTGTCACTGGGGGGGAAGGACGACACCTTCGGCCCCTTGGGGTACACACTGCCGCTGGGGGGGAAGGCGACACCTTCGGCCGCCTGGGGTACACACTGCCGCTGGGGGGGAAGGACGACACCTTCGGCCCCCTGGGGTACACACTGCCGCTGGGGGGGAAGGACGTCACCTTCGGCCCCCTGGGGTACACACTGCCGCTGTGGGGGAAGGATGACACCTTCGGCCCCCTGGGGTACACACTGCCGCTGGGGGGGAAGGACGACACCTTCGGCCCCCTGGGGTACACACTGCCGCTGGGGGGGAAGGACGACACCTTCGGCCCCCTGTAACTCATGTTTTTGCTGGGGCGCAGGGACGGAATACTTCGCTATCTCTGCCCGATATTCTGCTTCCTGCTGCAGATACTCCGCCAGTTCTCTCCTCACTTACGGTACAATTTCCTCTGTTAGGTGCGGCCCGTAGATAGCCAACCGCCTCTTCAGCATAGCGTCAAACCGTACGTGACTATACCAATACTCCAGTTTTGCTTGGTGTTCCCAGGATGCTGCTCCTCGCACTAGGGAAGCCATCCCACCGCTTGCCACCAATGTAACGGATCCCCTTCCGTTAATGGACGCTTCCTAGCTTGCGCCGAGGACCACAAGCACCGCACTGGACACCACGACCACCGCAGACTCCACAACCGCCGTAGCTTAACTGGAGCCGCGCCGTCTTCCTTTCACCCTGAATGAACCTCCAAAATTCAGGACCGTGTGGGAAAGATCTCTCCTCCAGGGAATATGCAGAGCATAGCAATCCCCAGCGTGACGCAGCAATTCCCCCCAATAACGAGACGAGGCTGCGTTTTGAAGGGTTAGAAAAACATGAACTCTTTATTGAGGGCTACCCGCCCGTATTTATGCAGGTCCCCACAATGCATCATGGTCTCCTCCTCTCTGCCCTGGAGACACCCGAAGTGCAATTCAATTATCTCCTAGGACAAAGACGATCACCAATACACATGTGGGAACAATAGGAGAGGAATCCCCACCCGAATACACAAAATCCTCCCTTCTGTCTGGGATATAATTATGGATTAACATAACTATCACAGACAGTAAAAATACAGTTTTTAAACATACACTGTAACTTTAAAACCATACATTCCATCTCCATAAAAATTACATATTTAAACTCTGCATACATCAAACATAAACACTTCCAAAAATCACACAAATCCCTCCAGCGGATCAAAAGTTTAGTGGAAGTCCTTTATGACCGACCGCAAGCACAACTTCCTGCCCAAAACAGTTCCATAGATTTGGGCTGTGCGGTCGGTCAATTCCATGCAGAAAAATGACTAAGTCCCATCTTCGAACGGGACTTAGTCTCTGGAGCTGAAAGTTCAGTATGGCAGAAGGTAAGGGTCAGCGGCGTTCGTGTATCCGCGCATCCGATTCCAGCTCCACAGAATCCCCAGCATACACCGCTGACCGCGTTCGGTCCCACCAACAGTCCAGACATGCGGCACAGTTCTGTCACTGTTCCTGAAGGGCAACATGTCCCGGGGCCATAGTCGTAGGGCAGGAGGCTAGCCATAAGTCCTCTACAATGCCCAGTGGCAAATGGCAGTTTGTCACAAGAAGTATTCATTGAGGCAGTCAGCTAGTTCTTTATCTTCTTCCATATACCTTCCTTCTTTAGTTTTTAATTTGGTAATTACTTGTTTTAGTTTCCTTTTTTCATTTATGTATCTGAAGAATGCCTTATCGCCTTTTTTCCCTGACTGAGCTAATTTCTCTTCTGCCTGTGCTTTAGAAGCTCTTATAACTTGTTTGGCCTCTCTCTGTCCAATCTTATAAATTTGTCTGTCATCCTCGTTTTTTTTTTTTTATAATTCCTAAATGCTATCTTTTTGTTTTTAATGATTTTGGCCACTTCTGCTGAGTACCACAGTGGTCTCTTCCTTTTTTTGCTTTTACTGACAAGCCTAATGCAATCTTCTGTTGCCTTCAATAGTGCCACTTTTAAGTAGTCCCATTTCTCCTGGACTCCAATTAAACTGTTCCAGTCAGATAGGGACTCGTATACCACTAATCTAATTTTAGAAAAGTCAGTTTTTCTAAAATCTAAAACTTTTGTTTTTGTGTGGTGTGACTCAGTCACTGTACTTATAGTAAACCACACTGACTGGTGATCACTAGATCCCAAGCTTTCCCCTACAGTAATATCAGATACCAAATTCCCATTTGTGAATACTAAATCTAAAATGGCCTCCTTCCGGGTTGGCTCCTCCACTACTTGCTGTAGAGATAATCCCAGTAGGGAATTTAGAATATCTGTACTCTTGGCAGAACTAGCTATTTTGTTTTTCCAGTTTACATCTGGAAGATTGAAGTCTCCCATAATGATAACTTCCCCCTTCAATGTCATTTTAGCTATTTCCTCAACTAGTAGATCATCTAATTCTTTGACTTGGGTAGGTGGTCTATATATAACACCTACACGAGTTACCTTATAATTATCAAGCTGCAAGGTAACCCAAACTGACTCTAAATTGTTCTCGCTAACTTGTATCAAATTAGATTTTATGCTATCTTTCACATACAGGGCCACCCCTCCCCTTCTTGCCTTCTCTGTCTTTCCTGTATAGAGAGAACCCTGGTATTGATATATCCCAGTCATTACTCCCCTTGAACCACGTCTCAGTAACAGCCACTACATCTATATTCTCAGATGCCATTATAGCCTCAAGCTCATTGATCTTATTCCCTAGACTGCGAGCATTTGTAGACAAGACTCTGAGCTTGTCATTTCTTAACCTTTGTGCTACTGGCCTCTTCTGGCATTGTTCCGGGGGGCAGTCGGACTGCTGGATTATCACTCTTTTGCCCCCCTTTCCTAGTTTAAATGCTTCTTAGCAAATACTTGGAACTGTTCACCGAGGACATTCGTTCCCTTGAGAGAAAGATGCAAACCATCTTTCTTGTACAGTTCTTTTCCATTCCAACAAGAGCTATCATGAGACACAAAGCCAAACCCTTGGTTCAGACACCATTCACCAAGCCATACATTGAATTCCTTAATGCGCATCTTCCTGTCATGCTGAAGGTTATGCACAGGCAAAACTGCAGAGAATGAAACAGTTGATGCAACCTCCCGTATATCCTTTCCAAGTGTATGAAAAGCTTCTTTCACCTTTGAAACCTCATTGCAAGCCAGATCGTTTGTCCCAAGATGGAGAATAACATCCACTTCCCTTTCCTGCTTTGCTTGCCTAACTATATTTAGGATCCGTCGTCTATCCCTGCTAGCGGTAGCACCAGGGAGACATCTCACAACACCATTCTCCTCAAACTTCACACCTCTTATGATGGAATCGCCCACCAACAGCTGCTTACTATCAATCCTCACCTTCTCCTTTTTGTCTTTGGCTGCAGTCTTGTATACTTTAGGCATGGGAGATGATTGTTTCTCACCCACTGTGCTTGAGCCATCCTCCATGTTGCTCTTGCACTCTGAAAGTGCTGCAAATGAATTATGGAGAGCCACAGACTGTGGGACATGCCTTCTATCCACAACTCTCAGTCTACCTGAACCTACAGTAACCCATCTTCCATTTCTAGGGGGCCTCTGTGGCAGTGGCATTGCAATTTTCTCAGCCTGAGTTTGTTTAGTGGTTAATTTAAAAATCTCATATTTCAAAAAGGTATTTCCTGCTGCATTATGGAGAGCTGTCTACAGATCAGACAGTATCCAAACCTTTGAAGAGTGGAACCTGAAATAAAAGCACAACAATTCCTGCACAGAACCAGATCTGCCATTGTAAAGAGGGGAAAGATTTTAAACAAACAAATCTTACTTGTTTAGATTGTATCCACCTCAAGATTACCTCCTGAATATCTCCAATGCACTTCTACAGCAGCACTTGAACTAGCAGCCTTGGAAAAGCAGCAAACTAAGTTGTTAGGAGTGGGGCACCCTCGTGTCCCCCTCCCACTGGGCTGAAGGGGTTAAAACCCCTCACTGGGAACTCTTCTCCCCGATCCTCCTCTCAGCTGCGAAGCGCATGCGCACGCATTCAAAACTATGTTCCGCGTCTTCCCACTGTAATTTTGACAGTGAGAATCGCGGAAGCACCTCTAGCGGCTATCAGGGAGACAGCTACAAGACGCTTGATTAACCCTAAGGGAAACATAGCAGTTCTTTTAATTTAAATGCTGAGAAAGGGGTGGAACATGATATGGGCAGATCATCTGATAAGGAAGGGGGGAGGCGGCAATTTTTATCTTGCCTAGGGCGGCAAAAATCCTTGCACCGGCCCTGATGGTTCTCTTGTATTTATTGATGATATGACTGCTGATAAAAGCAGCAGGATGAATTCTGAAGTGTTTTGGGTAATATTATCTGCTCATATTCAGCCAAATGCTTCACAACTCATTGAACGCGCTTCAAAGTGCAGATGGACAATGATCTAAAGCATACTGCAAAAGCAACCAAAGAGTTTTTTAAGGGAAAGAAGTGGAATGTTATGCAATGGCCAAGTCAATCACCTGACCTGAATCCGATTGAGCATGCATTTCACTTGCTGAAAACAAAACTGAAGGGAAAATGCCCCAAGAACAAGCAGGAACTGAAGACAGTTGCAGTAGAGGCCTGGCAGAGCATCACTAGGGATGAAACCTAACGTCTGTTGATGTGTATGCGTTCCAGACTTCAGGCTGTAATTGACTGCAAAGGATTTGCAACCAAGTATTAAAAAGTGAAAGTTTGATTTATGATTATTATGTCCCATTACTTTTGGTTCCTTAACAAGTTGGAGGCACATATGCAAACTGTTGTAATTCCTACACCGTTCACCTGATTTGGATTTAAATACCCTCAAATTAAAGCTGACAGTCTGCAGTTAAAGCACATCTTGTTCGTTTCATTTCAAATCCATTGTGGTGGTGTATAGAGCCAAAAATGACAGAATTGTGTCGATGTCCCAATACATTGATGGCAGTATTTACCTGCACGTTTATTGGCTGCTTAGCAGCCGCAAAATGTGTGGGAAGGAGACTCGAGCATGGCGCTCGAGCACATGCAGTACTCGGCCGAGTACCGTCATGTGCTGAGCATAGCGATGCTCGAGCCGAACAGGTATTCAGCTGAGCATGCTTGCTCATCACTAATAATAACAGATAAGCGTATCCGCCTGTCAACTGAAAATGCTGACAGGTTGAGTCATATATAAATGAACAAGGCCTGGATTGACCATAACTTCTCGACTCCACCAGAGGAATGCTGATGAACATAAAGGCACTTTACATGTGTTGTTTTTAATGTAGTTAATAGACTGTATTCCCATGCACTCCTTCAACCACAAACAAGGGTATATGATTGAATCTTCCTTTTCTCATCCTCCTCCTCTTCTTCTGTCATTCAACATGCATTGCTTATTCGTCAAATATAATGCCCTTGCATACAGTATATGGCGTTCGAATATAATTTTTTAGAGTGTCCGCTCACCAGCAGGCCCTCACATATAATTTTTAGATGGTCCTCTCACCAGCAGGCCCATACATATAATTTTTTACAGGGTCCGCTCACCTGCAGGCCCGCAACTCAAATCTTTTACAGGGTCAGCTCACCTACAGGCCCAAACCTAAAAAATTTTACAGGGTCAGCTCACCTACAGGCCGAAAACTAAAAATTTTTACAGGGTCAGCTCACCTACAAGCCCGCAACTCAAATCTTTTACAGGGTCAGCTCACCTGTAGCCCCACAACTCAAATATTTTACAGGGTCAGCTCACCTACAGGCCCAAACCTAAAATCTTTTACAGGGTCAGCTCACCTGCAGGCCCGCAACTCAAATCTTTTACAGGGTCAGCTCACCTGCAGGCCCTCAAATCAAATCTTTTACAGGGTCAGCTCAACTGCAGGCCCACAACTCAATGTGAATAAAGGCCCTCCTTTATGTGATATACTGATTGTAATTTTTGGCAGCACTTGCACTTTATATACAAGTGAATATACAGGAAAGAATGTTTTCAATCAATTTTTCCTATAAAATTGATTTTTTACTTTGGTTTTGTGCGTAAAATCTTAATTAGATTGTGGGCCTGGTGATTAGTTTAAGGCCTTTTAAGCAGCATCAGCAGCAGCATGGTGATAAAAATGAGTGGCAAGATGACATACTGTGGAGATGGAAGCATGAGGAGGCCACATAGTGGCACATTGACTGAGTCTGGATAAAAAGACTAAGGCCACAGATTGTTTAGAAAGATGCAGATGGAAAGAAATCTGTGGAGCTGTATGACGATCACCTGCAGAATAATGCAGACCAGGGGTGTAGCTATAGGGGAAGCAGGGGAAGCTGCAGCTTTGGGGCTCTGACACAGAAGGGGCCCATCCAGGAGGAGGAGGACTAAAGGATTTAGTCAGGGCCCCCTCAACACTTTTACACAATGAAATTATATACAGTGACAGTATAGACAGTGTATAAAATGGATGGAACAGATGCCGGCCCTGGTCTGAGAGAGTGATCTTTACTAGCCACAGGAATGGGAGAGGCATGAAAGGAAGGGGGTCGCTAAAAAATTTACTGTGGGATGGAGCCCCATTCAAAAATTTGCTGTGGGGCCCAGTCATTTCTAGTTAAGTCACTGATGCAGCCCACAAAAGCAAGTTGGGTTTATCGATTCCAAAACCTTAATTAAATTGTGGGCCTGGTGATCAGTTTAAGGCCTGTTAAGTAGCATCAGCAGCAGCATGGTGTTAAAAATTAGTGGGAAGGTGACATGGTGTGGAGATAAGGGCAAGAAGAGGGGGAAAGGCGCTCATAGAGTGGTATGTATGTGATGGAGAGGGTCGTTTGGAGAAATTTAGGCTCACCTTGTGTGGTTGTGCTATCGTAGGCACAACACTAGTGTATGTCAGTGATAGTGGGAGGTCGGTGCTGCCTGTGTCATCTGGTCCTTACTTGAAGGGGTTGCCAGCCCTTGTGAGGTGAACAATACAATAGGAAGGGATGGCGCCCGTGAGAGGGTCCGCACCCTTGGAAGAGACACTAACGGCGCAACTGGAAGACCAGGTAAGTATTAGATATAAAAGTTTATATTTAATACTTACCTGGTCATCCAGTTGCACCGTTAGTGTCTCTACAAAGGGTGCGGACTCTCACACGGGCTCCATCCCTTGCTATTGTATGCTCACCTGCTGGCCCAAAACTCAAATCCTTTACTGGGTCAGCTCACATGCAGGCCCGAAACTCAAATCTTTTACTGGGTCAGCTCACATGCAGGCCCGCACCTAAAATCTTTTAAACACAGCAAAGTAAGGGCATACATCACAACAGCCTGAAACCGGTAGACAACTTAACTGGATGTTTGATTTTTAACAGCTGAAATAAAGTACCGTTGCACAGTCTGCGTATTGAGCTTGATTACCTTTCCTTTTAAAATCTTTTAAAGGGTCAGCTCACCTGCAGGCCCGGAACTCAAATCTTTTACTGGGTCAGCTCACATGCAGGCCCGCAACTCAAAGCTTTTACTGGGTCAGCTCACATGCAGGCCCGGAACTCAGATCTTTTACTGAGTCAGCTCACATGCAGGCCCGCACCTAAAATCTTTTACTGGGTCAGCTCACATGCAGGCCCGCAACTCAAAGCTTTTACAGGGTCAGTTCACCTGCAGGCCCGCAACTCAAATCTTTTACTGGGTCAGCTCACATGCAGGCCCGCACCTAAAATATTTTACTGGGTCAGCTCACCTGCAGGCTCGCAACTCAAATCTTTTACTGGGTCAGCTCACATGCAGGCCCGCAACTCACGCTGCCTTGCTTTGAAGTAGTAGCCGTAGCCGTTTATCAGGCTCCCTCTCCAAAATCGAACAATGATTCCCCGTTACCGTTGGTCACCATGTTAGGCGCATAAAATAACATCAAAAGTTGATAGGGAAGATATCAAAATGGATCGTGGACGTCATGGGAACGTGCAATCAGGCAGAACTTATCTAGAGTCAACAAAGCGGCAGCAGGGCCTCTCCTGTATAATGTTTCCTCATCCAAAATACTGCAGTGACATTCCCTGTAATTTTTTATTATGCATTCCAATAACAGGGCAAGAGTCCTGTATTGTTATTTATCGTCACTACCTCCACGAGTCGGGATTGTGTGATTTGCGCGCCACCTGCTTGCCCTCCTTGGATGTGGTAGCCGTTTCTCAGGCTTCCTCTCCGGAATCAAACACTGATTCCCCACTACCCGTAGTTTATAATGGTTTTGAGCTGACAATTACATCGAAAATTGATAGGCCAGGCATCCGAATGGATAGTCACTGTCATGGGGACGTGCCATCGGCCCTAGGTTAACTAGATTCACAAAAGCGGCAGCAGGCCACTGCTCCTAATGTTTTTGAGGGTAACCATCAGGCCATCAATCATAATTTTTAAAGGGTGTGTATGAGCCCTCCTTTATGTGTAACTAAGGGTGTATCGGAATGCCTCTCCCTTGTAATTTTTGGAAGCACTTGCACTTTATATACAAGTAAATATTCAGGAAAGAATGTTTTCTATCAATTTTTCCTTTAAAATCAAATTTTTTTTTTCTTGTTTTTTTGCATATTATTGTCATTATGTAAAAGTGGTGTACTCGGACAACATAGTTCCCAGCAGCAACCAGCAAGTCCAAGATGCATCCATACATCCTTCCCATGCTGTTACAGAACCATTTTGGTGGTGTTACCAACAATTTCTGACTTATGAACCAGGCACTAGTGAGGATCGAGCACCAAAATATTCGGCTTGGCCGAGCACCCGAGTATAATGGAAGTCAATAGAGACAACCAGGCATCCCGTGCTCTGAAGAGAGGAGGGTGCCTCATCCATTGGAAAAAGTCAGAAAGTGACAGAAACACCACCGAAATGGATCGGGAACAGCATGGGCATGATGTCTGGATGCATCTTTGACTCCCAGGTTGCTGCTGGGAACCATGTTGTCTGAGTTGTACACCACTTTTACAGACTGACAAAAATACACACAAAGGACTTCCGGTTCCGGCGCTCGTATGTGAGGCAGCAGGAGACGAGAGCTCCGCACCGGAGAGCCGATCACAAAGCCACAAATATTTCCAGAGGGGTGCAAACCCCACTCACTAGCTTCATACCTCCTCCGGAGTGGATGGAGAAATACCTGACCAGGAGTGGCGCAAGTGTGGGAAGCCCGGCACACCGCAGGCACACGAAGTGTGAAGTTGGGGAAGACAAGATGGCGGGCGCGGCAGATCGTCTAATGCGCTCAGCCAGATCCTCATCTCAACCCCCCCCCCCCCATAACCTCGAAGGCCACCGAACCGATGGTGGATACGGACAGTACTGACCAGGAACCTGAGGTACTATAAGGGCTGGGGGTAGACTGCAAAACATTGGCGGTGGAAGTAGCTAAACTTTTAGCACCAGATATTAAAGCCGCGCTTGAGGCCACGGTGGAGACCACGCTGGCGCAACTGCAGGCTGATGTTTCTATGCACTCGTCCCAGATTTCTGAACTGGAAAGCAGAATCAGCTCACTTGAAAGCGACCTGGGCCAGTCCCAGATGCAGCTACAGGCAGTGCTAAACTCTACCTCGGGCCTTCGAGATAAAATAAAACCGGTCCCGACGCAGTAATATAAGAATAATAGGCCTACCAGAATCGATCCCATCCAGCCAGCTTGCATCAATTTGCGCGGTAGATATACCAAAAGCCCTAGGTATCCGCAGTCCCTGTGTAGTGGAAAGGGCACATCGAGTGGGACCAATGCGGACGAATCGGAATGATGAGCAAAATAATGATCAAACCGCAAGGCCCCGTCCCACCATTGTTAAGTACCTCAACTATACAGAAAAAGCCGATATTTTGGGACACTTTAAGAAGAGAGGGAAACCAATCGACGTAAGAGGCTATAAGGTTCTTTTATTTGGTGACTATAGCGCTGAGGTCTCGAGACGGAGAAGGGCTTTCTCAGTAATTTGCTCAACTCTTGTGAGGAAGAAGCGAAAATTTGCATTGATATACCCGGCGATACTGAAGGTTTTTAAGGAGGATGGCTCATCGGAGATTTTTGAGACACCAGAGGAGGCCGAGAAAAGTATAAACCTACTAATACTGGATAGAGGGGCTAAGAGATCACCTGACATGCCTACACCACCCAGAAGGCAGCCATCAAAGCAGCAGGATATGCCAGCTTCACAAAGGCCGCGATCACCACGCCGACGAGGAAATCGAAACTATGAAGATCGACGTTCCAGGAGAGATTAATGTGCTAGGCGCTTGCTCTGAGAACACTCAAATCTACATGCTAATGGCAGTGAGTTCTCCTGTATATTATATCTGTTACATCTGATGTTTATCTATGCTACAGTTGACTTCCATGGCTCTCATGGGTTGGTATTAATAGGCTACTCAGCTGAATCGCCACCAGATGATTGACATGGAATCTCATTTAGACTGCCTGTCCGTGTATTAAGTTGAGAAACGTCAGGGTTCAAAGGAATTTTCCCCCCTTTCCATATAATGTGCAAAGGTATCTCCCGGTTAGCGGATAGCGGATAGCAATTATATTAGTACTGCGGAGATTGAGCAAAGGAGGACGAGAGATAGCGAAGTCTCTTGATATACGAGAAAAAGGTGAAGTCAGGAATTTATAAGTTCGCAGTCGCCCTTGGTGATAAAAGGGGTTATTTTGTTTTAAGTTGGGAAGGGAGGGTGTTGGGATTTCATAGCACTACAGATAATCTAAACATAATTTGTGAGAGAAATTAATACGGTACTAAGATGGTCAAAATTGTAACATAGAATGTCAAAGGTCTACGCTCTCCACATAAGAGGATGATGGTTTTACGTCATTTGAAAAAATTGCATGCAGATATTGCTTTATTACAAGAAACGCATCTAGGGGCAACAGATTTTAAGAGAATGCAAAAGTTATGGGTGGGAGAAGTGATAGGGTCCCCATCTGACGGGAAAAAGGCAGGGGTGCTCATACTGTTGCATAAAAAACTGCATTGTAAGATATTAACAAAAGATACGGATGATAGTGGGAGATTGGTTACTCTAACCATAGAGACCCCTGCAGGGAAATTGTCAATTTATAATGTCTACGCCCCAAATGTGCAAGCAGGTCCCTTCATTGGGAAATTAGAAAGGCTAATCCTGCAGGACTCCAACAATTTAGTGTTAATTGGAGGAGACCTTAATATGGTGCATTCAGTCCCTGAAGATAGGAAGCGAACCAGGATAGGTAGAGCAGATAAGCAGAAGACATTGTCTATACTTCCCACTATGCTGGAAGCTACTAAATTGACAGATATCTGGCGACACTACAACCCCACGGAACGGGAATATACACACTTCTCTCATTCTCAATGTGCTTGGTCCCGGATAGATTATTTCTTAGGATCCAGTCTATTGACTACCAAAGTGAGGGAGGTGAAGGTAGAGGAGATGGTAATTTCCGACCATTCACCGGTATCATTGAAACTGAGAAAAGACAGCCCAAAGGGTCAGGATATTCTATGGCGTTTATCGGGGTATTTAGCTTTGGACAAGACTTTTCGATCCAAGCTACTAGGATGGTGGTGGGAATATAAAGATACAAATGGGCAGCACCAGGACAACCCATCCCTTTTTTGGGACACAGCAAAAGCTGTACTGAGAGGAAATATCATTTCCTATACCATGGCTCAAAAAAAGGATACACGCTCTAAATTTCTAGAAGCTACAAATAACTTGAGAACACTCTATACAGCGTTCCAACAGGACCCCACAGAGGCCCAAAAAACTAAATGGGTGACGGCTAAACATAACTATGATCACTACACAGAAAAATTGGAAAGGATCCATGCAGATCACTCCTCTGCGTACTTCTTTAAATTTGGAAACAAGTCAGGTAGATTGCTGGCCAGGCTTGCACAAGGGAAGAGAACGCAATTGCCACCCCCTAGACTTCAAACAGTGAATGGGGAACTGAGCAGTGATCCAAAAATCACACTAGAGATATTTAAAAGTTATTATGAACAGTTATATGCCCAGGACGCTTGTGACATCCAAGAGGGGAATACCTTCCTAGACTCAGTCTCTTTGCCGTCTGTTGAGGAGCCTGACTTGTTAATGCTTAACGCTCCTATTTCGGAGCAAGAAATCCATCTGGTGATAAAATCCCTACATAACGGGAAGGCCCCGAGGCCCGATGGTTTCCCAGCGGAATTTTATAAATCACTGGGCTCAGAGGTGGTCCCTAGCCTGCTACTATTATTTAATTCCATCATCCAAACCCATACAGTAATGCCTTCAGGAAACTTGGCACATATTAAATTGATACCCAAACAAGATAAAGATCCCGCTCTTCCGGGATCCTATAGACCAATTTCCCTGATAAATCAGGATCTAAAGATTCTGGCAAAGATAATGGCTAATAGACTAGCTAACATTATGCCCAAATTGATTGGTTCACACCAAGTTGGATTTGTGAAGGGCCGTTCAGCAACTATTAACATACGAACAGTCTTGGCAGTCCAGGATTGGCTCCTCAGGAGACGGCAGACGAATGAGTTGGGAAAAGAGGCTCTTTTAGCCTTAGACGCCGAAAAGGCTTTCGACAATGTCAATTGGCAATGGTTAGATCTAGTGTTAGACAAGATAGGAATTCAGGGCCCCTTTAGGGCGTTTATCCAGGCAATTTACACCACCCCACAAGCAAGGATCTGTCTCCCAGGTTTTTTATCCACCACGTTCCAACTTCGGAAAGGTACGAGACAGGGATGCCCACTTTCCCCACTTTTATTCAACATAGCTCTTGAACCACTTGCAAGACACTTACTCAGTTCGGATGTTTATGAAGGAATAAAAGTGGGGAACAAGGAAATTAAATTGACATGTTTTGCGGATGATATGCTATTATTTCTAAAAGACCCCACCAGAGATTTGTCAAAAGTGTTGGATACTCTAAATAAAGTGCGAACTTTTATGGGATATAAGATTAATGTGGCTAAATGTCAGCTGCTGCATATAGGGAAGGGATTGGGAGCGAGATATGATGGTGACCTGATTACGGTAGCACGTGACTATATAAAATACCTGGGAATTAAAATAGGCAAATGCCCGGCCATGATGTACAAATTAAATTATGACCCCTTGATAGCTAAAATTATTCAAGAATTACAGAGATGGCAAGAACTTCCACTGACGCTATTAGGAAGGGCAAGTCTCATCAAGATGACAAGTTTTGCTAGACTCTTATATCCATTGCAGACTATACCGCTTTTATTGAAACACACGGACATCAATAAGCTACAATCCGCGTTTGTAGCTTTCCTCTGGAAAAAAAAAAGGCCCCGTATTGCATATAAGAAACTTTGCCTTTTAAAATGGGAGGGGGGCTTGCAATTACCTGACATCTGGGGCTACAACTTGGCAGCACTTTGGCGGTATATTCGAGACTGGGTGTGGGGAACATCCAGTTATGCTGATAGGGCATTGGAGCAAGAACTAGTAGCGCCATTTGACCTACATGCTCTGCTGCACACCAAAATCTCATTACTCCCAGATAGTGCCAAACAAGCTTTAATACTCAGGGACACAATAGCGACGTGGAAACATGTCAGAAAGTTATATCGGCTTCCAATTTATATCTCAGCCTACATGCCGTTGTGGTCCCTCCCATCTTTCCCTCAAGGGAGATCTAATAAATTGTTTCAAGATTGGCGTAGAAAAAATTTAAGGACCCTAGGAGACTTATTGGGTGCTAACGGGCAAAAGTTACTGTCCTGGAAAGAAGTACAGACCAAATACTCCATACCCCCAAGCCAGTACCTACAATTCTTGCAGATAAAGACATTCTGCGCAGCCCAATCAAAAAAATTAGGCACTGAGGCAACCATAATTAGGTTTGCAAGTTTGATGAACCAGGCGAATAACATAGACTCTATCTCCATACTATATAGAAAACTGATGAATATCAAACTAGAAGGGGTTGCACAGACGGTCTTTAAAGTCTGGGAGAAGCAGTTAGCTGATGACAAACTTACTTTTAAAATACGAGAAGGTATGGATAAAGTGAGATATGCCATCAGCAGTGAACATTGGAGAGAAACACAGTTTAGAATAATTCACAGGGCAACTTATGCTTATAACTTGTCTTATGACAACGCGCCAGCGCATTATCTGAGACATTGCCCCAAGTGTGATATGTACAAAGCCGACCTTCTGACTGGGATTTGGGGATGCGTCAAGTTAAGAGTGTACTGGGAGCAAGTAGGTGCATATGTCAAAGATGTATGGGAAATTGAAGTTAAGGATGTACCCCAGCAATGCGTGTTTCAGTTCATTCCCAGAGATCAGGAGGACGCGGATTCACCCATAGTGGGCACCAAAGGGCCACACGTCTTACTGCTTGCGGCAAAAAAATGTATATTGAGGAAATGGCTACAGCCCCAAGTGCCTACTCTGGATGAGGTCATCGGTACTATGAAAGTACTCATGTATATGGATAGATTAGATGCGGAACGCAACAAGGAAAAATCCATACAATCCTTTATTCACAAGTGGAGACCATTTATTGAAAATTCACTCACTACATATGAGATAAAAGAGGTTATGAGACCATTTATAGACACAACTTGGTATATGAAAGCGAGAGTGGCAGGTAGATTAGGAAGCCTATTAATATGACCTGGAATTGTCTGGATTATCTGTGGTGCTACTTTTAGTTTTGCCAGTTAAAACGTTTAATGGGTAGGGGGAAAAAAAGATGTCAAGAATAATGAAACTACCTTTATCTCTATCTGGGATTTCTTGGAGCTACCTTAGTAGAAACCCAATGTTAACATGATGTTCCGGATCTTGACTTGCTTTTCTTGGGGGGAGGGTAGGGGGGTTTGGAGGTTTAAAAAAAAAAAAAAAAGGATCTAGGTAAAATTTTCCCTGAAATACAATGCTTGATATTAACTCTACACCTTTTTGAATATACATGTCATATTTTACTGTATTGTATAAATCATTGTATGTACTCTTTTGCTTTCTGTAAAACTGTACCTGATGCCAGATCTGAATAAAAATTTTGAATAAAAAAAAAATGAAAAAAAAAAATACACACAAAACCTCAAAAAAATCAATTTTACAGGAAAAATTGTTAGGAAACATTCTTTCCAGTATATTCAATTGTATATAAAGTGCAAGTGCTGCCAAAAAATTACAAGCAAGAGGCACTCCGAAACAGCTTGTATATCACATAAAGGAGGGCCTCATTCACATTGTGGTACAATTGTTCAGGTAGTAGGACTCCTACACTCATAAAGCCTATGCACTAAGTGAAAGGGCTGCCAAAAATTACAAGGAACCGGCACTCCAAAACACCCTTTGTTACAAATAAAGAAGGGCATCATACACACCCTTAAAAAATTATGATTGATGGCCCTCAAAAACATTTGAAACAAGGGCCTGCTGATCTGACCTTCTAAAACCTTAGGGGCGAGGGCCTGCTGCCGTATCGGTGACTCTAGATAACCTCTGGGCGATTGCACGTCCCTGTGACAGTGACGATCCATTTGGATGTCTGCCCTATCAACTGTTCTTTTCTGCGCCTACCATGGTGATCACGAGTAACGGGGAATCAGGGTCAATGCTCCCGGCCTCCACAATGTTTACCCAGTGTTCCATCATGGTGAGGATTGTGTTGACCAGACTCTTGGCTGCTGAGACTAGACTTATAGGTGAGGGCCTGCTGCCACTTTGTTGACTCTAGATAACTTCTAGGCAATCGCACGTCCCTGTGACGGCGACGATCAATTTGGATGTCTGCCCTATCAACTTTGGAGCAATTTTTCAACAAGGACCTTCTGGTATAGCACCGTTTTGCTTGTCCTCTCCACCAGAGGAATGAGAGATGAGAAGATAGCTTTGTAGAGGGGGTCAAGAAGGGTGAAGAACCAGTAATCCGTGTTGTCTAAAATGCGTATAATGCGCGGGTTGTGGGAAAGGCAGCCTAACATGAAGTCAGCCATGTGTGCCAGAGTACCAACAGGCAAGACTTCGCTGTCGTCATCAGAAGGTGAGCTGACCCTGTAAAACATTATATGCAAGGGCCTGCAGGTGAGCTAACCGTGTAAAACATTATATGCGAGGACCTGCAGTTGAGCTGACCCTGTAATACATTATATGCTAGGGCCTGCAGTTGAGCTGACCCTGTAAAACATTATATGCGGGGGCCTGCAGTTGAGCTGACCCTGTAAAACATTATATGCGAGGGCCTGCAGTTGAGCTGACCCTGTAAAACATTATATGCGAGGGCCTGAAGTTGAGATGACCCTGTAAAACATTATATGCGAGGGCCTGCAGTTGAGCTGACCCTGTAAAACATTATATGCGAGGGCCTGCAGTTGAGCTGACCCTGTAAAACATTATATGCGAGGGCCTGCAGTTGAGCTGACCCTGGAAAGGATTTTAGGTGAGAGCCTGCAGGTGAGCTGACCCTGTAAAACATATGCGAGGGCCTGCAGTTGAGCTGACCCTTTAAAACATTGGGGGGCGAGGGCCTGCTGGTAAGATGATGCTCTAAAACATTATATGTGAGTGCCTGCTGGTGAGCTGATGCTGTAAAACATTATATGTGAGTGCCTGCAAGTGAGCTGACGTTCTAAAACATTATATGTGAGTGCATGCTGTTCAAATGACGTTCTAAAACATTATATGCGAGTGCATGCTGTACAGCTGACGCTCTAAAACATTATATTCAAGTGCATGTTGTTCAGCGTTCAAATGACGTTCTAAAACATTATATGCGAGTGCATGCTGTATAGCTGATGCTCTGAAACATTATATGCGAGTGCATGCTGTTAAGGCTGACCCTATAAAAAAAGAATTTGAGTTGAGGGCCTGCAGTTGAGCTGACTGTATTAAAAAAAATAGAGTGGAGGGAATATATACAATCTGGATGAGCAGGTGGAGAAAACAAGATTCAACCATATTCTTTTTTTGTGGTGGAAAAGGTGCATGGGAATACACTACAGTAGATTGAGTACATTATAAATGATAGATTAAAATTGCCTTTATGTTTATCATCAGCTCAGCTCTCCTCTGGTGGAGTTGAGAAGTCAGGGGTAGAGATGAGCGGACACCTGGATGTTCAGGTTCGGCCGAACTTCACAAAAAAGTTTGAGTTCGGGACCCGAACTTGACCCCGAAGCCGAACCCCATTGAAGTCAATGGGGACCCGAACTTTTGAGCACTTAAATGGCTCAAAAAATGTCATGGAAAGGGCTAGAGGGCTGCAAATGCCAGCAAATGTGGTTAAGAGCATGGCAAGTGCTCTGCAAACAAATGTGGATAGGAAAATGACTTTTAATAACATAAAATATGTAAAAATAAAAAATAATAATCTTGATCTAGGAGGATGAGGTCCATATGGAGTAGGAGATTGAGGAGGCAGTGGATGTGGCGGTGGAGGAGGAGGAGATAGCCAACACTGGTTTTTGGTTTTAATTTATTTTATTTTTATTTTTTTGGTTTAAATTAGGGTACACCCCAAAACATTAGGAAATATAACCTGTGATAACCCCCTCCAGTCGTGCTAAACACACGTTCAGACAATACACTGGCTGCAGGAAAGCCAGCACCTCCAAGGCATAAATGGCAAGCTCAGGCCATGTGCCCAATTTGGAGACCCAGAATTTGCAGGGGGCAGACCCATCAGTCAGTTTGTGTAGAGTGTGCAAACATACTGCCCCACCATGTCGCACGTCCCCGTGATGTTCGCGATTCAATTGGATATCTGCTCTATCAACTTTCGATGTTGTTTTCTGCTCCTACTATGTTGATCACTGTTAGCGGCGAATCAGGGTTCCACGCCGGAGAGGGAGCATGAGAAAGAGAGACCACATCCAAGGGAGATCAATGGATGAAATTTAATTGTGATCGAGCGGAAATGTGGGAGAAGCTATTAAAACGGAACAATTGAAGAAAAGGAGGGGGCGAGCAACAATTACCCACTCCCGACTCCGGGAGGTACTGACGATAAATAACAAAACAAGACTCTTAAGATGTCCTGTTATTGGAATGATTAATAAAAAAAAAATATAGGGAATGTCACTGGGGTATTTAGGATTTGGAAACGTTAGCCGGAAGCCCTGCTGCCGCCTGTGTTGACTCTAGATAACTTCTGCCTGATCGCACACGTCCCTGTGACGTCCATGATCCATTTGGATATCTTCTCTAGCAACTTTCGATGTTCTTTTCTGAGCCTACCATGTTGATCACGGTTATCGGCGAATCAGGGTTCCACGCCGGAGAGGGAGCGTGAGAAAGGGAGACCTCATCCAAGGGAGGTCAATGGCTTTAATGGGATGGAGCGGAAATGTGGGACAAGTTATTAAAGCAGAAGTATCAAATGAAAGGGCCAATTAAAGACGAATTTTAGAAATTTAAGTCCTTGTCACCTATGCAGAGCAGGGGTTTTTCATTGCCAGAAATGGGTTAATGTCACCCACCAATGGAACAGATTATTTTTAATAATTTCGGTCCTTGTTACCTATGCAGAGCAGAGGTTTATTCACGGCAAAAATTGTAAAATGTCACCCAAGAATGTAACAGAAAAATTTGTGAAATTTATTAACCTGTCTACTAGGTAGAGCAGGGGTCTATTACACCCAAAAATTGTTGAATGTCACCCGAAAATTTAACTGACAAATTAGTAAAATTACATAAAATAAAATACGTACAAAGAAAAAAAAAAACTTTTTATTTATGGAGGTGGAGGTCCATATGGAATAGGAGTTTGAGGAGGCGGTGGACGTAGCGGTGTAGGTGGAAGCGGCGGTGGAGGAGGACGAGGTATTCAACACTGATTTTTGGCTTTAATTTTTTTTTATTAGGTTACATTCCAAAAGAGTGTGAAATATCCAAAATACAAGAATGAGCAATTGCGCTGTAGTAGTATTACAATGGCTGGTTAAGGCCAGTATACATGTCTATTCTGCAGAAGGCACGGACAAGTCCTGTGGGATCCATGCTTGGTTCATTTTAATGAACGTGAGCTTGTCCATATTGGCTGTGGACAGGCGGCTGCGCTTGTCTGTGATAACGCCCCCTGCCGTGCTAAACACATGTTCAGATAATACACTGGATGCAGGGTCGGCCAGCACCTCCAAGGCGTAAAGGGCAAGCTCAGGCCATGTGCCCAATTTGGAGACCCAGAAGTTGAAGGGGGCAGACCCGTCATTCAGTATGTGTAGGCGTGTGCACACATACTGCTCCACCATGTTGGTGAAATGCTGCCTCCTGCTAAGACGTTCCATATCAGCTGGTGGTGCTGGTTGTTGTGGCGTGTTGACAAAGCTTTTCCACATTTCGGCCATGCTAACCCTGCCTTCTGAGGTGCTTGCGGTGCCCCAGATGCTTTGGCAGCCTCTTCCTCGTCCTCTGCCTTCGCCTTATGCTTCCACTGTGCCCCCGCTGTCAGGTGGGATTGCCACCAGCAGCGCGTCTACCAGCGTGCACTTGTACTCGCGCATCTTACAATCACGCTCCAGTGAGGGAATTAAGGACAGGCGTTGTCCTTGTAACGGGAATCCAGCAGCGTGGCCACCCAGTAATCAGCACAAGTTAGAATGTGGGCAACTCGGCGGTCGTTGCGGAGACACTGCAGCATGTAATCGCTCATGTGTGCCAGGCTGCCCAGGGGCAACGAAAAGATGTCCTCTGTGGGAGGTATATCGTCTGTGTCCTCTGTATCCCCCCAGCCACGTACCAGAGATGGCAATTAGCTGGTCTGGGTGCAACCCTGATGTGAACATGGTTCCTCCTCCATCTCCTCCTCCTCATTTTCCACCTCATTATCCTCCAGAACTGTGCCCTGGCTGGATAATTGTGTACCTGGCGTTTGTGGGTGCAGGAACCCTCCCTCGGAGCCACTTGTGAATGACTGGCCGGAAACCCTATGAAATGATCCCTCTTCCTCCTCCTACTCCTGTTCCGCATCCTCTTCCATCATCCCCAGCAGTGTTTTTTCAAGGAGGCATAGAAGTTAGATAGTAACGCTGAGAACGGCGTTATCGGCACTGGCCATGTTGTTGGAGTACTCAAAACAGCGCAACAAGGAACACAGGTTTTGCATGGAGGCGTTGCCCAGTCAACACCTGATTTTGTCCCCCACTTGGTTGTCCATGGAAGTGATGGCACGCCTGGAAAAGTAGTGGCGGCTGGGCACGACGTACTGTGGGACAGCCACCGCCATAAGGCTTTTAAAACTCTCCGTCTCCACCAGACGGAATGACAGCATTTCAAAGGACAGTAACTTAGAAATGCTGGAATTCAGGGACAGGGATCGGGTAGGGGGCTACTTCCTCTTCCGCTCCAGTCTTTGGGAGATGGAGAGCTGAACGCTTCCGTGGGACATTGTGGAGATGCTTAGAGACCCAGGTGGTGGTGTTACTGGCAGATCCTCTGTTTGCGAGGTGGCAGGTGGCACTGTGACTCCAGAGGTGGATGAAGAGGCCAAGACTGCAGCAGAAGAGGAAGCAGGAGGAGCCAGAGACCTTTCTTGGTTTTTGAGGTGTCTACTCCACTGCAGCTCTTTCTTTGCACTTAGATGCCTGGTCATGCAGGTTGTGCTCAGGTTGAGAACGTTTATGCCTCGCATCAGGCTCTGATTGCACAGCATGCAAACCACTCGTGTCTTGTCATCAGCACATTGTCTGAAGAACTGCCATGCCAGGGAACTCCTTGGAGCTGGCTTTGGTGTGCTCGGTCCCTTGGTGCAGTGGGCAGTAGCAGGCATACTGTTTAGGGGATGGCCGCTCCTCTTTTGCACCCTGCTCCCTCTTCTGCTGTGCTGGTGGCTCTGTGCGACCACCGTCTCTTCCTCCGAACTACAAAATAAGATTTTTGCCCGAAATGGGTGTTTATTTAAAACCAGAATAGCACAGCAGTATGTAAAGGGTGTATCTCTCAATGACATATGCAGCAAAGACTGCAAAACTAAGATTTTTGCCCTAAAGAGGTTTTTTTCAATAGCAGAATAGACCAACAGTATCTAAAGGGTGTATCTAAAAATGACATATGCAGCAAAGACTGCAAAATTAAGATTTTTGCACTAAATGGGTTTTTTTAATAGCAGAATAGAACAACAGTATCTAAAGGTTGTATCTCACAATGAATCTCACAATGACATATGCAGCAAAGGCTGCAAAATTAAGTATTTTGCCCTAAATGGGTGTTTTTTTAATAGCAGAATAGCACAGCAGTTTTTAAAGCGTGTATCTCACACGTACAGATGCAGACAAAGCCGCAAATTAATATTTTTCCCCTAAATGGGTGTTTTTTTAATAATAGAATAGAACAGCAGTATGTAAAGGGTGTATCTCACAATGACAGATGCAGCAAAGACTGAAAAATTTAGATTTTTGCCCTAAATGGGTGTTTTTTTTAATAGCAGAATAGGACAACAGTATCTAAATGGTGTATCTCACAATGACATATGAAGCAAAGGCTGCAAAATTAAGATTTTCGCCCTAAATGGGTGTTTTTTTAAATACCAGAATAGCAGAGCAGCATCTAAAGCGTGTATCTCACACGTACAGATGCAGACAAGGCCGCAAATTAATATTTTTGCCCAAAATGGGTGTTTATTTAATACCAGAATAGCACAGCAGTATGTAAAGGGTGTATCTCACAATGACAGATGCAGCAAAGGCTGCAAAATTAAGATATTTTCCCTAAATGAGTGTTTTTTTAATAGCAGAATAGAACAACAGTATCTAAAGAGTGTAACTCACAATGACAGATGGGTGTGGCTCACAGTATGGTCTTGTTCACATTGCACCAGTATCCTTGCTGGGCAGTTGTGTGGAAGCTTTGCTGTGAGCTGGATTCCATCACCCTCAGACCCTGTTCACACCATAGTCAGAGTAGTGGTAGGAACCCTTTGCCATGCTGAGTGACCGTGACGTGGTGCATGAAGGGCTCCGATATTTTCCTGACCGGAACATATTGGCGAAAGTCTCAGCTTTTTAATACCTGCATTTATGACTTCCCAGTATAGTCAGTAGCTTATTTGTTTGGTGCATTTTCTCTTGGTGTCTCATAAGATGTAGCAAAGGCTGCAAAATTAAGATTTTTGCATTAAATGGGTGTTTTTTTAATACCAGAATAGCACAGCAGTTTTTAAATCGTGTATCTCACACGTACAGATGCAGACAAAGCCGCAAAATAAGATTTTTGCCCGAAATGGGTGTTTATTTAATACCAGAATAGCACAGCAGTATGTAAAGGGTGTATCTCACAATGACATATGCAGCAAAGACTGCAAAATTAAGATATTTTCCCTAAATGAGTGTTTTTTAATAGCAGAATAGAACAGTATCTAAAGAGTGTAAATCACAATGACAGATGCAGCAAAATTAAGATTTTTGCCGTAAATGTTTTTTTTAATAGCAGAATAGAACAACACTATCTAAAGTGTGCCTCTCACAATGACATATGCAGTAAAGGCTGCACAAATAAGATATTTTCCCTAAATGGCAGTTTTTTCAATAGCAGAATAGAACAAAAAATACCCCAATAGAATCATAGATAATGCCCTTACATGGGCAAGCAACCTTACCCAAGAGGAGTGCCTCAAAATTAAAACAAAACCAATAGCATTGGAAGACCCAATCACGAAATTCTGAGAAGTATTTTAACAAAACACTGGAACATACTAACGAATGATCCTTATCTCAAACAAGATATCCCTCAGAGGCCAAGAATCACATTCAGGAGAGCGAGAACCCTAAAGAACGTACTGGCCCTCAGCAAACTTAAACAAAAGACCTCCAGCTCACTCTCAAAAGCCGGTTGGTACCCGGACCGCGCGGGCAGCTATAAATGCAGCCATAGTCTATGCAAATGCTGTAATAACATCTCTCATCGTATCAAAACCTTCAAAAGCAACACCACAAATGAAGAATTTCGGATTAAGAACTTCGTCAACTGCTCTTCATCTTATGTAGTTTACCTCTTGGAGTGTGGATGTGGACTACAATATGTCGGCCGCACCATCCAAGCACTTAGAGAGCGTTTGAACAAGCACTGGTCAAATATTGCAAAAGGCTATATCAAACATAGTGTTTCCCGACACTTCCTTACCGCTCACGACAAAGATTCCAATAGGCTGACCATTACTCCTATCGAACAAATCGAAGAAAACTGCTCGGATAGATATAGAACACTTCAGAGAAGGGAGATGTTCTGGATTTTCAAATTACAGACATTGGAACCACACGGGCTCAATGAAAGCTTAGAGAACAAATGTTTTTGAGCCCCACAACATCTCCGCTTACAAACACCCCCCTTTTTTTATTATTATTGTTATTATTATTATTATTATTTCATTATTTATTATTCTCTTTTTTTTTATTATTTTATTTTTTATATATTTTATTTTTTTATTATTCATTTCTAATTCAATTTTTTTCCCCTTTCTACAGTTCCCTCCTCATATAATTCACATGTATATTTAACTCCCCTTCATAGCCCCTTGGATATTCATTTCAGCTGCTTTATTTCCCCTCCATTGTTCATCTCTCACATGCTTTCTCGCCCAGGGTTATTTCAATCCTCCCCCTCTTGCAGTATTATCTCAGATCAGGACCATCAATCAGCCGGCCCCATAAACACATATACACAATCATTACCCTCCCCACACTGCCACCACTTTCCCAAGCCCGTACTACTTCACTCCTCCACCAGCTGTTCAAACAACCTCCCCCCCAGCCCTCAGTCCATTCATAATATTGTATGGGCTGCTGAATCCCCAGTGGAGCAATCGGCACACTAGCACTACTTGACCACGCCCACCTCACTCCGATATCCTCCCCACACTGCCACTACTTTCCCAAGCCCTTACGACTTCACTCCTCCACCAGCTGTTCAAACAACCCCCCCCCCCCCCCCAGCCCTCAGTTCATTCATAATATTGTATGGGCTGCTGAATCCCCAGTGGAGCGATCGGCACACTAGCACTACTTGACCACGCCCACCTTACTAATTGACCACGCCCACCTTACTCTGATATCCTCCCCCTCTCCAGCGCGTGCTTCACTGCTCCCTGTGTCCTTACAGCACGCACCACGTGCAGTAGCCGGGTCAGAACACCTCAGCTATATCAGCCTCTCCACCGCAACAGGTAACAAGAATATTAATCTAATTAGATGATCATAACTTTCTTATCATATACCAACTGCCTTTTTAATTACCCTAAACTGTATTTTATTTCACAGCATTGCCTGACCAAGTATAATAGCAAAGCCACAGCGCTTCAGCCATATCTAATTCATCTCTGGCAAAGGTAATAACAATATTAACCATTTCTCAACATCACCACTACTCCTTCATCACTCACTCTTCATTTTTTAATAACTCCTAAACCATTTCTGCCATACAGCATTGTACTACATTGTCAGTAAAAGTGACCGGGGAGCATTAAACGAACAGTAAACATCCAGCTGCACCTGCAGCTGCAGCACACCAGGTAACATCCTCCATCCAAAGTCCATACCCAGAGCCACATACATTTATTGCCATTCCCTCCAACCACCAAAATAATGCACTCACATCTACTTATGATGTCACCATTCATCACATACCAATCACGTTCATTCGCAGGAACTAGGTACAGCTCTTGACTCCATTATCTAATGTTATTAATCTATTTATCTTTTTAATAAAAAAATATATATAAAAAAATAGAAACATCAATTATAATTTTTTATTTTTTTAAGAGATCATTTTATTCATTTATGTATTTATCTACCTAACAATTGATACCCACATCCTATCTTACCCATGTAATTTAACATGGGAATACATATGAATTGACCGATTTCTACCTATTTATTTATATATTTATGTACGAATTCAGGCTTACATACACAATTTTATATGACGACATATGAGAACTGAATCTTTTTATCAAATTGTTGTGCTTTTGTGAACCATTTTCTTTGATGCCTATTCGTTATAGGCCTCTTTTCTCTATAGTCTTTATCCAGAAAACCATTATATATACAGTATATATACAGTACAGACCAAAAGTTTGGACACACCTTCTCATTCAAAGAGTTTTCTTTATTTTCATGACTATGAAGGCATCAAAACTATGAATTAACACATGTGGAATTATATACATAACAAACAAGTGTGAAACAACTGAAAATATGTCATATTTTAGGTTCTTCAAAGTAGCCACCTTTTGCTTTGATTACTGATTTGCACACTCTTGGCATTCTCTTGATGAGCTTCAAGAGGTAGTCTCCTGAAATGGTCTTCCAACAGTCTTGAAGGAGTTCCCATGCAGGAGAGATGCTTAGCACTTGTTGGCCCTTTTGCCTTCACTCTGTGGTCCCGCTCACCCCAAACCATCTCGATTGGGTTCAAGTTCGGTGACTGTGGAGGCCAGGTCAACTGGCGCAGCACCCCATCACTCTCCTTCATGGTCAAATAGCCCTTCTTTCAAAGTTTTCCTAATTTTTCGGCTGACTGACCTTCATTTCTTAAAGTAATGATGGCCACTCTTTTTTCTTTACTTAGCTGCTTTTTTCTTGCCATAATACAAATTCTAACAGTCTATTCAGTAGGACTATCAGCTGTGTATCCACCTGACTTCTCCTCAACGCAACTGATGGTCCCAACCCCATTTATAAGGCACACCTGTGAAGTGAAGACTACCTCTTGAAGCTCATCAAGAGAATGCCAAGAGTGTGCAAAGCATTAATCAAAGCAAAAGGTGGCTACTTTGAAGAACCTAGAATATGACATATTTTCAGTTGTTTCACACTTGTTTGTTATGTATATAATTTCACATGTGTTAATTCATAGTTTTGATGCCTTCAGTGTGAATCTACAATTTTCATAGTCATGAAAATAAAGAAAACTCTTTGAATGAGAAGGTGTGTCCAAACTTTTGGTCTGTACTATATATATATATATATATATATATATATATATATTTTATATCATTATATTTTTCTTGTCTTTTGAACATAGCACTTCTTATTCCATTCTACCACTTTAATTGAAAGATATTTTCACTCTTCATATTATTCTTATCCCTTATTTTCCACTATCGTTATTATCAAACCCTCGCTTTTAATACCTACAAAAAATCCCCCCCCCTTTGAGTACAAATTGTACATGTATATACATTTTTTGTTATTATTTATGTTTCTTGTAGACTTGATAAAGGGGTCATGCGCACCCCGAAACGCGTTGTCTCTCAATAAACCCGTACTTGTCAAATCCAGTTGTGATTTGCGCCTCACGTCCACCAGCCACAAAGGTCGTGACGGGCACTGTCAGTATTCCCAGCACTCAGGGCAGCTCTTGTATCCACTCCCTTAGCAGTGTCATTATACAACTGGGACTTGTAGTTCTACACATACAACATGCTGCAGAGTCTCCCAGCAGTCAGACATGTGACTCAGGGCAGTTCTTGTATTCACTTCCTTAGCAGTGCAGGGGGAGGGGCAGAGATTGTTTTTATTGCATGTAAACAAAGGGCCAGAAAGGAACCAGGGAAATGAGGAAATATATTTTTTTTTTTTGCATAAAACTTGCTTAGCTCAGGTATATATCAGATTTTCAGTGCTATATTATTTTTTTTCATAACTCGGACAACCCCTTTAAGATATTTTCCCTAAATGGGTGTTTTTTTAAATAGCAGAATAGAATAACAGTATCTAAAGGGTGTAAATCACAATGACAGATGCAGCAAAGGCTGCAAAATTAAGATTTAATTCCCCTAAATGGGTGTTTTTTTAATACCAGAATAGCACAGCAGTTTTTAAAGCGTGTATCTCACACGTACAGATGCAGACAAGGCCGCAAATTAAGATTTTTGCCCAAAATGGGTGTTTATTTAATACCAGAATAGCACAGTAGTATGTTAAGGGTGTATCTCACAGTGACAGATGGAGCAAAGGCTGCAAAATTAAGATTTGTGCCCTAAATGGGTGTTTTTTTTAATAGCAGAATAGAATAATATCTAAAGGGTGTATCTCACAATGACAGATGCAGCAAAGGCTGCAAAATTAAGATTTTTGCACTAAATGGTTTTTTTTAATAGCAGAATAGAACAGTATCTAAAGGGTGTATCTCACAATGACATATGCAGCAAAGACTGCAAAATTAAGATTTTTGCACTAAATGGGTGTTTTTAACCCCTTCAGGACACAGCCTTATTTCACCTTAAGGACCAGGCCATTTTGTGCAAATCTGACCAGTGTCACTTTAAGTGCTGATAACATTAAAACGCTTTGACTTATCCAGGCCATTCTGAGATAATTTTTTTTGTCACATATTGTACTTCATGACACTGGTAAAATGAAGTCCAAAAAATTAATTTTTATTTATAAAAAAAATACCAAATTTACCAAAGATTTTTTAGATTTTCCATTTTAATAATTTTTTTCCAGTTAAAAAACAAGGGTTAACAGCCAAACCAAACTCAATATTTATGGCCCTGATTCTGTAGTTTACAGAAACACGCCATAAGGGTTGTAAACCGCTGTTCGGGCACACGGCAGGGCGCAGAAGGAAAGGAATGCCATACAGTTTTTGGAAGACAGATTTTGCTGGACTGTTTTTTTTTTTATACCATGTCCCAATTGAAGCCCCCGTGATGCACCCCTAGAGTAGAAACTCCAAAATTTTTTTTAGAAAATACGGGATAGGGTGGCAGTATTGTTGTTACTAGTTTAGGGTACTGTTGTGGAAAAATTATTGTTCGTCGTATGGTCGCCATCTATCCTATGGAGATGCGCAGATTCGTTCACATTTGCGTTCGCATCTGCGCAGAGACTTACATATATATATCTCTCTCTATATATATATCTCTCTCTATATATATATTTCTCTATATATATCTCTCTCTATATATCTCTCTCTATATATCTCTCTCTATATATCTCTCTCTATATATCTCTCTCTCTCGCTACATATACAGTGGGGGAAATAATTATTTGACCCCTCACTGATTTTGTAAGTTTGTCCAATGACAAAGAAATGAAAAGTCTCAGAACAGTATCATTTCAATGGTAGGTTTATTGTAACAGTGGCAGATAGCACATCAAAAGGAAAATCGAAAAAATAACTTTAAATAAAAGATAGCAACTGATTTGCATTTCATTGAGTGAAATAAGTATTTGAACCCCTACCAACCATTAAGAGTTCTGGCTCCCACAGAGTGGTTAGACACTTCTACTCAATTAGTCACCCTCATTAAGGACACCTGTCGTAACTAGTCACCTGTATAAAAGACACCTGTCCACAGAATCAATCAATCAAGCAGACTCCAAACTCTCCAACATGGGAAAGACCAAAGAGCTGTCCAAGGATGTCAGAGACAAAATTGTAGACCTGCACAAGGCTGGAATGGGCTACAAAACCATTAGCAAGAAGCTGGGAGAGAAGGTGACAACTGTTGGTGCGATTGTTCGAAAATGGAAGGAGCACAAAATGACCATCAATCGACCTCGCTCTGGGGCTCCACGCAAGATCTCACCTCGTGGGGTGTCAATGGTTCTGAGAAAGGTGAAAAAGCATCCTAGAACTACACGGGAGGAGTTAGTTAATGACCTCAAATTAGCAGGGACCACAGTCACCAAGAAAACCATTGGAAACACATTACACCGCAATGGATTAAAATCCTGCAGGGCTCGCAAGGTCCCCCTGCTCAGGAAGGCACATGTGCAGGCCCGTCTGAAGTTTGCCAATGAACACCTGAATGATTCAGAGAGTGACTGGGAGAAGGTGCTGTGGTCTGATGAGACCAAAATAGAGCTCTTTGGCATTAACTCAACTCGCTGTGTTTGGAGGAAGAAAAATGCTGCCTATGACCCCCAAAACACCGTCCCCACCGTCAAGCATGGGGGTGGAAACATTTTGCTTTGGGGGTGTTTTTCTGCTAAGGGCACAGGACAACTTATTCGCATAAACGGGAAAATGGACGGAGCCATGTATCGTGAAATCCTGAGCGACAACCTCCTTCCCTCTGCCAGGAAACTGAAAATGGGTCGTGGATGGGTGTTCCAGCACGACAATGACCCAAAACATACAGCAAAGGCAACAAAGGAGTGGCTCAAGAAGAAGCACATTAAGGTCATGGAGTGGCCTAGTCAGTCTCCGGACCTTAATCCAATCGAAAACCTATGGAGGGAGCTCAAGCTCAGAGTTGCACAGAGACAGCCTCGAAACCTTAGGGATTTAGAGATGATCTGCAAAGAGGAGTGGACCAACATTCCTCCTAAAATGTGCGCAAACTTGGTCATCAATTACAAGAAACGTTTGACCTCTGTGCTTGCAAACAAGGGTTTTTCCACCAAGAATTAAGTCTTTTTTTGTTAGAGGGTTCAAATACTTATTTCACTCAATGAAATGCAAATCAGTTGCTATCTTTTATTTAAAGTTATTTTTTCGATTTTCCTTTTGATGTGCTATCTGCCACTGTTACAATAAACCTACCATTGAAATGATACTGTTCTGAGACTTTTCATTTCTTTGTCATTGGACAAACTTACAAAATCAGTGAGGGGTCAAATAATTATTTCCCCCACTGTATATATCTCTTTACATATCTCTCTCTCTCTCTCACTCTCTCTGATTTGGTTGGGAGGGAGATCTTTCTTTAGTTACTGGGGGTCTCGTGATATTGTGTGGGAACTACTGTCTGAATTCAAGGGTTGCTGCTGAGCGAGAGGTTTTTGATCAGTCACTGCAAAAAGGGCTTTGTGTGCTGTTCAGCTTGACTATATAGAATAATATAGGCAAAGGAAAGTGAGTTGATGAGCTTTTTTTTAAGGAGAAAAGGTGATATATATATCACCCGGGCATACCAATAGCTGTGTGAGTAACCCCTTTCCCCACAGGAGTACTGTGTGTTCGTTTCCTGTGCGCCCCTCGTTCCCACAGAAGATACTGTATGTTCTCTGTGCACCCCTTTTTCCACTCCAGGTCAATTGGAAGCCCTATCCTGTGGGCTGGTATATCTCATTAGGAGACTCTGAGGGCCGCCGTGTGTCGGCGAGAGCCCTTTTCCTCACACTGTTACTCCTTTTCCTGAGGTCTAACTAGGGTGAACGGAGTCCGTGTGTCGGTGCCAGAAACCCTAGAGCAACTCAGAGGCGAACGAAGCAGAGTAGCAGCCGTCCAGGCGTTTGTCGCGAAGAAATCAGCCAAGGGCCAGGAAGTCACTTACCGACTGGTCCATGATCTCAGAGCCATTAACAAAATCATTGTCAGTGATGCCCCGTTAGTGCCTAATCCTCACACATTACTTGCTTCCATCCCTCCTAAGGCTTCGTACTTTAGTGTCATCGACTTGTCCAATGCCTTTTTCTCTGTACCACTGGATCCCCAGTGTCAATATCTCTTTGCTTTTTCATTCCAGGGTAAACAACTCACATGGACCCGGTTACCACAAGGGTCCATGACTAGCCCGTCGGAATACAGTTGTAAGCTAAAGGTGGTATTAGATCAGTGGGTGCCAGAGGATCCGGAGGTCGCCCTGTTGCAATATGTGGACGATTTGTTGGTTTGTTGCCCGCATAAGGAGTCATGCTATAGGCATACCATTTCGTTGCTTAACCATCTGGCATCCACTGGGAATAAGGCTAGCAAGGAGAAATTGCAGTTTTGTATGGAGAAGGTTACTTTTCTAGGCCACTGTATCTCAAAAGGAACCCGACATTTGACAATGCAACGGATACAGACTCTCTGAGACTTTACTCGACCTCGTAATGCCCGACAGTTGAGAGCCCTTCTAGGTCTAATAAATTATAGCAGAGATTGGATCCCTAACATCTCATCCAAACTGGGTCCTCTCTATACTCTTCCGTCACAAACACCATTTCAATTAACTGAGGAAAACTGGTCAACCCTCCAGGATCTGATCCAGGAACTTTCTAGAGCCCCGGCACTAGGTATTCCCAACTACAACCTACCCTTTTCCCTTTTCTGTCACGAAAGTAAAGGGCATGCCACTGGGGTACTGACCCAATTACACGGATCCAGGTATAGACCCATCATGTACATTTCAACTGAACTGGATCCGGTCATCAAAGGCTCACCTGGGTGCGCCCAAGCTGTAGCCGCCTGCGCTGTACTATTGCACAAAGTAGGTGATATAGTTTTAGATTCCCCTTTGACCCTTTTCACCCCACACTCTGTCCAAGAGATCCTTAACCAGGTCCAAACCAAACATCTTTCGGCCACCCGTTTGACCAAATATGAAGTGGCTCTCCTCACCCCTACTAACCTTACACTAAGACGATGTACCATCCTCAATCCTGCATCTCTTCTCCCGATCCAATCAGACTCGGAAGAAGAGAGGGAGGACGAAAGGATTGCGACCGACGCTAACACGACCATGACTGAAAACTCAGACGATCACAACTGTCTCGAGCTCATGGAGCTTGAGACAGAAGCAGTTAGCCCTGTCAAGGGAGCTCCCCTTCCGGAAGCAATAAATCTTTTTGTAGATGGCTCCAGGTATTACACATCAGATGGTAAACCTCACACGGGCTACGCTGTAACAACAGTCGACAAAATAGTAGAAAAAGGCTCACTCAGCAGCCACATGTCGGGCCAAGTGGCCGAATTACACGCTTTGGCCAGAGCCTGTGAGAAACATGAAGGATTAAGGATCAATGTATACACGGATTACAGGTACGCTTTCGGAATAGCCCATTATTTTGGTCCAATTTGGAAGGCCAGAGGATTCCTCACTAGCTCGGGGAAACCTGTGAAGCACGCTGAACTAATCAATAGATTGTTCGTAGCGTTTACACTCCCATTAGAAGTGGCTATCTTAAAGGTCAAGGCTCACACCACATAGACGACTATGGAAGCTAGGGGCAATGCAATGGCAGATCTGGCTGCTAAAGAAGGAGCCCTAGACCCCCCTCCCCTGACACTAATGCTGGCTAAACCCGCTGATGTGTCGTTGGATGAGTTCAAGAAGTTGCAGGCTCAGACAGAGAACTCAAAGAAGCGGAAATGGGCAGCGTTGGGGGCAACGGAGGGGGCTGATAAGATCTCCCGGCCATGGTCTTGATTTCAGCCCTGAGACTTGTAGTAGGCTTAGTAGACCCGTGTGGGTATCCGGTCAATTAGGGCGACCCCAGATTTGTTTTAATATCAGCTCTGGATTTGCAGCTAAGTCCATGGGTCGGACCGAGTGCCCATCTGGGATCACTGTCCAGATCGACCATAGAATCCCTGATCGTAACAACCTAACCACCAGACACGACTATATCTGCTGGGGGGGAGGTTGTGACATTCAGGACGGTGCAGCAATCCCTTTATCCATCCAGCTGTTGCTCAACTCTCGTAACTGGAACCCTAATGACCTTTGTGTCTCTCTAACTGGGCCCTATTACTTCTTGTGTGGGCAGGCTGCTTACAGAGTCATTCCCACGAATGCTAGAGGGTCATGCTCCTTAGTCAGGTTAGTCCCCGCCTCCTACATTGCTGATGGCCACGAGGATCTGATGGTACAGAGGAGGGTGAGTATGGGAAGAAGGACTAGGAGGGAGCTGTTCTCTGCAGGGGACCGCGCTTGGGCATGGTTTCCGGCATGGACCGGATGGGGTATAGAACTTATGAAGCGGCTGAACAAATTTTCTACCATAGTGGATGAGATGTTCAACGAGACCGTCGAAGCCATGAGAGAAGTCTCCTCCGAACAGCAACAGTTAAAAACTCTTCTCCTCCAGGAGAAGATGGATCTCGACTATCTTTTAGCTGAAAAGGGGGGTTTCTGTGAATTCATCGGGGAGGATTGCTGCACCTGGGTGGAAGATACTGGTGACAAGGTTCAGGCCCATCTAGATAGAGTTAAGGCGTTACAGGGGCAAGCACGTGTGATTGCAGATGAAGGTTGGAACCCCTTTAAAGGTCTGGGGGGCTTCAGTGATATGTTGTTCTCTATAGGATCGTGGCTTAAGGAAATAGGAGTGTATGTCCTGTTACTGCTGTGCTTTCTATTTCTTTTCTATGTGGCGGTGAGAATGACCTGCTGCTTGATGAATCGAGTCGCGAGGAGCCGTTCAGAGGACCACGTTATGATCGCAGAGAACCATCGCCTGGAACAACCGGATTCTTACTCCAGGAGGACCAACCCAAGAAGAACCACTGCATTTTAAGGAACAGTCATGGAGAATCACCCTTCCTTGGAAGACATTTCTTTATTAGGGATACTTTAGAGACTTTTCTTTGTCACCACCCTTACCGGACATCGCGGTCAAACAACCAAAGAAGCCCAAGAATGATAGGCCAGGTTCTTCTTGTTAGTTCATGTGTAGTGTAGCATGTCCCCCTTTTACATGTTTATTCCCTTTAGAGGTCTGGTTTGAGTGATTGTAGTGTTAGGAAGCCGCTGAAATGACATATGGCGAAAAAGGGGGAAACTGTTGTGGAAAAATTATTGTTCGCCGTATGGTCGCCATCTATCCTATGGAGATGCGCAGATTCGTTCGCGTTCGCATCTGCGCAGAGACTTTCGCACGATGGTCTGGTCGTCCCGACCTTTAGCTGATTTGTGCCCGGCCTGGTATTACTGCAGGATACCAGTGTCATGGCGCCGGGGGAAGGCATGGGGAACGTCGAGCGAGGGTTTCTTCATCCACGAGGATAAGCGCGGCAATGGAAAGGGCGCAAATATGTGTGTGAACACGCGAACATAAGTTCGCGCGATCATTCACATCTTTGCCAGCCAATCACTTCATACCATAACCTGTCTCCTCATTGGTCATGATTGTAAGACCGCCTTCCAGCCAATCACTTCATACCATAACCTGTCTCCTCATTGGTCATGATTGTAAGACCGCCTTCCAGCCAATCACTTCATACCATAACCTGTCTCCTCATTGGTCATGATTGTAAGATCACCTCCCATCTTCTGGTATAAATAAACCACGCCTAGCCGCTGGGAGGCAGGCACATTATTGGAACCTACTTGAGAACATCTCTCTGATGTTATTTTGGAGGAATTGCGCACACATCGACGCACACTACACCAGGCATTTCCCGATTGTACTTCTAGCGGTCGTTTTCGGTTGTGAGAACGAGACAAAAGAGCACACGGCGACATCAGGCACATATGATTTTTGGTTGCTCTATATTACACTTTTTGTGAGGCAAGGTAACAAGAAATAGCTGTTTTGGCACCGTTTTTATTTTTTGTTATTTATAACATTCATCTGACAGGTTAGATCATATGATATTTTTATAGACCAGGTTGTCACGGATGCGGCGATACCTAATATGTATACTTTATTTTATTTATGTAAGTTTTACACAATGATTTCATTTTTGAAGCAAAAAAAATCATGTTTTAGTGTTTCCATATTCTGAGAGCCATAGTTTTTTCGATTATCTTAGGTAGGGTCTAATTTTTCGCGGGATGAGATGATGATTTGATTGGCACTATTTTGTGGTGCATATGACTTTTTGATCGCTTGCTATTACACTTTTTGTGATGTAAGGTGACAAAAAATGATTTATTTAGCACAGTTTTTATTTTTTACGGTGTTCATCTGAGGGGTTAGGTCATGTGATATTTTTATAGAACCGGTCAATACGGACGCGGCGATACCTAATATGTATACTTTTTATTATTTATGTAAGTTTTACACAATAACAGCTTTTTTAAAACCCAAAAAAATGATGTTTTAGTGTCTCCATATTCGGAGCCATAGTTTTTTTATTTTTTGGGCGATTGTCTCAGGTAGGGGCTCATTTTTTGCAGGATGAGGTGACTGTTAGATTGGTACTATTTTGGTGGGCAAACGCCTTTTTGATCGCTTGCTGTTGTACTTTTTGTGATGTGAGGTGACAAAAAAATGGTTTATATAGCACAGTTTTTATTTTTTATTTTTTACGGTGTTCATCTGAGGGTTTTTTTCACTTAATTTTCAGTCCCACTTTTGGACTTGAACTTTTGGGGGTCTAATTCTTTACAATGCATGTGTGTATTACTCATACAGCTTCCGTCCTGTGAGATCCAGGGGGCAGGATCTCACAGGCACGTCACAGGAAGGCAGCGCGATGCCTTCCTTAGGCATCACGCTGCCTTCCATGCCATCGGGTTCCCCCTACAGCTGCATGGGGACCCGATGGCACGTCCGATCGCAGCCGCAAACCGCAGGTCTGAATTGACCTGCGGTTTGCGGCGATCGCCGACATGGGGAGGTCACGGGACAACGGTGATCGGAAATACTCAGGACGTACCCGTACGCCCTGTGTCCTTAAGTACCAGGACATCAGGGCGTACCAGTACGCCCTGTGTCCTAAAGAGGTTAATACCAGAATAGCATAGCAGTTTGTAAAGAGTGTATCTCACAATGACAGATGCAGCAAAGGCTGTAAAATTAAGTTTTATTGCACAAAATGGGTATTTATTTAATACCAGATTAGCATAGCAGTATGTAAAGGGTGTATCTCACAATGACAGATGCAGCAAAGGCTGCACAATTAAGATATTTTTCCTTAGGGCTCTTTCACACCTGCGTTATTGTCTTCCGGCATAGAGTTCCGTCGTCGGGGCTCTATGCCGGAAGAATCCTGATCAGGATTATCCTAATGCATTCTGAATGGAGAGAAATCCGTTCAGGATGCATCAGGATGTCTTCAGTTCCGGAACGGAACGTTTTTCGGCCGGAGAAAATACCGCAGCATGCTGCGCTTTTTGCTCCGGCCAAAAATCTTGCCGCAAGGCCGGATCCGGAATTAATGCCCATTGGAAGGCATTGATCCGGATCCGGCCTTAAGCTAAACGTCGTTTTGGCGCATTGCCGGAGCCGAAATTTAGCTTTTTCTGAATGGTTACCATGGCTGCCGGGACGCTAAAGTCCTGGCAGCCATGGTAAGTGTAGTGGGGAGCGGGGGAGCAGTATACTTACCGTCCGTGCGGCTCCCCGGGCGCTCCAGAGTGACGTCAGGGCGCCCCAAGCGCATGGGTCACGTGATCGCATGGATCACGTCATCCATGCGCATGGGGCGCTCTGACGTCATTCTGGAGCGCCCCGGGAGCCGCACGGACTGTAAGTATACCGCTCCCCCGCTCCCCACTACTACTATGGCAACCAGGACTTTAATAGCGTCCTGGGTGCCATAGTAACACTGAAAGCATTTGGAAGACGGTTCCGTCTTCAAATGCTTTCAGTACACTTGCGTTTTTCCGGATCCGGCGGGCACCTCCGGCAACGGAAGTGCATGCCGGATCCCAACAACGCAAGTGTGAAAGAGGCCTTAAATGGGTGTTTTTTTAATAGCAGAATAGAACATCAGTATCTAAATGGTGTATCTCACAATGACATATGCAGCAAACGCTGCAAAATTAAGATTTTTGCACTAAATGGGTGTTTTGTTTTTAATAGCAAAATAGAACAACAATATCTAAATGCTGTATCTTACAATGACATATGCAGCAAAGGCTGCAAAATTAAGATTTTTGCCCTAAATGGGTGTTTTTTTAATACCAGAATAGCACAGCAGTTTTTAAAGCTTGCATCTCACAAGTACAGAGGCAGAGAAGGCAACAAATTAAGATTTTTCCAAAAAAACAGACTAGCAAAATCTGCCTTCCAAAAACCGTATGGCATTCTTTTCCTTCTGCGCCCTGCCGTGTGCCCGTACAGCAGTTTACGACCACATATGGGGTGTTTCTGTAAACTACAGAGTCAGGGCCATAAATAATGAGTTTTGTTTGTTAACCCTTGCTTTGTAACTGGAAAAAAAAATCTTAAAATGTAAAATCTGCCAAAAAAGTGAAATTTTGAAAATGTATCTCTATTTTCTATTAAATCTTGTGCAACACCTAAAGGGTTAACAAAGTTTGTAAAATCTGTTTTGAATACCTTGAGGGGTGTAGTTTCTTAGATGGGGTCACTTTTATGGAGTTTCTACTCTAGGGGTGCATCAAATGGGACATGGTGTCAAAAAAAACAGTCCAGCAAAATCTGCCTTCCAAAAACCATACGGCGCACCTTTGCCTCTACGCCCTACTGTGTGCCTGTACAGTAGTTTACGGCCACATATGGGGTGTTTCTGCAAACTACAGAATCGGGGCAATAAATATAGCATTTTGTTTGGCTGTTAATCCTTGCTTTGTTACTGGAAAAAATGGATTTAAATGGAAAATTTGCCAAGAAATTGAAATTCTCAAATTTCATCTCCATTTGCCAATAACTCTTGTGCAACACCTAAATGGTTAAAAAAAGTTTGTAAAATCAGTTTTTAATACCTTGAGGGGTGTAGTTTCAAGAATGGGGTCATTTTTGGGTGGTTTCTATTATGTAAGCCTCGCAAAGTGACTTCAGACCTGAACTGGTCCCTAAAAAGTGGGTTTTTGAAAATTTCTGAAAAATTTCAAGATTTTCTTCTAAACTTCTAAGCCTTGTAACATCCCCCAAAAATAAAATATCATTCCCAAATTGATCCAAACATGAAGTAGACATATAGGGAATGTAAAGTAATAACTATTTTTGGAGGTATTACTATATATTATAGAAGTAGAGAAATTGATACTTGGAAATTTGCAATTTTTTACTTAATTTTTGGTAAATTTGGTATTTTTTTTATAAATAAAAATGAATTTTTTTTACTTCATTTTACCAGTGTCATGAAGTACAATATGTGACTATCTCAGAATGGCCTGGATAAGTGTAAGATCCTCACCTGCTTTGCACTCCAGGGGAACCAAGAGGGGTCCTCGTGGAGTTGCGGGACAGGTTATGCGTGTCTCTGATGCACCAGCGCTGACCCCTTTGCGAGCCAGTGCGGGGATGCGTTCGCGGGGATGCGTTGGACTGTGGATGGAAAGATGAAGAAAACAACAGATGAACCCCTAAACGAGAACAAAAAGCTTTCCAAAATTTTGAAACAAATTGGGTACCATTATCCGAAACAATATCGGAAGGGACCCCGTGAAGCTTCACGATGTGGTCAATAAAAACCTGAGCCAGTGTGTTAGCATTAGGCAATGCGGCAAGAGCAATAAAGTGCACCATTTTACTGAATCTGTCAAGAACTACAAGAATAACAGTCTTCCCCGCTGATACTGGTAGATCCGTAATGAAATCCATTGATAGGTGCGTCCAAGGCCTGTTGGGGATGGCCAGAGGTAAAAGACGCCCTGCCGGGCGAGTATGATCTACCTTAGAACGAGCACAGGTAGCACATGCAGACACAAAATTCAACACCTCCTGGTGCCACTTAGGCCACCAGAACCGACGAGACACTAACTCAGAGGTTGCCCTACTACCTGGGTGTCCTGCCAGTGTGGAGTTATGGTGTTCTTTTAGTATCTCCAGTCGTAAATTTTCTGGCACAAACAGTTTACCCGAGGGGCAGGAGGCCGGGGCGTCCCCCTGAGCTTCCAACACCCTCCCCTCCAAACCTGAGTGTAATGCAGAGACCACCACCCCCTTTCGCAAAATGGGCTCTGGTACCTCAACATCACCCCCTCCAGGAAAACTTCGAGACAATGCATCCGCCTTAGTATTTTTTGCCCCCGGGCGATAGGTTATTACAAAATTAAACCTAGTAAAAAATAATGACCACCGAGCCTGTCTAGGGGTGAGACGTTTAGCAGACTCCAGATATAATAAGTTTTTGTGATCAGTAATCACCGTGACGGGATGAACCGCCCCCTCCAAAAAATGACGCCACTCCTCAAAAGCCAACTTAATAGCCAAAAGTTCCCTGTTGCCAATATCATAGTTCCTTTCTGCAGTAGACAATTTCTTCGAAAAGAAAGCACACGGACGCCATTCACCAGGGGACGGGCCCTGAGATAGTACCGCTCCCACCCCCACCTCTGATGCGTCAACCTCTACAATAAAAGGAAGCGAGACATCTGGCTGTACGAGAATAGGGGCCGAGGTGAATCTCTCCTTCAGAGATGCAAAGGCAGTTTTGGCTGCATGTGACCATTTGGAAAAATCGGATCCCTTTCGGGTCATGTCCGTCAGTGGTTTGACCACCAAGGAATAGTTCTTTATAAACTTTCTATAAAAATTGGCAAACCCCAGGAAGCGTTGCAATGCCTTCAGGTTCTCAGGCAGATCCCAGTCTATAATCGCCCGGACTTTCTCTGGATCCATGCGGAAACCTGAATCTGACAACACATACCCCAGAAATGGCAGTTCTTTCACGGCGAACACACATTTTTCTAACTTAGCAAACAATTTGTTGGCCCTTAATATCTGCAGCACTTGTCTCACATGGATCTTATGTGTATCCAGATCCGGGGAATAGACCAGGATGTCACCAAGATATATCACAACAAATCTCCCGATAAGGTGACTAAAAATATCGTTGACAAAATGTTGGAATACCGCAGGCGCATTAGTAAGACCAAATGGCATGACCAGATTTTCATAATGCCCTTCCGGAGTATTAAAAGCCGTCTTCCACTCATCCCCCTCTTTGATGCGAACCAGGTTATAGGCTCCTCTGAGATCCATTTTGGAGAACCATTTAGCACCAGCAACCTGATTAAAGAGGTCGGGAATGAGAGGAAGAGGATAGGGATCTCGGATAGTTATCCGGTTTAATTCCCGGAAATCCAGGCCCCCATCTTTCTTTTTAACGAAAAAGAACCCTGCAGCTACAGGTGAAGAAGAGGGTCTGATGTGTCCCTTAGCCAAACTCTCCGAAATATAATCTTTCATAGCCTTCCTCTCCGGGCCGGAAAGATTGTATAACCGGGTTTTAGGTAGTTTTGCCCCAGGTAATAGATTAATCGGGCAATCATATGGACGATGAGGTGGTAACCCATGACAACCCTTCTCAGAGAACACATCCATTAAATCTGACAGAAAGGCAGGTAAAGATGTTACAGAGAGTGTAGAGCACCTACTACTCAAGCAGTTGTCCTTACAATGTTCACTCCACTCCACAATCTCCCCGGCCTGCCAATCCACCACTGGATTGTGAGTCACCAGCCAGGGAAGCCCCAATACCATAGGAGCCGGAAGACCGTCCAGGACATAACAAGAGATATGCTCTTTATTGAGGTCCCCTACCTGCAGATGGATATTATGGATGATCTGAGTTAACTCTCTCTGAGTAAGAGGGGAGGAGTCGATGGCAAACACAGGAATAGTTCTGCATACCGGTTCCGGAGTTAAACCCAGAGCCTGAGCAAACCGTTAATCCACCAAGTTGACCCCCGCCCCACTGTCCAAAAAGACGGAACAGATCTCAGTCTTATTGCCCGCCTCAACGGTAGCGGACAACAAAAACTGAGACATGCGTATGGAGGAAACGAATACGCCCAGACTGTTCTCCTCCACACAATCTGGGGACTCTAGTTTTCCGGCGGCTCCTTAGTTTGTGGTCTCTTGGGTTCTGAGGGACAAACCTTTACAAAATGACCCCTCCCCCCACAACGAAAACAAACCTCTGACCTACGGCGGAACTTAGGAGGATTCACCCGTCTAGTGGCGCCCCCTATTTGCATTGGTTCGACTGGACCATAACAGACCGATCCCTGCCCTATAGAGGCCTCCGTAAAATTTAATAGTCTCTCCCTGAGTCGTCTGTCGATTCTTATGGACAGAGACATAGCAGCCTCAAGAGACCCTGGGACCTCGTATACTGCCAGCGCGTCTTTTAATTTTTCAGACAACCCCTGGCAGAACTGACTCCTAAGGGCCGAGTCGTTCCATAACGTATCAGTAGCCCACCTACGGAATTCTGAACAATATAGTTCAGCAGACCGGTTCTCTTGCCGAAGTCTACGTAGCTTAGACTCAGCCAGTGAGACCCTGTCCTGGTCATCATATACGAGACCCAGGGCTTCAAAAAACTCCTCCACTGATCGTAAGGCCGGAGAGTCTGATGGTAGGGAGAAAGCCCGTTGTTCCTCACCGCCGGAGGATCTAGGGCGTAACCTGAAGAACAATTTGCAAGCTTCTCTGAAGGTTACAAATTGGTCTCTCCCTCCAGAGAACCTATCAGGTAAAGCCACTTTTGGCTCAGGAGTACCTTGGTTTCCCGTAGCAACGGTGGAACCCAAGGATTGCTGCTGCAGCACTGTTGCTTTTAATCCTTCCACTTCAAGCGATAACCCCTGTAATTGTTTCACCGAAACCGGATCCATAGTGGAACAGACAAAATACAAAGCAAAACAGCAAGCAGAAAAAAAAAAAAAAAAAGAAATGTCACTTTTTTTTTTTTTTTTTAAAGGCCAGATATACTGTCACGACCGCTATCCCAGCAGCAGTCGTGTCGCACCAGACGGAGGGGAAGGGGGACCCTTATCTACGGATGGGAAATAGAATAGCCACCCCTGACTAACCCTAAGCTGGCACCTGTCTGCCCTGATACCCTAGACGGGGTGTGAACCCGTGCGGCGAGCAGGATGCCTAAACCCTCAGTCGCCCTAACAAGACTGGACTGGGGAAAGGCCGATGGGAGCGCTAGTCACCATCACTCACGTCTAGGAAAACAGCAGGGGAAGACATCAACAAACAAACTACAGCAGAGATAGACTTATCCAGTCACGAGCAGAGAAGGCGAACCCAAACACGACAGTCCACGCCGGACAAGAGCTCCACAGCAACACCATCAAACGATCTCCTTCCAAGGTCAGAGTAGCACTGGAAGTAAGGACTATATCTGGCAATGACTGCAAGTGAAAGTGAAACTAATATAGTAGCTGGGAGTGGCAGACAGGACTCACCTGAGGAGGATGCCTACAAACTCCCAGTCAGGACAAAAAGGTTCACAAGGCAAAACCCAGATGACATACCCTGAACCACGGAGCAAACTCACAAGCTATCGCGAGTAGCAAGTCGCTGCGACCTTCTCCTCCCAGACCTGTCTGGATCAGTCACAGTCGTGACAACATGATGCCCCAACAGCTGGTCATCGAGGTGAGAAAATAACATACGAGTTGCTACGGGACTACGCTTACTGGCCACATATGTTACATATGTGCGAACATATTGTCAGGGATGTCTAATCTGCCCTCAATTCCATCCACAAGGACCCACTCATCGGGCACCATTGATGAAAAGGGGGGTGACCATGCCATGGTCAGACATCCAAATTGACTTCATTGGACCAGTAACAACCTCATCAAGAGGCAACAAGTATATGTTAACCGTAACTTGTCTGTTCACCAAATGGGTGGAATGTTTGCCGTGCAAAACATGCAGTTCAAGCGTATGTGCATCTCTGCTTATTAACCACGTATTTTCTAGATTTGGTCTTCCCCAGCGCATCGAATCCGATCGTGGAAGTCACTTCACCAGTGAGGTGATTACAAAGATGTGGGAAATCCTGGGGGTAAAGAGGAAGCTACACATAGCTTATCGACCAGCCTCTAGTGGTGGAGTAGAACGTTATAACTAGGGATGAGCGAACCCGAACTTTCGTAAAAGTCCGTGTTCGGGTTCGGTGTTCGGCGCTTTCTTGGCGCTTTTTGAAAGGCTGCAAAGCAGCCAATCAACAAGCGTCATACTACTTGCCCCAAGAGGCCATCACAGCTTTGCCTACTATTGGCATGGCTGTGATTGGCCAGTGCAGCATGTGACCCAGCCTCTATATAAGCTTGGGTCACGTAGCGCTGCACGTCACTCTGCTGATACAAGTGTAAAGAGAGGTTGCTGCTGCGACGTTAGGGCGAGATTAGGCAGATTAACTCCTCCAAAAGACTTCATTCTGTGATCGATCTCCAGCTGTGGATCATTGAAGTGCTAATATCGACTTGCTCACTTTTTTTAGGCTGCCCAGAGCGTTTTTAGATCACTTTTTTCTGGGGTGATCGGCGGCCATTTTGTGGCTTGTGGTGCGCCAGCACAAGCTACCACCAAGTGCTTTTAACCATCAATAGTATGGTTATTTTTTTCTATATCCTACATCAGCTGCAGGCTGAGCCTGTGTCACCGAAGTGCATTTAACCATCAACAGTGTGGTTATTTTTTGGCCATATACTACATCAGGTGCAGGCTGAGCCTGTGTCACCCAAGTGCATTAAACCATCAACAGTGTGGTTAATTTTTGGCCATATACTACATCAGGTGCAGGCTGAGCCTGTGTCACCCAAGTGCATTTAACCATCAATAGTGTGGTTATTTTTTGGCCATATACTACATCAGGGGCAAGTTGAGCCTGTCACCCAGCGCCTAAAAAATAGACCTGACATTTCTATTCAACCAAATCTGTACTGTTTTAGCTGGTCAAGTTATTTGTAGTGACCGTAAAAGCACAAAACTATTCCCAAATTTGACATTCTCAAAATAACTAAGTAGTTTATCCTATATGAGGCCTAAGACTCTGCTGCCAGGGTTTCCCAAGGGCATCCACCTAGCCCTTCCCCAGGGGTGGAAGAGATAGAATGCACTAACGCACAACCACTTATTTTTCCTGATGATGAGGACATGGGAATACCACCTCAGCACGTCTCTGATGATGACGAAACACAGGTGCCAACTGCTGCGTCTTTCTGCAGTGTGCAGACTGAACAGGAGGTCAGGGATCAAGACTGGGTGGAAGACGATGCAGGGGACGATGAGGTCCTAGACCCCACATGGAATGAAGGTCGTGCCACTGACTTTCACAGTTCGGAGGAAGAGGCAGTGGTGAGACCGAGCCAACAGCGTAGCAAAAGAGGGAGCAGTGGGCAAAATCAGAACACCCGCCGCCAAGAGACTCCGCCTGCTACTGACCGTAAAAGCACAGTTTTTGTTCTGGGTTGAAAAACTATTCCCAAATTTGACATTCTCAAAATAACTAAGTAGTTTATCCTATATGAGGCCTACTTGAAATCTATCCCAAAAAGGATATCTTAGATTCAAGGTGCTGATAGTGTCATTCAGAAAAACTTAACACACACGCTACCGTGCAGATACAAGTCTAATTCTGTGATTAAACGTATACCTGTCACACAGCGCAAAAAAAATAGGCCTCACATTTCTATTCAACCAAATCTGTACTGTTTGAGCTGGTCAAGTTATTTGTAGTGACCGTAAAAGCACAGTTTTTGTTCTGGGGTGAAAAACTATTCCCAAATTTGCCATTCTCAAAATTGTGGTGAACGGGAACAATGAGGAAAACATCTAATAAGGGACGCGTACGCGGACGTGGATATGGTCGTGGTGGTGTTAGTGGACCCTCTGGTGCTGGGAGAGGATGTGGCCGTTCTGCCACAGCCACACGTCCTAGTGAACCAACTACCTCAGGTCCCAGTAGCCAGCAGAATTTACAGCGATAATTGGTGGGGGCCAATGCCGTTCTAAGGATGGTAAGGCCTGAGCAGGTACAGGCATTAGTCAATTGGGTGGCCGACAGTGGATCCAGCACGTTCACATTATCTCCCACCCAGTCTTCTGCAGAAAGCGCACAGATGGCGCATGAAAACCAAGCCCATCGGTCTGTCACATCACCCCCATGCATATCAGGGAAACTGTCTGAGCCTCAAGTTATGCAGCAGTCTCTTATGCTGTTTGAAGACTCTGCTGCCAGGGTTTCCCAAGGGCATCCACCTAGCCCTTCCCCAGGGGTGGAAGAGATAGAATGCACTAACGCACAACCACTTATTTTTCCTGATGATGAGGACATGGGAATACCACCTCAGCACGTCTCTGATGATGACGAAACACAGGTGCCAACTGCTGCGTCTTTCTGCAGTGTGCAGACTGAACAGGAGGTCAGGGATCAAGACTGGGTGGAAGACGATGCAGGGGACGATGAGGTCCTAGACCCCACATGGAATGAAGGTCGTGCCACTGACTTTCACAGTTCGGAGGAAGAGGCAGTGGTGAGACCGAGCCAACAGCGTAGCAAAAGAGGGAGCAGTGGGCAAAATCAGAACACCCGCCGCCAAGAGACTCCGCCTGCTACTGACCGTAAAAGCACAGTTTTTGTTCTGGGTTGAAAAACTATTCCCAAATTTGACATTCTCAAAATAACTAAGTAGTTTATCCTATATGAGGCCTACTTGAAATCTATCCCAAAAAGGATATCTTAGATTCAAGGTGCTGATAGTGTCATTCAGAAAAACTTAACACACACGCTACCGTGCAGATACAAGTCTAATTCTGTGATTAAACGTATACCTGTCACACAGCGCAAAAAAAATAGGCCTCACATTTCTATTCAACCAAATCTGTACTGTTTGAGCTGGTCAAGTTATTTGTAGTGACCGTAAAAGCACAGTTTTTGTTCTGGGGTGAAAAACTATTCCCAAATTTGCCATTCTCAAAATTGTGGTGAACGGGAACAATGAGGAAAACATCTAATAAGGGACGCGTACGCGGACGTGGACATGGTCGTGGTGGTGTTAGTGGAACCTCTGGTGCTGGGAGAGGATGTGGCCGTTCTGCCACAGCCACACGTCCTAGTGAACCAACTACCTCAGGTCCCAGTAGCCAGCAGAATTTACAGCGATAATTGGTGGGGCCCAATGCCGTTCTAAGGATGGTAAGGCCTGAGCAGGTACAGGCATTAGTCAATTGGGTGGCCGACAGTGGATCCAGCACGTTCACATTATCTCCCACCCAGTCTTCTGCAGAAAGCGCACAGATGGCGCATGAAAACCAAGCCCATCGGTCTGTCACATCACCCCCATGCATATCAGGGAAACTGTCTGAGCCTCAAGTTATGCAGCAATCTCTTATGCTGTTTGAAGACTCTGCTGCCAGGGTTTCCCAAGGGCATCCACTTAGCCCTTCCCCAGGGGTGGAAGAGATAGAATGCACTAACGCACAACCACTTATTTTTACTGATGATGAGGACATGGGAATACCACCTCAGCACGTCTCTGATGATGACGAAACACAGGTGCCAACTGCTGCGTCTTTCTGCAGTGTGCAGACTGAACAGGAGGTCAGGGATCAAGACTGGGTGGAAGACGATGCAGGGGACGATGAGGTCCTAGACCCCACATGGAATGAAGGTCGTGCCACTGACTTTCACAGTTCGGAGGAAGAGGCAGTGGTGAGACCGAGCCAACAGCGTAGCAAAAGAGGGAGCAGTGGGCAAAATCAGAACACCCGCCGCCAAGAGACTCCGCCTGCTACTGACCGCCGCCATCTGGGACCGAGCACCCCAAAGGCAGCTTCAAGGAGTTCCCTGGCATGGCACTTCTTCAAACAATGTGCTGACGACAAGACCCGAGTGGTTTGCACGCTGTGCCATCAGAGCCTGAAGCGAGGCATTAACGTTCTGAACCTTAGCACAACCTGCATGACCAGGCACCTGCATGCAAAGCATGAACTGCAGTGGAGTAAACACCTTAAAAACAAGGAAGTCACTCAGGCTCCCCCTGCTACCTCTTCTGCTGCTGCCGCCTCGGCCTCTTCTGCTGCTGCCGCCGCCTCGGCCTCTTCCTCCGCCTCTGGAGGAACGTTGGCACCTGCCGCCCAGCAAACATGGGATGTACCACCAACACGACCACCTGCGTCACCAAGCATCTCAACCATGTCACACGGCAGCATTCAGCTCTCCATCTCACAAACATTTGAGAGAAAGCGTAAATTCCCACCTAGCCACCCTCGATCCCTGGCCCTGAATGCCAGCATTTCTAAACTACTGGCCTATGAAATGCTGTCATTTAGGCTGGTGGACACAGACAGCTTCAAACAGCTCATGTCGCTTGCTGTCCCACAGTATGTTGTTCCCAGCCGCCACTACTTCTCCAAGAGAGCCGTGCCTTCTCTGCACAACAAAGTGTCCGATAAAATCAAGTGTGCACTGCGCAACGCCATCTGTGGCAAGGTCCACCTAACCACAGATACGTGGACCAGTAAGCACGGCCAGGGACGCTATATCTCCCTAACTGCACACTGGGTAAATGTAGTGGCGGCTGGGCCCCAGGCGGAGAGCTGTTTGGCGCACGTCCTTCCGCCGCCAAGGATCGCAGGGCAACATTCTTTGCCTCCTGTCTCCTCCTCCTCCTACTCAGCTTCCTCCTCCTCTTCTTCCACCTGCTCATCCAGTCAGCCACACACCTTCACCACCAACTTCAGCACAGCCCGGGGTAAACGTCAGCAGGCTGTTCTGAAACTCATATGTTTGGGGGACAGGCCCCACACCGCACAGGAGTTGTGGCGGGGTATAGAACAACAAACCGACGAGTGGTTGCTGCCGGTGAGCCTCAAGCCCGGCCTGGTGGTGTGCGATAATGGGCGAAATCTCGTTGCAGCTCTGGGACTAGCCGGTTTGACGCACATCCCTTGCCTGGCGCATGTGCTGAATTTGGTGGTGCAGAAGTTCATTCGCAACTACCCCGACATGTCAGAGCTGCTGCATAAGGTGTGGGCCGTCTGTTCGCGCTTCCGGCGTTCACACCCTGCTGCTGCACGCCTGTCTGTGCTACAGCGTAACTTCGGCCTTCCTGCTCACCGCCTCATATGCAATGTGCCCACCAGGTGGAACTCCACCTTGCACATGCTGGACAGACTGTGCGAGCAGCAGCAGGCCATAGTGGAGTTTCAGCTGCTGCACGCACGGGTCAGTCGCACTGCGGAACAGCACCACTTCACCACCAATGACTGGGCCTCCATGCGAGACCTGTGTGCCCTGTTGCGTTGTTTCGAGTACTCCACCAACATGGCCAGTGGCGATGACGCCGTTATCAGCGTTACAATACCACTTCTATGTCTCCTTGAGAAAACACTTAGGGCGATGATGGAAGAGGAGGTGGCCCAGGAGGAAGAGGAGGAAGAGGGGTCATTTTTAGCACTTTCAGGCCAGTCTCTTCGAAGTGACTCAGAGGGAGGTTTTTTGCAACACCAGAGGCCAGGTACAAATGTGGCCAGACAGGGCCCACTACTGGAGGACGAGGAGGACGAGGATGAGGTGGAGGAGGATGAGGATGAAGCATGTTCACAGCATGGTGGCACCCAAAGCAGCTCGGGCCCATCACTGGTGCGTGGCTGGGGGGAAACACAGGATGATGACGATACGCCTCCCACAGAGGACAGCTTGTCCTTACCTCTGGGCAGCCTGGCACACATGAGCGACTACATGCTGCAGTGCCTGCGCAACGACAGCAGAGTTGCCCACATTTTAACGTGTGCGGACTACTGGGTTGCCACTCTGCTGGATCCCCGGTACAAAGACAATGTGCCCACCTTACTTCCTACACTGGAGCGTGATAGAAAGATGCGCGAGTACAAGCGCACGTTGGTAGACGCGCTACTGAGAGCATTCCCAAATGTGACAGGGGAACCAGTGGAAGCCCAAGGCGAAGGCAGAGGAGGAGCAAGAGGTCACCAACGCAGCTGTGTCACGGCCAGCTCCTCTGAGGGCAGGGTTAGCATGGCAGAGATGTGGAAAAGTTTTGTCACCACGCCACAGCTAACTGCACCACCACCTGATACGGAACGTGTTAGCAGGAGGCAACATTTCACTAACATGGTGGAACAGTACCTGTGCACACCCCTCCACGTACTGACTGATGGTTCGGCCCCATTCAACTTCTGGGTCTCCAAATTGTCCACGTGGCCAGAGCTAGCCTTTTATGCCTTGGAGGTGCTGGCCTGCCCGGCGGCCAGCGTTTTGTCTGAACGTGTATTCAGCACGGCAGGGGGCGTCATTACAGACAAACGCAGCCGCCTGTCTACAGCCAATGTGGACAAGCTGACGTTCATAAAAATGAACCAGGCATGGATCCCACAGGACCTGTCCATCCCTTGTGCAGATTAGATATTAACTACCTCCCCTTAACATTATATTATTCTACTCCAGGGCACTTCCTCATTCAATACTATTTTTATTTTCATTTTACCATTATATTGCGGGGCAACCCAAAGTTGAATGAACCTCTCCTCTGTCTGGGTGCCGGGGCCTAAATGTGTGACAGTGGCCTGTTCCAGTGGTGGGTGACGTGAAGCCTGATTCTCTGCTATGACATGAAGACAGATTCTGTGCTGACATAAGGCCAGATTCTCTGTTACGGGACCTCTCTCCTCTGCCTGGGTGCCTGGGCCTAAATATGTGACAGTGGCCTGTTCCAGTGGTCGGTGACGTGAAGCCTGATTCTCTGCTATGACATGAAGACTGATTCTGCGCTGACATAAGGCCAGATTCTCTGTTACGGGACCTCTCTCCTCTGCTTGGGTGCCGTGGCCTAAATGTGTGACAGTGGCCTGTTCCAGTGGTGGGTGACGTGAAGCCTGATTCTCTGCTATGACATGAAGACAGATTCTGGGCTGCCATAAGGCCAGATTCTCTGTTACGGGACCTCTCTCCTCTGTCTGGGTGCCTGGGCCTAAATGTGTGAAAGTGGCCTGTTCCAGTGGTGGGTGACGTGGAGCCTGATTCTCTGCTATGACATGAAGACAGATTCTGTGCTGACATAAGGCCAGATTCTCTGTTACGGGACCTCTCTCCTCTGCCTGGGTGCCGGGGCCTAAATGTGTGACAGTGGCCTGTTCCAGTGGTGGGTGACGTGAAGCCTGATTCTCTGCTATGACATGAAGACAGATTCTGTGCTGACATAAGGCCAGATTCTCTGTTACGGGACCTCTCTCCTCTGCCTGGGTGCCTGGGCCTAAATATGTGACAGTGGCCTGTTCCAGTGGTGGGTGACGTGAAGCCTGATTCTCTGCTATGACATGAAGACTGATTCTGCGCTGACATAAGGCCCGATTCTCTGTTACGGGACCTCTCTCCTCTGCCTGGGTGCCGGGGCCTAAATGTGTGACAGTGGCCTGTATCAGTTGTGGGTGACGTGAAGCCTGATTCTCTGCTATGACATGAAGACTGATTCTGCGCTGACATAAGGCCAGATTCTCTGTTACGGGACCTCTCTCCTCTGCCTGGGTGCCGGGGCCTAAATGTGTGACAGTGGCCTGTTCCAGTGGTGGGTGACGTGAAGCCTGATTCTCTGCTATGACATGAAGACAGATTCTGTGCTGACATAAGGCCAGATTCTCTGTTACGGGACCTCTCTCCTCTGCCTGGGTGCCTGGGCCTAAATATGTGACAGTGGCCTGTTCCAGTGGTGGGTGACGTGAAGCCTGATTCTCTGCTATGACATGAAGACTGATTCTGCGCTGACATGAAGCCAGATTCTCTGCTATGGCATGAAGAGACTTATTCTCTGCTGACATGAAGCCAGATTCTTTGCTATGGCATGAAGAGACTGATTCTCTGCTGACGTGAAGCCAGATTCTCTGCTATGGGACCTCTGTCCAATTGATATTGGTTAATTTTTATTTTTTTTATTTTTATTTTAATTCATTTCCCTATCCACATTTGTTTGCAGGGGATTTACCTACATGTTGCTGCCTTTTGCAGCCCTCCAGCTCTTTCCTGGGCTGTTTTACAGCCTTTTTAGTGCCCAAAAGTTCGGGTCCCCATTGACTTCAATGGGGTTCGGGTTCGGGACGAAGTTCGGGTCGGGTTCGGATCCCGAACATTTCCGGGAAGTTCGGCCGAACTTCTCGAACCCGAACATCCAGGTGTTCGCTCAACTCTAGTGGTAAGTTGCATGACCGAGTAAATTTCGTACCCATTGCTGTCCCGTTGCATTGTTAGTAAATTGTGTCCTGAAAGTTGAAATAATTGTGATTTAAAATAAACTGTATAGATTCTAAAATGAAATTTCTCTGGGATGGGGGCATCATATGGTCAGTGGTGAGTGTATTTTCAATCGCTTGTATCCCTAGTGAATGAGTAATGTTGCTATATAAGGAACTGACATCTAGTGTGGCCCATCTATAAGAGCTCTTCCAAACAAAATCATCAAACATAGAAATCAGATGGGACGTATCTCGTAGACAAGATGGTAACTGGAGAACATATCTTTGTAAAATTCCATCTACATAATCAGAGAGATTAGAAGTTAAGGACCCCACTCCTGATATAATGGGTCTCCCTGGTGGTTTCTCTAAAGATTTATGGATCTTTGGCAGAAAGTAAAATCGTGCCAGAGTGGGGTGGGGTGTTTTGAGGAAATGGCTCACCTTCTTGTCAATGATGCCCAATCTATACCCTTCATCAACCATTGTGATTAGGTGTTGGGTGTATTCTTTTGTCGGATCAGAAGGGAAAATTTGTTTGGAAGAGCTCCTATAGATGGGACACACTAGATGTCAGTTCCTTATATAGCAACATTACTCATTCACTAGGGATACAAGCGATTGAAAATACACTCACCACTGACCATATGATGCCCCCATCCCAGAGAAATTTCATTTTAGAATCTATACAGTTTATTTTAAATCACAATTATTTCAACTTTCAGGACACCATTTACCAACAATGCAACGGGACAGCAATGGGTACGAAATTTCGCCAGCTTATGCGAATATTTTTATGGGGGCCTTCGAGAAAGAACACTGTTTGCTCACTCACCCGAATATTAGGTTTTATAAGAGGTATATTGATGACTTGATCCTCATATGGGACGGAGATTCAGACACTTTGGCACAATTTGTCAATAACATTAACATAAACACTTGGAACATTACATTCACCTTGGAACATGACTCTTCCAAGGCTACTTTTCTAGACTTGGAATTAGAGATTATTAATGACAGTATTACCACCAGAACACATTTTAAAAAGGTGGATACAAACAGTTCTCGATTTCAAGAGTTGCCACCATAACAGATGGAAAAATAACATTCCATACAGCCAGATGAGACGGATCCGGAGAAATTGTTCGGATGATGGAGTATTGAAAGACCAGCTTGCCATCATAAAAAAAAAAGGTTTTTAGATAAAGGCTACCCTAAGAATTTATTAAGGGAGTCAGAAAATAGGGTTCTAAAAACAAGTCAAAAGGAGAGTTTGGCAGGGAAGGTGAAAAAACAAAGTGAACACACAATTGCGAAATTTAAACTTATAACACGCTACAATTCCCAACACTCTGAGATTAGAAAGATCCTTAATAAACATTGGAGTATCCTCCTGAAAGACCCCATTATCGGTAAAATGATCCCGAAATGTTCAAATCTTACCTACAGAAAAGCCTGTACTATAAAAAATATTATAGCACCATCCTATCCCAAATTGTCTCAAGATCCCATTCCTCTTATACCCAAAAATACTAAAATTATGAAAGCACACCTAAAATTAGGTTCATCCAAATGTGGCATCAAAAGATGTAAATGTTGTGCCATTATCCGTTGTGTAAGACAAGTCCTACTACCACCACCTAGAGAACAGATTACACTACGTCATGCCATGAACTGCAGCACCACAAATGTGATTTACCTTCTTCAATGCCCATGTGATCTTTTATATGTAGGTAGAACAACTCAATGTTTAAGAGAAAGGATGAACAACCATCGTTCAAACATACAACGTAAAGTAGCTACCCATAGTGTATCCCGCCATTTTTCACTTCATGATGGGGATCCATCTCTATTAAGGGTCACCCCCCTTGAATGGATCCCTCACTCCTAACAAACACTATGTAGAAAAGAAATGTTCTGGATTTTTAAACTTAATACTCTGACACCCTTTGAGCTGAATGAGTCATTAGAGTACACAAATTATTAACTTTTTTTTTTTTTTCCAATTTCAATTATTTTATTATTTCATTATATTTATTTTTATGATTATACACCATACTATTTTATTTTATCATTATGTCTAGTGTTTTAATGTGATTTTATGAAAATTTTAGCTATGAACACTGGGTTTCTTATTGAATTATAGGTTTCTATTTATGATTTTATTATAAATTAAGGAATTCTCCCTTTTTTCCATATGTATATTTAAGTGCGGTTGAAGAACGTCCTATTTGACACTCAGTGCCCCTTATGCAATCCATTTTGATATTAAATATCATCTATAACTACAATGATCTTAATTTAATTTATATACCGTATGGACAATCTCTTATTTATTCATATACAGTCCATTCCCTTTTTTTCTACATTTAATCTAACCCTTGTATGAATATGTATTCATTTGTTCCCATAATTATCTTCTAATTTCCCTTTATCTAATACTGAGGGCCAATTAAATAGTTAATAGATAAGGAATCCCATTTCCGAGCAGGTCTGAGTTGAGCGCATGCGCGCTGTGGTTCTTGCGTTCCACTGACGCGATCCTTTTCAGCTGACTTCCGTCCGCACTGCGTTCCAAGGGATGCGTTCCACCCCGGCTTCCGGCCGTACTGCGTTCCAAGGGATGCGTTCCACCTCGGCTCACCGGAAGTGGATATAGTTCCGTTTCTGCCGAGGAACGTACGCTCCCAGTTTAAATTAGAAATGATTTTATTATCAAGGTTTCACTTATTTATTGCCATAGGCAAAGATTTAACTTACTACTGGCCATCGGAGGGGTAATTTTATTTTTCTATATATATTGGCCAATAGAGTTCTGGACATTATATGCGTTCCACAGTGGAACACATCACTTCCGGCTTGCTCCCGAAACCGGAAGTGGATGGTTTTAGGCGGGAATTATGTATTATATATGTTGTGTATTGTTGTCAATGTGTTATATATTCTTCTCCTGATGAAGGGGACTGTTATTTCTCCCCGAAACGCGTTGAGCCATTTTATTGGAATTAAAAAAGATTGACGAAGAATCGCTGTCCCACGTGCCGTATATTTCCATCTTGGTACAACTGGAGCGCTGACGTCAGATCTTCTACATCTTCAACAATTTAGACAGCACTCCAAATTTGATTAATTGATTTTTATTTTGTTTTAGCCGGACATAGTGGTCCTTTTTTCAGACTGAAGCAACGTTTCGGGCAACAGGTATGCCCTTCATCAGGCTGAAGCAAAAATGATAATAAACAAACATGTGTAAATACATGATTATGTGATACACAGGAACAATAGATACAAAAAAAACAATGACCTGAATAGGTATATAATTCATAGAATACAGGGTTCCTATGGAGAAATAATTAATTGATATGATGCATGATTCTCAAGAAAAATAAAGAAATTGAACAACAAAGCATGATTCACATGGAGTAATTAATCACATTGTGGATGGGTAGTTCATATAGTACATGATTCCTATGAGGAAATAGTTTAATAATATGATGCATGAAAAATAAAAAATATAAAAACATGATTCAAAGGAATAATGGATCCCATTTGCTCCATGGGATACAAAATACTAAGATCTGGCTATATAGGTCCATAATGCCAGGAATGAGATAACATGCATCAGTATTAAATCAATTGCATCAGAGGTCGGAACAGAGGGGATCACTGGAAATTGAACAAGATACATGATTCACATGAAATGATGGATCCCATTGTGAGTGCAAATAGTACATAGTTCCTATGAAGGGATGGTTTAATAATGTGATGCATGATTCTCATGAAATCAAGATGATTAGGCTGAAGTAATGGGTCCCATTTGTTCCATGGGGTACAGATTACTAAAATCTGGCTGTATGGACAATGCCAGGAATAAGGAAACATGCATCAATATTAAATCAATAACGTCAGAGAGGATCACTAGGTAACCAGTACAACAGTAGAGTAAAAAAGCATAAAGTGTGGAAACGAGGGCAAAATACATACACTGGGGGTACCGTGTATGTATTCCTCTCTCAAGGGGAAAGTGTGGCTTTCCTGTCTGATTGGAGAGGGGACTAAGGAGCAGTCATAAAAAGCCAAAAAATGATAGTGCAGAAAAGACAAATAGAGAGAAGAAGCAACATAATAGTCATTATCCGCTTAATGTAATGGTAGATTGGAGGTTGCTTACCAGTAATGTGCTCATACGGATGTGTGGCCGGCATGGTGGACGCACGCAGTTCCATGCTTTAAATATGTGAATGCGCGCCATGTAGCAGATGGGCGCTTGAAGTCTCGCGATATTGCGAGAGTGTCATTGCTACGCGCCGGCCCCATTGGGTTACATGTGGTTGGATTAATGTCCATGCGCATGCGCACTGGGGTCGGATGCAGTGGTGGCAATCTTAGAGTAGGGAGAAAATGCTCATATGTTGGAGGACTAATGTGAATATATTCGTACGATTAAAGGAATCGTATGATAAACGCTAATATGGTATTGATAGAATAAGAGATATCTCTATATCAATTAGAACATAAGATAGGTTTGTTATATGGTAGATATATAAATTTATGGCCGTATAGTCCAATATGGGCGTGTGGGTTGAATAGTGCGGATTACAATTCTGCATATGCGTATATAAGTATATAAGTGTGAATGTACATACTACAGGCGATCTTGGCAGTTTTTTTTTTTGCTCCAGGTGTCTTGAGCTTTATCCTGGTGGTATACCCCCTGTGAAGTGAGTACATCAGGGTTTTAATCTTGATTTTTATTTTAATTTAAATTTCAAAAACTTCAATCTTGATTTTTAATTGATCTATTACCTAATGAGTTTATATTATAAAGTAACACAGATTCTGGGTATACGTGCTATGATATCTTTCTAAATACTGTTAATATATTGTGTATTTAGTACGCCAATATATTACTAATATATGCACGTGAGATTTCATATTTACCCGGAAGCCCGCATTGATTGCTGAGAGTGGCGCCAAATTTTTTTATTGTTTTCTCTTGTTCACCTTTGTGGTGAGGGTAAGGCCGTCTTGAGACTCCCTTGCTGGGCGTTTCGGGTGCACATGGCCTATCCTTTAGCTATTTCTCCATTTGTCTATTAAGTGTATAGCATCGCTAACACTATCTTGGGCTGCCTTCTCAACTAGTATCATCTATAATCTCTTTTTCTTAGTCCATTTTCTTTGGCGCCTCTGGTTCCTTTCCACCTGTTGTACATCTTTGTGTACTTTGGTAGTGTTTGGTAACCGCATCCTTCTTTTCTCTTTTTATACATATCCACTAAACATGAAACAGACTGGATCAGAAGTAGTTGAGCACTGCTACGCTTTTAGAAGCAGTTGAGCACTGCCAGGCTATACATCGAGCAGACAGCATCAAGACACAGAAGATCAGGCAAGGACAAGGATACAACAACAGTGCTTTACCATGTGACACCGCACAGAAGGACAGATGACAAAACCCCCTGGGTCAGCAGCAAGGGGCTACACCCAGCAAGGCCCAAGACAGAAGTGACCCCAAGCCCCACAGCTTACAGATAGAAATAGGTGCAATAACGAGGGCACCTGATAAGCCACACACAGGAACAGACCAGAGAATGTTAACAACCCCAGAACCAGGAGTAACCAGAAGCATAAAACATACAATCACAAGTGTCTGTTCACACGGTCACAGAATGCTGCAGTCAGCACTCCCAAATAACAACCAGCTTGCACAAGAATAGTCAGCACGAGGTACAAGCAGCCAGCCTACACAACAAGGAGTGACAGAACTGCACACTGCATCCATACTCAGACCCTGTTTACACTCAAGGCCACAGCCAGTACACACAGGGCCGTCTTTAATATTGATTGGACCCTGGGCAAGAATTTCCTTGGGCCCCCTGAAATGCTAAGGTCCATATGTCTTCATGAGTGATTATCGCAGGGAAGGCAGGTTAGTTAGTGTACCCAAGCATTAGATTTTAAGACGCCTGTGGCCACCGCGGGGGCACAGGAGGCAGAAGCACAGCTCCTGCACAGCCCGTCTCCCCTTTTCAAATAGAAGACGGGTGGCCCTTAGCAACGCTCATTTCAGAGAGCGCTGCTAAGGGCCATTTCAGCCACAGTTTTCTACTAAAATTAAACGTTTAGGCTAAATAAACTATATTCTAAAAATGTTACTTATCACTTGCCCTACACCTTAGCAAAAAATAATAATTAAATGGCAGTTACACTTTAAGCTCTTCCAAGCGACAGTCGTCCTGAGGATCGGTGATATACACCTGTCATACGGTTGCTAATCACTGCAGTATTATTTATTTAGGGACTGTAAGCACATGCAGTCTCAGGAGTGGTCCACAGCCTCACAGGAGTACAGGACCAGTATCTGTACACGGATGTATGGCATAATTAATGGAATGACACATCACACATGACATGACATGAGTTACCAGGCTGCCTGGTAAAGACCTGTGTCACTCATGTCATGTCATGTGTCATTCCATTAATTATGCCATACATACGTGTACAGATACTGGTCCAGGCTGCAGACACATGATTATTGCCACATCATGTGTCACAGACTCACATCCCTAATTAAAATCCTCCCTTCATTCTACACAATTATTTCTTTCTATTCTGTCCCTACGCTGTCCCTGTAACACTAGAGGTTTGCTTGTGACTCTATATTCTGTATAAGATCATTTTCTGCCAGACACTGAATGCACCAATCCGCAATCACAATCCACACAGAATGATGTTCTGCTCATTCTGTAAGGGCATGTCCCTGCTTGCTGCCCTAATAATTGGATTCGGCAGCTGTTTGTCAGCCAATCAGGGCAAGTCCCCCCACTTTCTCTAAAGGGTTCATAATGAACCCAGATCTTACTAACCAGTTTGCTCATCCCTAGCCTGCGCCAAAGATATAAGAAGTGGCCCAAATTGGTGAAATTTGGTGCAACTAGGGTTTATACACTTTTATTCAACATGCTCGACAAGGGGGTTGGCTCAGTGGAAAGGGGTGGAGCTTTAAGTGAAAAGGGATGGGGCTTAAGATGCTTCCTTTTTTGCACCTCAATTCTGGTGGAACTGACTGTGATAAATCTGGTACAGGGCTAGATAGCTATCTAAGCCTATGCTATCTCTAGGTTGAGTGAATCTGGGCCTCAGTCTCTCTATGCAATGAATCTGATATACCCAAAACCAGGTTGTTTGTGTGTGTATATATATATATATATATATATATATTATTATCGAGAAATGCAATTACAGTTCATTAAATAATCTTCCTATTTAGTGAATGTACATCTCATATATTAGATGGTATAATGGGAAGCAGCGGACTCAAAGATCTTACTTCTATAACCTACAGTGGGTTATTACAAACACATAACATTGCTTTAGAGATGCCCAGTAGGAATAAATGGGTAAAAAAGTTAGGGGAAATTGAGTCTCTCTGAAGACCTCACACAGGACATCCAATTCATTTTCTCAGAAGAGACTGCTCTGTGGCAGTCTATTTGAGTTTCACACAAGAGGGCTCTACCTATGAGGATACCTTTTGTTAATTTCCCATTATTGTAAAGTTGATCCAGAATCAGCATAACTCCTTCGATCAATGACCCTTCTACAGAACTCTAAGTATAGCCTGTATTATCATTACACTCCAGAAGTGTATTCAGGCCCCTCTTGAATTTGTTTAGTGAACTCACCATCACCACCTCCTCAGGCAGAGAGGTCCATAGTCTCACTGCTCTTACAGTATTCTTCTTGTTTTAATCGTTGACGTGTTTGTTGCTGTGTCATTTATGACTCACTTGTTTGTCCATGAATCCCCTAATCGCAAACTGCTGAGGAATATGTTAGTGCTATATAAATAAAGATTATTATTATCCTATTCTTTGTTGATGGAGAAACCTTATTTCCTATAGGCATAGAGAATGTCCATTGTCACGGTCATAGTCTTGGGTATAAATAGATCATGGGAGAGATCTCTGTACTGACCCTTGATATATTTATATGTGGTTATTAGATCTCCCCTTAATCGTCTTTTTTCTAAACTGAATAACCCTAAAATTTACTCAATACTCCATGTGTGGTCTGACTAGTGATTTGTAAAGTGGTAGGACTATGTTCTCATCACGGGAATCTATGCCCTTTTGGTGCAACCCATTATCTTATTGGCCTTTGCAGCAGCTGCCTGACATTGGTTTCTACAGTTTAGTTTGCTGCTCACTAAAATTCCTAGGTCCTTTTCAATGTCAGTGCTACCCAGTGTTTTACCATTTAGTATGTATAGGTGACTTGTATCCTTCCCATGTACATAACCTTACATTTGTCAGTGTTAAACCTCACCTGTCACTTCTCTGCCCAAGCTTCTAATCTATCCAGATCCCTCTGTAGCATTATAGTAGTATATACTATCCTCTTTTGTGTTAATTACTTTACACAGTTTAGTGTCATCTGCAAACATTGATATTTTGCTGTGCAAGCCTTCTACAAGATCATTAATAAATATATTGAAGAGAATAGGGCCCAATACTGACCCCTGAGGTACCCCACTAGTGACAGTGACCCAATCTAAGTATGTACCGCTAATAACCACCCTCTGTTTTCTATCACTGAGACAATTACTTACCCACATACACACATTCTCCCCCAGTCCAAGCATTTTCATGTTATCAACGATTACTTGCTAGATATGGGACTTCAAATATGACAGAAAATCATTCTAATGAGGATATTATTTGTAGCAATGAGGGCACCACCATTGATCTTGTTGCACTGAAGCTCTGATCTTTTCTGTGGCCAGCACCTTCCTGGCTGCTTTGATTAACAGGGACAGGCAGTGTCAAATAAGTATTGAGGGGCTGACCATAGAAAGGAGCAGTGCTTGGGTGCAACAAGAGCAATGGTGACGCCTCATTGCACCAATGGCCTAACTTGTATAATAAGAAAAAGTATCATAACTCAGGAAAGGAGCCTTGACTCAATTGAAGAAAAATAGCATTTTAGTATTTAATTCAGGTGAAATATACCTATATATCTTTGCAAACAGTTTGTTAAGGTGGATACTGGTGACAGATTCCCTTTAAAAACACATATCACTGATTGCTGCAAAACACTAATAACTTGTTGCACCAGCACAAAACTACAGAAAATGCAATAAACGCATTAAAGGTTGATGACTGGAAAAAGAGGTGAAAGAACATCTATATGTCTTAGGAATAAAATTCCATAGAATATTCTCATGCTGTAATGGACTCTGAAATATCATCATTTCATGTTTAGTTAGTCCAAGCCTAGCTTCATGCCTTCATTTAAAAATGAACAATGCATTTGTACTCCTTACAGGTTTTCTCCAGTTTCCTCCCTTTATCAGATTACAGTTTTGCCTGAAGTTATAGAGAATGACGTGAGGATTTAATAAAGGAGATGTACAAATAATTGGATGCCTAATTTTCTTGGAATCAATTGAAATAGATTTAGATGCAGCAAATGTTAATAAATAGAACACTGTAAAATTTTCACGGTAAGTAATTCTATCAGATTATTACGGTCAACTACAAATAAACAGGGATTGTTTCTTCTACAGAAAACACATATAAATCTCAACATGTAATAAAATATGAAGTTCTTCTTACCCTTGTACAGATAGCTTTGATGCTCCTTCACGATCTGAGCCTAAATGAAGAGCTACATCATCACTTAACGCATATACAGCTCTGTTATTCATCTGTTTAAGACAATCAAATTGTTTTAGGGAATATGCATTTGGCAGTTGAATTTTTAACACTTTACAATGTAGTTTACAAAAATGCACTTGCCTTTAATACAGCCATGATTTAACATAACTTACCAAATCAACATTGTCAAGTGGTGTGCTCAGGGGTGGGAACTGTCATAAGCCAGGCAAGGAACATTGAAATGTGGGATTTGTATGCAGTGCTGGAGAGCAAACTTAGCTTATGTGTATTTAAAGGAAAGTGGTAGGCAGGGATGGTTCTTTATTTTGGGGTTGTGCACTCTTATTTACAGAGATACCAGTAAAATAACAGTATTCTCTGGGGGCACAGTGTGGGCACTAATTGCGGGGTGAAGAAGACAGTGTTTTTACACTATTATCTGGGGATACAATGTGTAGCATTATTGTCTGGAAGTATGGTTTAAGAGACAAATATCACTAAAAGTAGAGCACTACATAGGCCATTCTTCTTTGAAGCTGGACCATTATGTGAAAGAGGTAAAAGAGAGTTAGGTGAGACAATTTTGCAGTTACATTGTGTGGCCATTGGTTTCTGTGGGTGGACAGGGCTTTATCCACATGCAGCATCAAAGTTAATGTGGCCTTATTGTAAGGGGTCATTCACGCGACCATATCCGTTTTTTGCGGACCAGCGCATCATTCCCTATACTAAAAATGCCTATTCTTATCTGCAAAAACAGACAAGAATATATGTTTTTTGAAGGGCCGTGGACTGGAAGTGTGGATGCGGACACCACACGGTGTGCTGTCAGCATCTTTAGCGGCCGCATTAAAATAAATTTGTCCGCATCTGATTCTGTCCGCAAATTGCAGAACGCATGTGGACAGAAAAGTATGGTATTGTGAATGGGCTCTAACTCTATCCCACTCAGAGACCTGCAGGTGGCACAGGTAGCACCTCCGAGGTTTCTAAAATATGCCATGGTTGAGGCAAATGGCAGTAAAACTCTGCAAAAACACTCTGCACGTGCACGCCAGGCACTGACCTTGATATTTATTGGTCATATAGTCCACAATAAAGATTACCTGTCAAAAGTGACAGCGCACATGCTTAGTGAAGTATATTCAGGGGGCACAGTACAGTCGTGGCCAAAAGTTTTGAGAATGACAAAAATATTAGTTTTCACAAAGTTTGCTGCTAAACTGCTTTTAGATCTTTGTTTCAGTTGTTTCTGTGATGTAGTGAAATATAATTACATGCACTTCATACGTTTCAAAGGCTTTTATCGACAATTACATGACATTTATGCAAAGAGTCAGTATTTGCAGTGTTGGCCCTTCTTTTTCAGGACCTCTGCAATTCGACTGGGCATGCTCTCAATCAACTTCTGGGCCAATTCCTGACTGATAGCAACTCATTCTTTCATAATCACTTCTTGGAGTTTGTCAGAATTAGTGGTTTTTTGTTTGTCCACCCGCCTCTTGAGGATTGACCACAAGTTCTCAATGGGATTAAGATCTGGGGAGTTTCCAGGCCATGGACCCAAAATGTAAATGTTTTGGTCCCCGAGCCACTTAGTTATCACTTTTTCCTTATGGCACAGTGCTCCATCGTGCTGGAAAATGCATTGTTCTTCACCAAACTGTTGTTGGAAGAAGTTGCTGTTGGAGGGTGTTTTGGTACCATTCTTTATTCATGGCTGTGTTTTGGGGCAAAATTGTGAGTGAGCCCACTCCCTTGGATGAGAAGCAACCCCACACATGAATGGTCTCAGGATGCTTTACTGTTGGCATGACACAGGACTGATGGTGGCGCTCACCTTTTCTTTTCCGGACAAGCCTTTTTCCAGATGCCCCAAACAATCGGAAAGAAGCTTCATCGGAGAATATGACTTTGCCCCAATCCTCAGCAGTCCATTCACCAAACTTTCTGCAGAAGATCAATCTGTCCCTGATGTTTTTTTTGGAGAGAAGTGGCTTCTTTACTGGCCTTCTTGACACCAGGCCATCTTCCAAAAGTCTTCGCCTCACTGTGCGTGCCGATGCGCTCACACCTGCCTGCTGTCATTCCTGAGCAAGCTCTGCACTGGTGGCACTCCGATCCCGCAGCCGAATCCTCTTTAGGAGACGATCCTGGCGCTTGCTGGACTTTCTTGGATGCCCTGAAGCCTTCTTAACAAGAATTGAACCTCTTTCCTTGAAGTTCTTGATGATCCTATAAATTGTTGATTGAGGTGCAATCTTAGTAGCCACAATATCCTTGCCTGTGAAGCCATTTTTATGCAACGCAATGATGGCTGCACGTGTTTCTTTGCAGGTCACCATGGTTAACAATGGAAGAACAATGATTTCAAGCATCACCCTCCTTTAACATGTCAAGTCTGCCATTTTAACCCAATCAGCCTGACATAATGATCTCCAGCCTTGTGCACGTCAACATTCCCACCTGAGTTAACAAGACGATTACTGAAATGATCTCAGCAGGTCCTTTAATGACAGCAATGAAATGCAGTGGAAAGTTTTTTTGGGGATTAAGTTAATTTTCATGGCAAAGAAGGACTATGCAATTCATCTGATCACTCTTCATAACATTCTGGAGTATATGCAAATTGCTATTATAAAAACTTAAGCAGCAACTTTTAGAATTTCCAATATTTATGTAATTCTTAAAACTTTTGGCCACGACTGTAAGTGGCACTATTACATTAAGGTGGCATAGTGTATTTCAGATTATCAAGGATTGGAGAATGCCAGTAGAGAACTGGCCATAGACCCTACAAGGAAATTTCCGGTGGGCAGATGTCCACAGGGCCGCTTGAGCTCTCCTCAAGGATACAGGCTGGATAAATAAAGATCTGATGCTCTAAGCATTAATAATTAATGCAAACAGCATTAGGTACTTAATGTATGCATCTGGCCCTCCTGAACTCAAATGTATCATGGTCAACAGGATGGTGATACAGTTGGAATGGAAGTAGCACCCACCTTCTAGGAGTGAAGTTCCACTACTGGATTGTGTATTATTTTCAGGGGCACACTCTGGTGGAATTATATTCAGGGGACACATTGGGTTTCAAAATTATATTCATGGGGCGTGTTTAGAACTATTATATTCAGGTGAAACAGTATGTTTTGCAATTACAGTAAACAGCATACTGTGTGGTACTACAAGGAGATTGTGTGACTATAGAGGGTGGTGTTGTGCTGCAAAAGGAATTAGCCAAAGACATCTGGGCAGCAAACCCTGCCGAGATGGAGTAGTGGCCAGGAAAAGTTGTCCTGGTTGTCTGCACATGCACTGTACATGTCTCTCTCTCTTCTACCCATGTAGGATTTTTAAGTAATGTATTAGTGTAATGATGTATGTATTTGTATGTAAACATATTAATCGTGCGGCAAACCATAGTGCGGGTTTCCGAGATTTTTATACTGATCACCTATACTCTTGATAGTGTACAAATAAAGTTGTAGAGCAGCACAAACGGACCTCATCGACCAAACCCGGAATGCACCAGCCGCGATAAGACCACACGTCGTATTTTGCTTTTGTACGCACTCAAGGCTTCTAATAAAAGACACACCGGACATGCTGCTGCTGCTTTTTTCTACTGTTCCTTGGACTGATGTGGATCTATGGTCTTATCGTGGCTGGTGCATTCTGGGTTTGGTCGATGAGGTCCGTTTGTGCTGCTCTACAACTTTATTTGTACACTACTTGGATCCTAGGAGCAGGCACTGGGGAAACGGTAAATATACCTGATGGATGTATTCCCTGGACCGGGTAAGCCTAATGAGATTGGCACTATGAATGCGTACTTATATACTGAAGAGGACATTCACAGGTTGATTAATGAGGATGCCAGCGATGTTACATTCCTCAGTACTCCTTCTATTGACCTGTTGAAAAGAAAGTTTGAGTAAGAGTCTAAGAGACTCACTACCATTGAAATACACCTCAGTATATTGAGGGAGTATTACAAAGGACAGCGAGTTCCCAGGGGACTGAGATCCCACCTCCGCCCAAACCTCTTCCCCAATAATGAGGAATTTTGCAAGAACTTTGAATCAGTAAATAACAAATACTCTTTCGAACTGATGTTACTTAACATTGAATACTTGCATGAAGAGGTTGATATCATTAAGAAAACCCTTTCAACATTGGATATGGAGATTCAGGGGTTGTTTGCTGCCAACAAAGAGAAAATAACCCATCATGTGCAACAACATAAAACGGAGGTTGAAAAAACTAAACGGGATAAGTGGCACCGTGACTTGGAGGACTACCAGTCCGGACGGGTATATAATTGGCAAAGTCAACAATCACGTAATAGGCCTCCAAGAAGAAGGGGAAAGGGGAAGAGATCAGATCAGGGTCACTTTGGATTCACAACCTGTGACTCGGAGTCGACGGATGAATCTGTTAAATCTGCTTTTTTAGGAAAGATCAAAGCACACAATGGAAGGAAATCCCGACGTGGCGGCAGGAAACCTCACAGGGCCCAGAAAAGACCTGCCTCCACCTACATACCCGAATTACAACCAGGGAGCATGAGAGAGATTAACGAGATGCACATACAAGAAGTAAATCAACTGGTGGTAAATATATCATCTATTGAACCGAGTGCTGACCAGATCAATGTTTTGAGACATGGACTGTCTTTTTGTCCTACAGCCGATACTGACTGGTTTGAGATCGAACATGATGTACATCGTTTCTTTAGGCGACTCAGACTAAAAGCTTTTGTTAGCACCACCGGTGAGAATAAGGGTGCACCTTATAAAAATGTGGTTGAATTACCTTTAGCAAAATATGAGCTGAGCAATAAGAGTCACTTTGTACCTCCACAGAATAATCATATTATTGAATCATATATCCAGATCGTCACTAAACAGATTAGAACCCTACAAGAACGTAATAGGCAGTTACATTATAAAACTAACATGACACGCTGTGAGAAGGAAGCATTGAAAATACTGGAACAAAATAGGGATATCACAATCAAACCAGTGGATAAGGGGGGAGCTGTGGTTGTTATGGACACGGATAAGTACATTGGAGAGATACGTAGGCAGTTGGATGATAGTGAGGTGTACACAGTGTCGGACTGGGGTACCTAGGGCCCACCAGTAAAATTTATTTTGGGGGCCCACCGTACCATACATTCGAATATAATAAATAATTTAACAAGTTTTTTATATGAACATAGGCTGGTTGAGGTGCTGTACATTGAATATATGTATGTAGCACAGTAAATCTAATGTGTTATGTGCCACTTGTGCAGGGGGTGGGAGACTAGGGGCCCACCTTGCTCAGGGGCCCACCGGGGGATTCCCCTGTACTCCTGTGGGCCAGTCCGAGCCTGGGTGTACAAAGTATTGAGACATGACCCCAAATGGGATATTGCCAGGGTGGTGAATGATCTAGTAGATACAGCCCAGGCACGGGGCATCATAGATCAGGAATTATGTCAATTTCTCAAGGTACAGTACCCCATCACCCCCCCTGATATACGTTCTCCATAAGATACACAAGCACTTGATGGATCCCCCGGGCAGACCCATTGTGTCTGGCAGGGGGGTCTATCTTTAGAACCATTGCCATTTTTTTGGATAGACTACTTCGTGTCCATGCAACCGCAGCTCCCTCCTACACTAGAGACACTGGACATTTTTTGACCAAATTATGTGATATTACTTTACCTGCCCATTTCTATCTGGTCAGCCTTGATGTGGTATCGCTGTATACGTCGATCACACACGAATATGGGTTGAATGTCGTTGATGTCGCCCTGGCCGGCACGGGACTCACTCCTGAGGCTCGCCGGTTTGTCCTCCACCTCCTTGAGTTGGTCCTAAGGAGGAATTATTTCCTCTTTGGGAGCACCTTTTACCAACAAACACGCGGTGTAGCCATGGGCTCCAACGTGGCACCAACTTATGCCAATATATTTATGGCTGAGGTGGAGGACAGACTGGTATATTCATCTCCTTTTATGGAGTGGGTCCTGTGCTGGTGGCGCTACATCGACGACATTTTTATGATTTGGAGTGGTTCAAATGACTCTTTAAATGATTTCCACCAACACCTTAATAGTGGTGTACCCGGTCTTCAATGTAAATTAAAGACCAGGTACACCACTATTAAGGTGTTGTGACCTCTTCTCGTGAGGCGTTACAGTTCCTTGACGTCAGGGTATATACAGAGGGGCGCAAGTTGAAAACAGATCTATACCAGAAGCCCACCAACAGAAACAACCTATTGAAGCATGACAGTAGTCACCCACGACGTATGCTTGATTCCTTGCCTTGGAGTCAGATGCTACCAGTTAGGAGAGTGGTATCAGAAAATGATGTATTCGTCAATCGGATTGATGAAATGTGCAATACATTTTCTAACAGGAGGTTTCCCTGTAGATTGTTGCAGAATACTAGGAAGATCTCCTTGGTTGACCACATTCCAGAAGAGGGATACAGAGCGTATTCTGTTTGTATCCAATTATGGCGGCCATAGTGCTGATATACTGTCATGCTTCAATAAATTTTCTAACAGGAGGTTTCCCTGTAGATTGTTGCAGAATACTAGGAAGATCTCCTTGGTTGACCACATTCCAGAAGAGGGATACAGAGCGTATTCTGTTTGTATCCAATTATGGCGGCCATAGTGCTGATATAGCATAAGTCTTGAGAAAAGAATGGCACATTCTACACAGAGGCCTAACCACGGTACGTGAATTTGGCAGTCTGCCATTGGTGGCATACAAGCGGGATACTAACTTACATGAATAAATTGATTAAAACAGACATAGGAGATGGGGGCAGAGGTGGCCAGAGCTACTTGAAACCCAGAAAGACTGGGGATTTCCCATGTCTGGGTTGTTGTAACTGTGGGAACATGCTTAAAGGCAACACCTTTATTCACCCATACAGTGGCAAAAGAATACAATATCTCTGAATTTTATACATGCTGGTCTAAATTTGTCATCTATATCCGAGGTGGCCAACCTTACAGACACAAAAGAGCCAAAAATAAATAAACGTTTGAGTACCAGGAGCCACAAGCTATACATTTACACACGAGTCACCGTAGTTTTCGCCCTACAAGATGCACCTAGTTTTTAACAAGGAAAAATAAGAGAAAAAACATATTTTTCATCTGATCTGAGGTCTGATAAAAATATTTTTTTCTCATTTTTCATTAGCAGAGAAAAAAAGAAAAAATATATTTTTTCATCAGACTTCAGATCAGACTCCTAAATCAGATCCCCAATCCTCATCTGACCTAAAATAAGATCCCCAAACCTCATTAGACCTCCAAATCAGACCTCTAAAATAAGACTCCCAATGCTCGGATCAGACAACACAAATCAGACTCCGAGTGTCAGATGTGCCCCCCATGCTCAGATCAGACCCCCATATACTCAAATCAGACCCCCATATGCTCAAATCAGACCCCCATATGCTCAAATCAGACGCCCATATGCTCAAATCAGACCCCCATATGCTCAAATCAGACCCCCATATGCTCAAATCAGACCCCCATATGCTCAGTTCTATAATTTAAGAAAATCTCTTCCCTCTCCTGATCAGGCACTGTGCTCCTGCTTAGGCACCTGCTACTCTGCAGGTCTGACACGCTCTCCACTGTGACCAGATGAGCACAACGTCAGGTCATAGTCCATGTCGCCACGTACTACATTCTCACACTGTGTGCATCAGGACATAGTGAAGAGTGAGCTGGAACTGCAAAGTAGCAACGGTGCCTGATCAGGAAAAGAGATCTGACGTCGCTGACATGTGCAGTACACATAGTTGGACGTCGATATGGAGCGCTAACACACGCGGGACAGCCGGACGCTATTTATTATACATAAGGTACACATTTTGTAATAATGAGTCACAGACAGTCTGATTATATCTTGGGCTGCTTTTAATTACGCACATGTGTTGAGTAGGTTGGAGCTTGTAGGAGATTGGCTCCATTATGATGTAGGAGTGGCTATTTATGGTTGCCATTTCTATTGTATACATGCTTGATAAAGACTACTGCGTAGCCGAAACGTCGTATTTTGCTTTTGTACGCACTCAAGGCTTCTAATAAAAAGACACACTGGACATGCTTCTGTGATCCCTTTTTTTTCTACTATACTCTTGATAGGTCATCAGTAACTGATTTGTTGGAGGTACAACACCCAGGACCCCTGCTGATCAGCAAACTTATCTAAACCTACCATGTACAGCACTGAACATTGTATAGCGGCTGTGCTTGGTAATTCACTTCAATGGGGCTGAGCTGCACCTAGGCCATGTGACCAATGAATTTGACATCATATGGCCTAGGAAAAGCTGAGAGAAGGCAGCTTAACAAGTTTGAAAAATTTCTACAGTGCCCTATACACTTGCACTCCTGATAATATAGACAGTGTGAGTCAGGGAAATTTTATAATTCTGCAGTTAGAGGGGATCTACAAGGTTTTTTAACTGATCTCCCACCAATCAACTGTTTGAGAGAGCACCGGCAGTCACAGTAGTGTTGCAGCCTTCTCTTCGCTCACCAAGCACGGCACCATACTTTGTACAGAAGCTGTGCTTGGTATCGCAGCTCATCCCCATTCAATTCAATGGGGCCGAGCTGCGCTTAGGCCATGTGACTGATGGACACGACAAGCAGTGAGAAGGCCACGGCACTACTGTGAGCACCAGTGCCTTCTCAAACAGCTGTTCGGCGGAGGTCCCGAGTGTCAGACTCCCACCGATCAGATACTGATGACCTATCCATTACGAAAGCCTTTGGAAACCCCATTAATCACATACAGATGATTCAAGAGATCGCCGTAAAAAGTTTTAAAATTGCTTCTTTATTTAGGGAAATCTCTGGTGCCATGGATTGTGGAGACATACCGGTCAGTCGGTGCTCTCATCTGCCCACCTGACTTTCTTTACAAAGATTTCGCAGGTCCAGGGCTAATACCACCGAACACCTGTGCTTCTTTCCCGTGGGTGGAACACTACTCAGACAACACAGAGTGAGGGTACAATGCTCTGGGAAGACTTTATTGGATAACCAAGAGTCAGCAGCATATAATACAGACCTAGCAAGGACACTGGATCGCACAGGTGACAGCGATTCACCCTTTTACTGACTCGCCAGGGATTAAAACTCTATGACTTCGGGTGAAACCCAGGGCCAACTACCCTAGCCAGTAGCACCCTGGTTAGGGCGGGCACCCACTGAGATGAGGTAGCGGCAAGCTTAGCGAGCCAGCCGTGCACAGCGAAGCATGTGGGCAGGTGACTCGATCGTCCCAACCTGGACTCTCCAATTGAACCGTAGTCCCTAGGCTGAAGTCCTGTAGAATAGCAGCCAATGACAGGGGCAGTGGCCCTTTTATATCCCTCAGCCACCAGTTCAATGCATTGGCCCCTATAGGATTGGTGGGAGATAATGGTGGCTGTTCCATCATTGGTTGTCAGTTCAATTCAACTGCATAATGTTATTCTGATGACACAGCTTTTCCACTTCAGCCAGACAGGCTGAACAGCTCCTAATACATAGCAGGGGGGCTAATGCAATTCACAGGTAATGTAAATAGAAAGTATTTTCCCATACATCTGCATACCTACTCTCCTGGTCTCTTAGATATTGCAGAAATGAGATCTTCAGAAGGACTACATATGTGGGGACATACAGAGAAACAAGAGGATGCAGCTTGGTGGCAAAGGAGGGTGTTTTACAGTTGCCAAAAGTAATGATAGATTAGGTATATCTGTACTTCACAGAAAATGAGACACTTAGGAAAGACTGATCTCTTTACACAACGAGCATATTGTTGGTAAGTTAACATTACATAAATTGCCATACAGGGTGATGAAAATGTAAGAGAAAAATGCAATAAAAAAATTGAAAAGTATATATCAGAACACCAAACAACAGCAGAACCTCAGGCAAAAAGAACATCAGAATCAAAAACTTAGTTTAAAGGTCTTTCCTACATCTCTACTATAGAGGGAAGTTTGCCATAACACAGCAGTCACTGAGAGGCACATATCATAAAGTATTTGGTTACATACCGTAAGTTCAAAAAATAAACAGGTCCATCAAGTTTCTCCATTTAATTATATCTGCAATATGATATTGTGTTGCAGTTCTTTAGCATAAACAGCAAAATCAATTCATTTTAACAGAGGTACGGTAATATTCCTGGAGTAAAACAAGTTGTCATAAAAAAATTATCAGAAAAATATTGTGATTATAAACTTAAAGGCATTCTGTCACCAGGTTTATGCTGCAGCAGCATAAACTAGAGACAGAGACCCTGATCACTGGTACAATGAGGTTGTATTCCTATCCATTCTGTAACCGTGCTCTGCTTTTCTAAATATTCATGAGCAACGGGCTCCCCCACCAGTAATTGTCAGATTTCTCTATATCAACACTATAGGATTATGGGCTCATGCACACAAAGGCGTGCCACCCGTTCTGTGCATTGCGGTCCCCAATGGGGACTGTCTGTGTGGCTGGCGCAGACGGATATAGACCTATTCACCATGAATGGGTCCGTGATCCGGCTGCACCGGAAAAAATAGAACAGGTTGTGGTGTGGTGTGGAGGCACGGACCGAAATGCCACGGAACCACTCCGTAGTGCTTCCACGTTGTGCCTTCACATGGTATCAACAGGATTGCGGACCCATTCAAATGAATAGGTCCACATTAGGGTTGAGGGAACATTTCCGTAAAAGTTTGGGTTTGGTGTTCAGCGCTTTCTTGGTGCTTTTTGAAAGGCTGCACAGCAGCCAATCAACAAGTGTCATACTACTTGCCCCAAGAGGCCATCACAGCCATGCCTACTAATGGCTTGGCTGTGATTGGCCAGAGCAGCATGTGACCCAGGCTCTATATAAGCTTGAGTCACATAGCGCTGCACGTCACTCTGCTGTTACAAGTGTAGGGAGAGGATGCTGCTGGACTTGTGATTTCAGGGAGAGAATAGGAGAGAATCTAACTCAGCGATCTACAGACAAATAGTTGTGTGGGTGCAGGGCACACTCGTTTTAACCTGCCCCGAGCTCATTTACCAAAAAAAACTAACTTTTATAATTCTATAGTTAGGTGGGCGGCGGTGGCGGCCATTTTATGCAAGCTCAATGCACCAGCACTGCACCTGAGCTTTTGGGACATTGCAAATCACCATTTTTTTGGCAAACTACAACATCTGGATTAGTCAGTGTGCAATTTAAGCTAGAAATACACCCATCAATTTCTGGGGTTTGAAAAACACACTTATTTTCAAAAAACAGTATTTTCCAGATCTGTAAGTGTTAAATTCAAGTTTAATATATACAGCTTTCATATTCTGTTACCAAAAAAACACTTTTTTGGCAATCTACAACATCTGGATTAGTCAGTGTGCAATTTAAGCTAGAAATACACCCATCATTTTCTGGGGTTTGAAAAACACACTTTTTGGACAAAAAACACTATTTTCAGGTCTTGGAGCATCAGCACGTGTGAAATTACAGGCTTATATACTGCTGTCAAATTCAGTTGTTAAACAAACACTCGTTTGGGCACAAAAAATTTACCTGGCAGCCTTTGATGCAGATGTCATTGTGAGATACACCGTTAATACATTTGGGTTACATTCTGAGATTTTAAATACCGCCATTTGGTGCACCAATGTTGAATTCAGGCCTACACTGGTTCAGGCCCTGTGAGATACCCCCTCTACATACAGGGGTTTTAATCAGGCATTTGAAATACAGCCATTTTGGGCAAAGAAATATTTAGTTCAGGCATACACTGGTTCAGCCCCTGTGAGATATCCCCTCTACATACAGGGGTTTGATTCAGGGATTTGAAATACAGCCATATGAAATACAGACATTTTGTGCAACAAAATATTTAGTTCAGGCCTAGACTGGTTCAGGCCTTGTAAGATACTCCCTCTACATACAGGGGTTTGATTCAGGGATTTGAAATACAGCCATTTTGTGCAAAGAAAATATTAACTTCCTACTATCACGACCGGCATGCCGATCACATACGTGGCGCAAAGGGAGGGAAAAGGAAGGCCCTGTCCAAGGGAGAGGGAAAGATGGTGACCCCCAACTCACCTTGAGGCTGGCACCTGACTGCCCTGACGGGAAACACTAGGGAGAGAACAGACAATACTGACAAAACATATAGTCCCAGGTGGGCGACAACAAACAACCAACAGGGATCCGGAGGGTAATGCTCTGGTAAGACAACCAGGGATACAGCAACTCAGCTCCAGTGGGTCAGTATAGAAGTCCAGGCAGGAAGCTCTATATCTGGCAACCAGAGAAGTGGGAGAGGGGAATATAAGGAGGTTGGGAGTGCCGGACAAGAAACAGCTGAGGAGAAGAAGCTACGGATCCCTGAGTGAGACAGAAAGGATTGCAAGGCAAACACAGAAAGCTACCATTAAGTAACAGCGCTATCTTTAGACAGAGCGCGCAGCCACCCGCTGCGACTTCCTGACCCCGGGTATAATGGAGTCAGACGTAGCTATTGACACCATCGTGACAGTACCCCCCTTTCCACTAGGGGCCTCCGGACACTCAGGACCAGGTCTCTCAGGATGAGAGGCATGAAAAGCCCGAACTAACCTGTCGGCATTTACCTCAGATGCTGGAACCCACATTCTTTCCTCGGGACCGTAACCCCTCCAATGCACCAGATATTGAAGAGAGCGGCGGACCCGACGAGAATCAACAATTTTAGATATTTGAAACTCTTGATTACCATCAACAATAACAGGAAGGGGTGGCAGCAGTAACGGTTCTAGAGGTGGAACATACTTTTTGAGTAACGACTTATGGAAGACGTTATGGATTTTAAAAGTTTGAGGTAGCTCCAGGCGAAAAGCCACGGGGTTAATGATGGCTACTATTTTGTAAGGACCAATGAACCTAGGACCCAGTTTCCAAGAGGGAACCTTTAACTTAATATTCCTAGTAGATAATCATACATAGTCATTCACTCCTAGGTCCGGACCTGGCGACCGTTTCTTATCAGCCATGCATTTATATTTACCTCCCATATTTTTCAAGTTAGCTTGCACTTTCTGCCATACAGATGAAAGAGATGACGAAAACCGTTCCTCTTCGGGAACCCCAGAAGACCCCCCCTCTTTGAAAGTACAGAATTGGGGATGAAAACCATATGCACCAAGAAAGGGTGACTTGCCAGTGGATTCCTGATGGCGATTATTTATAGCAAACTCGGCTAACGGTAAATATGATGACCACACCTCTTGGTTTTCAGACACAAAACACCTTAGGTATGTCTCAAGGTTTTGGTTGGTACGCTTAGTCTGTCCATTCGACTGAGGATGGAAAGCTGAGGAAAAGGACAAGTGTACCCCAAAACGGGAACAAAAAGCTTTCCAAAACTTAGAAATAAACTGGGTTCCCCGATCCGAAACAACATCGGAAAGGGACCACGTGAAGCTTCATGATTTCACTGATGAATACCTGAGCAAGAGTCTTAGCATTAGGTAGTGCGGGTAACGCAATAAAGTGTACCATTTTGCTAAACCTGTCCACCACTACCAAGATAACTGTTTTACCCGCAGACAAAGGTAAGTCCGTGATGAAATCCATTGACAGATGTGTCCATGGCCTATTGGGAATGACAAGTGGCAATAAAGACCCTGCAGGACGTGTATGAGAGACTTTAGCGCGTGCACAAGTAGAACAAGTAGACACAAAATCCATTACATCCTGACGCAACCTTGGCCACCAAAAACGACGAGACAATAGCTCCAAGGTTGCTTTACTACCCGGGTGCCCAGCAAGTGCTGAATTATGATGTTCCTTTAATAATTCGAGACGCAGGTTTAACGGTACAAACTATTTCTCTAAGGGACAAGAGACCGGGGAGTCCCCCTGGGCCTCTAACACCTTCCCCTCCAGTACAGAGTGTACAGCAAAGACAACCACTCCTCTTTGTAAAATGGGTACTGGATCACCCACATTACCCCCTCCAGGGAAACTACGAGATAATGCGTCTGCTTTGGTATTTTTTGCCCCATTGACGATAGGTGATGAAAAAGTTAAACCTGGTAAAAAACAGAGACCACCTAGCTTGTCTAGGGGTGAGACGCTTAGCTGATTCGAGGTACAGAAGGTTATTGTGGTCCGTAATCACAGTGACGGGTGTAAGGAAATATTCTTATCTTCAGCTTAATGTGTACCCCAGGTACAAGACTTCGGTATTCAGCTTGATTTGATTCTTGTATCTGACGTCAGAGAGAGCCATAATGAAGCAAGACACAGTGCTGTGCAATTTCAAAATTACTCTGAACTTTATTACCCTTTTAGACATATATATAGTACTCAATGACGTGATCTTTAAGTTAAACAGTAACACATGTTTTTAGCCAGCTACACCTTTATCTTATCTCTTTACCAGAGTCCAAGGCTATCTATACCATGCAAGCAAAAACCTCTTAGTAATGGCTTTTTCTATGGACTTTGACCTGCTACATGTCCCTGTAAATGTATAGTTCATGATAAAATATAAGCTTATATAAAAATAGGTTTTGGACTGAAATAGAACCTATCAATCCTCTCTTTAAAACCCATTTACATATCTATATAATGTGGGTTTTTCATTTTGTTCCTTTCTAGTTTTTTCCTTAGTTTGCTTGTAAGCCTTTAGGTATTTCATATACCCTTCAGGAGTATAATCCTGAGGCTTTGTTGAGGTTGTGTTTGCCTCTTCTACCTCTACCGGAGTATAGAGGGATGTTGAGTGTACCCCTCTTTCGGCCACCTTTTGACATACGGCCAGAAGGGAGGGCACACACTGTAGACAACAGCAGAGACACACTATTGCAGCGATCACGGCGAGTACCACTCCTACAACATATCCTATTTGACCAAAGTCAGGTATCCAGCCAAAAAGCCAGTCCCACCACCCTTGGTCAACATCCTGTTTTATCATCTCTTCTAGTTGGCCTATTTTATCTTTTATTCCACGGGAGTGATCTGATAAATTGAAACAACACATCCCTGCGAAAGCTGAGCATCCTATACCATGTTGAAGCAATAAATAGTCAATAGTTGCCCTATTCTGCAAGATAGCCTTTTTATATGATTGTATATCCAGCAGCATATCCTGCAGAACTGCACTAGTGACATCTATCTGTTTTACCATACAACAGGCAAGTTTTGATATTGTCCTGTGGTTATATATGGCCAACCCTGGTACCCCCACCATAGATACCCCTAAACTCATGTATTCTGCTCTAGAGAGGAGATTCACATTATAATCACAATTTTCTGGTAGCTGTAGGGAAGTGTCTCTCGTGTGTCGTGTCTGCATTGCTGGGAATAGTGGTATCATTGCTAATGTCAACCTAGCTATTGTACAGGGTCCCTCTGTAATATTGGCCGGTATGTACGTGTAACTAGTATTTCCACAGGCCAATACCCATCCTGCTGGTAGAGGTACATGTTTGTCTAGGGATGGTACTGTTTTTGTAATATTACATTGCATATATATATTTTTTTTTTCTGATACTATCTTTTTACAACTTTCTGGATTTCTATCATATTACTTTGCAGAGTCTCATATGTAGGACAGTTATAACAAGCATGATAAGGATTTACATATCCATATTTAACATCATGATCCTGCAAATCTGTGTCATTTGATTGGGAATGTAGGAGCCCTGTCCATACATCTACTGGGGTGGGGACTGCAATTATCAAGGCACTACATTTCAGCCATCTCGAGGAATTTCCCGACTGCGTCATCTCGTTATGGGTCAAGGCCGTCTGCCTCCGTTAGTACCCCTTCTGTATCTTCTTCGAGGTCAAGGCTGTCTGCCTCCGTTAGTACCTCTGGGCCTCGTTGGAGGTCAGGGCTGTCTGCCCCCGTTAGTACCTCCTGTCCTTCTTCAAGGCCAAGGCTGTCTGCCTCCGTTCCTGCCTCCTCTCTTGCTCTCACAAGCTTCACTCGGGTGGCGTGGATTCAAATTGGAGATTGTTCAGTCAGCACAGCTGTTCTGGTTACTGCAACGACGGTAGTAGGTGGGCCGTATACGAAATCACCTTGAGCTCTTCCTTTCTTCAGTGTTTCGACCACCATCTCATCCCCCACCCTGTATGGGTGGGTGGGTTCCTGTGGAAAAGAGGGAGACTTACAAGCAACTTTGTCCTCAGTTTTGTTAAGTACCTGTATCAATTTGGTGACATAGTCTTCCCTAATATGGTCTATGTCGCCTTCCTGTACCACTAGGGGGTGACTTGCCCAAGGAGTTGGAAAGGGCCTACCCATAAGGATTTCAATGCTGTTATGTCCTACTCCGTAGAAATGTGCTATTAAGATGGAAGCACTGTATTGGGGGAATGCATAACTTCCCCTCTTTGCAGACTAATTCTAATCCTGTCTTAGGATTTTTCTGCAATACTGGATAACACCAGTCTTGCTGTTCCTGTTCAGTGGCATACCACTGAAGATCAGTAAGCATTTGCAACATCTCAGGGGTTGGAGGTGCCAGACATGGCATCTCCCAATGGTTACACAAACCTGTGAAGTTGCATTTGGCCACTCGTTTCGCCACCTTATCTGCCAGCCCTGTGAGACATGATCCTTACCATCTGCTGCCGTGAATCCTCTCTTCTGCCAGATCATACCATGGTCCCACACTACACACAGTTTGTTGCTGCGTTTTCCAATCTCTTCTGGTTTTCCCTCTGTGATTAATCAACTCTTATAAGAAGACAATATACATGATATAATCATAGTCATTTTGTTAAAAGCTTGATTCCCTGGGGAAAAAATCGACCAAACAATTCTTCATCTTGTATAATATATTAAAGATTACTTACTCTGCCCGCTTTTTTTATCTCAGGAATGTGTTTTTGAGAGGGCGGGGGAAGTGGATTTCTATAGCTCACGCTAGATACATACAATTCTTATCCATTAACTGATGCTGTCTGAAGTCCACGTGGAGACGTTCTTTTTTTATGGTAAGCATTAGTCTATCAGATTGTTAATAAATGTGGAAATAATTAGACTGTCATTCTGGAGAACCAGTAGCCCTGCCTCCAATTTCCAGCAATCCACAAATCTCCAGAAATCAATAACGCTTTCTGAGGGTTTTTGCTTACATGCTACGGCTACTGGGAGTGAAGACTTTTGTTTAAATACCTCTATCATGTGTTTTTCTATCTCCTTTCTGCATATAATCGATATCTCATGAAGGGTTAGGTTCAAAATACGGTCAGGCGGCAGTGTCGCCTAAGCATAGACCCTTGACCATGTCCATGTGATATATGCTATTGTCTCCTTCCCTGGGAAAGGGGTCTATCGCTTCCATTGCCTCTGTCCACTCTGCCAAATTATCTACCCATGAGTTAACAATGTAATAATTTGTAGGACTGACTCGGGCAAAATATTGTTTACATGTTTCTCCTGGTTCTGGTTTAGGGTATTCTATCTTAGATTTTTTGACTACCCATTATTAAAACTTATTTTCTTACAAAAAGAATTCAAAACAGTAATAGTAAAAAACAAAACAGAATGTTAGTTTTGGGACGACAGCTGTACACTTAGGACCCAGCTTGTCACTTCTCCTTATATAACTATTAGACAAAACAACTTATCATGCAAAAACTTCTACAATTATCTTATTAAGAATCAAATCAAGCTGTTAAACCTTCTGTTTCCTAAACAGATCTTTTACGGGACTCCCTGAGCCCAATGAAGTGCACTTTCCTTGTTACTGGATTCCCTGAATCCTTTCTGTTCCCGGAACAGATTTTTTACGGGGGTCCCGGAGCCCTCTGAAGTGCACTTGTCTTGTTACTGGATTCCCTGAATCCTAAGGCAAAAACTCCCTGAGTTTATGCTTACTGTATCCCTGACACAGTACTTCGAAGTCTATTTAAGGGTCCCTTATGTACTTACTTGAATCGAGATGAGGTCAGTGCCCCTGGAATGGCCTAAAGGCCAAAAATCAGTGTCTCTTCTTACCAAACATCAGGGATGACCTTCCCAATTCCGGACGAAAGCCCCCAAATTGTAAGGAAATATTCTTATCTTCCCCTTAATGTGTACCCCAGGTACAAGACTTCGGTATTCAGCTTGATTTGATTCTTGTATCTGACGTCAGAGAGAGCCATAATGAAGCAAGACACAGTGCTGTGCAATTTCAAAATTACTCTGAACTTTATTACCCTTTTAGACATATAGTACTCAATGACGTGATCTTTAAGTTAAACAGTAACACATGTTTTTAGCCAGCTACACCTTTATCTTATCTCTTTACCAGAGTCCAAGGCTATCTATACCATGCACGCAAAAACCTCTTAGTAATGGCTTTTTCTATGGACTTTGACCTGCTACATGTCCCTGTAAATGTATAGTTCATGATAAAATATAAGCTTATATAAAAATAGGTTTTGGACTGAAATAGAACCTATCAACGGGGGTGGATTGCCCCCTCTAAAAAGTGACGCCATTCTTCAAACGCTAGTTTAATAGCTAATAGTTCCCTATTGCCAATATCATAGTTCTTCTCCGCTGCAGATAGTTTTTTAGAAAAGAAAGCAGAAGGACACCATTTGCCAGGAGACTGACCCTGAGACAGTAGAGCCCCCACTCCCACCTCTGACGCATCTACTTCAACAATAAAAGGGTGGGAGACATCAGGTTGGATTAGTACCGGTGCCGAGGTAAACCTCTCTTTTAGAGAGGAAAATGCCATTTTGGCGGCGTCAGACCATATAGAAAAATCAGTCCCCTTCCTAGTCATGTCAGTAAGGGGTTTGACAATCACAGAATAGTTTTTAATGAATTTTCTATAGAAATTTGCGAAACCCAAAAACCGTTGCAGTGCTTTAAGGTTCTCAGGAAGATCCCAATCTAGAATTGCCTGGACTTTCCTAGGATCCATATGGAAACCTAAAGCAGATAATAGATATCCCAGGAACTGTATTTCCTGAACGGCGAAAACACACTTCTCAATTTTTGCATATAATTTATTCATCCGTAGAACCTGCAGTACCTGTCTGACATGTACCTCGTGTGTCTTCAGATCAGACGAGTAAATTAAAATATCATCTAGGTATATCACCACAAACCTGCCGATAAGATGACTAAAAATATCATTAACAAAATGTTGGAAGACAGCGGGAGCATTGGTCAGACCGAAAGGCATGACTAGATTTTCATAATGCCCCTCCGGGGTGTTAAAGGCTGTCTTCCACTCATCCCCTTCCTTGATACAAATCAGATTGTAGGCCCCCCTAAGATCAAGTTTGGAGAACCACTTAGCACCCGCAATCTGATTAAACAGGTCAGGAATGAGGGGAAGAGGGTATGGGTAATACCCATGGAAATCTAGGCAAGGACCATCTTTCTTTTTAACAAAGAAAAAAAAAAATCTGATTGAGGCAGGGGTGTGATATTCCTATAATATAATTTTTATATAGTGCATTTGTATTGTGCAGCATTGTGTGCGGTTCTGCTGAGATACAGTAGCTATACAGAAGGACAAATGACATTGGAACAACTAATTGCAACTGGTGTGATATACCAGTAGTCCTCAACTAATTGCAACTGGTGTGATATACCAGTTGCACCCAAAAAAAATATATCCCTAATAGACTGCAACAACGTGAACATCTGATCAGCCAATGTACCAGGATCCAGCCAGAGTGTAACAATGAGAGCAACAACTACACGGAAACCGCAAGTATTAATGATAAGTCATTGTTACATTTGTTCAATAGACTGGAAAAATTTATGCTGGATGAAATCCAGTACCATTTAGATGCGACTTTTCTCGAAATATACATCCAGGAAGAACTAGTTCAACGCGGCCTTAGGCTGCGGTTAGAGAATTCCTTCAATGAGGACTTGGAGATTGGGATGTATATTTGTTGGAAGGTGCTAAGGGCCTAATGTCTAAACTGATTGTAAAGAGAAAATCTCTCTACATAAATCTTAATAATCAGATTCAGGAGGGCTATAATGAATTAATAAAATACAAGTCTTGTGCAGCATTGACGAAATTTGATCAAATGATAACGACTAGGGTGCTTTCATATGAAAAAAAAAGGTTCTACAAAAAAGAGCAACAAACTATCTAGTGACAGAACTGATTTCGCCACTGATAATGTCAAATATTGGCTTAAAAATGAACAGCCCAAGGAGAATAAGACTAAACTGACCAATATCCATACACCAGTTATTGATACCCCTCAAACTGTTAGACCAACTACATACTTCCCTAGTAAAGTTAATATGTCACACATTCATGAAAAAAGGGGTCATACATACAGTCGTGGCCAAAAGTTTTGAGAATTACATAAATATTGGAAATTGGAAAAGTTGCTGCTTAAGTTTTTATAATAGCAATTTGCATATACTCCAGAATGTTATGAAGAGTGATCAGATGAATTGCATAGTCCTTCTTTGCCGTGAAAATTAACTTTTAATCCCAAAAAAAACCTTTCCACTGCATTTCATTGCTGTCATTAAAGGACCTGCTGAGATCATTTCAGTAATCGTCTTGTTAACTCAGGTGAGAATGTTGATGAGCACAAGGCTGGAGATCATTATGTCAGGCTGATTGGGTTAAAATGGAAGACTTGACATGTTAAAAGGAGGGTGATGCTTGAAATCATTGTTCTTCCATTGTTAATTATGGTGACCTGCAAAGAAACGCGTGCAGCCATCATTGCGTTGCATAAAAATGGCTTCACAGGCAAGGATATTGTGGCTACTAAGATTGCACCTCAATCAACAATTTATAGGATCATCAAGAACTTCAAGGAAAGAGGTTAAATTCTTGTTAAGAAGGCTTCAGGGCGTCCAAGAAAGTCCAGCAAGCGCCAGGATCGTCTCCTAAAGAGGATTCGGCTGCAGGAGCGGAGTGCCACCAGTGCAGAGCTTGCTCAGGAAGGCAGGTGTGAGTGCATCTTCACGCACAGTCAGGCGAAGACTTTTGGAAGATGGCCTGGTGTCAAGAAGGGCAGCAAAGAAGCCACTTCTCTCCAAAAAAAACATCAGGGACAGATTGATCTTCTGCAGAAAGTATGGTGAATGGACTGCTGAGGACTGGGGCAAAGTCATATTCTCCGATGAAGCCTCTTTCCGATTGTTTGGGGCATCTGGAAAAAGGCTTGTCCGGAGAAGAAAAGGTGAGCGCTACCATCAGTCCTGTGTCATGCCAACAGTAAAGCATCCTGAGACTATTCATGTGTGGGGTTGCCTCTCATCCAAGGGAGTGGGCTCACTCACAATTTTGCCCAAAAACACAGCCATGAATAAAGAATGGTACCAAAACACCCTCCAACAGCAACTTCTTCCAACAATCCAACAACAGTTTGGTGAAGAACAATGCATTTTCCAGCACAATGGAGCACCGTGCCATAATGCAAAAGTGATAACTAAGTGGCTTGGGGACCAAAACGTTGACATTTTGGGTCCATGGCCTGGAAACTCCCCAGATCTTAATCCCATTGAGAACTTGTGGTCAATCCTCAAGAGGCGGGTGGACAAACAAAAACACACTAATTCTGACAAACTCCAAGAAGTGATTATGAAAGAATGGGTTGCTATCGGTCAGGAATTGGCCCAGAAGTTGATTGAGAGCATGCCCAGTCGAATTGCAGAGGTCCTGAAAAAGAAGGGCCAACATTGCAAATACTGACTCTTTGCATAAATGTCATGTAATTGTCGATAAAAGCCTTTGAAACGTATGAAGTGCGTGTAATTATATTTTACTACATCACAGAAACAACTGAAACAAAGATCTAAAAGCAGTTTAGCAGCAAACTTTGTGAAAACTAATATTTGTGTCATTCTCAAAACTTTTGGCCACGACTGTATACTGATGGCCATAGACATAGGGGTCCCCATGCTCAATTCTCTTTAAAGCCACACACCCTGAATAGGTAATCCAGTTCTTGCAGGGTCCCATGTTCACCAACTATTGAAAGTAGTACCCCATAAAAATACATTTGCTCATCTGATACTATTTAATACTACACATAGTACTTCTACTCTAGTTACAAAAACACACACCCCTTCCATTGGATAAAAAGAAAATATTGTGGATACATCAAGCATGGAATTCCATACCCCCCTATTATCCTTTGCTACAAACATTGAAACTAATAAAATGACCCCAATCTCTACTATTACTAATAATCCCCTTTTTGCCTCCTTCAGTGAAGACATCCTTGCAACCTGTGCACCATTAGATTTACCAGCAACCCAGTTCTCTGTATATCCCAACTGGCCTGCTTAATCCACAATAACATCTTCAGTCCTATCACAGATATCGGATTTGGAAGCAGATTACTTATCAACTGCACACAACCAATACTCCCCCCCCCCCCCAAACTCTCAAGTATCAACCCCTCCCAAATACACACCTGGAGCCAATTCTAAACAAATGGGGTAATCTCTGAAAATCCTAGTATAGGTGCTAATATGTTAGAATGTCACCCATTGGCTGGTAAATCCTCAACTGTGTCTTTTTTTTCCCTACCCCCAAAGATCACCCCCACTGCAATATACCCTATTTTAGAGTCCTCGGACCACGAGAATCACAAATTTCCAACCATTGGGACAGAAATAAACAAAAAGAAAAAAACCAGAAGAGGCTGCAGAGGTGGCTCGAACAAGAATAAAAACAAAAAGAAGATGCTAAGGGGAAGCGATACCATCACCCCAAAACTTCAGGTATCTTCAACCTTTCCTCTTACAAGCTAACCAAGCACAAATTCTCAATGTTAAAAAAGGGTCTATCCTTTTGTCCAACTTCTAAAATGAATGAGTTTGATATTATTTTGGACCCAAACAAATTCGTTAAGAAGCTGTCGATAAAAAGACATTTTAAGATTCAAGAACAATCTATCAGAAAGACACAGAATGTACAAGTCGATGAGAAAAGTCAACACTCTTTAGGTATACCATCTGGTCTCAAGCCCCCATCAAACTTCTATCCAATACACCATAAAGGAACTTTCATTGACACCTTTTATGCAATCGTATCTGATGAATTCCGTAAAATCAACATGAAAGGACCAAAATAATCAAATTTAAAACCGTATGAAAAATCAGCTTTAACAAAACTCCAAGATAATAAAGTTATTGTTATTCGCAATGCGGATAAGGGGGGAGGTATAGCCATACAGAATAAGGAAGACTATATCAAGGAAGCTGATAGAATTCTATCCGACATCGAATATTATATTCCCCTGGAAATGGATCCCTATTAAGAAGATAGAAAGAAGTTTGAGCCCCTCATCAAATCAGCAGCAGATGTACTTGGGAAGAAAGAATGTGAATTTTTTAATGGTCTCAGATTCTACACTTGCCACGTATTATCATCTCCCGAAAATTCATAAGAGCCTCGAAAATCCTCCAGGAAGACCCATCATTTCGGGCGTTTTATCAATTACTCGCAATCTTTTGCATTATATAGACATCTTTTGCAAAAAATATGTAATGAATCTTGTCGCACCTCAAATACCATACCTCTCTTATAATAGAATTGAAAAACATCAGATGGGAATCTTCATACCACTTTCTCACTCTAGACGTGTCAGCATTGTACTCAAACATTCCCCATGACTTGGGAATCCAATGCGTATCGGAATTCTTAAGTAAATATCAGACAATGCCAGTACAGCAGAAGAATTTCATCTTAGATGGTATCAAATATATTCTGACACATAACACGTTCCAATTTCAAGATAGAATGTACAAACAAATACAGGATACAGCAATTGGAACTAAGTTTGCCCCGAGTTACGTAAACCTCTTCATGGGGAGCTTTGAAGAATTCCACATCTACCAAACCGATTTTTGGGACAATAACATAATTTTTTTCAGAAGATATATTGATGATTTGATCTTTATTTGGAAGGGAGACATTACCACCATTGAAAAGTTTATCACACAACTTAATAAGAACCAGTGGGGAATATCATTCACAGGAACCCACCACAAAAATAGAACCGAGTATCTCGACCTTGAGATACTCAAAGAATGGAATAAAATAATCACTCGCACCTTTTTTAAGACAGTTGACAGCAATAGCTATCTAGATTTCAGAAGTACCCACTATAGGAAGTGGAAAAACAATATCCCATTCAATCAGTTGCAGAAAGTGAGACGCAATTGTACCCGAGAGATAGACTTTGAGGAACAAAGTAAAACCCTTATAACAAGATTTAATGAAAAAGGATACCCAAGCGGGGTAGTAAAGGAAGCCAAGGAGTGAGCATCCAACCTGACTCAGTGGGAATGTCTTGAACCTAAATCGTGTTCAAAGTGAAAAAGAGAGATGGAGTTCAATATGAGCTTCATCACCACATATAACCAGGATCATGACAGGATCCAAACAATCCTTATCAATAATTGGTATCTTTTGAAAAAGGACCCAATACTCTCCTCAATTATTCCAAAAGTACCTCGCCTCACATACAGATGGGCACAGACTCTAAAGAATATTCTAGCACCAAGCAAGTTGAAAAAGTCAGAGACTGCAACTAAAAACACCAGTATACCCCAACAATTGGGGAGCAAAAAATGTAGCCATCTGAGGTGTTTATGCTGTAAGACCATCTGTCAAAAGACTACATTCAATAATAATAAAGAAGCATAATCTTTTCAAATACAATGCAGTTTGGATTGCAATTCAACTCACGTCATCTACATCCTGGAGTGCCCATGTGGCCTACAGTACGTGGGTAGGACCACACAAACACTTAGCAATAGACTAAATAAACACAGGTCCAATGTAAAAAAACTGTTTCAAAAGCATACTGTTTCCAGGCCCGCGGCAAATACGCATGGGGGACTCAGGGTTCAATATTACACCCATTGAACAGATTCCAGTCCACCAAAGAAAAAACGTGCATTGCATTAAGCGCCGCAAAATGTACTGGAGACACAAATTGAACACAATGCACCCATTTAGTCTAAATGAGGCCTTTGAAATTAACCTCTAAGCCATAGTAGCTAATCCAGTCTACGCTAGTCATATTGTATTATACATACAAAAAACCCTCTTCCAGGTTCAATCCTGAAACAATAATACTAAACATACTGTCTTCTATTTTTCGGTCCATGTGTACAAATTAACTTCATTATCCCTTAATTTTTTTATGATAAATAAATAATCCTTGTCTGCATGTAATCCTTTTATACGCATTTTTATGATATGAATTTTTCCATTTAGATAAAAAGGCTGATTTGTATAAACTAATTATTTAGTCTCCCTGTATAGCTATACTCCAGCCGTAATGCTTTTGTGTATCAATGTATTACATTATCCATGATAAAGATATTCTTTCGCCCATATTGTATCCCCTATAACACTTTCCATGTATGCTGTCCATACGATTGATAATACTGATCTATATAAGTTAATTCCTCTTAGCATTCCAATTATACCTCTGTCAAGGCACTCTTACCCTCTGGTGAAGCTCCTTCGTTTTCGAAACAGGCGCTCTGTAACGAATTTCCTTTCAGGCTTCATATCTCCATAGTAACACGGGTCAGGTGACCTATCCAGGTAAATATGGGAGTCAGAGCTTAACTAGAAGCACTAGGGCGTTTATCATTCCCTAGTTACCAGGTCACATGGTCGCACCAAGCAGCGACCACATGACCGGAAGGGTTTCCCTTTTCTTTTCCTTGTATTGCCGCAACAGCATCCTCTGTTCTCTAGCAACTGGGACACGTGACCGCACTAGCAATCACGTGATCCCCACTGTGCCAGCCGTATAACCTATCTATATTTCATATAGGAATAAACATATTTGAATATAAGCTATACGAATCATGGCATATTCGATCTTTATGTGTTTTAATCTTGCTATAGGATTATTTACTCAGAATGTGAATATGTTCTAATGATATGCAAATGAGGGGACATACTGAGGCATCACCACTCCCACTGGGCTGTCCAGGGATGCTCCTTTTGGCAATTTTTTAGGGTATAAATACCTGTTATATGTTTTGTTGTCTACCAAGCCATTTTAACCTGATGAAGGGGGCTCTAGACCCCCGAAATGCGTTGTTTCATACTGGCAAAAAAAGAATAATCAGTAAAGAAGAAGCTCCTGTATTCTTCATCCAAGTGTCTTGGTGATGTGTTATTGCGCCAACATGCGTCCTGCTATTTATAATTTTGCGAATTCCTTTGGAGAAGATTGGGCCTCTTCTTCTGAAGCCTAGGGACGCGACGGCTGCACACCTGTCTACTGGACACGTTTTACCCATAAAGTGCATGATAGAGTTGTGCCTATTTATAGCACAACTCCACAAGGTGAGCCTTCACTTTTTATTCTTCACAATTCCTTTACAAGTTGTGAACCTACTACTCTATGGTGCGCTCTCTCTTTTGCTTTGTTAGCAAAATTCGCCTGATTACCGAAATGAAGATACATCTGACCACAGACACATGGTCTAGCAAACACGGGCAGGGAAGGTACATAACTTTTACTGCCCATTGGGTGAACCATCTGACGGCCGTCAAGCATGTAACCCGTGGCACCCATGTGGATTTGGTGTTACCGCCACGGATTGCATGCAGGCCTGCCTCTTCTTCTCCTCCTGCTACTCCATCCTCCGTCTCCTCCTCGGCAGACTCCTCCATTTTAAACTGCTACCGCCTCTTCCGCTGTACCCCCCCAAGCTCCCCAGAACCTATTCGATGTGTCAGGTGAGATGTTGCCATGCTGTACTGCGGCTGTTGTGGCTGGAAGCCAAGAGCCACACCGGTCCTGCACTGCTTTCAGCTCTGTGTTCACAGGCCAATCAATAGCCAACCCCGCTCAATTTGACAGTTGGTAAAGTGGTGTGCGACAACGGTGCCAATCTGCTGAGCGCGCTGAAACAGGGCAACATGACACACGTGCTGTGCATTGGCACACGTCCTGAACTTAGTTGTGCAGCAATTTGTTGCCAAATACCCCGGGGTCCAGTACGTCTTGAAGCAGGCCATGAAAATCTCTGCCCATTTTAGAAGATCTTACACGGCCATGGCTTGCCTTGCTGACGTTCAGCGGCGACACCACTTGCCTGTCAGACGTTGGATTTGTGACAGCCCGATGCACTGGAGCTCCACCTTGTATATGATTGATAGGCTTCACCAGCAGAAACGTGCCGTTAACGACTACCTGTACGAACTCTGCAGCAGGACAGGTTCTGGGAAGCTTGGTTTTTTTCACCGCGACAGTGGGTGCTCATGTGCGATGCATGCAGACTTCTGCTGCCATTTGATGAGATCACCAAATTGGTCAGTCGCAGCCAGGGCGCCATGAGTTACATCGTACCTTACGCCTTCTTTCTGGAGCGTGCATTGCGTCGAGTCATTGATCAAGCCATCGAGGAGCAGGAAGATGAGGAAGTCGGTCTGCTGAATGAATTCTCAGGGGGGGCTACTCCATCTCAGACAAGTCAGCAGGAGTCTGAACAGGAGTCAGAGGAGGATGGTGCCTGGGGGGAGGAGGAGGAGCAAGCTTTAAACTTTTCGGGATCCCTGGTGTTGTCCGTGGATGGGGGAGGAGACCGAGGACAACATTCTCCTGGGCAATGAGAAGGAGCCAGGCCACTCCACTGCTTCCAATTTAGTGTAAATTGGGGCCTTTATGCTCCAGTGTTTGAAGAGGGACCCCCATATAAAAAGCATAAAGGGCAAGGACCAGTACTGGGTGGTAACGTACTTACAAAATGCAAAATGGAGGACATGTTACCAGCATTACAGAGGGCTTTCAGCAGAATGCAGCATTTCCAGGCCTTGCTGCGAGAGATGCTGCATTCTGCTGTTGCGGGCGCTGGCAGAGGAATTTCCGCCCACAGAGAAACAGTTGCGAGTACCAATCCTACAGCGCATGCAAGTGGGGGCGGTTTGAAGATGTGTTGGTCACTTCGGATATGAGATCATTCTTACAGCCAACCCATCGACAGTCGCCCTCCGGATCCAACCTCAGGGAACACCTAGACCGCCAGGTGTCCGACTACATCGGGTTAACGGCCGATGTGGACGCTCTGAGAAGCGAGGAACCTCTTGACTACTGGGTGTGCAGGCTTGACCTATGGCCAGAGCTGGCACAATTTCCCATGGAACTCTTGGCTTGCCCCTTGTCGAATGTCCTGTCCAAAAGGACGTTCAGCGCAGTAGGGGGGGATCGTGACCGATAAGCGCACTCGCCTAGCTCACGACAGTGTGGACTACCTCACATTTCTAAAAATGAATGAGGTATGGATCTCAGAGGAATTCAACACCTGTGACAACCACGTTTAATTGAATTTCCTCATGACAGCCCACAAATATCCGCCACCACCCATAACAAATAGTGGTTCCTGTCTTAGGTAAATACAGCGGCATAAAAGGCCTTTTCTGTCTGGTGAATGCCTAATGACCACATGTTATCGAATTTCAACTATTATCATTTGTTTTGTTTTTCAAGAGGGGGGATTTCGTTAGCCATGTTTTTAAACCAATTTTATATTTTGTTCTTTTAAACATATGTATTTGACATCTATTTGTACTGGCCTGCAGTAAAATTGACTGAAATCTAATGACCGACTAATATACCTCCAGCCACATAATTACTTGTTCTTTTCTGACCGGTTAATGCCGAATGTTTGGGGCCTGTACTAAAATTTATATTGAATGGCCGTCTAATATACCTCCAGCCACATAATCACTTGATCATTTATGTACGGTGAATGCATAATTTTTGGGGCCTGTAATCTAACTGGCCAACAGTAAAATTCTTATACGGTAACCGCCTAATTTACCTCCAGCCACATTATCAATTGTTCTTTTTTGTCCGGTGAATGACTAATGTTTTGGACCTCGGAGGAATTCAACACCTGTTGACGACGATGACGTGTTATCGAATTTCAACTATTATCATTTGTTTTTTTTTTCAAGAGGGGGGATTTCCACATTTTTAATCCAATTTAATATTTTTTGTTCTTTTAAACATATGTATTTAACATCTATTTGTACTGCCTGCAGTAAAATTGATATCCAATGACCGTCTAATATACCTCCAGCCACATAATCACTGTTTTCTGCCAGGTGAATGCCAAATTTTTGTGGCCTAAAATAGCATTTTTCTAGGCTCCAGCAGGCCCCATTTTTGACAGTTTCCCTTTAAGATGCATAAAAATGGCCCCTGATTAAAATACATATTTTTGGTGGAAATTTTTGCCATTGATACACCTGTGGTATGCCACTGTCCATGTTGTGGGACAATTTGTGCACTTCTTGTAAGTATTTGGTGGTTGCAATAATGACCTGAAGGTTTTTCAGGTTCGCCTGCCATTAAAGTGAATGGGTCCGTTCGCAAACTTGCGGTTTTGCGAACATTTGATCGCGTTTGCGCGATCGCGAATCGTCCCGGCCGATGTTTGTCCATCTCTACTCCTCAATGCAGCGGTTGCCATGGGAAACGCCTTGACCTTCAATCCAGTGTTCATTCTCAGGATGATGAGTCCCACATTTTTTCTCTGATTCTCTAGTCGCACAATTTGAAGCACTTTCTCTGCTCCATAGCTGCAAAAAAAACCTGAAAGTCTCGTATGACTAGTATAAATTCCACCTCAAGGGTCTCGCATTTCAAGAGCTCATACTGTACAGAGCCATAGTCCGTTACAAAAGTCAGAGCCACCGTAGTATCTGTCTCTGCGGCGTCGCCAAGGGGGGGCCAAAGCCACCTACATCACGCTGTGCCCTCCCAACTGAAATGCCCGCATTAATTTTGGTGTGCACTGTGCAGCGCCGGACTGGCGGATCCAGGGGGGGAGGGGCAATTGCCCCCCCCCCCCCGAGCTGCTCAGAAGTGGGGTGCGGTGGCTGCAGGGCAATGAGCGCTTCCATTGCGCTCATCTCCATAGTCACCTGTATCGCCGTCCTCAGGACAGCGATACAGATGCCTGTGCTAGTGCGGCGGGGTAGGGGAGGGAGAGGCGTGTCCCTTCCCCTTCCTCTGGCGTGATGACTTCATCGCGCCGCTTGAGCCGTACAGCGCAGGACACAGGCCAGAAGAGGCCTGCATCGCATCGCAGACATGGAGGTGAGTATAAGTGTTTTTTTTTTTTTTATATGTACAATAGTTTTACAGGCACATTAGGAGGGCTCTTGTTACTGGCACATTGGGGGCACTTATTACTGGCTCATGATTGGGGGCACTTATTACTGGCTCATGATTGGGGGCACTTATTACTGGCTCATGATTGGGGGCACTTATTACTGGCTCATGATTGGTGGGCACTATAGGGCCATTTACTGAGGCCACAAAGAAGGGGTATTTTATATGGGGGGCTCTGTACAGTAGCATGCTATACTGGGACACATTATGGTGGGTACTATGGGGAAGGGGGGTGAGGAGTACTATGTGGTCATCTACGGGGGGCACTAAGAAGGGGTATTTTATACTTGGAAATTATTGGGGACACTGAGGGCATCTACTGGGACTCTATATATGGAGCATTTTATACTGGCACATTATGGGGGGCACTAGGAGGAAGGGGGGAGATGAGCACTATGGGGGCATTTACTGGGGGCAGTATATAGGGGTATTTTATACTGGCACATTATGGGGGCACTATGGGGACATTAGCTCAACTGGTAACATTATGAGGGGGTATTTTTTGCACTGTCACATTATAAGTAGAATTATTTCTTCTGGGGGGGGCATTATGGTGGGCTTTATTACTCCCCCATGGTATGGACCCCCTAGTAGCAGCACCAGCCTCTCCCTGCTCTGCAACCCCACTGCCCCTTCTCCAAATCCTTATTATGAAATCTTTCTCATTAGGAAACACATCAGCTCCACTGAGCCCCCAGCCAAGTGTTGAAGTGGTGTCCGAGATCCCCAAGGGCCAAGCCAAGTAATTGTAAGTTTTCATGTGAAATATGTTTATGTTATACACATATAGCATACACTGTGCCACACAATAAACAGTATACCTCTACACTGTGTAGTCTGTTCTATAAGCACCATTGTTTTGTGGCCGCGGAAAATAATCTGGAAGTGCCCCTCCCGAGACCAGGCTCTGGATCCACCACTGGACCGCTCACAGGAATGTACAGTACATTTCTTCTAAACTGTAATCCGTATTCTCTGACCTGCAGAAATCAGCACTCGCTCGGTAACAACTAACAGGCAGTGCCTGTAGGCTGTAGCCTGGCCCTGTTGCCGAAGCTAGCTGAGTGGTGTAAGGTTAAGATACTAGTAGAGATGAGCGGCTGCTGAATCCTGATTTAAAGTTAAAGTTACTGCAGGATATGAATTACAGTTTAGTAATGTCAAATGTACACTCCTGTGAGCGGCGGGGAGGGATATCTGTGGATGACAATGTTATAGGGAGGGGGTCTGTGGATGACACTGTCATGAGGTGGATCTGTGGATGGCACATACTGTATAGCATAAGATGCTATACACGGAATGTGTCACCCAGAGATCCCCCCCCATAGCAGTGTCATTCACAGATCCCCCTCCATAACAGTAAATTTGGCAAAAGAAACGGGAAACAAGGCGCTCATAGGGTAGTAAGTTTTGGGTATCAGATTTAGAGAGTATGCTGTGTCAATTGTTATACTCACCTTCTGGTGCTGTGCATGCGTCAGTACAACACTCGAAGGCGGGAGGGGGGGGGGGGGGGGGTTGTGCTGCCGGTATCTTCTCAGTCCTTGGAGTTGCCAGCACTCCAAAGGAGTGATATGGAGTACTGTAAAAAGCTGTGTACTGGGGTCGTACACAATATGATACCTCTTGGCGCAAAACCACAATTGCGAATGACGTCTTTTAAAAAGGTATTTATTTTTGATCAGGTGACAACGCGTTTCGGAGTAAGAGTACTCCTTTTTCAAGTCTAAAAGATATTAGTATGAAATATAGTAGTGCTGAAGGGCAAAACATGAATAAAATAAAGTAAAATAAAATAAAACAAATAGACTTATATAATTCATCAGGAAGGTACAAGGGCGATAGACAATCGCCTTCGCACCTTGCTGAAGAATTATATAAGTCTATTTGTTTTATTTTATTTTACTTTATTTTATTTATAAAAATAATAAAATAAAATTATAAAAAAAATATATATTATAAAATAAAATAGGAAAAAGTGCAAAATAATTGTGTTCACTGCCCCCAAACGGTGTCCTCTTGGTGGACATATGTGGCAAAAATATATTTTAAAAATAATTAATAATGCAATTATAAAAAAATGATGGTAAAATATCAAATAAAAGAAATAATAAAATAAAATAAAAAATAAAAAAGTGTGTCAGTGCCTCCCAAGGGTTTTTTAATGTAGCAGAAATATATTAAAGTAAAAATAAAAATTATAAAATACAGAAAAAACAACCACACCAACCAAAATTATCCCCATTCCCGCCCCATTCACATGAAACTATATATTATATACCAATACAATCAAAATAAAATAGGGAACTAATTATTATAATGTATTTTGGTGTATGGGCACACGGCACGGAGCAGAAGGAAAGGAACGCCATATGGTTTTTGGAAGGCAGATTTCACTGGGATAATTCTAATTTGCCATGTCACATTTGAAGACCCCCTGATGCACCCCTAGAGTAGAAACTCCAAAAAAGTGACCCTATTTTGGGTAATACACCCCTCAAGGTATTCAAAACTGATTTTACAAACTTTGTTAACCCTTTAAGTGTTTCACAAGAATTAATGTAGATGAAATTTCAGAATTTCACTTTTTAGCAGATTTTCCATTTTGATCCATTTTTTCCAGTAACAAAGCAGGGGTTAACAGCCAAACAAAAGTCAATATTTATTAGCCTGATTCTGTAGTTTATAGAAATACCCCATTTATGATTGTAAACTGCTGTATGGGCACAAGGGCGCAGAAGGAAAGGAATGCCATATGGTTATTGGAGGGAAAATTTCACTGGGTTAATTTTAAGTTGCCAATTCACATTTGAAGAGCCCCCGATGCACCCCTAGAGTAGAAACTCACCAAAAAATTACCCCATTTTGGAAACTACGGGATAAGGTGGCAGTTTTGTTGGTACTAATTTAGGGTACATATGATTTTTGGTTGCTCTATTTTACACTTTTTGTGAGGAAAAGTAACAAAAAATAGCTGTTTGGCACCGCTTTTATTTTTTGTTATTTACAATGTTCATCTGAAAGGTTAGATCATGTGGTATTTTTATAGAGCAGGTTGATATGGATGTGACAGTACCAAATATGACTTTTTTGGTTGTTTGTTTCAGTTTTGCATAATAAAGCATTTTTTTAAAATAATTTTTTAGTGTCTCCATATTCTAAAAAGCCATAGTTTATTTTTATTTTTTGGGCAACTGTCTTATGTAGGGGCTCATATTTTTCGGTGCATATGACTATTTGATCGCCTGGTATTAACACTTTCCCTTACGTCCTACCAGCAGCACAGATGAGGTTAAATCATACAATTAAATACCCTCTATACCCAGGTGGGCTGGCAGTGGTCCCCTCCTTTTTTTTTTTTTTGGGATCTTTCTTTCTTTTCAGGCGCTTGTCCTTTGGTCTTCGGTTCCGGCAGCTTACCGGCTGTCGGCACCGTGCTATCGCACCATGTTTTGCTCCTCTCGCCGGAGCCCTTGGTCAGGTTTTCCGCAGTCGATGGGCGCCTCCATCTTCTGGATGGGATGTCGTAATGGCGTCTGACGTCACTTCCGGGTATTTCTTGTGGCCGTGATTCACAGTCGCAAGGGATCATATTTTCTTTTTCCTCCTGTTAGGAGGATTTTTGTTATTTTCTTCTATGCCCTGCTAGGTAGCATTTCTTATATTTATAGGTGTTCCAGAAGTCTGGTTATTTTTTCCCCGCCTAGGGGCGGAGTTTTTCTTCTGGGTTTAAGGAAGCATTGTGCACCAGCTCAGTCTCTGGCTGCACATGTTTCACAGCTAGCTCCCAGAGTCCCTTATAAGCTGGTATATTTTCTGCTTATAGGTGCCTTTGTTCTTGGATAACCTTTCTTCTGCTACCTCCGATGTGCCTCTTACCTTTCTGCTTCGTAACATTTGTTTTAATATAAAAATATCTTATTGTCTTTTCCTCCCGCAGTGATGTCTTCTCTGCAAGATCCTGATAGCAGAAAGTCGACTTCCAAGAGAAAGCATTTATCTTGCTACGATTGTAGCACTCCTTTGGAAGATTGCTATCCCTACTCTAGGTGTGACAGCTGCCGTCCGAGGGTCCAACCTTCTGGTGAACCTACCATGCAGGATATACAGGGTGGGCCATTTATATGGATACACCTTAATAAAAATTGGAATGGTTGGTGATATTAACTTCCTGTTTGTGGCACATTAGTATATGTGAGGGGGAAAACTTTTCAAGATGGGTGGTGACCATGGCGGCCATTTTGAAGTCGGACATTTTGACTCCAACTTTTGTTTTTTCAATAGGAAGAGCGTCATGTGACACATCAAACTTATTGGGAATTTCACACGAAAAACAATGGTGTGCTTGGTTTTAACGTAACTTTATTCTTTCATGAGTTATTTACAAGTTTCTCTTTGTTTACAGCCATTGACATGTCGCCGAGGTTAACACGTGAGGAGCAGATAGAAATTGTGTTCATGTCTGGTGAACGCAGTAACCGGGTCATTGCAGCAGATTTCAATGCAAGACACCCTACGAGACCACCCATCTCCCATGCTACAGTTAGCAAACTGCTTGCTAAGTTTCGTGAAACTGGTTCAGTGTTGGATTTGCCAAAATGTGGACGCATGAAATCTGTCTCTAATGAAGAAACATCAGTGGCTGTCCTAGCTTCATTCAGCAAGAGCCCACAGCGTAGCACTCGCCGCATGTCACTGGAGAGTGGCATTAGTCGAACATCCCTTCGGCGAATATTAGCTACTCACAAATGGCACCCTTACAAACTCCAGCTACTGCAGCATCTCAACGAGGATGACCCAGATCGGCGCACTGAATTTGCAGAATGGGCAAAACAAAAATTGGAACAGGACCCTCAGTTTACGCAGAAGATTTTGTTCAGTGATGAGGCAAACTTTTATGTGAATGGTGAAGTTAACAAACAAAACCACCGCTATTGGTCTGACACTAACCCACATTGGATAGATCCCTCCAAGACTGTTGGAACAAAAAAAATTATGGTATGGTGTGGTATATGGGGTACAAAGCTAGTGGGGCCATTCTTCATCAATGGAAACCTCAAGGCCACTGGATATGCAAAATTGCTACATGATGATGTGTTTCCCTCTTTATGCACTGAAGCTGGCACGTTCCCTGAGTTTTTCCAGCAAGATGGTGCACCACCACATTATGGGTGTCGGGTCCGAGCATGCCTATATGAACAGTTTCCTGGAAAGTGGATTGGTCGTCGTGGGCCAGTTGAATGGCCCCCAAGGTCTCCCGATCTGACCCCCTTAGACTTTTATCTTTGGGGTCATCTGAAGGCAATTGTCTATGCTGTGAAGATACGAGATGTGCAGCACCTGAAACTACGGATACTGGAAGCCTGTGCTAGCATTTCTCCTGCGGTGTTGCTGTCAGTGTGTGAAGAGTGGGAGAAGAGGGTTGCATTGACAATCCAACACAATGGGCAGCACATTGAACACATTTTATAAGTGGTCAGAAACTTGTAAATAACTCATGAAAGAATAAAGTTACGTTAAAACCAAGCACACAATTGTTTTTCTTGTGAAATTCCCAATAAGTTTGATGTGTCACATGACCCTCTTCCTATTTAAAAAACAAAAGTTGGATTCAAAATGGCCACCATGGTCACCACCCATCTTGAAAATTTTCCCCCCTCACATATACTAATATGCCACAAACAGGAAGTTAATATCACCAACCATTCCCATTTTATTAAGGTGTATCCATATAAATGGCGCACCCTGTATATTCATTGGTGAAAAGCTATGTGGATGGATCCCTCAGGGGGGTCATGAACTTTATTGATGAGAGGCTTCCTGCTCATCCTGCTCCTGTCCAGATGCCTATGGAGACCTCTGCTCCGGTGGAGAGACCTTCTGTGGTCTCCTTAGTTTCTTCCTCCTCAGAGCAGGAGGAGCTTAACTCGTATTTTTTTCCTCCAGAAAAAACACAGAGACTACTCAAGTCCATCAGGTCGGGGGACCATGATGTTGACCCGGGGGAGCCTTCCGATCCCACTATTCGGGCACCACGTGTCTTTAAAACGGATGACACGTGTGATTATATTCTAAGCTAAAACGTAACATTTATTTTTATATATGTATAAAACACTACACTGGACTAACATTTAAAAATCTCAGCCATGCCTGCTCTGTAGATCATAAGTCTTTTAAAGTCTTTGGAAATGATACTGGCGCCTTAGGATAGGTTTGAAGGTGCTGCTGTTCTACCCTGCTCCCCTACTCTGCTGAGCTGCTTTATATTTAGCACCCACTGCAGGTTGTTACTAGTACCAGCACTGTTGCTCCACAGTGCAGAATCACACACGGTAGCCGTTAGGCACTCACTCCACAGGACCTTCCTATCAGACTGGCGCTTTCTTATAGATTATAGTTTGTAAGGCGCAGGCATAAACTGTCTAAAACACATGCTCTACAGCACTCTGCCCCCCGACATGTTTCGCCGAATTAACTTGGCGTCTTCAGGGGTGCGGGCAGTCTGCTGCTGAGAGGGGCGTGACCAGGGCTTATAAAACCTGCCTTTAGTGATGTTATAGTATCTGTAGCCACTGTGGTTACATTTTGTAACTTAGATGCTAGTCGGCCTATCAGGGAACGGCTTGCATATCATTGAAGTCTCCACCTCCCTGCTCCCCCAATGAGCACCTCCGTATCTATTGTATCTGCGCATGTGCCGGTACTTTGGTCTGTGCCGCTACTGAAGGTACCTACTGCGCATGTCCAGGTACTTAGAATCAGCCGCTCGGTGGTAGTTTATGCTTATTCCTCCACTAGAGGGATATCCATTATACTTCCATCTTATTATTTATGGTCAGTTTTTGACTCTGCGTGTTCTGTCACTGCATGTTATATATAATCTAACGCTCTTTAGACTGTCTTTTTACTACTACCTCTTATCCTATTTTTCTTCACATTTTATGTGAGATTTGCATTATGCTTCCATCTGTGGACTGACAATTTTGATATATATAATAGTTGTTCCTTTTTATTTTTCCTTTGTTGCCATTATTTTATTCCAGGTGATGCCTTCTAGGCAATATACCATATAACTCAATCTCTGCTGCTGGCATGGTAAGTATTCATTGGTTGGTTGGAAAGAAGTGGGAGTGAGGGGGGGGGGGGGGGGACTCAGCCGCCATCGGCTCGCTCCTCTTTATCACTAAGATACTAAAGGCCAATATTCTGGGGTCTCCCTATGTTTTGAAGCTCCTACTTGCCCTATTTTCATGTTGCACATAATTATTTATATTACAGTGTATGTATTACTCCTTACTGTCATAGTAAATTACTGATTATAGGTGTAATCTCTTCCGTGGGTTCCTTTTAGAGGAAAGATACATATAGAGTTGATGAGTGGCTGTGTTAACTGTATTGTGTGCTGTGATAACACTTTTTTTTTCCTTCTCCAGGGGTTGCACAGGTGAGCAATTAGGGTGTGGCTGTCTAATTAGGGTGTGGCTGTCTAATTAGGAGACTATAAAAACTCAGCAGTGAGAGCAGCACAGCCTTTTTGAATCCAGAGGAGAAACAAACCAGGCTGGTGTAGTGAGCTGCATTTATATTTATACAAGGAGATATATAACGCGAGTTTGACCGCGACACGTGGTTGCTTAAGTGTGTGACTTAAGATTAAGTGACTTTAGATTCAGGGACTTCAGTGGGGGACTGCAATTAGCCAGTTTCTTAGTACTACATTATATTGTATTTTTCGCTTTTGTGGTGTAATCCCCATTTAGTATGTGTTGCACAATTGACAACGCAGTCCAGTGCACATCTTGCATGATGTATGCAGTCCTGGAACAGCCGTTCGAGGGTGTATATCTTTGTTCAAGATGTGAGCAAATTACCCGTTTGGAATCGCAAATCGAGTCTCTAAATGGGCAAGTTGCAACACTGAGAGGCATTGACAATTTGCAAAAGAGTTTGCTTCTCACCGAGCAAGCACTCTATGGGGTAGATGAGGGGGAGGGTGACAGAGAGGAGGCTAAGGAATGTGAGGTAGCTAGCTGGGTAACAGTTAGAAAGCGGGGTAGAGGGAAGAGTGCCAGGGAGGCTAGCCCTGATCTGACACACCCCAACAAGTTTGCACGTTTGGCAGATGAGGGGGATATCAGTCCAGGGACGGCACTGCCGCAGCCGGACACTTCCTCTGCCAGTCAGGGGAATGTCAGCTCCGGTAAGCAGGGGACCAGGAGAGCAGGGCAGGCCAGACAGGTGCTGGTAGTGGGAGACTCAATTATTAGGGGAACAGATAGGGAAATCTGTCACAAAGACCGTGATCGCCGAACAGTGTGCTGTCTTCCTGGCACTAGAGTTCGACACATCGCGGATCGGGTTGACAGATTACTGGGAGGGGCTGGAGAAGATCCAGCGGTCATGGTCCATATCGGAACCAATGACAAAGTTAGGGGTAGGTGGAGAGTCCTTAAAAATGATTTCAGGGATTTAGGTCAAAAGCTTAGGGCAAGGATCTCAAAGGTAGTATTTTCCGAAATACTACCTGTACCACGGGCCACACAAGAAAGGCAGCGGGAGATTAGGGAAATTAACAAGTGGCTCAAGAACTGGTGTAGGAAGGAGAAGTTTGGGTTCCTGGAGAACTGGGCCGACTTCTCTATTGGCTACAAGCTCTATCGTAGGGACGGGCTGCACCTCAATGGGGAAGGGGCAGCTGTGTTGGGGAAGAAGATGGCTAGAAGGTTGGAGGAGTGTTTAAACTAGGGACTAGGGGGGAGGGTAATTACGTTACAGGATGGGAAGATAGTGCAGATAGAGACCGGGGGCAAGGTAGTGGGACTGGGGGAGGAATGGAAGGAGGGACTAGAACAGTTCAGAAGGAAAGGTGTAGGGTAAAAAATATACATAAATCTCTCAAATGTATGTATACTAATGCCAGAAGCCTGACTAATAAAACTGGTGAACTGGAATTAGTGATGTGTGAGGAGGACTATGACATAGTGGGAATAACTGAGACATGGCAGGATGATAGCTATGACTGGGCAGTTAATGTACAAGGTTACAGTCTGTTTAGAAAGGATCGTCAAAACCGGAGAGGGGGAGGGGTCTGCCTTTATGTAAAGTCCTGTCTAAAGCCCACACTCCGTGAAGATATAAGTGAGGGACATGAACATGTGGAGTCACTGTGGGTAGAGATATATGGAGCTAAAAAGAACAATAAATTACTAATAGGAGTTTACTATAAACCACCTAATATACCAGAGTCCACAGAAAATCTACTACTAAATGAGATAGACAAGGCGGCAAATCATAATGAGGTGGTTATTATGGGGGACTTCAACTACCCAGTTATAGACTGGGAAACTGAAACCTGTATATCTCATAAAGGAAACAGGTTCTTGGCAATAACCAAAGACAATTACCTCTCCCAACTGGTTCAGGACCCGACTAGAGGGACGGCCATACTGGACTTAGTATTAACCAATAGACTTGACAGAACAACAGACGTGCAGGTTGGGGGACACCTGGGAAATAGTGACCATAAAGTAATAACCTTCCAATTATCAGTCAAAAGATATAGATTACTAACTCGCAGGATTTCTCCCACGGGCTATACCATTTTGCAGCCATTTCCACTGATCAGTCTCTTGTACTGGGCTTCTGGCCCTTTAAATCCTGCACGGTTTGCACCACAAAAAAAAAAAATGTCCAGTTTAACACCAATTGTAAGGGATCGCTGTACTTGGGGGGATCATTCTCACAAGAATCGTCTTCAGGACACCAGGTTTCAGCTCCAAACAGTGCATTTATTGTGCCTCAGCAAACCAAACATAAATAATACAAAATAAACACCTGCCCAGCTGGGCTCTAACTAAACATGAAGTTCCTGACTCACCTAAGTCACAGTTCACACCCTGTGAACCCATGCGGCTTTGTCAGCCAATGTCCCACAGCCTCCTGGCTGTACAGAGTCCAGTACACCCACTGTCTCCAGTTCAGTGTTTATGGTGGGGGATTGGGGCTTAGTAGTCCGCCTGACTATAGCCCTGCGACCCTCCCAGGCGTCGCTTCGTCACCCACCTCCAGGCTATCTCCCAGCCTTGCCCAGCTGATAGCACACAGACAGAGCCTCCAGGCCTCTGTCCACAGGTAACACACTCCCCCCTTTCTGACACCCTGGGAGGTGCCTTATGCCAGCCTGATTACCTCCAGCTTGTCTCACCTGTGGTGGAACAGGGGTGTGGACCGCACTATCCACCCCTTCCTTGCCTAGAACTTGCGTGAGACCTGTCACTGTCTCACAATATATATATATATATATATATATATATATATATATATAATCCAAATAAGTAGGGATCGACCGATTATCGGTTTGGCCGATATTATCGGCCGATATTGAGGATTTTGAACGTTATCGGTATCGGCATCTATTTTGCCGATATACCGATAACGTTTTGGGAACACAGAACGCGCTGCTCTCAGCGCTCTCTGTGTTCCCTCCGCAGCACAGGGGAGAAGGAAGCAGTGTCTCCCTCCCCCTGTGATGCTGCTGCCGCTGCCGCCAATGAGGGGATAGAACATAAGAGGAGGGGAGGGGCTGTGGCCGCTGCGCCACCAATGAAGATAAGCCTTTCATTCATTCATATACAGGAGGCGGGAGCTGGCTGCAGAATCACATAGCCGGCTCCCGACCTCTATGAGCAATAGCTGCGGTCCGCGGTAGTTAACTCCTCAGGTGCGCATATTAGGACCCTGTCAGAATCGCATCATGCAATCACCAGGTGCCATCTATCTTTATATATATTAACGAAGGCAGACTCGATATTCAATGAAACCCGCGGTACCTAAATTAAAATGACACTAGTTCATAGTAACCACAGGGGATTAAGGTATATAGTGATTCCAATCGTACCCTATATTCTATACTTTATACGGGTTGGTGTGTAAAAATACTGACCCACTATACCAGTCACCCGGAATACCTCCCGGTGTGTCTGGCAAGCAAGCATTCTCGTACATATACTCACATAACAAATTCACCCCGTATCAATGGTAACGATTAAAATTGTTAGGTAACTGAAATGGATAAACTGGATAAGCGATTCCTCCCGCAGGTATCCAAAACTCACAATGAGTAACTGCGGAATAAAAATATACCAAAATTAGATTGCACAATCCTTATATCATGATGTATCATAAACAATGACTCCAGTGAGGTCAGAGACCTGGGAGACGGCACAACATAAGCCACACCCTGCACTCCTCAGCTTATCATTCCCGAGATCACTCTAAATTCAATATTTAACACTTTGGACTTAAGTGTATCCAAACGGTGGATCCACTTAAGCTCGCATTTCTTGAGGAACCTTTCACTCTAACATTCTAAAAAAGTTTGTCAATGAATCCGGTAAGGACTGGGATGTCAAATTGCCTTTGGTTCTTATGGCCATCAGAGCCACCCCAAGCGCAGCAATCAAACTTTCTCCCTTCGAAATGATCACAGGCAGGAGGATGGTGTTACCCCAACATTTGCTCTACCGGACGACAGACCACAATTTAATAAATGCTACAACATCTCATCAATATGTGGAAAATCTACGCAAGCACCTTCAGCATGCTTTTGCATTCGCCCAGAAGAATATAGAGAAAGCTGCGATAAGTGCTAAGACATACTACGATCTGAAGACCACACAGAAGGAATATCAAATTTCCGATCAGGTTTATCTCTATAACTTCGCTCGGAATCAAGTGAAGGAGAGAAAATTCTTACCTTCCTGGAAAGGACCTTATGTCATCACTGACAAGTTGTCACCTGTGGTCTACAAGATAAAAATCCCTAAGGGGGATGAATTTGTAGAAAAATAGGTGCACATTAACCAGTTACGTGTTTGTCATCCTAGCTCACGACTTCGCGAGATAGAAGGAGTTGGATGAAGAGAGGTGAAGAGATTTTACGGTTCCAGCTAAAGACGGAAACCAGGATTGGTATTGTATGAACAAACATGTATACTAACCATCCTCATGTGTGTTTCCTCCGTAACTAAACATCTCTTAACTTATCTCTAAAAACTGAGAACTTGCTCTGTTCAAGAAAAGAACCCATGCCAATCAAAGATACATGATAGCATTAACTCTTTTCTTGCAGGATAAAAAAGTGAAAGATGTATGTATTCATATGTGTCATACAATTTTATAGGTACAAGATGCCGACTAAGATGATCGCCATCGTTTATATCATCCTAATCTTGGGGAAGGAGTTCCACGCCGAGCCGATTGCTGTGCCAGGTCCTTCATCCGGGATCATGCTGCAGGACACCACAGGATTCATACTGACGAACAAGAGGATTCTATCCCAAAAGATCTACATCAGTCTGGATCCACGCGTTTTTATTGAGAGACAATTCAACGTGTCTGAGATCAAGTCGCCGGAAATCCAAGCCTGGTACCAGACGCACATCGGATATTCCCAAGAACGGATTACGCAAATCCTGGAGCAAGCGGGAAAGACCTTGACCAGAGAGCAGTTTTCTACAAACCAATTTCTGCAATCGTAGCCGCTATAATTTTTTGCGTCATAGGCGCTGTCATTGCCACAGGTGTAACAGTTGCCAATTCCATCTCTATCAAAACATTGGAACTTGAAATTGGTTCATTGAAAAGGAACCTAATAAACATTCATGCGGAGATGGAGAATCAAAACAAACATTCATCGAACTTATAGACTGTTTTGCAGGATCCTGGGATGGTTGAATTTATTGACCATCCAAGTGGTGCGTTGGATAAGATTCTTCAAAAAGATTTTGGCCAAGTTATGGTACAAACAAGGTTCACGCACACAATCTTTAGAAGAAGGAATATGAAAAGCCCTTTTATGCATTCCAAATACATTCACACGTTATGGAACATTTTGGAATGAAGGTGGATTTGTTGTGCATTTTCATACGTATACAATATTATCTAATGACATTATAATCAAAATGAATGCTCATCTCATTGCCTTTAAGAATAAGATCAGCCTGAACCAAAGTTCTATTATGTGGCTGAAAAAGCCAAGATGAGTTCATGGCAAGTTCAGTTTATATAAAAAAATAATTGTGAACATAAACGGACATTGTGTTTAAAAGTTATTGCTAAAGCTATGGGACCATCTGTAAGGAGTAAGTCAACTCCCTAAGACATGTCTATCTGGAGGGAACAAGGTTACTTGATAAGGACTCATATCCTTGAGGCACCCCTGCTGTATGAGGTTCAATTTATATATTCATAATTATATTATATATATATATAGTTTACAACATATGTTAATCAATAATTCATATAAATGTGTTATCTATGTGTAACAATGTATCGATTTATATATATGTTATACCATGTATTTACCATTTAGAAGGTATTGTAGAAGGTACAGAAACAAGTAAGTTTATGTTAATTGGATTTCAAAACAATAGTTTGGGGCACAGTCTGACGGGTTGTGGCAGATCTTTTGGGTCAGTATGCTAGATTATCTGCTAGATATATGTTATTCTACTATGGCAGTATGTATGTTAATGTCCCGTGGATCCAGGATCGGAACTCTGATTTTGTGACCACACTATGTGGACAGAATAACAGTACTTGTATGCACTGATTATATTTTCCCATGTATATTGTTGCACTTGCACTTTATATGATTGTAACAGTAATCGCCATATACCCTCAGTCTGATTAGGATTTTTAAATGTTCTTAAATCTTCTGTGTGGCCAGAAATGGTTATAACTCTGTGAGTATTAATAAAATTTAGTATTATTTGAATTACAACTGACTATGGAGTTATAATTTGTTATTTTGAAATTGATCTATGTATCTTAATATTGGTTTCGCTAAAGGTGATACTGGATTGCTTACGCAGTAAGTATAGGGAAACAGTGTTGGTTTTCCATTATCTTATTGGCCTTGGCAGCAGCTGCCTGGCACTGTTTTTTGCAGCTTAGTTTGCTGTTTATTAAAATTCCTAGATCCTTTTCCATGTCAGTGTTACCGAGTGTTTTACCATTTAGTATGTACGGGTGGCTTGCATTATTCCTTCCCATGTGCATAACTTTACATTTGTCAGTGTTAAACCTCATCTGCCACTTATCTGCCCAAGCCTCCAATCTATCCAGATCCCTCTGTAGCAGTATACTGTCCTCTTCAGTGTTAATTACTTCACACAGTTTAGTGTCATCTGCGAAAATTGATATTTTACTATGCAAGCTTTCTACAAGATCATTAATAAATATATTGAAGAGAATATGGCCCAATACTGACCCCTGAGGTACTCCACTAGTGACAGTGACCCAATCTGAGTATGTACCGTTAATAACCACCCTCTGTTTTCTATCATTTAGCCAGTTACTTACCCACTTACAGACGTTTTCTCCCAGTCCGAGCATTCTCATTTTATATACTAACCTTTTATGTGGTACAGTGTCAAATGCTTTGGAGAAGTCCAGATACACGACATCCATTGATTAGCCGCTGTCAAGTCTAGAACTTACCTCCTCATAGAAACTGATTAAATTAGTTTACATGACCGATCCCTCACGAAGCCATGCTGATATGGCGTTATTTGCTTATTTCCTTTAAGATGCTCTAACATAGCATCTCTCAGAAAACCTTCAAACAGTTTACCCACAACAGATGTTAAACTTACGGGCCTATAGTTTCCAGGATCTGTTTTTGGACCCTTTTTGAATATTGCCACCACATTTGCCATGCTCCAATCCTGTGGGACATTCCCTGTCAGTATAGAGTCCGCAAATATCAGAAATAAGGGTCTAGCTATGACATTACTTAATTCCCTTAGGATACGGGGGTGTATGTCATCCGGTCCTGGCGATTTGTCTATTTTAATCTTTTTAAGTCGCTGATGTACTTCTTCCTGGGTCAGACAGGACACTTTTAATGGGGAATTTATTTTAACATTCAGCATTTCATCTGACAGTTTATTTTCCTCAGTGAATACATTGGAGAAAAAAATATTTAACAGCTTTGCTTTCTCCTCGTCGCTCTCTGCGACTCCCCCCTCATTACTCTTTAAAGGGCCAACAGCTTCAGATTTATACTTTTTAACATTTATATAATTGAAGAACATTTTAGGGTTAGTTTTACTCTATTTGGCAATTAATCTCTCGGTCTCTAGTTTGGCCGCTTTTATTTGTTTTTTACATATTCTATTTTTTGCCTTATAGTTTTTCAGTGCTTCCGTGCTACCCTCCTGTTTTAGTGTTTTATATGCTTTCTTTTTGTCATTTATTGCTTTCTTTACAGTTCTGTTTATCCACATTGGTTTCTTTTTGTTCCTTAACCTTTTATTCCCATACGGTATGTACCTCTCACAATGAGATTTTAGGATGCTTTTAAAGATATCCCATTTTGTGGCTGTATTTTTATTTGTGAGGACTTTATCCCATTTAGTTAGGTCTATGGCCTCTCTTAGTTGGCTAAATTTAGCTTTTTTGAAGTTTGGTATTTTTGTTCCTCCCTGTAGAAACACTCTTTTGAATGTTACAGAGTAGAGGCCTGGGGTACCTCTCGCACTGCGAACATAAGATAGGGCAAAAGGAGGTCCCAGTCCTTCCCATCTTTAGACACTACCTTTTTCAACATATTTTTTAATGTTTGGTTAAACCATTCTACCAGACTGTCCATTTGCGGATGGTAAACGATCGTTCATAGTTGTTTTATGTGCAGCAACTTACAGAGTTCCCTCATCACCTTGGACATAAAACAGGTCTCTTGGTCAGTCAGAACCTCTTTAGGTAGTCCCACTCGGGAAAACATCTCCATTAACTCCTTAGCTATGAGTTTGGCCGAGGTATGTCGCAGTGGCACCACCTCCGGGTACCGAGTGGAATGGTCTAGAATGACTAAGAGGTGTTGATGCTCTCTGGCGGACTTCGGTACTGGGCCTATGAGGTCCATAGATATTCGTTCAAACGGTACTTCAATAATCGGGAGAGGTACTAGGGGAATACAGAAATGTTGCTAGGGGCTAGTTATCTGGCAGGTTAGGCAACACTTACAAAACTCTTCCACTTCTTCGAATATGCTGGGCCAGTAAAACCACTGTAGAATACGATCCTGAGTTTTCTGCAGCCCCAGGTGACCCCCGAGAAGGTGTTGGTGGGTGAAAGGGATTTTTCATAAATCTTACTTTTGATACATCACAGATTAGACATAGATTATACAAGCCTCATCTCTTGTGGAATGCAGTACCTCGAATTAGCACATCTCACAACCTTTGCCAGTTGCTGGACACAATAGCAGCGTCCCTTAACAAAAGGCTATTTAACATCTCACCTCACATACAATGACAGCAACCTATGATAAGTCATTCAACTTATTAGCATGTAGATAAACCTGTTCAATATGTAAAATAACCATTTCATGTATTGTATATAGCAGATACCAGTATTGTTTAACAAAGTTTCAGCTGTATCTGTACAAACATGTTTCCCAAGGCCTCCTAAGAAACACCAGGATTGTTCCAATTGGATCTTGAGAGACAATATGCACCCACCCCCAAAAAGCCCTATAAGTATGTGCTGGGAAATAAAGATTTTAGATATTTAACAACCTATGTTAAGTCTGGGCTGGTTATTTATCTCCTGATCAGAAGCAAACCTGATATTCATTGTACAGGGAAATATTCACGGGTTGGAGGTCTGATGCCTCATCATTTAACCAGCATAAACCTGCCGGAAGAAAAACTGCTAACAGTGGGCTTGATCTAACAAAAGCTTGCGATAAGCCTTGGGGACCACTAACTGTGGTCCACAAGGCTGTATCTGTTTACCCGATACAACATATCCTGATGAACCACAAAAACAGGGAAACACTGACTTTGCCCCAGGTTGTTGTGGTTCACCATCTACTATTAACACATTTTCCCAGGTGTGGAATAGGGTTGGGTCCCGACGTTGGGCGGTACCAAAATTATTCTCTGAGACATTGAGGTCTGCCAATTTAGGACCCAGCGGCAAGTCCTTCACATCTCCCACCATCAACTTAGCGGGGTTGTCTCCCCCTCTTCCACCGAAGTAGCGGTCACCCCTACCGCTGGCCCTTCGGTCTAAGGTTCCCAGGGTTCTGGTCTCCCCCATGAGCCGGGCCACTCTGCTAGGGTTACCCCTGTCTCATGGGTATCAGTCACTCTCATAGCAGGCCACAGTGCCAAGAAGCCCAGGAAGTCTCTCCCTATTATAGGTTCATAGTGTAAATTTAGTGAGTCCATCTGCCAGCCCCTGTGGTTAGAGACACCAGGGCGGTGGGATAGTCTTTTAAGTCTCCCTGGATGCATATGACCCCGACTTTCGGGCCAGTATACTCCGCTGACCGTACCAGGGGAGCCCTTACTAGGAACATAAGACTTCCTGAGTCCAGCAGAGCCTCCGCTGGAGTGTCTCCTACCTACACCTGGCACAGGTAGTTTAGAGTTTTTGGGGTACCTGCTGCACACAGCTTCCTAGCATATAGCGTACCTCCTGACGAAGCCTACGTGGCGAAACACGTGTTGAGGTCGAAGCAGTGGGGGAACCGTGTCACCATTTTTCAGCAGCAACATGGGTTGGTAACATGGTATCTGGATTAGGGTGGGACTAGTGATTTACAGTTATTGTTATATGCCATCTTTATGAGTAGTATTGCACTGTCCAATTACACCCTACAGCATCCATTGCTTGGACGCTGTGAATAAGAGCTAGGTAGTTGTTCAACACTAGGGGACAGCAATTGCACCCGCAACTACTCCAATATTCACAGCTTCTGTTAATTGTCTGTTACCTGCTGTATATGGTCACATTATCCCCCATTGTGATTCTCCACATTGCAGAGCCCTTTTGTGGCCCAGTCTCCATGTTCTGTCCCTTTTGAGTCTCACCTGTAATGTTCATGTGATTTATAATTAATAAAATGAGATTTTTTTACCTTGTTAAATCCTTGCTCTTTTTTTTGTACAAGTGTCTCCTACCTACACCTGGCACAGGTAGTTTAGAGTTTTTGGGGTACCTGCTGCACACAGCTTCCTAGCATATAGCGACTGATGGTAGCCATAGTTAGTATCCATGGGTTCCACCTGATCAGGACAGTCAGCATTTACATGGCCCGACTCCTGACACCGCCAGCAGACTATCGGAGCCAGGTACGTAGAGGGTACACCCCGGGTGGGTTTGGTTGGTACAAGTCGCTGGGTCTGGGATGGAGATTTACGGGGTTTGACTGCCCCCTGCCAAAAGAACCCCCTGTAACAGTCTTAGTAGCCTCATAGCGCTCCACCAGGTGCACTATTTCTAGGGCGTTGCCAGGAGACACCTGGCCGATCCAGTGCTGGAGAGGGGGTGGCAGAGCCCTCCAGAACATATCAGCCAATAGTCTATTCAGCATAGCCGTGGGACTCAGCACATCAGGCTGTAGCCACTTTTGCAAGAGGTGGAGTAAGTCATAACACTGGGTCCTCACAGGCTCAGTCGGCTTAAACCCCCACTGATGTACCCGCTGGGCCCGGACCAACACATTCACCCCCAGTCTTGCCAAAATCTCACCCTTTACTTTTTGGTAGTCGGCCGCTTAATCGTCCGGCAAGTCGAAATACACCTGCTGGGAATCGGATGCCAGGAATGGAGCGACGACCTCAGCCCACTGGTCATGGGGTAGCTTTTCCCTGATGGCCACTTTCTCGTACATCGCCAGGTAGGTTTCGATGTCGTCTGTGGGGGTCATCTTAGGAATCACGGCACGGACTGCTTTCCGGGCATCGTGGACGTTCGGGGTTGCTCCTGCTGTCTGAAAATACATAACGTGTTGTAGCAGCAACTGGTTAGTCTCCTGCTACTGCTTATTAGCCTCGTGTTGCTGCAGGTTTGTCTCTCGCTGCTGCAGATTAGCCTCCATGAGGGCCATCACAACCGCCTCCATTTTGTCATGGGGCACTGGTTGTAATACAGCTGGTTTAATGTACGACATACAACCGTGCCTGAAAAATGCAGAAACCAAAAATATCGGCGTTCATGCCAGCCTCTCTGCTCTTGCCCGCATCCTCCACCAATTGTGGGGTTTCGCTCTGGTAGATAGGGTAAGCGGGCACAGTACAGAGGCAAAATACAAGTTCCTAACTGCAAACGTCAGTGTTTATTCACACTTGAGGCAATTGCACAAAACAGCACGTAACGTTGCAGTCTTGGTGTTAATTCACACTAGGGCTGCACGATATGGGAATTTTGTGCGATTGCGATTAGGGCCCTAAAAATTGCGATAACGATATGCGATGCGATATTTTAAGGGAATTGTGCTAGAGGTCTATTTGCTTGGATTTTCCCATATGAGCCGCTGACGCGGCTGGGTATGACAGTTATGGGGGATCCGTGGATGACGCTGTGTTGTGGGGGATCCGTGGATGACGCTGTGTTGTGGGGGATCCGTGGATGACGCTGTGTTGTGTGGGATCCGTGGATGACGCTGTGTTGTGGGGGATCCGTGGATGACGCTGTGTTGTGGGGGATCCGTGGATGACACTGTGTTGTGGGGGATCCGTGGATGACGCTGTGTTGTGGGGGATCCGTGGATGACGCTGTGTTGTGGGGGATCCGTGGATGACGCTGTGTTGTGGGGGATCCGTGGATGACGCTGTGTTGTGGGGGATCCGTGGATGATGCTGTGTTGTGGGGGATACGTGGATGACGCTGTGTTGTGGGGGATCCGTGGATGACGCTGTGTTGTGGGGGATCTGTGGATGATGCTGTGTTGTGGGGGATCTGTGGATGACGCTGTGTTGTGGGGGATCTGTGGATGACGCTGTGTTGTGGGGGATCTGTGGATGACGCTGTTATGTGGGGGATCTGTGGATGACGCTGTTATGTGGGGGATCTGTGGATGACGCTGTTATGTGGGGGATCTGTGGAGGATGCTGTTATGTGGTGGATCTTTGGAGGACGCTGTTATGGGGGATCTGTGGAGGACGCTGTTATGGGAGATCTGTGGAGGACGCTGTTATGGGAGATCTGTGGAGGACGCTTGTCACGAGTTGGAGGTCCCAGGAGAGACCACCGCGTCGTCAAGCAATAAACGGAAATCAGGTACAGACACATAAGAGTTTATTGCACAAACAGAAACATGGAAAGCAGCACAGATAAAACATGAGCTCTATGTACCGTCAGCACAGTGGGAGAAAACCCCCACTGCGCCACTGTCTAGTAATACTCCAGAGGGGCGTAACTAAGCAACTCCTGGTTTTCACTAGAGCCCTAGATGGTAGGGTTAGACTTAGCCGCAGGAAGTTGCCAGGGTCCACTCTGGAGCGTGACCTAGACAGTGACAGCAGGAGCGAATGGACAACAGGTACCAGAAGGTACCGACGGCACATAGGCAAACATAACAGACAGGTAAATACAAAACAGGGCAAATAATAACACAAGCAGGAGTTCATGCAAGGGAGCAGGAGTGGCAATGAGCAGAGAAGGACTTGCTCCACCAGTAGTAAACTGCATGGCCTTGTCATGCCACTCTGCTGCAAAGGCTTGCTGAACACAGACATATGAATACAAAACAGGGGAACTAATAATACAAACAGGAGTTCACGCAAGGGAGCAGGAGTGGCAATGAGCAGAGAAGGACTTGCTCCACCAGTAGTAATCTGCATGGCCTTGTCATGCCACTCTGCTGCAAAGGCTTGCTGAACACAGACATCAGAATAAACACAAAGTAACTAAAACATAACTGGCAGAACAGAAAGACAGGAAAAAGGACGCAAAAGAACAAGTAGGGAAACTCACAGAGCACAGACAGACAGACACAGATCCCATGGGTCAGCAGCATGGGAGAGAGTACAAACCAGGAACAGGACAGACAACACACACCAGGAGAGCTGACACAGAACTGAGGAAACCTCAGGCTTATATACAGGTTCCATGGGTGCAGCAGAGAGACCACACCCATGGAGCAGACAGAGGATTAACTCCTATTAGGAATACAGGGGAGTTAACCCATACAGAACCACAAATAATACAGAGGAACGGAGCTGCAGCGAGAGCATAGACAGAAGGTCACAGCCAGCGGTAATGACTGTGACAACGCTGTTATGGGGGATCTGTGGAGGATGCTGTTATGGTGGATCTGTGGAGGATGCTGTTATGGGGGATCTGATAGGACGCTGTTATGGGGTATCAGTGGAGGACGCTGTTATGGGGTATCAGTGGAGGACGCTGTTATGTGGGGGATCTGTGGAGGACGCTGTTATGGGGGATCTGTGGAGGACAGTGTTATGGGGGATCTGTGGAGGACGCTGTTATGGGGTATCAGTGGAGGACGCTGTTATGGGGTATCAGTGGAGGACGCTGTTATGTGGGGGATCTGTGGAGGACAGTGTTATGGGGGATCTGTGGAGGACACTTATGGGGACCTGTGGATGGCACTGTTATGGGGTGGATCCGTGGAGGACGCTGTTATAGGGGATGTGTGCTATGACACATAGGGCCATGAGGGGGGCCAGCATAAGACATATAGCATCTTATGCTGGTCCCCCTCATGGCCCTATGTGTCCCCTCATGTGTCCTAAACTGCGCACATAACTGGCTTTGTGTGTAAAGTATTTTACTAGCGTGTGAAACAAGCTCTCTCCTATTGATAACATGGCCAGCCTCTGTTACTCACTGTCACTATGAATGCACTGCAGCGAGCTGGCCGGCCGGGGCGTGACTGACGTCACTTAGTAACGCTCCTCCCACTTCAGGAAGCAGGAGCCTTACTAAGTGACGTACGCCGTACGCTGCAGTGCATTGCATTCATCGTGAAAGTGAGTACAGAGGTTGGCCATGTTATCAAAAGGAGAGAGATTGTTTCACACACTAGTAAAATACTTTACACGCAAAGCCAGTTATGTGCGCGGGGCCACTTCATATATAATCGCGGCATTTTCGGGTCGGCCAAATCGCCATATCGCATTTGCCAATTATCGCGATTCGATTATTTTTTCGATTTATCGTGCAGCCCTAATTCACACACAATGAAAAGTTCATATAACACAAGTCACTTGCTGGCAGTTCTGCCTCTAGTAGTCCACAGCAGGCTTTAGGGGGCCTGTTTCCCCAGCGTGTAGCTCTCAGCACTCCAGCACGACACAAAAACTCAGATCCCAAAAACAGAGACATTGCTGACCCCAGATGCCTATTTAAGGACAGGGGTGGGCACTACACGCAGGGAGACGTAGCGGCATGACGTAGGACGCAGGTGTGCCGCGCACTGTCCCCTTGAGCCTGGCCACCTCTGTACCTGTCTACTTAATAAGATATGTGGGGCCGGGACCGTACCTTCGGACTACAGCTTGCCGCCTGTCTGATCTACCATCTGATAGAAAAAGAGCCCAAGCGGATGCGATGAGCGGGAAATTCTGGAGCCTTGTGGAGGTCTGGCAGTGGATATCCCGCCTGAAACGGAGGCCTCGACACCGGAGTGACCCCATTCGTACACTCACCTTGAATGTATGACTATCTGTATCGGGAGTGGCTAGGAACGCTCGAAACTCGGGTTGACCACGCAAGATACTTCTAGATGAGGAGCAGACCCGAAAAGCACTTTCTCATCCGGATTAGTATATCGCATCGTTTGTGACTATTTGTTATAGTGTGAGCCTGTGTTTTTTTGTATCCTGTGGGCCTGCTTGGCCCAGTAATACATCTTTGACGGTCTTGTCTGGGGCTGGAGGTGGATGTAGCGATCTGAGTGTATGACCCCGTGTCGTATTGACTGGGGCCAGGCAAGAACTCAAGTCCTCCATTCTTTTTGGTTGTGTGGTTAAGGCTCTTCTCAAATGAGCTGTATGAACTAACAGTATTAACTGAATTAATCATACTAACTGTACTGAGGCGCAGTATGCTGTGCGGCAGTGGAAAAAGAAGACGGTCTGTTCCCAGATACTCACCCCTTGTTTAACGCCATTTATACGCTGTTCTCTGAGACTTATACTGATCTGTGGGCAGAGAGCCACCGCCGGGACCAAGGAGCTGGGAAAGTTCCGGCCTGGTTGATTGGCTGTTGTGTTCCAACTGTCCTGCCGATGGTGGCCTGACCCTTATTGAGGACACAGTGATGCGCTTCCATGCTTTTAGGTCTCTGAGGCCGAGAGGATACGATCTCATTGAGAGATAATTATTCATTATCTCATTGGCGAAAGGCTTGTGATCCGGTCAGAATATTATGTGCAGTTATCGCTAACATACAATTTGTTGTCCAACAGATTGGCACCGTGCAATTACGGTCACTGTCCTCCCTCGGCGTTGGTTAGGCCACACTGTGAATGTGACTGCTCTTGCCAGTTTGCTTGGGTATTTGGGCAGGTTGATCCTGCATGGAAGAAACCTGTTTTGGTGCCTGCTATGTGCCTACATTAGACTGGCCCTATTGCAATATCTAGAATCCCTAGTGGAAAAAAAAAAAAAAAAAAGCTATAAAGCGATAACTGAACTCTCCTTCTCTAACTAACTTTCTACTTCTAACAACGCTCAATTGGTCATATTACTCCGCGATTTGTTTACTGTGTGACCCCCTGGTCCTGCCCTCGAGGAACTGTGATGATTGTTACCTTTGGTTGAACAGTGTTCTATTTAAGGACAGTTTACACCACGGATACTGTTGAGATTTTTAAATACTGTTACCCTTGCTATATTGTCTATCTCTTCTAGCATTTAACTTGCTCAGAACCATTTATACTTACCCTATGCTTTTCTGTTTATGCCTTTGTCAGGTTTATATTTTGATATTGTATTTAAGTCTGGGTGTAAACAGAAACAAGCAGCTGGAAACGGGTATATTTGGGCAATATGCCACCCAAATCATACAGTAGAAGGTCGGGTGGGACCGCGTCACCAAAAAGGAAGGGAGCGGATAGCCCTCAAACCAAACTGGAGAAATACTTTAAATCCCCTCTTGACAAGACTAAAGGGATGCAGAAGGCTCTAGCCCAGATAGAGGGCAGAAAGGACGAAGATATATTGGAGGCTATAAAATCCACCAATCAAGCCTTAGGCTCTTTAACTGTTACAGTAGCCGCTCTGTAGTCCGATATATCCCTAATAAAAGATGATATGTCCAAAATACGGTCCCGAGTCAAAGATACAGAGTCTGATATTGCTGAGACAAAAACAGAATTGAGTAAAATGAATAAGAAGGTAGTGGAGATGGATACGTAGCACAAAATGCTAAGGGATAAACTCACAGATCTGGAAGACAGATCTAGAAGAGGGAATCTCCGATTCATAGGTTTTCAAGAAGGGGTAGAAGATAAAGATCCTGGAGGCTTTATCCAGAAATGGCTAACAGACTTGCTAGTCATAAAACATTTGTCTCCGCTTTTTACATAGGATCCCCAGTAAATCAAAAAATCCAGCTGGTAGTCCCCCACAGGCTTTGTTGGCGAAAATGCTCTGTATAAAAGACAGAGATCTAGTGATGAGATGCAAGAGAGAAATAGGAGAAATATTACATAATGGTAACAGGATTGAAATCTATCCAGATTTCTCCAAAAGCTACACAAGAGAAACTAAAAGAGTACAGGGATATAAAAAAAACGGCTAGCATGAGCAAATATTAAATACGCCATGATATACCAGCTAAACTGAGGATCATATACAAAGATTCAGCATTGTTTTTTTCTAATCCAGCGGAGGTGCTCGGGTGGCTAGACTCCAGGGACATTGGAGTTGGCTGATGTACTTGAGATATACACTGCTCAAAAAAATAAAGGGAACACAAAAATAACACATCCTAGATCTGAATTAATTAAATATTCTTCTGAAATACTTTGTTCTTTACATAGTTGAATGTGCTGACAACAAAATCACACAAAAATAAATAAATAGAAATCAAATTTTTCAACCCATGGAGGTCTGGATTTGGAGTCACACTCAAAATTAAAGTGGAAAAACACACTACAGGCTGATCCAACTTTGATGTAATGTCCTTAAAACAAGTCAAAATGAGGCTCAGTAGGGTGTGTGGCCTCCACGTGCCTGTATGACCTCCCTACAATGCCTGTGCATGCTCCTGATGAGGTGGCGGACGGTCTCCTGAGGGATCTCTTCCCAGACCTGGACTAAAGCATCTGCCAACTCCTGGACAGTCTGTGGTGCAACGTGACGTTGGTGGATAGAGCGAGACATGATGTCCCAGATGCGCTCAATTGGATTCAGGTCTGGGGAATGGGCGGGCCAGTCCATAGCATCAATTCCTTCGTCTTGCAGGAACTGCTGACACACTCCAGCCACATGAGGTCTAGCATTGTCTTGCATTAGGAGGAACCCAGGGCCAACCGCACCAGCATATGGTCTCAAAAGGGGTCTGAGGATCTCATCTCGGTACCTAATGGCAGTCAGGCTACCTCTGGCGAGCACATGGAGGGCTGTGCGGCCCTCCAAAGAAATGCCACCCCACACCATTACTGACCCAATGCCAAACCGGTCATGCTGGAGGATATTGCAGGCAGCAGAACGTTCTCCACGGCGTCTCAAGACTCTGTCACGTCTGTCACATGTGCTCAGTGTGAACCTGCTTTCATCTGTGAAGAGCACAGGGCGCCAGTGGCGAATTTGCTAATATTGGTGTTCTCTGGAAAATGCCAAACGTCCTGCACGGTGTTGGGCTGTAAGCACAACCCCCACCTGTGGATGTCGGGCCCTCATATCACCCTAATGGAGTCCGTTTCTGACCGTTTGAGCAGACACATGCACATTTGTGGCCTGCTGGAGGTCATTTTGCAGGGCTCTGGCAGTGCTCCTCCTGTTCCTCCTTGCACAAAGGCGGAGGTAGCGGTCCTGCTGCTGGGTTGTTGCCCTCCTACGGCCTCCTCCACGTCTCCTGATGTACTGGCCTGTCTCCTGGTAGCGCCTCCATGCTCTGGACACTACGCTGACAGACACAGCAAACCTTCTTGCCACAGCTCGCATTGATGTGCCATCCTGGATAAGCTGCACTACCTGAGCCACTTGTGTGGGTTGTAGACTCCGTCTCATGCTACCACTAGAGTGAAAGCACCGCCAGCATTCAAAAGTGACCAAAACATCAGCCAGGAAGCATAGGAACTGAGAAGTGATCTGTGATCACCACCTGCAGAACCACTCCTTTATTGGGGGTGTCTTGCTAATTGCCTATAATTTCCACCTGTTGTCTATCCCATTTGCACAACAGCATGTGAAATTGATTGTCACTCAGTGTTGCTTCCTAAGTGGACAGTTTGATTTCACAGAAGTGTGATTGACTTGGAGTTACATTGTGTTTTTTAAGTGTTCCCTTTATTTTTTTGAGCAGTGTAGTTCTCACTTTAATTGATCATGCCCAGGCGTGGGGAGTGGGGGGGCGGGTTTGGTGTTACGTAGGAGGTTTATGAGGAGTGTTTTTTTTCCTGTGAACCAAGAAGGGGGATGGGGGGGTGCGTCATCGTCGGTGGACGTAACTGGATAGCTATAAAATCTATAACAAACCGGGTTACTCCAATACTTATTTCACATGTCACACCTTACTCCTGAAAAAATTGTTTTCCATAGGAAAAAATGGGCTTAGCATGAATACCATTCCTGCCATTCGTCCTTTGCACGAGGGGTCAGTGTTTACATCCATAGAAACATTGAGTATGAACCCCTAGATCAGCTTATAGATCAGGAAATTAGGTTCATTTTCTTATATTGTCGCTGGAATCAAGTGATATGTATTCTAGCATTTATATATATCCCCCCTCCATATGTTCTTATTAAACTAGCAGAATATATTGGTCATAGAGATAAATGCCCTGTCTTGGTTATGAGAGATTTCAACTGGGTTCTAAATAAGGAAAAAAGACAGAGTGTCTTCTTCTCCTCAAGGTAATGTAATAACTGGAACCACCTCCCTCCTGTATAGGATTTGCCAGATGTCCTTGGTTGACATCTGGCGTTGCTTATACGGAGACAAAACTGCTTACTCCTGCTATAGTAAATCATATAAGGCTATGTCCCGAACAGTGGCGTGCCCAGGGGAGGCGGTCCTCCCCGGGTGCTGGTTCTTACGGGGGTGCCACTGCCAGGCTCAGAAGCAATGAGCGCTTCCATCAATAGAGATGGAAGCGCTCATTGCTGAAGCGCTGACGACCACATACTGCGGCGGGGCACGGGAGCGGGGCGCATAGTTCCCTGCCCCGCCGCCGATCACCGCCATAAGCTTCAGGTCTAGTAGGCCTGAGGCCTATGCGGTAGTGAAATCTCGGTGCAGGCGCGCGTGATGACGTCATCGCGCGTGCCTGTGCCGGGACTCAGCAGCACAGAGCCGGGACTCTGCGAGCAAGCGCAGGTGAGTATTCAGCTTTTAGGTTTCTTTTTCTTTTTTTTCTTTTATGTGCCAACATTGGGGGACATGAGGGGGTAAACACAGGAGGACATTTGGGGGGGAAATATGGTGGGATACTGTGTGGGGGCAAATTATTATGGGAGGGATTACTATGTGTGGAGCAAATTACTATATGGGCAATGTGGAGGAAACTACTATGTGGGGGGCACTACTGTATGGGGAAATTGTGAGGGACACTACTGTGTGGGGACAGTTTGGGGGAAATTGCTGTATGGGGGAAACTATTGTGTGGGGGGCATTACTGTATGGGGCAGTGTGGGGGAAATTACTGTATGGGGCAGTGTGGGGGAAATTACTGTGTGGAGGCGGTGTGGGGGAAATTACTGTGTGGGGGCGGTGTGGGGGAAACTACTGTGTGGGGGAAATTATTGTGTGGGGGCAGTGTGGGGGAAACTACTGTATGGGGGCAGTGTGGGGGAAATTACTGTGTGGGGCTAATTACTGTATGGGGGCAGTGTGGGGGAAATTACTGTGTGGGGCTAATTACTGTATGGGGGCAGTGTGGGGGAAATTACTGTGTGGGGGGAATTACTGTATGGGGCAGTGTGGGGGAAATTACTGTATGGGGGCAGTGTGGGGCAAATTACTGTATGGGGGCAGTGTGGGGGAGATTACTGTATGGGGGAAGTGTGGTGAAAATTACTGTGTGGGGCAAATTACTGTATGGGGGCAGTGTGGGGGAAATTACTATGTAAGGGGCCTTGCTATTGGGGAGGCACTGTAGGGGCAATTCTATTATATCTGGGGACACTATGCAGGGATTATTGCCTGGAGCACAATATAGGGTGTTATTATTACTGGGGCACTCTAGGGGACATTATAGCTGCTGTGGACACTATAGGGACATTTGGGGTAATTTATCAAACTGGTGTAAAGTAGAACTGGCATAGTTGCCCATAGCAGCCAATCAGATTTCACCTTTCATATTTGACAGCTCTTTTGGAAATCCAGTTCTACTTTACACCAGTTTGATAAATGACTCCAATTATGTCTACCGGGGTCACTATTTTTTCAGCAGTATAGTACCTGGGGCATTGGGGAGCACAACAGGCAAAGTATTAGGGGTGGCAGCAGGATGACACTGTGGGGACACCAGGATGGGAAGGTTGATGGAAAAATTGAGAAATTTTACGTGTCTGTGTTACAAACTCTGTAGAGACGAGATGCAGCTGAAAGAATTTGTCATGGCGGTCCAACGGAAAAGAAGAGAAAAGAGAAGGTCTACATGACAGGAGATGTCCTTGGATGTAAGACGTATGTGGTCAAGTATTGGGGGGGGGGGGGGGGGGGAAGGAGTGCCAGATAAAGGACCCGCCCTGGGTGCCAAACACCCTAGGCACGCCACTGGTCCTGAATAGATCTAGCTTTAGCTAGCATAAATTTTTTAGATATGATTAAAAAGATGACCTATGAAGCCCACGGGATTTCTGATCATACACCAGTATTGCTCTCAATTGAAACGCCTGGTCCTAGGAATTTTCCAAGAGTATTTAGACTTAATCCTCATTGCATTCAAGTAATAGGTGATCAGGAGAGTATAGGGAGAGAAATCTGACTTTTGGGAGCGGAATATTGTCTCTGCCCATATTCACTTTGTCTGGGACGCTTTTAAGGCATTTTTGCAAGAACTATACTGGGCAAAAATTAAGGAAAAGAAAGAGTCCTTTTGTAAAACTGAGAAATCTCTGGAGCGAAATGTAAAGAGACTAGAGGTAGAAATTTATAAAAATAATAGCGTGGATAGGCAACAAGGCCTAACTGAAGCCCGGGAAAAATTACAACACTATCTATTTCAGAAAGCCCAACATAAAATATTCTTTTCTGGGCAAAAAGTATTTTGTGAAACAGGGAAGCCTGGTAGATTACTATCATCTATGATATCAAATCAACGGGGGCACAATAAAATCAGATGCCTTAAATTAAGAAATGGGAATATAACCTATAATCAAGATATCATTAATCGTGAATTCTCCAAACATTTCTCAGCTTTGTACCAGTCTGAACTGGATGAGAAGGAGGATAGAATAGAACCCTATTTGGACGGTATTGTGAGCCCCGGGTTTTCCGAATGGGATAGGACTGTATTAAATAACCCTATTTCTCTTACTGAACTACAGAAGGCATTAAAGAGTATTAAGGGGAATTTTGCCTCCGGCAGAGATGGACTGCCATTTGAGATTTACAGATGTTTCGGGGATAAGATTCTACCAGTCTTGCTACAGGTACTAAATGCCTCTTGGAATTCAGGCAGCCTTCTCTTGTCGTTTATGGATGATTACTTGCAGAGATAAGCTGGAAATTTTGTATGCATATCAAGTGTTATTCAAGATTATTCAAAAGTCAAAACGTTGATTTATCCTCTATGGAGAGGTGCACATGTGCATTTTACATAGATCTGTCCATGGAGGTAAATAAGTGCACAGTCTTAATGTGCTATATAGCCTTTTAACTGTCGTGGCGTCCTACGTGTTAGTATATTAAATACCTCTTGTTGCCCTTGATGGCTTTGTCTTGATACCAGATTTATTACTTCTCATTCCCAATAGGTCGGCCTGGCTTCAGGTCTCTATTGTTCAAGGCCTTCCTGTATGTAGGATTTCATCATGCCTCCATGTGGGTTTAATATGAAGTAAATCCGAGGGATTCCTGGATGTCCTGACTTCACGCCAATGTTTGATATGGGCCAATGTAGAGGTAAGTGAGCAGATCGTCTCCCCAAACGTGTTTCGAAGTAACTTACTTCTTCCTCAGTGGTTGCCTGCTCACTGTGGCTTTCGTATTTTTATACCTGGCTAATGGGTCTATTGTTCACCCCAAAAAGCCGTACTGGATTGTCATTTTACTCCATATTTTCTTGACAAGTAATCAATTTAAATTGCAGTATAGCTTGTGTATCTTTCTTTCAAGAACAGTGCAGCTTGTACTGTCTACCGTATATTGAGGAACTATATCTTACTATTATATTGTATTTTTATCAATATGAAGAAAACATCATTATTACATCGTTAAAAATAAAATTGTGACCCATGTACATTGTTTTTGCACATCATAACGTTTTTATACACAAAAAACGCATATGCGGTTTTTCTGTTCACCATGTGTTTTTGGTGCGTTTTTTGTGATAAATCACTTTGTGCTTCAATATACCTTTCCCAATACATTTGTGGTTGTTGCAGTTCACTTTTGTAACATCCAAATGCCCTCAATAAAAAAAGATTGTTGTACATCTTCTACATCTCATTGTACAGAGATTTTCTCAATGTCTGTCTTTATTTCTCATTAACCTTCCATTATTTGTTCTCCCCTGTTCATATATTCAGGATATATACGTTCTCAATTTCTCCTTCTATCAGGCTTTTATGGGTGTGTCATCTCTGTGTTAATTGTTGTGCCATTTGATGTCTCCATGATAAAAACGCATATGTGTTTTTCTTTGTTCCCAATGTGTTTTCAATGCATTTTTATATGTCTACATAACTTTAATGTTTGATTTTTAACTGGGGGAGCCAAAAATTTTGTAGGGATATTGTTCACCGAGGATGTATAGGGGTGGGGGCCTTGATCTCTCCTTGGCAGAGGGCCCCCACCCCTATACATCCTCGGTGAACAATATCCCTACAAAATTTTTGGCTCCCCCAGTTAAAAATCAAACATTCAAGTTACCGTATTTTTCGCCCCATAAGACGCACTTTTTCCCACCCAAAAATGGGGGGGGAAATGCCCCTGCGTCTTATGGGGCGAATGCTGACATTTATACATCGCAGGCTGCGATTTATGAGCGAGCGGGGAGGGTCTGGGAGGAGGAGCTAGGGGCCGGCAATTGCGGCGGGGCAGTCAGTGTACTCCGGCCCTGCAGCTACAGTGCTGCACTATTCAAATATAAAATGTCTCATTCAAAGTGATTAAACATGCCCCCCCCACTTTTAATATTACCGTACACCCTAACAGCGTCTGTAGAATGCAGGCCGGGCGGCAGCGTAACTCCCTGATGTCACTTCCCTGCTCTGCCTACTTTATGAATGAAGCAGGCGGCGCAGGCATGTGACGTCAGGGAGTTATGCTGCCGCCTGACCTGGCTGCCTGCATTGTACAGAAGCTGTTAGGGTGTACGGTAATATTAGGAGTGAGGGGGCATGTTTAATCACTTTTAATTGAATGAGACATTTTATATTTGTATACTGCAGCACTGGAGCGGGGGGGGGGGGACACTGTGGATGACAGTTTTATGGGGGACATCTGTGGATGGCACTGTTAAGGGGTGGGGGGTCTGTGGAGGGCACATATAACACATATGCGTTTTTATCATGGAGACAGCAAATGGCACAACAATTAACACAGAGAAGACACACCCATAAAAGCCTGATAGAAGGAGAAATTGAGAACGTACAGTACAGACCAAAAGTTTGGACACACCTTCTCATTCAAAGAGTTTTCTTTATTTTCATGACTATGAAAATTGTAGATTCACACTGAAGACATCAAAACTATGAATTAACACATGTGGAATTATATACATAACAAACAAGTGTGAAACAACTGAAAATATGTCATATTCTAGGTTCTTCAAAGTAGCCACCTTTTGCTTTGATTACTGCTTTGCACACTCTTGGCATTCTCTTGATGAGCTTCAAGAGGTAGTCCCCTGAAATGGTTTTCACTTCACAGGTGTGCCCTGTCAGGTTTAATAAGTGGAATTTCTTGCCTTATAAATGGGGTTGGGACCATCAGTTGCGTTGAGGAGAAGTCAGGTGGATACACAGAGGATAGTCCTACTGAATAGACTGTTAGAATTTGTATTATGGCAAGAAAAAAGCAGCTAAGTAAAGAAAAACGAGTGGCCATCATTACTTTAAGAAATGAAGGTCAGTCAGTCAGCCGAAAAATTGGGAAAACTTTGAAAGTAAGGGCTATTTGACCATGAAGGAGAGTGATGGGGTGCTGCGCCAGATGACCTGGCCTCCACAGTCACCGGACCTGAACCCAATCGAGATGGTTTGGGGTGAGCTGGACCGCAGAGTGAAGGCAAAAGGGCCAACAAGTGCTAAGCATCTCTGGGAACTCCTTCAAGACTGTTGGAAGACCATTTCAGGGGACTACCTCTTGAAGCTCATCAAGAGAATGCCAAGAGTGTGCAAAGCAGTAATCAAAGCAAAAGGTGGCTACTTTGAAGAACCTAGAATATGACATATTTTCAGTTGTTTCACACTTGTTTGTTATGTATATAATTCCACATGTGTTCATTTCATGATTTTCCTATTCCATGACGTAAAGTCATGATTTTATTAAAGACACGGAGGCGAGTATTGCATTAACTCCTCTTTACTGAAACCATAGCAGCAAAGAATGAACCATCAATCATAAAAGAAAACCATAGCAACCAACTCCTCCCCTCCATCCCAGTATATTATGGCTCAACCCCTGGGATCTTCCTCTTTCTTTGTATGGCCACTCCAAACTGCAGAACATTCCGAAACTGGTCACTCTGGCTTGACCCAACAACGCTCGAAAACTCAGATAACCGAAACCTCAACGGAAGGAGAACACCAACAGGTGTAGTAACCGAACTTGGTAGTGTGTCTGGATGTGAATCTTCGCTCGAACCGATAGCTCAACCTGTGGAGTAGAAAAAGGAATCCAGAAGTAGAGACCAATAGGTAGTGTAAGATGTACATGAGCGTTAGAGAGACATAGGGACTCTAGACAATACATATGATAAGACAACAAATAAAAAGATAAAATCTACAATACTTCAAAGATATCGACATAAAAAGTATAAGGGCGGGAAGGGAGGGCAATACTCGCCTCCGTGTCTTTAATAAAATCATGACTTTACGTCATGGAATAGGAAAATCATGAAATTTTATAAGAAGACACGGCGGCTCCTATTGCATGTTTAAAGCTGAAAAACCACAGAGGTAAACGCATGAGGCAAGGGACGAAAATAGAATTCCCGAAAGGTGGACACTCTGGACCAATCCGCTAAGCGCATGACATCCTTCAGGCGAGCCCCGGAGACAGTCATGGAAGTAGCTGAAGCACTGCGGACCGAGTGAGCAGTGAAGATACCCGTGTCAATGCCCGCCTGGTCAAGAATCCAGTTAACCCAGCGCGACAGAGTTACACTGGAGACGGGGCTGTAAGGTCTACGAAAAGAGATAAATAAATGAGGAAATTCAGGGGGAACGCAAAGCAGCCGTACGGGACTCATATTCCCGCAAACAAGCCACAGGACAAAGTTGAGGTGAGTGCTGGAAATAAGGATGAGCCACTGAGCGGATATTTGTTTTTGTTCATCTAGAGATATTGAATTGGACTCCCTCCGGGGTGAACGAGCGTGCATCGTAATCTAGGGCCCGAACGTCCGAGATCCTCTTGCAAGAAATTAGACACAACAAGGTCACCAGCTTCGCTGATAACTGGCGAAGGGAGAGTTGTGAGTTAGGGGACCAAGAAGATAAAAAATTTAACACTAACCCGACATCCCAGGTAGTCGAGAAACGCGGCCTGGGAGGTCGAGAGAGACGAGATCCTTTAAGTAAGTGACACACAAGGGAATGTTGGCCCGCCGGGCATCCCTCAAAGCCCTCGTGTCTAGATGAGATAGCCGACCTGTAAAGATTGATCGTACGATAGGCTTTCCCGGCGTCGTAGAGGGAAGACAAAAAAGACAAAACCACGTTTACAGGGGCACGAAAGGGATCCAGAGAGCGCTCTCCACACCAACGAGCCCAAGCGTCCCAGGCGGCTCTATAAGCACGTCTGGTTCCCGGGGCTCATGCGCTTTCCAATAAGAAAGCAGTTGTCTCCAAAACTTCTGGCATCGTGCCGGAACTCCCAAGATCCTGTAGGCGAGAAGGCGTAGCAATCCCACCAGAAGCAGAGGATGAGATTCCCCTGTCGGGCCCTGGAGTAGAGAGAGATGGTCTGGAAGGAGAAGTGGAAAATCTACTAACAGTTCCAGCACCTGCGGGAACCAAGGTTGCGACCTCCAAAGTGGTAGGATCAAAAGAAGTTCCGCTGATTGACGCTGAACTTGGAGTAGAACCCGCGGGATAAGTGCAAATGGGGAAAATGCGTACATCAACGCTCCTCCCCACTGCTGTAGGAATGCGTCCACCGCCTCCACTAGAGGGTCCGGGCGCCAGCTGAAGAATCTGGGGAGCTGGGAGTTCAACCGGGACGCGAACAAATCTATAGAGAGTGGACCCCAGCGAGATGACAAAGCTAAGAACACCCTCACGTCTAGCTTCCAGTCGCTGGAATCCGAGATGTAACGCGAATTCCAGTCCGCCAACGCATTGTGGAGGCCATGGAGATGTTCCGCTATTACCACAATACCCCTGGAGAGGCAGAACTCCCAAAAATCCTTCGCCAGATAGGTCAGAACTGAAGAGCATGTTCCGCCCATACCGTTGACGTATCGGACCGCAGAGAATTTGTCCATCCGCAGTCTGATACAAGTTGTGACTGTGCCATTGGCGAAGCTGCGTATCGCCAATGATCCTGCCAACAACTCCAGGCCGTTGATATGGAGGTGAGCCTCCTCTGGAGACCACGGGCCTCCTGTGGACACCCCATTGCAGTGTGCACCCCAGCTGTGTAAACTGGCATCTGACTCTATGACAAGGTCCGGTTGCGGACCAAAAATGGCCTTGCCGTTCCAAACAGAGAGATTCTGGATCCACCACCGCAACTCATCTTTCGTCTCTGTCCAAAATGACAACATCTGAATACGTGGCTCCGGCCCGCAGATGCGCAATCTTGAGCTGTTGAAGGGCCTGGTAGTGTAAAGGAGCCGGAAATATTGCCTGGATGGAAGAAGCCAGGAGCCCTATTAATCGCGCCAAGTGACGAAGAGTTAACTGAGGTCGTTGCAAGGCATGGCGTAATTCATTGCGGATCGCCCGGATTTTGGACAGGGTAAGAGAATTGTAATCTATTGTGAAAGCAAGGAATTCTATTGAAGTTGACGGTGTGAGACAGGATTTTTCTCGGTTTATGATAAACCCTAGGCCTGAAAGGAGATTGACGGACATAGAGAGATGTTTGTGAATGAGGGACGGATTTTGCGCCATGATAAGGATGTCGTCTAGATAAATTATCATGCACACTCCCCTGCTGCGTAGCCAGGCCACCACTGGTTTCATCACCTTGGTGAAACACCAAGGGGCGGAAGACAGGCCGAATGGTAGGCAAGTGAAGCGCCAAACTTGTTCCCCCCAACGAAAACGGAGTAGGTCCCTGGAGGTCGGAGCCACCGGAACAGTGAGGTACGCATCTTTGAGGTCTAATTTGACCATCCAGTCGCCTGGGAGGAGCATGTCCCTTAACCACCTCCCGTCCGCCCATAGGATATAAACGTCCGGGAGGTGGATCTCTATTTCTGAATGGACGTTCCAGAACGTCCGTTCAGAAACTGCAGCTGCACGCTAATCGTGCAGCTGATGATCGGGTTGCCCGCTGTCAGTGACAGCAGGGCAACCCAGAGAGAAGGCAGGGACAGTGCCCAGGTGTCCCTGCCTTCTGGATCGCTGCATACACAGCGCTCACCGAGTGCTGTGTATGCAGAGCAGGAAGCGCTATGCGCTTCCTGTTCCGGCCCGGCGGTCATGTGACCGCCGGGACCGGAGAGTGCAGGAGCTGTGTGAGGTCTTTCACAGACCTCGATCAGCCCTGCACTGAGGCTGTACAGCATTGTATTCTGCTGTACAGCCTCTCTGGGGGGTGTATTTCTCCTGTAACTGGGGCTACTATGTCAGCCTCAGTTACAGGAGAAATCAACAGTGGAAAAAAAGAAAAAGAAAAAGTGAAGTAAATGTCCCCCAGAGGTCTTGTATGACCTTATGGGGGACGAAAAGTGTAAAATAAAAAATAAAAAAATAAAAGGGTTGAAAAAATAAAATAGAAAAAAGGTTTCACATGTAAAAAAAAAAAATTCCCTAAGTAAGGAATAATAAAAAAAAAAGTTAAAAATAGAAAAAATAAAATAAAATAGACATATTTGATATTGCCACGTCCGTAAAAACCAGCTCTATAAAAATATCACATGACCTAACCCCTCGGGTGAACACCGTAAAAAAAAAAAAAAAAGTCAAAACAAGCAATTTTTGTCACCTTACATCACAAAAAGTGCAACACCAAGTGATCAAAAATGCGTATGTCCCACAAAATGGTACCAATAAAACCGTCACCTCATCCCGCAAAAAATGAGCCCCTATATAAGAAAATCTCTAAAAAAATAAAATAACTATAGCTCTTAGAACATGGAGACACTAAAACATCATTTTTTTGGTTTCAAAAATGCTATTATTGTGTTAAAGTGAAACAAATAAAAAAAAGTATACATATTAGGTATTGTCACGTCCGTAAAAACCAGCTCTATAAAAATATCACATGACCTAACCCCTCAGATGAACACCGTAAAAAAAAAAAAAAAAAAAACTGTGTCAAAACAAGCAATTTTTGTCACCTTACATCACAAAAAGTGCAACACCAAGTGATCAAAAACGCGTATGTCCCACAAAATGGTACCAATAAAACAGTCACCTCATCCCGCAAAAAATGAGCCCCTACATAAGAAAATCTCTCAAAAAATAAAAAAAACTATAGCTCTCAGAACATGAACACATTAAAACATAATTTTTTTGTTTCAAAAATGCTATTATTGTGTAAAACTTTAATAAAAAGTATACATATTAGGTATCGCCACGTCCGTAACAATCTGCTCTATAAAAATGTCACTTGACTGAACCCCTCAGGTGAACGCTGTAAAAATAAATAAATAGAAACTGTGCTAAAACAACCAATTTTTTGGTCACCTTGCCCCTTAAAGTGTTATAATGAATGATCAAAAAATCATATGTACCCAAAAATAGTAGCAATTAAATTGGCACCTTATCCCCTAGTTTCCAAAATGGGATCACTTCTTGGGAGTTTCTACTGTAAGGGTGCTTCAAATGGGACATGGCATCTAAAAACCGTATGGCATTCCTTTCCTTCTGCGCCCTGCCGTGTGCCCGTACAGCAGTTTACGACCACATGTGGGGTGTTTCTGTAAACTACAGAATCAGGGCCATAAATATTGAGTTTGGTTTGGCTGTTAACCCTTGCTTTGGAACTGGAAACAAAATTATTAAAATGGAAAATCTGCCAAAAAAGTGAAATTTTGAAATTGTATGTCTATTTTCCATTAATTCTTGTGGAACGCCTAAAGGGTTAACAAAGTTAGTAAAATCGGTTTTAAGTAACTTGAAGGGTGTAGTTTCTACAATGGGGTCATTTATGGGGGTATCCACTATGTAGGCCCCACAAAGTGACTTCAGACCTGAACTGGTCCTTAAAAAGTGGGTTTTGGCAGTTTTCTTAAAAATTTCGAAGAATTGCTTCTAAACTTCTAAGCCTTCTAACGTCCTAAAAAAATAAAATGACATTTCCAAAATGATGCCAACATAAAGTAGACATATGGGGAATGTTAAGTGATAAATATTTTATGAGGTATCACTTTCTGTTTTAAAAGCAGAGAAATTGAAATTTAGAAAATTGCAAATTTTTCAAAAATTTTGGTAAATTTGGGATTTTTTCATAAATAAAGGTGAAATATTTTGACTCAAATTTATGACTATCATGAAGTACAATGTGTCACGAGAAAACAATCTCTGAATGACTTGGATAAGTAAAGGCGTTCCAAAGTTATTACCACATAAAATGAGATATGTCAGTTTTGCAAAATTAGGCCTGGTCAGGAAGGGGGCAAATGGCCCAGATGGCAAGTGGTTAATAAATGGATGCCCTCCATTTTGAAATGTCGATACTGGACTAACGTATTGAGGGGTTTCAAGTTGATGACTGGGCGCATCTGGCCTCCCTTTTTCTGCACCAGGAACATATTGCTGATGACACCTGAGGTGTGGGTTGTGGTGCGCTCTATTGCTTTCTTGTGGAACAGTTCCATGAGCTCCAGATGAAGGTGCTGTTGGACTGAACCGGAACAACGCATTGGTGGGGGGGGGGGGGGGGTAAAAGGCTCGGGGAGGCTACCAAGTCTATTGTGAAGCCCTTGATCGTGTTCAACACCCACAGGTCTGAGGTGATTTCGGACCAGGCATGAAAAAAGAAACGGAGTCTGCCCCCCGACACAACTTGTTGAAAAAGGTAAATTAGGAACAGGGTAGGGACTTACCGACTGGTCGTCTAAAGTTGGAAGCTCCACGAAAACCTCTGGAACGTCCTGGGATGCCTCTTGAGGGAAAGAAGGAAGGCTGGTGTCTAGGATACTGAAGTGAGGATCTGTAGTTGTAGGAGCCTCTCCCCGTACCGCGGGGTGGAAGTTAGAACGGCCGGACAGGTGGCCCCTTGAGCTGCCGGCCCTATTGGAGAAACGGTTCTGAAAGACCTTTCTCATGGATGTCTGGGCTTTGTCCAGGGCTGTAAAAGCCCCGACGTATTTGCCCAATTCTTTAATAAATAAAAGACCTTGGGCCGCTTCAGATAAGGCCAGGTTGGACAATTTAGGATCCACTTTCATTAAAATGGCCTTGCGCCTTTCTATGGCCAGGGAGGTGTTCACATTCTCCGTGATGCAAATGGCCCTCTGGATCCACCCACCTAATTCTATGGGATCCACATATTTGCCTTCTGCTTTGGCGGACTCCGCCATATCAAAAATTCTGGCCAAGGGCCCCGTAATGTCTAGGAGCTTGTCCTGTACAGCTCTAAGAGCCGAATCTAACCCTTTCTTGGGGTTGAAACCCGTTTTGGACAGAAACTGTACCATTTTCGGGTCGACCGTGGGTATTTCACACACCTTGTGAGGGATAAGTGGGCGTGGGCACTCTGCACGTAGTTTGTTCCGCGACTCCTTGCTTAAAGGGGTGTCGATTTTTGATTCTAAATACCGAGCCACATGAGTGGCCGGGAGCCATTCCGCAGAGCGGGGGTGGTGAAGTTCGTCGGGGTTGAACAACGGTTCCCCCAGTGGGTCGACCAAAAGGCCTTTTTGCAATGTTTGTCCCTACAGAGGAGGGGCGACCGTCCCAGAGAATATGGGGTTAGCTACTAAGCCTGGGGGGTCAACTGTAACATCAGCCAGCTCCTCATCTGAGTCATAGTTAGACTCGATCTGTGCCTCCTCTAAAGATTCCCTTTCTGAATCTGACAGTGGCTCAGGCTGGGTCCTGGCCGTCTTCCAAGCGCGAGATTTTTCTGCCTGTCGCGGGCAGGCTCTTTTACGCGGAACAACCGCGTGATCATGCGATGGAATTTGACCTTCAGTAATAGATGTTCTGGAGGCTGAGGGCACATTGAAATCAATAGCTAAACCCTGGGCAGACATGCATGACTGGGAACACAAAACCTGGGAGATGGAATGTGTCAGGGCTGAGGACATAGAGCCCAAAGCAGAGATGATAGCATTAGAAATGGATTGGTGCAGTAAGGCATTATGCACGTCAGATGGGGGGACATCTGTCCTATTATCTAAAGTAGGGGAGACCTGAACGGCAGGGGGGTTGTTCCTTCTAGGTGTAGAGTTAGTGTCACGGGCAGACATGATGAAAAGTGGCAGGAGTAATTCACCCCAGACCACAGAACAGTGTATGGAGAACACAAGAAAACCTGTAAAAGAAAAACGACTAATGAGGGGATATGCCGATATACATAGGAGAGCAAAGGGAAAGAAGAAAGGTGGAAGGACTCACCAAGTATCAGAACGGAGAACAGACCGATCGGTACCCCTGAGGTAACTGCGGCCGGAGCACGATCATAAAGTAAAATGGCGACGAGATCTCGGCAAACGATGGCCGCCGCCAGACCGCGAATCTCGCGATATCACGGACGGAAGATAGGGAGGCCCAAGATGGCCCCCGAAGTCTCGCGCTCGCGAGAGTTCGGATGGGGAAGAAGCTGAAGTGCGGGACAGGCAAGCAGGGGAAAAAAGGCAGGACACAACAGGCCGGTAAGATAAAACGGACAGTGCGACAGGGGATAAGAAAATAAGGTGAAGGCGCAAGCGCCGCACTAAAACGGAAAAGAGTAGAAATACTCTGAAAAATGCCAGTAAAATATGTAATATAGCCCGATCAAAGGGGGCAAGTAATAGATTAATAAAAGAAACACCAGGGCTAATTAATCTATAGTTATGAGAAAAAAGGGGGGGAAATACATCCGTCATACAATAAAATATGAGAACAATGGTACTTATCTGCCATGGTAGCAGCAAAGAAAAGAGGAAGATCCCAGGGGTTGAGCCATAATATACTGGGATGGAGGGGAGGAGTTGGTTGCTATGGTTTTCTTTTATGATTGATGGTTCATTCTTTGCTGCTATGGTTTCAGTAAAGAGGAGTTAATGCAATAGGAGCCTCCATGTCTTGTTATAAAATTCATAGTTTTGATGCCTTCATAGTCATGAAAATAAAGAAAACTCTTTGACTGAGAAGGTGTGTCCAAACTTTTGGTCTGTACTGTATATATCCTGAATATATGAACAGGGGAGAACAAATAATGGAAGGTTAATGAGAAATAAAGACTGAGACATTGAGGAAATCTCTGTACAATGAGATGTAGAAGATGTACAACAATCTTATTGTTGAGGGCATTTGGATGTTACAAAAGTGAACTGCAACAACCACAAATGTATTGGGAAAGGTATATTGAAGCACAAAGTGATTTATCACAAAAAACGCACCAAAAACACATGGTGAACAGAAAAACCGCATATGCGTTTTTTGTGTATAAAAACGTTATGATGTGCAAAAACAATGTACATGGGTCACAATTTTATTTTTAACGATGTAATAATGATGTTTTCTTCATATTGATAAAAATACAATATAATAGTAAGATATAGTTCCTCAATATACGGTAGACAGTACAAGCTGCACTGTTCTTTGAAAGAAAGATACACAAGCTATACTGCAATTTAAATTGATTACTTGTCAAGAAAATATGGAGTAAAATGACAATCCAGTACGGCTTTTTGGGGTGAACAATAGACCCATTAGCCAGGTATAAAAATACGAAAGCCACAGTGAGCAGGCAACCACTGAGGAAGAAGTAAGTTACTTCGAAACACGTTTAGGGAGACGATCTGCTCACTTACCTCTACATTGGCCCATATCAAACATTGGCGTGAAGTCAGGACATCCAGGAATCCCTTGGATTTACTTCATATTAAACCCACATGGAGGCATGATGAAATCCTACATACAGGAAGGCTTTGAACAATAGAGACCTGAAGCCAAGCCGACCTATTGGGAATGAGAATTAATAAATCTGGTATCAAGACAAAGCCATCAAGGGCAACAAGAGGTATTTAATATTATACTAACACTTAGGACGCCACGACAGTTAAAAGGCTATATAGCACATTAAGACTGTGCAATTATTTACCTCCATGGACAGATCTATGTAAAATGCACATGTGCACCTCTCCATAGAGGATAAATCAACGTTTTGACTTTTGAATAATCTTGAGTAACACTTGATATGCATACAAAATTTCCAGCTAAACTCTGCAAGTAATCATCTACGAGTAGGATCTGTACACAGCTGAACTTTGCAAGCAATTACCGTATGTTTCGCTTTATAAGACGCACCCCAGATTTTAGAGTAGAAAAATAAGAAAAAATATTTTTCATCAGACCTCATATCAGCCTACTCAGAACCTTATAATCAGGGCTGTGGAGTCGGTAGATAAATGGTCCGACTCCAACTCCGACTCCTCAGTTTTTGGTACTTCCGACTCCTCTGTATTTTATACATTCCTTGAAGGAAAGAAAGGCAACATACATGTCATTACCAAAGAACTACTGGCTAGGAAGCTGCTGCCTTCTCCTTTGTGTGCTGATCTTCTGCTGAAGATAGGGCAGTGGGAGGATCCAGGAAGGGGCAGGGGAAGGGGCATTTATTTTAAAACATGATTTCCCTAGTAGAATCCCATAGTCATGTTTAACTGCCTCAAGATCGCCTAAAGCACGGATGCGTCCTGGAGGTGGTCGATTCATTCCTCCTGGACGCATCCGTGCGTCATCTCGCAAGACGCAAGATTTCTTGTGAACGCGCGCACACAGGCGCGCGTTCACAGGATCGGAAGGTAAGCGAGTGGAACTCCAGCCTGCCAGCGGCGATCGTTCGCTGGCAGGCTGGAGATGCGATTTTTTTAACCCCTAACAGGTATATTAGACGCTGTTTTGATAACAGCGTCTAATATACCTGCTACCTGGTCCTCTGGTGGTCCCTTTTGCTTGGATCGACCACCAGAGGACACAGGCAGCTCAGTAATAAGTAGCACCAAACACCACTACAACTACACCCCCCCCTGTCACTTATTAACCCCTTATGAACCCCTGATCACCCCATATAGACTCCCTGATCACCCCCTGTCATTGATCACCCCCCTGTAAGGCTCTATTCAGACGTCCGTATGTTTTTTACGGATCCACGGATCGGATCCGCAAAACACATACGGACGTCTGAATGGAGCCTTACAGGGGGGTGATCACCCCATATAGACTCCCTGATCACCCCCCTGTAAAACTCCATTCAGACGTCCGTATGTTTTTTACGGATCCACGGATACATGGATCGGATCCGCAAAACACATACGGACGTCTGAATGGAGCCTTACAGGGGGGTGATCACCTCATATAGACTCCCTGATAAACCCCCTGTCATTGATAACCCCCCTGTCATTGACCACCCCCCTGTAAGGCTCCATTCAGACGTCCATATGTTTTTTACGGATCCACGGATACATGGATCGGATCCGCAAAACACATAAAGACGTCTGAATGGAGCCTTACAGGGGGGTGATCACCTCATATAGACTCCCTGATAACCCCCCTGTCATTGACCACCCCCCTGTAAGGCTCCATTCAGACGTCCGTATGTTTTTTACGGATCCACGGATACATGGATCGGATCCGCAAAACACATACAGACGTCTGAATGGAGCCTTACAGGGGGGTGATCACCCCCCTGTAAGGCTCCATTCAGACATTTTTGCGGCACAAGTTAGCGGAAATTGTTTTTTTTTTTCTTACAAAGTCTCATATTCCACTAACTTGTGTCAAAAAATAAAATCTCACATGAACTCACCATACCCCTCACGGAATCCAAATGCGTAAATTTTTTTAGACATTTATATTCCAGACTTCTTCTCACGCTTTAGGGCCCCTAAAATGCCAGGGCAGTATAAATACCCCACATGTGACCCCATTTCGGAAAGAAGACACCCCAAGGTATTCCGTGAGGGGCATATTGAGTCCATGAAAGATTGAAATTTTTGTCCCAAGTTAGCGGAAAGGGAGACTTTGTGAGAAAAAACAAAAAAATATAAATTTCCGCTAACTTGTGCCAAAAAAAAAAAATTTCTATGAACTCGCCATGCCCCTCATTGAATACCTTGGGGTGTCTTCTTTCCAAAATGGGGTCACATGTGGGGTATTTATACTGCCCTGGCATTTTAGGGGCCCTAAAGCGTGAGAAGAAGTCTGGGATCCAAATGTCTAAAAATGCCCTCATAAAAGGAATTTGGGCCCCTTTGCGCATCTAGGCTGCAAAAAAGTGTCACACATGTGGTATCTCCGTACTCAGGAGAAGTTGGGCAATGTGTTTTGGGGTGTCATTTTACATATACCCATGCTGGGTGAGATAAATATCTCGGCAAAAGACAACTTTTCCCATTTTTTTATACAAAGTTGGCATTTGACCGAGATATTTCTCTCACCTAGCATGGGTATATGTAAAATGACACCCCAAAACACATTGCCCAACTTCTCCTGAGTACGGCGATACCAGATGTGTGACACTTTTTTGCAGCCTAGGTGGGCAAAGGGGCCCACATTCCAAAGAGCACCATTAGGATTTCACAGGTCATTTTTTTACACATTTTGATTTCAAACTACTTACCACACATTAGGGCCCCTAAATTGCCAGGGCAGTATAACGACCCCACAAGTGACCCCAGGGGTGTGGAAATAAAAAAAAAAAATACTTGTCGATGGACTAAAGTGGGGGCTCAATCTACTTGTCCCTCATGACCATTTACTTGTCCTGAACTTATACTAACGTTATACTGTATGGGGGCGGGGGCCACAAGGCGACGTTATACTGTATGGGGCGGGGGCCAAAAGGAGATGTTATGCTGTATGGGGCGGGGCCAAAGAATGTGTAGAATAAGCCACGGCACTCCAAAGGGATCCAATCAATTTCTTTATTACACCTAGTGCAGCAACGTTTCAACCTAATGGTCTTTATCAAGCCCATTAGGGCTTGATAAAGACCATTAGGTTGAAACGTTGCTGCACTAGGTGTAATAAAGAAATTGATTGGATCCCTTTGGAGTGCCGTGGCTTATTCTACACATTCTTTGGTTACTACGGGAATCCTAGGACCAGGATTCAACGCTACAGGCACCACCACGTATCAGAGTTATTGTAACAATAGTGAGTAGTGCTGGCCTGTTTTTCTATTTATGCGTATGGGGCGGGGGCCACAAGGAGACATTATGCTGTATGGGGGCGGGGGCCACAAGGAGACGTTATGCTGTATGGGGGCAGGGCCACAAGGAGACGTTATGCTGTATGGGGGCGGGGGCCACAAGGAGACGTTATGCTGTATGGGGGCAGGGCCACAAGGAGATGTCATGCTGTATGGGGCGGGGGCCACAAGGAGACGTTATGCTGTATGGGGGCGGGGGCCACAGGGAGACGTTATATTGTATGGGGGCGGGGGCCACAGGGTGACGTTATACTGTATGGGGGCAGGGGCCACAGGGTGACGTTATACTGTGCGGGGGCAGCCGCTTGGTGACGTTATACTGTATGGGGCACTAGGGCAGCCCCAAGGTGACGTTATACTGTATGGGGGCAACAGGGAGACGTTATACTGTATGGGGGCCACAAGGAGACGTTATACTGTATGGGGGCAACAGGGAGACATTATAGTTTATCAAGTGCCACGTGCAGTGCAGATTGCAGGCAGGGCCAGAGCCTCAGAAGACAGACAGCACAACCTTTATTTCTGACACCCCTGCAGATGAGCGTTCCTCCCAGAGCCTGTCCACATCCAGTATAATGCTATGTGACCCCAGTCAGCGCTTGCAGGTCAGGCCGGGAGCTGCGATGTGGACAGACTCCGGGAGGAACGCTCATCTGCAGGGGGCCGTGGGGTCTCTCACTCCTCTTCTCCCATCTTGGCCTGCAATTACTCAGTCTCTGGAGACAGTCAGTGTGCTGACTTACTGTGCGCTCCTGTGCTGGCAGGTGGGCGGAGACTTCGATACAGGAGTCGGGAGGAGCGGGGGCCGCCTGCAGGAAGTGATATGTACGGTACTCATATGCACGATGCAGGGGCAGGCTGACATAGATGCAGGAGCGGTCAGCTCGCGGCTAGCATATGACCGCTCCTATTACTGCCCAACCGACATGTCCCTGCTACTTGCTCGCACAGGGCTAAACAACTGTTTAAACTACTTGCCCGGCGCCCGGAACTGCATGTCCCGGGCGTCGGGCGATAGGAATTCCACACCCCTGGACCCCATTTTGGAAAGAAGACACCCCAAGGTATTCCGTGAGGGGCATGGCGAGTTCCTAGAATTTTTTGTTACAAGTTAGCGGAAAATTATGATTGTTTTCTTTTCTTTTTTTTTCTTACAAAGTCTCATATTCCACTAACTTGTGACAAAAAATAAAAAGTTCTATTAACTCACTATGCCCATCAGCGAATACCTTAGGGTGTCTACTTTCCGAAATGGGGTCATTTGTGGGGTTTTTCTACTGTCTGGGCATTGCAGAACCTCAGGAAACATGACAGGTGCTCAGAAAGTCAGAGCTGCTTCAAAAAGCGGAAATTCACATTTTTGTACCATAGTTTGTAAATGCTATAACTTTTACCCAAACCATTTTTTTTTTACCCAAACATTTTTTTTTTATCAAAGACATGTAGAACAATAAATTTAGAGAAAAATTATATGGATGTCGTTTTTTAAAAAAAAATTTACAACTGAAAGTGAAATGTCATTTTTTTGCAAATAAAACGGTAAATTTCGATTAATAACAAAAAAAGTTAAAATGTCAGCAGCAATGAAATACCACCAAATGAAAGCTCTATTAGTGAGAAGAAAAGGAGGTAAAATTCATTTGGGTGGTAAGTTGCATGACCGAGCAATAAACGGTGAAAGTAGTGTAGGTCAGAATTGTAAAAAGTGGCCTGGTTTATTAACCACCTCAGCTCCCCTACCTTAAACACCCTTAATGACCAGGCCACTTTTTACACTTCTGACCTACACTACTTTTACCGTTTATTGCTCGGTCATGCAACTTACCACCCAAATGAATTTTACCTCCTTTTCTTCTCACTAATAGAGCTTTCATTTGGTGGTATTTTATTGCTGCTGACATTAACTTTTTTTTGTTATTAATCAAAATTTAAAGATTTTTTTGCAAAAAAATGACATTTTTCACTTTCAGTTGTAAAATTTTGGAAAAAAAACGACATCCATATATAAATTTTTCTCTAAATTTATTGTTCTACATGTCTTTGATTAAAAAAAAATGTTTGGGTAAAAAAAAAAGGTTTGGGTAAAAGTTATAGCGTTTACAAACTATGGAACAAAAATGTGAATTTCCGCTTTTTGAAGCAGCTCTGACTTTCTGATCACCTGTCATGTTTCCTGAGGTTCTACAATGGCCAGACAGTACAAACACCCCACAAATGACCCCATTTCGGAAAGTAGACACCCTAAGGTATTCGCTGATGGGCATAGTGAGTTCATAGAACTTTTTATTTTTTGTCACAAGTTAGCGGAAAATGATGATTTTTTATTTATTTTTTCTTACAAAGTCTCATATTCCACTAACTTGTGACAAAAAATAAAAACTTTCATGAACTCACTATGCCCATCACTAAATACCTTGGGGTGTCTTCTTTCCAAAATGGGGTCACTTGTGGGGTAGTTATACTGCCCTGGCATTTTAGGGGCCCGAATGCGTGAGAAGTAGTTTGAAATCAAAATCTGTAAAAAATGGCCGGTGAAATCCGAAAGGTGCTCTTTGGAATGTGGGCCCCTTTGCCCACCTAGGCTGCAAAAAAGTGTCACACATCTGGTATCGCCGTACTCAGGAGAAGTTGGGCAATGTGTTTTGGGGTGTCATTTTACATATACCTATGCTGGGTGAGATAAATATCTCGGTCAAATGCCAACTTTGTATAAAAAAATGGGAAAAGTTGTCTTTTGCCAAGATATTTCTCTCACCCAGCAGGGGTATATGTAAAATGACACCCCAAAACACATTGCCCAACTTCTCCTGAGTACGGCGATACCAGATGTGTGACACTTTTTTGCAGCCTAGATGCGCAAAGGGGCCCACATTCCTTTTATGAGGGCATTTTTTGACATTTGGATCCCAGACTTCTTCTCACGCTTTAGGGCCCCTAAAATGCCAGGGCAGTATAAATACCCCACATGTGACCACATTTTGGAAAGAAGACACCCCAAGGTATTCAATGAGGGGCATGGCGAGTTCATAGAATTTATTTTTTTTTGGCACAAGTTAGCGGAAATTGATTTTTATTTTTCTCACAAAGTCTCCCTTTCCGCTAACTTGGGACAAAAAATTTCAATCTTTCATGGACTCAATATGCCCCTCACGGAATACCTTGGGGTGTCTTCTTTCCGAAATGGGGTCACATGTGGGGTATTTATACTGCCCTGGCATTCTAGGGGCCCTAAAGCGTGAGAAGAAGTCTGGAATATAAATGTCTAAAAAATTTTACGCATTTGGATTCCGTGAGGGGTATGGTGAGTTCATGTGAGATTGTATTTTTTGACACAAGTTAGTGGAATATGAGACTTTGGAAGAAAAAAAATAATAATTTCCGCTAACTTGGGCCAAAAAAATGTCTGAATGGAGCCTTACAGGGGGGTGATCAATGACAGGGGGGTGATCAATGACAGGGGGGTGATCAGGGAGTCAATATGGGGTGATCACCCCCCTGTCATTGATCACCCCCCTATAAGGCTCCATTCAGATGTCCGTATGTGTTTTGCGGATCCGATCCATGTATCCGTGGATCCGTAAAAAACATACGGACGTTTGAATGGAGCCTTACAGGGGGGTGATCAATGACAGGGGGGTGATCAATGACAGGGGGGTGATCAGGGAGTCTATATGGGGTGATCAGGGGTTCATAAGGGGTTAATAAGTGACAGGGGGGGGTGTAGTGTAGTGGTGTTTGGTGCTACATATTACTGAGCTGCCTGTGTCCTCTGGTGGTCGATCCAAGCAAAAGGGACCACCAGAGGACCAGGTAGCAGGTATATTAGACACAGTTATCAAAACAGCGTCTAATATACCTATTAGGGGTTAAAAAAAATCGCATCTCCAGCCTGCCAGCGAACGATCGCCGCTGGCAGGCTGGAGCTCCACTCGCTTACCTTCCGATCCTGTGTGCGCGCGTTCACAGGAAATCTCGCATCTCGCGAGAGGACGCGTATATGCGTCCAGAAGGAATGAATCAACCACCTCCAGGACGCGTCGCTGCGTTCGGCGGTTTGGAGGTGGTTAAGGGTGTTTAAGCTAAGGGGGCTGAAGTGGTTAAAGTTTACGCTAACAATCTGAGTTTACAAGGTTTTATAGCCTTAGCTGAATGACATCAGTTTTTCAAATGGTTTACAGCTTCTGTCTTGAACTATTGACTATCCATTCCCTTCACTTATACAAGTGTCTCTAGTCCTGCAAAAAACATATTTACTTAATCAGTTATCAGTGAGAGGTTAGGTTAACCATGGGCGTTACAGCGGAACACAACACAACGGAAAGTATTGCCGCTCTTTAACTGTGCGTTGCGTGCCACATAATGAAGCACATGAAAAGCATGCTTCTTCATGGTCACTTAACGTGTTCGTTTTGCGGTAACGTGACGCACTGCATGCATTGGCCTTTATTCTTACAGTAGAGAAGTACCGTATTTTTCGCAAAAGTGGGGGGAAAATAGCAGTGCGTCTTATGGGACGAATGCTGCGACCGTCCGGTGAATAGGCTGAGAGGGAGGAGGGGCTGCGGGCCGGCATCTGTTTCTGTAATGGCAGCGGGGCCCGGTGCAGTCACTGTATTCTACTACACCGGGCCCCGCTCACTGTAGTATACGGTAATCATATCTAACTTGTGGGTATTGTTAAAGTATTCCAATCATCTTAAATCTAGTGCTGTACTACTTACTACTAACTTCTTGGCAGTCAGGAGGCCGGGTGGGCGCTCGTAGCGTAGCTCACTACGTCACGCGCCTGCTCCGCCCACTTTATGAATGAAGCAGGAATCGGGCCCCGCTGCCATTACAGAAACAGATTCCGGCCCCCATTCACTACACAGGGACACTGTTATGGGGGGGATCTGTGGATGACACATAAGATAAGATGCTATATATGTGTCATCCACAGATGCCCCCACAATTATCCCCCATAACAGTGCCATCCACAGATGCCCCCATAACAGTGCCATCCACAGATGCCCCCATAACAGTGCCATCCACAGATGCCCCCATAATAGTGTCATCCACAGACCACCATCAGTTCAAAACCCACCAAAAGCACACTTTTTGGTTAAAAAATTTTTTTTTCTTCTTATTTTCCTCCTCAAAAACCTAAGTGCGTCTTATGGGCAGGTGCGTCCTATAGGGCGAAAAATACGATAATTAATTATAACTTTTTGTGCATTGGGACATTTAAACGTGCTTTTTTTTAAATTTTATTCCAATTTAAATCTAGTAGGAGTCGGTTCATTTTTTGCCGACTCCAGGTACCCAAAATTGCCTCTGACTCCACAGCCCTGCTTATAATCCCCCAATCAGACCTCAGATTAGCCCATCAGTACCCCCAGACCTGAGATTAGCCCATCAGTACCCCCAGACCTGAGATTAGCCCATCAGTGCCCCCAGACCTGAGATTAGCCCATCAGTGCCCCCAGACCTCAGATTAGCCCATCAGTGCCCCCAGATCTCAGATTAGCCCATTAGTACCCCCAGACCTCCGATTAGCCCATCAGTACACCCAGACCTGAGATTAGCCCATCAGTACCCCCAGACCTCAGATTAGCCCATCAGTGCCCCCAGACCTCAGATTAGCCCATCAGTGCCCCCAGACCTCAGATTAGCCCATCAGTGCCCCCAGATCTCAGATTAGCCCATTAGTACCCCCAGACCTCAGAATAGCCCATCAGACTTCAGGTCAGACTAAAATAAAAAAAATCATCTTACCTGTCCTGCTCCGCGGCTCGTCTTCAGCTGTCGCGCTCCTATCTTCCCGGCCTGCAATGCACTGTCACATGACTGCGTGCAGTATCAGGTCTTAGTGCGCGCAAGGACTAGCTGCAAGGACTAGCGCCATCTGGCTGATAAGAAATACATTGCAGCCGATCAATACATTGCAGCTCAAACTGAAAGTAGTACACAAGCGCCATCTAGTGAACAAAACATAATATACTAGCAACTTTTACTAATAGTTGATAAAAAAAAATAATATATATATATATATATATATATATATATATATATATATATATACACACACACAACCAACTCTCACCAAAAGTGTATCATAGGAGCTTTATTAATTGTATGTTATACCAACAGTGTGTCATAGAAGTCTCAAAGTTTTATATATTACTTATATTTTTTGTAAACGCCAAACCTACCCTTCTCCAGCTGCTTACCAGAGGATATAAAGGCACTCCAAGAGACATCTTTAGCATATTGGAGTATGGTTATCTGGATATAATGGGGAAATATTACCCCATTAGTAATATGGTACAAAAATGTTGGTATAAAATTAAAACAATATTGTGAATAACTCACGGTCTACACTTCACTCCAATTTGGCACAATACACACCTAGGTGAATTTGCAGCAATACCTGAGCAAAACTATTGGATATTGAAAGGAGTTTTGACAAGGAAAGCTAAACCCTACAGAGAAGTTACTTTGGTGAATAGAACCTTCACTATTGGATAAGTTTAGATATATCCAAATCCAACACGCATTTGCTTGCACTAAGGAAAAAATAATTTTTGTCCAAGAACAGAACTTTCTGGAGTTCTGCTTCAAAAATAACGGGACCTCCTTCGCTATCGCACATATATATATCACAGGATACAGGTAGAACTGGCTGCTCAAAAAAATAAAGGGAACACTTAAACACAATGTAACTCCAAGTCAATCACACTTCTGTGAAATCAAACTGTCCACTTAGGAAGCAACACTGAGTGACAATCAATTTCACATGCTGTTGTGCAAATGGGATAGACAACAGGTGGAAATGATAGGCAATTAGCAAGACACCCCCAATAAAGGAGTGGTTCTGCAGGTGGTGACCACAGACCACTTCTCAGTTCCTATGCTTCCTGGCTGATGTTTTGGTCACTTTTGCATTTTGTCATTGCTCTCACACCTAGGCGGTACCTACAACCTACAGAGGTTGCTCAGGTAGTTCAGCTCATCCAGGATGGCACATCAATGCGAGCTTAGGCAAGAAGGTTAGCTGTGACGGTCAGATGGAGCAGATACCAGGAGACAGGCCAGTACATCAGGAGGGGGCCATAGGAGGGCAACAATCCAGCAGCAGGAGCGCTACCTACTCCTTTGTGCAAGGAGAACCAGGAGAAGCAGTGCCAGAGCCCTGCGAAATGACCTCCAGCAGGCCACTAATGTCCATGTGTCGGCTCAAACTGTCAGAAACAAGACTCCATGAGGGTGGTATGAGGCCCAGACGTCCACAAGTTGGTGTTGGGCTGTAAGCATGCAGGGCGATTGGCATTTGCCAAAGAACACCAGATTTGACATTGGTGCCTTGTGTTCTTCATGGGTTAGAGCAGGTTCGCACTGAGCACATGTGACAGACGTGACAGAGTCTGGAGACACCATGGAGAACGTTCTGCTGCCTGCAACATCTTCCAGCATGACCGGTTTGGCATTGGGTCAGTAATGGTGTGAGGAGGCATTTCTTTCGAGGGCTGCACAGCCCTCCATGTGCTAGCCAGAGGTACCCTGACTGCCATTATGTACTGGGATAAGATCCTCAGAACCATTGTGAGACCATATGCTAGTGCGGGTGGCCCTGGGTTCCTTTTGATGCATAATGCTAGGCCTCATGTGGTTGGAGTGTGTCAGCAGTTCCTGCATGATGAAGGCATTGATGCTATGGACTGGCCTGCCCGTTCCACAGACCTGAATCCAATCGAGCACATCTGGGATATCATGTCTCGCTCTATCCACCAACTCATTGCACCACAGACTGTCCAGGAGTTGACTGATGCTTTAATCCAGGTCTGGGAGGAGAAACCTCAGGAGAACATCCACTGCCTCACCAGGAGAATGCCTAGGTGTTGTAGGGAGGTCATACAGGCACGTACACACTACTGAGCCTCATTTTCTTGTCTTGAGGCATTTCCACTGAAGTTAGATCAGCCTGAAATTACATTTTTCACTTTGATGTTGAGTATCATTCCAAATCCAGACCTCCATGGGATATTAAAGGGAGTCTGTCATCAGCATTTCACGTTTGTAACCCTTCCCATAGCTTTCAAGCATGCTTACAGTTAATAAAAACGTTACCTTTAGCATCAATCCTGGACTTATAAAACCGTCAAAAAACATCTTTGTAGCATATGCAAATGAGGGCTCGCAAGTGCCCAGGGGCGGTGTTACCCTCGTAGGTGCCCTGCTAGCTCAGCCTTTTCTTCGCTTCCCTCTGTTGCGCATTAATTACTGTGATGCCGTACAAGGAATGGGCATCGCAGTGCGCATGCGCCGGCCTAGCGATATGCCCCCATTGTCTAAGATGGGATAGCCCCTATAACTTGCACATCCACACCCTAATCATTTCCAGCCAGGAAAGCTGGCTACTCCACATGGCCAGAAGTGTTTTGCAGTTAACAAACTTCAGGTCTGCAAAACACGGATACGGGCCAAGTACATGGCACCATTTTTATTTTTTATTTTTACAGCTGCAGAAATGTATCCTTGTCCGCAAAATAGACAATAGGACATTTTTTTGCAGGCCGGCGAAACGGACTTACAAAAGCGGACAGCACACGGTGCGCTGTCTGCATCTTTTGTGGCCTGAATGCGATGAAAGGGTCCACATGCAAAAAACGCAGATCGGATGTGGACCAAAACTACGGCCATGTGCATTAGGGATTGTGTGTGCAAGACTTGAATAGGTCCACAATCCGCAGGATACAGGGAGTGGATTCAGACTGGAAGCCCACGGAAGCACTACAAAGTGTCCTACTTTTGTGGTGCGGACCGACTCTTGCGAATGGCAGACCCGTGAGTTGGCATCTGCAAACAGCGTGCACACGGACCGTGGTCTACAGCAGGGGCACGAGCCCTCATCCGTATATATTTGTGTACCTCTCCTCCTAGTATTGTATAATAAACTGACAAGAGGTTATTCTAGGATCATCTAACCTGCCACCGGCTCTCGCTCCTTCCCTAGCAGACTACAGCAGGAACACATTGGAGGCGCGCACAGTAGATACTTATGTTGCTAAGCAGCGGTTTGAGGCCTCCTTGACGTACGCGCCGCATTACGTATTACGCAAAACATTTTGTGAATGTCCCCTTTCGGCTTTGGTACAGCTCATTTCATTCCCGCCCCTCTCCGGGTGCAGCGTCACGTGGTTACCAGGAGCCGCCGGTGAGTGAGATCACGTGATGCCATTGGCCTATGTCCGTATCAAATAATGGCGTTTATCTTATGTTTTTCTTAATGGGGAAGGTTGTGCAGCCGCAGTTATATCACACCCGGGTGCTCGCGGGCTCTAGTTTACCTGACTATTAGTGCATTGGCTGTAGTCACCTGACTGTTCGCTGAAGAGAGCAGCACCTACAGGAGTCTTCTGCATGTGTGTAATAGGCCTTACTCTGTATGTAGATGGCCACAGACGTCGGGCTTCCCCTAGTAACCCATTATCCCTTCAGGGCCCTCACATGTTGGATTTAGGTTCTCCTGACAGATATTTACTGCACTCACACCAACGCTTTTCTGATGGGGGGGTTATTCCAGAGGTGCCCCCTCGTGATCTCTTCCCCTGGTTCAGCTGAGTGTATAATTTCATGGTGCACAGATCTGCAGTCAGACCAAAAGGAGAACAAAGGGATCGGGCTTTGAAATTCAGTCTCTCAATACTTTGGGGAGAGTCAGGATCTCCCCATTCACATTAGAGAGTTGGCTGCTGCTTCCCGGGATCTCCCTGTTAAAATGAACATGCAGGCTTGGCCTCTATGTTAAAGGAGTTCTCCGGGCAATTCATACTTCCCTGTGGAAGCAAAATCCTTTAGATAGTACTTGCCTGTCCCTCTCTGATGCTGCCACATTGACACAGGCGGTGGGCTCTTCTGCCTGGATGTGTGCACTTCTTTTCCTGTTCATTCAGCAGTAAGGTATCTGGAATGGCAGATTTTAACTCCTGTGCAAGAGGGAGCCTCCTGAATGATCCATGGTTGCTGCTGCTGCACATACGGTAGGTTCCTATGGAGCGCCTGTGGCAGGCCTCTATAGGAACAAAGTGTAAACCTCATAGACTCCAATGCTAATGCAAGAAGGAAGCCATCTAATGATTGCTTGTTAAAATTCTCTAGAGGGACTATAAAAAAAGTAAAAAGTGTGTGTATGTATGTGTATATATATATATATATATATACACACATACACACAAAATAAAAATACATAAACAATTAAAAAAAATAAACATCATAGGCATCACAGCGTGCAAATTTTAAAATGTACAAATATTTATCCCATACAGTGAAATGGAAAAAGTCAAAATAGCTGATCAGTTTCTTGGTCGCTTCACCTTCCACAAAAAAAAAAAATGAATTAAAAATTATCAAAAAGTCATACAAACCACAAAACGGTATCAATGAAAAGTACAGATTGCCCTGCAAAAAATATCCCTCACACAACTCTGTACACATAAAAATAAAAAAGTTGTTGGGGTCAGAATATGGCGATGCAAAGAAAAAAAGTTTTTTTCAGCTGTATGAACGGAAGGAACGTGCATGCCCTCTCACTTCTCTCTTCCTGCTCGACATAACATCAGTGCCCTCATAATGCATGCACTGCACATGCCTTCCCTTCATACAGCTAATGATCTGTTATTGATGACCTATACTGAGAATTGGTCATCAATATTAAAGGGGACCTGTCACCGGGATTTTGGGTATAGAGCTGAAGACATGGGTTGCTAGATAGCTGCTAGCACATCCACAATACCCAGTCCCCATAGCTCTCTGTGTTTTTATTGTGTAAAAAAACAACAACTATTTGATACATATGCAAATTAACCTGAGATGAGTCCAGCGTGAAGGAGCCCAGCACCGCCCCGCATCCTCAGAATCTCCTCCTTGCTCCCTGACGTCAGAAAGCTAGAGCGCGATAATCTCGCGATGCGCATGCTAGGGACAGGACTCATCTCAGGTTAATTTGTGCTAGCGGCCATCTAGCAACCCATGTCCTCAGCTCTATACACAAAATCCCGGTGACAGGTTCCCTTTAACAGTCCGGCGAACCCCTTTAAAATGCAAAAAAAAATAATATTTACAAATATATATAGTTGTAATCGTACTGACCTGGAGAATGAAGGTAACAGGTCAGTTTTATCACATGAGAAACTCTAAAAACAAAACCCATAAAACTTTTTTTTTTATAATTTCACCCCATTCAGAATTTTTTCCAGTTTCCCGCTATATTGTATGCAACCCTAAAATGGTGTCATGGGGCGGACACAGACAGCAGAGGGCTCCTGTGCAAAGAATGTGCCTGGGCCCCCAACAAGCCAAATTCTCAACCTAACCTATTCCGTCCTAACATACAATACAAAACATACAGGGTTAGGCTCAATTCACACGATCGCAATTCTGTTCCTCATTTTGTGGAACGGAATTGCGGACCCATTCATTTCTATGGGGCCGCACATCGTGCCCACACTTCCGGGTCCGCAATTTCGATCCCGAAAAAAATAGAACATGTCCTATTATTGTCCGCAATTGTGGACAAGAATAGGCATTTTCTATTAAGTGCCGGCGATGTGCGGTCCGCAAAATGCGGAACGCACATTGCCGGTGTCCGTGTTTTGTGGATCCGCAAAACACACACAGACGTCTGAATGGAGCCTAAGGCAACTTTCTCACCTGCGGCACTACGCTCCGGCCACCTGATCCGGCAGAGAATGCAAGGAATTGGCCAGACACAAACTCAGGCATGCAGCGGTTTGTGTCCTGCTGATTCTCAGCATTTTGATCAGATTGTGGCCGGATCTATTATAGTTAATGGGGCCAGCGGACATTCTGTCTGCATCCAGCAGTTCCGGAGCATTCCGGTAGGCTGTTCTCTGCTGGAAGAGCCTGCCAGAATTACTAACTCAGATGTGAAGGTAGCCCAATACAGGACATACCACTTAGATCCCTTTCACACGAGCGAGTTTTCCGCGTGGGTGCAATGCGTGACGTGAACGCATAGCACCCGCACTGAATCCTGACCCATTCATTTCAATGGGTCTGTGTACATGAGTGTTGTTTTTCACGCATCAGTTTTGCGTTGCGTGAAAATCGCAGCATGTTCGATATTCTGCGTTTTTCACGCAGCCCTGGCCCTATAGAAGTGAATGGGGCTGCGTGAAAAACGCATTGCACCCAGAAGCAAGTGCGGGTGCGATGCGTTTTTCACTGATGGTTGCTAAGAGATGTTGTTTGTAAACATTCAGTTTTTTTATCACGCGCGTGAAAAACGCATCAAAACGCATTGCACCCGCGCGGAAAAAAACTGAACAACTAAACGCAACCGCAGACCAGACTGACTGAACTTGCTTGCAAAATAGTGCGAGTTTCACTGAACGCATCCGGCCCCAATCCGTAACGCCCGTGTCAAACCAGCTTTACATCCAGTGATGTCTCCTTTGATGTAGGTGTTCTTTGTCCTCCTCTTCTCCTTTCAGACCACACCGCCATGATGATTTCTTTCAGCCATCTCTTCTCTCTGCACAGTTTGACAGACATACATTTCAGTTTCCCATCATCCTCCCAACTTCTTGAACACCCCATTCTGCCACCCCCAATACTGTGCCCGCTGTGCTCCCTATACTAGTTACACACAGATAGTTCCCCTTCAATAATTATTGGCACACAGTGTCCTAAAAAATGACTGCGCCCAGGAAACAGTGACCCTGACACTAAGGATCCATTCACACGTCCTCAATTTCGTTCTGCATTTTGCGAAACGGAATTGCGGACCCATTCATTCCTATGGGGCAGCACGATGTGCTACCCGGACACAGAATTGCGGGTCCGCAAAAAAATAGAACATGTCCTATTCTTGTCCGCAATTGCGGACAAGAACAGGCATATTCTATTAGTGTCGGCAATGTGCGGTCCGCAAAATGCAGAACGCACATTGCCGCTTTCCGTGTTTTGCGGATCCGCGGCTCCGTGTATCCGCAAAACACATTGCGGACGTGTGAATGGAGCCTAATAGTGTAAACATAATGTTCCTCAAAAATAATTTTGCTAAGCCGATACAATGCCAGGGTGCCCCCCACAGTAATAGTGCTCCTTAAAGTCCCACCAATAGAGAGAATTATCTACCAGACAACACGTAATAGTAATAGTGCTCCTACAGTAATAATGTCCCCACTGTGCCCCAGAAGTAATAATGCTCCCATAGTGCTCATACTAGTTTTCATGTTCCTCATAGTCCCTAAACTGTAATAAAGCCCACCATAATGCCCCCGGTAGTAATAATTCTCTTTATAATGTGTAACAGTAGAAAAGTGCCCCCTTATAATGTGCGCCAGGACATAAAAATGTCCTGTTATTTGACAGTATAAAAAATACCTCCTCTTAGTGCCCCCTGTAGAGCCAATGTCCCCATAGTGCCCTCATAATGTGTGCCAATGCCCCCTACTGTGTGCCCAGAAAACCCTCTTAGTGCTCCCAGTTGAGCCATGGTCCCCATAGTGCCCTATAATTTACGCCAGTATAAAATACTCCTATATCGTGCCCTGATGCGCCTCCCATTGTCCTGATGGTGCCTGACATAATGTGCCAGTATAAAATGCCCTATATAATGACCCCAATAGTGCTCCTATCCCCCAGTTCTCCATACTGCCCCCATGTGTGCCAGTATATAAGATAGGGCCCCCATAGTGCTCCTCCCCCTCCATAGTGCCCCCCATAGTGCTCCTCCCCCTCCACAGTGCCCCCATGTGTGCCAGTAAATAAGATAGGGCCCCCCATAGTGCTCCTCTTCTTCCATAGTGCCTCCCCATGTGTGTCAGTATTTAAAATAGGGCCCACACAGTGCTCTTCCTCCTCCATAGTGCCCCCATATGTGCCAGTACATAAGATAGGGCCCCTAGCAAACCGTAAATAAACATATATACTTACCTCCTTGCCGCTTTCAGCGATTCGATGCAGGCCTCTTCTGGCCTGTGTCCCGTGCTGTACGGCTCAGGCGGCATGATGACTCCATCGCGCCGGCCTCTGATAGGCACTAGGCCTGCAGCCTATGAGAGGACCGGGGAAGGGAGACGCCTCTCCCCTACCCCGCCGCAGCATCCATCTGTATCGCCGTCCCTGTCCTGCAAAAAACAAGATCTCATTCCGGCTATGTGAATGAAAAAATACAAAAGTTATGGCTTTAGGAAGGCTGGGAGTAAAAAAACTAAAATGGAAAACCGCGCAGTCCTGATATATTTTAGATCTTACACATGTGGGCGGAAGAGCCTGTAATGTGTGTCAATGCAACGGAGATGGCGGCATTGGTGAAGCAAGGGATTGGTAAGTACTCCCACAGAATAGAGTGGCCTTACTGGGAGGAAATGCTTAAACCCCAAATACTGTAGTCTGCAATATATTGGATGCACAACCAATAGTTTAAAAGTCAGAATCTGTAAACACCTTTCAGACATCCCACATACCAGAGAAAGAAATGTTTCAGCGGCCAGTCTACATTTCGCGGTCTCTCATCAGGGAGACACCGCAGGTTTTCAGGTTCAGGCCCTAGAAAGGGTTAATCCTCCTGCTAGAGGTGGTGACTATAAGCGTAAACTCCTTAACAGGGAGTCCTACTGGATTTTTTGTATGGGATCCCGAGTCCCAGCAGGGTTAAATCGCAAACATGATTTAATCCTGCATTACTGATCTTTGCTCAGATATACTTTTAAAACAGTTTATGTGTTTTTTGACATATCCAACTTTTTATTTCTATATGTATCTTTGCCCTTATACTCACAAGGCATTTGGATAGTAGGCAGAACCCACTTTGTGTGTCCACTCCTGCTAATCCAAACCACCTGCGAGTGCTGGGAAGTTCAGCTATTTAAGTATGTAGCCATTCAGCAACCAATGTGTCATGAATAAGGATCAGTATTAGAGCATCCGAAACATGTGACCTGCTTGCCGTGTTGGATTGTTTTTTATCCTGTGTCATTTTGGAATAAAGAACAACGTCTTTTTTGGAAAGCTGGACATCCCTTCTTATTTTTATACAAATACTGTAGCGTATTAATAACCGAGGGAGCAGATCCTCCACATGTGATCTGTTGCTAATGGCAATGCCTGGAGAACAGCTTTAACCTCTTCCTGACATGGTCATTTTTATATTTTTATATTTTCATTTTTTTCTCCCTGCCTTCCCATAGCCATAACTTTTTATTTTTTCACTCACATAGCCTTATGAGGGCTTGCTTTTTGGAACAAGTTGTACTTTCTAACGGCACAATTCAATATTGCACATAATGTAGTGTGAAGCTGGAAAAAACTTCCAAATGTGGAATTATAAAAAATTCATTTCTGCCACAGTTTTTTAGGGTTTTTTAATTTTTTGGGGGTTAAATTTTAATAGTAGGAACGTTTGCAGAAGCAGCAATGCCTATAATGTTTATATTTTATTATTTAGTTGAATTTTGGGGAAAGGGGACGATTAAAATTTTATATGTATATTTGTAAAAACCTTTTATACTTTTTTTAAGTTTTTAGGCCCCCAAGTGGACCCCAACATGCAATCATTAGATTGCAATTTGTATATAGTAATGGAATTTTAAGCGTTACAATATACAAAGATCTGTATATTCCAATACAGTGCTGCAATCTGCAATCTACCAGTAACTAGAAAAGCTACAATTTCTGGGGAAATTGTGTGAAGTGTTATTGCCTTCACCAGTAGTCTACAACTGGAGAGGGCGGAGTAATTGGTTGGAGTGGCTGGAGTAACTCTGGAAAGGTTGGACTGGGCAGAGTAACTTTATGGAGTGGGCAGAGTAACTGTGTGGAGTGTTTGGAGTGAGTAAAGATAGTAAACATTACACTAACCAAATGATTGATCAAATTTAAAAAGTGCACATGGCAAGCTTGATAAAGTGAGAAATGCATTTCAACTTTTATTTATATAGCACATTTAATTGCAATGTTGTTGCCCAACGTGCTTCACAGTTACATTAACCCCTTCCTGACCTTTGACGTACTGTTACATCATGGGAACCACTGAGTTCCCGCAATTTGACGTAATAGTACATCATAGTGATCTCACTGGCACCGGAGCGGTGCGCACACGCGATCACTGCAGGGGCCCGGCAGTCCATGGTAGCCGGTGTCACGGATGTGTGTGAGCAACAATAGAAATACACAGTACAGAGCTACTGACTGGACCCAAACTAGGGAGGATAAAGGGTGACCCCTGTCCAACCCTCAACGCTCTCCCTATTCTGCTAAAGCACATGCCTGGATCCAAATGGCGGAACGAGGCATGCCCACGTGCCCGAGACTAATGACCCTTGTAACCCCTACAATAGTGGAAGGGGCACGGCCACCAGTGCCCTACTCAGTATATGGAGGGAACCGTGGCCACCTCAGATCCAGTCAGAAAATAAACAGGAACACAACAATGTCTGCACACTTAGCTGGAGGTGTTGCAGCCGCAGAGAAGACGGATCCAAGGACAGGCTGGCAATATCCGGAGTGCTAGCTGCAGCAGAACACAGGTCCAGTGAACTGATAGCTACAAGTGAAGATACTAAAGCAGGAGCTACAACTGAAGTGAGAACTATAATCCACATCCTATCATAGGAGGAGGGGGTATATAAAGAGGGAAATCAAACACATGAAAAACAGCTGTGGTGAAAGAAACCAAAAGTAAACAGAGTAGTGAGAACTCCTCCCAGCTCTAGTAGTGACATCATCACAGGGGTGGAGAAACAGAGCTGTGAGAACGTCCCAAAGCTCTGGTAGTGACAGCCGGGCACCTTCCGTATCCGCCGGCATGTAAAAGCTGATGCCAGCGGGTAAACCCCTTCTATGCCGCGGTCCGCGCTCACCAAGACATAGAAGAGGTTTGTGTCAGGTGAGCGATCGCATCGAGTCCCCGCGCTGCTGTGACGGGGACCCGATGCGACACAAGGCAGCCCGATGCAGTGCAGAGGCTGCCCAATGCCTTGCACGGCATCGGCAACTGCCTTCTACGGGAGCTGAGGAGATCCAGCCTCAGGCTAGGTCTCCTAGGCAACCTGTTAGTGTATGACTCAGTGTCATACACTAACAGGCAATGCATTACAATACAGATGTATTGTAATGCATTGCAGAGCGGATCAGACCCCCAAAAGTGAATGTCATAAATAAAGTAAAGTAAAAAAAAGTATTTTTAATAAAATTAATAAAGTAATAAAATTAAGTGTAAAAAAAAAAAAAAAACCTTTCCCCTTATTTTATAATAAAAAAACAGAAGACAAAACAAAACCCACACATATTAGGTATCGCCGCGTCCGTAATGACCGACTCTATAAATATATCGCATGATCCACCCTGTCCGATAAACACCATAAAAATAAATAAAATAAAAACTGTGTAAATAAAAGCCATTTTTGTAACCTTGCATCACAAAAAGTGTGACAACAAGCGATCAAAAAGGCGTATGCCCCCCAAAATGGTATGAATAAAAGTCACCTTATCCCGCAAAAAATGAGCCCCTACCTAAGACAATCACCAAAAAAATGAAAAAAACTATAGCTCTCAGAACATGGAGACACTAAAACATCTTTTTTTTTTGTATCAAAACTGCTATTATTGTGCTAAAGTGAAATACATAATATAAAATATATTTACAGTACAAACCAAAAGTTTGGACACCCCTTCTCATTCAAAGAGTTTTCTTTATTTTCATGACTATGAAGGCATCAAAACTATGAATTAACACATGTGGAATTATATACATAACAAACAAGTGTGAAACAACTGAAAATATGTCATATTCTAGGTTCTTCAAAGTAGCCACCTTTTGCTTTGATTACTGCTTTGTACACTCTTGGCATTCTCTTGATGAGCTTAAAGAGGTAGTCCCCTGAAATGGGTTTCCAACAGTCTTGATGGAGTTCCCAGAGATGCTTAGCACTTGTTGGCCCTTTTGCCTTCACTCTGCGGTCCAGCTCACCCCAAACCATCTCGATTGGGTTCAGGTCCGGTGACTGTGGAGGCCAGGTCATCTGGCGCAGCACCCCATCACTCTCCTTCATGGTCAAATAGCCCTTACTTTCAACGTTTTCCCAATTTTTCGGCTGACTGACTGACCTTTATTTCTTAAAGTAATGATGGCCACTCGTTTTTCTTTACTTAGCTGTTTTTTCTTGCCATAATACAAATTCTAACAGTCTATTCAGTAGGACTATCAGCTGTGTATCCACCTGACTTCTCCTCAACGCATCTGATGGTCCCAACCCCATTTATAAGGCAAGAAATCCCACTTATTAAACCTGACAGGGCACACCTGTAAAGTGAAAACCATTTCAGGGGACTACCTCTTGAAGCTCATCAAGAGAATGCCAAGAGTGTGCAAAGCAGTAATCAAAGCAAAAGGTGGCTACTTTGAAGAACCTAGAATATGACATATTTTCAGTTGTTTCACACTTGTTTGTTATGTATATAATTCCACATGTGTTAATTCATAGTTTTGATGCCTTCAGTGTGAATCTACAATTTTCATAGTCATGAAAATAAAGAAAACTCTTTGAATGAGAAGGTGTGTCCAAACTTTTGGTCTGTACTGTACATATTAGGTATCGCCACATCCGTAACAACCAGCTCGATAAAATATTACATGACCTAACCACTCAGGTGAACACCGTAAAAAAAAATAATTCAATTTTTGTCACATTAAATCACAAAAATTGCAACAGCAAGTGATCAAAACGGCGTATGCCCCCCAAAATAGTACCAATCAGACCGTCACCTCATCTCGCAAAAAATGAGACCCCACCTGAGAGAATCGGTCAAAAAATAAAAAAAGCTATGGCTCTCAGACTATGAGATACTAAAATATCATTATTTCGGTTTCAAAAATGCTATTGTGTAAAACTTAAATAAGAAAAAGTTGGTATTGCCACATGCGTAACGATCTGCTCCATAAAAAAGTCACATGACTTAATCCCTCAGGTAAACGCTGTAAAAATAAAAAACGGTGCCAAAACATCAATTTTTTTGTTACCTTGCCTCACAAAAACATAATATAGAGCAATAAAAAATCATATGTACCCCAAAATAGTACCAGTAAAACTGGCACCTTATCCTGTAGTTTCCAAAATGTGGTCACTTTTTTGAGTTTCTACTGTAGGGGTGCATCAGGGGGGCTTCAAATGGGACATGGCATCAAAAAACCAGTTCAGCTAAATTTGCCTTCCAAAAACCATATGGCGTTCCTTTCCTTCTGCGCCCTGCCGTGTGCCCGTACAGCAGTTTACAATCACATGTGGGGTGTTTCTGTAAACCACAGAATCAGGGTAATAAATATTGAGTTTTATTTAGCTGTTAACCCTTGCTTTGCTACTGGAAAAAATTGATTAAAATGTAAAATCTGCCAAAAAAGTGAAATTCTGAAATTACATCTCCATTTTTCCATTAATTCTTGTGGAACACTTAAAGGGTTAACAAAGTTTGTAAAATCAGTTTTGTATACTTTGAGGGGTCTAGTTTCTAAAATGGGGTCATTTCGGGGTGGTTTCTATTATGTAAGCCTCACAAAGTGACTTCAGACCTGAACCTGTCCTTAACCCCTTAAGGACTTAGGACGTACCGGTACGCCATGTATGCCGAGGAACAGGATGCCCGCTAAATCGTATCGGCGATCGCCGCAGGTCAATTCAGACCTGCGGTTTGCGGCTTTTACCTGCAGTTGCGGTGGGCGGTGTCATCGGGTCCCCATGCGGCTGTGGGGGGGACGCGATGGCATGGAAGGCGGTGCGTTGTCTAAGAAAGGCATCGCGCTGCCTTTCCGGTGAAGAGCCTGTGAGATCCGCCCCCTGGATCTCACAGGCCGGAAGCTGTATGATTAATACACACAGTATTACTCATACAGCTAATGCATTCCAATACAGAAGTATTGGAATGCATTGTAAAGGATTAGACCCCCAAAAGTTCAAGTCCCAAAGTGGGACAAAAAATAAAGTGAAAAATAAAGTTGAAAAAATAAAGTTTTCCCCCCAAAAAATTCAGTTTCAAGTAAAAATAAACAAAAACGTAATTTTCCCCAAATAAAGTTAAAAAAAAATTTGTCAAAAATATTTTTCAAAAAAGTATACATATTAGGTATTGCCGCGTCCGTATCGACCGGCTCTATAAACATATCACATGACCCAACCCCTCAGAGTAACACCATAAAAAATAAAAACTGTGCTAAATAAGCCATTTTTTTGGTCACCTTACATCACAAAAAGTACAACAGCAAGCGATCAAAAAGGCGTTTGCCCACCAAAATAGTAACAATCTAACAGTCACCTCATCCTGCAAAAAATGAGCCCCTACCTAAGACAATCGCCCAAAAAATAAAAAAATATAGCTCAGAATATGGAGACACAAAAACATAATTTTTTTGTTTTAAAAAAAGCTGTTATTGTGTAGAACTTACATAATAAAAAATAAAGTATACATATTTGGTATCGCCACGTTCGTATCGACCGGCTCTATAAAAATATCACATGGCCTAATCCCTCAGATGAACACCGTAAAAAATGTAAAATAAAAACTGTGCTAAATAAACCATTTTTCCACTTCACCACCATGACGGCCCAGAGAGATTGACCCCTGACCTCTGTAGCGGCAGGAACAGAGACAGGTTAAAAGGACCCCTCCCACCGACATTCACCAGTGTGTTCCTGCCCCTATAGTGGCCAGGACAGAGAAAAGTCCTCTCTGGCTTTCAGGGAGGTGAAGTGGATAAGGACCTCTTTTTATTATTTTTAAGTACCTGGGTGACCGCATCGGCGGTGTATATTGCCTCCCTTGGGGGCCTTTCATCCAGGACTGCTTCCCCTTCTCTCCGGCAGACTCCGTTCCAAAGCTGACAGGGAGACGCCGGGGTCACGCTCACTGTTGTGGGAAGCCTGCCCTGAGCTGCCGTTGGGTCGCCTACCTCCCTGTGTAGGTAGCTGACCGGAAGGACGTTTTGCGCAGGCGCGCACGTCTGACGTCACTTCCAGGCTGCCGGACAAAACCCGGAAGTGTATGTCTTCTACAAAAATGCTCACAAGCACTTTCCCGCTGCGCTCTCTGCATCGCTCTCTGTACACCGGAGGACATGTCGGACCAGGAGAAGGAGCCAAAGCAGAAGGAGCAGACCGCTCCAGAGCCCCCCTGCGTGAGTAGCCCACCTGGGCAGGCCGGCAGCTTGACAGATGGGGGCCAGTGGGGAGGGTGCCTTAGTATGCCACTAGTATGTGCCCCTCCCCCTGGGGTCTTCTGGTATACTGCATCTAGTTTATGCACCTATACTGGATCGACATAAAATTGATGGGCTGCTCTCTCACCTTAGGCCAAACTTGCTTTAAAAAAGCAGAGGAAGACCGACCGATGCATCCAGTGCTCGGTCAGGCTTCCCGATGATTATGCTAAAAAACTTTGCAAGGATTGTATTGCCAAGTTAGTGAGAGAAGAACAACCCTCAATTATGCAGGAGTTTAGATCTATGATTCAGGAGGAGGTTAAGTCTTCTCTGGCCTCCCTCCGTGAAGATACCCTGGGGGCTTGCCCACCCAAACGGCCCAGGATGGCGGACATTTCCTCCTCAGACTCCGAGGATTTGGAGGGCGATGCCTCATCCTCCAAAAAAAGAGGACGACGAGTACCGCCTATCTGAGGGCGAGATCGTCGAGGACTCTAAAAAATTCTTCTTCACTCCTAGCGAGATGAGTGACCTTTCAAAGACGGTCAGGGATACAATGTGGGTGGAGGGCATCCAGCGACCCCATACAGTTCAGGAAGAGATGTTTGGGGGATTGAAGGTCAGACGCTCCCGTGTATTCCCCATAAATGAAAACATTAAGGAGATGGTGATCGATGAATGGGCCCATCCAGAAAAGAAACTAGGGATTTCCAAGGAATTCAGGAACCGCCTTGTATTTGACCCGTCAGACTTTTTGACGAAGTCCCCAGAATTGACGTCCAGGTGGCCAAAGTTAATAAGAAAACCTCGCTACCATTCGAGGACTCCTGTCAGTTAAGGGACACCATGGAAAGGAAGGCAGACAGTTTATTAAAAAAATCCTGGGAGGCAACTATGTTTAGTGTTAAGACCAACATAGCCGCTACTTCAGTCGCCAGGTTTATGTACCTGTGGCTGAATGAATTAGAAAATCATCTAATTAACAAGACGTCCAGGGAACAGAATAGACTCTATTCCCTTGTTAAAATCCGCCACAGGGTTCCTAGCGGACGCCTCCGCAAAGACAATTAGATTCTCAGCCAAGGATGCGGCCTTGTCCAACGCTGCCCGGAGGGCACTTTGGATGAAATCTTGGTCAGGAGACATCTCTTCCAAGATGAAGTTGTGTTCTATAGCCTTCTCGGGGGAATACGTGTTCGGTCCTGTATTGGACAAGATTCTCGAGAAGGCTACTGATAAAAAGAAAGGGCCTCTGGGCGCAAAATCTTATCAAGAACGGCTACAGGATAGAGTTATCTCCCCCCCCCTCCCCCCCCGAATGTATTTCTGATTTCTCACCACTCTTCTCCTTTTCAGCACAGCCAGATTTGGAAGGAGGTCCAGAATCTCCTGGACTTGGGAGTAGGGATTCCTGTTCCCGAGCTTCAACGGGGGCAGGGATTCTACTCCAGCTTTTTCTTAGTAAAGAAGCCGGGGGGTTCCTTCCACATGATTATAAACCTCAAGAGGCTAAACAAATTAGTAACTTGCAAAAGGTTTAAGATGGAATCCCTAAATTCTACCATTCCTTTAATTCAAAAAGACGCGTTCCTCTGTACAATCGACCTGAAGGACGCATATTATCATGTTCCTATTCACACCCAGTCTCAGAGGCTCCTGCATTTTGCAGTAAGGGGATCACAGAGGGTCTGTTCACCATTTCCAGTTCGTGGCTCTCCCCTTCGGGCTGGCCTCTGCCCCAAGGATTTTCACGAAGCTGGTGGTAGAGATGGTCGCCTCCCTGAGGTCTCAGGGGGTGACTGTCGTTCCTTACCTAGACGACTTTCTACTGATTTCAAACACTGTGGATCAGTCTATAGCAGATCGAGAGATCTTCTGTTCCCTTCTGACAGCTCTAGGTTGGGTGATAAACCTTAAAAAGTCATCCCTAGTTCCAGATACCAGGGTAAAATTCCTAGGGGTTTTGCTGGATTCAGTAAAACAAACAACCTTCCTTCCAGCAGAAAGAATCCAGAACCTGCAGTCATCAATCAGGGCCTTCCTAGGACGTCGCTCCTTCTCGTTCAGAGAAACGATGAGCCTTTTAGGTCAGATGACAGCCTGCATGGTAGCAGTCCCTTGGTGCCAGGCCCATTAAAGGGCCCTTCAGTCCTGGCTTCTAAGAAAATGGGACAAACATCTGTCCTCTTTGGACAGGAAAATCCTGATCCCGGGCCACATAAAATCTTCAGTCCGGTGGTGGCTTCAAACATAAAATCTAAAGAAGGGCATGGTCTGGTTCAAAACCCCAGCAGTGCATGTTCAGACCGATGCCAGCGTAAAGGGGTGGGGCGCAAAAATATACTCCGACCTCTACCAGGGAGACTGGCCTCCGAAAATTGCAGCTCAGTCCTCAAACTACAGGGAGCTCAGGGCAGTTTGGGAGACAATACGAGCAGCCGCTCCAAAACTAAGGAACCAACATATAAAGGTCTATTCAGACAATGTAACGACCGTGTCCTACCTCAAGCATCAGGGGGGCACACTGTCTCAAAAACTAGAAGGTCTGTCCAGAAAAATTTTCCTTTGGGGGGGAAAAAAATGTAAAGTCAATATCTGCAATTCATTTAAAAGGAAGCCTAAACAGCACGGCGGACTTCCTCAGCAGGACTACCATGGACCAGGGAGAATTGTCTCTAAGCATCGACATCTTCAATCTGATTGTCCAGAGATGGGGCCTCCCACTGGTAGATCTATTCGCTACAAGGATAAACGCAAAGGTATCAACCTTTTGCTCCCTAAACCCGAGGGACAGGCCCCTAGCGATCGACGCCTTCTCCCTGCACTGGAACTGGGATCTTGCATATGCCTTCCCTCCGTTCCCGTTAATCCCAAGGGTTCTCCAAAAAATCATCAGGGACAGGGCCAGAGTAATCCTGGTCACCCCGTACTGGCCCAAAAGGAGCTGGTTCTCGATTCTAACCAACCTCTCCCCACAGGAAGCATTTATTCTCCCAAGGAGGAAGGATATCCTGATCCAGGGGCCGGTTCTCCATCCTCATCCGGAAATCTTCAACCTCTCGGCTTGGATCCTGAGTCCGACCTTCTAAGACATAGAGGTCTCTGTGAGGGTGTTATATCTACCTTGAAGGCCAGCAGAAAGAAGGTGACTAACTCCATTTATTTTAAAATCTGGAAAAGATTCTGCACCTGGTCAGGTGACGAAGCCCCAGACCGGACTAAACCAAATATACAGAGGATCCTGGATTTCCTGCAAAAAGGACTAGAGTCAGGGTTAAGTCCTTCTACCCTTAGAGTCCAGGTCTCAGCGCTTAGTGCCTATTTCGATTCTGAATTAGCCAGCCATAGATGGATCCAAAGATTCCTGAGGTCTGCAGCCAGACTAAGACCATCTCTCAAATCAAGGGTGCCTACCTGGGACTTAAACACTGTCCTTAGGGGACTCACAGGTCCGCCTTACGAACCCTTGGACTCGAGTTCCCTGAAGCATCTTTCTCAGAAGGCAGCTTTTCTTATAGCTATAACATCAGCGAAAAGACTGAGCGAGATCCAAGCATTGTCAATAAGACAACCATACCTCACAATCCAGGAGGATCGTATTACCTTGAGGCTAGACCCGACGTTTTTGCCAAAGGTAGTAACAGACTTCCATAGAAACCAGGAGATCATTCTTCTCTCCTTTTGTGAGAATCCTAAAAACTCTGGAGAGGAACGTTTCCATACCCTGGACGTCAAACTAACAGTACTAAAATACTTTGAGGTCACTAGAGACCTAAGAAAGGTGGACAATTTACTAGTACTCTTCTGTGGTAAAAATAAGGGGAAGGCAGCTTCCAGATCTACCATTGCCCGATGGGTAAAACAGGCTATTACAGACTGCTACAAGATCGAAGGCATCAGTTGTCCAGAGGTCATTCGGGCTCACTCCACGAGAGCCATATCTGCCTCATTCGCTGAAACGGCAGGAGCTTCCCTAGATCAGATATGCCGGGCCGCAACCTGGTCCAGTACAAACACTTTTATCAGACATTATAGACTCGACTTATCCAGGTCTTCCGACCTGGCCTTTGGTCGCAAGGTCATACAGGCCGTTGCCCCACCCTAAGACATATATAATCTGTTATGTTTCTCTGGGCCGTCATGGTGGTGAAGTGGAAAGCCGGAATTAGACTTACCGGTAATTCATTTTCCACGAATCCACCATGACTGCATGATATCCCACCCAAAAATTATTGTAATGACTTGGTATGATTTAATACCAAAAAAAATAAATTAATTAACTTTTGAGTTGTTTCACTTCTTAACCGGTGGTTGTGGCACTATAATCTGGAACTCACTGGTGAATGGTGGTGGGAGGGGTCCTTTTAACCTGTCTCTGTTCCTGCCCCTACAGAGGTCAAGGGTCAATCTCTCTGGGCAGTCATGGTGGATTTGTGGAAAATGAATTACCGGTAAGTCTAATTCCGGCTTTTGTCACCTTACATCACAAAAAGTGTAATAGCAAGCGATCAAAAAGTTACACGCACCCCAAAATAGTGCCAATAAAACCGTCATCTCATCCCCCAAAAATCATACCCTACCCAAGGTAATTGCCCAAAAACTGAAAAAATTAGGGCTCTCAGACTATGGAAACACTAAAACATGATTTTTTTTTGCTTCAAAAATGAAATCATTGTGTAAAACTTACATAAATAAAAAAAAGTATACATATTAGGTAACGCCGCATCTGTGACAACCTGGTCTATAAAAATATCACATGATCTAACCTGTCAGATGAATGTTGTAAATAACAAAAAATAAAAACTGTGCCAAAACAGCTATTTCTTGTTTTCTTGCCTCACAAAAAAGTGTAAGGCCTCCTGCACACGACCGTTTTTTTTTCCCCGTTTAGTGGCCGTTTTTTGCGTTCCGTATACGGTCCGTATACGGAACCATTCATTTCAATGGTTCCGCAAAAAAAACGGAATGTACTCCGTATGCATTCCGTTTCGTTTAAAGATAGAACATGTCCTATTAATGCCCGCAAATCACGTTCCGTGGCTCTATTCAAGTCTATGGGTCCGCAAAAAAAGGAACACATACAGAAATGCATCCGTATGTCTTCCGTTTCCGTTCCGTTTTTTGCGGAACCATCTATTGAAAATGTTATGCCCAGCACAATTTTATCTATGTAATTACTGTATATGCCATACGGAAAAACGGAACGGAAACAAAACAACGGATCCGTGAAAAACGGACCGCAAAACACTGAAAAAGCCATACGGTCGTGTGCAGGAGGCCTAATATAGATCAACCAAAAATCATATGTACCCTAAACTAGTACCAACAATACTGCCACCCTATCCCGTAGTTTCTAAAATGGGGCCACTTTTTTGGAGTTTCTACTCTAGGGTTGCATCAGGGGGGGCTTCAAATGGGACATGGTGTCAAAAAAAACAGTCCAGCAAAATCTGCCTTCCAAAAACCGTATGGCATTCCTTTCCTTCTGCGCCCTGCCGTGTGTCCGTACAGTAGTTTACGACCACATATGGGGTGTTTCTGTAAACTACAGAATCTGGGCCATAAATAGAGTTTGGTTTGGCTGTTAACCCTTGCTTTGTAACTGGAAAAAAATAATATTAAAATGGAAAATCTGCAATTTTGAAATTGTATCTCTATTTTCCATTAATTCTTGTGGAACACCTAAAGAGTTAACGACGTTTGTAAAATCAGTTTTGAATACCTTGAGGGGGGTAGTTTATAGAATGGGGTAATTTTTGGGTGGTTTCTATTATGTAAGCCTCACAAAGTGACTTCAGACCTGAACTGGTCCCTAAAAATTGGGTTTTTGAAAATTTCAAGATTTGCTTCTAAACTTCTTAGGCCTCTTTCACACTTGCGTTGTCCGGATCCGGCATGTACTCCACTTGCCAGAATTACACTCCGGATCCGGAAAAACGCAAGTGTACTGAAAGCATTTGAAGACGGAACAGTCTTCAAAATGCTTTCAGTGTTACTATGGCACCCAGGACGCTATTAAAGTCCTGGTTGCCATAGTAGGAGCGGGGAGCTGGGGAGCGGTATACTTACAGTCCGTGCGGCTCCCGGGGCGCTCCAGAGTGACGTCAGAGCACCCCATGCGCATGGATGACGTGTCCAATGCGATCACATGATCCATGCGCTTGGGGCGCCCTGACGTCACTCTGGAGCGCCTGGGGAGCCGCACGGACGGTAAGTATGCTGCTCTCCCGCTCCCCGCTCCACTTTACCATGGCTGCCAGGACTTTAGCGTCCCGGCAGCCATGGTAACCATTCAGAAAAAGCTAAATGTCGGCTCCGGCAATGCGCCGAAACGACGTTTAGCTTAAGGCCGGATCCGGATCAATGCCTTTCAATGGGCATTAATTCCGGATCCGGCATTGCGGCAAGTGTTCCGGATTTTTGGCCGGAGCAAAAAGCGGAGCATGCTGCTGTATTTTCTCCGGCCAAAAAACGTTCCGTTCCGGAACTGAAGACATCCTGATGCATCCTGAACGGATTTCACTCCATTCAGAATGCATTAGGATAATCCTGATCAGGATTCTTCCGGCATAGAGCCCCGACGACGGAACTCTATGCCGGAAGACAAGAACGCAGGTGTGAAAGAGCCCTAAGCCTTGTAACATCCCCCCCAAAAAAATATCATTCCCAAAATGATCCAAACATGAAGTAGACATATGGGGAATGTAAAGTAATTACTATTTTTGGAGGTATTACTATGTATTATAGAAGTAGAGAAATTGAAACTTGAAAATTTGCAATTTTTTACAAATTTTTGGTACATTTGGTATTTTTTTTATAAATAAAAATGAATTTTTTTGACTTCATTTTACCAGTGTCATGAAGTACAATATGTCTCAGAATGGCCTGGATAAGTCAAAACGTTTTAAAGTTATCAGCACTTAAAGTGACACTGGTCAGATTTGCAAAAAATGGCCAAGTCCGTAAGGTGAAATAGGGCTGAGTCCTTAAGGGGTTAAAAAGTCGGTTTTGGAAATTTGCTTCCATACTTCTAAGCCTTCTAACGTCCCCAAAAAATAAAATGTCATTTTCCAAATGATCCAAACATGAAGTAGACATATGGGGAATGTAAAGTAATTACTATTTTTTTAAGGTATTACTATCTATTATAAAAGTAGAGAAATTGAAATTTGCTAATTTTTCAAAATTTTGGGTAAAATTGGTATTTTTTTATGAATAAAAATGGTTTTTATTTTTACCATTGTCATGAAGTACAATATGTGACGAGAAAACAATCTCAGAATGGCCTGTATAAGTAAAAGCGTTTTAAAGTTATCACCACATAAAGTGACATGTCAGATTTGCAAAAAATGGCCTGGGCAGGAAGGTGAAAACAGGCCCGGGGTTGAAGGGGTTAAAACATACATTTATAAAAAACATTTGCAGCCGATTTGTGTAGGTGGGCTTGAAAATGAGGGCGCAGTGGCAGTTTAGAAATCATGTCCTGATTTTTCAGCTCACACTAGCTTTTGTCACTCTGCTGGCTGCTCACACACCTGGGTTCCTATGGCAACTCACTCTACAGCAAGGGCAGAGAAGAGCGGTTAAAAACAAACTGCTCCAACTTGCTCACTTCACTGGCGGTTGCCATCTTCAAACGGTTGTAGTTTAAAAATTATAAATCCTACAGCAAAGAGCTTAATATTGTGAGAATCAGAAGACCCAGACCTACATTTTGTTGCATAGGTCATATGTCTCTGAAATATTAAAAATGAGAGCACATTCACAGTTTAGAAATTGACCTTCAAATTTGAGGTGGCTAGAGTGGAGTTTCAATGAATGTCAATGGGCTGCATGAGTTGCAAACAAATGGTCATATTGTATCATACCTATGGCTTAGCTGTGGACATTTTTAGTGGAAGCAGGGATAGCTGAACGTTTTGATATAATATTTCTGTAGGTGGCCTTGATAATGAGGGAGTGGTGGCAGTTTAGAAATCATGTCACTCTAGCTTTTGTCAGCTCCCACTCTAGTTTTGAACATAACGCCATTCGTTCCTATGGGACCAATTTCGCCACAAAAAGGCCAATATTTGCATTCCATTGCAGTAATAAGCCTTCCTTGATCTCAGCCCAGTGAGGCGTTCCTGCCCAGTAATCAAGCACTTCCGGGTTTTTGGACTTTCAGATGCCATGGTCACATTTGACCGCGGCATCTGATGGGTTAAATATATGTTATCAGCATTACTACCAATTTCAGACTTAAGCCCCCGGTGTCTGCTGTGTGAAACAGCATGCACCTGCTGCAGGAACACACTCCAGAGCGGGCTCCATCTTTAAAGAGCTGACATCTGCCATACATGTGTGGCAGATGTTGGGAAGGGGTTAATGATGGGTTGGGGCCATATAGTCAGCACCAACGGTAAGACCAAGCGCTAAATGTATCATCACAGGGAGGTCACAAAATCAGTCGCATGTGAAGGCACTTTAACTGTTGGACAAGCACGTTATTTCTATAGTGGCGGACACATCTTACAATGTTTCACTTTTTTCACATTGTTATATTGCAGCCTTGTGCTAAAATAAAAAATATATATCAGGTTTTCCCCATCATTCTGCACTCCCTACCCTATAATCGGAAAGTGAGAGATTTTTTTGTAAATTTATTAAAAAGGAAAAATAAATATTTGCATGGACACAAGTTTACAGACCCTTTACTATGACATTTAAAATTTAGCTCTGGGGGCCTCCCATTTTTCTTAATCATCTTTAAAATGTTTCTACACTTTTATTGGAGTCCACCTCTGGTACTGTAAATTCAATTGGTTGGACATGATTTTGGTCTCACAGCTGACATTGCATAAACCAAGCCATGAGGAGGGAAAAAACTGCCTGTAAAGCCCAGAGATAAGATTTTGTGGAGGCACTGAAGGTTCCCAAGGGAATAGAGGTCTCCATAGTTCCTAAATGGAAGTTTGGAACAACCAGGACTCTTCCTAGAGCTGACTGTCCCACCAAACAAAGTAATTGGAGAGAAGGAACTTTTTTTTAAGAGAGGTGACCAGGAACCCAATGGTTACTCTGGCTGAGCTTCAAAGATTCTGTATGCAGATAGGAGAAACTTCCAGAAGGTCAACCATCACTGCAGCATTCCACCAGTCTGGGTTTTATAGAAGAATGACCCAAAAGAAGCCTCTCCTCAGTGAAAGATTACACAAAATCCCGCCTGGGTTTTAAAAAAAAGGACCTAAAGGGCTCATGCCCACGAACGTATTTCCTTTTCGTGTCCGTTCCGTTTTTGTTCGTTTTTTTGGGACCGTATGCGTAACCATTCATTTCAATGGGTCTGCAAAAAACGGAAATTACTCCGTGTGCATTCCGCTTCCGTATGTCCATTCTACCAAGAAAATAAAACATGTACTATTATTGCCCGCATTATAGACAAGGACAGTATTGTTCTATTAGGGGCCAGCTGTTCCATTCCGCAAAATACGGAATGCACCGTATTTTTTTGTAGACCGCAAAATACATATGGTCGTGTGCATGAGCCCAAATGCAGTGGTGTAGCGTGCATTGCTAGTGCCTAGGGCAAGCCGAGTATTGCACCCCATAACATGTTGACACGCCCCTTTTTTGTAGAACCACACCCTAGCCGCGTATGGAGTGGGATCAGTAGATGACACCTCTTCATACACCTCTCCTACTCTGCTGCCTTACTATTGCATTTGTGGTCACAAATGGGTTACATTCTCAATCCCCATTTAGGCTTCATGCCCCTGACCAGCCGCACTTAGAGTAGTACTAGTAAAATTCTCAGTAGGGCTGGCCAGGGGCATGGGGCCTAAATGGGGATGGCTTAATAAGGAGGATTATTACTGTGGGGGGGCCCAAGTGGAGTCCGCACAGCAGGCTCATGAAACTTTTACTAGTACTAATCACTGTGCAGACTCTACTTAAGGCATCCGTGGCCGTATTACGGACCGCATTTGCGGATCCGCATTACACTTGCGCCGTTCCGTGGGTCCGCAAATCCGGAGATGCGGAATGGAACCCTACGGAAGCACTACAGAGTCACGGTGGGGAGTGGGGGAAACCCCACCGTACAATGTCTGAAATTAAGGAAAGCCACTAGAAACATAGAAACATAGAATGTGTCGGCAGATGAGAACCATTTGGCCCATCCAGCCCTGGAAGCCAGGATAAGGGAGCAGGTCACCTCCTATCGCCACCCTTATCCTAGCCCTCACTTCCTAACTGCATGAGCGAACCCAGATGGTAGGGGGGCTCATGCACCGGAACCTGGGCCCTTACTAGCCCTGATGATCCCTGGTAGTAAGATCTGGGCAAGGAGATGACTTGTTCATCCACAACATGGATGAACCGGAGTCTCACACAGGCCTAGCAACTGGGAATGGCAGAGCTACTGGATAGGCAGGCAAGAGCCAAGAAACAAAAAGCACTTACCTGCGCTGCAGCAACGACGGCTGGACTACATGAAACAGTACTGGAACCTGAACACCTAACAGAACATGGCACAAACTACTAATACAGGAATCCAGCACACCAGTACCTGCCAGGACCCCCAATGCAGACAGGATGCATGGTGGCCCCCGGCAGAGCTGCGCACGAACATTTGGTTCCCCCTCCAGGGAACCCCTTCCGGAGGTACAGACAAACTGGGAAAGTCCTAGCATACATGTTGGACAACAACAAACCACACATGTAACTAGACATAAACAACAAATCTACAAATCAAACCGACACCAGACATAACAACAGATAAGGTAGGGAAAGGACAAGGAGGAGACCAAGGGATGACATCGCAGATGACATCGATGTAGAACTAGGATGGCCCTCAGATTGCATCCAAGAAAGGAGCAAGCTCCTTCTCAATCAAAGGCAGACATAACAATGATAAGAAGAGACCCGAGACCACACTCAGCTCCACCTTGCTCACAAGGAAGACTGCCTTAAAAGGGAAGTGCACACGCATGCAATACAGCAACACGCTGCCACCGGCAACCAGCATGCGTGGCTTAAGTGTCACGGCAAACAACCACCAAGTCGTGACAGGAGTGCTTCCGTCGGGTTTCGTCCCGTACTTCCGTTCCGCAAAAAGATAGGACATGTTCTATCTTTTTGCGGAGGCGGCGGATCACGGACCCATTAAAGTGAATGGGTCCGCGATCCGCTGCGGCTGCCCCACGGTCGGCAAATTGTGGGCCGCAGCACGTTCATGTGCAGGAGGCCTAAAGGGGGTTAACCAGGTAAAGACAGTGATGACCTATCCTCAGCATAGACCATCATTATCACATCCGAATCCTGGCTCCCCCGCCGATCAGCTGTTTCAGGGAGTCTCTGTGCTCACTTGAGTCTGATGAGTGCAGCTGGCTCCCGGTAGCTTTCCAAGTACAGCGTTATATATTGTATAGTGGCTGTGATTGGTATTGCAGCCCACCCCCATTCAAAGATGAAACTGAGCATGTGCGGCCATCTCATTGAGTAGGACAAGGAAATGAGAAAAAAAACTAACAGTAGGTGGCGCTATACAGATAGATTACTTACTGCAGTTACAAAAGTAAATTAACAGTAACATTGTTTGTAGGGCTGAAAAAGGCATACATCTATCCAGATCAGCTTGTTATCCTGCAAAGTTGATCCAAAGGAAGGCAAAAAAAACTCCATGAGGTAGAAGCCAATTTTCAAGAAATCAGAATACCTCCCTGGATAAATTACGCTCCGTACAGTATTAGAATGTATTGGCTCAGGTGAGCAGAAGTTATTACTTTGCGAAGTCTCACAAGACTTCGCATAATAACTTAAGAAATTGATTTATACTGTAAAAAAAAACATTTCCCGAACTCTGGTTCAGTTTCAAGGTACCACTTGGAACCGAACCAGAGTTTGTGAAATGTTTTTTTACAGTATAAATCAATTTCTTAAGTTATTATGCAAAGTCATCCGAAGTCTATTCGCTCATCCCTAATTATAATGCTGTGCTTGCTCATGTGTGTCTGGCCTTAGGCTGCTATTCCAAATCAGCTGCAAACCAGTCTGTGACAAAAAAAAGTCACATGGCCATCAACTGCCTTTTTTAAACCAGTTCCCCTTTAAGGTATTATTTAGATTTATTATCAACAAATTTTCAGAAGCATAGAATGCAGTGTTTCTGATTACAACAGGAAATGGAAGTAATAAGTTACTGAGAGGTTAATTGATTGGGATCGCAGCATCCTGTCATAGAGGCCGGGTATGTGATTCTGCTGCCGACACCCGCCGCCTATATTTGCATTAAAAGGTTAGTTATCTTCCTTTATAACCCCAGTATTATAAATTATAATCATTGGTGGCGCAGTGCGCCCCCCAACCCCCTCAGTATTATAATCATTGGTGGCAGTGGCCACAGGGTTCCCCCAGCCCCCCCTCCTGATTGGTGGTGCAGTGGCAGCTTCCGATCAGAGCAGCAGGGAAGTCATGGGGCTCCGATTGGTTACCATGGCAGCCAGGATGCTACTGAAGCCTTGGCTGGCATGGTAAGCTCCCTGCTGCCATGTGCGCAAAGCACAGGGCAGCAGGGACAGTGTGAAGTCCTATTCACCCTAATAGATCTCTATCAGGGTGAATAGGATAAGGGATTAAAAGATCCCAGGTTCTAGTCCCTAAGGGGGCTATTGGTTATTAACCACTTCCAGACCAGGCATTTACCCCCTTCCTGACCAGGCCTAATTTTGAAAAGCTGACTCTTACTTATCCTCGCCATTCAGAGTTTGTTTTCTCGTGGCACATTGTACTTCATGTTAATGGTAAATTTGAGTCAATATGTTTTACCTTTATTTATAAAAAAAATCCAAACGAATTTCAAAATTTGAATCTCTCTGCTTTTAAGACAGATAGTGATGCCTCATAAAATATTTATCAATTAACATTCCCTATATGTCTACTTTATGTTGCCATCATTTTAGTAATGTAATTTTATATTTTCAGGACGCTAGAAGGTTTAGTTCCCTTTCACACAGGTGAGAATTCCGTGCAGGTGCAATGCGTGAGGTGAACGCAATGCATCCGGACCCATTCACTTCAATGGGGCGGTTCAGATTAGCGGTGATTTTCACGCATCACTTGTGCGTTGCGTGAAAATCGCAGCATGTTCTATATTCTGCATTTTTCACGCAACGCAGGCTCCATAGAAATGAATGGGTCTGCGTGAAAATCGCAAGCATCTGCAAGCAAGTGCAGATGCGGTGCGATTTTCACGCATGGTTGCTAAGAGATGATGTAAGTAAATGAATAAAAGTCAATTTACTGTATTATTTTCCCTTATAACATGGTTATAAGGGGAAATAATATCATTCTTAATACAGAATGCTTACTAAAATGTGGCTTTAGGGGTTAAAAAAAATATATATATTAACTCGCCTCATCCTTTTGTTCGCGCAGCTGGCATTATCTTCTTTCTTCTTCTTTCAGGACCTGCCAAAGGACCTTTGATGACGTAATCGCGCTCACCACGTGATTTCTATCTTCATTCAGCAGGACCTGCGCTGACATCACCGCGCTTACCACTTGGTGAGCGCGATTACGTCATCAAAGGTCCTTTGGCAGGTCCTGAAAGAAGAAGATAGAAGATGATGCCGGCTGCGCGAACAACAGGATGAGGTGAGTTAATATATTTTTTTATCTTTTAACCCCATAAGCCACATTTTAGTAAGCATTCTGTATTAAGAATGCTATTATTTTCCCGTATAACCATGTTATAAGGGAAAATAATAAAATCTACAGAACACCTAACCCTAACCCAAACCCGAACTTCAGTGAAGAAGTCCAGGTTCGGGTCTGGTTACCACAGTCAGTTTTTTTTTATCACGGGCGTGCAATACGCATTGCACCCGCGCGATAAAAACTGAACATCGGAACGCAATCGCAGTCAAAACTGACTGCAATTGCGTACCTACTCGCATGATTTTCCCTGATCGCAGACGCAACGCATCCGGACCTAATCCAGACACGCTCTTCTGCAAGGGGCCTTAGATAGAATTTTAGAAGCAATTTTTGAAATTTTTAAGAAAATTTCCAAAGCCAACCTTTTTAAGGACCATGTAAGTGGGGCTTACATAGTAGAACCAACCCATAAATGACCCCATTTTAGAAATGACACCCCTCAAACTATTCAAAACTGTTTTTAGAAATGTTGTTAATCCTTTAGGTATTCCACAGGAATTAAAGCAAAATAGAGGTGAAATTTCAAAATGTCACTTTTTTTTTGCAGATTTTCCATCTTATTCAATTTTTTCCTGGAACCCATTAAGGGTTAACAACAAAACAAACACCCCATATGTGGTTGTATACCGCTGTTTGGGCACATGACAGGCACAGAAGGCAAGGAGCGCCATATGGTTTTTGGAGGGCAGATTTTGCTGGAATGGTCTTTGGGCACCATGTTGCATTTGAAGAGGCCCTGAGGTAACCCCACAGTGAAAACCCCCAAAAAGTGATCACATTTTGTAAAGTACATCACCCAAGGAATTTTTAAGGGGTGTAGCAAGCACTTCACTCAACAGCTGTTTGATAGAATTCAGGAGAAAGTGGGTAGCAAATTGGGGGGGGGGGGGAGAAAATTCTCCTGTTATCTTTGGTGAAAAAGAAAGTTTAGGCCTAAAGCACCATTTTCTTATAAAATTATTATTTATTTATTTTTTTACATTTTCACACCCAAGTATTAAAAAATAAAAATAAAAATTTCAAGAAAATTGTGCTTTAGGCCTAAACTTTCTTTTTCACCAAAGATAACAGGAGAATATCCCCCCTTCAATTTGCTACCCACTTTCTCCTGAATACAGGAACACCCCTATTGTGGTCATAAACTGTTATTTGGGGATACGCCAGGGCTCAGAAGGGAAGGATCAGCATCTGGATTCTCTAACATGGAATTTTCAGTCCTGGATTTTAAGAGCAATACCTTTTTTTATTTTTTGTTGAATGAGCTGCGTGAGGGCTTATTTTGTGCAAGACAAGCTGTAGTTTTTATTGGCACAATTTTGGGGTACAATTTGGCTTTCTGGTTGCTTTTTATCTCATTTTTGGGAGGTGAAGTCACAAAAAAGCTGTTTGGTGTCGGTTTAAAATGTATTATTTGATTTTTTTACACCGTTCACTTGATGGGGTATATCATGTGATATTTTTATAGATCCGGTCATTACAGACGCAACAATACCAAATATGTCTAGTTTTTTTGATTTAACGTTTTAGATTTTTATAAAAAAATAATGTTTTTGTGTTGCCATATTGTTTTTATTTTTCTGGCTATAGTCTTGTGTGAGGGCTTGCAGAACGAGGTGATGTTTTTATTGCTCTAATTTTGGGGTACATACGACTTTCTGATTAATTGATATGATTTTTTGTGAGGTGACAAAAAAAAAACTGTTTTGGCATAATTTTTTTAGTTTTTTTTTACACCGTTCACTTGATGGGGTAGATTATGTGATATTTTCGTAGAGCCAATTGTTACGGACGTGGCGATACCAAATATGTAAATTATTATTATTTTTTTTTACATTTTACACAATAAGAGCATTTTTTGAAAAAAAAAATCATGTTTATGTGGCAATTTTCATAGAGCCATATTTATTTTTCTGGCTATGGTCTTGTGTGGGGGCTCATTTTTTGTGGGATGAGGTGACGTTTTTATTTCTACCATTTTGGGGTACATACAACTTTTTTTTATTTAACATTGTTTTTTGGGAGGTGAGCTCACAAAAAAAAATCTGTTTTGCCGCAATGTTTATTTTTTACAGCGTTCAGTTGATAGGGTAGATCATATTATGATATTATAGAGTCGGTTGTTGCGAACGCGGTGATACCAAATATGTCAATTTTTTAAATAACTGATTTGGGGGGGGGAATTTTTTTTTTTAAATGTGAAACTTTTTTTATTTTCTATTTTCAAAACACTTTATTTTTTACATTTCTTATTTTACACTTTAATGTCCCCCAGAGGTCTTGTATGACCTTATGGGGAACACAAACTTTTTTTTATTTTTTTTAACTATTGATTTCTCTTGTAACTGGGGCTAACATAGTAGCCCCAGTTACAGGGGAAATACACCACCAAGAGAGGCTGTACAGCCTCAGTGCAGGGTTGATTGAGGTCTATGGAAGACCCGACAGCTCCTGCACTCACCCGGCCCCGACGATCACATGACCACATTGCGGAGACAGGAAGCTGCATACCGATTCCTGATCTGTATATGTATGCAGCGATCTAGAAGGCAGGGACACCCAGGAACAGTCCCTGCCTTCTCTCTGGGGTGCCCTGCTATCCCTGACAGCGGGCCCCCCGCTCGGCAGCTGCACGATTAGCGTGGAGCTGCGATCTCTGAATGGACGTTCCAGAACGTCCATTCAGAGATAAACCGACCGCCCAAGGACGTTTATAGTCAATGGGCGGTCGGGAAGTAGTTAAATAAAAAATAAAAAATTAAAGTAATAAAAAATACCAAAATATTAAGTGTAAATCACCCCCTTTCCATTTTAATTATAAAATATATAAAAAATAAATAAACATATTACATATCGCTGTGTCTGAAAAAGACCAAACTATTCAAATTTGAAAAAAAATCTCCTATGCGCAATAAGAGAAAAAAAAAAAAATGGCCCGGACGTTTCATTACATGTGGTATGCACGCGGCTTGTTTGCGGTTTTATTTTTTTCGCATGGTATTGAGTATCGCAATACTTTTTTACGGTATAGAAATCGAATCTAAATTTTGGTATTGTGACAACCCAGTTATACTAAATATTTTCTCATAAAACTATTTATCATTCTACTCAGCTCTTCCTGCTCTATTATATGCTACTGGCAGATTACTCTGCATTTTCATGGTGACAGGTTCCCTTTAAGGATAAGCTACGATTGTGTGGAAGGGTAAGCTCTCCTTTCAATCTGACCAGCCAGGCTAATACTTTTAAGTAGAGGAATGAATGGGAACTGTTTTCCAGTCCCCGCTTGTTACCTTTTGTCAGCAGCAGCATGTAGGTTCATGTGTGGCTTTTGGGACCTGCACATCAGGACTGGATGCTGGCAGCTGCATCCCTAAATTGTGTCTTGGGCTTTGGCCGTCTCCTCCTTGGAACATTCTGGCTGCTGGGAACTCTTGAAACAGGTTCCAACATGGCAAGGGACAAGAAGAGTAACATTCTAGTGGTGGATGGAAAGAAGAACGTGGAAATGCTGGCGTTTCATAGTCCGGGACTTGCTTCCTGCCTGTGGGACTTTCCCGTAGTTTGGGATTTGCTTTCCGCCTGTGGGACTTTCCTGGAGGATCACGTTCCTGGGTGGAGAAAGAGGAGTAGTTTTTAGCAGATACAGGAGTGTACAGGTAAAAAAGAGATGTGTAGCGACAGCAGTGTGATGTGATCTGCTAGAGCCATGGATGCCCTAAACTTGGGCATGCTAATGCTACTATCCTGGAACCTCCTGCTCAGGACCTTGTAAGTAGAAGTTACTTAAAGGCTCTGGGGTCCCTTTTGCTCAGCCCATGTTTTTATAACTATTGGAGGTCTCTTAATTTTTTCTTTTGAACAGGTAAAGAATCCAGCCTGGGAGCCCATACTGAGACTAAGGCCTCTTTCACACTTGCGTTGTCCGGATCCGGCGTGTACTCCATTTGCCGGAATTACACTCCGGATCCGGAAAAACGCAAGTGAACTGAAAGCATTTAAAGACGGATCCGTCTTCAAAATGCGTTCAGTGTTACTATGGCACCCAGGACGCTATTAAAGTCCTGGTTGCCATAGTAGTAGTGGGGAGCGGGGGAGCAGTATACTTACCGTCCGTGCGGCTCCCCGGGCGCTCCAGAATGACGTCAGAGCGCCCCATGCGCATGGATGACGTGTCCATGCGATCACGTCATCCATGAGCGTGGGGCGCCCTGACGTCACTCTGGAGCGCCCGGGGAGCCGCACGGACGGTAAGTATACTGCTCCCCCGCTCCCCACTACACTTTACCATGGCTGACAGGACTTTAGCGTCCCGGCAGCCATGGTAACCATTCAGAAAAAGCTAAACGTCGGATCCGGCAATGCGCCGAAACGACGTTTAGCTTAAGGCCGGATCCGGATTAATGCCTTTCAATGGGCATTAATTCCGGATCTGGCCCTGCGGCAAGTGTTCCGGATTTTTGGCCGGAGCAAAAAGCGCAGCATGCTGCGGTATTTTCTCCGGCCAAAAAACGTTCCGTTTCGGAACTGAAGGCATCCTGATGCATCCTGAATGGATTTCTCTCCATTCAGAATGCATGGGGATAATCCTGATCAGGATTCTTCCGGCATAGAGCCCCGACGACGGAACTCTATGCCGGAAGAAAAGAACGTAAGCGTGAAAGAGCCCTTAAAAGAGGAAAAAAATATGCCACCTGCTCCAAACATCTGCATGATACAAAAAAACAACTCTATCCGAAATGTATAGCAAAGCTGGTTGAAGATGAACAGCTGTCCTTCTAAGAAGTGCAGGCTTCTTTGTCTTCTATTACCCTCTTGGGAGGCTCTTTACCATTGTGACCTAAAAGAGGTAGAATAAATGCAGATTCGGATTCAGAGTTCGAGACAGAGGCACTGTATGCCTTTGAAGGAGAATTGGAAGAGGGGAAGGAATCCTACATGAACAGATGGGGAGAGAAAATACTACTTCTCAGATTCTATGGATCGAAACTTTGGATATTGAGAAAGTGGTTAAAGCCAGATCTACACCAGACAAGATGTTTGGGGGACCTTAGGTCAAAGTGAAAGAAGTTATTTCCAGTGAACTCAAACCTGAAATATCTAACTATGGATGAATGGGAAGAAGCTGAGAAGAAACTATTTATTCACAGAGAATTCAAAAATATCTTACTTTCGATTCAGATAATAAAATTTACACAACCGTCGCAAATGTACTAAAGGAAACAAACATTCTGTTTAAAGACTCATCCCAGCTAAAGGACCCCATGGATAAGAAAGACGAAAACAACATGGAAATCCGTCTCGGCTATCATTTCTACCTATTAAGGCTACTTTCACACTGGCGTTTCTGGGTCCGCTTGTGAGATCCGTTTCAGGGCTCTCACAAGCGGCCCAAAACGGATCAGTTCAGCCCCAATGCATTCTGAATGGATAAGGATCCGTTCAGAATGCATCAATTTGGCTGCGTTTGGTCTCCGTTCCGCTTTTTAGGCAGACACTAAAACGCAGCTTGCAGCTTTTTGGTGTCCGCCTGACGATGCGGAGCCAAACTGATCCGTCCTGACTTACAATATAAGTCAATGGGGACGGAACCGTTTTCACTGACACAATATGGTGCAATTGAAAACGGATCCATCCCTCATTGACTTCCAATGTAAGTCAAGACGGATCCGTTTTGACTTAGACTTTTTTTTTTTTATGAATAATGCAAACGGATCCATTATGAACGGATAAAGGCGTTTGCATTATTGGTGCGGATCCGTCTGTTCAGATACAAGACGGATCCGCACCGAACGCAGGTGTGAAAGTAGCCTTAGCTGCAAAATCAGTGGCAAGATAAATTTTCCTTTGGCTAAACCGCTAGAAAATCATTTAAAAATAAAAACTTCTAGGTAAGAAATTCTGGAATCCTTACCACTTCTATAAATGGCCACAGTTTTTATGGCAGATGCGTCAGCAGAATCTGTATGCTTTGCAGCTAGAAACTGGTCTTTAATCTCACCAGAGGAGGCTTTTGGTTGAAAATTGGGCTGAATACACCCCCATCTAAGAATCATTTGTGCTGTATTCCATTTACAGGGTGGGAGTAAGTCTTCAGTTGTTTTTTTCCAGTCTGGTCTCATGTAACACAAAATCCTTGGATTTTACAGAATATTAGAGAAGGCTACAAAATAGAATTTGAGTCTCCTCCACCAGAAAAGTTAATTCTAACTCAACTAATGTCTGTAGACTCAGAATCAATCCTGGTGCAAGATGTGACAAAACTTATTCAGCTAAAAGTTGTCACTCCAGTTTCTCATTCATGGGACATTATTGTTTCTCATTCATGGGAGATTCATGGGACATTATTGCAGGCTATTTTTAGTAAAAATAAAACAAATAGATCTTAATGAACTATAATAAATCAGAATTTTTTGAACAAATAGATAAAATATGGGACTATCAAGATGGAGTTGATCAAGTCAGTTATTCCCCTCATTTCTCAGGATGCAGTTGAGTACATAAAAAACCTCAAAGATGCAGATTATTATGTCTCCATTCATCCGGAATTTCAACAATATCTCCATTTTGCGTTTAAGGAGGAGAAAGAAATTAATAATTCTCAGTTTCGGTACCTTCCCTTCGAGATCTCTTCTGCTCCCGGTTTCTTCACAAAATTGATTGTGGAAAGTATGTCTTTTCTCAGACAAAAAGATGTCGTCATTGTCCCATATTTACATAGTTAATACGGTTGAAAAAAGACATGCGTCCATTAAGTTCAACCAAGGACGATTGGATGATTTACTTTTGGTAGCAGAATACCATGCTTTCCTTTAAACTAGGGCTGAAACGATTACTCTATTAAATCGAGTAATTCGACACAAAAAAATCGTCGATGCAAATTTTTAGCATCGAAGATTCGTTTGTGTCATGTGACCACGGAGCGGGAGTGAAGCGCTTGCTATTACTCCCGCTCCGTGGACTCCCGCTGCGCTTGGAATACTCACCTTTCCAGCAGGGGGCCTCCGAACACTTCACAGTACGTCCATGGTCCCGCTGCTCTGACGTACAGACGCCATGACCTGACGCAGTGTGTGACGTCTGGCGTAGAGCAGCGCAGAACGATGGAGTGTCGGCAGCGCCCCTGCTGGAAAGGTAAGTTGGTGTAACCAAGGGGGTGGGGTGCGACTAAGGCCGGGCGCCTGGAGTGCACAGTGTCATAGAAACCAGTGACGCTGTGCAATCCGGGTGTCAGGAGGAGCATGGGGGGAGAGGTGGTGGCACAATGGGGGGAGAGGCAATTGTAACAAAACTGCAGCACTCTCCAGCCTTGGTCCTTTCAATCTTTTATTCACCAGTACAAATAATGCGACGTTTCGATCTATGTGATCTTTCTCAAGCAAAATTTGCTTGAGAAAGATCACATAGATCGAAACGTCGCATTATTTGTACTGGTGAATAAAAGATTGAAAGGACCAAGGCTGGAGAGTGCTGCAGTTTTGTTACAATTGCGTCTGGATTTGGGAAGTACAAGACTGGCTTCTGACACAGCGGGCACCACCACAGTAAGGAATAATATACATTTTTTGTAGTGCTGCTACATTTTTTCCTTTTTCTTTTTTCTATTACAATGGGGGGAGAGCTGTTGGCACAATGGGGGCATAGCTGGCACACTGGGGGCAGAGCTGATGGCACACTGGGGGCAGAGCTGATGGCACTGGGGTGGGGGAGAGCTGATGGCACTGGGGTGGGGGAGAGCTGATGGCACTGGGGTGGGGGAGTGGAGCTGATGGCACTGGGGTGGGGGAGTGGAGCTGATGGCACTGGGGTGGGGGAGTGGAGCTGATGGCACTGGGGTGGGGGAGTTGAGCTGATGGCACTGGGGTGGGGGAGTTGAGCTGATGGCACTGGGGTGGGGGAGTGGAGCTGATGGCACTGGGGTGGGGGAGTGGAGCTGATGGCACTGGGGTGGGGGAGAGCTGATGGCACTGGGTGGGGAGAGCTTATGGCACTTAGTGGGAGAGAGCCGATTGCACTGGGGGATAGTGGAGCTGATGGCACTAGGGGGAACTGATGCACTTGGGCTGATCGCACTGTGGGGAACAAAGGGTGTTGAGGACTAATGGCAGGGGGTCTGATGAGTTTTTATAAAGGAAAACAGTATATTATTTTTTTCTTATTAGATTACTCGATTAATCGTAAAAAATAATCGATAGAATACTCGATTACTAAAATAATCATTTACTGCAGCCCTACTTCAAACCCACCGACAGTTGGTCCTAGATCTCCTCTCAGACCTGGGCTGGATCATAAATGTGGAAAAATTGGACTCCCTTATACCAAGAAAATATTTCTGGCAACTCTTCTAGATTCCACGGCTCAATATTCATTCCTGACAGTATCTAAACAAATGTCAATCTGGAAATAATCACCTACCAGAGGAAGAACTCTTGCCTTGAGTGTTTTGAGTCTGATGTCCTCAAGCAGAAACATATTACCGTGGAGCCAATATCTTACGCCATCCCACTAAAAACTAATATTGTCCTCCTGGAATCTAGACCACCTATCCCTAAATCAGAGGATTCCTGTACCAACAGGAGTAAAGCAATCTCTAAGGTGGTTGACTTCTCGGTCAATCCTAGAGAAGGGATTTCCTTGAAACCTTATATTCTGATAGCCACAAATGCCAACAAGCAGAGGTGAGGGTCTCAGGTTCAGGAACATTACTTTCAATGTACTTGGCCAAGAGAGATGGCAGAAGATCCTCAAACTTCTGGCAACTTTGGGCTGTTTGGGAAACCGTGAAATAAGCAGAATTTATTCTCAAGATCCACTTAATAATTTTATCAGACAATATAATAATAGTAGGTTTCCATCATGGTGGAACAAGGTTGCCTCTTCTTCAGTCTTTGACAAAAAAAATAAAAAATCTCTTTGTGGGCAAAAAATTCTATCCTATCAATCTCGGCTGTTCATCTGAAGGGCTCAGGCAACCAAACGGTGGATTTCCTGAGCAGACCTTGTATAAAGCCAGGAGAATGGTCACTGAACAGAGATATTCTCCAGAAACTGCTTCACTGAGATGGTCAGCTGCAATTAAACCTGTTTTGCAACAAGACAATCAACTCTCTAAAAGATAAAGATTGTTTCTTCTCGCTATATCTCAGAGACAGTGCAACAGCAGTAGATACGGTCTCCCAAAAATGTGACTAGCATATGCATTTCCCCCCTTCCCTCTCATTCCTTCAGTGATCAAGAAATGTCAGAGGGAATCGAGTCATTCTAGTTACACTATTTTGGCCAAAGAGAAGTTGGTTTCTTAAAATCCTTGTCCCAGAAACTTCTGATGCCACTTCTACTAAGGCAGGATCTTCTTCTACAGGGACCCTGGTGTATCCAGAGACTTAAACTAACAGTGTGACTCCAGAAATGGAGCTCCTAAGGGCTTAGTGTCTTTCTGACAGTGTAATTTCCACATTACAAAAGTGTCACTAAAGCAATTTATGAAAAAAATCTGGAAGAAATGTTGCTAATGGTACCTCTCTAAACACCAAGATCATTTTCCTCCTCAAGTCCCAGATATATTAGATTTTGTACAAGAGGGATTCAATAAAGGTCTTAAACCAAGTACCTCGAATGGGTTGGCCCATCTCATACACTGGGGGCATATTTCTAGGACAGGGATGGGCAAACTGCGGCTCTCCAGCTGTTGTAAAACTACTACTCCCAGTGTGCCTACAGCTATCAGCCTACAGCAGGGCATGATTGGATTTGTAGTTGTACAACAGCTGGAGAGCCGCAGTTTGCCCATCACTGCTCTAGGATATTCCCCCAATGCTGGCTGTTTTCGGAAGTCCCATAGAAATTAATGGGAAGCACACCACACAAACCCGGCCACCACTCTGCTCACTTCTGTGGGGCTGACAGAAATAGCCAAGCCAGTATCTTTTGCGGCTCTGTTTAGAGATAGGTGTGGATCCCACCTCTGGGACCTGCAGCTATCAGACACTGGGGGCATATCCTAGCGATATTCCCCCATTTTTTGCAATGACACAACCCCTTTAAAAGGACCAGATATAGGCTCTAAGTTGTTTTTTAGACCTACCTCTGGCAGAGCACAAGTGGATTAAGAGGTTTATTATGGCCCCTTCACGTATCAGACCAACTCTTAGACATTCCATTCCTGTCTGGGATCTGACAATGGTACTGAATGGTCTATGTCAGTGATGGCTAACCTTGGCACTCCAGCTGTGATGAAACTACGACTCCCAGCATGCTCCATTTATTTCTATAGAGTTCTGAGAGCAGCCAAGCAAGGGGGGCATCTTGGGAGTTGTAGTTTTACCACAGCTGGAGTGCCAAGGTTAGTTATCACTGGTCTATGTGATCCTTCTTTAAACCACTGGATGAATTAGGCATAACACGCTTGTCTCTAAAGATGTTTTTTGGGTGGTGGTTACTTCAGCCCGCAGACTAGGAAAATTTTAATCTCTGTCCATCAAAGAGCCTTAGATTTAAATTCTTGAGGATAAAATCATCTTGAGGATTGACCCTGCTTTCTTGCCCAAGGTTATACAGGGAGTGCAGAATTATTAGGCAAATGAGTATTTTGACCACATCATCCTCTTTATGCATGTTGTCTTACTCCAAGCTGTATAGGCTCGAAAGCCTACTACCAATTAAGCATATTAGGTGATGTGCATCTCTGTAATGAGAAGGGGTGTGGTCTAATGACATCAACACCCTATATTAGGTGTGCATAATTATTAGGCAACTTCCTTTCGTTTGGCAAAATGGGTCAAAAGAAGGACTTGACAGGCTCAGAAAAGTCAAAAATAGTGAGATATCTTGCAGAGGGATGCAGCACTCTTAAAATTGCAAAGCTTCTGAAGCGTGATCATCAAACAATCAAGCGTTTCATTCAAAATAGTCAACAGGGTCGCAAGAAGCGTGTGGAAAAACCAAGGCGCAAAATAACTGCCCATGAACTGAGAAAAGTCAAGCGTGCAGCTGCCAAGATGCCACTTGCCACCAGTTTGGCCATATTTCAGAGCTGCAACATCACTGGAGTGCCCAAAAGCACAAGGTGTGCAATACTCAGAGACATGGCCAAGGTAAGAAAGGCTGAAAGACGACCACCACTGAACAAGACACACAAGCTGAAACGTCAAGACTGGGCCAAGAAATATCTCAAGACTGATTTTTCTAAGGTTTTATGGACTGATGAAATGAGAGGGAGTCTTGATGGGCCAGATGGATGGGCCCGTGGCTGGATTGATAAAGGGCAGAGAGCTCCAGTCCGACTCAGACGCCAGCAAGGTGGAGGTGGAGTACTGGTTTGGGCTGGTATCATCAAAGATGAGCTTGTGGGGCCTTTTCGGGTTGAGGATGGAGTCAAGCTCAACTCCCAGTCCTACTGCCAGTTTCTGGAAGACACCTTCTTCAAGCAGTGGTACAGGAAGAAGTCTGCATCCTTCAAGAAAAACATGATTTTCATGCAGGACAATGCTCCATCACACGCGTCCAAGTACTCCACAGCGTGGCTGGCAAGAAAGGGTATAAAAGAAGAAAATCTAATGACATGGCCTCCTTGTTCACCTGATCTGAACCCCATTGAGAACCTGTGGTCCATCATCAAATGTGAGATTTACAAGGAGGGAAAACGGTACACCTCTCTGAACAGTGTCTGGGAGGCTGTGGTTGCTGCTGCACGCAATGTTGATGGTGAACAGATCAAAACACTGACAGAATCCATGGATGGCAGGCTTTTGAGTGTCCTTGCAAAGAAAGGTGGCTATATTGGTCACTGATTTGTTTTTGTTTTGTTTTTGAATGTCAGAAATGTATATTTGTGAATGTTGAGATGTTATATTGGTTTCACTGGTAAAAATAAATAATTGAAATGGGTATATATTTGTTTTTTGTTAAGTTGCCTAATAATTATGCACAGTAATAGTCACCTGCACACACAGATATCCTCCTAAAATAGCTAAAACTAAAAACAAACTAAAAACTACTTCCAAAAATATTCAGCTTTGATATTAATTCGTTTTTTGGGTTCATTGAGAACATGGTTGTTGTCAAATAATAAAATTAATCCTCAAAAATACAACTTGCCTAATAATTCTGCACTCCCTGTATCTACATTTTACAGGAACCAGGACATTTTTCTCCCCTCCTTTTGTACTACTCCAAAAATGACCAGAAACTACAATTTCATTCTCTGGATGTCAGAAGATCCGTTATAAAATATGTTGAAATAACAAAAGGTTGGAGGAAGGATCCAAATCTGTTTGTCCAATTTTTCGGGGAAAAACAGAAGAAAAAAAAAAAACATCTTAGCAAGATGGTTTAAGACGACAATTTAAGAATCTTATATGACCCTCTTGAACTTGATGGACTTATGTCTTTTTTCAACTGTATTAACTATGATTTCTAGTTTGGTTCACGTTAAAGCCAATTCCACCAGAGCAATGTCAGCGTCATGGGCAGAAATGCAACAGATATGCAAAGCAGCAACTTGGTCCAGTTTTAATATATTTTGTACACATTATAGACTGGATGTTGTTTTTTAATCAACACTTGGCCTATGGATGGAAGGTCCTTCAGGCTGTAGTCCAACCCTAAGTATCGGTCTAATCTGGTATTGCTCCTATGGTGTGGTCATGGAGGACATCCTGGAAAGTAGGAATTAGTCCTACCAGTAATTGGTTTTCCAGGAGTCCGAAATGTCAGCACCCTTAATTAGCCTTCCCACAGTTTGTTTATTTTGCTTGTGAAGTTAATCATGTGAAATATTAATAGATGGGTTGCAGCCATCCTGGCGTTGTAATTGGAAGAACACTGGTGGGTGGTGGTGGGAGGGTTCTTTTAACCTCTCTGTGTTCCTGTCCAGACACGGCATAGAAAGAACAACCTCCTATGGTGCTGTCATGTCGGACTCCTGGAAAACCTTCAATGATCAAGAAAATTCCGAAGGAATCAGCCAGAGTATTCTAGTGACACCATATTAGCCAAAGAGAAGCTGGTTTCTTAAAATCCTTGTCCCAGGAACTTCCAATGCCACTTCCATTAAGGCCTCATGCACACAGACGTTTTTTTTTGCGGTCCGCAAAAACGGTTTCCGTTGTTCCGTGATCCGTGTCCGTTTTTTCATCCGTGGGTCTTCCTTGATTTTTGGAGGATCCATGGACATGAAAAGTGAAAAAAAAAAAAAAAGTCAAGTCTGTTATATCCAGAAGTGGAGAGACTGAAACTAATGGCCTGGATCCTGAAAGGGAGATCTTTTGATGTCACTAGCTTATACACCTCAATAGATCACGATAGAGGCATTGCTGCAGTACAGAAATGTTTGGATACTAGCCAGCATACTAAAGGAAGCCAGGAGTTCATCATTGATTTACTTAATTTGGTGTTGCAATATAATTATTTTGCATTCATGGATCATTTTTATTTGCAATTGCGTGGGACCGCCATGGGTTCAAACGTGGCATCCACGTATGCAATTATATTCATGGCAGCCATTGAAGAGAATCACGTCTATGTATCCCACCACTTCAATCAGGTATTGGGGTGGTGGCGATACATTGACGATATCTTCCTGATTTGGCAGGTAATGAATCCTCCTTTCACAACTTTTTCTGAACCTCATTGATCCTGACATCAGTTTTACCTTAATGTTTTCAACTGAACAGGTTCAATTTCTTGATACAACAGTACATGCCGTAGGGGATAATTTAAATACTGATCTGTATACTAAGCCTACTGACTGTAATAATATATTTGGATATGAAAGCTGTCATCAGAGATCAACAATTAATGCCTTACCCTATAGTCAGTTCTTAAGAATACGCAGTCCGAACGCGCGTTTCGCGTAAGCTTCCTCAAGGGGAGGAAGCTTACACGAAACGCGCATTGCGGCTGCATCACTACTGTGGTATTTATGTGACTTCTATTTATACCTTCCAGTTACATTGTACTTTGCACTTTATATACTTATATTGTATCTGGTCTGAGTGTTATGGTCTTTGATCAGATTTGTTGCGCTTTATACTTATTAACTATTTAACACCTGTGTGACTTAGTCATCTATTTGTCCTAGCATTTATCCAGATATTTATATATTGTTGACATTTGGTATGTAGGCTTAGCACTCATACTCATTTTGTGAGCTATTTCTCTATCGGTGCGTAATGTTAAAGATAATACAACCGGATCCCTTCATAATGGATGCAGACGGTTGTATTACCAGTAACGGAAGCGTTTTTTCTGGACCCTGCCTGATCCAGCAAAAACGCTAGTGTGAAAGTAGCCTTACCGGTTCCTAAACATTTTGTTGAGTTTGGACACAAGGAGAAAGATCTTAAAATCATAATTCTTGATCATGTTCCACCCTTAAAGAGAGGAGGTGATAGGGAGCTAGTACTTAAACAAAGGGAACTCCAATCGATTCACCGGTTACAGACCCGCAGACCTAGGGGCCTTAACACTGAATTCAAGTGGGGTCTCTTTAATTAATGTTATGGGATAGGTTATGGTCTGCTGTGATCAAACCTCTATATCTGATTAAGGGCTGATTAGGGGTTCAACCCTTGGTCGGTGGGACCGTATATTTCCATAGTCTAGGAATGAACTTATGCACTGCCATAGTAAAGAACCCAAGTAGGCAATTACGACAAAAGGGCCATAGAAGCTGTGAGAGCCACATACAGGTGGTTAGAGAGAGGAAACCTCATTCCACAAGGGGTTCAGGGCCAGGCATGACAAACATATATGGAGCCCGATGCTGCACCACATCGCCAGCAAATATGGGAAGTCTGCGGAAAGATCCGTTGAAGTCGTACAGGTGGTCATGTACCAGCAGGAGAGAATCTTATATTTAGTTTCTTGGAATCAACATGAAATGGACATATATATATATATATATATATATACACACACACACACACACACACACACACATTTATATATACACTCACCTAAAGAATTATTAGGAACACCATACTAATACGGTGTTGGACCCCCTTTTGCCTTCAGAACTGCCTTAATTCTACATGGCATTGATTCAACAAGGTGCTGATAGCATTCTTTAGAAATGTTGGCCCATATTGATAGGATAGCATCTTGCAGTTGATGGAGATTTGAGGGATGCACATCCAGGGCACGAAGCTCCCGTTCCACCACATCCCAAAGATGCTCTATTGGGTTGAGATCTGGTGACTGTGGGGGCCATTTTAGTACAGTGAACTCATTGTCATGTTCAAGAAACCAATTTAAAAATGATTCGAGCTTTGTGACATGGTGCATTATCCTGAGGGAAGTAGCCAGCAGATGATGGATACATGTTCTCATTCTGTTTACGCCAAATTCAGACTCTACCATTTAAATGTCTCAACAGAAATCGAGACTCAGGCCAGGCAACATTTTTCCAGTCTTCAACAGTACAATTTTGGTGAGCTCGTGCAAATTGTAGCCTCTTTTTCCTATTTGTAGTGGAGATGAGTGGTACCCGGTGGGGTCTTCTGCTGTTGTAGCCCATCCGCTTCAAGGTTGTGCGTGTTGTGGCTTCACAAATGCTTTGCTGCATACCTCGGTTGTAACGAGTGGTTATTTTAGTCAACGTTGCTCTTCTATCAGCTTGAATCAGTCGGCCCATTGTCCTCTGACCTCTAGCATCCACAAGGCATTTTTGCCCACAGGACTGCCGCATACTGGATGTTTTTCCCTTCTCACACCATTCTTTGTAAACCCTAGAAATGGTTGTGCGTGAAAATCCCAGAAACTGAGCAGATTGTGAAATACTCAGACCGGCCCGTCTGGCACAAACAACCATGCCACGCTCAAAATTGCTTAAATCACCTTTCTTTCCCATTCTGACATTCAGTTTGGAGTTCAGGAGATTGTCTTGACCAGGACCACACTCCTAAATGCATTGAAGCAACTGCCATGTGATTGGTTAACTAGATAATTGCATTAATGAGAAATAGAACAGGTGTTCCTAATAATTCTTTAGGTGAGTGTATATATATGCATTTTATTTATTTTTTACTTTCTTTTTTCACTTATTTTAAGTCCCCTTAGATCACTTCTCCAGTAGACTGCAATGATTTAATATTGCAGGATACTCGAGAGTCACTATTTTGTATGGAGTCCCTCCATAAGAACATAAGAACTTCGCTCTTGCAGGCCTCGGAGCCTTTAGAAGGCCTGAGGCTGCTATACCAACCAGATGGCTCCATCAATTTCTTCAGGGGAAAGCCATTTGTGCTGCATCTGAGGGGTTAAAAGTCGCACAATGCTTCTAGGTGTCTGCTGTGTAAAACAGCAGGCACCTGACAGCTACGGCATTCGCTCATCTTCTGATAGGGCACCATCTTTAAAGACCCTGGGTCGTAAAGGGGGTTAAAATAGTTTAAGGTGGTAGCTGTAATTTGGTAATGTATTTATTTTCCCTTTAATTGCTCCTATCTTCCATTCCAGGCTGTGGTCACATGACTATGTCCAAGCAGGCATCTCCTATTAACTGTGATGTTTTATCTATAGGCATGTCAAAGCAACAAAAGGGCAGTGATAGGGGAGATTCTCTATGTAACTAGCTGGGTGGGAGGACCTATAAACTAGCTGGTTGTTGTTAGGGGTGTTGCTTGGGCACTGGTAGAAAAAGGAGAGGTACACATACAGGATGTATACAAACCACAGTGCTTTTTTTTTTTTTTTTTTTTTAAATGAAATGAAAAAAAAAAAAACATGGGGAAGATATACGTGAGATGAACAGCTACAGGAGCATATCTTTTAAAAACCATAGTAATGCTGGTTAACCCTGTTAATGGGGTTGTCTGACCTCAGCAAATGGCATTTATAATGTAGAGAAAGTTAATACAAGGCACTTACTAATGTATTATGATTGTTTTTGTTGCTTCCTTTGTTGGTGTGATTCATTCCATGGTTACGACCACCCTGTAATCCAGCAGCAGTGGCCGAGCTTGCACACTATAGGAAAAAGCGGAGGCCTCTGGTGGCTGGGACCGTGGAGGTGCACATTTTCCAGCACTTTTTTCAAGCAGCATGACTACCACTGCTGGCTTGCAGGGTGGTCATAACCATGGAAATGAGCAGTGTATAATGTGATGGAAAAATGTATCCAGCCAGCAAAGGAAGCAATATAGACATTAACAATCTGTTAGTGCCTTGTATTAACTTTGCCTACAGTATAAATGCCATTTGCTGAAGTGAGAAAACCCCTTTAAGGTTCAAACAGGTCTGTGTGTAAAGAGATTAATCAATACTTGAGAAAAATAATTACATGTCTAGACCAATCACTGTGTACTTCTTTTTTCTAATTTCTAGAAATGTCTGAGTGTTCAACGCTGGAAAGCCTCATAGAGATGGGATTCTCCCCAAGTAGAGCGTAATGTTCTTTTTGTCATTGTCTGTATATAATGTATGATGTCCATGTCTGCTGTTGTGTTTAAAGGGATGTCCAGTTTTCTCATATTGATGACCTATCCTGAGATTAGGTCATTAACCCTTTCACGCAAGTGACTTGCTGCATTTGAACGTACAGTCACGTCCAATTTGCTTACCAGGGCTGTGACAATAGAGCAGAGACACCGGGGAAGCCAGCAAGGGACCAGTCAGAGAGTGGCAAGTGCTCCGATTGGTTAGTCTCTGCAGACTAACCAATTGGAGCGCTTTAGTGCTAAAATGCCGGTTTCAGGCTGTGATCTCCACGCTGGAGATCACAGCCTGAAATCAGCCGTGAACCCCACTGTGCCCCCAGTGCCCCTGATGATTATGCATCGCCCCCAGATGCCCCCTGCAGCCGGATCCTCTGTGTCGGCTCTGATGGCAGCGGCTCAGGAACGGAGCTGCTGCCATCAGCAGAGTGTGCCAGCTGTAATTTACAACTGACACTTTGCTGCTACGGCCAAAATCGGTGCTGGCACCGATTTCGGACATTTAACCCCATAGATGCCGCGGTCAGAAGCCGCCCATGGCATCAATGGGGTTGAGGGGGAGGAAGCTCCCTCTGTCTTCCATTGGGCCGCCACTGCTGCAATGGCAGCACCTTACAAAGGCGTCCGGGCTGCCATGTACCTAAGGCTGATCAGACCCTGAGGGTCTAATCAGCCTAAGTGTAAATGTAAGACACACTATGCACTGTATAGCCATCAGGCCCACTGGATCTTCAAGATCCAGATCGGTCTTGATAAATAAAAAAATTGTAAAAATAAAAAGTGAAAAAATAAAATAAAAATTTAAATAGAAATAAAATAAAAATTGTCTTTTCTCATATCCGTTCATTTATGTAATTACAAAATGAAATAGAAAAATTATACATAATTGGTATTGGCGCGTCCGTAATGACCTGATCTATAAAAGTATCATATTACTAATCCCGTACGGTGAACGTCGTAAAAAATAATGTAGAAAAAAATTACGGAATTGTTGTTTTTGTCACCTCACGTCCACAAAAAAAATAAAAAAGACATATGTACCTCAAAATGATACCAATAAATACTACAGCCTGTCCAAAAAAAAAACAAGCCCCCACACAGCTACATTGGTGAAAAAAAATCTAAAAGTTATGGACTTTAGTATATGGCGATGCAAAATATTATTTATTTTTAACACAAAAGTGATTTTTATTGCTGAGAAGTAGTAAAACATAAAAAAACTACATAAATTTGGTATCACCGTAACTGTATAAGCCCACAGAATAAAATAATCATATAATATTTACCACAAGAGGAGCCCCATAAAGAAATGTAAAACACTGACACAACTGCCATTTTTGCACACTTCCTCTCCACAATTTTTTTTTATAAAAAGTGATCAAAAAGACATATGTACCGCAAAATGATAACAATAATAACTACAGCCCGTCCCGCAAAAAAACAAGTCCCCACACAGCTACATTGGTGAAAAGATACAAATGTTATGTGCCCTAAATTAATTTCAGCAAATTACATGTTAGAAAATCCTGATGCCACTCCTTCCCTTCTGAATGCTGCCGTTCCCCCAAACAGTTTATGACCACGTATAAGGTGTTGCCGTATTCAGGAAAAAATGCATAACAAATTGTAACTGCTGTGTGCAACATGGAGAGCAGCTACACAAGCTGTAAGTGACTCAACAAGGTCCTAGTAGGTTGTCACAGGTATCTGGAGCCATGATGACTGCAGTGCATTCCACAACTGCTGGTGTGTGGGGGAGGTTCGGTAGTGCCACAGATAATTGAGTTCAAATCTGGGGAATTATGGGGCCAGAGTAGTATTTGGAAGTTGTACTCATGCTTTTCCATCTAATGTCGGACATTTCTAGCAATAAGACATGTTGCATTGTCTTGCTGGAAGATCACATCCGCCCCAGGGAAGACTATCAGCATGTATGGGTGTACATGATCTGCAAGGATGGATTCATGCCGAAATCTGTAAAAAGTGCCTTCAACATGGATAAGTGGGCCCCGAGAATGCCATGAAAACATTCTCTAGAGCATAATACTGCCACAACCAGCTTGTGTTGTGTTCTTCCAGCAATGGTTGCAGGGTTTGTTCTCTGATGTTTCTATCCTGACACGTCAACATTCATCCATTCATTGAAGCAGAAAATGTGTTTCATCGGATAAGGCCACCCCCTTTGCCAATCAGGGGAGGTCCAATTCTGATACTGCCGCGAATATTGAGCCATTTCCCACCGATGCAACTTTGTTAGCAGAGCTTCAGAGCCTCATACACAGTATGGTTTGCTAAGCTGTTGTTTTAGGCACACGTCTGGTAGCAGTCTGGTTTATTTTAGCAGTGTGCTGGTCTACCGTAGCGTGTCGGTCCACCCTAGCGCACCTTCGTAGCTGGCATTCACCTCTCATATCAATGGCAAGTGATGCTCTGCAGCTTCTACATCGCTTATTCGCAATGGTGTCATTTGTCCACTCACAATGTACTTTTACCACAGCAGCAGACAAACAGTTCACAAGCTGCGCAGTTTCAGAAGTACTGCCGCCCTTGGCCCGAGTCAGTCATCCCTTTTTTTGCAATTCCCCCCTTTTACCCATGACCGCAACAAAGGATATGTGTGCAAGCTGTCTGTCGCACACCTTATATACCGAACAAGCCAGCTTACGACACGTGACTTCCTTCATAAGCTATGCACTGTCGACATCAAAAGTAGGAAGTGGTCATAATAATGTGAGTCGACTGTGTAGAACACATATCAGACGTCGAAAGTGAGATATTTTACCTTTCATGGAAAAAAATTAACTCATTTAGAATTTTATGGCAGCAACTGATCTCAAAAAGTGGTACTAATATAAAACAGCTGGAGGAGCAATTTTCAACTAAGTCGATAGGTAGAGTCTCTCAGATGCAAAGGTTTACCAATTTGTAAAAGACTGTGGAACAATTTCAGAATAATGTTCCTGTCATGAGGGTGTCAAGAGCCGCATCTGACTCCGTTATACCCGGGGTCAGGAAGTCGCAGCGGGTGGCTGCGCGCTCTATGTCTAAAGACAGTGCTGTTTATTAATGGTAGCTTCTGGGTTTGCCTTACAATCCTTTTTGGCTCACTCAGGGATCCGTAGCTTCTCCTCCTCAGCTGTTTCTTGTCCAGCAATCCCAACCTTCTTATATTCCCATCTCTCACTTCTCTGGTTGCCAGATATAGAGCTTCCTGCCTGGACTTCTATACTGACCCACTGGAGCTGTGTAGCTGTGTTCCCTGGTTGTTGTTCCAGAACGTTACCCTCCGGATCCCTGTTGGACCTTTGTGGTCTGCTGTGGTCGCCAACCTGGGTGTATGTGTTTGTCTGTATTGTCTGTCCTCTCCCTGGTGTTTCCCTCTTAGTGTCAGTGGTGCGGACTAGTGATCCCACCGCCGCCCCGTTCACTACATAGGGCTCATCTTAGGTAAAGCCAGGGTTTAGGCACGTGATCGGCGTACGGGTGAGGAACCCGTCTAGGGACGTCAGGGCAGTCAGGTGCCAGCCGCAAGGTGAGTCAGGGGTCACCATCTTTCCCTCTCCCTTGCACAGGGCCTTCCCATTTCCCTCTCTTTGCGTGATGCCGGTCATTACAGTTCCTCAATGTAACATTGCAAAGGCTTTAATATTCTACTATCTACAGTACATATCAAAAGTTTCACAGAATCTGGAGAAATTCATGTGTGCAAGGGAAAAGACCGATGGTCAATATTTGATGCTCATGATGGCCCCTCAGGTGGCACTACATTAAAAATAGGCATGATTCTGTACTGGAAATCACTGCATTGGCACAGTAACATTTCCTAAAATCATTGTCTATGAACTCAGTTTGCCGTGCAATCCACAAATGCAAATGTATAATGCAAAAAATAAGCCATATGTCAACACAATCTAGAAACACCGCTATTTTTTCTGGGCCAAATCTCATTTAAAATGGACTTAGGCAACATGGAAAACTGTTCTGTGGTCAGATGAATCAAAATGTTAAATTCTTTTTGTAAACCGCTGACACCATGTTCTGTGGACTGAAGCGGAAAAGGGACCACTCAGTTCAAAAGCCTGCACCTCTGATGGTATGGGGTTTCATGAGGGCCTATGGTGTGGGCAGTTTACACATCTGGAAAGGCACTATCAATGTTGAACTGAATATAGAGGTTTTAAAAGAACATGCTCCCATCCAGACAACATCTATTTCAGGGAAGGCCTTGCACCTTTCATTAAGACAGTGTTCAACCACATATTGTATATTTTACAACAGCATGGTTTCACAGAAGAAGAGTTCAGGTGCTGAAATTTCATTTGTGCAGTTCAGACCTTTCACAAGTAGTTGGCTCATCATGAAACGAAACATTCTGCAAAAAAGACCCAGGACTGTTGAGCAGCTAGAATCCCACATCAGACAAGAATAGGACAACATTCCTCTCCGAAAACTCCAGCAATTGGTCTCCTCACTTCCCAGACATTTATAGACTGTTAAAAGAAGAGGGGATAGTACACAATGGTAGACATGGCCCTGTTCCACCTTTTTGATATGTGTTCCATGATCTTTTGTGAATAGTTTATGGCTCTATGAGATTTGCAAATTATTGCATTTTGTTTTTATTTACATTATACAGCACCCAAACTTTTTCAGAACTGGGGTTGTAAGTGAACAGGAAAAAAGTGGTGTGCAAATGAATGCAAATTATAGAACCAAAGCACAGCATTGTATATTATTAAAGCAGTGGGTTATTATTAATGCCCTATTCTCAAGATAAATCATCAATATCAGATTGGCGGGGGTCCGACTCCCGGCATCCCCGCCAATCAGCTGTTTCAATGTATAGTGGCACTCAAGCAAGCTCTACTTCATTTTGAAAATTACCTGCACTTCTCTGTAGAGGCGGCACAGTGTAATTACTATAACTGTTCATCTTATTTAAGCAGTGCAAGTTGTAATTGCCCTGCACTGCCTCTGTAAAGGAGACAGCACACAGATGCGCAAAAATAAAAAACATATGATTCTCAGAGAATTATACTGGTACCTCAGAGGCTGTTAAAAGCAACATATCGCCTGTAAACAAATCTATAAAAATCTGTGCAGCAAAAGCAACGGTGGTCTTTTCCTTCTGAACCTTGCAGTGTACCCAAACAGCAGTTTACCTTCACATTTATGGAATTTCCGTACCCAGTAGAACCCACTAACAATTTAAGGGGCGTGCTGTGAGTCTTAGATGGCACAACATATTGGGCACCTATATGCCATATCTGTGGAAAACTTGCAATTTTCATTTTGCATGTCCCCCTGCTCATTAATTTTTGTAAAATACGTGGTGTCAAAATGCTCACTCCACACCTTGTTAAATGCCTTGAGGGACATAGTTTCCAAAATTAGGTCAATTTTTAGGGGTTTCAATTGTGGGGTAGCTCATGGTCTCTGCAACTGTGATGTATCACCCTAAAAACCATCCCATCAAAATCTGAGCTCCAAAAGCTAAATGGCTCTCCTTTCCTTCTGAGCCCTGCCATGTGCCCATTCAGCAGTTTACTTCCACATCTATTGCATTTCTATATCTAGTAGAACTTGCCTAACAATTTAAGAGATATGGCGTGAGTGTCAGGTGGCGCCAACTGCACACAACATATTGGGGACTTAAATGCCGTATATGTTGAAAACTTTCAGCTTTCATTTTGCACCACAGTCCTCTGATAATTCATTTCTGCAAAGTACCTGTGGTTTAAAAATGCTCACGCCACCCCTAATAAATACCTTGAGAAGCATAGTTTCTAAAATGGGGTCACTTCTAGGGGGATTACATTTATTATTTCAACCTAGAGCCTCTACAGTTGTCAGCATTATCTCTTTGTACCATCTGCTGTACATTAATTTCCCCCCTCGCCTATGACAGCACCCTTGGATAGCGTCCGCCCCCTCCTCAGAACAGGAAACACAACCACTTTAAAAGGAGGTACCAACCTCCCTCATGCCAGTTCCGTTTCCTGTCCTAAGGGACAGAGTTTGTATTCACAACCACGCCAAGAAGAGCTGCGGGCGCTCCATGTGAGTACTTATGAGGAGGGCCTACCCGGCGGCATAAGTCTTCTCACGAAGCCGCTGCAGAGCCTGGACCTCTGACTCTTCCCCCCCGCTCCAGTCTCTTCCCCGTCGGGAGGTTTTACAGGTCTCCTGGACGCACGGACCTCTGTGGCCATGTCCGCATGTTCGGCTGCCAGCGTCTGACGTCCCTTCAGGTTCCGGTTGCTGGCGCCGACGTCACTTCTGGTTTCGGCAGCGGGAGGAAGCACAATGCTGTAGACCGGAAGTGGGGGGAGCCTGTGGGTGCTCAGCAGAGTTTAAGTTTAGCCAGCTCACACTGCCAGCTGGAGAAGAAGCTAGCAGTATTTGTCTCCATTTTTTGCTGACTAGAGAGTGAGATCATGGAACAGACGCAGCTAGCAGAACCCACTGAGACCACCAATAAATCTTTGGTACCGTGGTGGGGTAAGAGGGGTGAATACCCCAAAATCTCTATAGCTTAAGTTTCTTATAAGGCTATTTTTATATTTAGGTTTCCAAGGAGAGTAGAAGGGTTTCCAGATCTAAAGACAAAGGGTGTGCTATTTGTAAGAAAAAGTTACCCTCAGGCTGGGGAAAACCTATTTGTCAAGTCTGTGTAGGCAAGCTACTAGAAAATGAGGCCCCATCTCTTATGACAAGCCTAAAGCAGATGATCCGGGATGAAGTTAAGGAGTCGGTGAGGGAGTCGGTTAATAGCATCCTGGAGAATCGCCCCAGCACCTCTGCAGCCGCTTCTATTCCCCCCTCCAGCGACCAGGAACTGTTGTCAGGATTGGAGGAAGAGGGAGAAAGACCATCATCGGATGAATCCTTTGATCATGTAGCGGGAAAGCCACTTTTTCAGGCCGAAAATATTAGCTCCTTACTCGGAGTAGTGAGAGCCACCATGGGGTTGGATGATTGTAAAGAGCCACAGTCTGTTAGAGACTCCATGTTTGAAGGTCTGGGCCCTAGAAAGATTAAGAGTTTTGATGTCCATGAAAATATTGCTGCTGTTATCAAAAAGAGTGGAGTAGACCAGATGGATATTTGAAAAAAAAAAAATATTCTTTTTTATTAAAATAGATATATCAATTCCAGAGTATCAAAGTACAAATAGCTGTCCAAACAATGTTTAGCGTGACATATCATATGGTTACAACAACCGATTAAATGTCAATTTACATTTATGCATTACCTAGTGACCCACATCAGTATTACACATCAGTAAGAAACGCACAAATCTTGTTACATAAGTGTCACATTCTTTTGTGTTACAGACAACCGCCTTGCAGACCATTGTGAAGATATATCCATCCATTTTTTAGATTTTTCCCTCTTTGACCCTAAACTAAAACCTAAACTCCCCCCCCCCTAACTTCTTCAGGTCCACTGTATATACCTATATCTCTTCTAATGTAGTATTTATTAAGTTATTTATTCCTCCCTAGTCTACTTGCAACTTCCCTAGGGTGTTCTGTAGCTTCCTTTTCAAGTACCACTCTGAACCTGTGAATGGATGCATAGTTTCTAGTAGTTCAGCACTGCTCAGGGCGACTTTTATAAATGGTTCCCATCTGCTAAAGAATACCTCTACCCATTTTCCCTTGAGATGTTCTGCTTCTGCCCTCTCAAGCAAAAAACATGTCTTAGTTTGTTTGAAAACTTCTTCCATTGATGGAGTTGTGGCTTGAAGCCAATTTTTGAAAAGACATCTTTTAGCTGCTAATAAAAACAAGTGTACCAACGGAATTACCCTTTGCCCCCCGGGTGCCACCTGAAATAACAATAGTTCCGGTATCATTGGAATTTTTATTTTCAGGTAATACTTAATTTGAGAAATAGTCTCCGCCCAGAACTTGTTAGTCTCTTTACAAGACCAAACCCCATGGAATAGGTCTGTACCAATTTCGTGACATTTTGGACATTCAGTGATCCTATACGTTTGAGACACCCGAGGAGCAAAACGAAAACCATAGATAGCTTTATGCGCCATCCTAAAATATGTCTCTCTCCATCCCTCATTTGGTGTCATCTTCCTAACTACCTCCCAGCCTTTTAGAATAATTTGTTTTATGTCTATCAATGGGAATTCCTTTTTCCATTGTGAGAATATTTTCTCCGCCACTTGTCTCTGTTTCATGTCTCTTAGGCCTCCATATAGCTCCGCCAGTGATTTTTTCCTAACTCCCTGCCCAATAAGTATATCAAAATCTTTCAGACCCATTTCCCTGTTTAAGTTTATAGCCCTTTTAGTTAAGAAATCTTTAATTTGTGTATATGCTAGCGGGTGTTGATTACGCAGCGTTGGGAATCTCGTAGCGAATTCTTCCTGGTTGAGGTATCTCCCTGTTTGCGCCTCCCATAAGTCCCCTATTTTGCCTATCCCTAACTCCCTCCATTTCTGAAAATGTTTAGCCTCAGTTCCTGCCGGGAATTCTGGATGACCCCATAAGCTCATGTATTTGGATATGTTAAATGGCAGGGAGTATAGCTTACGGATTGCTTTCCAACTCGCCACTGTGTCTTTCAACAAAAGGCTCCCTTTGATCTCGGCCGGCAGGGCACTAAATTTAGTGTGTAACAAAGCTGTCAGTGACCAGGGTGCTACCAGTTGTACCTCCAGCTTGGTGTTAGTATAATACTGTGTGCCAAATACCCAGTCCAAGCTATGTCTTAGAAGCCCCGCCAGGTTATATGCTCTTATGTCCGGAAAGTTTAACCCCCCTAAGTTTTTTGGTAGTTGCAGTTTTGCCAGCGAGATTCTGCATTTTTTCCCTCTCCAAAGGAATCTTCTAAATGCTTTTTCTAGGGTTTCTATATCTTTATGTTTTAATAGTATGGGTATTGTTTGTATGGGATAAAGAAGTTGTGCTACACATATCATTTTCAGCAACTGACACCTCCCACCCATGGACAGTTTCAGCGATGACCACCTTTCAATATCTGCAAGAATCTTTTTGATTAATGGTGGATAGTTCAAATAGTATAGAGATTCGGGTGTATTCCCTACATGTATTCCCAAGTATTTGATCGAGAGATTAGCTATCTGTATGGGAAATCCAAGTACCTTCGATTTGGCCAATTTCGCTTGGGGACCTATGAACAGTATTTCCGACTTATCTGTATTTACCTTAAATCCCGAAAACGAGCCGAACACCTCCAGCGTTTCCAGTAAATGACCTATGTCTCTATGCGGTTTTTCCAAAAATACTAACAGGTCATCGGCAAAAAGTGCGTGTTTAATTACCCTTTTCCCGAATTTCCCAACTTTGATCCCCTCCAATTCAGTATCCTTCTCAATCTTTCTCGACAGGCTCTAATGCCAGATTGAAAAGGAGGGGAGATAGTGGGCATCCCTGCCTTATGCCCCTTCCTAAATGAATGGGACTAGATAAAAATCCTGGTGTAGCCACCCTAGCCTGAGGGTTAGAATAAATGCCCCTCAAAAAACTCCTAAACGGGCCCTCAAAACCCATTTCGTCTAACACCTCTCCCATCCATCCCCAGTCCACGTTATCAAACGCTTTTTCTGCATCTATGGATATGATGGCTGGGAATGAATGGGAGGATGGCCTAAGCTTCACCTCATCCAGCGCCAATAACACTTTTCTTATGTTCATCACTGCCGATCTTCCTTGAACAAAACCCACCTGGGCAGACGAAATCAATCTGGGTAATAGTCCCGAGAGTCTGTCAGCTAGAATCTTAGAGATGATTTTAAGATCGACATTGATGAGGGAAATCGGTCTGTATGAGGCTGGGTCCAGGGGGTCCCTGCCGGGCTTCGGTAGGACCATAATGTGAGCTGTGTTAGTTAGTGTCAGAACTGGATTTCCCTTCATATAACCTAAATAAATCTGGGAGAGGGTTGGTGCTATATCTTAGGCTATGATTTTATAAAATTCCCCACTAAACCCATCTGGTCCTGGCACTTTCTCTAGGGGTAAATTTTTTATATATGTGACTATTCTTGTTTCTACGGAAATTGGGGCATTCAGCATTTCTCTTTCTTCTATTGTTAGTTTAGACAGATGGACGTCTTTTAACCATTTCCTTCCTTCTTGAATTTGGGGCGGGTTTGCTGTATATAGGTCACCATAGAAACCTTCCAATATTTTATTTATTTCGCCTGGGTGTGAGGTCTTTATCCCATTTTTCCCCTTAAGAGAATGAATCGTGGAAACCATCCTACACCCCTTTGCCAGTCTCGCTAGAAGTCTGCCTGCTTTGTTGCCATAACGGTACAGATGAGCCTCCCATCTTGTTGTTGCAAAGCTGTCCCATTTTTTAAGCCAAGCCTCATAATCTGTTTTAGCGTTTTGCCAGGATTCACGCGAACTGTTGGTGGGTGTGGCTTGAAAAAGGGTATAGGCCCTTCTAAGGTTGTTGCTCAGCTGGCCTAGCTTCTCTTTTATCTTTTTACGTTTGCCAAACATGTAGGCCATAATTCGTCCCCTGATTACTGCCTTCCCCGCGTCCCACAATGTTTGATGACTATCTATGTCCCTATTCTCTTGTTCATATTCTAGCCACCAGCCTCTCAGGAAGTTAGTAAATTCCTCATTTTTATATAAAGCTGTTGGGAACCTCCATAGGAAGTCAGTTCCTCGGGGTGTCTCCCTCCTCAAGATGACAGATACCGGCGAATGATCCGATATTACCATGTTTTCTATGTGTGGGTCCGACAAGTGCCTCGACTCTGATTTATCACACAAGATATAATCTAATCGCGACCACGATTGATGGGCGTGCGAGTAATGCGTGTAATCCCGTCCTTCAGGATTTCGGGCCCTCCACAAGTCTACCATTCCTGCGTCCTCAATGAATTTCGCTAACCTAACATCGGCAGATTTTTTTTTCCCCCTCTTTCCCAGGACCTCTCCTTCTATCCTCCTTTTCATCTAGTACCGCGTTCATATCTCCTGCTACTATTTTCAGTTTCATTGATTCGGCCGATACGTCTCTGGTGAGTGTGTTAAAAAAACATCGGTCATACTCATTAGGCCCGTAAACGTTATAAATACTAATAGTTTTTTCACCATCTGCTAGATTTAGCCTGGAGATTCTACCTTGTTGGTCATGTGTGTGACCTATCACTTTATATGGGAGTCCCCTTTTTAGCAGCGTTATCACTCCCGCTTTCTTACCTATGGCTCCTGATCCATACACCTCTCCCACCCATAGCTTTTTCATTCGGTCTAGTTCTTCTTCTGGAAGGTGGGTTTCTTGCAATAAGGCAATATCTGCCCCCATTTTTTTTTTAAAACTTCAAGATCATCCTACGTTTTTTCGGCGACCGAAGCCCCTTAACATTCCAGGAGACAATTTTGATGTGGCTATCCATTAGAATCTCTTTTCTTGGTAAATTGAACTTGCAGACCTGTGTTGATGAACTGGATTCCTCCCTCCCCCCTCCCTCCCTCCCTTACCTAAAACTAACATCCCAAAATGAATAACCCATGAAACACTCCCGGGTAGATCAAAACCCTTATTTAACTTTCCCATCAGCATTCAAGCTTTGGCCTCACTTTTTTCCAACAAAAGTGAAAAGGAAAAGAAAACTCCTTCTTACATTCCCCTTGACACCTATGCGAGCTAAGTATACATCAACCTTAATAGCATGTGTCACCTTTAACAGTAAAATGGCATTTCAATTAACAACCACGGAACCAGACGCAATCGTATGCATAGACATTTCCTGAAAATGCAAGTCATTACGTTAGACAAACAACTATTGCACCAACAATCGGTATACTTATCATGTCTTCACATGTGTATATATAATCTATCAGCTAATTAGTCCACAGCTATTTCTCCTCGGGATGTTTTCTTCACCGCTCCGGACCCTTGCCATGGCTGATCTCTATCCTCTCTTGAAGTTGCCTGATCCGCGGTGTGGTAGGCAATCGCTGGTACTGTCCGTCTTTTTGTGAACACTCCTTGAAGCGCGTTTTCTGCCTCCTCCGGATCTGTGTAAGATTCCATCTTATTGTTAGGGAAGAAAACCCTCAGCGTTGCGGGGTATAGCAGGGAGAATCTTGTTTGGTTCTTGAATAACGCAGAGCATAGTGGAGCAAAGGCCCTTCTTCTTTTGGATACTTCCGCCGAGAAATCTTCGAAAAGTAGTACCCGATGTCCTCTTATTTCAATGGCTTTCCCAGCTTGCCTAAACGCCCTTAATATGGCGGCTTTGTCGGCATAATTCAGGTACTTGGCAATCACCTGCCTTGACCTGGCTTTAGACTTTGGCACATTTATATTTTTAGCGCTTCTCTCTAACTCCTGCTGTGGGTTATAAGGGCCAATCCTGTGTGCCCTTTCAACCTTGCAATCAGCTTCTATGCCTAGCGCCTCTGGTATCTCTTTAGCACATATTATTTCTAAGTCCTTCGCCATTATCGCTTCCGGGAGGCCAATTATCCGCAGGTTGCTCCTACGGGAGCGGTTTTCTAAGTCATCCACTTTGTCCCATAAATTGGCATTCTCCCGCAGGGCTCTCTTAAGTTGCTTGCGTACCTCCTCATATTCTCCTTCCATCTCAGCCATTCTTGTTTCCAGCGACTCCAGCCGCGAGTCATGTTGAACCACCTCCGCTTTCAGCTCGTTGAAGGAGGCTACCACTGTGGCTGTTAGAGCTTCCTGCAGATCAGGTGCGATTCTTGCCGCCACTTCTATCGCTAGAAATTTGTAGTCTATGACTAACTTCTCTTCATTAGCAATAGTTGACTCACTGACTCCTTCACTCTACTTTCGGTCCGGTTGCGATAGCTCCGGAGCTTCGTCTTCAGGTGACAGCGCCATCTTTATCTCGGTTGGCGCCTTTCCAGGCTTTGCTGTGTTTTTTTTCGATTTGCACCACGTAACGGTCCATCCACCAGGACTGTGTTCAAGCCGGCACACACTCACCCACTCCGTGCCTCTTTTCTAGTCGCTTGCAGGGGATTTATATGGGAATCTGTGTCTTCTGGTGCGGAGCTCTCAGTTCGCGCTTCTCACCATGCTGGCGCCGGAACCGGAAGCCCCGATAGAAATTATTGATTCCCTCTACCTTAAAACGTAAATACCCGTTTGAGGATGTTTCGGCCTATTGGGACAGAGCCCCAAAATTTGATGCCCCAGTTGCCAAAATTTCAAGAAAAGCAGCCCTTCCCTTTGAGGACTCTGGTTCCCTGAAAGATCCCATGGATAGAAGGGCTGAGATTTATTTGAAAAAGAGCTGGGAGGCTACAGCGGGTGCCTTTAGACCTGCCATTGCAGCCACCTCTATTGCAAGATCCCTGAAGATATGGATGAAAGAATTAGAAGATCATATTAAGGAGGGAACCCCTAGAGATGAGTTGCTTTCCTCCTTTCCAACCATATTTAATGCCATTGATTTCCTTGCGGATGCTTCTGTTGACTCTTTAAAATTCTCTGCTAGGGCTTCCGCCCTTTCTAATTCGTCTCGTAGAGCCATCTGGTTAAAGGACTGGAAGGGTGACTCATCCTCCAAAGCAAAATTATGTGCAATACCTTGTCAGGGAGAGTTCTTATTTGGGCCTGTCTTGGATGACCTGCTGGAGAAGGCTTCAGACAAGAAGAAGGGCTTCCCGTCAACTAACCAGCAGTCTCATAAGAGACCTTTTCCCCCTCAGCCAAATAGAAATAGTTATGGGAGGCGAGATGCATCCAGACAGATTTCAAGTAATACTAGAAAATCCAAGGGTTATCTTTTTTCTGGTGCAGAGGCTTCAAAAAAGCAGCAACAATGACGCCAGAGCCCCGGTAGGAGGTCGACTTTCTCTCTTCACAGAACATTGGAAGAAAATATCAAACAGCCCTTGGATAATCTCCATCCTATCGGACGGCTACAAAATAGATTTTCTGAGAATGCCGCCAGAAAGATTGGTTATAACAGACTATCAATCCAGTTCTCCAAAAACAAGCGGCCTTGTTTTCAGAAGTATCTTCCCTATTAGAAAAGAACGTTCTGTTAGAAGTCCCAATGCAGGAAAGAGCAAAGGGGTTTTACTCGACACTCTTTTTTTGTAAAAAAGACAAATGGCACCTACCGTACGATAATAAACTTAAAACTTGTGAACAAGTATCTACTGTACGAGAAATTTTGTATGGAAACCATCAGATCAGTGATATTAAATCTGTTTCCAGACTGTTTTATGGCATCCCTGGATCTCAGGGATGCATAATATCACGTCCCCATACATCCCGATCATCAGAGATACTTACTTAAAAGTAGCGGTTCAGTTGCAGAGCAAAATCCTTCATGTACAATTTCGGGCTCTTCCCTTCAGGTTATCTCAAGCCCCCAGAATATTAACAAAGATTGTGGCAGAAATGATGGCCCATCTGAGAGAGAGAGATCTGGTCGTTATCCCATATCTAGACTACTTTCTCCTTCTCTCTCAGACGTCAAATCAGCTAGAACAGCAGATTTCATGGTTCAGGGAGGTATTAGACAGGTTAGGTTAGGACCTGAACATAGAGAAGTCCAGCCTAGTGCCGAGTCAAGTGTGTACCTTTTTGGGGATGTCCCTAGACTCCAGAACGCAGATGTGTTTTCTTCCCCTTCACAAAGCTTGCCTCATCAGATCCCGGGTTCAGTGGCTTTCCTCTCGCCAGTCGGTGTCTCTGAGGGAGGCCATGTCAGTCTTAGGTCTTATGACTGCGGCTATTCCCGGAGTGGAGTGGGCTCAATTCCACTCGAGACCTCTCCAACAACAAATTCTGGAAATGTGGGACAAAAATCCTTTGTCCCTAGACTCAGAGATTCATTTATCACCCCAGACGCTCTCCTCGCTGGAGTGGTGGATGAACTTGTTAAACCTTCAGGGAGGTGTTCCATGGCAGAGACAAAATGTCTTATTCCTGACCACAGATGCAAGCCCAGTCGGTTGGGGGGCTCACATAGAATCTCTCCTCCTGCAGGGTCAGTGAAATCAGGAGATCCAGCCCCAATCTCACAATTTCAGGGAATTAACCACCTCAGCCCCCCTAGCTTAAACACCCTTAATGACCAGGCCACTTTTTACACTTCTGCACTACACTACTTTCACCGTTTATTGCTCGGTCATGCAACTTACCACCCAAATGAATTTTACCTCCTTTTCTTCTCACTAATAGAGCTTTCATTTGGTGGTATTTCATTACTGCTGACATTTTTACTTTTTTGTTATTAATCGAAATTTAACGAAATTTTTGCAAAAAAATGACATTTTTCACTTTCGGTTGTAAAATAAAAAAAAACAACGACATCCCATATATAAATTTTTCTCTAAATTTATTGTTCTACATGTCTGATTAACAAAAAATGTTTGGGTAAAAAAAAAATGGTTTGTGTAAAAGTTATAGCGTTTACAAACTATGGTACAAAAATGTGAATTTCCGCTTTTTGAAGCAGCTCTGACTTTCTGAGCACCTGTCATGTTTCCTGAGGTTCTACAATGCCCAGACAGTAGAAAAACCCCACAAATGACCCCATTTCAGAAAGTAGACACCCTAAGGTATTCGCTGATGAGCATAGTGAGTTCATAGAACTTTTAATTTTTTGTCACAAGTTAGCGGAAAATGTTTTTGTTTTTTTTTTACTTACAAAGTCTCATATTCCACTAACTTGTGACAAAAAATAAATACTTCCATGAACTCACTATGCCCATCACGAAATACCTGGGGGTGTCTTCTTTCCAAAATGGGGTCACTTGTGGGGTAGTTATACTGCCCTGGTATTTTAAGGGCCCGAATGCGTGAGAAGTAATTTGAAATCAAAATGTGTAAAAAGTGCCCTGTGAAATCCGAAAGGTGCCCTTTGGAATGTGGGCCCCTTTGCCCACCTAGGCTGCAAAAAAGTGTCACACATGTGGTATTGCCGTACTCAGGAGAAGTTGGGCAATGTGTTTTGGGGTGTCATTTTACATATACCCATGCTGGGTGAGAGAAATATCTCGGTCAAATGCCGACTTTGTATAAAAAAAATGGGAAAAGTTGTCTTTTGCCGAGATATTTCTCTCACCCAGCATGGGTATATGTAAAATGACACCCCAAAACACATTGCCTTACTTCTTCTGAGTACGGCGATACCAGATGTGTGACACTTTTTTGCAGCCTAGGTGGGCAAAGGGGCCCACATTCCAAAGAGCACCTTTCAGATTTCACAGGGCATTTTTTACACATTTTGATTTCAAACTACTTCTCAAGCATTCGTGCCCCTAAAATGCCAGGGCAGTATAACTACCCCACAAGTGACCCCATTTTGGAAAGAAGACACCCCAAGGTATTTCGTGATGGGCATAGTGAGTTCATGGAAGTTTTTATTTTTTGTCACAAGTTAGTGGAATATGAGACTTTGTAAGAAAAAAATAAAATCATTTTCCTCTAACTTGTGACAAAAAAAAAAAAATCTAGGAACTCGCCATGCCCCTCACGGAATACCTTGGGGTGTCTTCTTTCCAAAATGGGGTTATCCCTTCTTTCCACAGGGAGTGTACAGTGGGGGAAATAATTATTTGACCCCTCACTGATTTTGTAAGTTTGTCCAATGACAAAGAAATGAAAAGTCTCAGAACAGTATCATTTCAATGGTAGGTTTATTGTAACAGTGGCAGATAGCACATCAAAAGGAAAATCGAAAAAATAACTTTAAATAAAAGATAGCAACTGATTTGCATTTCATTGAGTGAAATAAGTATTTGAACCCTCTAACAAAAAAAGACTTAATACTTGGTGGAAAAACCCTTGTTTGCAAGCACAGAGGTCAAACGTTTCTTGTAATTGATGACCAAGTTTGCGCACATTTTAGGAGGAATGTTGGTCCACTCCTCTTTGCAGATCATCTCTAAATCCCTAAGGTTTCGAGGCTGTCTCTGTGCAACTCTGAGCTTGAGCTCCCTCCATAGGTTTTCGATTGGATTAAGGTCCGGAGACTGACTAGGCCACTCCATGACCTTAATGTGCTTCTTCTTGAGCCACTCCTTTGTTGCCTTTGCTGTATGTTTTGGGTCATTGTCGTGCTGGAACACCCATCCACGACCCATTTTCAGTTTCCTGGCAGAGGGAAGGAGGTTGTCGCTCAGGATTTCACGATACATGGCTCCGTCCATTTTCCCGTTTATGCGAATAAGTTGTCCTGTGCCCTTAGCAGAAAAACACCCCCAAAGCAAAATGTTTCCACCCCCATGCTTGACGGTGGGGACGGTGTTTTGGGGGTCATAGGCAGCATTTTTCTTCCTCCAAACACAGCGAGTTGAGTTAATGCCAAAGAGCTCTATTTTGGTCTCATCAGACCACAGCACCTTCTCCCAGTCACTCTCTGAATCATTCAGGTGTTCATTGGCAAACTTCAGACGGGCCTGCACATGTGCCTTCCTGAGCAGGGGGACCTTGCGAGCCCTGCAGGATTTTAATCCATTGCGGTGTAATGTGTTTCCAATGGTTTTCTTGGTGACTGTGGTCCCTGCTAATTTGAGGTCATTAACTAACTCCTCCCGTGTAGTTCTAGGATGCTTTTTCACCTTTCTCAGAACCATTGACACCCCACGAGGTGAGATCTTGCGTGGAGCCCCAGAGCGAGGTCGATTGATGGTCATTTTGTGCTCCTTCCATTTTCGAACAATCGCACCAACAGTTGTCACCTTCTCTCCCAGCTTCTTGCTAATGGTTTTGTAGCCCATTCCAGCCTTGTGCAGGTCTACAATTTTGTCTCTGACATCCTTGGACAGCTCTTTGGTCTTTCCCATGTTGGAGAGTTTGGAGTCTGCTTGATTGATTGATTCTGTGGACAGGTGTCTTTTATACAGGTGACTAGTTAAGACAGGTGTCCTTAATGAGGGTAACTAATTGAGTAGAAGTGTCTAACCACTCTGTGGGAGCCAGAACTCTTAATGGTTGGTAGGGGTTCAAATACTTATTTCACTCAATGAAATGCAAATCAGTTGCTATCTTTTATTTAAAGTTATTTTTTCGATTTTCCTTTTGATGTGCTATCTGCCACTGTTACAATAAACCTACCATTGAAATGATACTGTTCTGAGACTTTTCATTTCTTTGTCATTGGACAAACTTACAAAATCAGTGAGGGGTCAAATAATTATTTCCCCCACTGTATATGGGGTTATCACCCCCCTGTCATTGATCACCCCCCTGTAAGGCTCCATTCAGACGTCCGTATGTGTTTTGCGGATCCACGGTGTCCTTGTTTTACGGATCTGCAAAACACATACGGACGTCTGAATGGAGCCTTACAGGGGGGTGAGCAATGACAGGGGGGTGATCAGGGAGTCTATATGGGGTGATCACCCCCCTGTCATTGATCACCCCCCTGTAAGGCTCCATTCAGACGTCCGTATGTGTTTTGCGGATCCGATCCATGTATCCGTGGATCTGTAAAAAACATACGGACGTCTGAATGGAGCCTTACAGGGGGGTGATCAATGACAGGGGGGTGATCAGGGAGTCTATATGGGGTGATCACCCCCCTGTAAGGCTCCATTCAGACGTCTGTATGTGTTTTGCGGATCCGATCCATGTATCCGTAAAAAACATACGGACGTCTGAATGGAGCCTTACAAGGGGGTGATCAATGACAGGGGGGTGATCAGGGAGTCTATATGGGGTGATCAGGGGGTTAATAAGGGGTTAATAAGTGACAGGGGGGGGTGTAGTGTAGTGGTGTTTGGTGCTACTTATTACTGAGCTGCATGTGTCCTCTGGTGGTCGATCCAAGCAAAAGGGACCACCAGAGGACCAGGTAGCAGGTATATTAGACGCTCTTATCAAACCTGCGTCTAATATACCTGTTAGGGGTTAAAAAAAAATCGCATCTACAGCCTGCCAGCGAACGATCGAGCTGGCAGGCTGGAGATCCACTCGCTTACCTTCCGATCCTGTGAACGCGCGCGCCTGTGTGCATAGATGCGTGACTCTGCCTGGAGCTGCCGCCTGAAGCGAGAGTCTTCAGCTAATAAAAGGCAGAAATGTTCAGGTTTACTCAGACAGCATGACAGCGGTGGCATACATCAACAGGCAGAGGGGTACAAAATCCCTGAATCTTATGTCTCTCAGTCCAAAAAAATTTTTGTCTGGCAGAAAATTCTCTTTTATCAATTTATGCAGTTCATTTAAAAAAAAATTAATTAGAAAAGAGAATGTAACAGCAGACTTCCTAAGCCGCCATCAGATTTGGCAGGGAGAATGGTCTTTAAATCAGGAGATATTCAACAAGATAGTGTCATTATGGGGTCTCCCAATCATCGATCTCTTTGCCACCAGAGACAACAGAAGGGTAAAGAAATTCTTCTCTCTTTTTCCAGAAGAGCGTCCGTCTGCTGTGGATGCCCTTGCTCAATCTTGGAGAGAGGGACTTCTTTACGCTTTTCCCCCATTGAAGTTACTGCTGAGAGTACTGAGGAAGATAAGAGAGGAGAATGCCTTGGTGATCATGTTTTCTTGGCTACGCAGGATATTAGTATCTTCCTCTTGGGTCGTCCCATCCTTCATCCAGAGGTGGAGAATCTGCATTTGACTGCCTGGCTGTTGAAAGGCAGATTTTGAGGAAGAAGGGGCTATCAGAGGAGATAGTAAATACTCTTTTAGCAAGCCGTAAGACAGTCACGTCCAAAATCTACTTACGGGTTTGGAAAGCCTTCTGTGCATTTGCAAATAGACCAGTTAATGTATTTGAAGCTCCTGACTTACCTTTTGGTTTTAGAATTTCTACAAGAAGGATGGAGAAAGAAGCTTAGACCTAGTACTCTAAAAGTACACATTTCAGCCTTGAGTGCTCTGTTTCAGTTCAGACTGGCTGAGCATCCCTGGATAAAAAGATTTATTATGGCGATCTCTAAATTAGCCCCAGTACAAAAGTTTAGAGTTCCTCCATAGGATCTAAATCTAGTTCTGTCCGCCCTTACGTCAGAACCCTTTGAGCCTATTAAATACATCTCCATAAAGGTCTTAACATTGAAGTTAGCCTTTTTACTAGCCATTACATCAGCTAGGAGAGTAAGTGAAATCTCAGCCTTCTCTACGGAAAAGCCATATTTAAACATTTTGGAAGATCGGGTGATTATTTCACCGGATCCTTCCTTCCTTCCTAAGGTGTCTTCTTCCTTTCATCGGTCTCAGGGTATCATCTTGGCTTCCTTTTGTGCCTCTCCAAAAAAAATAAAAAAGAATCGGAATTCCATTGTTTAGATGTCAAGAGATGTTTATTACCGTACTTGGAAATCACCCAGTCTTGGAGATCTTCCTCTAAGCTCCTCATTTCTTTTCAAGGCAAGAAAGAAGGTTTGGCTGCTTCCTCACAAACTATAGCAAGATGGATAAGACAGGTTATTCTGTTAGCTTATTCCTCCAAGGGGGTTCCCCCGCCAACGGGATTTGGTGCCCACTCTACTAGAGCGGTCTCTACGTCCTGGGCAGAGAGAGCCTATTCCTCCATTGACCAAATTTGTAGGGCTACCACCTGGAGTTCTCCTCACACGTTTTTCAGGCATTACAGGCTTCAGTTACCTTCTCAAGAGGGTCTAGTATTTGGACGTAACGTCCTTCAGGCAGTTGTCCCTCCCTAATCTGATCTCGCTTATAGATCCAAGGGTGCTGTCATAGGCGAGGGGGGAAATATGTGATTACACTTACCGGAAATCTTTTTTCCTTGAGCCTATGAAAGCACCAGTTTAATTCTCTTCCCCCCAAAAAAAAATGTGATAGATATATACAGGTTTCTTATTGGTATGAGATGTTTGTTTCCTTAGTTCTTGAAATAGTACTGGCGTGATGGAGTTTGGTACCTCCTTTTAAAGTGGTTGTGTTTTATGTTTCCTGTCCTGAGGAGGGGGCGGACGCTATCCAAGGGTACTGTCATAGGCTCAAGGAAAAAAGATTACCGGTAAGTGTAATCACATATTTTTCAAAACACCTTTGGGGTCCACATGCTCACTACACCCCTTGGTAAATTCTGTGAAGGCCTAAAATAAGTTCACTTCTTGAGGGTTTCTTTTTTTTTTTTTTTTTTACTTCACCTCAGAGACTGTGCACTTGGCTGCCAGTGCTGCATAAATCGCTAAACTATGCCACTATCTTCACAGCCAAGTGTTTCGAAATTCTTCGAAATGCCTGTGGGGTAAAAGAGCCCACTACACTCCTCAATAATTTTTTTGGAGCTCTTGCAAAATTCTACCCCATAGCTAGGTTGAGTCGGGGCTGTTCTATTGCTAAGCTACAGACCTCTAGCGAGTTGTTTATTTCATCCCACTCAATTTTTCTGAATGGCGAAAAGGGCTTAAGGGGCAGTGGGTCATGTGTGCCCTATGATTAGCGTCTGTAGGAAGGCGCAAGGGTCCGTCGTTGACGGAAGGTATGTGTCACCGAGGTTCCTGGCCTCGGTGAAGTAAGAGCCGGTATTTTCAAGTGTCAAAGGCAGCTAGTGCTGGTTGATACGTTGCTATTTTAGTATGGCTGTAAGCTGATCCAGGCCGGCTCTTACTGTTAGTAGCCAAAGTACTGGGTGGGTGGCTGCTCCCCACGCTCCAGGCTGGGTCTTTACTGGCCTACAGGTGAAATTCGAAAAATTAGAAAATCGTGCAAAGTTCATTTATTTCAGTAATGAAACTTAAAAGGTGAAACTAATATATGAGATAGACTCATTACATGCAAAGCGAGATATTTTAAGCCTTTATTTGTTATCATTTAGAGGATTATGGCTTATAGCTTATGAAAACCCAAAGTCACAATTTTGAGGTACCCTTTGCTTAGAGGGTATGGATTAATTAGCTGACTAGAGTGTGACACTTTGAGCCTAGAATATTGAACCTTTTTACAAAATTCTAATTTTAAGCTGCAATAATGCATTTTCTTTTAATTTGCATTACTGAAATAAATGGACTTTTGCACGATATTGAAATTTTTCGAGTTTCACCTGTATATCAAACCCAGCCAGCAGTCTCAGCTGTGTGTGGATTACTCCTCTCTGACAGTGGAGCGCTGTCAGTCCCTGTGTGTTTTGGGATCTGAAAACTTGGTGTGCAAAAGGCCTGGGAGCCGCATGCTGAGAAACAGGCCCCTAAAGCCTGGTGGAGAAACTGCAAACCAGGTGAAGGTTTTTTGTTCTGTGGACTTTTCATGGTGTGAACCAACACTTAGACTGCAAAATGTAACTTTTTTTTCCCTTATGTGTGAATAAAACACTGAACTGTACTGCGTCCGCTAGTCTGTCTATCAGAGCAAATCCCCACAATTGTTGGAGGATGCGGGCACACGCAGTGAGGCAGGCCTGAAGGCCGAAAAGTTTTGTTTTTCCCGGGCACGAGTGTATGTCCTATATTAAGCTGGCAAGGTTACGAACCGTGTCCCCTGACAAAATGGAGGCGGTCGTGAAAGCCTTGTGGAGGCTAACTTGCAGAAGCGGGAGGCCAACAAGAAGCAGCAGGAAACTAACCAGCTGCTATTATAACATCTGATGGGGTTGCAAGGGGCAGGAGCGTCCCAGAACGTCCACATTGCCCGGAAAGCTGCGGCGATCCCTAGGATGTCCCCCTCGGATGACGTTGAGACCTATCTGGCAGTGTTTGAAAAGGTGGCCGTGAGGGAGAGGATACCCCGAGACCAGTGGGCTGGGGTCGTCGCTCCGTTCCTGGCGTTTGGACCCCAGCAAGTGTTTTTCGACATACCCGATGATCAATCGGCCGACTACCCGACCGTAACAGGTGAGATCCTGGCAAGACTGTGGGTGAATGTATTGGTCCAGGCCCAGTGGGTGCATCAGTGGGAATTTAGCCCGGCTGAACCCGCTATACCACAATATTATGACCTGCTACACCGGTTGCAAAAATGGCTGCAGCCTGACGTATTGACGCCCACTGCTATGCTGGACCGTCTGTTGGCGGATGTGTTCTGGAGGGCTTTGCCGTACCCTTTCCAGCACTGGATCGGCCAGGTGTCTTCTGGTAATGCCTTAGAGATGGTCGACCTGGTGGAGCGCTACGATGCCACCAGAAAACTACAGAGGGGTAAATCTCCACCCCAGACCCCATGGCTGGTGCCAGCAAAATCCGCCCGGGACGTACCCCCTGCAGACCCAGCCCCGGTGGTCTGCTGGCGGTGTCAGGAGCCTGGACACATAAGGGCCGACTGTCCCCATCGGGGTGAACCCATGGATACCAACTATGACTACCGCCACTTGTATGCCAGGAAGCTGTGTGCCACAGGTACCTCCGAGACTATGGACGATAGCTACCTGTGCAAGGTGGAAGTGGGGGACACTCTGGTGGTAGCACTGCTGGATTCAGGGAGCTTGGTGTCCCTGGTAAGAGCTGCCCTGATGCGGCCGGCCGAGTATACTGGCCGAAAAGTCGTGTGCATTCATTAGGACTTAAAGGACTATCCCACCTCCCTGGTCTCTCTGTCAACGGTGGCCGGCCGGTGGACTCATGAGGTGCCGTCGCCACAAAATTACAGTATGAACTAATAATTAGTAGAGACTTCCCTGTTTCCCGATACTATGCCCGGATACGAAATTTACAGTTACCCGTGAGACAGATGTAACCCTAGCAGAGTGGCCCAGCTCAGGGGGAGAACCTGAGTCTGAAGGACCAGCGGTAGGGGTGACCGCCACTTCGGTGGAAGAGGGTGAGACAACCCCACTAAGTGTGATGGTGGGAGACATGGAGGACTTGCCGCCGGGTCCTAAGCTGGCAGACCTCAATGTCTCCGGGGATAATTTTGGTTCTGCACAACACCGGGACCCAACCCTCTCCCGAGAAGACTCACGCTGCTGAGCTCCTGAGCGGCATGGAGCTTATCCTACGCTCTCCTGAAACTGGGGCCATATATTCGACACCCTGACACTTCATTCACGGACCGACTCCTGCAATGACCCGTGCGGGCAAGAAAGAGAGAGTGCAGAGAGGGCCCGGGCATGCCGGCGGTGAAACAAGATGGCGCCGCGGCCAGAGCAGCAGACGCAGCAGCTCGCCTGGAAAAATTTCAGAACTCCTCGGACGGAGAACATACCAGCGATTAGCTCTGGTGCAGATGAGCTCCTTGTAGCTCCTGATCAGGCTGACAGCAATGAAGCTGTGGGGGAAGATGGTTTGGTGGAGAAACAGGCCAGCGCTGATGTACATAAGGCCCCACCTCCAAAGCAGATTACCTCTCTGCAAGAAAGGGCAATCCCTGACCTTCCCCAAGAGACCGAACCAACGGCCAAAGATATTTACGCGGCAGTGCAGCAATGTAATACTGCGCTAGCCTCCCTGCACACTTCTATAGGCTCCCTTCAGACAAATGTGACTTTTATACGGCAAAATCTTAAGAAAGTCAATGAGAGGGTAGAAGAAGTGGAACACCGCATGGGTGACTTGGAAGACCAACTTCCTCCTGTTAAAAGAGACATGGCTAAGGTTATACATAACATCACTCTAACATAACATCGCAGAGGACCTTGAAAACAGGTCTCGGCGGAATAATCTTAGGCCAGTGGGGGTGCCGGAAAGAGCTGAAGGTTCTAATGCCCCAGTGTTTTTCGAAAAATGGTTCCCAGGTCCTATCCCCATTATTTGCCATCGAGAGGGCACACCGAGTACCATTTCGTCCTCAACTGACGTCTTCTCTTTCGGTGATGTCATCGGCGCAGGCGCACTGAGGGAGTGCTGAGGAGACGAGCCTCCTCATCTCAGAGCGCCTGCACCGAATGACCAGAGGCGCGCGATTTTTGAAATACTGACAGGGCCGGCCGGAGGAGGAGATCACGGCTGGCCCTGTCAATCAACACGGCAAGGGGGCGGTTTTCTGCTGCGGCTACCAGCAAGAAGCCGCCCTACTTGCTGGTAGAGCCCTCATTTACATATTATAAAACTTCATTTTCTAAAGAATCGGCCGCATGAAAGTAAGTAAGACTATTATATTCTCCTATATCGCGCTATAAGGAATATAACTATCCAAAAAAAAAAAAAAAGAGTTTTGTGGGGTGACAGAAACCCTTTAAAGATCACGAAAGATGTCGTCATGAATGTCTTCGCTTTTCAACAGTTTGATGGGTATATTCTATACTTCTTTCCATTTATGTGCTGTATTAACCCCCTTTTTTTAATAGGGTGTCTATTCATGTTGGGACGTTTCAGTTTGCTAATATTATATGGGCCTGGAAACGTTCGTACCAGCCTATATCACTAATAAACTAAATGTATACTACCTGTGCCTCAGTTTTATAACTATATTTGTGATGCTTAGCTCAGGACTCTTCTGTTTATACTAGAATACTTGCACTATAGTATCATTACTGAACGCGCCTTATTGTGAGTGCTAGTTTCAGGAATTTCTTGAGCCTCATGTTTTTGTCTAGGGGGGATATTATGCCCATTTTGTTTGTTACAGTTTTACTGTGTTGTGCATTGCTCTGCTATGATCAAGTACAATTGTATTGGGGAGGAATGTGTGTTGAGACGGCTTACTTATATATGTTAGAGTGCTGTATGGATTTCGTCCATCATGATATACGGTATATCCTGTTTAATATTGCCATGTTGAAACATAATGTTGGGTAAAATGCAAGTATTAGTGGGGAATGTTAAGGGGATGAGAGACAGTGACAAAAGACAAGCTATTTTCAATGCAGTCCAACAACATCAACCTGCCATTTTATGTTTTCTGGAGACACATTTGTCTGCACAGGACCATAATTTGCTACACAAGCCATGGATCTCTTACTCCTATCATTCCACATTCTCTACTCATGCCAGAGGGGTTAGCGTCCTGGTCCATAAGACTATACCTTTTGAATGCTATAACTCTGTTATACCCTGATGGTGGATTTGTCTGCCTTCACTGTTCTATATACAATAGGCCACTTTTTCTTGTTGCTTTGTATATACCTCCACCGTATTCGTGTCAGGTGATAAAGCAAGTCATGAATATTGTAGCTCAGGGTCCAATAATACCAGTACTTATGCTAGGAGACTTTAATAAGTATCTAGACCCTATGTTGGATAAATTCCAACATCATCCTTTCCTTGTTGAGATACGGGAGACTTCACTGGCCAAATTGATGAGGGAATTAGATCTCCATGATGTTTGGAGAGTTAGACACCCAAATGCTTGTGAATACTCCTGTTTTTCCCTAACACCTCCACAACGGCACTTATTGGAGGGATGTCCCCGCCCCGGACAGGAAACAACGACGTAGAAGCAGAAGATTTAAGAACCTCCTCCCCCTTACCTAGTCAGTCGTTGTTTCCTGTCCGGCGGAAGTACGTGGAAGCCGCTCCTGCAGTCAGGAGAAACTCTGTCTTTTCCGCCCAGCCTCTGTCACGACCATGGTCATGGTCGTGACTCCTGGAGCCGCATGCAGTTGCCTGCGGTTTTGGTTTTCTTGTCAACTACATGGTGAGGGCTGCTAGTATCTTGCCTCACGTGTGGTTGCCGCTGGCAACATGATTTTATTCCCAGCATAGCAGCCTGAGCTGTTGCTAGGCAGCTTGCTGTGAAGTGCATGCGGTTGCTCCTGGCAACCTGTCTTTGTAGGTGTGCCTTTTGTCTGTGTGGTGTGCACTTTCCCTGTTTGTAGTGCACAAGGTTTCTGTATGTGTGCACTTTGCCTTTAAGTGGCTTCACTACCCTATCTGGTCTTGGAAGGGTTAATTCCCTTTCCAGTGTGTGTCTGTGTGGGTGTGGCCACTTGGGCTATTTAGCTCCTGCTGGAAGCCAGAAGCTGAGGGGTACTCCAGGCATGTTGCTGGAGTCATCCTCCTGGTATCCTTATACCATCTCTCCAGTGAGAGCCTCCCTTGCGGTCATAAAAACATGTGGTGATGTTATGCTTTATGTTGGTGTTTATTCTTACTGCAGCTATGGATCTGGGTTCCTGTGTGTTTGTGTGTGTGCTGTGTCCATTTATGTTTGGTGTGGACATCAGCTGTGAGCACGGGATCCAGTCAGGGTGTCTGTGGCAGGTAGGTGTGGAAGTGCTTTCACTAACCTGTCATATCCATAGGCTGTTTGTTTCCCCTTCCTTGCAGCTAGGGCAGTTTAGACTCCTGTTCGTCCGTGTCTAGGAGGAACAGGTGGTCTTACCCAGCTCCTAGTTCAGGGATCCCTTGGGGGTTAGTAGGGACCCGAGGTTCCTGAGTATGAGCCTTCCTACTATCAGGGTTGGCTCATACAGCTAGGAGTCAGATTTAGTAGGGATCGACTGATATTGATTTTTTATGGCCGATACCGATAATTTGTGAACTTTCAGGCCGATAGCCGATAATTTATACCGATATTCTGGGAATTTTCATTTTTGAGAAAAAAAAAATATTTCCTACACAAATCTGCAAAAAATTAATGTTTATTGTTAAGGTGTATTTTTTTTGTTTATTGTTAATGTGTATTTTTATTTTTAAATCTTTTTCATTTATACTTAATATTTTTGTGTTTTTTTTTTTTTTACTAACTTTTAGCCCCCTTAGGGACTAGAACCCTTGTCCTATTCCCCCTGATAGAGATCTATCAGGGTGAATAGGAGCTCACACTGTCCCTGCTGCTCTGTGCTTTGTGCACACAGCAGCATGGAGCTTACCATGGCAGCCAGGGCTTCAATAGCGTCCTGGCTGCCATGGTAACCGATCGGAGCCCCAGGATTACACTGCTGGGGCTCCGATCGGAGGAGCAGGGGAGAGGGGGGACCCTGTGGCCACTGCCACCAATGATTAATACTGGGGGGGGGGGCTTGGGTGGGGGGGCGCACTGCGCCACCAATGTTTTTAATACTGGGATGGGGGGCGCACTGCGCCACCAATGATTAATACTGGGGGGCTTGGGCGCACTGCGCCACCAATGAAGATAAGTCTCTCATGATTCATATACAGGAGGCGGGAGCTGGCTGCAGAATCACATAGCCGGCTCCCGACCTCTATGAGCGGTAGCTGCGATCCGCGGCACCTGAGAAGTTACTACCACGGATCGCAGCTATTGCTCATAGAGGTCGGAAGCCGGCTATGTGATTCTGCAGCCAGCTCCCGCCTCCTGTATATGAATGAATGAAAGGCTTATCTTCATTGGTGGCGCAGCGGCCACAGCCCCTCCCCACCTCTTATGTTCTCTCCTCTCATCGGCGGCAGCAGCAGCACAGGGGGAGGGAGACACCGCTTCCTTCTCCCCTGTGCTGCGGAGGGGAACACAGAGAGCGCTGAGATCTGTGTCCCCCATACGTTATCGGAATATCGGCAAAATAGATGCCGATAACATTTAAAATCCTCAATATCGGCCAATCCCTAAGATTTAGGGATGTGTTAGGAGGTGACCTGCTGCCTATTCTGTTGTCCTGGCCGAGCAGCTTCATACGTTTAACATCACACGGATTAGAGTTACCCTCACTCTGATCCGTGACAGCCTCACCTCGGTTCCTGGGGTCCTTCCCCACTTTTGGGAGGGCTGGAGCAGGGAACGGGTCCTCGGGGACGCATGGCCTCCCTCCTTTTATGGAGTTTCTACTCTAGGGGTGCATAATTTTTTTTTGGACCGTGTTCATCTGAGGGGTTAGGTCATGGGGTATTTTTATAGAGCAGATTCTTACAGATGTGGCGATACCTAATATGTCTACTTTTTAAAAAATTTATAAAATAATATTTTAGAAAAAAAAATTTTGTTTTAGTTTCTCAAGTCTGAGAACCATAGTTTTTTTTCCGATTGTCAGAGGCTAAATGGAATTAAAATTGGGGAAGGGGATTATAAATTTAGTACTCCATGAAAGTGTGGTACTCCCTGAAGCAACAGTCAATGCAGAGGCCCGGATGATCGGGGCACGTGTCACACTGAGTGGTGGTGTCCTTCCGTATCCTTCTCCTGTGACACACTCTGCACTTTTTTGGGGTCCGTCCCTTCTTTCCAGTATGGGGGACCACACCTGGAAAGTGTTGGCCAAGGACGATCTGGGCGCCTCCAGTTCCTGAGGTACTCCGGCCTGCTCTTTCCCGGTCAGAAAAGATCAGGGCTTTGAGGACTTCCTCATAGAACTGAAGGAATGTCCCTGTGTTGCCAGCGCTCTGGGACAGCACAAAAGAGTTAGTACAAGGCAACCTGTAACAAGTAGACCGCAACTTTTTTGTATTATGCCTGGGTTTTTGCGCATGGCATTATATGGCTTTAAGGACTTGATCAGAGAGATCAACTCCTACATATACCGATTGTAGTCGACGATACAATCGGGCTTGAGGGACAGTTGCCGCGGTACCATGCACAGGGACAGGGGTGATGCCGTTACCGTGAATTGTGGACAGTACAAGGACATCCCTCTTGTCCTCTATCTGACCAGCAACAGGTTTCCACTGGTAAGGGCACGGGTCGCACCCTGAGGATAGATACCTGGAAGGGGTGGGTAGGGAGGCCACGTTGATTTTTCCGCACGGTCACACAAGCGGACGTGGATCTGGCGGCGAGGGACTGGAACAAGGGGATACTAGTATAAAAGTTATCCACGTACAGGTGGAAACCCTATCTAGCAGTGGGTGCATAAGGTCCCACGCAAGTTTCCCGCTAACACCCAGAGTGGGGGGTCATTCTGGGGGTTCAATACGGGAATCTCGCCCCTCGTACACTCGAAACTAGTAAGAAGTACTCTCACAAAGTTTGTACGCTTTACGCCATACCTCGCCCTGCTTAGAGGGAACATACTGGCGGAAAATGAGTCTCCCCTTGAAAGCAATGAGAGACTCATCAACCGCGACCTCCCTTCCAGGTACATAGGCCTCCAAAAATATGGCCCCAAAGTGATCGATGACCGGCCTGTTATGAACAGGCGGTCATAGGCAGGGGGGACATGCTGCATTATCTGCATAATGCAGGCATTTCCGGAAGGCCTCAAACCGGGAGCGTGTCATGGCCGTACTATAAAGTGAGGTCTGGTAGAGGACGTCCTTACTCCAGTAATGCCTGACACTAGGTTTTTTGACTAGGCCCATGTGCAGCACGAGGCCCCAAAACGTCCTCATCTCAGCTGCACTGACCGGAATCCAGCCACCAGCCGTAGCCAAAAAGGAGACCGGGTAGTTGAGCAATGAACTGTTGGGTTTACAGTTTGTTTGCCTCCACCATCAGGTTCAAAGAGTAGTCACTAAAAAGACTAAAATAGTCCTATTCAGTGAAGCCCACTGTGTGAATCTGGATTCCTGGTTGGCCAACAAAATCAGGAATCGGAGGCTCAAAATGCTCTGCGGTACACCATGCAAGTTCACCGGTAGGGGGCTCCGGTGGACCTTAATTGGTGGCTGGAAAACTAGTACGAGCCCCAGAGCTTCTCGTACTAGTGTGGGCCACAGGGTCCCTAGCATGGTGGTCCCCTTGCTCTGCCGCCTTGGGGGCTCATCATCATCGCTAGATGATGAGGAGGACGCGGATGACAAAAGGAAAGTGGGGTCATCCTCGTCCTCACTGGGACTCTCTGAGTCGGAGGCAAGCTGGGCGTATGCCTCCTCGGCCGAGAACATCCGGCGGGCCATAGGGGAGTGTGTGTGTGTGTGTGTGCGTGCGTGCTTGGAATTGTTTATTTGGTTTGCGTATGTGTGGGGGCACGGGTATTCACGTACTTACCCTAAATCTAACAGAAAAAAATAATAATTAAACTAAATTTAAAAAAAGGGGAAAAAATGTGAAAAAAAACCCGTCCGAAGCTGATCAGGGGTGGGGTGTGCGATGCGCTAACAGTGGCCGGACGCTAAGAGTGCCGGCCACAGTCAGCGTAACGCCGGAAAAAAAAAAACTGCTTGCTCCCCAAAAAAAGTTGGGGGGGGGGGGGGCAAGCTGCAGCACCCCTAGGGGGGGGGGTCTAGGGTCACACAGCTATGCTGTGGACCCCAGACACCCGATTTAGGGTGATGCAACCAAAACCTTTTTTTTTTTCAACTAAACTTTCCCTGAATATCCCTGGCTAACCTAAACCTGTCCCTAAATACCTTTTAGTGAAGGGAGTGCTGGGCACAGATTGGGGTGCTGGCTCTGGAGATCGGCTCCTCGGCTCCCTGACACAAAAGGAGGAGGAGAGGAGCGCTGCAATAATTTAAACTGCCCGCCTGCCCCTGCAGCCAAATCAGAGCCGATGGTGACCTCACCTCTCAGGATCGCAGGATGGTGATTGGTGGTGTATTATCACACCACTGATCACCATCCTGTTCTGGGTTATCGGGTCCCCAGAAACCTGAATAACACGGAAACACAGCAAACCGCAGGTCTGAATTGACCTGCGGTTTGCTGTGATCGGCGACACAGGGGGGTCACAGGATTCCCCTGCGCATTGTCCCAGGGTGCCTGCTCAATGATTTGACTAGTAAATTTAAATCCACAGAAGAATTCTGTTTCTTTGAGTTTGTCTTTTATTACTCAGTTAGCTCAGTACACATAGTTGAACGGCAGTGTGTGAACGTTTTTGGCTCACAGGCCTTAATCAGACACTCTGCCGCAGTTGGGATGTGGGAGTCACAACTTCCTATGTAAGGATGTAACAACCTAATGTCAGGGCACTATCCTCTCTAGGCACTGGATAGTGCCCTGACATTTAGGTGTTACATCCTTACATAAGAAGTTGTGACTCCCACATCCCAACTGCGTCACAGTGTCTGATGAAGGCCTGACATCTGTGCTGGCACAGATGTCATGCGTTTAACCCCTTCCATGCCGCGGTCCGTAGGGACCGCTGTATGGAAGAGGTTAAGAGGGAGGGAGCTCTGTGCCTTTTCAGCCCCCGATGGGAGAGGGAGGGGGCCCCCCCCTTCCTCCCCATCACCCACTGCTCTGATGTGGCAGTGAGTGATGGTTACCATGGCAACCGGACACCTTCACAGGCGTCCGGCTGTCCATGGTGCTGATCAGACTTCTGCTAAAGGCAGAAGTCAAATCAGACTTTGTAAAGTGAAAGTACAGTACAGTACCTCTATATAGTGTAACTGTACTGTATTATACAGACATCAGACCCACTGGATCTTCAAGAACCAAGTGGGTCTGGGTCAAAAAAATGTAAAAAAAAAGTGAACAAAAAGTAAAAAATAAAAAAAATACATTTATCACTGATAAAAAATGAAAAAAAAAAAAATTCCCTACACATGTTTGATATCACCGCTTCCGTAACAACTTGATCAATAAAACGGTCATGTTCCTTTCCCCGCACGGTGAACGCCATAAAAATAAAAACTATGATGAAATTGAAATTTTGTCCACCTTACTTCCCAAAAAAGGTAATAAAAGTGATCAAAAAAGTCGTATGTACGCCCAAATAGTACCAAAAACCATTCAAACCTTCGCCAGATCCCGCAAAAAATTAGCCCCTGCATGAGACAATGGCCCAAAAAATATAAAAACTATGGCTCAGACTATGGAAACACTAAAACATGATTTTTTTTTTTGTTTCAAAATGATATTATTGTGTAAAACTTACATATATAAAAAAAAGTATACATATCAGGTATCGCCGCATCCGTAATAACTTTCTCTATAAAAATATCTCATGACCTAACCCTCAGGTGAATACCGTAAAAAAAAAAAAAAAAAGGTGTAGAAAAAGAGAAGCAATTTTTTGTCACCTTACAGTACAAAAAGAGTAATAGCAAGCGATCAAAAAGTCATACGCACCCCCAAAATAGTGCCAATCAAACCGTCATCTCATCCCGCACAAAATGAGACCCTACCTAAGATAATTCGCCCAAAACTGAAAAAACTTTGGCTCTCAGACTATGGAAACACTAAAACATGATTTTCAAAAATGAAATCATTCTGTAAAAACTTACATAAATAAAAGAATAGTATACATATTAGGTATCACCGCGTCCGTGGCAACCTGCTCTATAAAAATACCACATGATCTAACCTGTCAGATGAATGTTGTAAATAACAACAACAACAAAAACTGTGCCAAAACAGCTATTTCTTGTTACCTTGCCTCACAAAAAGTGTAATCAGGGGCGTAGTTAAAAGCTCATGGGCCCTAGTGCAAGAGTTCAGCTTGGGGCCCCCCCTTCCCTCAGTGCTTGTTGGAAGGGGGCAGGAGAGCACGTAGCCTTCCTGCTGCCTGAGGCAAACATTGAAAGGGCACCCCTTCATGCCAATTCTTGACCTAAACCCCCTTCCCTCCAGCCAGAGGTGTAAATTGACCAGCATGCACTTTCTATAATGCCAGTGTCTTATGTGGCACATGCGTCTGGGCCCCTCAGGCTCCTGGGCCCAGTAGCGACTGCTACTTCTGCACCCCCTATAGCTACGCCCCTGAGTGTAATATAGAGCAACCAAAAATCATATGTACCCTAAACTAGTACAACAAAACTGCCACCCTATCCTGTAGTTTCTAAAATGGGGTCACTTTTTTGGAGTTTCTATTCTAGGGGTGCATCAGGGGGGCTTCAAATGGGACATGGTGTCAAAAAACAGTCCAGCAAAATCTGCCTTCCAAAAACCGTATGGCATTCCTTTCCTTCTGCGCCCTGCCGTGTGTCCGTACAGCGGTTTACGACCACATATGGTGTGTTTCTGTAAACTACAGAATCAGAGCCATAAATATTGAGTTTTGTTTGGCTGTTAATCTTGCTTTGCAACTGGAAAAGAATTATTAAAATGGAAAATCTGCCAAAAAAGTGAAATTTTGAATTGTATCTCTATTTTCCATTAATTCTTGTGGAACACCTAAAGGGTTAACGACGTTTTGTAAAATCAGTTTTGAATACCTTGAGGGGTGTAGTTTCTAGAATGGGGTAATTTTGGGTGGTTTCTATTATGTAAGCCTCACAAAGTGACTTCAGACCTGAACTGGTCCTTAAAAAGTTGGTTTTTGAACATTTCTGAGAATTTTCAAGATTTGCTTCTAAACTTCTAAGCCTTGTAACGTCCCCCAAAAAATAAAATGTAATTCCCAAAATGATCCTAAGTGTAATATCACGCGATAAAAAAGTAAAATGCCCCCCAAATAGTGTCAATAAAACCGTCCTCTCATCCCGCAAAAAATGAGCCCCTACCTAAGATAATCGCTAAAAAACTGAAAAAAACGGACTCATGAAGTAGACATATGGGAATGTAAAGTAATTACTATTTTTGTAGGTATTACTATGTATATAGAATTAGAGAAATTGAAACTTGGAAATGTGCAAATTATTGCACATTTTTGGCAAATTTGGTATTTTTTTAAAATAAAAATTATTATTTTTTTACTCCATTTACCAGTGTCATGAAGTACAATATGTGACGAAAAACAATCTCAGAATGGCCTGGATAAGTAAAAAGCGTTTAAAGTTTCACCACTTAAAGTGGACACTGGTCAGATTTGCAAAAAATGGCCTGGTCCTTAAGGTGAAAATAAAGCTGTGTCCTTAAGGAGTTAAGTACCAGGACATCAGGGCGTACCTGTACGCCCTGTGTCCTTAAGAGGTTTAAAAGCCCCTCCTACATATACTAGGCCACTCCCAACAAACACTGTACAGCTGAAATTCTATTGTTGAGGCCTGTCTCAACACATCATACGGAGAGGGCAGGGCCTGTCCTGGCTGCATTGCCTGCTTCACATTATACAATAATACAGCAGGCTACAGCCAGGAAGCTCCTCCGCTCTTCTCCCTCCCCAGATTCTGCTCAAGGCTTGTGGTCCCCCCCACCATCCTGCCACCCGCCGTGGCCTGCTGCCTCCCTTTGGCCGTCGTCACCCAGCTCTGAATCCTCCTTCTGCAAATGGCAGGGGGAAGAGACGAGCATCCTCCTCTCCTACATAGCGCCACATACCTCTTACATCCAGTGATGTCACCTTTGTTGTAGGCATTCTCTTTCTTTATCTTCTCTATTCAGACCAGACCGCCATGAAGATTTTTCAGCCCATCTCCCGTCTCTGCAAGGAGAATTGACAAACAGACTTTAGTTTCCACATTTCCATCATCTTCACATCTTCTGAACAGCCTTTTCTGCCACTCCCCAATACTATACTGCAGAAATAGTCCCCCTGGAAATACTACTACCACACAGATAGTGCCCCTTCAACAATTTATTGGCACACAGTGCTCTAAAAAATAACTGCGCCCAGACACTAATAGTATAAAGGATATTGTCTCCAAAAATAATTGTGCTAAGCTGATACTATACCAGGGTGCCCCCCAAAGTAACAGTGCTCCCCAAAATCCCACCAATAGAAATAATTCTCTGCCAGAGCACACTTAGTAGTAATAATGCCCCTATAGAGCCCATATTAGTTATCATGTTCCTCATAGCCCCCCAGTAGTAGTAAAGCTCTGCATAATACCACCCTAGTAGTAATAATTCTCCCTATATTATACAGTACATTAAATACCCCTGCTTAGTGCCCGCAGTTGAGCTAATGCCAATTGCCTTCCTGCCCCCCGCCCCTTGTGGACTCCCTTAGAGGCTGGACTGACCGCTAACCCAAACAAATGTGCCCCAAGTAAATAAAATGGAGGCGATTCGGAATTGGCCCCGACCTGTCACCACTAGGCAAATAAAGTCGTTCCTGGGAATGGTGGGCTATTATGAGGTTCGTTCCCCATTTTGCCACTTTAGTGGCTCTGTTGACAGGGCTCCTGAAGGGACGGAAGTCCGTGATGGTCCGCTGGAATGACCAGGCGGAAGAGGCTTTTTCCGCATTGAAGTCGGTCCTGTGCGGGTCACCGGTTTTGGTGATGCCCGACTTCAAGAGGGAGTTTGTGGTACAGACCAATGCCTCTGAAGTAGGCTTTGAAGCTGTACTCTCTCAGGAAATCAATGGGGAGGAACATCAGGTTGTTTTCCTGAGCCACAAACTTACCCCGGCCGAGACTAGGTACAGTATAGTGGAGAGTGCCTGGCCATCAAGTGAGCACTCGAGTCTCTTTGCTATTATCTGTTGGGGGAAAGTTCCATCTGGTGACCGACCACTCCCCTCTCAAGTGGATGAGCCAAGCCTAAGAGATAAATGCTCTGGTTACCAGATGGTTCTTGTCGTTACAGAACTTCAAGTTCTCAGTTGAACACAGGACAGGCCGTTTACAGGGAAACGTGGATGCCCTGTCCCGTTTACACTGTCTGGCAAGTGTTCACCCCCTCAGAGTTGAACAAAGGGGGGAGGTATGTAGGAAGGCGCAAGGGTTTGTTGTTGACGGAAGGTATGTGTCACCGAGGTTCCTGGCCTCGGTGAAGTAAGAGCCGGTATTTTCAAGTGTCAGCGGCAGATAGTGCTGGTTGGCACGTTGCGATTTTAGTATGGCTGTAACCTGCTCTTACTGGGAGTAGCCAAAGTGCTGGGTGGATGGCTGCTCCCCACGTTCCAGGCCGGGTCTTTGCTGGCCTATATCAAGCCCAGCCAGCAGTCTCGGCTGTGTTGTGGGGTTACTCCTCTCTGACAGTGGAGCGCTGTCAGTCCCTGTGTGTTTTGGGATCTGAAAATCGTGTGCCGTGCAAAAGGGCTGGGAGCCACATGTTGAGAAATCAGGCCTCTAAAGCCTGCTGTGGACCACAGGTGTAGAACTGCAAACCAGGTGAAGGTTTTTTGTTCTGTGACTTTTCATGGTGTGAACACCTAGACTGCAAAATGTCACTTTTTGTTTTTCCTTATGTGTGAATAAAACACTGAACTTTTTAAGTTAAAGACTGTTGTGGTTGCCTCTATACTGCGTCCGCTAGCCTGTTACCAGAGCAAATCCCCACACATCTTATAGGATAAAGTAGCAAGTCTGTTTGTGCCTAATAGTTCATCATTAATAGACAGTACAGTGAAAGTAGCTGACCTTGTGACCATCCTTTTTTTCATTTTGTTTCATAACCTTGGTGCCATTCCTTCTCTGGTACAGGGAAAAAGCAGTGGCTGCAACTGGAAATCAAGGAATAGAGTCAGCCATGGACTGGTAAGAAGAATTATCTCATAGACCTATATAGTCATATTCTACCCATTGCTGGAATATCATTGTGTTTCTTTCCAGGCTGATGGAACACGAAGATGATCCTGACATAGATGAGCTAGTTGTGCCAGACACCAAAGATGATGCAAGTGACAGGATTTTGCAAACAATGGGATCAGGTTTAGAAGAAATGGATGCAAGTTCAGGTCAGAAGTACCCACATGTGCCCTATTGTATCACCCATTATAAGTGCTGTTTTTCCTTAAAAATTTGTGGACCATGCTGCACGTGATACTCCTTTTACTTTTTTTTTTTTTTCTTCTATACATCTCAACCAATTGCTCCCTTTTAAATTAAGTTAATTTTAACCCCTAGTGACCACAAATAAGTCTTTTGAGGGCATTGACTAAAGGCCTTAGATTGGGCACCCCCCGTGTTATGGCCTTCAGCTTGTTCCATCCTACACCTCTCTAGCACAGCCTTCTGTGCAATACAGTGCAATGTATTTTAGGAGAAATCTAAAGATTGCCTACTAAGTCCCCTTGTGGGACTATTAAATGTTTAACCCTTTTGCTACCGGTAATAAAAGGCTTTAGATGCCGTGGTCAAGTGAGATCACGGCATCTAAATGCGCAAAAACCCGGAAGCTTGCGCTTCCTACTGATGCCCAGTGCGGCCAATGTGGACTTCGGTAGTTGCTCTGAACACTGTAAGCCTCACTGATGAGGCTTAGTGTTCATGCTGCAATTCTTATTTTGTCCACCAGATGGCAGAGCCAGGATAAGAAATGAACAATCTGCAGTCCAAAACTCATTTTAAAAATCCCTGATAGCACAAAATGAAAAATTTAAAAGCAGAATTTATAGGCTCATATATGAGCTTTAAAATCATCACAAAAAATGTAAAAAAAAAAAAGTTTTAATGAAGGTGATGGATCAGTTTTGCCACAAATGAAACGCCGTGGAAACAAAACCCATAAAACGGTGAGGAGAAATTTTTTATTTTTTTTCCCAATTCCACCCAATTTGTATTTTTTTTTTTTTTAACCTTTTTCCCACTACATTTTATGCCATAATTTAATGGTGCATTAGACAGTAACAACTTGGTCCCGCAAAAAATAAGCCCTCATACAGCTATGTGAATGGAAATATAAAAAGTTTTGGCTCAAGGAAGATAGGGAAGAAAAATGAAAACTGAAAAAACCTCCCGGTAGTTAAAGGGTTAAAAAAGCATTTTAAACATTTTTTATAATAAAAAAAAAATTGCAAAAAGTGCCTTTTTTTTCCATTAGAAAAAGAAAAATAGATTTTATGAAAAAGTGCAGAAATAAAATGTCACGACGAGGTGGTGGGAGGGAAAACCACACCGAACACAAGAAGGGGGAAGGGGGGAGGGGGGGGGAGGGGAGGAGAGGAAGGTATCTGCCTAGAAGCTATGGGGAGGAAAAGGTCACCACCTAATGAATCCTAACCCCTGACTGCTAACCGAATGAACATATCTCAGGAGTAGGGCCGTTCATTAACTGGAACCTAAAGCCTGACTATCCTGTAATGCCCTGAGGTAGTGATAGGGCCCATAAGACGACCCGTCTCTTAAGCTGAAGGAACAGGAATCTTGACTGCAGACCAGATACCAGAAGTGCCAGGGAAACTAACACAAAACAATACAAAGGAATGAGACACTTACTCATGAAGTAGAAGAAAGAGCAGGAACACCAGAGGAGACAACACACAACAGCTCTTCCACTTGCAAATGAATCTGTAGCACTGCAAGGAGTGAAGGGAGTAGCCGACTTAAATAGTAATGACACTATGCTGCACCTGACTAGAGGTTGTGGTCAATTACCAACAACAACAAAGTGAAATTAAAAGAGGCTGTCCGATGACATCACATGCAGACAGCGTCTCCGACCTTCTAACACCTAGCCTGGGAGTGACCGTGACATAAAATCCCACATATTTGTTATTGCTGCGTCATAACAACCCACACTAGCAATTATCATGTAATTTATCCCGTACAAGGAAAGAACAAATTGCCAGAATTGCTGCTTATTAGTCGCCAAAAAAAAAAAACTGAATAAAAACCAATCAATAAATGTTATATACCAGAAAATAATACCAATGAAAACTACAAGTTGTCCTGCAAAAATCAAGTCCTTGCCTAGCTCCATAGAAAGAAAAAGAAAAAAGTTATGGGTCTTGGGATGCAGCGATGCAATAAATATTTTCTTCTTAAAAAGAAAGGTTTTTATTGTGCAAAAGTAGTCAAACGTAAAAGAAAAAGTGATGTATTTGGTATTGCTGTATTCGGCAAGTTATGTTATTTATGTCAGAAAATGAATGCGGCAAAATTTATAACGTAAAAACTCAGTAGCAGTATTGCTGTTTTTTCCCTCCCCTTCCCAGAAAGAGTTAATAAAACTTAATCAGTTTGGGTACTTTCACACTAGCGTTATTCTTTTCCGGCATTGAATTCCGTCCTAGGGGCTCAATACCGGAAAAGAACTGATCAGCTTTATCCTAATGCATTCTGAGAGCAATCCGATCAGGATGCATCAGGTCAGTCTTTTTGCCTTTTCAGGACGGAGATAATACCGCAGATGCTGCAGTTTTATCTCCATCCTAAATTCCGGAACACTTGCCGGAATGCCGAATCCGGCATTTTTTCCCATTGACATGATTAATCCCGAGTGTTCTTGCAAAACTGATCTGTTTTTGCGGTCTGCACATGCTCATACCGTGCAAAATGTGAAAAAAATAAACGCCGGATCTTTTTTCCCCGGATGACAAACCGGAGAGACGGATCCAGCATTTCAATGCATTTGTCATACGGATCAGGATCCTGATCCGTCTGACAAATGTTTGCATTACGTTTTGACGGATCCGGCAGGCAGTTTCCGGGTGGTATCCCCTTTTTAAATAACTTTGACAACACATTTAAACATCAATCCTGTATTACACAGGCTGATTGAGCAAGTGACTGTCGGGAGGGAAACGTTCTCTCCCGGTAAATCCCCTGCTAGCTAGCGGAGAGACCGCACTGCTATTACATGTAGAGATCTCCCCTGCAGCATTGGGACGAGCGATCGCTATGCCATCGCTCTTCCCCATGCGTCTAGTGGTTTTTAGACAGCACGATCTGCCACCCAGCAAGCAATGATTTTAAGTGTGCTTAGAATTCACAATTTGCCTGATGAACAATACGGCGGCAGTATTACACTGCAAGATCATCGCTAACGTGCATTCATATGAACGCTAGTTAGTGAGATCTGCCAAATAATCGGCAGGTGAAATACAGCCTCAACCAACAATTTAGGTTCACTCTTTCAAAAGGAAATTTTTTTAATTGATAATTTTACATTAATGTGTCTCTTTGGTGTTAATGCTTTTGTTTCCATTATTGTAAAGGAAGAGCACCTTTAACAGAAGAGGAAAAACTTAGACAAACAAAAAGGTAAGTTCTATGAAAGCACAGGGTCTACAAACTTTGTAGATGTAGGGCTTCTATATGACAACTAGTGGACATGGAAAAACCGAAGAGTTGTCCTTGGTATTTCCTATAACTTTCAACCTTCAGTAGAAAAAGCTGAAATGTTCTAGGTCAGCAATACGAGGTAAAGCAGCTTGATCACTTTTATACAGTCCTGCAATATAGTTCTCCAAAGTTGTTGTTTTTTTTTGCTACATTATCACATTTGTCATAGGGTACATTACAAAACTATTACATAACCTGTTAAACTGGACAAATTAGAATATTTTTTTAATTGGAATAATCCTTTTTCCTTATTAATTCAAATAAAAGAGAAGTATCCAGTCAGCGGGGAGAGTCTGACTGCTAGGGCTGCCACTGATCACGAGAACACAGTCCTGTGTTCATCCTTTGAAATAGGGCAGCAATCGCGCATGTCTGCTGCTGCTCCATTTCATCTCTATGGATTGCCGAGATTGCGGGTACAGGCGCTTGGCTGTCTCAACAGTCCCACAATAATTAACAATATGACAGCGGACACGTGCAATTGCCACTCTTTTGGGAGCCTATATGACCACCTGATGCTGGGAGTGAATCTTTATGGTTATTTCTCTACAGGATTGATGGAACTGATAGCACAAAAGCAGCAAGAGCGAGAAGAGCGAGAAAAACGGGAGAGAATTGTGCAGGAGAAACAGAGGCGGAAGCAAGGACAAGAGTTATCTGTAATCAAACAGAAGTTGCAAGAGCAAGAAATGCAGAAAGCAGCAGAAGAAGGAGAAGGGAGAAGCATGTAAGAACGATTGGCAAGGTGAAATAAACAAATTGCAAAAAATTGAGACAAACCTTATATTAACCCCTTTCCGTACATGTACAGCGCTGGTGCGGCAGACACCCAGTGCTAAAGTATGCTATTGACAATTATCACTGATTGCATACACCTTAACCTCTCAGATCCTTTGGTTAAACTTCACCACAGCATCTGGGATCGCAAAAACTTGGAAGTGTGTGCTTCCGGGCATGCATTGCAGGGATCGGGGGAGCCGGATAATGTGTGCAGAAGCCTTGGTCCTTTTGAATGAACCGAGGCTGAGGCCTGTGGCAGGGCTCCTTAGAAACATCAAATTGGTGCGAAGTAGAACTGGCTTAGTTGCCCATAGCAACCAATCCACAATTCCACCTTTCATATATCACAGCACCTTTAGAAAATGAAAGGTGGAATCTTATTGGCTGCTATGGGCAACTAAGCCAGTTCTACTTACCATCAGTTTGATAAATTTCCCCCATAATGTAATGATTGTTTGTTAAAGTTCCCTAGCAAACTATAAAAAGTGTAAAAAAAAAATAATTATTTTTTTAAATAAATGTAAAACATCTAAAAATTAAAATACCCCCCCTTCTCCAAAATAAAAATAAACAATTTAACGTCATGGGCGTTGCTGTGTGCGAAATGCCCGTACTATTAAAATATAAATATATTTTTCTCGTTAATGGCATTGGGGGACACAGTACCATGGGTATATGCCCAGCTACCACTAGGAGGCACTAGACATCAAAAAGGTTGGCTCCGCCCATGGTGGGCTATACCCGCTCCACAGCACTAGGTTATTCAATTTTAGTCTAGTGTCCGTAGGAGGAGAACATGACTGCTCTTTATTCCGCAGGTCTTGCTGATTTTTTTTTTATTGTTTTATCTTTATTCTTTTTTTCTCTCTTCTGCGGGTCTCGGCCTGCTGCAGGATGGGGCTCCATTCGGGGATTTCCACTTTAGTTGCCACCCCTGGCGGGCGCGTACTCAGGTACCATCGCCGGTCACCCAGTCCCCCATTACTGCATCCACAGTGGCATGACTGGCATTCCCACGGTCCCCGTGTTGAGTCTGCCGATGGGGTGACCCTGCGCCGCCACGAAGACGTCTGACGGGTCGAGTATCTTCCCCCGTCCCTGTCCTGCCCAAGGCTTTGGGGTCCCCCAGGTTAGTTCCCTCCTGTGGCACGGGGGGTGGTTTACCTTAGCCCGGGGTTCTGGGTGCCTTCTTACCCCCTGTTTTCCGGGGGGAGGGCCCTCCTGGCTCCCTCCCCGGCCCTTCCAGCTACTTTAGTCCCCGGCTTTTGCCGGGACTAGGCCGCGTTTTCTCCCGGCCTGTCCAATGGCCCTGGGTGCTTCCTTTGCCTCGTGTCTCCCCTCCCCGTTCGTCGCTCCTCTCCCTCCTCACCTATTTTTTATTGTCCGGAGGGCCCCCGGTCTGCCGCGATAAGCCCCGCCCACCTGCCGCAATAAGCCCCGGCCGCCTCATAAATCGAGGCCCCGGCTTCTGGGCCTGTTAGGTCGCGCTTGTCCTGCCCCCTCCTTGGTTTTCCGGGCTTCCTCGTTGGTCCCTCCCGGCTTCTAGGAGGGGCTACTCTCTCTTCCTATCCTGGGCAGGCTCGGGCTTTTCTGTTGGGGGGCGGAGCCTCTTCCCTCTGCCTGGAAGAGGAAGATGCCTCCATCTTGTTATCATCTCTCCTGCAACCTCCCGGGTCCCCTCTGCAGCTGCTGCAGCGCCTCTTCGGGAGACGGCACCTGGGGTCTGGTCGCTGCACCGATTGCCTGCCCAAACTTGCGGCCACCTCTGCCCTCCCAGGGACCCTTCCGTGGATGGGGCACACTCTACTAGGTCCCGCAGACGACCTCGGGTTGTCACATCTATCCTCGGGGTCTGAGGCTGGTGACAAATCCTTACCTGCCATTCCATCCGCTGCCTCGAGGGACACCTCTGCTCCGATTCTCTCTCGGTAACAGAGCATCAGGCGGTCTTCCACCATACAGATTCTCTCTGGGTGGTTAAAGACTAATGTCCACTGAGGAACCTCTCCTCTTCAGGGTTGGTATCCCCTCTAGCGGACTTTCGGGTGACGCTCCCCCGGCTGCACACTGGTAAGTCAGCCTGCCAGGTGTTTAGCATGCAGGCACATCTACGTGGTGTCCCAGGTAAGTACGCCTTCCCCTTCACAGGGGGTACTTGTACCACTGCCAAATGCTGTGCCCAGCACTGTCTGTACCAGGGGCTATATTCTACAGAGTGAGCGTCTGTAGCCTTTACAGTACACTATGCAGCCGTATTCTCCCCCTCCAGGCGAATATAGAGGCCATCTTCAATTGCCGTAGCTCTTGCACCTATCTGTTCTAGTGTGCACCAAGCAGTTACATTGCTCCCTTCATAGGTAGAGTACTTGTTCCTTCTCCAGATGCTGTAATCTTTACACCTGTCCGGTCCTATGGTGCTCCATCTCCAGGGGCTGTAGCCTTTGCACTTGTTATAGGTACACCATGCAGCCATGTTGCTCCCTTCATAGGTAGAGTACTTGTACCGTCTCCAGATGCTGTAGTCAGTACTCCTGTCTGGTTCTCTGGTGCTCCATCTTCAGAGGCTGTAGCCATTACTTATGCCTGGGTCTAGTGTACACCAAGCAGCCCCATTGCTTCCTTTATAGGTAGAGTACTTGTACCGTCTCCAGATGCTGTAGCCAGTACTCCTGTCTGGTTCTCTGGTGCTCCATCTCCACAGACTGTAACCATTGCTTATGCCTGGGTCTAGTGTGCGCCATTCTGCCCCATTGCTCCCTTCATAGGTAGAGTACCTGTACCATCCCCAGATGCTGTAGTCAGTACACCTATCTGGTTCTCGGGTGCTCCATCTCCAGAGGCTGTAACCATTATCTTATGCTGGGTAGTGTGCACCAAGCTGCGACATTGCTCCCTTTAGAGGTAGAGTACCTGTACTATCTCCAGATTTGCTGTAGCCATTACACCTCTCTGATTCTATTGTGCACCACGCAGCCCTATTTCTCCCTTACCAGGCGAGGTATAAGGGCCATCTAATGCGGTAGCCATTGCACCTCTCTGGTTCTAGTGCGCACCATGCAGGCATCACTCCCCTCTTAAATGGAGTTCCGGTACCATCTCCTGATGCTGTACCCTTTACACCTGTCTGGTTTTAAGTCTGCACTACACAGCCATATTCTCCCTTATTGGTAGAGTACCTGTACGGCCTCCATATACTGTAGCATTTCCAATGCTGTAGCTAAGTTTCCACACTCATTATAATGAGCTCCATGCAGGCCAAACTTAACTCCTATTAGGGAAGGCGAGTATTTGCAGTAGTCTCCAGGAGCTATGCCCTATTGGTACAATCTGCGGTTCATACGGCTACTGGGCGTACCCTCCCTTCCCTGGCTCTGTTCTTTGATAGGCAATCATGTGGCCCCCATTCACATGAGTGATGTTTCCATCTCCTGATGCTGTATTCATCACTCTTTTCTGCTTCTAGCATACATGGCATACCTGGTATCCATATGTCTTCCCCCTTGCTGGGCGGCGTAGAGTTGCTTTGTTGGTTTCATTATATTGCTGGCCTGTTCAGATCTGACGCCAGGTGCAGTTCCTCCTGAACCAGGCCCTCTAGTCTTCTCCTTGTCACTGTACTAGGAATTATTTTTTTCTCATTGCCTGACGCACTATTTAACAAGACTTCCCAGTCCTGTTATACACCAGACAACTGATCTCCCCCCGTGGGCAGGTTGTTGGCTGGCATGCTAGGATTGTTCTTTGTCAACCCTGTAAAGTACTACTGCATGCTGCACAGCCGCATTACCCTATTTCATAATGGAGTACTCACATTTTTATTGCTGCTCCTCTGCTTTCTTTTCACAGAATTACATGGCACAGTCTTGGCAGAGTACGGGGATCACCACTGGATGTTCTATCCTGCAGAAGTACGCAGTTTTGGGAGTACCAGCCGCTACTGCAGTTTCAGATCATCGCTGGATGTCGTCCACCATACAGAATCTCTCTGGGTGTTCAAGGACAAATGCCTTCGCTGGACGTCCTCTCCAATATGACTGTGACAGGACTAGTGTGTGCCACACACCTACCTGTGGGTGGACTTTCCGCTGCTCACTCTGGTATCGGACAGGGTCCCGTAGTTCTTTCTCGGTCCAGGTGTTCTTTGTACTCCCTTATGTTTTCTGATTAGTTGTGCTACATGACAAAAGGGCCGTTCCCTTGGGCCTGGTCGTTGTCTGCACCTGTCAGTTCCTTTCCCCTTCCCTGGGGGTTTCATTGCGCTCTGCCGGTAGCTGGTTTTCTAAAGGTCATTGTATACTCCCCCTGCTTCCCCTGCCGACGTATGCATCCTTTCTGACATATGGATGTTTGGCGATTCTTTTACCAAAAACTGGCTGCCGTACTTGCCCCTTCTGGGACAGTGTTACACAGTTTGCTAGTCACTACACTTGGAATGGTTGGTCACCCTTGGCCGATGTTGTTTACTTGATTTTCTGGCTATTGTTGTCCTTAGGTGGTCCGGTTCTGTGGACCCTTCTTGGGCCCCTGACTGGGTAATCCTGCTCGGATTCCACTCATTCTTAGACCATCTAGCTGGCCTCTCCCTTCTGGGGAAGCTTCCCATGACATTCTGACCGCCCAAAATCGGTATGACAGCTGCTTCTTTGGGCCCGGTTTGGTCCTTTTCCCTTCTGGGTCCTCATAGGCTTGTTGCCCTCTTGATACTCTAACATCTCTTTCCATTCCCAGTTCTCTTTTGGAGATCTTTTTCTCCTTAGGCTGTTTGGAGTCCTCTTCTACTCCAAAATCTCTGTCCAGTGGTCTTAGCTCGTCTTTCCAAGTCCTGCGACTGGTTCCTTTTTTCCCTGGGACTTTAGGTGGCCAGGGATATCTCTAGTCTTACATTTCACAGCGATATTATGTCTTTCAGTGGCTTGTTCACATAGATCAACTTGCAGGATGACAGGCCGAACTGGATGGACAAATGTCTTTTTTCGGCCTTATGTACTATGTTACTATGTTCCTCACTTCCTCTATTGGGGAAGCAGGTCTTTACGTTCCCTTCTCCTGACCATTACCTAGGACCCCCCTCTCCCGGGGGTTGACAGTTTTTTCTCTAGCAGGAAGGGGGTTCCCTCCTTCTCATAGGTGTTTCTTCCCCCCCCCCCCCTTCCTTGCTGTGAAAGGAGGCTCGCTCCCTTCCCTTGTGAATCTTGTTATGATTTCTCTCAAGCGTTTAGCCTCCAGTGCTTCAACTTACGTCCTTCCATATGCAGATGTAATGACCGGCGTCACGCAAAGGGAAGGAAATGGGAAGGCCCTGTCCAAGGGAGAGGGAAAGGTGGAGACCTCTGACTCACCTTGCGGCTGGCACCTGACGTCCCTAGACGGGTTCCTCACCCTTATGCCGATCACGTGCCTAAACCCTGCTTTCCCTCGGATGAGCCCTGAGTAGTTGAACGGGGCGGTGGGATCACTAGTTCGCACCACTGACACTAGGAGCAAAACACCAAGGAGAGGACAGACAATACAGACAAACATATAATCCCAGGTGGGCGACAACAAACAGACCACCAAGGCCATTACAGGGATCCGGAGGGTAATGTCTGGAACAACAACCAGGAACACAACTACACAGCTCCAGTGGGTCAGTAGTATAGAGTCCAGGCAGGAAGCTCTATATCTGGCAACCAGAGAAGTGGGAAATGGGGAATATAAGGAGGTTGGGATTGCTGGACAAGAAACAGCTGAGGAGGAGAAGCTACGGATCCCTGAGTGAGCCAAAAAGGGTTGCAAGGCAAACCCAGAAAGCTACCATTACGAAACAGCACTGTCTTTGTACATCGAGCGCGCAGCCACCCGCTGCGACTTCCTGACCCCGGGTATAACGGAGTCAGGCGTGGCTCTTGACACCCTCGTGACAGCAGAGCGCTAGGTCGTTACCAACAGACGTTGCTGTGCTTCTCTCCTGTTTCCTCAAGGGGAGCCCTGGTTCTTCTAGATCCTTCCTCGGTCTCTAGTGCACTCTTGGTTAACTGTTGGTTCTCACGTGGGACGTCTAGCCCTGCTTCTTATCCTCTAGCGCTTTATTTTTCACACCTTGGGTGGAGTTGGCTAGGGTTTCTCCTGGTCCTGTTGGGTCACGTGGTTTTTCTGCACCTGTGCACCGTTCTTTATGCATGAGATTTCTATCCCACCCTCGAGGACTGCTTTGGGTTGTCCCATGGTACTGTGTCCCCCAATGCCATTAACGAGAAAATTGGATTTTTGTACTTACCATTAAAATCAGTTTCTTCATCCAATGTCTATTGGGGGGACACAGATCCCACCCTCTGTTTTTACTTCTCTCCCTATCCCTGGGCTAATGTTCTCTTTTCATTTCCGGTCTAGGACATGTTGGTTCTTTGCCTTTTGTTTCTCTCTCCTTCTGCTTTGGTACTGAATAACCTAGTGCTGTGGAGAGGGTATAGCCCACCTGGGCGGAGCCAACCTTTTGATGTCTAGTGCCTCCTAGTGGTAGCTGGGCATAAACCCATGGTACGTGTCACCCAATGCATTAAAACGAGAAACGGATTTTACGGTAAGTACAAAAATCCAATTATTCCCATGCAGAGCAAATGGCGAAACAGAATAAAGGTCAAAATGGCTTTCACCTCCTACGAAAATATGAATAAAAAGTGATAAAAAAAAAGCCATGCACACCCCAAAATGTTATCAATGAAAATAGAGCATATGGCAATTAAAAGAAAAACTTTTATTTTTTCAAGTTTTTTTATTTATTTTTTTCAGTGTTAGAAGGCAAGAAAAACTATACAAATGTGGTATTGCCATAATCGTACTGACCTGGAGAATAACAGTAGCAGGTCAGTTACCGCATAGGAAATGCCGTAGGTAAAAAGCAAAACCTCATAAAACTGTGGAATTTTTCAGTCGTCCCCCCCCCCCCCCCCCCAGGGTGCATTAGCTTTTTCCCCAGAAAAACAAGCCCTCATATGGCAACGTGAACAGGAAAAATAAAAAAAAGTAATGGCCCTGGAAAGGAGGGAGTGAAAAAAAAAAAAACTCAAAAATGTGAAAGGGTTAAATAAGAGGGGGGGTGAAAGAGTTAAATAAGTTGACACCGGTTCTGACATCACCATTTGTTACCAACAGGAACCTCACAATTTCATATAACAATAAATGGGCCTAGCTGTAAAGAACTACATTACCAATACAAATGTGCCAATAACCCAAAAAAATTAAGAAACATAAATAAATAAATAATAATGTATAAATGTTATTTGGAATACACATCAACATAAATATATAAAGTTACCACTGCATAAAACTTAGGGCAGATGGAAAAAGCCCAATATTACTGCTACGAACATAGAGCCACCACTTGTATGTGTACAAGTCGACCATAGATATTATTAAATAATACTGGCCGATTGCTGGTGCAAGTGTGCCCTATAAATAGACAAATAATAAAGATATATAATCGGGGCATAAACGCAGCAGCTAAATTACAGAGGCAGAGACATGAAGATGATAAAATCATGAGGCTGGGATAACCACAATACAAAATGCGGTATGGAAAAGCTAAAATAGCAATATACCAAGCAAGGCCATAAACACAGCCAAACCACCATTAAATATAAGTAGTAAATGTTCATACCCATAGTAAAAGATGGTCCGTTCCACTCAGTGAAAAGATACAACGCATATTTTGCCACGAAACTGGCTTTGTCAGAAGGCAGTAGCATAGGATGACTATCCATAATAAATCTCACCTCGGGTATATCAAAGGCATGCACCTAGCATGATGCAGTCATTCTCATCGCTTGGGCTCATACCCCCACATCTGACCGACGCTCCACAGTCGTGTCATCACGTGACCATGTAATGAGTCATTGCATGAAAAATGCACAGCATGTCATCAGCATGGAAACAGAGAAACAATCAGTATGGAGATGGAAGATGCAGATCTTAAAGGGAAGGAAAAATATATAAAACACAGCACCTTTTTCAAAGGCAAGAATATATGTATACTAGCAGAAGGACCTGGCTTCACACGGGTACATTTTATCTATTTAATTTAATGTTTGTGTATGTCATTAAAAGATATCGACAGTTTCCCCTTAACAGTGACTCTACAGCACCCGCCCCTTAACACTGACCTCCACAGTTCCCTGTCCCCTTAACTGTGACCTCCCTCGATCCTCTGCAGCTGACAGAAGTGATTATTACCTCATTTTTTCAATCCCTGTCGGCTGCGGAGTGGGAGGGGGCTTGGCTTAGTGAGACCTGGGGATGGGGTTTTTAAGTCCGTCTTTTGAGGGTGGCCTGAATGGCCTCCCTACCTGCCCCCTGAACTGGTCACCTCCTGTCAGAATATTTATATAACAGTCTATATTCTCATATACAACATCCTCACCATTCTGCGATCCTGAGAGGTGATGGTGGGACATCACTATCACTGAAAGCAACCACCTAAAACTTAACTTTTATATAGATTGTTTAATATCAAAACAAATCCCAAAAAGGACTAATAGTATGAGAATGCAGCTGCAGAAGGAGCTAAGATTAACCTGGGACAGACAGCCAGTAATTTGGGGAATTAGTAATGGGACAACACGTCTATATACCTATGTCTGTCCCTGTTTCACCTACAAAAGTATCCTCAGCCAGAGATACACCTGGATGGTAGGCGTACTCTGTCCGCGTACCTTGGCTAACCTGTCCTTACAAGGCCCTAACTTCAATCTAATACACGATACATGATTAAAAATCCCATAAATTTGATACACAGTACTTGGTTCACAGTTCCTACGCGTTTCCCCTTATGACATCACCTCTCAGGATCGCTCTCATTGGTCGGCTGGGCGGGCTGGTCATTCATATATAGCATACATGTAAATAAATTAGAAACTGTAAGGGAGGAGATTCTAACTTATTATCATAAAGACCAAGCCAATAAAAGCTTGTGATCTGCGCTAAGTTTGATGACAAAAAGAAGGCAGTGGTAAATCAAAATATATATTTATTAAAATAATAATACAGTGCACATTAATCAAATCTAAAGATCGGTGACAATAAAATTATAAAATTAATTAATGATATGCAACCTTTTAAGAAAGCCAGAATAACCTATATGACATACATATATTCCTTACAATTTCTTATTGTGATAATACCCTACAATATATTTTAAATTACTTTGATACCTGATTTCCCTCGGCAGACAGATGTCTCAGATTAAACTTAAGTCAGATTTATATCATTATCCATATATATACAGTGGGGGAAATAATTATTTGACCCCTCACTGATTTTGTAAGTTTGTCCAATGACAAAGAAATGAAAAGTCTCAGAACAGTATCATTTCAATGGTAGGTTTATTGTAACAGTGGCAGATAGCACATCAAAAGGAAAATCGAAAAAATAACTTTAAATAAAAGATAGCAACTGATTTGCATTTCATTGAGTGAAATAAGTATTTGAACCCCTACCAACCATTAAGAGTTCTGGCTCCCACAGAGTGGTTAGACACTTCTACTCAATTAGTCACCCTCATTAAGGACACCTGTCTTAACTAGTCACCTGTATAAAAGACACCTGTCCACAGAATCAATCAATCAAGCAGACTCCAAACTCTCCAACATGGGAAAGACCAAAGAGCTGTCCAAGGATGTCAGAGACAAAATTGTAGACCTGCACAAGGCTGGAATGGGCTACAAAACCATTAGCAAGAAGCTGGGAGAGAAGGTGACAACTGTTGGTGCGATTGTTCGAAAATGGAAGGAGCACAAAATGACCATCAATCGACCTCGCTCTGGGGCTCCACGCAAGATCTCACCTCGTGGGGTGTCAATGGTTCTGAGAAAGGTGAAAAAGCATCCTAGAACTACACGGGAGGAGTTAGTTAATGACCTCAAATTAGCAGGGACCACAGTCACCAAGAAAACCATTGGAAACACATTACACCGCAATGGATTAAAATCCTGCAGGGCTCGCAAGGTCCCCCTGCTCAGGAAGGCACATGTGCAGGCCCGTCTGAAGTTTGCCAATGAACACCTGAATGATTCAGAGAGTGACTGGGAGAAGGTGCTGTGGTCTGATGAGACCAAAATAGAGCTCTTTGGCATTAACTCAACTCGCTGTGTTTGGAGGAAGAAAAATGCTGCCTATGACCCCCAAAACACCGTCCCCACCGTCAAGCATGGGGGTGGAAACATTTTGCTTTGGGGGTGTTTTTCTGCTAAGGGCACAGGACAACTTATTCGCATAAACAGGAAAATGGACGGAGCCATGTATCGTGAAATCCTGAGCGACAACCTCCTTCCCTCTGCCAGGAAACTGAAAATGGGTCGTGGATGGGTGTTCCAGCACGACAATGACCCAAAACATACAGCAAAGGCAACAAAGGAGTGGCTCAAGAAGAAGCACATTAAGGTCATGGAGTGGCCTAGTCAGTCTACGGACCTTAATCCAATCGAAAACCTATGGAGGGAGCTCAAGCTCAGAGTTGCACAGAGACAGCCTCGAAACCTTAGGGATTTAGAGATGATCTGCAAAGAGGAGTGGACCAACATTCCTCCTAAAATGTGCGCAAACTTGGTCATCAATTACAAGAAACGTTTGACCTCTGTGCTTGCAAACAAGGGTTTTTCCACCAAGTATTAAGTCTTTTTTTGTTAGAGGGTTCAAATACTTATTTCACTCAATGAAATGCAAATCAGTTGCTATCTTTTATTTAAAGTTATTTTTTCGATTTTCCTTTTGATGTGCTATCTGCCACTGTTACAATAAACCTACCATTGAAATGATACTGTTCTGAGACTTTTCATTTCTTTGTCATTGGACAAACTTACAAAATCAGTGAGGGGTCAAATAATTATTTCCCCCACTGTATATATATATATATATATATATATATATTTAACCATATATTCCTAGAACTTAACTCCGTTCCTTGGAGATGACACCGTGATATAAGAATAATTTTCAACAGTATGTATAAATCTCCCTGGATTGGAAAAAGTCAGAATGATACTGCAGTTACAGACTAGCCTTATTCCAAACCAGATTCGACGCCCAAAATATGGTTAATTGAATATATATATATAATTTTCATTCTCCTATAAAATATAGGAAAGTTAATACTATATCAGTGTACCGGCTAGCAGAAATCAGTTTCAAGATTCGGGACTATAGACTGGTCTGGTCCTATTTGTTCCTGGACGGTTGTGTCCTTCCTTGAATAGATTGAGGAAAAGAATGGTGTTCTCAAGGAATGGGTGGATCCCCCTGATGACTGGATAGGTGGTCCTAGTTCTCGGATGGGTCTGATGATGTCCTCAGGTAGGTGTATCAGATGGCCTCGCCTCTGTCAGCTCATGGCCCACCTTTTTATGCCCATTCAAAAATTGGATTTGGTCTGGTTTCATTATTTACTAGTGACATCACAAATTGTTAATTCCCCAACTATTTCGTAATACATGTCTTAATTTTTACTCCACCACTAGATGGCACTAGGGCTCTATGTAAAAAGTTTTTGACAATTATAGCTATTTTCTATATTTTCCTTTTTAATTTGAAGAAAAAGTAATCTTTAACTGGGATTTTAGGCAGAACCTCTAGAACAATAGAATGTACAGTAGGTGAACCCGATTTTTGTGTCAATCTCGCTGTAGTTCTGGCGCGAGATTGAGCACATTACGAGCCCCATCGCGGGGAGCCGAGCGCCGAGCTGGCTTGCCGCGATGGGAGAGCAAGCGCGTCATAGAAGCGACGGGAGATCCGACTTGGATTCCCGCCAATTCTACACGTGTGCGGCGTTTGTTATGAATCCTGAGGGGGAAGGTCCCCGCCGGATTTTAAATAAAAATCCGGGCTGGGTCCCGCCCTCAGGAGCATACCGGGCCCTTAGGTCTGTTATGGGTTGTAAGGAGAGCCCCCCCTACGCCGAAAAAAACGGCGTAGGGGGTCCCCCTACAATCCATACAGACCCTTATCCAAAGCACGCTACCCCGGCCAGGCCAGGAAGGGAGTGGGGACGAGCGAGCGCCCCCCCCCCCCCCTCCTGAGCCGTACCAGGCTGCATGCCCTCAACTTGGGGGGGTTGGGGTGCTCTGGGGGCAGGGGGCGCACTGCGGCCCACCCCACCTCAGAGCACCCTGTCCCCATGTTGATGAGGGACAGGGCCCCTTCCCGACAACCCTGGCCGTTGGTTGTCGGGGTATGCGGGCGGAGGCTTAACGGAATCTGGGAGCCCCCTTTAATAAGGGGGGCCCCCCAGATACCGGCCCCCCACCCTAAGTGAATGAGTATGGGGGGTACAGTCGTACCCCTACCCATTCACCTGCAAGAAAAGTGGTAAAAAACACCAAATAAACCACACAGTGGTATAAAATATTTTATTTTTCTGCCTCGGGAGGCCGCCCCCTGTCTTCTTTATTAGCTCCTTTTACCAGGGGGGGGCTCTTCTTCTTCCGATATCCCGACGGGTCTTCTCCGCTATCCGGGGGTCTTCTCCACTCTCCGGGGTTCTCCTTCTGTCTCTCCTTCTGTCTTGTTGTCTCCTTCTGTCTTCTGTCTCCGGGGGGGGCTCTTCTTTCTTCCGATATCCCGACGGGTCTTTCCGCTATCCGGGGGGGTCTTCGTCAACTCTCCGGGGTTCTCCTTCTGTCTTCTCCTTCTGTCTTGTTGTCCCTTCCTGTCTTCTGTCTCCGGGGGGGGCTCTTCTTCTTCCGATATCCCGACGGGTCTTCTCCGCTATCCGGGGGGGGTCTTCTCACCTCTCCGGGGTTCTCCTTCTGTCTTCTCCTTCTGTCTTGTTGTCTCCTTCTGTCTTCTGTCTCCGGGGGGGGCTCTTCTTCTTCCGATATCCCGACGGGTCTTCTCCGCTATCCGGGGGGGGTCTTCTCAACTCTCGGGGTTCTCCTTCTGTCTTCTCCTTCTGTCTTCTCCTTCTGTCTTGTTGTCTCGGCGCACCCCGATTCTTCGTCTTCTCTTCTTGTTTTCGCCTCTCTCTGTTGTTGACTCGGCGCACCCCGGTTCTTCGTCTCGCGAGACTCGGCGCACCCCGGTTCTTCGCTCGCGAGACTCGGCGCACCCCGATTCTTCGTCTCGCGAGACGAAGAACCGGGGTGCGCCGTGTCAACAACAGAGAGAGGCGAAAACAAGAAGAGAAGACGAGAATCGGGGTGCGCCGAGACAACAAGGACAGAAGGAGAAGACAGAAGGAGAACCCCGGAGAGTTGAGAAGACCCCCCCGGATAGCGAGAAGACCCGTCGGGATATCGGAAGAAGAAGAGCCCCCCCCGGAGACAGAAGACAGAAGGAGACAACAAGACAGAAGGAGGAAGACAGAAGGAGAACCCCGGAGAGTTGAGAAGACCCCCCGATAGCGGAGAAGACCCGTCGGGATATCGGAAGAAGAAGAGCCCCCCCCTGGTAAAAGAGCTAATAAAGAAGACAGTGGGCGGCATCCGGAGCAGAAAAATAAAATATTTAATACACTGTGTGGTTTATTTGTGTTTTTACCACTTTTCTTGCAGGTGAATGGGTAGGGGTACGATGTACCCCATACTCATTCACTTAGGGTGGGGGGCCGGTATCTGGGGGCCCCCTTATTAAAGGGGGCTCCCAGATTCCGTTAAGCCTCCCGCCCGCATACCCCGACAACCAACGGCCAGGGTTGTCGGGAAGGGGCCCTGTCCTCATCAACATGGGGACAGGGTGCTCTGAGGTGGGGGGGCCGCAGTGCGCCCCCTGCCCCAGAGCACCCAACCCCCCCATGTTGAGGGCATGCAGCCTGGTACGGCTCAGGAGGGGGGGGGGGCGCTCGCTCGTCCCCACTCCCTTCCTGGCTGGGCCGGGTAGCGGCTTTGGATTACGGGTCTGGTATGGATTGTAGGGGGACCCCCTACGCCGTTTTTTTCGGCGTAGGGGGGGGGCTCTCCTTACAACCCATAACAGACCTAAGGGCCCGGATGCTCCGGAGGGGCGGGGACCCCTGGCCGGATTTTTATTAAAATCCGGCGGGGACTTCCCCCTCAGGATTCATAACAAACGCCGCACACGTGTAGAATTGGCGGGGAATCCAAGTCGGGATCTCCCGTCGCTTCTATGACGCGCTTGCTGGATGTGCTGTCGCTATCCCAGTGAGTGCGAGATCTCGGCACCACGTCGCCGAGTATCAGCGCGACGCTGTCGTGCTGGATAACACAATCTCACAAACACCTACTGTAAATTATAAAAGGTGTATCCAGGATTAGACCTCTATTCCTCAAGGACTTGTAGGTACACAACTCTAGACATGACTAAACACCTTTCCTAGTTATTGTGATAAAAACAGGAGATTCAAGTGATACTTTGCCCTTTGTCTTGATGAAGACATTGTTTGTGCTTATGGGCAATCTGTATTTACAATCCCCTTCCCGAGATCTTTTGAGAAACAGATAAATAACTTCACACCAGTCTCACGCTCTGTACATGCACTCTGAAACTACATTGGAATTTCCACCTCAATTCTAACACTAAATGAAATATCCCTTTATCATACTTCTAGGTTATATAAAAACACCCAATTTTAGAACATATCATATTAAAAACCCAAATCCATTCATATGAGGAATAATATAAACATTGACAGGCAAAGATCGTCAATACGAATCCGGAACATCTGTAGCATGATTCCTGCTTAAAAACCTGGTTCGTTGACAGGTTCGTTTTTGAACTGGACATCACGGATCAACACCATCCCACGATATCTGCATCATTGTCTTGGCGGATCAAGTGTCTTGGTTCAGACTGTGATTTTTCTATTAAAGAAAATGAAGATTAAAAATACATGCTCTCAATAATCGATATTTACATTTTTATTTTTCCGTTAGGGTTATGTAGGGATGCCTGATAACTCATCACAAAATCTGATCAGCTGTAAGCTGAGAGAAGATCATAATGCAATCATTGATCACACTTATCAATATCCTTATTAATTCTCTTCTTCAGCATCACTCTCCAGTATTCTCAGTTGAGATCTAGGATGACCACTCGCTTAATTATTTAGATGGACCCATTTTTCTATGAAACCATCTTTTATATAAATCTTCACCTTGTAGACTACAGGTGATATTTTTATCGATGATACCATACGGACCTTTCCATGACGGAAGGAACTTCCTCTCTTTTACCCGATCCCAGTAATATTATAAAGATACACTCTATCTCCTACCTCTTAATCCTTCTGGGTGATTTTAAGATCGTAATAAGTTTTAGTACTTACTGCTGCTTTCTCAAGGTTCTTTTGCGCGAAAGCAAACGCTTGTTGAAGATATTGTCGTAGATTTTCCACATACTGATGTGTCGTGGCCGCATTGTGATCAGATTCTGAATCGACGTACGCTACAACAGATGTTGTGGGAGTACCATTCTCCTACCCGTGATCAGCTCAATGGGTGACTTCTGGTAGCCAGTTTGTGCCCTAGCTTTTCGTCTAGTAACAGCTTCAATGGGTATCGTCTCTAGTAAATGATCTATGTTAACATGGTCATCATTTATGGCCCCTTGTTTGGCCAGTTTATTGGCTAGATAATTACCTCTTTGTCCATGTTCTGGGTTTGGTATGACCTTTAGTCTTTTCCAATAAAGGTCTAGACCATTACATTGAACCAATTCATCTATGCACAAAACAACTTGGCATGTTTTCACAGGTTTGTTATTAGACAATAACATGTTATATCTTTTCCAAGTAGGCATATATTCGACAAAACTGTTGCGTACATAATTAGAATCTGTAACTATCATGAATTCTTTGATATTATGCTCTAAAGCTATTTGAACAGTCTGTTATACAGCTGCTAATTCTGCTACTTGGCTACTCTTACCACCAATACTGTATCCTACTGAAATATTAGGGCATTCATCTGTCCAATGTAATAACGATACCTGCCACTAGGTTTCTGTCATCCCCTACGTTGGTGTTAGAAGCACAACCTTCAATATAGACACAGGGAAGTAACGGACATAATTTTCATCATATGCCTTATAAGGGGAAGATTTTTGTTCCGCTAGGAAATCATCTATTATCTCAGCCTTCTGAGAATGTGCATCAGAGTCATGAAGTTCGGCAAGTCCTTGGGCTACCCTTACACTTTTTATTTGTTTATACTGGACTTCCAATGGCCATTCTTGTAAAACATGGTCCAAGGCAGTAATTCTGCTGTTTGAGAAATTTCCATCCCTAATTTTGTCAATTTGTAAATATTGGAGGGGTTGGTGTGCCGTTTCAACTATAATTTTCTCACCCTGAATATAACTTCGTAAAGTTCTGAAGTGCCCAGACTGTAGCTAATAAAGCTTTTCACAGTCATTAAACTTTACATCTACAGGTGACAAAGACTTACTTGCACTAGCAATAACTTTATGCAATTTATCGTGCTTTTGACATAGGACAGCACTGATACTGAGATTCATAAAACCAGTTTCCAGATAAAAAGGTTTACCCCCCCTCTGGATAGGCAAGACATGGTGCTTGGGTGAGTTATCTTTTAAGCTCAATCATGGCTTGCTCCTGATCCTCCCCCCACGTCCACGGTACACCTTTCTTAGCAGGTCAACAATGGTTTACTGATTTCAGCATAGTTGTTATTACACTTACTTGAGTAATTCATCATACCTAAAAATGACCTCAGTTCACTGATATTGATAGTCGTTTTAGACTTTCATCCCAGCCTCCACCTTTTTTATTTTGGGGATTTAGGCCTTCCGAAGTAACCTCATGTCCAAGAAAGTTAACCTTGGTACGACACCATAAAGCTTTTCTGTAAAGAGATTTTAACTCCTGCCCTCTCTCAACTGATTAAGCACATGCCTAATCTCTTGGATATGCTTGTCCAAATGAGGGTACTTTGCATTAAAATACCAATCCACGTAAGATAAATTTCCTCTGTCCGTGGCATCAGGCATCACTTTATGTAAGAACACAGCGAATTCGGAACCTGAGTTTATATAACCAAACGGTAGTCTGGTCCAGGCAAACTTCTCTTTACCAAAAGTAAATGCCAATTTACATTGGTCTTCAGGACTTACCTTGATGGTCCAATACCCCTGAGCGGCAATCTAGTGTGGTAAGATCCTAGCGACTTGCATTTGTACCAAGCATTTGTCTATATATGGCACAGGCGAGCCGGACATATATATACTCATTTATTGAGCTGTCGGAGATCAGCACATAAACACCATTGACCATTTGGTTTAAGAATTCGCAAGAACAGGATTGTTATAAGAACTGTGCACTGGTCTTATAATACCTCTCTACTTGAGATTCCTTATTATTTCCGCTAGCGAATCATAACATGCTAGTGGAAGACGATATTGCTGTGATATAAACGGGAGGTGCCATTGGATCAGTCTGAATTCTGGCAATGTGTATGTCAGTCAGACCACAATCAGAGAATCTTTTTGCAAAGATATCCTTGAATTCTAAGAGAACTTCTTTTAACTGTTGGCGCTCTAGGTCATTGGAGCATCCATCAGCTAATGATATTTGCTGTTGTATCATTTTCTAGGAACCCTGGGAAAACTTCAGGGTTGACCTATTTCATAGGCTGTCCTCCAGCCTGTTAGTGAGGTCATGATTTAATTTACCAGCCTTTTCAGCAAGCACGATATTTCCTCAGCTTCCTGATCATTAAGGTTATTGATCAAAGGTAAGGGAGGATTCCTCTACCTTGCAGTACCTACTCAAGATCAAAAGGATATACTGAACTGATGGTGAACAATCCTTAAGGTGAGGAATAAAATGTTTGTTCAACCAATTTCCCCTCCGTGAGATGCGATTCAAGTATCAGGCCAATAATGACATTTGAAAACTCAAAGGGTATAATAATCTGAATCTAATGCCATACCAATGATAGTGTTTTTAGACAAATGGACTTCATTTTGCATACCATTATTCACAATATTTGGCTTTTGAACGGTTGTAAATTCACCATAGGGGGTATGATTCACTAAAATTCCCAATCGTTGCATTCTGTTTGATTAGGCCTATAATGCATCAGAATTATTTAATTTTTGGCCTATTGAGGCTTTAATAGGTAACAGGAAATTATTAGTACCTGGAGGGATAACGACATCCTGTGGGTACCAATACACTGACTGCATATGGCAGTGTCTGGGATGATTTAAGGTGGGCTTCATGTTCATCCATAAAACCAGGTATAAATTCTTTTACTTTATTGTTATTGGTTATGTAATGCTCCTGAGAAAGGGGAATTGTTGTCCCCGAAACGCGTCGAGCCACATATGCATATTAAAGGTGATTGATCAGAAGCACTGGATTTTTGCTGCCTTCCATCACTACGATTCTACATGCGATCCTGGCCGGGGGGGTTCAAGTCACAGGTGTATTATGCTTATCCTGATGACTACCCCCCAGTGAAGTGAGTTTTATTTATTTATTTATTTGTGCGAAACTGCTGTAAGGGGCACTCCACATTGTTTACACAATTTTTACTATACTATTTATATTATTTTTATTATGCTTACATGGTTTTAGTCGGTCCCTTCTCTACTAGCCTTGTGTATCCAGGGTCTTCTATCCGGAGTACCCATTATCCTTACTCCACGCTAATGCTTTATGATATATTTTGTGCAACATAGTAGTTATCACTGCAATTGGTGCCTTCTACTCCTATCCCATTTTTTATTTTTCAACTGTACTTTGACACAGGGTTTGGCGCTCGTTTTCCCTCATTTTGTCTTTGGGGTCTATACTGCAAGTGTTTGACTCTGTTCAACACGGTAGATATATCACCCTGCACACGCATATACTATCGTGTTAAGTGTTCTGTAACCACAAACACTTTCTTGAACTGCCTTCCCCTCCTTGCTCCCTCCTTATCTCTTTCTTCTTATTTCCACCACCCCTGTCGGCGCCCGGATTTTTCATTCTTTGGGATACTTCGTGATCCCTACGGGTCTGAATTAACTTCCCCTTTTTTTCTCTGTTCTTCATCCATAAAAACCGTCAGGATTTCCTTTTTAATCTCGTCCACAAGTGGAATTCACCATCTCTAATTGTATGGCAAAACAATGTAATATATCGTTTCTATGTAACGGGATATCAGGGCTCATTGAGTACCAGGAATAAATGATGTTGCCGATTTATCTGCAATGGAAATGGATACATACATTTTGCAATCACATTATGACTATCAGAGTCATTATCCACATCATGTACCCAGTTATGTTTGAGGATTTAAATACCTAATTAATTACCTTGGGATTGGCTAATTATTTGAAACAGGTCCCTACTAATATAATTGTTTCTCATGGTGATAATTCAAATTTAGCCTTTTTTAGTCCTTCCAGGTCATTAATCTTCAGTGGGTAAAACACCTCATCATCTACCTTTTCAATCCCCACTAGAAATTGTTCATGTTCACTGAACCATAAGGGTCAGTAGTTTTTGCAAGGTAGGTGAATTGTGAGCACATCACCTTCTAAGCAAACGTCTTTAACTCTCTCAGGAGATAAACATATGGTGTTATCCTCCTGTCCACCTACAGTGGAGTTCGGGGTTGCTTGCAGGAAAGAAACAATCAGGACTTGGTTATTCCTCAAAAGTATTTCAATAGAATCAGGCCTTTCCTCACATGGCAATTACGCGACTGTGATAGGATTGGGATTGCTCATAATTTTAGGGCTTTTCACCTGGGACCAGATAACCTTATTGATAAAATCAACAATTGGGATTTAATTTTGAGGAAATCGATGCCAACAAGTTAAAGGGGATGATGCACTTTGTTTAAACTGATGAACTATCCTCTGGATAGATCATCAGCATCTGATCGGCGGGGGTCCGAAACCCGGGACCCCCGCCGATCAGCTGTTTGAGAAGGCATTCTCACTGTTTACCACAGGCCCAGTGACATCACGACTAGTATCACTGGCCTGGGCGCGGCTAAGCTCCGTTCCCTTGAATGAAGCTTATCCCCGCCCAGGCCAGTTGATACAAGTCGTGACGTCACTCGGCCAGCGGTAAACAGTGAGAAGACCACAACGCTGCTGGAGCGCCGTTGCCTTCTCAAACAGCTGGTGTCGGACCCCCGCCATTAAGATGCTGATGATCTATTCAGAGGATAGATAATCAGTTTAAACAAAGTGCAGAACCCTCTTTAATTGTTGGCATCGATTTCCTCAAAAGACAAAGTGCAGAACCCCTTTAAGTGATCAGATGGCATATCCACAATCAATGTGGGATGGCTGATTACTTTATTTCCTACGTTGAAATCCAGCCACGGCTTACCCAAAATTCCCTAGAGGGCGGGGTTACCTAAACACTTACAAGATTAGCATTAAAACTTTTAACTTATACCTTTCAGAAGATACATCTTGTATGGTTGCCAGATGGCAGATATTCTGGATTCCTGCGAGCTAAACGCTTTTTTGGCATTTGGTTATTTTCATTAAACACCATTCACACTTCTCTTTCTAAATCAACATTAAACCTTTTACATTCTACCAATTCACTAGGAAACTTGCCTGTTTCCCTTCTAGAGTTTTTTTTATTTATTTTGATTATCTCTGTCGCAATATTCTGATAATTTAGCAGAACCATTGTGCTAATTGTGCGGGGGGGGATTGAGTCAGCACAACCTGTATGTAGGGTGCACATCACTATGGCGTAAATACATATACATACGATAATACAAATGTGTTAGCACTCTGCATCCAGCATTCTGCCCGGCCTCCATGCTGGATGAGGGCAATGGTGTACATTTGGCCAAAATGTACACCAATGCCTCATCCAGCATGGAGGCAGGGCAGAATGCTGATGCAGAGTGCTATTCACATTGTGCTAATTCGCCAGACACTGTGGCAGGTCTTAATTTCCATTCTCCATCTAATTCTTTGTGTAATTTATCAACTTTATCAGCCTTTTAAACCATTCGTATGTTTTGCTTCTATAAGTGTTTGGGCCAATTCACAAATCAAATACATAAATTCGGGCCAAGATTGAAGAACCAATAGTTCCTTATATCTGTAAAGAATAAATCAAGGCAACTGGACGTACTGTAAGTTTCTGAAAACCTTGCCTTGATTTATTCTTTACAGATACACCATGACCTGGATAAATGAGAACCTTCTCCAGACCAATTGCCCATTTCTTCAAATTCTCCTTTATATCCAATCTATCTTGAATAAACAACATCACATGAGATTTTACATCTAATATATATTTTGCACCCCAAATCATTGTGTCAACTAGGCAGTTCTCGGTGGGACCTCCAATTATGTCAGAATATTTATACTGCTCTGATTAACAGTCTATATTCTTTATGTAAATAAATTAGAATCTGGTAAGGGATGAGATTCAAACTTATTATCATAAAGACCAAGCCAATTAGCGCTTGTGATCTGCGCTAAGTTTGACGACAAAAAGAAGACAATGGTAAATTACAGGGAGTGCAGAATTATAGGCAAGTTGTATTTTTGAGGATTAATTTTATTATTAACAACAACCATGTCTCGAATGAACCCAAAAAACTCATTAATACAAAGCTGAATATTTTTGGAAGTAGTTTTTAGTTTGTTTTTTGTTTTAGCTATTTTAGGGGGATATCTGTGTGTGCAGGTTGACTATTACTGTGCATAATTATTAGGCTACTTAACCAAAAAACATATATATTACCCATTTCAATTATTTAGTTTTTACCGTGAAACCAATATAACATCTCAACATTCACAAATATACATTTCTGACATTCAAAAACAAAACAAAAACAAATCAGTGACCAATATAGCCACCTTTCTTTGGCAAGGACACTCAAAAGCCTGCCATCCATGGATTCGTGCAGTGTTTTGATCTGTTTCACCATCAACATTTGCGTGCAGCAGCAACCACAGCCTGCCCAGACACTGTCAGAGGAGGTGAACTGTTTTCCCTCCTTGTAAATCTCACATTTGATGATGGACCACAGGTTCTCAATGGGGTTCAGATCAGGTGAACAAGGAGGCCATGTCATTAGATTTTCTTCTTTTATACCCTTTCTTGCCAGCCACGCTGTGGTGAACTTGGGATCGCGTGTGATGGAGCATTGGTCCTGCATGAAAATCATGGTTTTTCTTGAAGGATGCAGACTTCTTCCTGTACCACTGCTTGAAGATAGGTGTCTTCCAGAAACTGGCAGTAGGGACTGGGAGTTGAGCTTGACTCCATCCTCAACCCGAAAAGGCCCCACAAGCTCATCTTTGAGGATACCAGCCCAAACCAGTACTCACCTCCACCTTGCTGGCGTCTGAGTCGGACTGGAGCTCTCTGCCCTTGTACCAATCCAGCCACGGGCCCATCCATCTGGCCCATCAAGACTCACTCTTATTTCATCAGTCCATAAAACCTTAGAAAAATCAGTCTTGAGATATTTCTTGGCCCAGTCTTGACGTTTCAGCTTGTGTGTCTTGTTCAGTGGTGGTCGTCTTTCAGCCTTTCTTACCTTGGCCATGTCTCTGAGTATTGCACACCTTGTGCTTTTGGGCACTCCAGTGATGTTGCAGCTCTGAAATATGGCCAAACTGGTGGCAAGTGGCATCTTGGCAGCTGCACGCTTAACTTTTCTCAGTTCATGGGCAGTTATTTTGCGCCTTGGTTTTTCCACACGCTTCTTGCGACCCTGTTGACTATTTTGAATGAAACGCTTGATTGTTTGATGATCACGCTTCAGAAGCTTTGCAATTTTAAGAGTGCTGCATCCCTCTGCAAGATATCTCACTATTTTTTACTTTTCTGAGCCTGTCAAGTCCTTCTTTTGACCCATTTTGCCAAAGGAAAGAAAGTTGCCTAATAATTATGCACACCTGATATAGGGTGTTGATGTCATTAGACCACACCCCTTCTCATTACAGAGATGCACATCACCAAATATGCTTAATTGGTAGTAGGCTTTCGAGCCTATACAGCTTGGAGTAAGACAACATGCATAAAGAGGATGATGTGGTCAAAATACTCATTTGCCTAATAATTCTGCACGCAGTGTAAAATGCATATTCATTAAAATAATAATGATACAGTGCACATTAATCGAATATAAAAATCGGTGACAATAAAATTCTGAAAATGAATTAATGATATGCAACCTTTTAAGAAAGCCAAAATAAACCATATGATATACATATATTTCTTACAATTCCTTATTGTGATAATACCCTACAATATATTTTAAATTACTTTGATACCTGATTTCTCTCAGCCCACAGATGTCTCAGATTAAACTCAAGTCAGATTTATATCATTATCTATATATATATATATATATATATATATATATATATATATATATATGAGAAAAAGTGGGACTGCACTCCTGAGTGGTAGTGAAAATCAAAAACTTTTATTCACCCATAATATGGCAAACTTGCGACGTTTCGGCTCACAAGAGCCTTCCTCAAGCCCTATAAAAGTCAGAATGATACTGCAGTTACAGACTAGCCTTATTCAAAACCAGATTCTACGCACAAAATATGGTTAATTGAATATATATATATTATTTTCGTTCTCCTATAAAATATAGGAAGGTTTATACTATACCAGTGTACCGGCTAGCAGAAATCAGTTTCAAGATTCAGGACTATAGACTGGTCTGATCCTATTTGTTCCTGGACGGTTGTGTCTTCCTTGAATAGATTGAGGAATGAAATGGTGTTCTCAAGGAATGGGTGGATCCCCCTGGATGACTGGATAGGTGTCCTAGTTCATCGGATGGGTCTGATGATTTCCTTAGGTAGGTGTATCAGATGGGATCAGATGGCCTCTCCTCTGTCAGCTCATGCCACCTTTTTATCCCATTCAAAAATTGGATTGGTCTGGTTTGATTATTTACTAGTGACATCACAAATGTTAATTCCCCCAACTATTTCGTAATACATGTCTTAATTTTTACTCTACCACTAGATGGCACTAGGGCTCTATGTAAAAAGTTTTGACAATTATAGCTATTTTCTATATTTTCCTTTTTAATTTGAAGAAAAAGTAATCTTTAGGCCTCATGCACACGGCCGTGTTCCACGGCCGAGAGCGGTCCGTGGTAACCCGGCCGGGATTCCTGCTGAGAGCAGGAGCGCACGGCGTCATTGGTTGCTATGACGCCGTGCGCTTCATGCCGCCGCTGCTGTACAGTAATACACTAGTATAGGCCTGCATGAGGCCTTAACTGGGATTTTAGACAGAACTTCTAGAACAATAGAATGTAAATATAAAGGTGTATCCAGGATTAGACCTCTATTCTCAAGGACTTGTAGGTACACAACTCCTAGACCTGACTTTCACACTTGCGTTAAAGTTTTCCGGTATTGAGTTCTGTCCTCAGGGCTCAATACTGGAAAAAAAACTAATCAGTTTTATCCTAATGCATTGTGAATGGAGAGCATTTCGTTCAGTATGCATCATGATGCCTCAGTTTAGTCCCTCTTACGTTTTTTGGCCGGAGAAAATACTGCAGCATGCTGCAGTTTTCTCTCTGGCCAAAAATCCTGAACACTTGCCGGAATGCCGGATCAGGCATTATTTTCATTGAAATGCATTAATGCCGGATCCGGCCCCAAGTGTTTCGGCAAAACGGATCCGGTTTTGCGGTCTGCGTATGCGCAGACCTTTAAAAATGTGAAAAATATAAATAACGGATTCGTTTATCCGGATGACAACCAGAAAGACAGATCCGGTATTGCAATGAATTTGTGAGACGGATCCGGGTCCGTCTCACAAATGCATCCGGATGGCTGGATCAGGGCTGTGGAGTCGGTAGATAAATACTCAGACTCCTCAGTTTTTGGTACTTTCGACTCCGACTCCTCTGTATTTATTATGCAAATGTCTTTTATACATTCCTTGAAGGAAAGAAAGGCAACATACATGTCATTACCACAGAACTATTGGCTAGGCTGCTGCCTTCTCATTTGTGTGCTGATCTTCTGCTGAAGATAGGGCAGTGGGAGGATCCAGGAAGGGGCAGGGGAAGGGGCATTTATTTTAAAACATGATTTCCCTAGTAGAATCCCATAGTCATGTTTAAAGTTTACGCTAACAATCTGAGTTTACAAGTTTTTATAGCCTTAGCTGAATGACAGCAGTTTTTCAAATGGTTTACAGCTTCAGTCTTGAACTATTGACTATCCATTCCCTTCACTTATACAAGTGTCTAGTCCTGCAAAAAACATATTTACTTAATCGGTTATCAGTGAGAGGCTAGGTTAACCATGGGCGTTGCATTCCCTGCAACAGCGGAACACAACACAATGGAAGGTATAAGTATTGCCGCTCCTTAACTGTGCCATATAGTGAAGCATATGAAAAGCATGCTTCTTCATGGTCACTTAACGTGTTCGTTTTGCAGTAACGTGACGCACTGCATGCATTGGCCTTTATTCTTACAGTAGAGAAGTACCGGAATTTTCGCAAAAGTGGGGGAAAGACCTTCCAATGAATATGCTGAGAGGGAGGAGGGGCTGGGGGCCGGCATCTGTTTCTGTAATGGCAGCGGGGCCCGGTGCAGTCACTGTATTCTACTACACCGGGCCCCGCTCACTGTAGTATACGGTAATCATATCTAACTTGTGGGTATTGTTAAAGTATGCCAATCATCTTAAATCTAGCGCTGTACTACTTACTACTAACTTCTTGGCAGTCAGGAGGCCGGGTGGGCGCTCGTAGCGTAGCTCACTACGTCACGCGCCTGCTCCACCCACTTTATGAATGAAGCAGGCACCGGGCCCCGCTGCCATTACAGAAACAGATGCCGGCCCCCATTCACTACACAGGGACACTGTTATGGGGGAGATCTGTGGATGACACATAAGATAAGATGCTATATATGTGTCATCCACAGATGCCCCCATAACAGTGCCTTCACAATGATCCCCTATAACAGTGCCATCCACATATGCCCCCATAACAGTGCCATCCACATATGCCCCCATAACAGTGCCATCCACATATGCCCCCATAACAGTGCCATCCACAGATGCCCCCGTAACAGTGCCATCCACAGATGCCCCCATAAGTGTCATCCACAGATGCCCCCATAACAGTGTCATCCACAGATGCCCCCATAACAGTGTCATCCACAGATGCCCCCATAACAGTGCCATCCACAGATGCCCCCATAACAGTGCCATCCACAGATGCCCCCATAACAGTGCCATCCACAGATGACCCCATAACAGTGCCATCCACAGATGACCCCATAACAGTGCCATCCACAGATGCCCCCATAACAGTGCCATCCACAGATGACCCCATAACAGTGCCATCCACAGATGCCCCCATAACAGTGCCATCCACAGATGCCCCCATAATAGTATCATCCACAGACCACCATTAGGTCAAAACCCACCAAAAGCACACCTTTCGGTTCAAAATATTTTTTTTCTTATTTTCCGCCTCAAAAACCTAGGTGCGTCTTATAGGGCGAAAAATACGGTAATTAATTATAACTTTTTGTGAATTGGGACATTTAAACTTGCTTTTTTTTTTATTCCAATTTAAATCTAGTAGGAGGTTCATTTTTTGCCGACTCCGACTCCAGGTACCCAAAATTGCCTCCGACTCCTCGACTCCGACTCCACAGCCCTGGGCCGAATCCTCTGCTGCAAGTGTGAAAGTACCCTTCAGGCTCAGTTCACACCTGAGCGTTCTGAAAGGAGCGCTCTGTATGCGCGATTGTACGGGCGTTTACAAGCGCGTATACAAAGACAAGTGTACACACAGTGTCGCGCGTTCCCGAAAGTCTATGTACGGGAACGCGCGACAAGCGCCCAAAAAAACGCTCCTGTACTTGTGTGAGCGTCTGGCGTTTTACAGCGCGATCGTACGCGCTGTAAAACGCCCAGGTGAGAACCATTCCCATAGGGAAGCATTGGTTTCTCCTTGTTGAGCGTTTTACAGCGCGTTTGAACGCGCTGTAAAACGCTCAAGTGTGAACCCAGCCTCACACCTTTCCTAGTCATTGTGATAAAACAGGATTCAAGTGATACTTTGCTCTTTGTCTTGATGAAGACATTGTTTGCTTATGGACATCTGTATTTACAATCTCCCTTCCAGAGATCTTCTGAGAAACAGATAATTACTGTAACTTCACACCAGTCTCACTCTCTGACATAGCACTCTGAAACTACATTGGAATTTCCACCTCAATTCTAACACTAAATTAATATCCCTTTATCATACTTCTAGTTATATAAAACACCCAATTTTAGAACATATATAAAAAAACTAAATCCATTCATATGAGGATTAATATAAACATTACAATGGATACTAAATTATATTCTTTTTACTCACTGGGAATAAATAAACATTCAGCATATTCCCTTATCTGAGTAAATGCATTGTTATTTTACCCGTGAAACCTACTTCTTACAAAAACAGACTGTGTAAACACTTTTGCACAGATCACTAATCTCTCAGTTAGTCTTTGAGAACTTCACCTAACCTTAACCTTTTAAAACTAGACAAGATGGATCCCTAATGTTCATTTTCACATATTGAGATAGGCCTTTACAATACGTATAGTTTTATACTCAATAATTCTGACACTCCACAGCACTCTGCTCCCTTAACAGTGTCATCCACAGCTCCCTGCCCCTTTAAAGCTGACCTACAGCAGTGAAGAAAATGGGTCACATTGAGTAGTGGTGTCCTTCCGTATCCCCCTCCTGTGACACACTGCACTTTTTTTGGGTCCTTCCCTTCTTTCCAGTATGGGGGACCACACCTGGAAAGTGTTGGCCAGGGACGATCCGGGCGCCTACAGTTCCAGAGATACTCCGGCATGCTCTTTCCCGGTCAGAAAAGATCAGGGCCTTGAGGACTGCCTCATAGAACTGCAGGAATTTCCCTGTGTTGCCAGCGCTCCGGGACAGCACAAAAGAGTTGTACAAGGCAACCTGTACCAAGTAAACCGCAACTTTTTTGTACCATGCCTGGGTTTTGCGCATGGCGTTATATGGCTTGAGGACTTGATGAGAGAGATCAACTCCTCCCATATACCGATTGTAGTCGACGATACAATCGGGCTTGAGGATCGTTGCCGCGGTACCTCGCACAGGGACAGGGGTGATGCTGTTACTATGAATTGTGGACAGTACAAGGACATCCCTTTTGTCCTTTATATCTGACCAGCAACAGGTTTCCAGTGGTAAGGGAACGGGTCTCACCCCTGGGGATAGGTACCTGGAGGGGGTGGGTAGGGAGGCTGCGTTGATTTTTCTGCACGGTCCCACAAGCGGACATGGATCTGGCGGCGAGGGACTGGAACAAGGGGATACTAGTATAAAAGTTATCCACGTACAGGTGGTAACCCTTATCTAGCAGTGGGTGCATAAGGTCCCACACAAGTTTCCCGCTAACACCCAGAGTGGGGGGACATTCTGGGGGTTAAATACGGGAATCTCGCCCCTCGTGTACACGAAACTTGTAAGTGTACCCTGAGGTACTCTCACAAAGTTTGTACAGCTTCACGCCATACCTCGCCCACTTAGAGGGAACATACTGGCGGAAAAGGAGTCTCTCTTGAACGCAATGAGAGACTCCTCAACCGCGACCTCCCTTCCAGGTACATAGGCCTGTACAAATTTGGCCCCAAAGTGATCGATGACCGGCCTGATTTTGTACAGGCGGTCATAGGCCGGATCACCTTCGGGTGGACATGCTGCCTTATCTGAATAATGCAGGGATTTCCGGATGGCCTCAAACTTAAGTAATGCCTGACACGAGGTTTCTTGACTAGGCCCATATGCAGCACGAGGCCCCAAAATGTCCTCATCTCGGCTGCACTGACCGGCGTCCAGCCACCGGGCCTAGCCAAAAAGACACCCAATTTAGGGCGATACAACCAAAACGTTTTTTTTTTTCCTTCAACTAACTTTCCCTAAATATCCCTGCCTATTCTAACTTGTCCCTAGCCTTTCCCTAAATACCTGGGGGTGCTGGGGCACAGTTGGGGTGCTGGATCCTTGGCTCTGAACAGATGGGGGGTGCTGGCTCTGAGACACAATGCATTTGAATGAACCGCCCGCCCAGCCGACCAATGAGAGCGATCCTGAGAGGTGATGTCACCATCACCTCTCAGGATCTAAGGATGGTGATTGGTGGTGTATTATCACACCACCGATCACCATCCTGTTCCGGGTTATCGGGTCCCCAGAGACCCGAATAACCCGGAATCGCATCAAACCGCAGGTCTGAATTGACCTGCGGTTTGCTGCGATCGCCTACACAGGGGGGGTCACAGGACCCCCCTCGCATTTAGCCAAGGTGCCTGCTCATTGATTTGAGCAGGCACCGGGTTCTGATTACCGCCCGCCGGGTTCCTGTATGCCCTGTGTCCTTAACGATCAGGAAATCAGGGCGTACCGGTACGCCCTATGTCCGGAACAGGTTAATAGTTATGTGCAGTATAGTAGTGTTCACTATTATCCCTGACATAAAATTGTGCCCTATAGCCAGTTCATGCGGTGTAGAAGAAAATGTACAAGATATTCTGATTTTTAAAGCATAATCTGTGGTAATCAGGAAATATTTTCCTGAATTTGACTCATTATCCCACCCTGAATGTCTAAAATTTAGCTGGCTGAGAATTTTCTAATTTGGTTTATCACCACATTCAATTCTGCCCATAACATAAACATATCCTACAGAAACATTGCCCATTCATTCTAAGTGACCCTGTCTTGAAGAGTATACTCCCTAAAACCTTCAAGGTCACTTTTAGGAGAGCCCAAACTTTGAAAAGCCCACTGGCCCCTAGTGCCTTGAGACCAGCAATAGAGATTAATACAAGTTTTCTGTTACACCTGCTTGTTTTAACTGTGGGAGCTCTAAATGTGTCTATTTCACATGGGTCTACTACATTCTCATCATATGCCACTGGGAAAATATTTAATATTAAACATCAGTTATACTAGTGATTTTTCACATCTATGTCCTCACTTGTGACTGTGGAATGCAATACGTGGACTGCACCACCGAGAATATCAGGATAGGTCATCAATATCTGATACGTGGGGGCCTGACACCCGGGACCCCACCAATCAGAGAAGGCAGATGCACTGTTGTAAGCGCTATGGTCTTTTCGCATCTTTCCCTAAGCCAGTGATGTTGCGTTCATGGGTCACATAGCCCAGGCGAAGTTCTGCAATACCATGCTCAGCCACTGTACTATGTTCGGCACTGTCAGAAGGCTTTGTGCTTACAAGAGCACTGGTGCCTTCTCAAACAGCTGATCGTTGGGATTCCTGGGTCATGAGGTTGTCAATTAAAAAGTGTCAGACTACCCTTTTAAAGGGAGTTTGTCACCTCCATATGGCCATATACAGTGCTTACATTGTCCTATAGCACACATATACATGAATGTAATGGTACCTTTTGTTATTTTCTTTAGACTTGCAGAAGCTGGAAAAATGAAGTTTAATTCATATGCAAATGAGCACTCGCAAGTGTCCAGGGGCGGCGTTCATTGTGTTGGAGCCCAGGCTGCTCTGCCTTTTTTCATTGTTTCCCCACCACAGCCTCTGCCCGCCCTCCTATTCCTTTCCGTCATCCTTCGGTCCGGCCGAGAACCCACGCCTGTGCACTGCCTCGCCGGGCTGGGGAATGCACACTGCGATGCCCATTGTTGGCACGGCATCACTTTAACTACTGCGCATGCGCTGGCAAACTGCACGAAATATGAGCTCTCCTTTGAACAGTTGTTCCTAGTAATTGTCCGAATATCGTGCTGCAGCATAGCCCCTGAAACCGAACAGTTATACTTACCTGCTCCCAGTCTCTCTGGTCCTTCGCACTGCCCCCACTGCCTACGGTCTTACATGCTGTTTACACCTGGCAGTTCATGGCCATGGTCACATGCACCTCTCCAGCCAATGATTGGCTTCAGCGGTAATGTGGCCACAAGCAGCATGACACAACTGAAGCATTGAATCATTGACCGGAACGGTGTATGTGACCATGCCCATGCACTGACAGGTGTAAACAGCGCAGGAAGATAGAGGACCAGAGCGCCATGGAGCAGGTAAGTATGCATCTTTTGTTTTAGGGGCCATGCTGCTTGTGATTTGGCGCACATGGTGGTTCAAACAGTTACTTATTTGTTAGACTGCCATAGTAATGAGCGCTTCCATAATCCTGCTGCCTCTATACTGCCATGACCAACTTCACCCTCACCTACTGTGTCCTTCTCCCATACCATGTAGATTGTAAGCCCTCACGAGCAGGGCCCTCTCTCCTTCTGTACCAGTTTATAACTCGTCTTGGTTATGCTTAGTGCAATTGTCTGTATTATGTATGTATACCCCTTTTCATATGTACAGCGCTGTGGAATGAATGGTGCTTTAATAATAAAAAATAATAATGGAAGCACTCATTAGTATTCGCCCCATAAGACTCAGGGATATCCCCCCCCCCCCCCCTTTTCAGAAAAAAAAAAGCATCTTATGGGGCAAAAAACACGGTAGATGCAGAGAGGTGGCCAGGAGCTACTGCGCATGATCAAATAGGACCGCTCCTGAGAATCTAGCCAGGTTTATCAGAGTACTCAGAGACTAATGCACAAGTGCAGCCGCATAGGGACAAAACCCGTAAAACTATGGCAGAATTGCATTTTTTTCCAATTCCACTCAGAATTTTTTTCCCGCTTTCCACTATATTGTATGTCATATTAAATGGAGGCATTAGGAAGTGCAACTTGTCTTACAAAAAACAAGCCCTCATACAGATAAGTGAATGCAAAAATAAAGAAAGTTATGGCTCCCTGAAGACAGAGAGGAAAAATGAAAATGCAAAAATAAAAAAACCTCCGATATTTAAGGGGTTAATACTGAATATAAAAAGTGGAAATTATTCAAAAACATTGGCATTTGCTAAAAGAAGACAAAGACGCAGATTTACTATTGAAAATCCCGCCCAAAGGAAAAAAAAACTGTCATGCACGCTTTGGATCTCATGTACCAACTATTTTTCACTCTTTTCTAAGCTTTTTCTGCTTCACCTGACAAGGGGGTGTGGTATTTAGGCACCACCTATTGCACAGACAGAGGGTCACTGCACATGTGCTAACAAAATTGCATCAGCAGAAAGAGCTTTAATACTTGCGGCGGTATCAGAATTGGACCACTGCAAAGAGGGTTGCCTTCTCTAATGAGTCCGGTTTCCGGTGGCAGCGTTATGGTCTGAGGAATGTTTTTGTGGCATTCTGTGGGTCCACATGGAAGGTATCTCTCAACCGAATTGGGTATGAATGAGCAAGACAGTGCACTGTCATACGGCTAGAAATGTCCAACACTGGTTGAAAGAGCATGACCAAGACTTCCAAGTATTACCCTGGCCCCTAATTCCCCAGATTTGAACCCCTTTGAGCATCTGTGGACCACCTCAATTCATTTTGTTCAGTCTATGGCTCCTTCCCCACGCACCCTCCAACAGCTGTGGGATACACTGCAGTCAGCATGGCTCCAGATACCTGTGATAACCTACCAGGACCTTTTTGAGTAACTGTGCTGCACACAGCAATTACTCTGGATATTAGCTGGTGGTCCTAATAATGTGACGTTACAGCTGGAGTGGTGTTCTTCTCGTGAAATTCTGTGCCCTTTTATCTCCAAACATACCTTTGCTCATTGTGGCCAGAGAGTTCTATTTTAACCTTATCGGTTCACAGGATTTGTTTCCAAAATGCATCAACCTTGTTTAGATGTTCTTTTGCAAAGTTCTGACGCTGAATAGGTTTTCATCTGATGATTCTTCCACATAGGCCATATTCGTGCAGGTGTCACTGAAAAGTAGAACAGTGCACCACAACTCCAGAGTCTGCTAAATCTTCCTGAAGGTCTTTTGCAATTACCTGCCCAGGTTTGAGGTGGCCTCAACGCTACACTGGGTCCCGCAGACACCGTCGAGGTGTCGCAATTTGTTGCTGCTTTTCGGAAAGGGATGGTAAAGCGTGGTGCACCCCAATGGGAATTAAGTCCAGAGTTTCAGGGTCTGCAGTAAACCAGTGTGCTTCTTTACTGGAGGAATTCAACTGCAAAACAATACAGGCAAGGCACTGAACTAGCTTCTCCAGTCTCCTCCCTGGCAGAAGAAGGTTTGGTCCTGAGGAAAGGCCTGAGCTAGCTGTTCCTCTCTCTCTCAAAAGGCTGGTACCCTGGCCAAAGGTTGGAGGGCCACGGTCTGTAGCTCAGTAGTCCGGGTGGCTCCTTGGTCACAGGGCTGGTGACCCATGGTCTTTGGCTCAGCATCTTCTTCTCAGCATCTTGTTCTGGTCTCTCATGCAGACTGGTGTGAGTCTCCCCTCCAAGCACTGGTCCCTAACTGCAGAACACTAGGGGCTCTGACTGCTTTCATTATATACCATTTCTAGCTAGACTAGAACCTTGCATTAGAGCTTCAATGATACTCAGTGAATCAATGGCGCAGCAGTTTTCCCAGACAAAAACAAGACATAACACTATAGCTAAAACCAGACATTCAAAAGGTCAATTGATCTGGTTTTTGTGGTAAACAGGTCTGGCTTTTTCCCTCCAAAACATGCTCTTTAAACTCTATGGCAGCTTTGGAAAATTACCAGCTTCTCATTCAAAGTCCCAAAATTCTCTCAGTATTCATTAACCCTTTCCACAGAACCTTGCAAATGAAGTGCAAATAAACAAAATATATATGACAACATATAAAATGCAGTTACACAGTATTAAACCGTGCACGTTAACCCTTTCTATTGAAGTAAAGTAAGAAGTTTATAACTTTGCATTGGGGAAACAAACAAATTGCTAAACGTCAAAAGTATCCCTGCTCCTGGGCCCTACATAGTCAAGCAGGGGTTCTGGTTTGCCTTTCTAGCAATCCTATGAGCAGCTGTCACTGAAACTTTTCTTGGTGTTCCAGACCTTCTCTTGACCTCCACTGTTCCTGTTAACTGCCATTTTTTAGTTACATTTCAAACTTCGCAAAGGGCAGCCTGAAAACACTTTTACTATCTTCTTATAGACTTCTACTGCTTTGAGTGTTAGGCAGCGGCTTAGAAGAACCCATGACTGCTGTTTTTTAGGATAAGGTAAGAGGAGTCTCAGTATTTATAAAGCTTTGAAATTTGCATCACCTGGCTTTTCCTAATGATTGTGAACAAGCCTTAACCCTAACAGGCTATTTAAGGTCTGAAAGCTCGGTCAAAGTTATCTGAGCACTCAAATCTCCTTGGGCTCCCATACTTTGGCATGGTTCTTCTTTCCTTTTTTTCACAACTAAAATTGTACCAAAATAAGGCACTGATATTGCTTAAAATGTTGAAAAGTGTGTTTCATCTTCATACATTTTGGAGATTATTTTATCTTCAACTTGCTAAAGTGTTCACAGTAAGGCTTAGTTCATGCTTCAGTTATTTGGTCAGTTATTCTCATCATTTATTGTTAGCCAAAAGCAGTTGCAGGTCAAACCCACAGACAGGGCTGGTGTTATGGGGGGGGGGGGCAAACTGGGCAATTGTCCAGGGCCATGATCCTCTAAGGCCCCCTGCTTCAGATCAGGGACTCCCTGCTTCAAGTTCCTCTTCAGATCGCTGAACAGTCAGGACTCCAGAGTCAGGAACTTCCCGGCTTAGGTGTCCCTGCTCTGACTCCATATATGTCTGTGTCCATATATGGAGTCAGTGCTATGAACATGAAGGGGATATCCCCAAGCATTGTCAGTAGGGATAAGCGAATCAACTTCGGATATAACTTTGTTTGAATACTGTGCGGAGCGAGCGCTCCGTACAGTATCAGAATGTATTGGCTCAGATGAGACAAAGTTATTACTTGCGAGACTTCGGGTAATAACTTCAAAAATAATTTTCTACTGTTAAACCTTTTCCTGAACTCAGTTTCGGTTCCAAGTGGTACCTTGGAACCGAACCCGAGTTCAGGAAAAGGTTTTTAACAGTAGAAATTAATTTCTAAGTTATTACCCGAAGTCTTGCGATGTTTCATCCAAAATACATTCGCTCATCCCTAATTGTCAGTGTGCTTGGGAACACCCTGTGTATTTAACCCCTTAGTGACCACCCATATGTGTTTTTACGGCAGTCACTAAGGGGCCTTAGGCTGGAGCGCCGCCTTTTTACGGCGGCACTTCAGCACAAGCTAGCGCTACAAAAAAGTGCAGGAGTTCCCACCCGCAGCTACCGGAGGTGGCTGGGGGCAGTGATCCGAGACCGTGATCACCGAAAATACTGGCAGCGGAGCTGCTGGCAGTAAGCTTTCTCCCTCCTCTCGTGTAAGAGAGGAGGGAGAAAGTCTCCGGTGCAAGGATCGGGTCCCCCAGCTTCCCCATAAGGGAAAGCTCTGTCCCTATCCTCACCCCACCCCCCAGTATCTCAACAAAGATGGCGGCGGTGGCCCGGCGCATGCGCAAGGAGAGAGTGTATAGAAGGACGGCCCGATCAGGTCCCCCAGCACCCCGATCGAGGCAATATGGCCCCTAATTACCTAATTAAGTTTAAAAAAAGTTTAATAAAGGGCCCCTACCAATAAAAATAAAAATTATGGCGCAGACATGCGCACTGGTTACTGTGCTGAAGATCTGCCTTCAGCACAGTAACTATCAGGGACCATTACTATTGGTCCCTGATCATGTTGTCTCCATGATAACCCTATCATGGAAATCACATCCATTATATTTACTAAACACAGCCAGGACATGGGCTGTGTTTCTCTCTCCCCTCAGTGCAGTTGTTCTGTGAGGAGACAGAGAGATTAGACTTCTGTCGTGGCTGTGCGATTTACTGTGAAAAAATGAAAAATCTATTTATAGACTGTCCGTCCGTAACTGGCGGTCATTGGTCGTCCGTCATTAGGCGTCTATTAGGGACGGTCAGTTACTTTCATTAGGTACCCTGTGTCCGTCTGTTACTGGCGGTCAGAGGCAATCTGTTGCTGTCCATCTGTTAGGGTCCGTCCATAATTATTGGTCAGTGGACGCACCACTACTGACGCTACCGAACATTTACTTTAAATTTTTAGGGTGGGATATATACAGTATATAATAATTTTTTTTTCTTTCTGAGCTTTTTAGTAAAAAAAAAATGTCTTGAAGATTGTAGAGTGCGGAGCAGGCATATGAACTTCTATGCTCTGAATACTCTGAAACCGACACCACTTCAAAGGCGGAAATATTTTCCGATAGAGGGGACTCTAGCTCCGCTTCCATCCCCAGACCCCATAGCCCTATGGTGGTAGAAGTCGCCACCTCATTGCATTCCCCACCCAGCTGTCCCATTCTTTCTACTACGTGGATTCCTGCTTCATCATTTTCCCCCCCAAGTACCCCAATTTCTATCTACTCCCCAAATTAATGTGGACGCCACCAATTTTACCCCTTATGATTTTTTCCATTTATTTGTGGACGATAAAGTCCTGGAATTAATTGCGCTGCAAACGAATCTGTACGCCACACAATTTGCTGTACAAAAGCCCACGTCTATTTATTTAACACGGTGGACCACCAAAAGTGTCCTTAAAATGAAAACATTTTTGGGGCTTACTCTGGAAATGGGCATTGTAAAAAAAACAATCTGTCCGATCCTGTTGGGCTGCAAGTACTGTGCACTCAACCCCTGTGTTTGCAGCAGTTATGTCCCGAAACCGCTATGAAGCCCTAATGCAGTTTATGCATTTTTCGGACAATTCCCAAGTCCCCCCCAGAACTGACCCAGCCTACGAACACCTAAATAAATTGAGACCACTTTTTTTCCCTCCTTAGGGATTTATGCTTAAAATTATATACCCCTGATTAAAAATCTATCCGTCGATGAATCCATTTTTAGTTTTAAAGGCCGACTTTCCTTCCGTCAGTTTATTCCCTCCAAGTGTGCCAGATATGGGGTAAAATTATACAGTCAGGTCCATAAATATTGGGACATGGACACAATATAACATTTTTGGCTCTATACACCACCACAATGGATTTGAAATGAAACGAACAAGAAGTGCTTTAACTGCAGACTGTCAGCTTTAATTTGAGGGTATTTACATCCAAAACAGGTGAATGGTGTAGGAATTACAACAGTTTGCATATGTGCCTCCCACTTGTTAAGGGACCAAAAGTAATGGGACAATTGGCTTCTCAGCTGTTCCATAGCCAGGTGTGTGTTATTCCCTCATTATCCCAATTACAAGGAGCAGATAAAAGGTCCAGAGTTAATTTCAAGTGTGCTATTTGCATTTGGAATCTGTTGCTGTCAACTCTCAAGATGAGATCCAAAGAGTTGTCACTATCAGTGAAGCAAGCCATCATTAGCCTGAAAAAACTAAACAAACCCATCAGAGAGATAGCAAAAACATTAGGCGTGGCCAAAACAACTGTTTGGAACATCCTTAAAAAGAAGGAACGCACCGGTGAGCTCAGCAACACCAAAAGACCCGTAAGACCACAGAAAACAACTGTGGTGGATGACTGAAGAATTATTTCCCTGGTGAAGAAAACACCCTTCACAACAGTTGGCCAGATCAAGAACACTCTCCAGGACGTAGGTGTACGTGTGTCAAAGTTAACATTCAAGAGAAGACTTCACCAGAGTGATGACAGAGGGTTTACCACAAGATGTAAACCATTGGTGAGCCTCAAAAACAGGAAGGCCAGATTGGAGTTTGCCAAACGACATCTAAAAAAGCCTTCACAGTTCTGGAACAACATCCTATGGACAGATGAGACCAAGATCAACTTGTACCAGAGTGATGGGAAGAGAAGAGTATGGAGAAGGATAGGAACTGCTCATGATCCTAAGCATACCACCTCATCAGTGAAGCATGGTGGTGGTAGTGTCATTTCGTGTGCATGTATAGCTGCCAATGGAACTGGTTCTCTTGTATTTATCGATGATGTGGCTGCTGACAAAAGCAGCAGGATGAATTCTGAAGTGTTTCGGGCAATATTATCTGCTCATTTTCAGCCAAATGCTTCAGAACTCATTGGAAGGCGCTTCACAGTGCAGATGGACAATGACCCAAAGCATACTGCAAAAGCAACCAAAGAGTTTTTTAAGGGAAAGAAGTGGAATGTTATGCAATGGCCAAGTCAATCACCTGACCTGAATCCGATTGAGCATGCATTTCACTTGCTAAAGACAAAACTGAACGGAAAATGCCCCAAGAACAAGCAGGAACTGAAGACGGTTGCAGTAGAGGCCTGGCAGAGCATCACCAGGGATGAAACCTAACGTCTGTTGATGTCTATGCCTTCCAGACTTCAGGCTGTAATTGACTGCAAAGGATTTGCAACCAAGTATTAAAAAATGAAAGTTTGATTTATGATTATTATTCTGTCCCATTACTTTTGGTCCCTTAACAAGTGAGAGGCACATATGCAAACTGTTGTAATTCCTACACTGTTCACCTGATTTGGATGTAAATACCCTCAAATTAAAGCTGACAGTCTGCAGTTAAAGCACATTTTGTTAGTTTCATTTCAAATCTATTGTGGTGGTGGTGGTGTATAGAGCCAAAAATTGTAGAATTGTGTCGATATCCCAATATTTATGGACCTGACTGTAAAAGGTGTGCGAGAGCACAACAGGCTACACATGCGGTCTGTCTATATATAAAGGCAGAGACTCCCAACTTAACCCCCTAGGCTGCCCCGAAATTATTGGGACATCGGGAAAAATTGTGTAGGATCTATTGGCGCCATTCCTACGCAAAGGATACCACGTGTACACTGATAATTTTTATACCAGCATACCCCTTTTTAAATCCCTCCATGCTGCAAACACAGGGGCTTGTTGGACAGTCCGTAAAAATAGAGTGGGATACCCACAACCGCTGGTGTTTGGAGAGAGGAACATCCTACTTGCAGGGAAGTGGAAAGACAGGAAGGATGTCTACATGCTCACCACTGTGCACCCAGAGACCACAGTAGGAGTTAGGGAGAGGGGGGCTACTGCTGACAAACACAAACGGTCTGTGTGACAGATTATAATAAATTTATGGGAGGCAGTGCTCCAGACTAAAAAAAAATATGAAGGAGCCATTGGCTCCTAACCTAAAAAATTTAGGAGCCAAATGAAATTTTTAGTCGCCAAATTTTAAATATATATAATATAGCTGGGATGCTTAGGAGCATATAAGCCATCTAAGGCCTCATGCACACGAACGTGTATATTCTTTCCATGTCCATTCCGTTTTGTTTTTTTGCGGGCCGTATACAGAACCATTCATTTCAATGGGTCCGCAAAATAAACGGAAGTTACTCCGTGTGCATTCTGTTTCTATATGTCCGTACTTCTGTTCCGCAAAATATTAGAACATGTCCTATTATTGTCCACATTACGGACAAGGATAGGACTGTTCTATTAGGGGCCAGCTGTTACGTTCCGCAAAATACAGAATGCACACGGACGTCATCCGTATTTTATGCAGAACCATTTTTTGCAGACCGCAAAATGCATATGGTCGTGTGCAAGAGGCCTAAGTCTGAGAGGACACAATAAGCCCTTTAAGCAGTTCCTGTTGATTGTCAGCTGGCACATGCCCAATGAGGCAGGTCTGTGAACAGTACCGTACCATGAGCTTTTAATTAACTTTTTTACTAGGCCATCAGCACCTGCAATGACTGAAAATAATCTAACACAGCATTCTAAGGCCCCTTTCACACGGGCGAGTATTCCGCGCGGATGCGATGTGTGGGTTGAACGCATTGCCCCGCACTAAATACCGACCCATTCATTTCTATGGGGCTGTTCACTTGAGCGGGGATTTTCACGCATCACTTGTGCGTTGCGTGAAAATCGCAGCATGCTCCTCTTTGTGCGTTTTTCACGTAACGCAGGCCCCATAGAAATGAATGGGGTTGCGTGAAAATCGCAAGCAAGTGCGGATGCGGTGCGATTTTCACGTACGGTTGCTAGGAGACGATCGGGATGGAGACCCGATCATTATTATTTTCCCTTATAACATGGTTATAAGGGAAAATAATAGCATTCTGAATACAGAATGCATAGTAAAATAGCGCTGGAGGGGTTAAAAAAAAATAATTTAACTCACCTTAGTCCACTTGATCGCGCAGCCCGGCTTCTCGTCTGTCTCCTTTGCTGAACAGGACCTGTGGTGAGCATTCATTGCAGGAACAAGACCTGTGGTGACGTCACTCCGGTCACATGATCCATCACATGATCTTTTACCATGGTGATGGATCATGTGATGCCCGGAGTGACGTCACCACAGGTCCTGTTCAGCAAAGGAGACAGAAGGAGATGCCGGGCTGCGCGATCAAGTGGACTAAGGTGAGTTAAATTATTTGTATTTTTTTTTTAACCCCTCCAGCGCTATTTTACTATGCATTCTGAATACAGAATGCTATTATTTTGGTTATAAGGGAAAATAATACAATCTACAGAACACCGATCCCAAGCCCGAACTTCTGTGAAGAAATTCGGGTTTGGGTAACAAACACGCGCAATTTTTCTCACGCGAGTGCAAAACGCGCGTGTTCCCGCAACGCACATTTTCCCACAACGCCCGTGTGAAAGGGGCCTAACTCCTGTTATACAGGGAGTGCAGAATTATTAGGCAAGTTGTATTTTTGAGGATTAATTTTATTATTGAACAACAACCATGTTCTCAATGAACCCAAAAAACTCATTAATATCAAAGCTGAATATTTTTGGAAGTAGTTTTTAGTTTGTTTTTTAGTTTTAGCTATTTTAGGGGGATATCTGTGTGTGCAGGTGACTATTACTGTGCATAATTATTAGGCAACTTAACAAAAAACAAATATATACCCATTTCAATTATTTATTTTTACCAGTGAAACCAATATAACATCTCAACATTCACAAATATACATTTCTGACATTCAAAAACAAAACAAAAACTAATCAGTGACCAATATAGCCACCTTTCTTTGCAAGGACACTCAAAAGCCTGCCATCTATGGATTCTGTCAGTGTTTTGATCTGTTCACCATCAACATTGCGTGCAGCAGCAACCACAGCCTCCCAGACACTGTTCAGAGAGGTGTACTGTTTTCCCTCCTTGTAAATCTCACATTTGATGATGGACCACAGGTTCTCAATGGGGTTCAGATCAGGTGAACAAGGAGGCCATGTCATTAGATTTTCTTCTTTTATACCCTTTCTTGCCAGCCACGCTGTGGAGTACTTGGACGCGTGTGATGGAGCATTGTCCTGCATGAAAATCATGTTTTTCTTGAAGGATGCAGACTTCTTCCTGTACCACTGCTTGAAGAAGGTGTCTTCCAGAAACTGGCAGTAGGACTGGGAGTTGAGCTTGACTCCATCCTCAACCCGAAAAGGCCCCACAAGCTCATCTTTGATGATACCAGCCCAAACCAGTACTCCACCTCCACCTTGCTGGCATCTGAGTCGGACTGGAGCTCTCTGCCCTTTACCAATCCAGCCACGGGCCCATCCATCTGGCCCATCAAGACTCACTCTCATTTCATCAGTCCATAAAACCTTAGAAAAATCAGTCTTGAGATATTTCTTGGCCCAGTCTTGACGTTTCAGCTTGTGTGTCTTGTTCAGTGGTGGTCGTCTTTCAGCCTTTCTTACCTTGGCCATGTCTCTGAGTATTGCACACCTTGTGCTTTTGGGCACTCCAGTGATGTTGCAGCTCTGAAATATGGCCAAACTGGTGGCAAGTGGCATCTTGGCAGCTGCACGCTTGACTTTTCTCAGTTCATGGGCAGTTATTTTGCGCCTTGGTTTTTCCACACGCTTCTTGCGACCCTGTTGACTATTTTGAATGAAACGCTTGATTGTTCGATGATCACGCTTCAGAAGCTTTGCAATTTTAAGAGTGCTGCATCCCTCTGCAAGATATCTCACTATTTTTGACTTTTCTGAGCCTGTCAAGTCCTTCTTTTGACCCATTTTCCCAAAGGAAAGGAAGTTGCCTAATAATTATGCACACCTGATATAGGGTGTTGATGTCATTAGACCACACCCCTTCTCATTACAGAGATGCACATCACCTAATATGCTTTCGAGCCTATACAGCTTGGAGTAAGACAACATGCATAAAGAGGATGATGTGGTCAAAATACTCATTTGCCTAATAATTCTGCACACAGTGTAGGTGCCAGGAAAAAAAAAGGTGTCAAGGCTGTCAATCATTAGTGCATGGACAGCTTACACCAGGATCACACTAGAAATCAGACGGCAACTGTACATATTTCATTTAGTGCTGATTTGGAAAAATATTAAAGGAGTTGACAAGGGAGGCAAAATTTTTAGTACAGTGCTCAGGGTGGTTTAAAAAGAATCAATACTCACCACCACTGATTCCCTGCCACTCCTATTTCAATGCTTAATGGATCTCCACTGGTCTCAGCAGCTCAGTCAATCACTGGCCGAGAAAAGTATAGCGCCATGGCTAGTGATTGGCTGAACAGGCTTCTCCTGCCATTTCCTACTTGTGGAGACTGAACCATTAAGTAGAGACCAGTGGAAACCCAGTTGGAACGGGAACATCAGGGATTGAGGGATGGTGAGTTTTGATTCTTTAATATAAAACCACTCCAAACACTCCAATTTTGCACTGCACTGGACAATACCTTTAAACATTTTGTACTCAGTAGTTAAAGGGACAGCAATAGGTTAGATAATAAAAAACTAAAAAAAAAACTCTCACCAGTTGAATCCCACATCACTCCTGCACTGATCCTTCCTTATTTTCTGGTGCTGTACATTCACATGATGTGAGTCTATGGTCACCTGCTGCACATGCTGGCATCACCAATGAGGCCAGTAATTGCCTGCAATGGTCACATGGACATATTCCATGTTATCACGTCAGGAAAGAAAAAACTGCTGGGGACAACAGCATCAGCGCTGGAGTGGCTGGGAATTAACCGGTGAGTGAGTTAATTTTTTTAATATTTCCTGCATTTAATTTCTTTTGAATTAAAGTTCTTGAAAATCCCTTTAATTACTAATTAACCTGATTTATTTATGCAGTAATGAGGGTCCTGAGTACTAATAATGTGCAATCAGCACTGCAGAAACTGGGGAATATTGACAAGAACATATGCAGAATACATACTCATGTTTCAGGCTCCTTGAAGTGTATGAGATTAGGGAAGCCATTAAACGTTGCTTATTTTATTCACTATGTACATCCACCTCCTGCTCCCTTAGCTGTTCTCCTTTCTTATGCCAATGGTTTGTAAAAGGAGGGATTCCCAGCACTAGTTGTGCGATTTCTTGGCTCTGTCCTGCTTCCTCTCCATCATTCTGCGAGGTATCTTCCCCATTATATCTCCAGTAAGAGTGTCTGGAGCTGGATAACCCATCACCACGTGACTTACGACTATAAGGTCTCTCAGCCCGAGAGCGACCATTGAACCTGTAGCCCCGTTCTTTGCCCTTAGAAAGATCCATTGATTCAGGATGATTTACTTTGCTGGATGAGTTAGGGGAGCCCATCCAGGGGAGAATGTTTGGAGAAGCTCCAGTAGGGATCTCAGAGGGAATGTTAGGAGTCTGCACTTTTTCAGTGCAGACGCCTCTGGTTCTGTTTCTGAGGCAGAAGGGTCCATTGATGGGATAATGTGTCTGTTCTTGGGGGATAAGGTGGTGTGTCTGGAGGAAGGTCAGTATGGACTGGTCCCTGAAAAGGGGATGGGGCTGGATTCAAAGGCACTTGAGGTGTTGGAAACCAAGGAACCAGGCAGCGAGGGGGTAAGCGGCAAAGTTTGAGACTTGTTAGTCACATCCGTTCGTTGTGAGGGAAAACTGGAGTCCAAGGTCTGCTAGGAGCTTGACGGGATTTACGAATTCACACGTCTGTGAGATCCCGGCCCGGAGTCCTGCTGAGTGCAGGAGCGCACGGCGTCATTGGTTGCTATGACGCCGTGCTCTTCGTGCTGCCGCCGCATTACAGTAATACACTCGTATGATCTATACTAGAGTATTACTGTACTGCGGCAGCAGCAGGAAGCGCACGGCATCATAGCAACCAATGACGCCGTGCGCTCCTGCACTCAGCAGGACTCCGGGCCGGGATCTCACAGACGTGTGACTTCAGAAGCAGTCTGCTGGAAGCGGAAGCACAAGATACGGGAACCCAAGCCACGCCCACCCTCTATGCCGAGCAGTGTGAGCGAGCGGATCTTCATCCAGCAGACGGCTGCAGCGTGTGTCTCCTGGGTGAAAGCTTTTTTTTCTTAGAGGCAGAGCAGCGGAGGGTTTAGGCGCAAATGGCGACAAGACTACAAAGTCTTGTCACCATTTTGCAATTCCAAGTCGCATTGGCGACCATTTTGGTCGCCATCTGAAACCCTGGGAGGTGTAGACCTCTAGGACCAGGCGCTTCAACCCTACTTGGTGAAGTGAAAAAACAGGGCCTGGTATAAAAAGGTAGCAATCTACCTCATTCTGATTGCTACCTATAATAGTTTTATTTAAAAAGGCCCAAGGAACCCTCAACTTCCTTGAGTTCCAGGATGAAGGTGGTTGGGAGTCTCCTGTTCGAATCGCCTGCACCTGGGCAAGCATTTGAATCTGAAGATGTTCGAACGCTTTCAGAACACCACTTCCCTCACCCAGTTCCTGCCACTGCCAGCAAGACATATCCTCAGAAATGATGCCGGGTGTGTAGCAAACATGGAAGGAGGAGGGACACCTGATTTTACTGCCCCAGTTGCCCATTACAACCAGGCCTCTGCAATTACCCCTGTTTTGAGATGTACCATACAGTTGCTAATTATTAATTTTATTTAATACCAAAAAGGGTGGGTGGGGGGACTTTTCATGAAGTCGATTTATTCTCATTTTCTGTTTAGTTTGTGGGCTTTCCAGGGAGGGAGGGATCCTTTTGGGAATGGGTTGTGGAGCTAATTTTTTATTTTATTTTATTTATTTATTTTCAGACATTGGAACAAATTTTACCTTTTCTGATTTGTTTTCTTAATTTTCCTAATTTCATTTTTTAGGACTATGTCCTGCCACACAAAGTTGTTAATTCCATTCACATTACTGTATCAGGATATTTTTTTATTTGGAGGATCTCTAATGATTGAACGTCTAGAAATACTGACATCATTAGTGATCCATTAGGGTCCATTCACACGTCCGTAGTGTATTGCGGATCCGCAATACACCCCCGGCCGGCACCCCCATAGAAATGCCTTTTCTTTGTCCACAATTGCAGACAAGAATAGGACATGTTCTATTTTTTTCCGGAGCCGCGGACCGGAAGATCGGCGACGCGATCCGGAAATGCAGATGCAGAGAGCACATAGTGTGCTCTCCGCATCCATTCCGTCCCCATAGAGAATGAATGGGTCCGCACCCATTACGCAAAATTGCGGAACGGATGCGGACCCATTTGCGGACGTGTGAATGGAGCCTTACTGTTCCTACAGACGGTTCTGGACACTGTCCTTTTATATATTCTGTAGGTGACTGGTTGATTGTGTGCATAGCGGTTTCTACTTTACCGAGCAGGGGCCTGTTATGGTGCTCACTGTCCTTGAATGCCAGCTTGTCATTATAGCCCTATCTGTGTTCTTGTATCTTGTGAACAAACTGGAATTTGCAACATGGAGACATTTTGCTCCGTTTTCTTGGACTTGTTGCCTTTCACTACAGTTCAGTTTCTTTCTTTTTTTTAGTTTGGCGAGACATAGTCATATGTACAGGCAAATGCCTTTTTAGAAATCTGCCTCCCTTATAAGTGCACAGCTTTACTTCTCATCTGTACGAGACACAAAGATAAGAATGTGGCAGATTTCTAAGACCGTAACAGGGTTACCCATCAAAAAATATTTTTTCTCCAATTTCCTGTGAAAATGTTATCAACAATTTGAATAAAACCATATATACTCATTATTTCATCCTATAATAATTTTGCACTCAGCATGCTCACTACACCGCTAGATGCATGCTTAAGGGATCTAGTTTTTAAAATGCGGTCATTCATAAGGGTTTTCTATCACTTTGCATGGGGCCTAAACCATTTTCAGTTTATTATCTGTAAGACCCCAGGTGCTCCTTTATGTTTGGGCCCTGCCGTGTGTCAAGACATAAGATTGGGCCACAATGGGGAATATATTTTTGAAAGCACGGGGTGATATACATTTTGGGGTGTACTTCTTCATTTTCATGTGCTTTGTAGAAAAAAAATCTGTCTTTAACACTTTTGTGTAAAATATGAAAAATATTATTTTTCGCTTGCTTAGCATTAATTTCGCAAAAAAAAAGGGGTCTAAAAGCTCACTAAACCCCTAGATGAATACCTTAGGGGGTCTAGTTTTTAAAATGGGGTCATATATGGGGGTTTCTATCATTTTGGCAACTTAACGCCATTAAAGTGTGCAATGGGGACTGAACCATTTTCAATTTATTATCTGTAAGCCACAGGTGTTCCTTTAGTTTGGCCCCTGCCGTGGTCAGGACATAAGATTAGGGCTACAATGGGATATTTATGAAGACAGGAGAAATTGCGTTAAATTTTATATACAATTAATTGATACATTTAGTAGCACGTATTACCCAGAGACAATTGTGGTCTCCTTGACCAATCAAAAAATTTCATATGCAGAGTCTCATATGTGCTAGTGGGTCGTATGTAATTTTCATAACAGCCAAACAAAATCATTATTTATGGCCCTGATTCTGTAGTTCTACAGAAAACACCCATATGTGGTCGGTAAAACTGCTGTGCGGGCACACGGCAGGGCGCAGAAGGAAAGGAATGCCATACGGTTTTTAGAAGGCAGATTGGCTGGACCTGTTTTTTTTGAAACAATGTCCCATTTGAAGCCCCCCTGATGCACCCCTTAGAGTAGAAACTCCCAAAAAAAGTGACCACATTTTAGAACTACGGGATAGGGTGGCAGTATATTGGTACTAGTTTAGGGTACATATGATTTTTGGTTGCTCTATATTACACTTTTTGTGAGGCAAGGTAACAATAAATAGCTTTTTTGGCACTGTTTTATTTTTTTTTTGTTATTTACAACATTCATCTGACAGGTTAGATCATGTAGTAATTTTATAGAGCAGGGTTGTCACGAACGCGGGCGATACCTAATATGTATGCTTTTTTTTTTTATTTATGTAAGTTTAACACAATGATTCATTTTGAAAACAAAGAAAAGATGTTTTAGTGTTCTCCATAGTCTAAGAGCCATAGTTTTTTTCAGATTTTTGGGCGATTATCTTAAGTCGGGTCTCATTTTTTGCGGGATGAGATGACGGTTTGATTGGCACTATTTTGGGGTGCATATGACTTTTTGATCGCTTGCTATTACAACTTTTTGTGACGTAAGATGACAAAAAATGGCTTTTTTACACCGTTTTATTTTAAATTTTTTACGGTGGTCACCTGAGGGTTAGATCATGTGATATTTTTATAGAAGCCGGTCGATAACGACGCAGCGATACCTAATATGTATACTTTTTATTAATTTATTGTAAGTTTTACACAAGGATTTCATTTTGAAACAAAAAAAATCATGTTTAGTGTTTCCATAGTCTAAGAGCCATAGTTTTTTCAGGTTTGGGGCGATTATCTTGGGTAGGGTATGATTTTTGTGGATGAGATGACTGTTTGTTACAATTTTGGCGTTACATGCGACTTTTTGATCACGTTTATTTACCTTTTTTTGGGAAGTAAGGTGGGCAAAATTTCAATTCATCATAGTTTTTTATTTTTATGGCGTTCACGTTCGGGAAAGGTAACAGACCGTTTTATAGATCAGGTCGTTACGACGCGGCGATACCAAACGGGTATGGAATTTTTTTTTTTTCATTTTTAATCAGTGATAAATGTGTTTTTTGATTTACTTTTTTTTTCACTTTTTTTTTTTACCCAGACCCACTTGGTTCTTGAAGATCCAGTGGGTCTGATGTCTGTATAATACAGTACAGTACAATATATATTGTACTGTACTGTATTTTACTTACACTTTGTCTGAACAGATCTCTGCCTTTAGCACAGATCTGTTCAGCACCATGGACAGCAGGACGCCTGAGCAAGTGTCCTGTTGCCATGGGAACCTTCCCCGTCTGCTCAGAACTTCGCAGACGGGGAAGGGTAAGGACGGGGCTGTCTGGGGGCTCTCTCCCATCGGGGGGCTGCAAAGGCACTGCAGCCCCCCGATGGGAGAGGGAGGGAGCTCCCTCTTACTGTTAACTTTTTCCATACAGCGGTCCGTACGGACCGCTGTATGGAAAGGGTTAAACGGCTGACATCGCATCGCAGATGTCAGCCGTTTATACCAGGGTGCCAGCAATGTGCTGTCACCCTGGTATACCCACTAACCACCAACGATCATTCAAGGGGAGGCGGGCGGGGGATCGCGATCCCTCCTCCCGCACCGCCCGCAACCCTCCCCCTGCACCTCCCACCGGGCTAAAATCACTCAGGGGTGCAGGGGGAGGGGATACAGATATATTTTGAACATTATAAAGTTTCTGATCCTCGCGGTCAGGGACCGCGGGGATCCGAAACTGCAAAAAGCGCATCAAACCGCAGGTCTGAATTGACCTGCGGTTTGTTGCGATCGCCGACATGGGGGGTCACGGGACCCCCCCGCGCATTTAGCCTAGGTGCCTGCTCAATGATTTGAGCAGGCACCTTGTTCCAATCACTGCCGGCCGGGCGGCAGTGATCGGAACAACACATGACGTACCGGTACGTCATGTGTCCTTAAGTACCAGGACATCATGACGTACCGGTACGTCATGTGTCCTTAAGAGGTTAAAGAACTAGGGGGTCAAAAAACTCATTACACCCATAGATGAATTCGTTATGGGGTTTAGTTTTCAAAATGGGGTCACTTTTGGGGGGGTTATATTATTGTGGTACTTATAAGCCTCTGCAAACTTGGCTTGTTGCAGGAAAAAATATGTACTTCAAAAATTTAAAGTGAAAATAGGAAAATATGCCAATTTTTTAAAATTTTCAAGATTTTTACATTTTTTAATAAAGATACAGATATTTTATCGGTAAAATTTTACCACCTAAGTAAAGTACAATATGAGACGAGAAAACAGTGTCAGAATTACTTTGATGTGCAAAACCTTTACGAAGTTATTTTCTGCTAAAGTTTCCAAAATCTGGCTTGGTGTCACCGCCAGCTCTGTGAGAAGATCTGGCAGACGTTCTTCTCTACCTGTTGTATGATGTTCTTTGTTTTGGTTTCCCTTTCTCATCTCCTTTCCTTCTCCCAGCTGTCACCTATTTGCACTGATTGTCTCCCTTTATATTCCCTCCCATACTGCCTCACTTTGCGGTTTATACTTCTTCCTGGATTGTGTTCACTGCTGGAGGCCGCTTCTCCTGATTCCTCAGATAAGTCCTTTTTCTTTATTTGTGTTTCCCTGCTGGCTTGATTCTAGGTGACCCTGACTCCGTCTGTATTAAGTGCAGGGAGCCGGTGGTCGTGTCCCCTCACTATTATAGGGTTTTCAGGTGTCACACAGTATTAGGTACGTGGGCATGCAATCGTCTACCATAAAGACTTTGCATGGGCATAGCAGTCAGGGAGAGCTCTAGGGGTTTTATAGGGCTCACCCATATGCTCCTTAGTTTGTGATCAAGCCAGTCGGTTGTTTATTTATAAGTTCCAGCTTTCTGCAACAGCATCCTTGACATTATAAACCACCATAACCGTCTTAAGCATGGATCTGGTTTCAGCCTTGATTGACCGAATGCAATGTCTTTCGCTGGAGGTAGCAGATCTCCGTAAAACTGTGTCTCTGTTTCAGGTGACCGGTTCTGCTGGCGTTCATGGAGTTTGTTCCGAGCCTAAGTTCTCGCTCCCGGATACGTTCTCCGGGGGTAGTAAGAATTTAGTTTGCTTTAGAGAGGCTTGCAAACTCCATTTTGGCCTACTTCCCCATTCCTCTGGTGATGAGGCGCAGAGGGTGGGGATCATCATCTCGCTGCTCAGGGATATTGCTCAGTCTTGGGCCTTTTCGCTGCCGGTCGGGGCATGGCTCCTCCGATCGGTAGATAAATTTTTTGTAGCCCTGGGACAGATATATGATGACCCGGATCGTATTGCTCTGGCTGAATCTAAACTGCGTCTTTTATGCCAGGGTAAACAGTCCACAGAGATATATTGTTCAGAATTTTGGAGATGGGCAGCTGATACTGGTTGGAATGATGCTGTACTCCGAATTCAATTTTGCCATGGTCTTTCGGAAAGATTGAAAGATGCATTTGCTTTTCATGAGAGATCAGCCATGTCTCTAGCTGTTCGCATTGACAGGCGTCTTAGAGAGAGAGAGGAGACTACTCCTTCCTGTCATATTCAGTCCAAGGACAGTGGGGCTGTCTCATTCAGTGCGCAGGGGTCTCAGTCTTCTCAATCCCCTCTGAGGAGGAGGCCATGCAGCTGGGTTTGCTTACCTCTGATAGTAGAGGATTCAGCTTCCAGAGGAGGTTTTGTTTCTGTTGGGGGGGTATAAATCATTTGGCTAATGTTTGCCCCTCTAGGAGATTCATGGAGTTTTCTGAGAGGTAATAAAAAAAAAAGCAAAAAGAAAAAACTCCTCTAAAAACTTTCCATTTTGCTACTATTGGCAAGGTCATGCGGAAATTGAAGGTTTGCCATTTACTTGTAGTTCCCGTTTTCCTCCTACCTGCCAGGGTGGCAGCTAGACAGCAAGAACATTGTTTGTGAGATTTTTGTAGATAGTGGAGCAGCTGTCAATCTCATTGATAATCAATTTGCAATAACGCATGGTTTCCAGGTATGCACTTTGGAAAAGGATATACCTGTTTTTGCTATCGATTCCAGCTCCACTTTCTCAAAGATTGTTAAAGGGCATAGTTCACAATATCCGTTTGACTGTGGTGACCTCATGTTGAGGATGTCATGTTTCGTCTTAGGCGGATTACCTACTCCTCTAGTGTTGGGGCTAACCTGGCTCACTAAAACATAACCCCACCATTGATTGGCAAGCAAGGCAAATAAATGGTTGGAGTGAGTTTTGCAGAGAGCAATTGCCTCACGGCGTCTCTTTCAGAGGTTTCTACCAAGACTGTGCCATCTTTTTCTCTCTGAATTTTTGGATGTGTTTTCCGAGAGTTGGTGTCCAGGAGTTGCCCCCTCGCACCGGGAGTACGACTGCCCTATTAATCTCATCCCAGTCGCCAAACTGCAAAAATCACGTTTATACATCTCTCCCAACCTGAAAGAGTCGCTATGCGTACTTATATCTCTGAGAGCCTGAAAAAGGGACACATCCCGACCCTTGAAGTCACCTGTTGCCGCTGTTTTTTGTTTTTTTGTTAAGAAAAAAACTGATTCTTTAAGACCTTGTCTGGATTTCAGGGAGCTGAACCGTATCACGATTCGTGACCATATCCGCTTCCTCTGATCCCGGACCTGTTTAACCAGGATAGTTGGGGCTAAGGTTTTTTCTAAGTTGGATTTAAGAGGGTCATACAACCTGGTCAGGGGAAGGGGACGAATGGAAGACGGCCTTTCAATACCCCTGAGGGTCATTTCGAGAATTTGGTTATGCCCTTTGGTTGATGAATGCTCCGGCCGTCTTCCAACATTTGTGAACAGCATTTTTATCATTTAATGGGAAATTTGTACTGGTGTATCTAGATGACATTTTGATTTTTTTCTCCTGATTTCAAGACTCATATCGAGACCACCGACGTCAGGTCTTGCTGATCTGCCGGATAATAAATTGTACGCTAAACTGGAAAAATGTGTGTTTGCGTTCCGGAGATTCAATTTCTTGGTTTTCTTCTCTCCGCTTCTGGTTTTCGCATGGACCCTGAGAAGGTCAGCACTGTGCTTGATTGGGAGCTCCTGAGATCAGAAGGCCTGATGCGGTTTTTGGGGTTTGCCAATTATTATAGAAGTTCATTTTTAATTATTCCCTCTGTTGTTAAGCCACTCACTGATATGACTAAAAAGGGGGTAGATTTTTCTAGGGGTGCACCGAAATGAAAATTCTGGTCCGAAAACGAAAATTCAGGATGCCCTTGACCGAAACGAAACTACCTTTTTGCCCAAATACTTTTAAAATACTTTTTTTTAATGATTTTCTAATAATACTTTTTCATGAATGAAATTCATCTGTGGGTGGCGCTTGTTATGGAGGGGGGGATATTGTGCACTGTTATGGGCCATAACAGTGCACAGATCCCTTTCCCCCATAACAGTGCCAGATCCCTTTCCCCATCACAGTGCACAGATCCCTTTACCCAAAACAGTGCACCAGATCCCCCCTCCCCATAGGCTGTGCCGTAGACACGATCCCCTACCCCATAACAGCCCCCGGCCCTGCTAGCGTCTCACAGCAGACTAATCACTCACTGCATCTATATTTACCTTACAATCGTGACGCTCCAGTAACAAACTCTGCAGGCAGAGCGGAGGGCCGGACGTAACGTCACTTACTTCACGTGACGCCACCTGCTCCGCCCACTTTTATGAATGAAGGAGGCGAAGCAAGGCGCGTCACGTGAGTAAGTGACGTTACGCCGCCCTCGCTCTGCCTGCAGAGTTGTTACTGGAGCGTCACGATTGTAAGGTAAAATAAAGATGCAGTGACTTAAAGTAAACCGCCCGCCCGGCGCGGGTGACAAATCCCACAAATCCCAAACCCCTTATTTTCTGCCAATAGGTACCAATATCGGCCGAAATGGATTAGGCCCATTTTCGGCCGATATTTTCGGCCGCCGGAAAGAATTTCGGTGCACCCCTAGATTTTCTTTGTGGTCGGTAGATGCGCTTAAAGCCTTTTCTAGTATCAAAGAGAGTTTTGCTTCCGCTCCATTTTGGTACAACCTGATTGTCTCCTCTACCTTTTATTGTTGAGGTGGACGCTTCTGAGGTGGGTGTGGGTGTGGTCTTATCTCAGGGTCCCTCTCCTGCCAAATGGCGACCGTGTGCCTTTTTCTCAAGGAAACTCTCCTCTGCAGAGAGAAATTACGATGTGGGAGATAGGGAGTTGTTGGCCATCAAATTAGCTTTTGAGGAATGGCGCCATTGGTTAGAGGGGGCCAGACACCCTATTACCGTGTTTACAGACCATAAGAATCTGGTCTACTTGGAATCGGCCAAGCGTCTGAACCCGAGACAGGCCAGATGGTCTTTGTTCTTTTCTAGGTTTAATTTTGTTGTTACGTTCCGCCCTGGGTTTTAAAAATTTGAAGGCAGATGCCCTGTCACATTGTTTTCCGGGAGGGGGGGAACTTTGAAGACCCGGGTCCCATTTTGGCTGAAGGGGTGGTCGTCTCTGCTTTTTATCCTGATTTGGAGGCAGAGTTTAAGGCAGCCCAGGCAGAGGCTCCTGATCTTTGTCCCCCTGGGAGGTTGCTTGTGCCTCTCGCTTTACGACACAAGGTTTCTAAGGAGCACCACATTACTGTCCTTGCTGGGCACCCCGGGGAGCAGAGCCACAGTGGATCTCATTGCTCTGAGATTCTGGTGGCCGGCTCTTCGTATGGACGACGGAGGGTTTTGTGGCAGCCCTGCGAGACCTGTGCTCGTGCCAAGGTCCCTTATTCACGGCCATCGGGTTCTCTCCTCCCGTTACCCATTCCTTCCCGTCCTTGGACGCATCTGTCCATGGACTTCATTACGGACCTGCCTCCTTCCTCGGGGAAGACTGTGATTCTGGTAGTAGTGGACGTTTTAGCCAAAATGCGGCATTTCATTCCTTTCCTGGGTTACCCAATGCTAAGACGCTGGCGCAAGCATTGTTGATCAATTGGTAAATTGCATGCATCCTTCGACATCGGTTTCTGATAGGGGGCACGCAATTTGTTTCCAGATTCTGAAGGCCTTCTGTTCTCGCTTGGGGGTTCGGTTGTCGTTCTCTTCTACTTTTCACCCGCAGTCGAATGGTCAGACCGAACCGGTCAATCAGATTCTGGAGACATATCTGCGCTGTTTTTGTGGCGGAGAATCAGGAGGATTGTGGTGTCCTTTTTTTGTCCCTTGCTGAGTTTGCTTTAAATAACCGTCGCCAGAGTCCTCTGATAAGTCACCATTTTTTGGTGCATATGGGTTTCCATCCGCAGTTTGGGACCATTCTCTGGAGAGGGGTCTTCTTGTTTACCTGATGAGGAGAGATTTTCCTCGTCTTTGTCATTTATTTGCAAAAGATTCAGGGTAATCTGAAGAGGATGAGTGAGAGTATAAGTGTGTGGCGGATAAGAGACGTGTGCCTGGTCCGGATCGGAATGTGGATGATCTGTGTGGTTGTCTACAAGAATATCAAACTGAAGGTTCCCTCCTGGAAGTTAGGTCTAGGTTTATTGGGCCTTACAAGATATTGTCCGTCCTCAATCCCTTTGCCTTCCGTCTTGATCTTCCTCAGACTTGGAAGATCCATAATGTTTTTCACAGGTCCCTATTAAAACCTTATGTCCAACCCACTGTACCCTCCTCTTTGTCTCCTCCGATTGTTGTTGATGTAATCTTGAATTTCAGGTCTCCTAGGATTGTGGATTCTCGCATTATCCGCGGTTCTTTCCAGTACCTCGTTCATTGGGAGGGTATGGTCCTGAGGAGAGGATGTGGGGTCCCAGTGGCCACTCATCTCATCAGGGCTTTCCATAGGTTCATCCTAAGAAGGTGGGCAATGAGTGTCCGGAGTCCACCCGTAGAGGGAGGGGTACTGTCACCGCCAGCTCTGTGAGAAGATCTGGCAGACGTTCTCTCTACCTTTTGTATGATGTTCTCTGTTTTGGTTTCACTTTCTCATTTCCTTTCCTTCTCCCAACTGTCAACTATTTTGCACTGATTGTCTCCCTTTATATCCCTCCCATACTGCCCTCACTTTGTGGTTTATACTTCTTCCTGGATTGTGTTCACTGCTGGAGGCTGCTTCTCTGATTCCTCAGATCAAGTCTGTTTCCTTTATTTGTGTTTCTTGCTGGCTTGATTGTAGGGCCCCTGACTCCGGGTCCGTATTAAGTGCAGGGAGCCCGTGGTCGTGTCCCCCTCACTATTATATGGTTTTTAGGTGTCACATAGTATAAGGTACGAGGGCATGCAATCGTCTACCATAAAGATCTTTGCATGGCATAGCAGTCGAGGAGAGCTCTAGGGGTTTTATAGGGCTCACCCATATGCTCCTTAGTTTGGGATCAAGCCGGTCGGATGTTTATTTTATAAGTTCCAGCTTTCTGCAACACCATCCGTGACACTTGGTCATTAAGGCCCAAACAGTCTAATTTAGCCTCTATTTTTTTTTATGTTTCTGTGGGATTCAAACTCACAAAATCTACTCTATTGCTGAAAAACCTCATAGAATGGTTCTCTTGCATTAGGTATTTTTATATATAGAAGTATTTATTTACTTATTTTATTTAGGTTTTTTTTAGTAATTGTAATAAATTGTTATGGCACAAAATAAATATGTAATCACTAAAAAAATATATAAATGATGCTTCTGATATATATGGATGCTTAATGTGTGGGAAACTATGAGGGTTTTTAGCCATAATATAGTAACAGTAACTTAAAATGGAGCCTCTATAGCCTTTAATGTAGATGGTTGTGAGTTCAAATCCCCACAGAAGCATTTAAAAAATGGAGGCTAAATAAATTTTTATTCTCAGGGTGTCCCCAACAGTGATAAGTTTGATTTTATAAAAAATAAATAAAAGTGGAGCAAAATTTAAATATTATCAAATAACACCATATTAATCCACACCAATCTTTTTAACTTTAACCAGTATTTTTTGTTGGGAAAGGAGTGTCAACCCTAGCAGCACCCCCGCTAAGGACCTCTATAGGCCGGCTCACTGCAGCAAGCTCTGCCTCAGTAAGCCTGATCAGGACTCACTTTCTAAAAAAAAAAAATTTTCTTACCACCACAATATTCTGACCCTCATAACCTTTTTATAGTTATGTATACGAGATGTGTGGGGGCTCATTTTTTGCGGACGATCTGTAGTTTTTGACTATACCATTTTGGGGTATGTATGATGATCACTTTTTAGGGCTCTTTCACACTTGCGTTGTTAGGTTCCGGCATAGAGTTCCGTCGTCGGGGCTCTATGCCGGAAGAATCCTGATCAGGATTATCCCAATGCATTCTGAATGGAGAGAAATCCGTTCAGGATGCATCAGGATGCCTTCAGTTCCGGAACGGAACGTTTTTTGGCCGGAGAGAAAAATACCGCCGCATGCTGCGCTTTTGGCTCCGGCCAAAAATCCTGAACACTTGCCGCAAGGCCGGATCCGGAATTAATGCCCATTGAAAATGCATTAATCCGGATCCGGCCTTAAGCTAAACGTCGTTTCGGCGCATTACCGGATCCGACGTTTAGCTTTTCTGAATGGTTACCATGGCCTTCCAGGACGCTAAAGTCCTGTTTGCCATGGTAAAGTGTAGTGGGGAGCGGGGGAGCAGTATACTTCCCGTCTGTGCGCTCCCGGGGCGCTTCAGAGTGACGTCAGGGCGCCCCACGCTCATGGATGACGTGTTGCATGGATCACGTCCTCCATGCGCATGGGGCGCTCTGACGTCATTCTGGAGCGCCCCGGGAGCCGCACGGACGATAAGTATACTGCTCCCCCGCTCCCCACTACTACTATGGCAGCCAGGACTTTAATAGCATCCTGGGTGCCATAGTAACACTGAACGCATTTGAAGACGGATCTGTCTTCAAATGCTTTCAGTACACTTGCGTTGTTACTGATCCGCGGGCACCTCCGGCAAATGGAGTGCACAACGGATCCGGACAACGCAAGTGTGAAAGAGCCCTTATTCAATTTTCTTTGGCGTTAAAGTGATGAAAAAACGGCAAATCAGCCTTTTTTTTTTTTTTGTTATGCCATTCACCATATGAGCTAACTTGTTTTTATATTTTAATAGTACCTGCATGCTGCGATGTCCATAATGTTATTTTCTTTTTTGTTTATTTTTATTTGGTGGAAAGTGGGATGATTTTACTTTTAATTTAATTTTTTTTTATAATTTTAACTTTTTTTTTTTTTTACTTTTTTTTTTTTTTTTTTTTTTCTTTTTGTTAGGTCCCCAAGTGGACCACAACTTGCAGTCATCAGATTGCAACTTATACAGAATAATGGAAGTTGCTCCATTATTCTGTATAGAAATCACTATATCACAGTTCAGTGCTGCCATCTAGTGCCTAACCAAAAGAAAGATTAATGGGACTATGACTATAAAATGTATAATAATCTTTATTACTCAAAATATATCATTTAAATACAATAATAAGGAGAAGGTGGGAAAGTGATCCATAAAAGATATACATGGGGTACATAGATTCGATACAGCACTTATGTCACAGATGTAAAAATGGGAAGCAAACCCCAAACTCTTATCGCTAGCTACATAGTAAAGCCAAAAAGATACCATAGAGTCCTAATAGTTGTACTCCACCAGTGGGGGCGAAAAAATGCACGCCCCAAAAAAAGTTATGTTGACCAAGCTAAGATAATTCAGGCTCTCCAGGGCAACAACAAATAGAAGCCCAAGGTAGTAGATTAGACTAAAACTATAAGCCTGAGTACATATAGGAACTTAATGATACCAAGGGCTAGGTGCATAGATATTGCACAAAGTTATAAATGCTCCACTTGGCTACTAGCTGAATATATAGTGCTGAATACATACAAAATTCAGTTAGCCCTGCCATCTAGTGGCCTGAACTGGGATATTACTAACAATGAGCCCTGGAAGCTGTACAGGCTGCGGCTCATTTTTAGAACAGGGTGGCTTTCTACAATCTCCGCTGGGGAAAAGCGCGCCTGAAGGGAAGCCCGCGCTTCCGGTTTTTAACACTCTTGGATGCCGTGAGTGAGGGGTACTCATTGCCGTGAGGGGAGGGGGCCTGCGGCGTATTCTGGAGCCATGAGGGTGCAGATCTGTGTGAGCAGCTTTATGGGGTGTAAATCTGTGAGGGAGAGATGGAATCAACAGAATGTACCTGTATTGTTAGTACATTATTACAAGATTTGGGGCCCTACTTTTGATTTTGCCCAGGGCCACATTTTGTCTAAAACCGGCCCTGGGTGTACAGGGTGGGCCTTTATATGGATACACCTTAATAAAATGGGATTGGTTGGTGATATTAACTTCCTGTTTGTGGCACATTGTATATGTGAGGGGGGAAACTTTTCAAGATGGGTGGTGACCATGGTGGCCATTTTGAAGTCGGCCATTTTGATCCAACTTTAGTTTTTTCAATAGAAAGAGGGTCATTTGACACATCAAACTTATTGGGAATTTCACAAGAAAAACAATGATGTGCTTGGTTTAACGTACTTTATTCTTTCAAAATGGCCCCACCCTGTAGATCTATTCTCGATACCTAAGCCGAGAATAGGCTTGGCCTCTGAATTGGTTTACAAAAACTGATGGAAATAACAGACCAAATAACTGAAGCGTGAACTCGTCTAACGGTCATTTTGAGCATGGGTGCCCAAACTTTTGCATGCCGCTGTAAGTTATAAAGAGAAAAAGTCCAGTCCAGCTTTCCTATACCGTATAATGTCTAGACCCTATAAGAATTGTGAACCTAAGGACAGAAACTTCATATCTATTACTGACCATTGACAAATAAATAGCATTTCCTGAAATGCTTATAGCCGTTTGTCTGTTTCCACTGTACTGCTACAATCAGTTAAAAACTGTATGGTTGCTTTTACAATATCATACTGCTATACATCTAACCAAGTCAAGACCATATACATTGCTGTAAAAGGAAAGCCATCTCACGGACTTCCTGCTCTAACCAGGCTGTTTGTGGGATGCTGGAAACGCAGGGAAAACATAACACCGCTTCTGCTATAAAGGCGCGAGTAAAACCACATGTTTGTTACAATCTGTAACTGGGAGTAATGAATTATTAAAGATTATTATATACATACCATACTTTAGTGGAAAAGTACATGTCATTGTCATCTACATTTGTGTTTGTGTATTGACCTTTGGATCTCTACAAAAATATACTGTATAATTTTATATTGAAAGTGGGACATGAGTTCTGAAAGGAGGACACAATGAACTTTGATCAAAGTGTGTCCCTAGATATATTTCCAATACAGTAAAATTCATAGTTTGGGGTTTTGTTTTGGGGGGGACTTGGCTACATTATTACTGTATTGTACTTTCCTCGTATTTTACACAATATTACAAGGTATACTTTTTTTTTTTTTTTTTTTACTATTAAACTGTTGATCCTAGTATATGTTTTGAGAGCCAGCCTCTATATACATTTGGTATATTTCTAGTTTGTTTGTTCTAGTTCAGCCCCTGGTGTTTGTGGCGCCTGCTGGGTCTGTATACTGTATTCCTCCTTTGTGATCTTGGTACTTATGCTGCCTGCATTTCGTGTGTAATCTGTATTGGTCCAACTGTGTTATTTTTGACCCTTGGTGTCTTGTCAATGGGTGTTTTCTGTCTTTACCAAATATGTGTAATTTTTACTTATGATGTATAAGTGCATCTTTCCGTTGAGATATTCTCATATCTTTCCTTCTGCGGGGATTGTTAGAGGGCCCACTCTTTATATGTGTTTCACTAGGGTAAGAGGCAAACACCCCACATAATATTAAAATGTATCAACTTTTATTGAAAAATAACTAATAACATATTAAAGGGTTTCTCCGGCCTCTACTTGAAAATTGTCCATCTTCATAACCTGTGGAGGGAAGGTTATTACACCAGTACTTACCCTCCACAGCGCAGCCCTTCCTATGATACTCTTCACGGTCACGTGACCGCTCCTGAAGCGTTTTGAAGTCTTCCGGTCCAGCGCCATCCTCTTCTTTTCCTACCTGAGGCAGGAGACGAAACTTCATCACTGACGTCACCGCCTCCTGCCAGCCTTCTTCGGTTCTTCTTCCATGTGAAGCCTGTACTGACTCATATACAGTGCGATGTAAGCGCTGTATATGAGTGACAGCATAGCGATCAGCCACAGAGGCTGATCTCTATGCTGTGGAGGTCATTGGGGAACTGTGCATGGCACATGGGGGACACTTTGGATGGCACATGGGGGCACTGTAGATAACATCTAGAGTGACCCCATAACAGTGATATCCACAGTGCTCCCATAACAGTGACACTGTTATGGGGGAGCGGTGGATGTCACTGTTATGGGGCACTGTGGATATTACTGTTATAGGGCCGCTGTGGATGTCTCTGTTATGGGGGCGCTGTGGATGTCTCTGTTATGGGGGCGCTGTGGATGTCACTGTTATGGGGGCGCTGTGGATGTCACTGTTATGGGGGCGCTGTGGATGTCACTTTTTGGGCGCTGTGGATGTCTGTATGGGGGCGCTGTGGATGTCTGTTATGGGGGCGCTGTGGATGTCTGTTATGGGGGGCCGCTGTGGATGTCCTGTTATGGGGGCGCTGTGGATGTCACCTGTTATGGGGGCGCTGTGGATGTCACTGTTATGGGGGCGCAGTGGATGTCACTGTTATGGGGGCGCTGTGGATGTCACTGTTATGGGGGGTGCTGTGGATGTCACTGTTATGGGGGCGCTGTGGATGTCACTTTATGGGGGCGCTGTGGATGTCACTGTTATGGGGGGCCTGTGGATGTCACTGGTATGGGGACACTGTTAATGTAACTATACGGGGGCGCTGTGGATGTCACTGTTATGGGGGCACTGTGGATGTCACTGTTATGGGGGCACTGTGGATAACACTGTTATGGTGGCTCAGTATGAGTGATAGTGACCATTGCAAACTACTGTGATCGGCCCAGGAATCCATGTCTTAGTCCAAGTGTCAGCCACAATTTCAGGCCAACCTCGGCTCCCTGACCAGCTAAGATAACTGGCTGTATCATACATTACTGTCATATCATCAGTTCGGTCAGGAAGAGTGCGGTCGGCCTGGGAGATGTGGCGACATGCGGACCGTGTTTCCCAGGCTGATCATGGTCTTATCTCAAGTGTATCACACATGATGGCCCAAGATAAACCCTTCAGCAGTCAGGACCAAAAAAAGATAGGATTAGGCCTCATGCACAAGACTGTATCCGTTCTGCTCTCTCCAAGTAGCAGATCTGCTAAATAAGGATACTGCCTGTGTGAGATGTGCATTTTTTTCCAGAGCCATTGAGTTCTATGGGTTTTAGATCTGCATTATGAGGACCAGAATAAGACATCTTCTATCTTTTGCTGTACTAATATACGGATGTGGAAAGCACAGTGTCAGTTCTGCAAAAAAAGAATATGTCCTATTTTGGTCCTCATAATACAGACCTGAAATCCATAGAAATCAATGGGCCTGCAAAATAAAAAAATGCTGGTCGCACACAAACAGTATCTGTGGCGAAAGCCACTTCGCCACAGTGTTTTGGAGGGGGCTGTTTGCCCGCCTCCTGCCCCAGGATTACAGCCCTTTAAGATACTTTTACTAACTTTTAAACCCCTGAACCTATTCAAGTGAATTTTGGATAGGTTTGTCCCCAAGTTATACTGGTTAAATTGATATAAGTTATATGTATGGACAATGTAAACTCACAAAGTTGTAACAATTTATAAGAAGTGTAACTTTTCAGCTTAGGAGATAGTTGTGTAGATACAGAAATTGACTCAATTATCTCCTAGACAGAGGGGAGGAATATGCTGGGTGTGTTTCTATTGTCCCATTGTGTCCGATTTGCTGCTGTACTTACATTGTATGTGTTGTAATATATTGATTGGTTGTATTTCAAAACCCTGTGGGCAGTACTATGTTTGTGGATTGTAAATAAAAGAGGCTGTATGCCCCAGGACAGTCAGTTCTGCTTGACCTCAAAACGAAGTGCCGTCTCGTTATTGGGGGAATTGGATTGTATGCTGATTACCAGGAGTGTAAGCCGATTGTATGCTTTTCCTGTTCTGCGGTTTCCAGTGTTCGTGTAGTTTGCAGTTCGGCAGAGTGGTGCTTGCAGTAGCTGCCTGTGCATTGAAAGGAGGATATCGTCTGAACGGAGCTGTGTGCTGAACGGTCCGTTACAGTATCCTTATTTAGCGGATCTGCGTTTAGCAGACCGAAAAATGGATACGGTCGTGTGCATAAGGGTTTAGATACACAGCTCAGCAGGCAGGATCATACAAGATAGGATTAGATACACCACTTAGCAGACTGTGTCATACAAAATGGAATTAGATACACACTTCAGCAGGCTGCATCATAGAAGATAGGATTAGATACACACTTCAGCAGGCAGTATCGCATAAAACAGGCTATGTATCAGGCACACATACATGTTAGGATTAGATACAGATGTGTTTATTACACTCTGGAGATAGTGAGGGCAGAGCCTGTGGACGGTCAGTGATGAGATTTAGACACTGAGTGAGAAGGAGATTCATGTCTGGGTGTAGTAACATGGACACAGGAGTTGTAGTGGGTGGAGCTGCTGCAGACAGAGCAGTGTGGGGGGCGTGGCCAGCCTGTGACTTGTAACTCTGCACTGCAGCCAGGCTTGTGTATCAATAAAGTTATGTATTCAACAAAACAAGAAGGGGAGAAAGTAAGCAGCTCTGCCAGGATAATGTGATGTCTTCCAGGGGGGAAGGAAAGCTCAGACATAAGAAAACAGGTATTGGGGGCATATGTATGGATAGTGAGGGGCGTTAGGAGCACATAAAAATAATTTTGATTTTGGGACCGGACAACCTCTTTAACACAAAAGGCAACAAATAGTTCAGAACTTGACATCACAAAGAGAAGGTAATGGTACTAAACAAAAAACATATACTGTCTCTCTGATGTGCGATGTGCTTTAACCGCTTGCCGCCACGGTAACGCCGATAGGCGTCTGGACGGCAGCGCTCTCAGGTCTCAGCAACGCCTATTGGCGTCATCTCGTGAGACCCGAGATTTTGCGTGAACGCGCGCGCAGCTCTGAAGTTAAACTACAGCCTGCCAGCGCTGATCATTCGCTGGCAGGCTGTAGATGTTTAAAAAATCGCATCAGAAAGGTATATTAGACGCTGTTTTGTTACCAGCGTCTGATATACCTGCTACCTGGTCCTCTGGTGGTCCCTTTTGCTTGGATCCACCACCAGAGGACACAGGCAGCTCTGTAAGTAGCACCACACCACACTACACTACACACACACCCCTGTCACTTATTAACCCCTGATCACCCCATATAGACTCCCTGATCACCCCCATGTCATTGATCACCTCCCTGTAAGGCTCCATTCAGACGTCCGTATGTGTTTTGCGGATCTGCAAAACGCGGACACCGGCAATGTGCTTTCCGCATTTTGCGGATCCGCACATTGCCAGAACTATATAGAAAATGCCTTTTCTTGTCCGCAATTGCGGACAAGAATAGGACATGTTCTATATTTTTGTGGAACGGAAGTGCAGACCCGGAAGTGCAGATCCGCAATTCCGGATCCGAGCGGGACAAAGTCTGTCCCCATAGAAATGAATGGGTCTGCAATTCCGTTCCGCAAAATGCGGAACACAATTGCAGACGTGTGAATGGGGCCTAAGGGTCCTTATCACCGCCAGTTAGTTAGCTACTTGTTAGGTAGTTAGCGCCCAGCCTACCGCACCGCAGTCACTGATTAGTCGCTGATTAGCGTCATCGCTGTCGCTAATCAGCACTAGTACTATATAGTATCTGTAAGTGATCAAGACTGATCGCAATCAGATCTATATCAGTACATTAGGGTCACCTTAGGCTCTACAAAAAACGCAGTGTTCGCCCGATCAGGCCTGATCTTGTGCGCACACTTGCGTTCAGTCCGCCCCACCGCAGTGAAAGAAATTGATTTTTTCTGATCACTGCAAAACAACCGTAAAATCGCTGCGGCGCTATAAAGATCACTTTTGAGCTTTTTGGATCTTTATTAGCGATCGCAGCTTTACTTCGCAAGCACTCCTATGTCCTTTCCCCTTTTTTTTTGCACATTTTTTGGCAGAGATTTTTTCATCCACATTGATCGATGCGAATGAAGAAATCTGTGCCGTTCATTTTTTCTTTCAGCCCAGAGGCTGAACGGAAAAAAAAAATCTCATTACCCGTATGCTCAATATAAGGAGAATAGCAGAAACTCCTAATGCTGGCCATACATGTAATGATTGCGGAGACCCTCAAATGCAGGGCAGTGCAAACACCCCACAAATGACCCCATTTTGCCATTTTGGAAAGAAGACACCCCAAGGTATTCGCTGAGGGGCATATTGAGTCCATGAAAGATTGAACTTTTTGTCACAAGTTAGCGGAAAGGCAGACTTTGTGAGAAAAAAAGAAATAAATTTCCGCTAACTTGTGCCAAAAAAAAAAATCTTCTATGAACTCGCCAAGCCCCACACGGAATACCTTGGGGTGTCTTCTTTCCAAAATGGGGTCACATGTGGGGTATTTATACTGCCCTGGCATTTTAGGGGCCCTAAAGCGTGAGAAGAAGTCTGGAATCCAAATACCTAAAAATGCCCTCCTAAAAGGTACTCATTGGCCCTTTGCGCATCTTGGCTGCAAAAAAGTGTCACACATGTGGTATCGCCGTACTCAGGAGAAGTAGGGCAATGTGTTTTGGGGTGTATTTTTACATATACCCATACTGTGTGTGAGAAATATCTCTGTAAATGACAACTTTTTCCATTTTTTTATGCAAAGTTGTCAATTTACAGAGATATTTCTCTCACCCAGCATGGGTAAATGTAAAAATACACCCCAAAACACATTCCCCCTACTTCTGAGTACGGCGATACCACATGTGTGACACTTTTTTTGCAGCCTAGTTGCGTAAAGGGGCCGAAAGTCCAACGAGTACCTTTAGGCTTTACAGGGTTGCTCACAATTTAGCCCCGCCCAAAATGCCAGAACAGTAAACACACCCCACAAATGACCCCATTTTGGAAGTAGACACCCCAAGGTATTCACTGAGCGGCATAGTGAGTCCGTGGGAGATTTTTTATTTTTTTTGCCAGAAGTTAGCAGAAATGGAAACTTTATTATTATTATTATTTTTTCCTCAGAAAGTGTCATTTTCCGCTAACTTGTGAAAAAAAAAAAAAAAATCATACATAAACTCACCATGCCCCTCCGCAAATACTTTGGGGTGTCTTCTTTGTAAAATGGGGTCATTTGGGGGGTATTTATACTATCCTGGCATTCTAGCACCTCAAGAAACATGACAGGTGCTCAGAAAGTCAGAGCTGCTTCAAAATGCAGAAATTCACATTTTTGTACCATAGTTTGTAAACGCTATAACTTTTGCGCAAACCAATAAATATACACTTATTGGATTTTTTTTTCCATCAAAGACATGTAGCACAGTAAATTCTGACACAAACTTGTATAGAAATGTACTTATATTTGAACAATTTTACCAGAAAAAGTTAAAAAATACACTTTTTTGGAGAAAATTGCGGTCTATTTTGATTAATATCAGAAAAACGAAAAATCTCAGCAGCAATCAAATACCACCAAAAGAAAGCTGTATTTGTGAGAAGAAAAGGAGGTAAAATTCATTTGGGTGCCAAGTTGCATGACCGAGCAATAAACCGTTAAAGTTGTGAAGTGACGATTTGTAAAAAAGGGCCTGGTCACTAGGGGGGTATAAACCTGTGGTCCTTAAGTGGTTAATAACAATAAGAGCAATGGCAACAATCAGCAATGATTGTTGTCCACAATCAGAACTATTATCACAAATCACACCAGGGAGGCAGCAGTAAAGTCCCAACCATCAAGGCCTTTGCAAGGAGCAAATTATAGAACATGTCCTATTCTGGTCTGCAAAATAAGATCCACAGCCCCATTGAAGTTAATGGGTCCACAAAGAAAAAAGAAAAGAGGATGGTATTCATATTTTGTGGATCTGTGGTTTGCGGGCCGCAAAATACATATGGTTGTGTGCATGTAGTATTTTTAGAATATGCATATCTTCCGTCTTTTCTTCACACTAGCTGTCTGCATCAATCAGTCCCTTTCTCTGTCAGCTGGCTGACAGGAGAGTGAATAAGTCAGAGACACAGGGCGGCACCAGAAGTGTGTTCTGAAACATTAAAGTGATCTCTGTGATTGACATCATGGCAATATCCAGCCCAGAAACAGACTTCTGTCCGTTAACACTGGCCAGACACTGGCAAATTGTTTGGGATTGAGATCGTACTGATAAGTCAGTGGAGGGGACCACTGCTGTGTTTATGTGGATGTTTTACTGGGGTATTTGCTGTTGTTACATAAATCTCTCTATCCACTGTCTCTAAAATCATGTCCTCTCTCTATCCGAAACGGAATCTTTCAAAAATGTTACTAGTTGTCTTTCCCCCAGTCTATGGTACAATCATTACTCCTGACCAGCATGCCCGCTGTCTTGGGGTTATGTTTGACTCCGATCTTTCCTTTTCTTCCCATATTCAATCACTAGCATGCTCATCTCTCACAGTGGAAACAGCCACAAATCTTCTTGTTGCTTTGATTCATCATCATCATCTTGACACTGGTGGCACTATATATTTAACGATTTATTATTAATTAATATTATTAATATTAATAATTGGTCTTCCCTCACTAAACTCTCCCCCCTACATTCTGTCCTAAATGCAGAAGCCAGGATCATCTATCTGTCCATTGACTATACCAATGCCTCTCGTCTATGCCAGTCACTTTACTGATTGCCCATCCACCACAGAATACAATTCAAACTTCTCGCCCTCACCCACAAAGCTCTCCATAGTGCTGCATCACCCTACATATCCATCATTTCTGACTACCACCCTACTCGTGCTCTCTGTTCTACCAATGATCAAAGTTTAATATCCTCCATAATTCAAAACTCTCACTATAGTCTTCAAGACTTTTCTTGAGCCACACCAGCTCTCTGGAATTCTCAGCCGCGGACAATCAGGTTAATTCCCAACTTCCTGATCTTTAAACGTTCCTTAAAAACACATCTTTTTAGGCAGGCTTATGTTCCCTAAACTCAATGATTTGTATACTAGTCTGTGATGTCTATTTTGATTTGTACTTGCACCCTCTGAATTGCAAAGTGCTGCAGAATATGGTTGCATAATATAATAATTTATTATTATTTTTTAAATAAAAATATAAGTATTGTACATGTCTAGGGGTTAAAATAATTCTCTGGTAAATGATACTTTACATGTTGCCTAGCAGATACTTTTGCTACAGCATATTCATATCTGCCATGTCTTTTTATTGTTACTTTGTAGAGAACGTGTCAGAGAGAAAATTGCACGTGACAAAGCAGAGAGAGCAAGAAGGGTGAGTGTAATTTGTCATAATGGAGAATAAACATATGGCATTGTTTTGGGATGTCTGGCTAAAAACAATAAGGGATTGAGGAGGTTCATTCCTAATCATCTCATGCTCATTAAATGCACTTACGTATAGCAATGATCAGTGGTGTAAGGGAATGAATAATCATTACTAGGATCCTTCATTCCCATACAGTTTCATTATTTGTTGGCAGCACGTCCCTGTTTACATGCGCTGCCAATGAACAAGGATCTTTGGTGCCACATTAACCCCTTCTGGACCTTCACCGTACATGTACTGCACGGCCATCAAGGACTTCCTGGGCCGAGCCATACATGTACGGCGCAACTGAAACCTGGTCACCTCGCCTAATCTTACAGCGACCAGGATAGGATGGCTGCACTGCCCAGCAGGCAGTCATATTAACTAAGGGCCCCGGGAGGTTTCACCTTCCCCGTGCAATCCAGCTCGCTGTGGCCAATCAGTGCAGATTGGCCGATTCCAGCTTCCACATGGCAAAAGCCAGCCAGGGAATGCAGGAGGGGGTGATTGGTGCTGAACCAGTCACCCCCGAGGTTAGGCAGGGGACACCAGTGTTTGGTGTCCCCTGCTAGTGCTGCGATTGACCAATACAACGCAACAGCCAATGGTAGCACTACAGCAGCAGAGGGAACAGGAAAGAATCCGTCTGCACACCTCCATTCTAGCTGGTGACTGCGTGCAGAGAGATTCTTCTCCTCTCTTTGTTGTTGGTTGGCTTGCTGGGACTACTGGTGCACCACCATTGCTATCTCCTGTGAAAAGAAGAAAAATATGATTTTCTAAAGTCTTTTTTTCTGTTTGCAAGCTGGGACCACCAAAATGCTGATCAGTGCATACATCACTTATCTGCACCTGTGCTCGTATTTTTTTTCTAATCTGTGCTAATTTTTTCTGCATTATTTTTTTTTTGTGTGTGAAAAAAGAATCAGTAGTTAGGGGTTTGTATACATATATATTTATCTCTATGTGTACATATAATTCCGGATATAATAATTTGTCCTGCATCCTACCTCTGGACCCCCACCATTCACGAGAATGGGGGTCCATACCCTGTGGAGCCCCCCTGAAATAGACAAAATGGCTAGTTGGAAAAGCGCACACCATACAGTACTTTTTAATGATGCTGCCTGTGCTCAGTTTTCAGAAATATTTCTTTTTTTTTTTTTTTGGAGGGGGGGGGGGTAGATATAGAGAGAGAGACTCTCATTCTGAAGAGTGCCTAGTGTGTGTAGTACGTGAAGAGTATTATAATCTGGGTTTATGGGAAAAATATTCTGATTTTTAGATGTGCTAATTTGCATGTATTTTTCCCAGAAGCCGAGGTGATTGTTGCCTAGCCTACAACAGTCATCAAATATTCGGGCTTGTTAGAATTAAATGGGTTGTCTGCTTTTGAGACATTCTGGTTCTTTTGTGTTTCTTTAAGGAGAGCTAGCTTGCATGTCTTATGGAGAAAAGTGTAATCCTGGGTGGGATATTCTAGTTGTTTTGGATGGAAAATTAGATTGCATGTCTCACTTTCAGTTGAATATTGGGTGAGGTGAGTGTCTCTTCTAGACTCGTGTTTCTTTGGTGAGGCTTTTTAGAAAAACGATGAGACTAAGGCTACATTCACACGACTGTATGTGATTTGTGGCCCGCAAAACACTGATCCGCATAAAATACTGATGACGTCCTTTTGGCATCCATATTGCATCAGTTTTTTTTTTGCGGATCCATTGTAACAATACCTATACTTGTCCGCAAAACGGAAAAGAATAGGACATGCTCTATATTTTTTGCGGGGCTACAGAACAGACATACTGTATGGATGCGGACAGCTTAACTAAGGCCCCAGTTCCAGCTGAAGAAAAACAGCCCCAAAGCATGATGCTGCCACCACCATGCTTCACTGTGGGTATGGTGTTCTTTTGGTGATGTGCAGTGTTGTTTTTGCGCCAAACATATCTTTTGGAATTATGGCCAAAAAGTTCAACCTTGGTTTCATCAGACCATAACACCTTTTCCCACATGCTTTTGGGAGACTTCAGATGTGTTTTTGCAAAATGTAGCCTGGCTTTAATGTTTTTCTTCGTAAGAAAAGCCTTTCATCTAGCCACTCTACCCCATAACCCAGACATATGAAGAATACGGGAGATTGTTGTCACATGTACCACACAGCCAGTACTTGCCAGATATTCCTGCAGCTCCTTTAATGTTGCTGTAGGCCTCTTAACCCCTTAAGGACACAGCCTTTTTACACCTTAGGACCAGGCCATTTTTTGCAAATCTGACCAGAGTCCCTTTAAGTGCTGATAACTTTAAAACGCTTTGACTTATCCAGGCCGTTCTGAGATTGTTTTTTCGTCACATATTGTACTTCATGACACTGGTAAAATGAAGTCAAAAAAAATATTTTTTTTGCACCAAAAAATACATATTTTAACAAAAATTTGGAAAAATTTGCAAATTTCAAAGTTTCAGTTTCTCTACTTCTGTAATACATAGTAATACCCCCAAAAATTGTGATGACTTTACATTCCCCATATGTCTACTTCATGTTTGAATTGTTTTGGGAATGATATTTTATTTTTTGGGGATGTTATAAGGCTTAGAAGTTTAGAAGCAAATCTTGAAATTTTTCAGAAATTTACAAAAACTAAATTTTTAGGGACCAGTTCAGGTCTCAAGTCACTTTGCGAGGCTTATATAATAGAAACCACCCAAAAATGACCCCATCTAAGAAACTACACCCCTCAAGGTATTCAAAACTGATTTTACATACGTTGTTAACCCTTTAGGTGTTGCACAAGAGTTATTGGCAAATGGGGAGGAAATTTGAGAATTCATTTTTTTGTCTAATTTTTCATTTTAACCCATTTTTTCCACTAACAAATCAAGGGTTAACAGCCAAACAAGACTGTATCTTTATTGCCCTGACTCTGCCGTTTACAGAAACACCCAATATGTGGCCGTAAACTACTGTACGGCCACACAGCGGGGCGTAGAGTGAAAGGTGCGCCGTATGGTTTTTGGAAGGCTGATTTTTATGGACTGGTTTATTTACACCATGTCCCATTTGAAGCCCCCCTGATGCACCCCTAGAGGAGAAACTCCCTAAAAGTGACCCCATCTAAGAAACTACACCCCTCGAGGTATTCAAAACTGATTTTAGATACATCGTTAACCCTTTAGGTGTTGCACAGGAGTTATTGGCAAATGGCGATGAAATTTGAGAATTTCATTTTTTTGCCTTATTTTCCATTTTAACCCATTTTTTCTACTAACAAAGCAAGGGTTAACAGCCAAACAAGACTATATCTTTATTGCCCTGACTCTGCTGTTTACAGAAACACCCCATATGTGGCCGTAAACTACTGTACGGGCACACAGCGGGGCGTAGAGTGAAAGGTGCGCCGTTTGGTTTTTGGAGGGCTGATTTTGCTGGACTGTTTTTTTGGCACCATGTCCCATTTGAAGCCCCCCTCATGCACCCCTAGAGTAGAAACTCCATAAAAGTGACCCCATCTAAGAAACTACACCCCTCAAGGTATTCAAAACTGATTTTACAAACTTTGTTAACCCTTTAGGTGTTGCACAAGATTTAATGGAAAATAGAGATACAATTTCAAAATTTCACTTTTTTGGCAGATTTTCCATTTTAATATTTTTTTTCCAGTTACAAAGCAAGGGTTAACAGCCAAACAAAACTAATTATTTATGGCCCTGATTCTGTAGTTTACAGAAACACCCCATATGTGGTCGTAAACTGCTGTACGGGCACACGGCAGGGCGCAGAAGGAAAGGAACGCCATACGGTTTTTGGAAGGCAGATTTTGCTGGACAGTTTTTTTTTACACCATGTCCCATTTGAAGCCCCCCTGATGCACCCCTAGAGTAGAAACTCCAAAAAAGTGACCCCATTTTAGAAACTACGGGATAGGGTGGCAGTTTTGTTGGTACTAGTTTAGGGTACATATGATTTTTGGTTGCTCTATATTACACTTTTTGTGCGGCAAGGTAACAAGAAATAGATTTTTTGGCACGTTTTTATTTTTTGTTATTTACAACATTCATCTGATAGGTTAGATCATGTGGTAATTTTATAGAGCAGGTTGTCACGAACGCGGCGATACCTAATATGTATACAATTTTTTTTATTTATGTAAGTTTTACACAATGATTTCATTTTTAAAACAAAAAAAAATGTTTTAGTGTCTCCATAGTCTAAGAGCCATAGTTTTTTCAGTTTTTGGGCGATTATCTTAAGTAGGGTCTCATTTTTTGCGGGATGAAATGACGGTTTGATTGGCATCTATTTTGGGGTGCATATGACTTTTTGATTGCTTGCTATTACACTTTTTGTGACGTAAGATGACAAAAAATGGCTTTTTTTTACACCGTTTTTATTTTAATTTTTTTACGGTGGTCATCTGAGGGGTTAGATCATGTGATATTTTTATAGAGCCGGTCGATACGGACGCGGCGATACCTAATATGTATACTTTTTTTTTTATTTATGTAAGTTTTACACAATGATTTTATTTTTGAAACAAAAAAAATCATGTTTTAGTGTTTCCATAGTCTAAGAGCCATAGTTTTTTCAGTTTTTGGGCGATTATCTTGGGTAGGGTATGATTTTTGCGGGATGAGATGACGGTTTGATTGGTACTATTTTGGCGTACATGCGACTTTTTTGATCACTTTTATTACCTTTTTTGGGAAGTAAGGTGGGCAAAATTTCAATTTCATCATAGTTTTTTATTTTTTATTTTTATGGCGTTCACCGTTCGGGTAAAGTAACATAACCGTTTTATAGATCAGGTCGTTACGGACGCGGCGATACCAAACATGTGTAGGGAATTTTATTTTTTTCATTTTTAATCAGTGATAAATGTGTTTTTTGATTTTTACTTTTTTTTCACTTTTTTTAACTTTTTTTTTGACCCAGACCCACTTGGTTCTTGAAGATCCAGTGGGTCTGATGTCTGTATAATACAGTACAGAACAATATATATTGTACTGTACTGTATTTTACTTACACTGAACAGATCTATGCTTTTAGCATAGATCTGTTCAGCACCATGGACAGCAGGACGCCTGAGAGGCGTCCTGTTGCCATGGGAACCATCCCCGTCTGCTCAGAACTGCGCAGACGGGGAAGGGTAAGCACAGGGCTGAGGGGGGCTCTCTGGGGGCTCTCTCCCTCTCCCATCGGGGGGCTGCAAAGGCACAGCAGCCCCCCGATGGGAGAGGGAGGGAGCCCCCTGCGCTGTTAACCTTTTCCATACAGCGGTCCGTACGGACCGCTGTATGGAAAGGGTTAACGGCTGACATCGCATCGCAGATGTCAGCCGTTTATACCAGGGTGCCAGCAATGTGCTGGCACCCTGGTATACCCACGAGAAACCAACGATTATACAAGGGGAGGCGGGCGGGGGATCGCACCGCCCGCACTGCCCGCAACCCTCCCCCTGCACCTCCCACCGGGCTAAAATCACTCGGGGGGTGCAGGGGGAGGGATACAGATCTATGTTAGGAATACAAAAGTTTCTGATCCCCGCGGTCAGGGACCGCGGGGATCAGAAACTGCAGAAATCGCAGCAAACCACAGGTCTGAATTGACCTGCGGTTTGCCGCGATCGCCGACATGGGGGGGTCACGGGACCCCCCCCGCGCATTTAGCCTAGGTGCCTGCTCGATGATTTGAGCAGGCACCGGGTTCCGATCACTGCCGGCCGGGCGGCAGTGATCGGAACAACACATGACGTACCGGTACGTCATGTGTCCTTAAGTACCAGGACATCATGACGTACCGGTGCGTCATGTGTCCTTAACCACCTCCGGACCGCCTAACGCAGGATTGCGTTCCGGAGGTGGCAGCGCTGCGCAGAGTCACGCATATACGCGTCATCTCGCGAGACTCGAGATTTCGCTCAAAGCCGGCCCGCGCATGCGCATCGCGGGCCGGCAAAATTAAAAGAAGTATTTCGTCACCAGCCTGCCAGCAACGATCATTGGCTGGCAGGCTGGCGATTTTCAAAAAATCCAATCCAAAGTCATATAAAAGATCATATTAGTAAATATGATCTGTTATATGGCTTGTCTGCTCCTGTGCTGGTCCTTTTCGTCGGTTGGATCCAGCACAGGAGCAGACTGAACTGTGAGTAGCACCAACACTACACCTTAGCCCCAGATCACCCACCTGCACCCCAATTAACCCTTTGATCGCCCCTGTCAATCACTAGTGAAAGGAAAAAAAGTGATCAGTGTAAACTGTCACTTTTTTTTTTTCACTGGTATTGGCTGTTAGGTTTTAGGGATAGTTTAGGCCCCTTGGTTAGGTAGTTAGCGTCAGTTAGCGCCCACCCCACCGCACCGCAGTCACTTTTATTCGCTGTTTAGCGTATCGCTAATCAGCATTTGTACTTTTATAGTATCTGTAAGTGATCAAAACTCATCACGGTCAGATCTATAATTGTATTAGTGTCACCTTAGCTCGCCCTCCACCCAAAACGCAGTGTTTGCCCGATCAGGCCTGATCGGTCGCCCACACGTGCATTCACCCACGCCCGCCCCACCGCAGTGACAAAAAATATATATTTTTTGATCACTGCACATTCATTTTACACGCACTGCGGCGATATTTTTTATCAACCGCAGCGGCCTCCGGTACTTCGCTAGCCTCCCCTTTGTAAGACAGGTTTGCTTTTTTTCTTGGGTAGTCTCAGGGAATACCCCTAAATTTAGTAGTCCAAAATGTCAAACAGGGGGTATTCTTCTGAAGAGGCCTACAGGATTCTGACCCAGTCGGATGAGGAGTGGGAACCCTCATCTGACGAATCTAGCGGGTCAGAATATGAACCTGTGGAAAGCAGTGGCTCTCTGACCCAAAGTTCGGACGAGGAGGTGGAGGTCCCTGGCAGCACCAGGCGTACCCGGCCCCATGTCGCTAGACCACAGGTTACGCAGGATCCGCTTCAAGAGCAGCAGAGTGGGGCTGTCGCTGCCGGATCACGTGGTGAGGCATACACCAGCAGCGCAGCCCTTCCTGGACCTAGTACCAGCACTGCCGTACAACCTGGTGAAGTAGCGAGCACCAGAAGGGCAGTTGAAGCTGGTACGGTGGCACGTGCAATAGTTACCCCGTCGCAGCCACCGCACAGACAGGCCCGTAGAGCCCCTAGAGTCCCTGAGGTGCTGGCAAATCCTGATTGGCAGTCACCAACTTCAGCCGCACCAGTAGTTCCCCCTTTCACCGCCCAGTCTGGAGTTCGGGTTGAGACGGCTCAAATCGGTTCGGCCCTGGGATTTTTTGAGCTGTTCTTGACTGCGGAGCTCTTGGACTTAGTCGTGGCAGAGACCAACCAGTATGCCACACAATTTATAACCGCTAACCCGGGAAGCTATTATGCCCAGCCTTTCCGGTGGAAACCAGTCCAAGTTTCCGAACTTAAAATTTTTTTGGGCCTTCTCCTCAACATGGGCCTGACAAAAAAGCATGAATTGCGGTCATATTGGTCAACGCACCCAATTCATCACATGCCCATGTTCTCTGCTGCTATGTCCAGGACACGATTTGAGACCATCCTGCGTTTCCTGCACTTTAGCGACAACACCACCTCCCGTCCCAGAGGCCACCCTGCTTTTGACCGGCTCCACAAAATTCGGCCCCTCATAGACCATTTCAACCTGAAATTTGCAGATTTGTATACCCCTGAGCAAAACATCTGCGTAGACGAGTCCCTAATACATTTTACCGGGCGCCTTGGCTTCAAACAATACATCCCAAGCAAGCGTGCCCGGTATGGGGTCAAATTGTATAAGCTCTGTGAAAGGGCCACAGGCTATACCCACAAATTTCCGATCTATGAGGGAAAAGATCAGACCCTGGAGCCGGTCAGTTGCCCTGACTACCTGGGGAGCAGTGGGAAGACAGTCTGGGACTTGGTGTCACCCTTATTCGGCAAGGGGTACCATCTTTATGTGGACAATTTCTACACAAGTGTGGCCCTCTTTAGGCATTTGTTTCTAGAACGGATTTGCGCCTGTGGCACCGCGCGAACTAGTCGCGTGGGCTTCCCCCAACGGCTTGTAACCACCCGTCTTGCAAGGGGGCAGAGGGCTGCCTTGTGTAACGAAGAACTGCTCGCGGTGAAATGGAGAGACAAGCGTGACGTTTACATGCTCTCCTCCATTCACGCAGACACGACAATCCAAATTGAGCGAGCAACCCGTGTCATTGAAAAGCCCCTCTGTGTCCACGACTATAATGCGCTCATGGGAGGGGTGGACTTCAATGACCAGATGTTGTCTCCGTATTTAGTTTCCCGCAGAACCAGACGCTGGTATGAGAAGGTGTCTGTATATTTAATTCAATTGGCGCTCTACAATAGTTTTGTTCTCTACAGTAAGGCTGGGAGAACAGGATCCTTCCTCAAATTCCAGGAAGAGATCATCGAGAACCTCCTCTACCCAGGAGGTTCCGTGGCCCCATCCACCAGTGTAGTTAGCCGTCTACACGAGCGACATTTCCCCAGTGTCGTTCCTGGTACCTCAACCCAACCGTCACCCCGAAAAAGATGTCGTGTCTGTAGCAGGAGTGGAATAAGGCGTGACACCCGCTATTTCTGTCCTGACTGTGCTGACCACCCTGCCCTATGCTATGGAGAGTGTTTCCGGAAGTACCACACACAGGTACACCTAGCATAGGGATCACATCTCACCAGGACAGGCACACAGGGCTATTAGGGCCCATTCACTCACAGCTGCTGCAAACCTCTCCTTTCACCTGGGATAAAGTGCATAACGTACTTCGCCACATCTTTGGGCGATTTGCGCTTTGCACATTGTCCCATGGGGAAGGAGAGGTTTGTTCTATAAAGGTAAAAAAAACTAAACAAAAAAAAAAATACCGGTAAGTAAAAAAGTTAAACGTTCAGTTAAAAAAGTTTAAAAAAAGTTTCTATGTTCTGTTCAACATTTAATAAAGTTATTGCTTTGCGGCCTGGTTTTTTCTTTTTTGTTTTGTTTTTTTTACCTTTCAGGTGGACCAACCGATCGACTAGCTGCAGCACTGATGTGCATTCGGACAGAAGCATTGCGCTGCTGTCAGATTACACGCAAGTCGGTGTATGCGGCGCTGCAAGACGAGATTTCTCCTCTGCAGTAAAAGATACGTTTGCCGAGGCATATGAGCTGAGGTGGTGGCGGTGTTCATATACTTTGGCAAACACTTTGTATATATAAAAAAAAAATCCCGGCAATGATTTATTCATCCACATCGATTGATGTGAATGGAGAAATCTGGTTTGCCAGGGCATACGAGCTGAAGTGGGTATGGATGTTGGGCGGAGCTCCTATGTCCTGGCAGACGCCTTTCCCCTCCTTTTTCTTTTTTTGGCAGAGATTTTTTCATCCACATTGATCGATGCGAATGAAGAAATCTGTGCCGTTCATTTTTTTCTTTCAGCCCAGAGGCTGAACGGAAAAAAAAAATCTCATTACCCGTATGCTCAATATAAGGAGAATAGCAGAAACTCCTAATGCTGGGCATACATGTAATGATTGCGGAGACCCTCAAATGCCAGGGCAGTACAAACACCCCACAAATAACACCATTTTGGAAAGAAGACACCCCAAGGTATTCGCTGAGGGGCTTATTGAGTCCATGAAAGATTGAAATTTTTGTCCCAAGTTAGCGGAAAGGGAGACTTTGTGAGAACAAAATCAAAAAAATCAATTTCCGCTAACTTGTGCCCAAAATTTTTTTTTTCAATGAACTCGCCATGCCCCTCATTGAATACCTTGGGGTGTCTTCTTTCCAAAATGGGGTCACATGTGGGGTATTTATACTGCCCTGGCATTTTAGGGGCCCCAAAGCGTGAGAAGAAGTCTGGTATCCAAATGTCTAAAAATGCCCTCCTAAAAGGAATTTGGGCACCTTTGCCCACCTAGGCTGCAAAAAAGTGTCACACATCTGGTATCTCCGTATTCAGCAGAAGTTGGGGAATATGTTTTGGGGTGTCATTTTACATATACCCATGCTGGGTGAGATAAATATCTTGGTCAAATGCCAACTTAGTATAAAAAAAATTGGAAAAGTTGTCTTTTGCCAAGATATTTCTCTCACCCAGCATGGGTATATGTAAAATGACACCCCAAAACACATTCCCCACCTTCTCCTGAGTACGGAGATACCAGATGTGTGACACTTTTTTGCAGCCTAGGTGGGCAAAGGGGCCCACATTCCAAAGAGCACCTTTCGGATTTCACAGGTCATTTACCTACTTACCAGACATTAGGGCCCCTGGAAAATGCCAGGGCAGTATAACTACCCCACAAGTGACCCCATTTTGGAAAGAAGACACCCCAAGGTATTCCGTGAGGGGCATGGCGAGTTCCTCGAATTTTTTATTTTTTGTCACAAGTTAGTGGAAAATGATGATTTTTTTTTTTTTTTTTTTTTTTTTTTTTTCATACAAAGTCTCATATTCCACTAACTTGTGACAAAAAATAAAAATTTCCATGAACTCACTATGCCCATCAGCGAATACCTTGGGGTCTCTTCTTTCCAAAATGGGGTCACTTGTGGTGTAGTTATACTGCCCTGGCATTCTAGGGGCCCAAATGTGTGGTAAGGAGTTTGAAATCAAATTCTGTAAAAAATGACCTGTGAAATCCGAAAGGTGCTCTTTGGAATATGGGCCCCTTTGCCCACCTAGGCTGCAAAAAAGTGTCACACATCTGGTATCTCCGTACTCAGGAGAAGGTGGGGAATGTGTTTTGGGGTGTCATTTTACATATACCCATGCTGGGTGAGAGAAATATCTTGGCAAAAGACAACTTTTCCCATTTTTTTATACAAAGTTGGCATTTGACCAAGATATTTCTCTCACCCAGCATGGGTATATGTAAAAAGACACCCCAAAACACATTCCTCAACTTCTCCTGAGTACGGGGATACCAGATGTGTGACACTTTTTTGCAGCCTAGGTAGGAAAAGGGGCCCACATTCCAAAGAGCACCTTTCGGATTTCACAGGTCATTTTTTACTGAATTTGATTTCAAACTCCTTACCACACATTTGGGCCCCTAGAATGCCAGGGCAGTATAACTACCCCACAAGTGACCCCATTTTGGAAAGAAGAGACCCCAAGGTATTCGCTGATGGGCATAGTGAGTTCATGGAAGTTTTTATTTTTTGTCACAAGTTAGTGGAATATGAGACTTTGTATGAAAAAAAAAACAAAAAAAAAAAACATCATTTTCCACTAACTTGTGACAAAAAATAAAAAATTCTAGGAACTCGCCATGCCCCTCACGGAATACCTTGGGGTGTCTTCTTTCCAAAATGGGGTCACTTGTGGGGTAGTTATACTGCCCTGGCATTCTAGGGGCCCAAATGTGTGGTAAGGAGTTTGAAATCAAATTCTGTAAAAAATGACCTGTGAAATCCGAAAGGTGCTCTTTGGAATATGGGCCCCTTTGCCCACCTAGGCTGCAAAAAAGTGTCACACATCTGGTATCTCCGTACTCAGGAGAAGGTGGGGAATGTGTTTTGGGGTGTCATTTTATATATACCCATACTGGGTGAGAGAAATATCTTGGCAAAAGACAACTTTTCCCATTTTTTTATACAAAGTTGGCATTTGACCAAGATATTTCTCTCACCCAGCATGGGTATATGTAAAAAGACATCCCAAAACACATTCCTCAACTTCTCCTGAGTACGGGGATACCAGATGTGTGACACTTTTTTGCAGCCTAGGTGGGCAAAGGGGCCCACATTCCAAAGAGCACCTTTCGGATTTCACAGGTCATTTTTTACTGAATTTGATTTCAAACTCCTTACCACACATTTGGGCCCCTAGAATGCCAGGGCAGTATAACTACCCCACAAGTGACCCTATTTTGGAAAGAAGAGACCCCAAGGTATTCGCTGATGGGCATAGTGAGTTCATGGAAGTTTTTATTTTTTGTCACAAGTTAGTGGAATATGAGACTTTGTAAGAAAAAAAAAAAAAATCATCATTTTCCGCTAACTTGTGACAAAAAATAAAAAGTTCTATGAACTCACTATGCCCATCAGCGAATACCTTAGGGTGTTTACTTTCCGAAATGGGGTCATTTGTGGGGTGTTTGTACTGTCTGGGCATTGTAGAACCTCAGGAAACATGACAGGTGCTCAGAAAGTCAGAGCTGCTTCAAAAAGCGGAAATTCACATTTTTGTACCATAGTTTGTAAACGCTATAACTTTTACCCAAACCATTTTTTTTTTACCCAAACATTTTTTTTTTATCAAAGACATGTAGAACAATAAATTTAGAGCAAAATTTATATATGGATGTAGTTTTTTTTGCAGAATTTGACAACTGAAAGTGAAAAATGTCATTTTTTTGCAAAAAAATCGTTAAATTTCGATTAATAACAAAAAAAGTAAAAATGTCAGCAGCAAAGAAATACCACCAAATGAAAGCTCTATTAGTGAGAAGAAAAGGAGGTAAAATTCATTTGGGTGGTAAGTTGCATGACCGAGCAATAAATGGTGAAAGTAGTGTAGGTCAGAAGTGTAAAAAGTGGCCTGGTCTTTCAGGGTGTTTAAGCACTGGGGGCTGAAGTGGTTAAGAGGTTAAGAGCCTCCCAGACCAGTTTTCTTCTCGTCTTTATCATCAATTTTGGAAGGACGTCCAGTTCTTGGTAATGTCACTGTTGTGCCATATTTTCTCCACTTGATGATGACTGTCTTCACTGTGTGTTCCATGGTATATCTAATGCCTTGGAAATTCTTTTGTACCCTTCTCCTGACTGATATCTTTTAACAATGAGACCCCTCTGATGCTTTGGAAGCTCTCTGTGGACCATGGCTTTTTCTGTGGGATGCAACTAAGAAAATTTCAGGAAAGACCAACTAGAGCAGCTGAAATTTATTTGGGGTTAATCAGAGGCACTTTAAATGATGGCAGGTGTATGCTGACTCCTATTTAAATGATTTTGAATGTGATTGCTTAATTCTGAACATGGCTACATCCCCAGTTATAAAGAGGGTGTGCACACTTATGCAACCACATTATTATAATTTTTTTTTTGTTTTCTTCCCTCCACCTAAAAGATTTCAGTTTGTTTTTCAATTGAATGGTACAGTTTATAGGTCACATTAAAGGTGGAAAAAGTTCTGAAATGATTTATCTTTGTCTAATTTTTTACATCACAAAAACCTGACATTTTAACAGGGGTGTGTAGACTTGTTATATCCACTGTACTTCTAATGGTGTTGTGGTTGTCACCATATGTTGTTATGAAACTCATATTATAACGTCTTTTACTGGTATCCGGTATGTCTTTTTTTTGTTTTGGTGACGCACTTTTCTTGGGATAAATCACTAGCTTTTTTTAGGCGGCCTCTATGACCATCCTTTTGGAGAAATCTAGTGCGAATGGTCTCAGTTTGAGATATAAAGTCGCTGTCCTAAGTGCAATTTTGTCTAATTCTTTTGAATTGACTAAACGGAATATTGACTTTCAATTTTTTATAATGCGTACTCGAAAAATCTAAATAACTATTACTGTCTACTTTTTTGAAAAAGGTCTGTGTAATTATTTTGTGTCCTACGGATCCCAATTTGAGGTCTAAATATTCAATTTTATGTGTTTTGTATGTCCCTGACAGTTTGATACTCTAATCAGTGCTATTCATATCCTTCATAAAGGAAGTAATAGTGGTATCATCACCGTTCTAAATGAATATCAAGTCATCAATGTATTTCCGGTAAAAGATGATATTATTTGACCAATGCTTGGATCCGTAAATACATTGGTCCTCAAAAGCCCCATGAACAAATTAGCAAAACTGGGCGCGAATTTTGTCCCCATAGCGGTCCCTTTCCTTTGTAGATACAGTGTGTCTTCAAAAGTAAATATATTGTGCGTCAAGATGAAATTAATACATTTTAGGACAAAATACTTTTGTTTGTCTGGGATTGTAGGGTCATTCTCAAGGTACCATTTTGTGCACTCAATGCCCAGCTCGTGTGAGATGTTGGAATACAAAGCTGTGACATCCAAAGTTACCCAATGGTATGTGTCCCTCCACTCAATTTCTTTCAGAGATTGTATCAAGGGCATAGAGTCTCTTAAATAAGATGGTAATTTCACCACGTATTTTTGTAAGAGGACATCTACATATTGAGAAAAGTTGCAGGTGAGGGAAGAGATACCCGAAATTATTGGTCGGCCCGGAGGATTTTTATTGTCTTTATGGATCTTTGGTAAATGATAAAATAATGCCGTTACTGGATCGGATATTAGAATAAATTCTTTCTCTTTTTTTAATCTAATATATGAGAAGCGGATTCAATCAGAGCCCTAAATTCAGATTTGTATTGTTTCGAGGGGTCAAATTCTAACAGTAAGTTATTCTAACAGTAAGTATCGGATAGATTTCGGGTGGCTTCCTTGATATAGTCCGCCCTATCTTAAATCACTATTCCCCCTCCGTTATCAGCATTATGGATGATAAAACTGGTGTTATCTTGGAGTTTTTTGATCATTGTTCTCTCCTTCTTATTCAGATTACCATTGGCGATGGAGTTCTGATGAATACTACAAAATTCATCCATCGCCACATTATTAAAAGTGTCAATAAAATTCCCTTTATGTTGCTCAGGATAATAGTTAAAAGGTGGTTTTAAACCCGTGTGCACGTATAGGAGGTGGAGATTATCAGTAGTGTCAACCAGATTAGGGGTTTTCTCTTCTTTGAGATTTCTCCAATATTCCAAAATGCCTTCTCAAGGTGAGCTTTCTAAGGAAATTATGTAGGTCCAGAAACAGATCAAAACCTCTGGTTGTAGTGGAGGGGCAGAAGGATAGGCCCTTAGATACAAGAGAAGACTCTTCAGAAGTAAGTTTGTAGGAGGATAGATTAAATATTGGAATTTCTTCAGGGGTTCGGGCAGAGTGGCCTATATCTTTCTTTTTGTTTTTATTTTTGCCCCCTCTACATCCTCTCCTGTATTTTTTCTTTTTGTCTGTCTTAGGCCCAAAGAGTGAAGTTTATTATTGGATATGCTGAGGTGGGGGTAAATATCGGGGGTAGGGATAAAAAATAAATCTTGCCAGTGGGTTTTGTTTCAGAGGTGACTTCTTTGAGCCAGAATTTAATGTTGCCGGTGGCGGAATCGGTCCTGTCCCTAGTCAATTTTTTTGCCTTTTTACTCAGAACGTCCTTTTCATAGGAAGTAACGCGGGACATGACCATGCGGTCAAATCTAGTGTAAGCAGGGTGCTCCCTATGACAGATCAATTGGTCATAACACTTAGCAATCTGAACTCCAAGTTTCGAGCAAATGCTCTTTCTCTTTTTAAACAGTCTGCTAATTAGTCCTCTGGAATAGTCCAGGAGATAATTATCCCAATCTTTGCAAACAGAGGTCGCAATAACGCCTGTACAAGCGTCATAGACGCCTGTACAGGCAGTTTTAATCCCACTGCCATTCATGAGCGCTGTGAACGGCACAGGCAGCACAGCAATCCAATCACAAAGCTCCGCACAGTACAGAGCTTTGTTATTAGAGAGAAGGCTGCTGATTTGTCAGTATCAACAGGCTGCCGTGCCTTTGGCCGATCCTCTCACACCCCCCTTCTCCCGCCCGCTGAACACACAGCAGCAGCATCCTATTTCATTAATTATGAAAAAGGGCGGTGTGCATGCCGCCACCCGCGCCATTGCCGGCTGATGATGAAGGGAAAACATTCTTTTTCTTTAGCATCTTGGCTATTAGTTTTTCTATGTAAGTACCCTGGACCAGAGGTCTATTTTCCCGTATGGAGCACACTTTCCAGAGATCACAGAGAGGACTATAGGGTACATTATACTGGATACTGTCTATTAGACTGTCCTATAACTGCCTCCTGTACATTCGTCCCAGACCCCACCCAGTGCCACCAGGCGACTACTGCTCCCTGCCACAACGACTAGACGTCCCTGTTCAATTGCATTAAGTTTTGCACAGTCTACCGCTCCGATCTCTACGTGACAGATTTGGTGTTTCAAGAAAGGTAGGGATTCAGTCTTCTGAGAGATACATTTAAAATGGTCAAGATTTCCTATTTCTGCATGGAAGACATTATAAAGGGGACTGGTAATGGTTTCCCTGCATAAATAACAACCCCTTAAAGGGCTTCTGTCACCCCACTAAACATTTTTTATTTTTTTTTGTGTACTTATAATCCCTATACTGCGATTTATCCATACATAATGTGATTAATCATTTTGGTTCAGTAGATTCTGCTAAAAACGTACTTTTATAATATGTAAATTACCTGTCTACCAGAAAGTAGGGCGGCTACTTGCTGGTAGCAGCCGCATCCTCCTATCATAATGACGCCCCCTCCGCATGTTGATTGACAGGGCCAGCGAACGGGATCTTTCTCTGCTGGCCCTGTTTGCATTCAAAATCTGGCGCCTGCGCCGTACCTGTCTTCAGTCGGCGCAGGCGCACTGAGAGGAGGACGCTCGCTCGGCCGCTCCTTCCTCAATGCGCCTGCGTCGGGTGTAGATGTGACGTCATCGGCGCAGGCGCATTGAGGATGGAGCGGCTGAGCGAGCGTCCGCCTCTCAGTGCGCCTGCGCCAGATTTTGAATGCAAACAGGGCCAGCAGAGAAAGATCCCGTTCCCTGGCCCTGTCGATCAACATGCGGAGGGGGCGTCATTATGATAGGAGGATGCGGCTGCTGCCAGCAAGTAGCCGCCCTACTTTCTGGTAGACAGGTAATTTACATATTATAAAAGTACGTTTTTAGCAGAATCTACTGAACCAAAATGATTAATCACATTATGTATGGATAAATCGCAGTATAGGGATTATAAGTACCGTACACAAAAAAAAAAAATGTTTAGTGGGGTGACAGAAGCCCTTTAATGTTATATAAGCCTACGTATTATATATATGATTAACTACAATTTTCGTACTCCTCCTCGGCTAAAAATACTCCTCAAAAATGGTCAGAGGAATATTTTTACTCTTCCGGATAAAATGTAGTATGACCTCTGCTTTCAAAAATCTAGATCATCCTTAAAAGAATTTTTAAAACGTAGACTGAGGCCTCTTGGAACTAGGCCTTCTTGAAGATACTTTTCCAAGAAAATGGCGTCCAGCTGATGCTGGATCTCATCCAGCATATGTTTCTCCAAAGTTTGGAACACTGAGAGTAGTGATTTCTCGTCAATACTCTCATATTCCGGTCTGTTGGATGATAGTACCTTATTTGGAGAGTCTGGTACTGAAGTCTGAACATATTCATTGACGAGACATTCCCGCTGTATCGGGCGATTTTTGACGTAATTCATATTGCGTTATCGCAAGACAATTCCTACATGCAGCCCAAGGTTTCTAGACATACCAGATTAAAGAAAAACGTATGCGTAATTTGAGAATGGAGGCTCACCTTAGAGGGTTGTGGGAATAATAGGCACAACACTAATGAAGACGTGTTGGGAATAAATTTAGTCCCCAGAGAGAGCGGTCGACGTGCAGCCACGGATGTAGATCTCGTTAAATGAGTCTGCAATCCGCGTGAACAAACCGACCAGTTAGAGATACAGTAGTAGTAATCTTCAAACGTTTTTATTGCAGAATCACTTCACAATGCATTTCGGGGAACACTTCCCCATCTTCAGGTGAAAACAGTTGTTTAGCTTATAAAACATACATGCAGCTATATATACACATATGCAGTCACAAAAAGGCGCCTAAAACAAAGGTCAAAGAGGGGTGTGGGGGCGGTCCCAGGGTTCAGGGGCAACCCCAGGACAGAACCCCTTGAAATCTACACAAATTTATTGATAATTTATAAAAAATGAAGGCAAAGAGGTGATAAGGGGACGACTGCTCTCCTATATGGCACATAGGAAAAAAATATACATGTACTCAACTAGCCCAACACTAAAACTGTGACAGGCATATGTAGCTTTTATCTCTACACCAACATTGCCAAATAAAAAGGCATGGCAAGAAGTCAAATCTCAATATGAAACTTGGTTACGAAAAAAGAAGACCTTTACCATACTCAAAGGGAGGCCCAATTATACAGATACAGAAATAAGGCTGGAAAATTGTTATCTAGACTTGCGCATCGCCCCTTTACTTCTACACCAATTCTGGCACTAAAATCACAAGAAGGTACATTACACAACGACCCACGGAAAATAAATAATATTCTGCTAGACGTTTATAAACAACTATATTCCGATTCCATAACGTCTACATAGGCAGGGAGTGGTTACACTCCATACCTCTACCTACATTGTCTAACGACCTGAGACCATCCCTAAATGCTCCTATAACTGTAGAAGATGTTCAGACAACTATTAAAAACCTGGCTCTGGGTAAGGCGCCTGGTCCAGATGGCTATACTGGCGAATTCTTTAAAATCCTAAATGAACAAATCTCACCTTTACTGCAACAGGTACCGTATATGTGCGACACATGGAAGGAATAGACATGCCACTGCATTTTAACACGGCATATATTAAAGTCCTACCTAAATCAGGTAAAGATCCTACACAGCCAGCATTCTACAGACCAATCTCACTGATAAATGTGGACATTAAATTGATATCTAAAATATTAGCAGACAGATTGGCCAATATACTGCCAGGACTAATTTCAAACCATCAAGTGGGATTTGTACAAGGCATGGCAGCAGTTAATAATATTTGAAAAGTCATGACCGCTCTTGACCATGTCACGAGGCACCCACAAATATACAGACACCCAGCTATATTGACGATAGATACAGAAAAAGCCTTTGACAATGTCAAATGGAGTTGGCTAAATTTGGTCTTAGATAAAATGGGAATTGATGGAGCTTTTCTATCATATCTCACAGCACTATACGGGGACCCACATGCTAGGGTGTACACCCCAGGTTTTTTATCCTCATCCTTTCTATTACAAAAAGGCACCAGACAAGGATGTCCGCTCTCACCACTGCTTTTCAATCTGGCATTAGAACCACTATCCATAGCCATCCTCCAAGCAGGGAACATACAGGGCATACAGATAAGAAAAGAAGAGGTCAAACATGCTCTGTTTGCAGATGACATCTTGTTCTTCCTGACACATCCACACAGGAACCTATCACATGTATTTGCACTGCTCTCACATTTTGGAAAATTCTTGGGCTTCAAAGTCAACCAAAATAAATGTGAGCTTCTAGATCTATCTCCCCGAACATCCCAGAGCACATGGAAGGGTATAGACCACCAGATCCACATCAGCAAGACTTCCATTAGATACTTAGGCATTCAAATTGGTAGAACACCGGAAACCATATATTCCCTAAACCAGTGGTCCCTTTTCTGCACCAAGGACCAGTTTCATGCAAGACTATTTTCCCAGGGACCGGGTGGGGGGGAAGGGGGTGGGGGTTCTGGGGCGGGCGGGGCTGACTGATTCACTCGCATAACAAAACACAAGGTGCATATTAATATATATGACATTATATAACGACTATATAAACTGACTATGGTCTCTGCTGCACTGGTCTCTGCTGCATTGGTCTCTGCTGCACTTTACCGTATTTTTCGCCCTATAAGATGCACCTAGGTTTTAGAAGAGAACAATAAGAAAAAAATATTTTTCATCACACCTCAGGTCAGACCAGCAATCAGACCCCCAATGTTAATCAGACCTCAGGTCAGACCCCCAATGGCTCAGATCAACCCCCAAACCTTTAGCCATCTATCAGCCCCCCATGTCAGCCATAAGCCCCCCATGTCATCCATAAGCCCCCATGTCAGCCATTTATGTCAGCCATGAGCCCCTTATGTCAGCCATAAGCCCCCCATGTCAGCCATAAGCCTCCCATGTCAGCCCCCAGGTCAGCCATCAGCCCCTCATGTCAGCCATCAGCCCCAGTGCAAATAAAAAAACAAAACACTTACCTCTCCTGCTCCTGGTCACCATCGCGATCCTCTTCATTCTGCTGTCGGCTGTGCATAGCGGCGCACGGTGTGAGGTCACAGAGCGACCTCACTCTGTGCGCAGTCCTGCACAGCCGATAGCTGAGCCGTGGACCAGGAAGCGGTGAGTATAGATCCTTCACCGCTTCCTGGTCCTTCTGTACTAATGAAGCGCTTCCATAATGGAAGCGCTTCATTAGTACAGCGTTAAAGACTGCCCCTGATCGCCGCGGCCCTGCAAACCATCTTCCACGGCCCGGTCTTGGGCAGCGGCCCGGCGGTTGGGGACCGCTGCCCTAAACCATCTAATCATCCCTAATCCACCTCTAATCAGGTCAATAGTAGGAGACTTGAGAAGATGGCATCATCTGTCTTTATTATTCTTGGGTAGATGTCATCTTATAAAGATGATGAGCTTCCTGAAACTTCTATATCCACTACAGACCATACCCCTAATGCTGAAACACACTGATTTAAAACAGCTTGAAAAGGAATTTAGAAATGTTATCTGGAAATCTAAACGTAGTAGGATATCAATATACAAACTGAAGCTACCCAAAGAGAGGGGAGGGATAGCTTTACCTGACATCAGATCATATCATTCATATAATTTAGCCAGCCTATTATGCCACTGTATTGACTGGATCAAAGAATCCACTAACTACTCAAAATATACACTAGAATCTGCTCTAACACACCCCTGGAAACTAAGCAGCCTATTACACACTTCATTCTCCACACTGCCACAGTCGATCAAGAAAAGTCTTCTTCTCAGAGATACCATAATGACATGGAAAGTAGTTTGCAAAAGCTATGGCCTGATGTACCTGATCTCCAAATACCTTGACCTATTGAAGATGATTGTGCTAGTGGGGGGAACACAGGCTAAAATCAGTACACCACATGACTCTACTACATAGAGGACTAAATCTGACTTTTCGCATCAAGAAGAGAAAAGTTATTATACTTTCAGTGAGTTCACAAACAAATATAGGTAGAGAACTCATCCATCCTAGCCTACCACCAAATAATTAGCTCTTTACGGACAAAGCTAAAAGACTATTCTGGGTAAATGAGAGTCAATGAATTTGACACACCAATGTCACCTCAACAAGGGAAAGTAAAGTCTAGCTATCCTGTATGCCAGCATTAGAGATCTAATTATGTAATCATCAGATTTTGCAATATTCAGAGGTTGGAAATCTGACTTCTCATTTGATACCCTCAATAATGTCATCCTGGCAGGGTGGACTCGGGTAAGAAAGTCAACTGTTAATGAAAAATGTGGAGGGAGACGCAATTTAGGATTATACATAGGGCAATATATGGTTTCCGGAAAAACAAAACAAATATAAACCATGGCAGACTGGTAGCATGCCCCAAATGTAAATTGGAAGATATCGATCTGTACCATGGACTTTGGGCATGTCCGGCCTCCAGACGCTAAAGGAGCCAGCTGAATGAGCTACTCAAACATAAATTAGGGATTAAGTTCCAAGAGACACTGGAAATTATACTTTTCCAGTCATCAGAGCAACAATTGTTAACCCCTTCCCAACACATGACGCACTACTACGTCATGAAAGTCGATGACTTACCACATCTTGACTTAATAGTACGCGCCGTATCGCGCGGTGACCGGAGTGAGCTGGCTGCACTAATCGGCAGTCAGCCATGTTAGATGAAGGCAAGGAGAAGTTTTTCTGCCCCCCTGCAGCCCCGATCGCTGCGATTCGCTGGCTATTGAAGACCGGCCCATCGCAGTGCCAGCAATGTGTGGAGCTGCCGGGGGGCTCGGCTAGAGGTGGGAGGGGCTGATGACATCAGCCCATGTCTCCTCCTAGGTCAGGGAGGGGATACCAGACACAGGTGTCCTTTCCCAGCGCTGCGATTGGCTGGAGCAACGCTACAGCCTATGGCAGAGCTATACTACAATTATCCAATCTGTGGTGCTGCTGGTGGCTGGGACGGAGGTGATTAGGGCTGATTACATCAACCCATGTCACCCCCGAGGTCAGGGAGGGGACATCAGGCACTGATGTCCCCTCATAGCGCTGCGATTGGCTGGAACAACACTCCAGCCAATGGCAGCGCTATGCAGCAGAAAGAACCGTTGGTGCCTCTCTGCAGGCAGCCATTCTAGCTTGGTGACTGCTTGCAGAGAGGACCTGTGCCCCTCTGTGCTGCTCGTTGTCAGCTGGGACTTGTGGTACTACCACATAAATCAGTGCTTTCCATTCAGTGCTTTTCAGAAGAAGAAGAAAAAGAACAACATCTGGAACAGCTGTAGTGATCTTTGGCTCACCTGCAGCTGTTTCAGATTCCCTGTCCCTGTGCCTCACCCCCCTCTCTGTCCTTTTTTTTTTGGGGGGGGGGGGGGGTGTTGGCATTTTTGGGGCTTTTCCAGCTCTGCACCACTTTTTCTGTGTGCAAGCTGTGACTGGCAAGTGCTGATCAGTTTTTTTTGGGCCAGAGATATATATATATATATATATATATATATATATATATATACACATACACATATTTAGTACTAGTTTAGATTTTTGAACCCACACACGTGCCGTTTGCGTGCGTGGGTCCTGCACCTGCAGAGCGTCGGTCAGTACTGTCAATTACTGACTGCATCTGCTCAGGTTTAGCGCCTTTTTTTATTTTTATTTTTAGCCTTTTTAAAAAAAAATAATTCTCTTATTCTTTCACTTATCTTTTTCTCTTTTCTTTCTTTCTCTTTTTTTCTTTATCATACATTTTATTTTAATTAAATTCATTACAAGCCCCCTCACGTGTTAAATCATACATACACCCCCCTGACACTTTTCTCTTTACATACACCAATAAAAATAAAAATGTCCCATTCATCCCAGAGAATGTACTCCGCTGAAAAGGCATATGCCATCCTTGCCTCTGAAAGTGAGGGAGAAGAGGATGCATATTCCTCTACTCCATCATCATCGTCATCCGGTGATGAGGGACCCTCAAGGAGACGCCCCAGGAGAGATGAAGTAGCCCCCCCCCCCCCAGTGATCCCCTATGTTCCACACCGCCTAAGGATTATTAGCCCCAATTCCAGAGTTTGTGGGAAACTCTGGAATTCAGATTGACTGCACGGGCTTCACAGAAACAGATTTTTTTCAAAATCTATTTCTTTGACGATCTCATAAATTTGATGGTGACCCAAACAAATTTGTACGCCCAGCATTTTATTGCTCAAAACCTGACATCCTTATATGCTAGACCCTTAGGTTGGACCCCTGTAAATGCAGCAGACATTATGACGTTAGGGGGACTGTTGCTGCATATGGGCTTGTTAAAAAAAAAAACTAAATGAGACAATATTGGAGTTCAGATGTCTTGTATCACACTCCAATTTACAATATGACCATGTCCCGTAGAATATTTGAATCCATTTTGAAATTCCTACATTATAATGATAAAGCACAGTCCCCCCCCTTCAAAATGACCCACATTTTGACCGTCTATTCAAAATAAGACCCCTCCTGGAGGTGTTTACCCCAGAAAAAGAAATTAGCATAGACGAGTCTCTTGTACATTTTAAAGGAAGGCTTAAATTTCGCCAGTACCTACCCAGCAAGTGGGAACGGTACGGAATAAAAATGTACAAGCTGTGCGAAAGTACCTCTGGGTACACCTACAGGTTCCGGGTTTATGAGGGGAAAGATTCCCAGATCCTAGGAGTTACTGGCAAGATTGTGTGGGACTTACTGCACCCACTGCTGGATAATGGTTATCACCTCTATGTAGATAACTATTACACCAGCATCCCCCTATTTATGTCCCTAAAAGCCCGAGGTACTGTGGCTTGCGGCACAGTGAGAAAAAATCTGAGAGGGCTCCCTAGATCCCTGGTAGGGCAACTACTCCGAAAAGGCGATAGTAAGGCTCTCTGCCATGAGAACATGCTGGCGGTTGAGTCCAAGGACAAGAGGGATGTCTTTGTACTAACCACCATTCACACGAACACCAGTTCTCCTGCCCAAGTACCGCTGTCAACAAGCCAGACTGCATCCTTGATTACAACAGGCACATGGGAGGGGTTGATCTGTCCGATCAAGTTCTGAAGCCCTACAGTGCCATGCGTAAAACGAAGGTGTTGTACAAAAAGATTGCTGTATACATTGTACAGATGGCAATGTACAATGCGTGCATTTTACATCGAACTGCAGGCCACACAGGAACTTTCCTTCAGTTCCAAGAGGTGGTGATCAAGGCCCTAATTTTCCAAAGTCAGGAAGGGGAGGGCCCAAGTACTTCAGGTAGTCATGGTGCCCGTGTTGTACAAGGACACAATTTCCCTGGTTAAGTGCCACAAACAGCAAAAAGGGGAAAGATTCAGGTTTGTTACAAAAGGGGAATACGAAAGGACACCATTTATCAGTGCGACACCTGCCCTGATAAACCAGGCCTCCGCATGAAGGAATGCTTCCGAACCTACCACTCATTCATGGATTTTTAAAGAGGACCTTTCACTAGTTTAAAAACTAAAAACTAACTATATCAGTGGGCAGAGCGGCGCCCTGCACTTACTAGTATGTCTGGGCGCCGCTCCGTTCGCCCGGTATAGGCTCCGGTGTGTGCAGCTCCCTCTGTTGTACGGGGCAGAGTTTTTGTATTAGGGTTGTCCCTTGCTGCAGCGCTGGCCAATCGTAGCGCACAGCTCATAGCCTGGGAGTTCCTGTTAACCCTTGATGTGTTGCCGAAAAATTAGATTAACATTTAAGATCTGCTAAAAATTTTCCCAATTTGCATTCATTCTTGTGGGGCACCTAAAGGGTTAACAATGTTTGTAAAATCAGTTTTGAATAGCTTGAGGGCTGTTGTTTCTAAAATTGGATGCTTTATGGGTGGTTTCTAATATGTAAGCCCCCCAGAAAGTTACTTTATAACTGAACTGGTCCTGAAAAAAATGGGTTTTGTAAATTTTCTTAAAAATGTTAAGATTTAACTGGTCCAAGTCTGTACTGATGTTGTTGTCAGGAGACAGTTACTGCCGGACGGAGGGCCTGCAATTAGTCACTTCTTTCAAATATCTGGGCGTCCAGGCTACTGTTGATGTCAGAGATTATGAGAGACTGAATTTGACTCCGCTGCTGCAGAGATTCCGACAGAAGGTACAGGTTTGGACCAAATTGCCACTCTCGGTAATAGGGAGGGTTAATCTTATAAAAATGATACTGATGCCACAACTCCTTTACTTGTTGCATAATGCACCTATATGGGTTCCTGCCCGATTTTTTGTCACGGTTAATGCCATATTCAGGGATTTAATCTGGAAGAGAGGGGTTCCACGTATAAAACTGGCTACGCTTTGTCGACCAAAAACTGATGGGGAACTTGGGGCTCCAGACCCGTGGATTTATTACTTAGCTGCCCAACTACAGCATCTGCGCGGGTGGGGGATGGAGGAAGACATTAATAAGTCGGGGCGAATTGCGCAGATTCTAGTAGGGGGGAAGAACTTACTGACTGCGTTAGAGGATGGATCCCTAGATAAAGCGGGGAATGACATTCCAATACTTCGGGTAATCCACAAAGTCTGGTGGAAGGCGAGGAAAGTAGCAGAGATAAAAGGGTACACAAAGTTTACTGTAATATGGCCCAATTTCATGTATGCAGAACTCCATAAAATACCTGCTATCCAGACGTGGGGGCGATACAGACTTTCCCACATGCATCAACTTTTTGACGGGGAGACTTTAAAAGAATATGCTCAATTACAACGTGAATTTCAGCTTCCGCATTCCCAATTCTACATGTATTTACAGCTTAGGCATGCCATGTACTTGCAAGGTAAAGTGGAGAGGATTAAACCTGCCTCTAAACATACGATCATAGATTTGGCAAGTTATAAGGGTACCACTAGCGGGGTTATCTCGTTGCACTAAAGCAGTCTTTTGGAAACGCATTTTAAAAAGCAGCCTCTCCGATTGTATGACAAATGGCGGGATGATATTACTGAATTAACGGAAGATCAGTGGAACAAAGTGCTAGAAGGATTCACGGATATAGTGGTGGGTGAAGCACAAAGAATGTCGCAACTGTTATTACTACATAGGGTCTATAGGACACCTGCTCTATTAAGGAAAATGGGGTAGAGATCGGAGGACTTATGTCCCAGATGTGGTGCACCCAATGCTACGTTGATACACCTTATGTGGAACTGTCCTAGGCTGAGAAGGTACTGGAGGGAGGTGGTGGATATAATACAAAAATTGTATGAAACTCAAATTGGGGTCAACGCCAGGGTGTGTGTACTAGGCTGTGTTGATAGTTATTCAATATCTTCTGAACATAAATTGGCGATTATTCATATACTATATCAGGCAAGAAAGGTGATCGCGTATCATTGGGTGAATCGTGACCCTCCTAAGGTTCAAGAGCTTGTTAACAAGGTTCATACCCTGCTGCAAATGGAGAGCTTTGTATATCAATAGAGGAATAACCTTAAAAAGTTTGAAAAGATTTGGGGCAGGTGGAAACAGTATTATAACATTGAGGATTGAGCTGGAGGGTGTGGTTGCATTGGAGTAGGATTTCTGTATCACAACACCACGATATCACACGGGCTTCTGAGCGTTATTTTTCAGAAATATAGGAGACCATAGTTTGGGGAAACAAGTGAGATGCTGGGGTTTCTGGGCGAAGGGGAGTCTCCTTATGGGAGGCCGTTCTGATACATGTGATTCACTATCTATTCTTTTGATATCTTTGTAGTACCGGGGAATGGGGGGGGGGGGGAATGTTCTGTCTTTTTTCTGTTGTTGGAAAAAATAAGAATCTTTCAATAAAAATAACCTGATTCAAAAAAAAAAATGTTAAGATTTGCTTTTAAACTTCTAAGCCTTCTAACGTCCCAAAAAATAATAATTTCATTTTCAAAATGATCCAAATATGAAGTAGACATATGGGGAATGTAAAGTAATAACTATTTTTGGAGGTATTACTATCTATTATAAAAGTAGAAAAATTAAATTTGGAAATTTGCTAATTTTTCAAAATGTTTGTTAAATTTGGTATTTTTTATAAATAAAAATAAAATATATTGACTCAAATTTACTACTGTCATGAAGTACCATATGTGACGAGAAAACAATCTCAGAATGGCTTGGATAAGTAAAAGCGTTTTAAGGTTATTACCACATAAAGTGACACGTCAGATATGCAAAAAATGGCCTGGGCAGGAAGGTGAAAACAGGCCCGGGGTTGAAGGGGTTAAATAAAGGTGAACCAAAACATGTAGGAGACTCTATATTATTATATTATATGACATTAGAGATTGACCACCTGAGAAGGGGGTTAAGGGGAGAGAACGGGTTATTATGTGAGATTACTCTTGTACATGTAAAAATGCCATAATCTTGATATGCAAAGCATGTAATCTGAGAGTTCTGTTTATTAAAAACAGGGGTGTGGTAATCGTATTGCCCGACGCCCGGGACATGTAGTTCCGGGCGCTGGGCAGGTAGTTTGTTCAGTAGCTTACCCTGCTGCGGGCAACTTGGCAAGTAGCAAGGCTAAGATGGCTTTGTTTACTGGAGCAGTGGATCGGCGACGAGCTGGGGGCGTGGAGCAGCGGTGACCGAGCAGTGGCTGTAGAGCAGTGAGGCGAAGCCGCGGTGACAGAGCGGAGGGGGGGCGTGGTGTAGTGACAGCGTGGGGAAGAAGAAATGACAGCTGGAGCGGTGGAGCAATGAAAGGTTCTGTCACGTCTCCGGCTCGGGGGGAGGAGCAGTGACAAAGCCGTTACAGGGCAAGGGGCATTGATAGAACTCTCAACTCTGCCAGCATCCCACATCAGCAGCTAATTTGCCTAAACCACCTAGAGGTATGGGTAGTAATGTGCTAAGAGCAAGAGTGTGCACTAAACTAATTGCTGTGATCACATTAAGGCCTCGTTCACACCAGGCAGTGCGTTCCGGCCTGATTATGTCCAGAATGCACTGCACCGCATTGCGGCCGACTAACTATATTGTGGGGCAGGAGGGGGCGTAATGGTCTGTTGAAGTGACTGGCACCATAACCATGCCCAACGGCTGCAATGCGATCGGCTGCACAGGATCGCAAGGCACATTATGCCTGCGGTCCAGTCCAAACACAATGCTGCAAGCAGCATTTTAACCGGACCTCAGGCATAATTGTGCCTTGCGATCCTGTGCATCCGATCCCCTGCGGCTGCGGCTACGGTGCCGTTCGCTTCAATGGATCGTCACGCCCCCTCCTGCCCTACAACATAGTGAGCCGGCCGCGATGTAGTGCATTCTGGACAGAATCATCTGGTGTGAACGAGGACTAAACTTAGAGTCATTTCACACCACAAAGACTGGAACGCAAGCCAGCCACCTCCCTGCATAAGGAAGCGTGGTGGTGCATTGAAATATGGTTTTGATTTAAAAAAAAAATTTGTATCAGGACAAGTATATTGTCATGAGGGACAAGTATATTGTCATGAGGGACAAGTAGATCGAGCCCCCGCTTTAGTCCTTCGACAAGTAGTTTATTTTTATTTATTTCCACACCCCTGTGAAAACCTTAATAAACATTTTGTTCAAAAAAACAAAACAAAACTCCTGACCGTCAACCAAAGTGCAGAGTACGCGGCAGTTGCAGTGAGAGCAGAGCCACTAGGTGTAATGACAACGCCCTGTTGCTTCTAGAGGCTCATTTGTCTCAACAATGCAGGCACATATGACCATGGGACCAACACAGATGTCTTCAGCTGCCAAGAGCACAAGCACCAGGTCAGCCAGTTTCATAGATACAAATCTGCTGACAGATGCCCTTGGTGAAAACTGGCTGTGTTATGAAGGGGTTAATCATGCAGTCACCTGACAAACGATTAGGCACCAGTTCATGGACAGCCAATTATCGGGAAAAATTGCAATTGCCCTAATCCTCAGCTCATGTTAAAGGGCCTTTATAGGTGTGATTATGCTTCCATGATATCCACTCTTTTCAGAGGAGCACAGCTGTACATCTGTGGCCTTCTCTGCATTAAAGAAGGCGTGATTTCACCGCCAGCATAACCTTTGTGCCGATTGTCATGCATAAAAATCTAACTTTTTTGCAGATTCTGTCACAAACCATAATGGGTGACTGCTTATCAGACTGTCACAGGATTCTAATGAAACAATGAGGAAGGCACTAGTTACATCTAACCTTTTACATTCTTTTTTTACGTTCTTACATGGTGGCTTACTGTGTTCAACAGCAAATTTTTTATTTTTTTATTTTGTGAAGCCTCTCTTTTAGAAATCTCCATATTTTCTGGAATATTGCATTGTGTATTGCATTGTATTGTTCAAAGCAATTCCTATTTCTCTTCCTTCAGTTTTAACTTGCTTGGGATTGTGCTCCCAGAAGAAAGCAATCATATATAGGGTCTCTGTGTAAAATATTAATTTCCTGATCTTTATGTATTAATAAACTAATATTTTAAACAGAGATCCAGTATGGAATTGCTTTCTTCTGCGAGCCATTATATTTATTTTATGGACGTACTATGTGGCACTTCCTGCTTATTTTTCTTTTGCTGAGCATTTCTATTGCTTATCTTCCCAAATTTGGGTGAACCATAATAATAATTATCTGATTATCGGATGTCAACTGATGTCGAACTGAATATATTGGAAAAGAGAAAATAATGTTTATTATTTTTTTTGTTTTGTTTCTTTTTATCAAACACAGGAAGACCTTATAGGGGGTTATCCAAGGCTGGAAATGCCCTCCCATACGCCCGGGCCTCTCACACTGATTCTACTTACCTGGCTCCCTGCTCCGCTCCTGGTCTCCTCATTGCCGCCGCTGCTCCCCCCGACACAGAATGTTTTCATCTGTGCATGGGGAGAAGCAGCAGAGGCCATGCGGGGACCAGGAGCGGAGCAGGGAGCCAGGTAAGTAGAATCAGTGTGAGGGGCTAGGGCGTATGGGGGGGGGTATTTCTAGCCTCAGATAACCCCTTTAAGGTATTGTTCGCTACTTTTATATTAATGGACTATACTTAGGATAGGGCGTCAATATCTAATTGGACGGGGTCTAACACCTGACAACCTCTCCGATTTAGCTGCACTGCAGTAGCTCTAGCACTGAACTACACAGCTCCTTCTATTGTGTAGGGGACAGAGCTGGTTACTGCAGTACAGCTCACATTAACTTAAATGGGACTTCAGTGGGAGCAGTGCTGTACCAACCAGCTCAGTTTTCTACACAATGGACGAGCTGTTTAGTTCCGATGCGGAGTGTTGGATCCCTTCCGATGTGATATAAAAAAGAGTGGATAACTCTAGTAACAACAAGTTATCCACTGTACGGGGATAACTTATATCTCCTGTTTGAATGGAATGGCAGTCAAGCATGTTTATCACCTCTCTGTTCATCCCTGTAGGGCACCCGGATATAACCTAGTACAGTGCTTGGCTATCTCAGGCAATCTCATAAAGATGAAAAGAGTGGCAGTGCACATTCTCGATTGTCTCTTCATATCTGTGATGAGTCACCACCAATATAACACTTATTCCCTATACAATGCATATGGGATGACTTGTGGTAACCAGAATACCCCTTTAAGTACAAAGATGTGCATGCTCCTGGAAGCTGTTCTGAATGTGCTGCAACATTTCTAAAGCAAACCTGTCACCGTGGAAACCGCAGGCATCATGTTATAGAGCAGGGGGAGCTGAGCAGATTGATATATAGTTTTATGGGAAAAGATTCAGTAAAACTTGTATTTTGCTGCTTTATCTCCATGCTCATTTTGGACTTTGAAGTTCAGGAGGCGGTCCTATCAGTGACTGACAGCTCTCTCTCTGTATGCACAGTCATAGAAGGAAGGCTGTCAGTCACTGATAGGACCGTCTCCTTGACTTCAAAGCCCAGAAGCAGCATGGATATAAATGAGTAAAATACAAGTTTTACTGAATCTTTTCCCACAGAACTATATATTAACCTGCTCATCTCCTCCTGCTCTATAACATGATGCCTGTAGCTTAAACATCATGTTCAACATGACAGGTTCCCTTTAACCTCGACTTATCTTTGTTTTAGTATGGAGGAGACACATCAGATCCAATTTCCCCTCCGGCAGAATTACCTTTTCCAGCTTCCATACCGTCCCCATCTTCCCCTGTACAGGAGCCACCCACCAAGAAGGAATATGATCAGTGCCGTATTCAGGTAAATCGGGGAAAATATATGTATGATTAGAAGAATTACATTGTCATTCTGTCTTCTAGTTTAGGCCTCTTTCACACTTGCGTTGTTGGCATCCGGCATGCACTTCCGTTGCCGGAGGTGCCCGCCGGATCCGGAAAAACGCAAGTGTACTGAAAGCATTTGAAGACGGAACCGTCTTCCAAATGCTTTCAGTGTTACTATGGCACCCAGGACGCTATTAAAGTGCTGGTTGCCATAGTAGGAGCGGGGAGCAGGGGAGCGGTATACTTACAGCCCGTGCGGCTCCCGGGGCGCTCCAGAATGACGTCAGAGCGCCCCATGCGCATGGATGACGTGATCCATGCGACACGTCATCCATGAGCGTGGGGCGCCCTGACGTCACTCTGGAGCGCCCGGGGAGCCGCACGGACGGTAAGTATGCTGCTCCCCGCTACACTTTACCATGGCTGTCAGGACTTTAGCGTCCCGGCAGCCATGGTAACCACTCTGAAAAAGCTAAATGTCGGCTCCGGCAATGCGCCGAAACGACGTTTAGCTTAAGGCCGGATCCGGATCAATGCCTTCCAATGGGCATTAATTCCGGATCCGGCCTTGCGGCAAGTGTTCCGGATTTTTGGCCGGAGCAAAAAGCGCAGCATGCTGCGGTATTTTCTCCGGCCAACAAACGTTCCGTTCCGGAACTGAAGACATCCTGATGCATCCTGAACGGATTTCTCTCCATTCAGAATGCATTAGGATAATCCTGATCAGGATTCTTCCGGCATAGAGCCTCGACGACGGAACTCTATGCCGGAAGACAATAACACAAGTGTGAAAGAGCCCTTACCTTTTACTTTATAACTACATGTGGGATTATTCTACCTTGAATTGCCCGAATTTAGAAATGTATCAAATTGAAACAAAACATCATATAGGGTGATGTGACTTAACCTGTTACGGACACGGCGTACAGGTACGTCCTGTGTATTTCCGATCACCGTCACGCGGCAGGCGGTGATCGGAACAGAGTGCCTGCTGAAATCATTCAGCAGGCACTCTGGGACAATGCCGAGAAGGGTCCTGTGACCCCCGCGTATCGGCGATCGCAGCAAACCGCAGGTCAATTCAGACCTGCGGTTTGCTGTGTTTCCGGGTTATTCGGGTCTCTGGTGACCCGATAACCCGGAATAGGATGGTGATCGGTGGTGTGATAATACACCACCAATCACCATCCTGCAATCCTGAGAAGTGATGGTGACATCACCTCTCAGGATCGCTTGCTATTGGCTGCAGGGGGGGTTGACTTCCTGCAGCTCTGCTGTCCTCCTCCTTTCTGTGTCCGGACCCGTGGAGAGAGGAGCCTGTCGTCCAGCTCCGGAGCCCAGCACCCCCACTGAGCCACCATAGTGCCATCTGGCACTAAAAAGGTACATAGGGGCAGGTTAGGGAGAGCTTAGATAAGTAGGGATAGTCAGGGAAAGTTTAGGAAAACAAATATATATAAAGTTTTATTTTTGCATCACCCTGATCGGGTGTCTGGGGTCCACAGTACACTCAGCTGTGTGACCCTAGACCCCCCCCCCCCCAGGGTTGCTGCAGCTTTTTTGGGGGAGCAAGCCCTTTTTTTTTTTTTTTTTGTGGGCGTGCGCTGACTGTGGCCGGCACTCTTAGCGTCCGGCCACTGTTAGTGCATCGTCCACCCCACCGCTGATCAGCGAGTTTGAATCTTTTTTTTTCTTTTTGGGGGGGGGGGGCCTCTTTTTTTTATTTATTTCTGTTAGGTTTAGGGTAAGTACGTGAACACCCGTGCCCCCACACACACGCACACTAAATAAAGTTTTCCACGCAGACACACACTCCCCTATGGCCCGCCGGATGTTCTCGGCCGAGGAGGCATACGCACAGCTTGCCTCCGACTCCAAGATCCCCAGTGAGGACGAGGATGACCCCACTTTCCTCTTGTCATCTGCGTCGTCCTCCTCATCATCTGGCGATGATGATGAGCCCCCAAGGCGGCGGAGATGCCACCAGGCGGAGCAAGGGGACCACCATGCCAGGGACCCTGTGGCCCACACTAGTAGGAGCAGCTCTGGGGCTCGTACTAGTTTTCCGGCCCACCAGATAAGTCCACCTAAACCCCCTACCGGTGAACTTGCATGGTGTACCCCAGAGGATTTTGAGCCTGTGATTCCTGATTTTGTTGGCCAACCAGGAATCCAGATTCCCACAGTGGGCTTCACTGAAGATGACTAGTTTAGTCTTTTTTTCAGTGACCACTTTGTGAATCTGATGGTGGAGCAAACTAATTTGTTAGCCCAACAGTTCGTTGCTCAACACCCGGGCTCCTTTTTGGCTAGGGCCGGTGGCTGGACTCCGGTCAGTACAGCTGAGATGAGGACATTTTGGGGCCTCGTGCTGCACATGGGCCTAGTCAAAAAACCCAGTGTCTTATGCAGATAATGCAGCATGTCCCCCCCAAGGTGATCCTGCCTATGACCGTCTGTACAAAATCAGGCCGGTGTACCTGGAAGGGAGGTCGCTGTTTATGAGTCTCTCATTGCTTTCAAGGGGAGACTAATTTTCCGCCAGTATGTTCCTCCTAAGTGGGCGAGGTATGGCGTGAAGCTGTACAAACTTTGTGAGAGTATCTCAGGGTACACTTACAAGTTTCGTGTGTACGAGGGGCGAGATTCCCGTATTGAACCCCCAGAATGTCCCCCCACTCTGAGTGTTAGCGGGAAACTTGTGTGGGACCTTATGCACCCACTGCTAGATAAGGGTTACCACCTGTACGTGGATAACTTTTATACTAGTATCCCCTTGTTCCAGTCCCTCGTCGCCAGATCCACGTTCGCTTGTGGGACTGTGCAGAAAAATCAACGCGGCCTCCCTGTCCACCCCCTCCAGGTACCTATCCCCAGGGGTGATACCCGTGCCCTTACCAGTGGAAACCTGTTGCTGGTCAGATAGAAGGACAAGAGGGATGTCCTTGTACTGTCCACAATTCAAGGTAACGGCATCACCCCTGTCCCTGTGCGAGGTACCGTGGCAACGGTACTCAAGCCCGATTGTATCGTCGACTACAATCTGTATATGGGAGGAGTTGATCTCTCTTATCAAGTCCTCAAGCCATATAACACCATGCGCAAAACCCGGGCATAGTACAAAAAAGTTGCGGTCTACTTGGTACAGGTTGCCTTGTACAACTCTTTTGTGCTGTCCGGAGCGCTGGCAACACAGGGAAATTCCTCCAGTTCTATAAGGCAGTCCTCAAGGCCCTGATCTTTTCTGACCGGGAAAGAGCAGGCCGGAGTACCTCGGGAACTGGAGGCGCCCGGATCGTCCCTGGCCAACACTTTCCAGGTGTGGTCCCCCATACTGGAAAGAAGGGACGGACCCCAAAAAAATGCAGAGTGTGTCACAGGAGGGGGATACGGAAGGACACCACCACTCAGTGTGACACGTGCCCCGATCATCCGGGCCTCTGCATTGACTGTTGCTTCAGGGAGTGCCACACTTCCATGGAGTACTAAATTTATAATCCCCTTCCCCAATTTTAATTCTATTTAGCCTTTTTAAACAAAAAAAAAAAACATTTTAGTATCTCCATAGTTTCAGAGTCAGTTTTTTTTTAGCCGATTGTCTTAAGTAGGGGCTCATTTTTTGTGGGATGAGAGGACGGTTTTATTGGCACTATTTTGGGGTACATATCACTTTTGATCGCTTGCTATTACACTTTTTGTGATGTAAGGTGACAAAAAAATGGCATTTTTTTGTCACCTTACATCACAAAAAGTGTAATAGCAAGCGTCCCCAAAAAATAAAATGGCATTCCCAAAATGATCTAACATGAAGTAGACATATGGGGAATGTAAATTAGTAACTATTTTGGGGGATATTATATGTATTATAGAATGAGAGAAATTGAAACATGGAAATTAGCAAATTTTTCAAAATTTTTGATAAATTTGGTATTTTTTTTAGGAATAAAAAAGATAATTTTTTTTACTCCATTTTGCCAGTGTCATGAAGTACAACGAAAAAAAACTATCTCAGAATGGCCTGGATAAGTAAAAGTGTTTTAAAGTTATTCACACATAAAGTGACACTGGTCAGATTTGCAAAAAATTGCCTGGTCCTTAAGGTGAAAATGAGCCCGGTCCTTAAAGGGTTAAAAGGGTTTTCCAAGATTTTTTTAACTGATGACCTATCCTCTGGATAGGTCATCAGTATCTGATTGGTGGGGGTCCAAAACCCGGGACCCCCACCGATCAGCTGTTTTGAAAAGGCAGCTGCGCTCATTTGAGTGCCGCAGCCTTCTCGAAGCTTACTACAGCCATACATTGTGTAGCAGCTGTGATTGGTATCACCACTTCAATGAGGCTGAGCTGCTCCTAGGCCACGTGTCATCATGCTACATAGGAAAAGCAGAGCCTTTTCAAACAGCTGATCAACAGGGGTGCCAGGAGTCGGAATTCCGTCGATACTGACGCCAGGCTTTAGTGGAGCTGGCACAGGCAGGATAGGTCATCAGTATAAAAATCTCGGAAAATCCTTTTAATAGCTATGAGGCATACATTAAATACCGGTACTTGTTAATCCTTCAACAACAAATGGCAGTAATAGTCTTTTACACCCTCAGGTGCGTCTACTTGACGGTACAGCCCTATCTCAAACGTTTCGTGCTCGTGAACAGCTGGCTGCTGTCCGCTTATATGTGGAACTAAACTGGCCTGGTGGTCCAGAAGAGCCTTTCAATCTTTTGACCTCCTTCCCTCGACGAGTTTTTACAGAAGAAGATATGGAGAAACCACTACAAGAACTCGGTGAGAATCAGTTTCCATTTATAATCCAAGATTCAACTTGGTTTTCTAGTATATGTATCCTGCTGTAAATGGTGTCTTGTCCATTATAGTGTACTTTCATTCCAGAATTCTGGTGTCAAAAAGTATACAGGATTGTAACGGTACCTTTGTTCTTTTCTTTCGACTTGCACAAGCAGGAAAAACGAAGCTTAATTCATATTTAAATGAGCACTCGCAAGTGCCGAGGGGCGGCGTTCAGTGTGTAGGTTCCCAGGCTGCTCTGCCTTCTTTTCACTTTACTCCTTTGCCTGCCCTCCAAGTCCTTTACGTCATCGCTAGGTCTGGCCAAGATCCCACGCCTGTGCACTGCTTCGCCTAGTGCGCATGCCCTCGGCCGGACTTATCGATGAGGCAAGAGACTTGGAGGGCAGGCAAAGGCAGAGGCTGGGGAGGAGTAAAGTGAAAAGAAGGCAGAGGAGCCTGGGCACCTACACACTGAACACCGCCCCTGGGCACTTGCGAGTGCTCATTTGCATATGAATTAAACTTAGTTTTTCCTGCTTGTGCAAGTCTAAAGAAAGAACAAAGATACCGTTACAATCCTGTATAGGTGTGCTACAGAGCCATGTAAGCACTGTATATGGTCATATGGAGGTGACAGACTCCCTTTAAGGATAAGACAAATTTATTTAACATGAGACATTTAATAAATCCAGCATAAAGTACTCCAACGCTCAAGCAAAACTGACTTCTAATTTTCCCCTCATGATAAACTCCACCCAAAATATTTCTCCTTTATTTGCATTGGTTACACTCTACCTTTTAATTACATAAAGGGCCCCTAATCTTTTGAACAAGTTTATTAAGAACTATTCCAAATGTCATGTAATAATTTTTTGTTATATACTTTATTTTTTTGTACTTACAAAATAGGCACCCAATATTGTCAGGTGTCTACAGTGCTTTGGAATCCATACACTTGCATTTAGCTGACGGCAGTGTACGAATTTCACTGTGCTGGTAGGCGCACACATCGGTGCTCGTACACTGAAGTGCTGTGCAGAGCTTTTAGTGGTGCGAGCAGGGCAGGCAGGAACTCTGCATAGTATATCACTGTTCCTGTATGTGCCTGCTTTGCTAAAGTCTAGTTTAGCAGACTGGATGTGTTATGCCAGGCTTGAGTAGAGTGGAACTGGCACAGGCAGGAGCAGCAATGTGTGCTACTGCTAGCACAGCTCTCAGTGTGCCCCCTATACCCGCAGTACTGCTGAATCCGTATACCAATCCACCATTGACATGTCAGTGGTGTATGATTATACGGATTGCAAAGTGCTATAGACAACCGAACTGGTGCCTATTTTGTAGGCAGAAATAAAAAGTATATTACAAAAATACATTTTATGGTGTTTAGAATAGTTTTTAACCCCTTAGGGACACAGCCTTATTTCACCTTAAAGACCAGGCCATTTTTTACAAATCTGACCAGTGTCACTTTAAGTGGTGATGACTTTAAAACACTTTGACTTATCCAGGCCATTCTGAGATTGTTTTTTTCGTCACATATTGTACTTCATGACACTGGTAAAATGAAGTAAAAAAATACCAAATTTACCAAAAATTTGTAAAAAAATTGCTAATTTCCAAGTTTCAATTTCTCTACTTCTATAATACATAGTAGTACCTACAAAAATAGTTATTACTTTACATTCCCCATATGTCTACTTCATGTTTGGATCAATTTGGGAATGATATTTTATTTTTGGGGGATGTTACAAGGCTTAGAAGTTTAAAAGCAAATCTTGAAATTTTTCAGAAATTTTTAAAAACCCACTTTTTAGGGACCAGTTTAGGTCTGAAGTCACTTTGTGAGGCTCACATAATAGAAACCACCCAAAAATGACCCCATTCTAGAAACTACACCCCTCAAGGTATTCAAAACTGATTTTACAAACGTCGTTAACCCTTTAGGTGTTCCACAAGAGTTAATCGCAAATGGTAATAAAATTTCAGAATTTCGATTTTTGGGCAAATTTTCCATTTTAATCCATTTTTTCCAGTAACAAAGCAAGGGTTAACAGTCAAACAAAATGCTATATTTTTTGCCGCGATTCTGTAGTTTGCAGAAACACCCCATATGTGGCCGTAAACTACTGTACGGGCACACAGTAGGGCAGAGAGGGAAAGGTGCGCCTATGGTTTTTGGAAGCCAGATTTTGCTGGACTGGTTTTTTGACACCATGTCCCATTTGAAGCCCCCCTGATGCACCCCTAGAGTATAAACTCCATAAAAGTGACCCCATCTAAGAAACTACACCCCTCAAGGTATTAAAAACTGATTTTACAAACTTTGTTAACCCTTCAGGTGTTGCACAAGATTTAATGGAAAATAGAGATACAATTTCAAAATTTCACATTTTTGGCAGATTTTCCATTTTAATATTTTTTTTCCAGTTACAAAGCAAGAGTTAACAGCCAAACAAAACTCATTATTTATGGCCCTGATTCTGTAGTTTACAGAAACACCCCATATGTGGTCGTAAACTGCTGTACGGGCACACGGCAGGGCGCAGAAGGAAAGGAATGCCATACGGTTTTTGGAAGGCAGATTTTGCTGGACTGTTTTTTTTGACACCATGTCCCATTTGAATCCCCCCTGATGCACCCCTAGAGTAGAAACTCCAAAAAAGTGACCCCATTTTAGAAACTACGGGATAGGGTGGCAGTTTTGTTGGTACTAGTTTAGGGTACATATGATTTTTGGTTGCTCTATATTACACTTTTTGTGTGGCAATGTAACAAGAAATAGCTTTTTTGGCACCGTTTTTTTTTTTGTTATTTACAACATTCATCTGACAGGTTAGATCATGTGGTAATTTTATAGAGCAGGTTGTCACGGACGCGGCGATACCTAATATGTATACAATTTGTTTATTTATGTAAGTTTTACACAATGATTTCATTTTTGAAACAAAAAAAATGTTTTAGTGTCTCCATAGTCTAAGAGCCATAGTTTTTTCAGTTTTTGGGCGATTATCTTAAGTAGGGTCTCATTTTTTGTGGGATGAGATGACGGTTTGATTGGCACTATTTTGGGGTGCATATGACTTTTTGATCGCTTGCTATTACACTTTTTGTGACGTAAGATGACAAAAAATTGCTTTTTTTACACCGTTTTTTTTTACGGTGGTCACCTGAGGGGTTAGGACATGTGATATTTTTATAGAGCCGGTTGATACGGACGCGGCGATACCTAATATGTATACTTTTCTTTTATTTATGTAAGTTTTACACAATTATTTCATTTTTGAAACAAAAAAAAATCATGTTTTAGTGTTTCCATAGTCTAAGAGCCATAGTTTTTTTCAGTTTTTGGGCGATTATCTTGGGTAGGGTATGATTTTTGCGGGATGAGATGATGGTTTGATTGGTACTATTTTGGCGTAGATGCAACTTTTTTGATCACTTTTATTACCTTTTTTTGCGAAGTAAGGTGGGCAAAATTTCAATTTCATCATAGTTTTTTTTTTTTTATGGCGTTCACCATTCGGGTAAAGTAACATGACCGTTTTATAGATCAGGTCGTTACGGATGCGGTGATATCAAACATGTGTAGGGAATTTTATTTTTAATGTGTTTTTTGATTTTTACTTTTTTTTCACATTTTTTTTACTTTTTTTTGACCCAGACCCACTTGGTTCTTGAAGATCCAGTGGGTCTGATGTCTGTATAATACAGTACAGTACACTATATAGTAGGGTTGTTGCGGGTATCGAAAAATCGATACCCAATCGATACTTTTTTACAAGTATCGATTCGGTACTGTGATTTGCACTTTTTCGATACTGGGCTGCGCAGCCCATTATCTCCTATGGCACAACATGGCGCTCCGCCAGAAAGACAGTGGAGAAGGCGGGAGAGAGAAGGCGGGAGAGAGAGAGGGAGGGAGAAGGAGGGAGGGATTCCCTCCCTCCTATGACGCTGCCGCCGCTGAGCCCAATGGAGTAAGCGGGCTCTGAAGATGCCTGCATCACTGCCACCAATGACTGTGCGTTTAATTAAAGGAGGAGGAGGGACGGGGGAGGTAATAAACTGCTGTGCCGTCTGACTCTGAGACTAGTGAGCGCTGAGTTCAGCGAATGACACCGGCGGCAGCGGAGCAGCCTCCTCCTCCGTCCTGAGTCACTCACACTTGTCTTGTGTGCTGCGCCGTCTAACTGAGACGAGTGAGCGCTGAGCTCAGCGAACGGCACCAGCGGCAGCAGAGCAGCCTCCTCCTCCGTCCTGACTCCTAACTGAGTTACTCACGTTTGTCTCGTGTGCTGCGCCGTCTGACTGAGACGAGTGAGCGTCAGCCCGAGCCCCAGAGTCAGTGAGACTGAAAAGCAGCCAGCCCAGCATAGCAGGTACCTAGCCTAGCCCACAGCCAGACCCAGTGCAAGAGTGATGATTAGCCTGCCTCAAAATAAAGGCAGGCAAAAACCATATCTATAAGGAAGACAGCCAGCAAGATTTGGGGTTAATGTGACTCATTAACCCCAATCTTGCCACTACCCATGTTTTAAACATGATGGGGGGTCACTTATTTTTAATGTCAGGCTGGGCGCATGCTTTTGGAGTCTTTGGAATGGACCCCATGTGCCTCACATTAAGAGTAAGTGACCCCCAAAGTACCATCTAAGGCTACTTTCACACTTGCGTTTGAACGGATCCGATCATATTAATGCAGACGGAGGCTCCGTTCAGTACGGATCCGTCTGCATTAATAACTTAGAAAAATTTCTAAGTGCGACTGCGAAAGTAGCCTGAGCGGATCCGTTCAGACTTTCAATGTAAAGTCAATGAGGGACGGATCCGCTTGAAGATTGAGCCATTGCCCGGTATCGCATTGCCGGCACCCTGCCCCTGACAGGGAGCTGCGATCAGCGGCAGTTAACTGCCGCTGATCTGCTAGTACCCGCCTCCTGTATAAAGGGGTAAAATCATTGGTGGTGCAGTGTGCCCCCCCCCCCCTCAATCCCCCCATCCCATTAAAATCATTGGTGGCACAGTGCGCCGGCCCCTCTCAACCCTCCAGTATTAAAATCATTGGTGGCAGTGGCCACAGGGACCTCTCCACTCCCCCTCATTGGTGGTGCAGTGGCAGCTTCTGATCGGAGCCCCAGCTGTGTAAGCCTGGGGCTCCGATCGGTTACCATGGCAGCCAGGACTGGTTGCCATGGTAACATCCCTGATGCTGTGTGCACAAAGCACAGAGCAGCAGGGACAGTGTGGAGTCCTATTCACCCTGATAGAGATCTATCAGGGTGAATAGGAAAAGGGATGAAAGATCCCAGGTTCTAGCCCCTAAGGGGGGAAATAGTTATTAAATAAAAAGTGAAAAAAAAAAAAACACTAAAATATGAAGTATAAATCACCCCCCTTTTCCCAATTTCACATATAAAATATATAAATAAACATATTACATCGCCACGTCAGAAAAGTCCAAACTATTAAAATATAAAAAAAAAATCTAGGTGGTGAATGCCGGAACAGAAAAAATAAAATAAAAACTGCGCGATTCGCCATTTTTAAAAATGAGGAATGCACGTGGCTTTTTTTGTTTATTTTTTTCGCGTGGTATCGAATGGTATCGAGTATCGCAATACTTTTTCATGGTATCGAAACCGAATCAAAAATTTGGTATCGCAACAACTCTACTATATAGTGTATTTTACTGTATTTTACTTACACTTTGTCTGAACAGATCTATGCCTTTAGCACAGATCTGTTCAGCACCATGGACAGCAGGATGCCTGAGAAGGCGTCCTGTTGCCATGGGAACCTTCCCCGTCTGCTCAGTTGTGGCCACAAAGGCACAGCAGCCCCCCTATGGGAGAGGGAGGGAGCTCCCGACTGTTAACCTCTGCTATTCCATACCGCGGTCTGTACGGACCGCGGTATGGAAAGGGTTAAACGGCTGACATCGCACATTGCTGACACTCTGGTATAACCACTGGCCACCAACGATTATTCAAGAGGAGGCGGGCGGGGGATCGCGATCCCGCCTGCTGCACCGCCCGCAACCCCATCCCCCCTGCACCTCTCGCCGCCATAAAATCATTCAGGGGTGCAGGGGGGGTGAAAAATCAATATTTTAGGCATACTAAAGTTTCTGATCCCCGCGGTTAGGGACCGAGGGGATCAGAAACTGCAGAAAGCGCAGCAAACCTCAGGTCTGAATTGACCTGCGGTTTGTTGCGATCGCCGACATGGGGGGGTCACGGGACCCCCCGCGCATTTAGCCGAGGTGCCTGTTCAATGATTTGAGCAGGCACCTTGTTCCGATCACCGCCGGCCAGGCGGCAGTGATCGGAACAACATATGACGTACCGGTACGTCATGTGTCCTGAAGAGGTTAATAGGCTTGTTAAAAAGGTTAGGTACACAAAGATAGCCATACATTTTGGATAGCTGTTTGCCTAATGCTCTTTTGGCCAACAGCTTACTCTGTTGTTCCCCCACACATACAGTTGCAAGAAAATGTATGTGAACCCTTTGGAATCATATGGATTTCTGCACAAATTGGTCATAAAATGTGATCTGATCTTCACAACAACAGACAATCACAGTCTGCTTAAACTAATAACACACAAAGAATTAAATGGTACCATGTTTTTATTGAACACACCATGTAAACATTCACAGTGCAGGTGGAAAAAGTATGTGAACCCCTAGACTAATGACATCTCCAAGAGCTAATTGGAGTGAGGTGTCAGCCAACTGGAGTCCAATCAATGAGATGAGATTGGAGGTGTTGGTTACAGCTGCCCTATAAAAAACACACACCAGTTCTGGGTTTGCTTTTCACAAGAAGCATTGCCTGATGTGAATGATGCCTCGCACAAAAGAGCTCTCAGAAGACCCACGATTAGGAATTGCTGACTTGCATAAAGCTGGAAAGGGTTATAAAAGTATCTCCAAAAGCCTTGCTGTTCATCAGTCCACAGTAAGACAAATTGTCTATAAATGGAGAAAGTTCAGCACTGCTGCTACTCTCCCTAGGAGTGGCCGTCCTGTAAAGATGACTGCAAGAGCACAGCGCATACTACTCAATGAGGTGAAGAAGAATCCTAGAGTGTTAGCTTAAAGACTTACAAAAGTCTCTGGCATATGCTAACATCTCTGTTAGCGAATCTACGATACATAAAACACTAAACAAGAATGGATTTAATGGGAGGATACCACAGAGGAAACCATTGCTGTCCAGAAAAAACATTGCTGCACGTTTACAAGTTTGCACAAGAGCACCTGGATGTTCCACAGCAGTACTGGCAAAATATTCTGTGGACAGATGAAACCAAAGTTGAGTTGTTTGGAAGAAACACACAACACTGTGTGGAGAAAAAGAGGCACAGCACACCAACATCAAAACCTCATCCCAACTGTGAAGTATGGTGGTGGGGGCATCATGGTTTGGGGCTGCTTTGCCGCGTCAGGGCCTGGAGGGATTGCTATCATCGAAGGAAAAATGAATTCCCAAGTTTGTCAAGACATTTTGCAGGAGAACTTAAGGCCATCTGTCCACCTGCTGAAGCTCAACAGAAGATGGGTGTTGCAACAGGACAACGACCCAAAGCATAGAAGTAAATCGACAACAGAATGGCTTAAACAGAAGAAAATACACCTTCTGGAGTGGCCTAGTCAGAGTCCTGACCTCAACCCGATTGAGATTCTGTGGCATGACCTCAAGAAAGCGATTCACACCAGACATCCCAAGAATATTGCTGAATTGAAACAGTTCTGTAAAGAGGAATGATCAAGAATTACTCCTGACCGTTGTGCACGTCTGATCTGTAACTACAGGAAACGTTTGGTTGAAGTTATTGCTGCCAAAGGAGGTTCAACCAGTTATTAAATCCAAGGGTTCACATACTTTTTCCACCTGCACTGTGAATGTTTACATGGTGTGTTCAATAAAAACATGGTAACAGTTAATTATTTGTGTGTTATTAGTTTAAGCAGACTGTGATTGTCTATTGTTGTGACTTAGATGAAGATTAGATCACATTTTATGACCAATTTGTGCAGAAATCCATATCATTCCAAAGGGTTTACATACTTTTTCTTGCAACTGTATGCATGATTAGTTTAGCTTCTTCTAAAGCTGGCCGTGCACCTTACAATAATGCTAGCTGACCCGGCTGATTTTGAAGCCAATATGTATGGAGGCTTCCCGACAATCCCGTAACAGAAGGTTCAGCTGACATTAATCTAATGTGTATGGCCACCTTTAGAGACATTTCAGATGATAACTCTGGTGGAGGTATGTGAGTAAATCATCCGAATCTGCTGGTACCGGTCAAAGATTTCGAGTTACCGTTTTAGGTAAGGATTACTGTTAACAATTTTACCCCATACAAATTAGTGTATTTAAATAATTTTTGGCTTATCTCTGCCTCCATGAGCACAAATATTACATAAGGTTTTTTTATTATTAAAATACCTCTTAATACTAGCAGGAGTGATTTGATAAGAGAAAGCAGCAAAGGGGAACACAAACTATCCACAGCTACTCTGTTGATGCCCAAGATTATTTTTGTTGCCTTTAGAACTAGTACACACTTAACACCTTAAGGACCAGGCCATTTTTTGCAAATCTGACATGTGTCACTTTACGTGGTAATAACTTTAAAACGCTTTTACTTATACAGGCCATTCTGAGATTATTTTCTCGTCACATATCGTACTTCATAACAGTAGTAAAATTAAGTAAAAAAATTCCATTTTTATTTATTAAAAAAAATACCAAATTTACCCAAAATTTTGAAAAATTAGCAAATTTCCAAATTTATATTTCTCTACTTTTATAACAGATAGTGATAACTCCAAAAATAGTTATTACTTTACATTCCCCATATGTCTACTTCATGTTTGGATCATTTTGTGAATGCCATTTTATTTTTTGGTGACGTTAGAAGGCTTAGAAGTTTTTAGAAGCAAATCTTGAAATGTTTCAGAAAATTTCCAAAACCCACTTTTTAAGGACCAGTTCAGGTCTGAAGTCACTTTGTGAGGCTTACATAATAGAAACCACCCAGAAATGGTATTGAAAACTGATTTTACAAACCTTGTTAACCATTTAGGTGTTCCACAAGAATTAATGGAAAATGGAGATGAAATTTCAGAATTTCATTTTTTTGGCAGATTTTCCATTTTAATCTATTTTTTCCGCTAACAAAGCAAGGGTTAACAGCCAAACAAAACTCGATATTGCTCTGATGCTGTAGTTTACATAAACACCCCATATGTGGTTGTAAACTGCTGTACGGGCACATGGCAGGGCGCATAAGGAAAGGAATGCCATATGGTTTTTGGAAGACAGATTTCACTGGGATAATTTTAAGCTGCCATGTCACATTTTAAGACCCCTTGATGCACCCTTAGAGTAGAAACTCCCCAAAAATGACCCTATTTTAGAAACTACGGGATAAGGTGGCAGTTTTAGGTTACATCAGTGAGGCAAGCTAACAAAAAATAGCTGTTTTGGCAAAGTTTTTTTTTTTTGTTATTTACAGTGTTTATCTGACAAGTTAGATAATGTGGTATTTTTATAGACCAGGTTGTTACGGACGTGACAATACCAAATACAGTTTGACTACTTTTTTGGTTGTTTGTTTCAGTTTTACATAATAAAGCATTTTTTTTTTTAAATGATTTTTTTTGTGTCTCCATATTCTGAAAGCCATAATTTTTTAAAATTTTGGACGACTGTCTTATGTAGGGGCTCATTTTTTTTGGTATAAGATGACTGTTTGATTAGTGCTATTTTAGGGTGCATATGACTTTTTGATCTCTTGGTATTACACTTTTTGTAATGTAAGGTGACAAAAAATGGATTTTGACACACTTTTGACTTTTTACGGTGTTCACCTCAGTGGTTAGGTCATGTGATATTTTTATAGAGCAGGTTGTTACTGACGTGGTGATAACTAATATGTATACTTTTATTATTTATTTAAGATTTATACAATAACAGCATTTTTGAAACAAAAAAATCATGTTTTAGTGTCTCCATATTCTGAGAGCCATAGTTTTTATTTTTTTTTATTTTTTTGGGGGGGGGGCGATTGTCTTAGGTAGAAACTCCTTTTTTGCGGGATGAGATGACTGTTTGATTGGTATGATTTTGGGGTGCGTATGACTCTTTGATCGCTTGCTATTACACTTTATGTGATGTGACAAAAATAAAAAGCTTTTTTGACACCTTTTTTTAGTTTTTTTTACGATGTTCACCTGAGGGGTTAGATCATGTGATATTTTTATAGAGCATATCGTTACAGACGTGGCAATACCTAATGTGTATACTTTTTTTATTTATTTAAGTTTTACACAATAATATAATTTTGGAAACAAAAAAAATCATGTTTTAGTGTCTCCATAGTCTGAGAGCCATACTTTTTTTTTTTTGGGCGATTGTCTTAGGTAGGATATAATTTTTTGCGGGATAAGATGACTGTTTGATTGGCACTATTTTGGGGTGCATATGACTAGCGATGCAACGAGTACTTGACTAAATCAAGTAATTTGACACAAAGGATTCGTTTGTGTCAAAAGGATTCGTTTGTGTCACGTGACAAAGAAGGTGACAAAGAAAATGTTTTTTTTAGCACAGTTTTTATTTTATTTTTTTGACGGTGTTCACCTGAAGGGTTAGGTAATGTGATATTTTTATAGAGCCGGTCGATACGGAAGCGGCAGTACCTAAAAAGGAGGATGCGGCTGCTACCAGCAAGTAGCCGCCCTACTTGCTGGTAGCAAGGTAATTTGCATATTTTAAAAGTACGTTTTTAACAGAATCTGCTGAACGAAAATGATTAATTACAGTATGTATGCATAAATCGCATTATAGGCATTATAAGTAACCAAAGAAAAACTGTTTAGTGGGGTGACAGAAGCCCTTTAACAATATGACCATTTAGTGGTTAAAAGATAAAACAAAACCTCACCTCATCCCCTTGCTTATGCTGCAGCAGTCTCTTCTCTCTCCATTGAACAGGACCTGCTGAAGGACCTGTGATATGCGTGATGACGTGACCACATGAGATCACGCACATCGCAGGTCCTTCGTCAGGTTCTGTTCAATGAAGAGAGAAGAGACTGCTGCGCACGAGCAATCAACTAAACCTGGGAGGCATTATTTACACTGTGGGGACATTATTTTAGCTGGGGGCACTATGGGGGACATTATGGGCACTATGTGGGGTCATGAAAAATGGATGCAAAACGGACATTAAAAACGGAGACACGGCAAGAAAATGGATCCACACACTGATACAAAATGGCCATGAAAAAATCATAGCGTGTCTGTTTTTTGACAGAGTTTTTTTTTCACTGTCGTGTGCATGTAGCCTAAAGATCTTTCACGGTCTGTCATTATTAACCCTCCAATGCAACCACCAGAGTAATAAGTATATCTCTGGACCATGCTGTATTTTTCTGTGGGGGACTGCTCCTCTCCCACAGAAAAAAAGTAGGGGCAGGGAGCTTTAACTCTGTATGTAATGCTAAAGAAGATAGACTACAACAATTATTTTAGACTCTATAGCAGGGATCGGCAACCTTTGGCACTCCAGCTGCTGTGAAACTACAACTCACAGCATGTACACTTACTCAGCAGTTCTTGTAACTCCCAAAGAAGTGAAAGGAGGATTCTGTTAGTTGTAGTTTCAGAACAACTGGAGTGCTGGAGGTTGCTGATCCCTGCACTATAGTATGGTTTAGCATGTAACTACCAAATAAAACATTGGCCCTAAGGCTATGGGTCCACTTTTTCAAACTAAGGGTTTGTTCACACGACCGTATGGCTTTTTCAGTGTTTTGCGGACCGTTTTTCACAAATCCGTTGTTCCATTTTTTTGTTTCCGTTTCTGTTCTGTTTTTCTTTTCCGTATGACATATACAGTATACAGTAATTACATAGAAAAAATTGGGCTGGGCATAAAATTTTCAATAGATGGTTCCGCAAAAACGGAACGGATACGGAAGACACGCGGATGCATTTCCGTATGTGTTCCGTTTTTTTTGCGGACCCATTGACTTGAATGGAGCCACGGAACGTGATTTGCGGACAATGATAGGACAAGACTCAAAATGTAGCGGAACAGAAATGCGGACATACGAAACGGAATGCTCACGGAGTACATTCCGTTTATTTTGCGGACCCATTGAAATGAATGGTATACGGACTGCAATAAACGGCCCGTATACGGAACGCAAAAAACTTTTGTGTGAACGAGCCCTAATCTTGATAAAACGTCACTTTTATTAATAACAATTTCTTAAAATATTGGACAAAAAGGAAAGGAAAAGAATCCTCAAATGTATAAAAACTATTGATGTGCAGTGATGTATAAATAAGTGAAGGGTAATAATGTACAGTGTCTTAGTTACGTGCACTGTTTATTAGAAGTCCGGAGACCAAAATGTTACAGCCTCTCATTCATTTCAATGGGAAACAGCACATGGAAAAAAGAAGCAGCATGACCTGTCTTAGGGCCGAATATGCATTGAAATGAATGGGAAGCATTAAAATACAGCTGTGTATTTGTCCATGCAGTTTTTGCATGTTTTCTGCTCAGTTTTTGGCGAAGATGCATGCCAAAAAACAAAAGCTGAAAATGCTCTTTCGTATTGAAGTAAATACTCATTGGTAAAAAAAGAATGCATCAAAAAAGCACAAAAAAAAAACACTCAGAATTTTGTAGTGTGAACATACTCTAAGTGCTGAGCAAACTAGATGGCCACTAGCACGTCCACAATATACATTTCCCATAGCTCTGAGTGCTTTTATTCAGTCAAAAAAAGATTTTATATATATATATATATATATATATATATATACAAATTAGGCTAGTAAGAAGCCCAAGGGGCATTTGCCAGCGTTTCAGGAGCCCAGCCACGCCCACTGTGAAGGAGCCCAGCACCGCCCCGCATCCTCCGAATTTCCTCCTTGCTCCCCAGACATGAAAACGGATGGGATAAGCAGTCCCCGTAGACGGATGGATAAAAGAGGAGGCTTTGCACATGTATCTGCAATTGACGCAACCAAGACACGAAAAACATCCGCGTCCGGGACGCGTCAATGTAGATTGTCTGAGGACTTTTTTCGTCCCCACATCAGCCCGCACCAATTGGTCCCTGAGACTCTTGGACTTTCTGTAAGAGAACAATGGTGGGGAATCAAATTCAGGAACACTCCTGATGGAGCCAGCAAGAACAGGCCAGTGTCGTCTGATGATATGACTAATATCGACGCTGGCCTCAGTATACGTAGACACAAATGGGATCCTAGACACCCCACTTTTAATCGATGGGCCGGACAGGATTTTCTGCCTGTCCATCACCATCACTTTGTTACGGTGTTCTTCCAATAATTTATTGGGATAGCCACGTTTTTTAAACCTGTGTAGCATGTCATCCAACGTGTGTCTGGAATCCAGATCATCAGAGACAATTCTCTTGGCTCGCACCATTTGCAAGTACGGAAGAGAACGTATCATTCTTTTAGGATGACAGCTGCTATACAGAGTTGTATTTTTATCAGTTGGTTTGACATATAATTGTGTACAGAAAGTGCCATTTGTGAACAATACCTTGGTGTCTAAAAATTGCAATTCACTAGTGAAATGTACCAAGGTAAATTGTAGGGACGTATTTACACTGTTAAGGAACCTGTGGAACTCAATCAGTTGTTCCTGATTGCCTGTCCAAATGAGGAAGACGTCATCTATGTATCTCCACCACCTCAGTACATGCCTGAAGTGGCTAGATAGATAGATGACGTTCTCCTCAAATACACGCATGTAGATATTAGCGAAAGTGGGGGCCATGTTGGACCCCATGGCCACACCACGTTTTTGGATATAAAAAGTGTCTTGAAACAAGAAGTAGTTATACTCCAACAAAATAGAGAGTAACCCAAGGACAAAATCTGCAGCCATGTCTGACAACGAGGAGGCAGACAATTTTTTTTTTCAAAGCTTTAATCCCTCTATGATGTTCAATAGAGGTGTACAAAGACACTACATCGAAGGAGGCCAGAATTACCTCTTGGGAGTCAGGGATGTGTACCTGATTCAACCTAACCAGAAAATCATTGGTATCACGGATATAGGAAGTGCCACCAGTGGCAAAACCCCGTGGCAACTTGTCTAAAAAGGTAGCCGGGCGGCTGAAGATAGAATCAGAACCAGACGCTATTGGTCGCCCGGGTGGGTCGACCAATGTCTTGTAGATCTTGGGCAATATATATAATACTGGAGTTATAGGGTGAGCTACAGTAAGATAATTCCTGAGCTCATCATCTATAACCCCAGATGCATATGCATCAGTCAAGCATTGTCTGATGACAGCGCCTATCTGAAATTTCGGATCATTATCCAAGACCCCATAAACATCAGTGTCACTCAATTGTCGCAGTACCTCTGATATGTACTTTCCAGAATCCATAACCACAACGGCACCCCCCTTGTCCGCAGGCTTGAGGACAAGGGAGGTGTCGCTCCTGAGTTGTTTCAGGGCCTCAGCCTCCTCCCTAGTGAGATTGGGATGCTGAAAAACAGAACCTTCATAATTGGCTTTCAATTTGTCAATATCCAACCGTATACCCTTCACCACTGGGTGAATAAACAGCTTTCTTTTTTTCACCATAATGGAGTGCTGCTCTGTTTTTCATTGAGATATATATATATATATATATATATATATATATATAATAGTTTTTTTGACTGAATAAAAGCACTCAGAGCTATGGGAAATGTATATTGTGGACATGCTACCGTAGTGGCGATCTAGCAGCACATGTCCTCAGCTCTATAGGCTAAACCTAGCTCACAGAGTCCCTTTAACCATTTTGCTACCAGCACCGTACATGTATGGCGATGGGAAGACATGTCGCCGCTTACACGTGCAGCAGGCACCATGGCTGATGGGTCTCCGCTGTTTCAAACAGCAGAGACCCACGGCAAATTACCGTGATCGGCAATAATGCATCTAAAGCTAAAAAACCCAGAAGCGCGCACTTCCGGGCTTCTTATCATCATCCTCTGCGGCCAATGAGGATGTCCGTAATTGAATTCAATACGCTGGGTTTCTCTGAAGAGACCCAGGGTATTGGAGCTGCAATTCTTATTTTGGCCAGCAGGTGGCAAGCCAACATAAGAAATGAGCAATTCTGGTATTATCATGGATCTTTACGATGGTATTATCATGGATATCATGGATCAGCCTCAAACACTGGCTACAAAACCATTTAAAAGTTAAAGAGCAGGGGCGTGGCCAGCAGCCAAGATGGCTGAACGTGTCTGAGAGGAGCTCCGCGGCTTGAGCTACATCGGGACAAATCCTGCCATCCCAGAACCGGATTACTACCCCTGATGAGGCCCCAGTACTTCCGGGACTGCACAGGCAGATAAATTACATTGCGGGGAGATCGGAGTGGAGCGCTTCATGTGCCGCGCCACATGAGCCACAGGAGAAGATCAATCGGCTGGTCAGCTGAGCGCAAACAACTGCCTTAGACCAGTGAGGTCTCCAGGGCTGGTGTAACAGCCTTAGGGACCTTCCAGGCATTGCAGGGCCCCCACAGCCTCTTATATACATTGTTTCCTGCGGACTTTGCATGTGGACCCTGCTATCACCAGCACCAACTGCAGGATTCCGGCACAACCCATATAGAACCCTTTTTTACCTCCATTGGCGGATAAACAGTACAAGAAAGCAGTATCTAATACCACAGGCCCAAAGATCTGATATCTCCCTGTTCATATCCTGACATAACAATGGGACTAGGGATGAGCGAATCGACTTCCCGAACTCGTGTTCGGTTCCAAGCAATAACTTCATCTCATCGGAGCCAATACATTCTAATACTGTACGGTGCTCCTGCTCCGTACAGTATTAAAACAAAGTTTTATGTGAATCTACTTCGGAAGTTTCATCCGAAGTCTATTCGCTTATCCCTAAATGGGACCACAAAAACCACAGAGTGCCGCAGATAAACTACAGGAGTTTGCTAGACAACTAGAAGAGAGCTTGCGGTCACCACTACCGCAGCGGAATGTGCATACTAGAGCCAGTACCGCCTCAGATGTATCAGCATCAAGTGTCTTCCCTGAGGAAGACCGTGAAGAGCTTATGCTCAAACAAGTATCAGCTCAAGTCCTGGAAGCTATCACAGCATGCAAGACATCTCTCAGGGGGAAACTGGATGAAGTTAAAATCGACCTGGGGCTCCTACGCCAGGACCTGCGTGACAGGGTACAGCATGCTGAGGAGCGTATATCATGCATAGAGAATGCCACTGTCCCCAGATCCATATCTGATCTTAAAGCGGAGCTCTGGAGGCGCAAAGCAGAGGACCTTGAAAATAGGCTTTGCAGGAATAACATTAGAATCATTGGCCTGCCTGAGAGAGCGGAAGGCCGCATAACAGATGAATTTATTGAAAAATGGATGAAAGAACTTTTCCCAGATGCAAACTTCTCTTCAGCCTATGCGTTAGAAAGGGCCCACAGAGTTCTGGCAAAGCCTCCTCCACCAGGGGCTCCACCCCAACCTATGCTTGCGAGATTTCTGAACTGCAAAGACAAAGATAAGATCTTGGCACTAGCTAGACGACGACAAGAAATCAAGTACGACAACGCCATGGTCTCCATCTTTACAGATTTTTCCATGGAGCTACAGACACAACATGCCACTTTCATGGATGTCAAGAGACGCTTGAGGGAGGCCAATATACCTTATTCCATGGGATACCCTGCCAAGCTCCTAGTGGTGGACGGTGACAGAGCGGTGTTCTTTACCTCTCCTGGAGAAGTCTCTGAGTGGCCGGCCCTCCGGCGAAGATCTCCAAGACGCTGACAAAATTGGGACATCAAAAAACGGGCCACCAAACGGCGTCAAGAGACTGGTTTGATAACATTTGACATGTTTTAGTTTCATTACTTGCAGCCTCCCGATCCAGCTCTTGCCTCCCCCTTCTGATGTACAGAGGCAATAATAAGAATAATAATTTTTCCTTTTCTTACCTACATCTAATTAAACGGTTGTCTGAATATTGTAGCCGCAACCCACATGCTTCTGCCAACAAATATCACCGGCAGAGGCATCCCGGTTTTACTGGCCTATAGTCTGGATTGAGAAGTCCTATTCCAGACCTAACGCTAATTTTACATGTACCACAAAGTTGGTGGCTTTCAGGTTGTTCAGCTATTTTCAAGATGGTTATATGTTCTCAATTAGTTATTATGTTTCAAATAGCGCTGTCGCACATCAATGAGTATATTGCAGTATTTTCCACCCTAGCAACACATGTCAGACTCACGATCCAAGGCTGATTTAAAGATTTTGTAGTGGAACGTCAGGGGATTAGGCACACCACATAAGAGATCTATGGTGCTTGCCTTTGTTAGGAACTCTAATCCACATATCCTTTGTCTCCAAGAGACACATCTAAGGCTACTTTTTACACTAGCGTTCGGAGCGGATCCGTTTGATGTTTCATCAGTTGGATCTGCTCCGATAATGCAGACGTTTGCATCCGTTCAGAACGGATCCGTCTGCATTATAACTTAGAAAATTTTCTAAGTCTGAAAGTAGCCTGAGCGGATCCGTTCAGACTTTACATTGAAAGTCAATGGGGAACGGATCCGCTTGAAGATTGAGCCATATGGTGTCATCTTCAAGCGGATCCGTCCCCATTGACTTCCATTATAAGTCTGGACGGATCCGCTAGCCTCCGCACGGCCAGGCGGACACCCGAACACTGCAAGCAGCGTTCAGGTGTCCGCTCACTGAGCGGAGCGGAGGCTGAGCGCTGGCAGGCGGATGCATTCTCAGTGGATCCGCCTCCACTGAGAATGCATTGGGGCCGGACGGCTGCGTTCAGGACGGCTCGTGAGCCCCTTCAAACGGAGCTCACGAGCGGACACCTGAACGCAGGTGTGAAAGTAGCCTAACTGCCAACACCTCTGGGGCCCTGCAGAAACCCTTGGTACTTCCTCCTCGAGGGGAGTGTCACTACTGATACACAAACGACTACAGGTGAAACTCGAAAAATTTGAATATTGTGCAAAAGTCCATTTATTTCAGTAATTCTGGAGATCTATGCCAGATACTCAGACGTATTAGCCCCTCAGCTGTTGTCTACATTCCATTCAGCTCTAGAGACAGGGCAATTGCCTACCTCATTTATGAAAGCTACTATTGTACTCTTATTTAAACCCGAGAAAGAGCCCCTGGAATGCAGTTCGTATAGGCCCATAGCATTGCTAAATGTGGATTACAAAATTCTAACTAGAATATTAGCGACCCGATTTTGTCATTGGTCCATCCGGATCAAACAGGCTTTATGCCCGGGAAATCCACCACCGAAAACATTATACGGCTTCAGGTGGTCACCCGGGTGGGCTACTCCCTGAATGCAGACTAGTCCCAGGCATCATTAGATGCTGCCAAGGCATTTGACTCCATAGAATGGGTTTATTTGCTAGGTTGTCTGCGAGGTTTCGGGTATGCTCCTCAGTTCCTCAGATGGATCACACTCTTATACTCCAGCCCAGTAAGCAGGCTACTGGTAAATAGAAAATTATCCGAAAGTTTTCCTCTACACAGAGGAACACGAGAGGGCTGCCACTTGTCACCACTGTTACCGTATTTGCCTTGGTGGTCGAGATGTTGGCTATCAGGGTGCGGAGTAGTGATAATGTAACTGGCCTAAAATTGGAAGAAAGAGAAGTGCGCATTGGCCTTTACGCCAATGAAATTATTATATACCTGTCATCCCCAGACTTATCCCTTTGCAATACTGTGGCTTTGATAGATGAATTCGGGGAGTATTCCGGCCTAAAAATCAATTGGGAGAAATCTGTATATATGCTCCTATGCAGAGCAGAATGGACAGGCCCCTCCCATGTGGCAGGATTAAAAGTGGTAGACACATTTAAATATCTGGGCATCAACATTACTAAACGATATTCATTGGCGCTGTCACTCAATATTTCACCATTTAATTGCACATATATGGGACAGATTTAAAAGTTGGAAATCACTGCCCCTCTCTGTGGCAGGGCGCATTAACCTAGTAAAAAGTATTACCGTATTTTTCGCTTTATAAGACGCACTTGGGGAGGGGAAATGGCAGTGCGTCTTATAAAGCGAATGGTGCGCTGACACTGAGCGCGGCCTGCGATGTATCAGCGGGGAGGGAGGAGGGGCTGGAGGCCGGCAACTGATGTTGCGATCGCGGCAGTGCCCGGTGCAGTCACTGCACTCTATTACACCGGGCCCCGCTCACAGCAGTCTTCATATATAAAGTGTAGTCATTTAATCCTTAACCAGCGGGTTAGCTTTGTTAACCACTTCACATCCGCCCATAGGATATAAACGTCCAATGGTGGATGTTTAACTCTGAATGCACGTTCTGGAACGTCCATTCAGAGATCGCAGCTGCATGCTAATCGTGCAGCTGCAGAACGGGTTGCCCGCTGTTAGTGACAGCACGGCAACTCAGAGAGAAGGCAGGGACAGTTCCCAGGTGTCCCAGCTTTCTAGATCGCTGCATACACAGCGCTCACCGAGCACTGTGTATACAGAGCAGGGAGCGCTATGCGCTTCCTGTTCCGGCCCGGTGGTCATGTGACCGCCAGGGGCGGGAGAGTGCAGGAGCTGTCGGGTCTTCCATAGACCACGATCTGCCCTGCACTGAGGCTGTACAGCGCAGTATAGTGCTGTACAGCCTCACTGGGGGGTGTATTTTCCCTGTAACTGGGGCTACTATGTCAGCCCCAGTTACAGGAGAAATCAATAATGAAAAAATAAATAAAAATGAAGCCAAATGTCCCCCAGAGGTCTTGTATGACCTTATGGGGGACACAAAAAAATGTAAAAAAATAAAATAAAGTGTTTTATAAAAATAAAAAAAAGTTTCACATGTAAAAATAACATTTCCCGAATTAAGTAATTAAAAAAAATATAAAAAATAGGAAAAAACAAATAAAATAGACATATTTGGTATTGCCGTGTCCGTGACGGCCAGCTCTATAAATATATCACATGATCCACCCTGTCCGATAAACACCATAAAAAATAAAAACTGTGTCAAAAAAGGCCTTACATCCCAAAAAGTGCAACACGAAGTGATCAAAAAGGCGTATGTCCCACAAAATGGTACCAATAAAGCAGTCACCTCATCCCGCAAAAAATGAGCCCCTACATAAGAAAATCGCTCAACAAAAACAAAACTATAGCTCTCAGAACATGGAGACATTAAAACATAATTTTTTGTTTCAAAAATGCTATTATTGTGTTAAAGTGAAATAAATAAAAAAGTAGACATATTAGGTATCGCCGCGTTCGTTACAACCATCTCTATAAAAAAATGAGCCCCTACATAAGACAATCGCCCAAAGAAAAAATATATATATGGCTCTCACACTATGGAGACACTAAAACATGATTTATTTTAAAAAATGCTTTTATTGTGCTAAATGTAAAAATAAATAAAAAAGTATACCTATTAGGTATCGCTGCGTTTGTAACGACCTGCTCTATAAAAATACCACATGACCTAACCCCTCGGTTGAATACCGTAAAAAAATAAAAACTGTGTCAAAGAAGCAATTTTTTGTCACCTTACATCACAGAAAGTATAATAGCAAGCGATCATATGCACCCCAAAATAGTGCCAATCAAACATTCATCTCATCCCGCAAAAAATGAGCCCCTACATAGGACAATCGCCCAAAAAACAAAAAAAAACTATGGCTTTCAGAATGTGGAGACGCTGAAAAATTATTTTAAAAAAAATGCTTTATTATGTAAAACTAAAACAAACAACCAAAAAAAGGAGTCATATTTGGTATTGTTGCAACCGTAACAACCTGCTCTATAAAAATAGCACATAATCTAACCTGTCAGATGAACATTGTAAATAAATAAAAAATAGAAACCTTGCCTCACAAAAAGTGTAATATAGAGCAACCAAAAATCATATGTACCCTAAAATAGTACCAACAAAACTGCCACCTTATCCCGTAGTTTCCAAAATGGGTTCACTTTTTTGGAGTTTCTACTCTAGGGGTGCATCAGGGGGGCCTTCAGATGTGACATGGTGTCAAAAAAACAGTCCATCAAAATCTCTTTCCAAAAACCACATGGCGCTCCTTTCATTCTGCGCCCTTCTGTGTGCCAGTACAGCAGTTTATGACCACATATGGGGTGTTTCTGTAAACTATAGAATCAGGGCAATAAATATTGAGTTTTATTTGGCTGTTAACCCTTGCTTTGTTACTGAAAAAATGGATTAAAATTAAAAATTTGCCCAAAAAGTGAAATTCTGACCTAAAGGGTTTCTACCACCAGAAATACTGTTATGTAGCTGACTGACATTAGTGATGCGCTAATGTCAGCACTACATAACAGTATGTTTTTTACCTTTCTCCCTGCACCTGTTTTGGTAAAAAAAACTTTTATAATATGCTAATAAGCCTCTAGGTGCTATGTGGGCGTAAAATCAGCACCTAGAGGCTCCGTCCACTCACCCTTTATCCCGCCCAGGTCCTCTGTTCTGCCCGCCCCGCTCCTCTTGATTGATGGCATGGTCCGACGCATCGCTGCCGAAATCCCGCGCCTGCGCGGTTCACTTCTGTATTCGGCGCAGGCGCAGTGAGTGAAGGCCGCTCTCCTGATGCCGGCTTCCTCATTGTGACGTAGTCGGCGCATATCTGTGGCTGATGCACTGTTATGGGGACATCTGTGAATGACGCCCTGCTATGGAGATATTTGTGGATTACACTTGTTACACTGACATCTCTTACTTCCTCCCTTTGTTTAAAGCAAAGGGAGGAAGTAAGAGATGTCAGTGTAACAAGTAAAGATGAAAAAACCAGTGATCATTTTAAAAAGAAAGATTACAGTGATCGGTATAGGTTTGCTTTTTCCACCACTTACTCTGTCCACTGCCCCCGTATTGGGGATATTATTAACAAAAATTGGAACGTCCTTAAGAACGATGGTGTAATAGGGGATCTGATTCCACACAAACCCCCCCTCATATTCAGAAGGGCTCCAACTGTTAGGAATAAGATCGTACATGGATGTCCTAATAAAGAAAAGGGATCCTGCATCCATCGGGATGTGTTCACATGGTGTGGCTTTTGCATAGGATGTAAAAATAGGGCCAAGGAAGACAAGAAAAACATCAATATGAATATGGTGACGTCAACATCAAAACATATGGAGTGTAAAATAAAAGGGAATCTGTCATGTGAAACAGCGGGGGTAATCTACTTGTTAGAGTGCCCCTGCAAGACACAATATATAGGTCGTACTCTAAGAAAATTAAAAACCCGCATTGCTGAACACGTCCGAAAAATTAAGAAGGGTCTGGAGACCCACAGTGTTTCGGCACATTGCAAAAAAGTGCACCAGAAAAATCCGAGAGGTTTAAGATTCTGTGCCGTTGAACTGGTGCGGAGACACTGGAGAGGGGGAGACCCTGTTAAACAGATAAACAAAAGAGAAGCAGAGTGGATATATGAGATGGGCACCCTCCTACCACACGGCCTCAACATAGAATGGGATATTAAGGCAGCTTGCATGTCATAATCGCAGGCTGCACAGTTTGTGCAAACTCTGTCATATTTTAACTTTTTTGTATTGCCCATGCGAAGCGCATGTGGATAATGTTTGCAATTTGTTTTTTATCTGATATTGTGTATGATTGATTTTTGTATTATGGATGTTTTTAGTGTTGTTTGTATTTAATGCATGTCACCCGCCCTCCGGACAAATCGGAAGTTGGGTGTTGCCCTAGAGCAATTTAGAAAGGATATTTAACACTGAGTCTGAGGGAATTCAGTTCCTCAACCTCTGACGAAGCCTAAGGCGAAACCCGGGTCGGATGTGATTTTATGTCTTTTATCACATGGACTTTGTAAGTACAATAAATTGGATACTTACTTTTACCACTTGGGTATTGCGCTATGTGGCTCTTTGTCTTGTGAAGGAATTGGTGCTGTACATTGAATTTTTCGGTTGTTTTCAAGACGCTGCAGGAGACGTCCATAGGAGTGGATTTATAACAGCTGCCTGCTGGAGCGTGTGTTGAAGTCTGCATTGTGTCTATTACTGCTGGTATCAGCGCGGTCCCTGCAACTACTTGTGGATTTGACTGTTTTAAGGAGACTGAACCTACTCCTGAATAAGGGTTCCGCTGCTTATTTGTGACTATGCATCTAGCCCCCCCCCCCCTTTTTTTCTATCTAAAAGCATTTTAAAGTTATTACCACATAAAGTGACACATGTCAGATTTGCAAAAAATTGCTCTGTCAGGAAGGGGGAAAAGGCCCAGATATGAAGTGGTTAAAGTAGCGCAATACTCTGTAGTGGTACTCACTATCAAACTACCGTAGCAGGCCAGCCGGCAGCGTAACGTCACTCACTCTGTCACGTGCCTGCTTCATTAATAAAATGAGAGGAGCAGACGTGTGACAGAGTGAGTGACGTTACGCTGCCGGCCGGCCTGCTACGGTAGTTTGATAGTGAGTACTACTACAGACCATTACGCTACATTAACAAAGCTAACCAAGAGGTTAAGGATTACATGACTACAGTTTAGATATGAAGACTGCTGTGAGACGGGCCTGGTATATTGGGGGTCACTAATTACACAGGGACACTGTTATGGGGGATCTGTGGATGACACATACTGTATATAGCATAAAATGCTATATATGTGTCATCCACAGATCCCCCCATAACAGTGTCATCCACAGATCCCCCGATAACAGTGTCATCCACAGATCCCCCGATAACAGTGTCATCCACAGATCCCCCGATAAGTGTCATCCACAAATATCCCCCCAAGGGACCACCCTTTGCTATTTTTCCATTTCCTACTAGGGCACATGGCAGGTTTCCTGACCACGGGCCTAGATAGAGATTCGTGGCTCACCGAAGCCCAAACTGTCTTTTCAGAACAGACTTTTACCCAAAAGAAGTACACTCCCATCGCAGAACTCACCCGAGTATATAAGGAACACATTAGTTTGTGGTGGGAGGTACAGGCATTAGAAAGCTACATCAAACAGGGGATAGTTCCCCGAGGCCTTCGCATATCACTCAATCCATCTAGTCGGATCAAGAATCCAGGGCTACTAAAGAAGTGGGAAAAGGAGGCCGCTGGCAGTTCCTTGTGGTTCATGCAACTACTGTTAGAAGAAAGGGCGTTACTGACGAGAGTAGAGAGTAATCTAGCCGACCAAATCGAGACTACCAAAAAATTCAAGCAAGAGGCCGATTTCAGTATTAAAGAAAACCAGTTGCAGAACACCATAGAGAGGTATCAATATCATCTGAAGGAACGGAAACACAGGCAGTTTGCTAGGGATTCCCAGGACTTCAAGGAGAACAAGGCCTATCTGTTCCTCACTACCCCTGACTATTCACAAAGAACGGACGTGTCCTCCACTGATACAGACGTTTCTGATAGTGAGAGGGACAGATATCCCAGAACTAGAGGACGTGGGCGTGGTAGATCTAGACGCCGGGGAGGTCGGGGCGGTCGTTATAACACATATCAGTCATACGACCAAGCACAATGCGCGCCCACCAACCAACAGCCATCTGCCCCACAGCCATCATCATCTGCCTCTTTTTTAGAGCAAACCATGCACTACCCCTTACGAAATCGCAACATCAATCCTCCGCCCAATCAGTAGGGCGCACCGAGGACAAACTAGTCATTAACCTTTCATCCCGTCCCCTAACAGAGATAGAGAACAAGGTACTTAGACGAGGTCTATCTTTCGTCCCTACTACCCAATTTGACCTCTTTCGTTGGACTAAGGATCTCCACCTGTTCGCCCGCAAGCTGAAGTGGCACAAATACTTCAAGCTCAAAGATAAGAAGGAGAGCCGCGAGTTGGGCGTGCCGGTGGAGATCCTGAGCGATGTACATTTTCTGTTCAACCTGGACAGCATTCCAGATTGTCCAGATGGCACTGGTCCTTTCACTGACCTAAAAAACAGGAGCACCAAAATGCCTCCGGTGGGGGACATCTCATGTGTGGATGTTTTCCTCGAACAGACCATTGCTGAACTGTCCGAGATAACTCCTAATCATAGGAGATCTAACTGCAGCTGGAAGGAGAGACAAGCAATTAAAGAGTTGTCAAATGACAGTAACATCATGATCAAGCCCTCCGATAAAGGGGGTAACGTGGTCATTTTGGACACCATAGCCTATCGAGACATGTGCCTCACGTTACTTAGAGACAAACAAGGCTACGAGATATTAACATCTGACCCGACCCCTAGATTTCAACAGGAGCTGAGGGAGATTCTATCTAAAGCCAAAACATAAAGACTCATTAGCGGTGAGGAATTTGAATATCTCTACCCGGCGCATCCCATAATGGCCACGTTTTACTGCCTACCTAAGGTCCACAAGGGCACCTTGCCCCTTAAGGGTCAGCCCATAGTGTCAGGGGTAGGCAGTCTTCCGCAAAATTGCGGGATTTATGTGGATCGCATATTGGGGCCGTTCGTGCAGTCCCTTCCATCGTACGTGAGAGATACAGGTGACCTACTCTCGAAACTCGAGAACCTCAACCTTGAACCTAGCTGGTTTTTGGCATCCATTGATGTCGAGGCCCTGTATTCCTCCATCCCCCACGATAAGGGTCTTACAGCCACTGCACACTATCTGAGGGCTAGAGGATTACAGTTTGCTGCGCACAACGAGCTGATTCTCCATCTTCTGAGCTTTGTGCTCACAAGCAACTGTTTCCTTTTTGATGGACGCATCTACCACCAGCTCAGGGGTACTGCAATGGGCAGTTCCTGCGCACCATCGTATGCCAACCTGCTCCTGGGCTGGTGGGAGGAGACTACTGTCTTTGGTGATGTGCCTGGGTGGTACACGGAGTTCATCATCCTCTGGGCTCGCTACATAGATGACATTTTCATTCTGTGGAGCGGCTCAGAGGATGACTTCGTCAGGCTGGTGGAGGAGTTAAACCATAACACCATTAATCTCAGATTCACTTCATCTATCGTACGCAATAATCTCCCCTTTCTGGACTTATGTATATCCAGAGATACTAAAGGGGGCCTACAGACCACCATATACCGTAAAGAGAGTTCCACCAATTCTCTACTTCGCTGGGACAGCTGCCATCCTGTCCCACTGAAGCGGGGGATCCCCGTGGGCCAATACCTACGGTTCAAACGTAACTGTTCTGACCAGCAGGAATTCATATGGCAGGCGGGTGAACTAAGAGAACGCTTTCTAGCACAGGGATATCCAGATAATACCCTCAGACAGGCCTACCAGCGAGCACGGCAGACGACACACACCAGACTGTTACATCCGACCGGGGACCAGAAAGCCGAGCGACCAAATGTACTAAGGGTTATAGGCACATTTGACTCAGCTGCCGCTAAAATTAAAGAAATTCTCGGACGGAACTGGAGTACCCTCTTGATGGACCCAGATTTGGCCGATGCGGTCAGCCTCCACCCGTCAGTGACCTATAGGAGAGGGACCAATTTACAAGACCGATTCGTCCACAGCCACTATAATCCCCCCAAGAAAAGTACGTGGCTGCATAGACCAGTCCGTGGATGTTTTAAGTGTGGTCGCTGCACTTTCTGTAAATTCATCACACAGTGCAAGTCCCTACCAGCGGACCCCACGGGCTTTACCCATCATATTCGTGATTTCATCAACTGTCGCACCACAGGGGTTATCTACCTTTTAACCTGTGAGTGCGGCATGAGATATGTGGGTAAGACCCGTAGGGAATTACGGGTACGCATAGGCGAACACATGGGGGATATCCGCAACAACAGGGATACCCCAGTGGCAAGACATGTCCACTCTGTCCACGACGGACGGGTGTCAGTCGTAACATTCATAGGCCTAGAGAACATCAGGAAGCCACCACGAGGGGGAGACTGGGACAAAAAGATCCTCCAGAGAGAGTGCTGGTGGATTTTTAAACTAAAGACCACCCAACCCCTCGGCCTGAATGACCAACTACAATTTGGCTGTTTCTTGTGACCCCTTTGCAGGTCAGCCCACCATACACATTAATTAGTACAGAAATAGATTACACAACAGAGTGGCGTCAAGCCGCAATAAAGGCCCCTCAAAAAAGAGCTTAACTCAGAAACTGATAGAAAACCTACAAACGAACACTGAGAGCCGATGAACTATAAAAATATTGTTTTATTTAAATACGTAATTAAAAGCATAGAGATGACAGACAAATGCACAAAGTGCAGCACAATCCTGGGAGAGTTAGTAGAGTACAAAAAATGTGAAAAGACAGAAATGACCCAAATATAAAATATATCTTAATAGAGCAAAGTTACCATATAAAGTATGTACTGAGGGAATACCCACTGTTGGTAGAAGTACAAATGATCTCATCAGATGTAAAGGGCAAGTGCAAGCTTATATATATAAGCAAAAGAAAGGAGAGATGAACTCCCAACGTGGGTCCCTGAATACATATGCATATATACCTATTCAATTAGTCTAAGCGGATAATAAAGTGCATGTGCAGATCACGCAATGGTTTACAAGGAAAAACACACACATGGTAGGTGTTTGATCAAAAAACAGAAAAGACCGCAAAAGATTTAACAGGTAAATAGGTAAAGTGAAATGAGGTCACATACCGTATGTGATGGAATGGTAGATCCACAGGAAGACTGCACACCCCAATGCGCGTTTCGATTTGAAACCTTCCTCTGGGGGTACAGTCTTCCCACTGGAATAGTCCCTCTTAAATATGTGTTCCACCAATCAGGGTCTATTGATCGGACACGTGATGTCTATAGACCCGGGAGTTCTAAGGCGCAGGTGAACCGCGCGGTGGCCAATCGCGCAGGTGCAGCTGCGCCTGTTTTCTCAAGGACCTTCCGTGACGTCAAAAGCGTCATGATTTCGCGGGATGTTAAACGGTCACGTAATGGCCAGTATTGCAACTACACCTGTGACTCGAGGACCTTCCGTGACGTAAAAAACGCCATGGTCTCACGAGATGTTCAATGGTCACGTAAGGGTCAGTATTACACGCAACAAAGTTATGCGAGCGAGTCACATGATCATGAATTGCAGTCACATGGTTCTCTGATGATTTAAACGCCACCCAGAGAAGGAATACAAGTAAACGCATCACAAATTGTGAACAAGTGAGTGTGTAAACATAAATAAGGCTACTTTCACACTAGCGTTCGGGTGTCCGCTCGTGCGCACCGTTTGAAGGGGCTCACGAGCGGCCCCGAACGCATCCGTCTGGCCCCAATGCATTCTCAGTGGAGGCGGATCCACTGAGAATGCATCCGCCTGCCAGCGTTCAGCCTCCGCTCCACTCAGTGAGCGGACACCTGAACGCTGCTTGCAGCGTTCGGGTGTCCGCCTGGCCGTGCGGAGGCGAGCGGATCCGTCCAGACTTACAATGTAAGTCAATGGGGACGGATCCGCTTGAAGATGACACAATATGGCTCAATCTTCAAGCGGATCCGTTCCCCATTGACTTTCAATGTAAAGTCTGAACGGATCCGCTCAGACAACTTTCACACTTAGAAAATTTTCTAAGTTTTAATGCAGACGCATCCGTTCTGAACGGATGCGAACGTCTGCATTATCGGAGCGGATCCGTCTGATGAAACATCAGACGGATCCGCTCCGAACGCTAGTGTGAAAGTAGCCTAATGCATCTGTATATTCATAAAGTTGTAGTACACACTAGGTGCACTAAAAATTAATGAGTGAGATAGTGAAATTTGATGAGGTAGAGTGAGTCGTGGCTACATAATCTCCCAAAAACAAAGGGAGAGTCCATGGCCAAGAGTCACAACCAAAGCAAATAAAATTGACTAGTCAAAGTTAATAGTGCAGCTGCATATATATAATAGTGCAATATGCACAATATAATAAGTGAAGTGAAAAAATGGATTTGGAAAAGATGAATCACAGCCACACAGTCTCCCAACAGTACGGCAACCCACAAGGTCGCCCAATGGGGGGAGGGTGCGTGGCAGGGAGTCACAGCCAAAACCAAAAAAGATGTAATTAATATGCTTGTGAATGCATTGTGCAAAATTCATAAAGTTATTATAAGACATTGGGTGAGGTAAAGTGAATCACGGCTATACAGTCTCCCAGCGGGGTAACACCCCATATGGGGACCCAATAGAGGGAGACTGTATAGCAGGGAGTCACAACCAAACCCAAAAAGACACAACTAATATATTAGTAAGTGCATTATACAAAATCCATAATATTATTAACAAGTGAAAAAAATCATCAATAAATAAAGAGTATATATATATATATATATATATATATATATATATATATATATATATATATACATGTATAAAATGCATATATGAACCTGATGGAACAATACATACATATCACTCATGAAAAAAAAAAAAAAAAACATACACATTATCAGTATATAGCTCTACTAAGAGTAGTCATCCCCTGCGTGGATCATACCTACTAATTTTATCCTCTTTCCCCGTCTGTGACTGCATGCATTGGAGGTTATTCCCCATTACCTCCATCATGCTCATTTTTCCACAAATTGGCCTCCACTCGTGTCCCCATATATGACAGATACTTTATGGGCTGATACTCCCTCTTTTTCTAACAGCTCTAGTTGTGGGCCATTTGTGTCCGTCACTGGATCTGTAAGAGGACGACACATTAACGTTATGTCCCCTGCTTGACTATTTGACTTTCAACCTATAGCGGCTATTTGCCGCTTGCTCCCTACCCTAATGTATAGCGGATTGCATGTGTAGCTTATATTGTCATATTTTTTATCTATATCCGTGTCCGGACTGTCAAATAAGTCCCCGCTCAGGTCCCATGCTGGAGAGGATTGTTTACTTTCCCCCCCAGCACCGGTACGTGTGTTGTTGTAGGAGCCGGACTATTACACATAGCAGCCCCTCCCACGCCTACCGCTGGACAGCTACTGCAGCAATCCGCCACGGTCACGCCCCCATCACATGACGGGTATGGGGCGCCATGACGTGGTGAGTCCGCGCTGTGATGCGGCTGCCCGTTCTTATAATCGTGCATGCGCAATCAAGGACGCGATCAGCCGCGTCATGTGACACCTACCTTGGCACATGAGCGGTGACCGCGCCCATCGCGCATGCGCCAAGCATCTCCCCACCTTGCATTTAAATCATTCAGCGCGCCCTTAAGCGCTGTCAGACGCCGGCATATGGTCGGCACCTGTACCTGTTGTGCCGCATCTCATAAGGAAAAGCCACATGACCCTCATGCCAAACAGTGAGTAATTTTATATAACATGCCATTGTATCAAGTTAGTGTGCGCCCCAGACTAACTGTACTACTATGTATGTCTTCTTACTTTGTAGGAATCTGGGTCTTCTTGGACTATTAAGTCCCGTTAAGTCTGCGCCACCTTGGTACCTCATTTCCCCCCCCCCCCTATATCTGTTATGACCACACAGATAGGTTGTGAGTGGGGATGCATACTGTACCCTTTACCCCTGTCCCCTGACGAGTTAAGGGGTCTGCCATAGGTAGTCACCTATAGTTCCTTTACTGCAGGATATATACAGCATCTTTATACTCTCTAACGAAACGCGTAGGGACATAGAGTATCCATCCATACTAGTGTATGGGACATATAGTATCCATCCATACTAGTTTAAACCCCCCCCCCTTTCATTGGTCTACCCAGGCCATTAGAGCCCCACAGGGCCCTTTTCCCTGTCCTCACAGGGCCATCTAGGGTCATTGTTTTTAGGGCTAGGTTCCGGACGGGGCCACCCCTTGAGGGGATCGGACCCCGTGTTAGCAGGCACTATAGGGCAGTTTAGGCCAAGTAGGGCAACACCAGGGACAGTTTTTTCCCTGTGGCCTTCCTGCACAAAGTGACCGCAACTGGAGGACGCATCCATATGCGAGAACACCTCCTTTAGGGCATTGGACTTGCTGGTCCTCTTGCCCACCACCGGTAAGACCTACCCTTATTTTCGCCTTCTTGGCACGTTATAGACCACGGCACACGCCACGGTCTTTATTACTATTATTTTGCTTATGCCTACTGGTCATATAGTCCGCCTCCCGCTCCACCCAGGGACGTGTACGTTCATTTGACCACCGGGTGACCTGTTACTCCAGGTCCCCTGTAGTTTTGTGTCTGTGTTTTGTTTGTCAGGTAGGGGTTCTTTTCCCAGTTGGGATTTATAACTATCCTATTAAAAGTTAGGTTTTAAAACGTCACTACCCCTTTTTTCTCATTTTCATCCACAAATATCCCCATAGCAGGGCATCATCCACAGATGTCCCCATAACAGTGTCACCCACAGATCCCCATAACAATGTCACCCAAAGATCCTCCATAACAGTGTGTCACCCACAGATCCCCATAACGGTGTCACCCACAGATCCCCATAACGGTATCACCCACAGATCCCCATAACAGTGTCATCCACAGATCCCCCATAACAGTGTGTCATCCACAGATCCCATAATAGTGTTATCCACAGATCCCCCATAACAGTGCGTCATCCACAGATCCTCTCCATAACAGTGTCATCCACACACCACCATTAGTTCAAAACCCACCAAAAGCACAGCTCTTGGTTCAAATTTTTTTTTTTCTTATTTTCCTTCTCAAAAACCTAGGTGCGTCTTAAAAAGCGAAAAATACGGTATATCTCCCATGGCTCTTTACGCCATTCAACATTCAGAAGTACATATACCAAGATCAGTATTCAAAGAAATGCACTCTCTGACTAGGGTCTTCATTTGGGGAAGATCTCGCTCCAAACTCATTCTAGATACACTGAGGCGCCCCAAATCTGAGGGAGGGATGGCGCTACCGGATTATTTTATATACTACCTAGCAGACCAGTTGTGGCTAATTCAAACTTGGTACACATGGGAGGAACTACCCACCTCGGAGTATTTCTTGAAATATTACCTGAATTGCTACACATTATGGTCGGTCTAGGAAATAACCGCCAAAGTTCCAGACACCATTGCTTCCTCTACACAGGTTAGCTCAAATAGTTTGGCAGGAGGCAAAATCAGTGTCCCGATTCACAGACGTTGTCTCAGACATACCTCTGTGGAACAATCAATCACTACTGCATTTACAGCCAGTAATGGGAGCGGAGAGATGGAAATTAGCTGGGGTAAAAACCTTTGGCGACATTTATGATCAGGGAGTGCTAATGGCTTTTTTTTTTTTTTGGACACAAAAGTATGGCATTCCCCGAGCGTCTTTTCTTATCTGCAACTCCATACAAAGTAAGCAACCGAGCCCTAGTACCATGTTCTCTTAGTACCCACTCATAGGGGTTGTCAAAACCCAAGGACCCAGAGGCTTAATCTCAACAAAATACTCACATTTGTAACATGCGAGGGCTAGTGCCACTCCTCTCAAAGTAATAGATAAGTGGAAAAGACAAATACTTATACTCACAGATGAATTTGGAGATTTATTGAAATCACATTTACAGGTATCACCAGCAATTAATAACAAATAATCCAACTCTACATCATTCACCAGTCATATCTCACACCAGTCAGGTTATACAAAATGGGCAGACGTTGTGGGGAAATGGAAGTAGACTTCTGGCACATGATGTGGAGTTGCAGTCCGATTGCCGCCTTCTGGAAAAGGGTGGCGGAATTTCTTTCCAATCTTTTACTAGTCCTGGTAGCAAGCGCTCCTGAAGTATGCATCCTAGGGTCATTAAACGAAGATAGCTGGGATCATTATATGACTATACACTCACCTAAAGAATTATTAGGAACACCTGTTCTATTTCTCATTAATGCAATTATCTAGTCAACCAATCACATGGCAGTTGCTTCAATGCATTTAGGGGTGTGGTCCTGGTCAAGACAATCTCCTGAACTCCAAACTGAATGTCAGAATGGGAAATAAAGGTGATTTAAGCA